>NW_023425493.1:9698474-10898474 GCF_014108245.1 Pipistrellus kuhlii
TATATTTTCACCTTTCAGTGCTCAGATTACATATTAATAGCTTGAATTTCTTTTTTACTTATCCATAGTATGCCTCTGATTTCCATCTCTGTGTCATTTCTATGGCTCTTTCAGAAGCAAGAAACTGGACAGAGACAAATCACCTGAAACAGTTAGAGACAGTAAAGGTTTGGGGTGCTAAATGAGATTGCTCGGTGCATTAGGACTTCCTTACCACAGATAGAGGCCTTTGAACAAATTCCGTTGCTTGCACAGGAGGCAAAAAAAATAAGCCATGACTATATGAATAAACGACAAGTCTCCAAGCCTCCAGTGTGACTTACTGCAAACCTTCAGGATTCATTGGCATGCATCTGTTACACTCTTTGCCCATGACCAGCTTTTCAGGAACGAAGTACCAGTGGGCAGAACTGCAGCGCACAGTAACTGATGAGCATGAATCACAGCCACACTGGGCCGCCTCCAGGAGAACACATGTCTAATGACCACACAGAGAGGAGAGCATAGAAATCAATCTGGTTAATGTTATTCTGGCCTCTGTCAAGGGATCAAGGGATGGATCTATGCTGTGATATGTAATATGAACTTTGGAATCAGGATAGTGGACAGAATAAAATAGAGAGAGAGAGAGAGACATGATTATTTCCCTCCTCTGAGCTCCTTAAAGGAACCTACTTCCCATTCTGCAGAGCAGGTAAATAAGGCTGCATTTTCCTTTCATAACAATATCATCGCAGTGATGGGCACCTCTCACTGTGGCATTATGATTCTTGAGCGCAGAAGTTGGCCCCAGCCTGAATGAAGAAGCCATGAGCATGGAAGCAGCCATTTCCAGGAAAACTAAGCAAACCTCCGCATGTCAGGCAGAGGGAGTGGCCAAGGACCCAGACTCCATAAATGCCTCTTCCTCCTTGGATAAGCAGAACGATATTGGGTGGGAGGTGGGGACATGAAATCAGGAGATTTGGTTTCTATTCATGTCTCCACCAGTCACACAAAGGCCTCATGTGTACATGTGTCATTAGAGGAGGCTGGTTTTCATGCTCTCTGAATTAATCCCAGCTCTGATGTTTCCTTCTCCCACGTGATGGGTTTCTCCCACTGGGTCCCGACTTTGCTCATGGGGAGTGCATGCTAGCTTTTACTTAAGTTCCCAAGCTAAAGCAAGACTGCCCGAGGCATTGCATCGCATGCTACATACAGTTCCTATCTCTAGGGTTCTGATCTTACCACCAGAAATAGACTTCTTATAAAATAATCCTGCTAATTGCAATCCAATGTCAAAATCAAAGGAGGGCAATCAGCAGGCACCCCTGAACAGACAGAAGGAGGCTTGGTTTCCCACAGCACAATGGCCAAGGCAGAGGCTGCTCGGTAAAGAAGTTGCTGGCTGAAGGTTTTGGAGCAGGAGGACTATGCCTGCCTTGGAAGAGACAGGAATATTCTGGAAAAGCCGACCATTTGATGGGAGGTATGGAGATCCCACTTCCACTCCAGTGCTTGGACAGTGCTCTGGTTAAATCCCTTCCCATCCTCAGTGAGAAACCGTGAGAGCTTACAGAGGAAATAGTTGGCCAGTTCTGCTTCCCTTTCCCAGCTGCGCCTAGCCAGCTGTGGTCTTGGACTGGTCAGCCACCTCTCTGTGTCCCGTGGCTTCACAGGGAAAATGGGACTGCCTTTCTCGCCCAGGAAAATAGTTATCTACATTTTACAATGAAATCTTACATGTAAAATTATTTGAAAAAAAATGGGATATAAAACGTGCTTTTAAGGAACTGTAATTAGTTGGTGATTTGACTTCTCTGGAGACTTCTGGGCCCGTTTGGATCCGCTCTGGGTGTTTCTCAGGGACAGATGGAGAGATTTCTGACTTCCAAAGCGACTCAAGCACTTTAACACAAAAAACTGTCTGAAGCTGGCACCTCAGAGGGAATGGCAAAGGTGGGGACAGCCTACGGAGGCCAGCTTTTTAAAAAAGAAATAATGAGCTATTCACTTACTATTCTGAGGACTTGGTTTTTTTTTCTTTCTTTCTTTTGGAAATGTTATTTCAGCCACTGCTACTAAAACATGCTCACTGCTCAACTTGCCTGCTGCAAAGTAAGCCACCAAATAATTCAGAGCCGCTGCAGATGCTAGAGTCAAGAATGTTTGAAACATTATCAGCTTTCTTTGCATCTAATCATATTTTAAAATAAAAATGAAGCTTCTAGCCAGCTCCAGAGCTGTTCTTTGTACTCTTAGCCTTTCTTTCTTCAAGGGCTTGGACACCCAGACTGGAGTGACTTAACCGTTGTCTATGGCTGGTTCTGGACATTCCTCCTTTTCATCTGGTCCCTAGAACCTAGCAGGTGAAAGTGATGGGCTTGGCTGGTCTGGATTTTAATAAGGACCTCCCCCTCTGCACTGAGCATGGGAACAGCTCCATAATCAAACCCAGGAATTGGTTCAATGAGCACACAGAAAGGGCCTACTTCCAGGTACTCACTGCCATTCCATCCCCGTGTGCAGTGAGCATCGTGGCTTCTGCTGTAGGAAGAGATACGGTCTTTTTAAGAGGAGGAAGGTTTAGCTGAAGGTCCTGGATGAATTGCTCAGAAGTCTCCTGCAGGAAGTAATGAACCTGTGTCTTCAGTAGGCTGACTCGATTTCCTGTTTTTGATTGCCTTTGAAAAGTGAGCTCTCCATTTTCCTTTCCCTCTTTAGCCCATTTTATTCTCACGTCCTAGCAGCTTAACTCATTCACCTTCTCTTCTTTGCTTTTCCAGTATATTCCAATTTCATCTCTGGTTTGATTATCTGTGAATTTCTTTCTCGCACCTCTGACCAGGGGCTATGCCCCAGCCTCTCCTCAGTTTATCACATTGCCCATGGCATGGAGGCCTTCCTTGTTCAGTTAGTTCTTTGATACCAGCTCCCTCCTGGTAGCCAGGTCCGTGGTCACTGGACAGAGGAAGCTAAACTCATAACTATCTGCTGGTGAGAATTTCTTTTGATAAAGTAATTCAGTATTAAATGTTGGTACATTAAAATGACTGAAACCCTTGGCCTAGAAATTTCACAGATAAGAATCTATCCTGAAATACTATTTCTCAATAGGTAATTATTTTACTGGTTAAAAAAAAAAGGGTGAAAATATCTAAATATGGTTAAATAAACTTTTAGAAATACAATGTGGACTTTAATAAGTTACTCCATAAATGTTTGCTTAATGAAGGAATAAACTTAAACATTGCAAAGCCTCAGATTTATTTCCTTTTTAAGTATTATTTTAAAAATTTATTTCTTGAGAGAGGGAAAGAGAGAAACATCAATTTGTTTTTCCATTTATTTATGCTTCATGGGTTGCTCTGACAGGGGATGAAAATCTGCAAACTTGGTATGCCACAATGGGACAGGGCTCTACCCAACTGAGATCCCAGCAAGGACTATCCTCTTATTGAAATATCATTGAGAAGGTTGAGAACAGACCACCAGAAACCAATTAAATGCTTCAATAATACCATTGAAACTAATGGGAATTTCTTGGAGGAAATATTCCTGAATCTAGTGTGCTGGGCAAGACAGAAAAAAAACTATCCAGACATGTGAAATCAAAAAGAAATGAGAATCGGTTGCTAACCTCTCATGCGTTTATCTCTACATTTAAGATACGGAGTCCAAGCTACAACCAAATAGCCTGAGAGTCTCTCTTTCTGGAGACTCCTGCGATGCATAAAGATACTGCTTCCCTCAAAGTCCCTTCTCTCATCAGTACTTCTATTGTTTCTGAAAGTGTTTGGAAGTCTCCAACTTCCAGCAATGCAAAATGCTGGAGATGAAAGAGGATTTTATGAGTTGTGGCAGCAAAAATATATTCTCATATATGTAAGAGCTCAAAAAATATTGCACTCATGGATCCTTCCTGAAAAAGTTATTCCAAGGCATAACCCAGCTGACAAATACATGAATCAAAGGCTCCCAACAAAGAAGTTAGAAGATAAAAGGATTTCAAGTAAAATGAAATTAGTGGAAATATTTATTTAATTTCTGTAACAGAAATAAGTGCTGAAGTAAAAGCTCCGAGGAAAGGGTCATCTATTACAAAAACAATAGATATTTTTTATAACTTTATATTATGTTAGATTATATAATGGTGAGTTGAAGGAAGTAAGATTATACTGATTTTCTTTCTTTAAAAAAATATAATTTATTGATTTTTTTACAGAGAGGAAGAGAGAAGGATAGAGAGTTAGAAACATCGATGAGAGAGAATCATCGATCAGCTGCCTCTTGCACACCCCATACTGGGGATGTGCCCGCAGCCAAGGTACATGCCCCTGACCGTAATCGAACCCAGGACCTTTCAGTTCGTAGGGTGACGCTCTATCCACTGAGCCAAACCAGTTTCGGCAATACTGATTTTTTATTTTACAGGAAGATGAGTTCTTTTTTGTCAAACTACTAGAATTAAAAGGATAAAGTGAAAAAATTTGGCAACTCATGAATCTGAGAATAGACACAGGTTTTAAGTAATATAACTAATTAAAAAATTAAATGGGACTTTAATGACCACAAACCACAGTACTTTCCAAGTGTACATGCACCATTTGCCAAAGTTGACCATATGCTACTTTTAAGAGAATGCTAGTAAATTCCAAAGTGCTATTATCAGAAGTTCTTCTGGTATTTATTTTCCCTTTCCAGACCCTATAACATAACTACTGGCGATATTATAAAACTCAGTGAGCATATGTCACCTCATTTTAATACTCATTGTGGTTCTCAACATCAGTAGTCTTGGAATTTTTTTTAGTAGGGACACAACTTTGTTAAAAATAATGAATACATTAGGATGCTGAGTTTCCACTTAGGAGATAGAAAGCTGGAAAGAATGTTGCTCCCAACTTAACAGCAAGAAAAAGATGACTAACCTGTCACAACTTTTCTTGAATACATCTTAGAGTTGAGGATGCAATGCAATCAACTAATCAGAAATAAATATATATATATGCTAAGAGATATGTGTGGGATATATATATATATATATATATATATATATATATATATCCCACACATATCTCTTAGCATATGCAGGAGGCAAACACTGGCTTACCTGGAACTGAGCATAGAAGGGAGTTGGTGCTACCATGCAAGCAAAGAAATTTCAGCTAAAAAAAAATTAACAGAATACTAAGAAGAGTTTCTAGTATGGAGCCACAGACACAGAACAATTTACAACCATCTGAAAGTTCTTCTTCATTGATCTTACTGGAGAGTCATTAGAATGTTTAGAGACAGGGTATCAGACCCAAAAAGACCTGTGGGAAGAGAGCAGCTATTGCTGCAGAAAAGGCACAGAGCAAAATCCACATCTTTTTCCCCACAGCCTTAAGCCCTTAGGCAAACTCCATCATCTCTAGAGCACAGGCAAATACCAACTGAGTCTAGAGGAAGGAACTAGATAAAGCCCTTTGCATCTGTGGGAAAGGCAGGAAACCACTCTAGGCTCAAATATTAGAGATCTGATAACACCCAAGTAGGAAAAGATCACTTAGGAAGCTCAAGGATGGGGCCTGAAGCTCTGGGTTTTCCCCAGATGAAAGCTGAACTACAACCACAGAGAAAGTCCCTTTGGCCCCCAAGATCAGGATGGTAAGTAGTAACAAGTAATTGCTGTTCACAGCTTGGAGGGGCACGATCATGAAGAGAGAACCTTTCTGAGATACAGATTGACAGGGAAAACCTAGAGTTAAAAGTGATTTAAACCAAAACAAAACAAAACCACTCACACACAGGAAAAATCTACCAGAAACCAAGACTCCATTTCTCTGACTAGATCTACCTCCTTTAAGCATAAGGTTAGATGAATTTGAAGCCAGTATTTATTCACAATAAAAATCAAGCCTTGATAAACTCAACACTTGACAACCTTGACTCAACTCTCCACACTCAAAGTCTAGCAAAGAGTATGCTCATTTCCAAGCATAAATACTATTTACATGAATCTCAACAGTCTTGTATCAATGTCTGACTTTTAGCCCAAATTTATTTGAAAAAACACACACAAAAAGACCACTCAAAAAACGCAATGCTGTCAATAACCACAGCAATCAATAGAACCATTTACAGATATGACCAAAATGATGAAATTGTCAAAGGGATTTCAAATAATTCTTAATGTTAATGAATGAAGTGGAAAAGGGGGACACCATGTATTATATAATGAAATGTGAGAATTTTAGCTGACATATGAGAACTATAAGAAAGAATCAAACAGAATTCTAAAAAGAAGAATAATAAAAATCATGGAAGAGCTAAAGAATGACTTCTACAGGCTTACTAGGACAAGTGATTCTGGAGTCGTGATGATTTCACTTATGACTTTTCAATTTTACAACAATGCAGAAGCAATACATATTCAGTAGAAACTGGTAGGCTCAGCTATGATGTGCAGTAGGTTAGGTGTATTAAATGCATTTTTTACTAACAATATTTCTAACTCATGATGGGTCTATTGGGACATAATGTAAGTTGAGGAGCATATGTATGTCTGGCACAGCTGGGGGGAAAAAAACAGCATGAAGGTAACTAAATCAAAATAGCCCTCACTGAAACGCAATAATAAAAGTGTGGAGAGAAGGAGAGAGAGAGAGACCCCCAAGAATCCTGTATAATAAAAAGCTAATATGCAAATTGTCTCCTCAACCAGGAGTTCAACCAGGAGTTCAACCAGAGGGTAGGGCTGGCCGACCAACTGCCCACAGCCTCTCTCTCTGGCCAGCCCTACCTCAATAGGTCTTCCTCTCCCCACCCCCCCAACCCCTCAATTGGGTCGAGCCAGCCCAGATCCCACCCATGCACAAATTCATGCACCAGGCCTCTAGTTGTAAAATAACATCCAATGTCTGACATACATGGAATTGGGCTCCCAGAAGAAAAGAAAGAAACAACAGGAGATAGAAGAAATACCTCAAAAGATAATGACAGAATATTCCAAAAATAACGACAGATATCAAATCAAAGATCTTTTAAAACAGCCAGAGAGGGGGAAAACTATGTATTAGATACAGAGGGACAAAGACAAGAACTATAGCAGATTTATCAGAAATTATACAATTTAAGTGACATCTATAAAATGCTGTGTGTAGGAGCGGGGACTGTCAGCACTGGAGTCTGTGAAAATATCGTATAAAACTGAAAGAGAAATAAGAGTTACTCAGGGAAACAAAAATTGAGAAATAAATTACCAGTTGACCTGTACTACAAGAAATGTTAAGTGAACTCCTTCAGGCAAAAGGAATGTAATATCAGACAGAAACTTCAATCTATACGAAGAAATAAAGAATGCTAGACATTATAAAAATGAAGAATTATTCACTGAAGGAAGTGAAATTTATTACATGTAAATTATATCTCAATTGAAATGAAATACATGATTACTGCTATTGTTAACTCTCGTCACTTGGTTAAGGTGGTGACTGCCAGGCTTCTCTATTCTTACTGGCTTTCCATTTGTACTTAGTGAGCATCATGTGGAGAAATACATTAAAACCATGTAAATTTTCTCTATCATCATATTTCTGCCTCTGAATTTGAGCATCTATTGATGATTCTTGCTGAAAATAATTTTTACTATGGCAATTGCTAAATTGTAATTTTTAAATTATATTATTTCTCATATTTATTAGTTAGTATTTATTGGGGGGAAAAGTTTTGCTTTCTCCATCCCTCCTCCCTCTCTTCTTTATTTCCTTTCTTCTTTTACTCATTTGTGTGTGTGTGTGTGTGTGTGTGTGTTTTGTTTTGTTGTTTTATTTTTTTGTGAACCCACAGATTCACACCTTATTCTATGAGATATAATCCATTACCATTGCTTTTTAATTTTGTTGCTAAGTTTCCCAGAGTTGGCCACTGAGAGCTCCTTTAGGCAGGCTGTGCTCTTTTGGGCCATTTAAAGTCTTTTGTGGTTCCATGAAAATTTTAGGATTATTTTCCTATTTCTGTGAGGAATCCCTTTGATATTTTTATGAGAATTGTGCTGAATCTGTAGATTGATTTGGGTAAATGGCCATTTTCACAATGTTAATTCTTCTGATCCATAACCACATTATGTTTTTCCATTTGTTTATATCTTCTTCAATTCATTCAGCAAAAAGTTTTCAATGTGCAACTCTTTCACTTTTTTGGTTAAAGTTATTCTTAAGGATTTTATTATTTTGATGTTATTGTAAATAGGATAGTTTATTTGTTTTCCAGGTGTTTTTACCCTTAGTGTATATATGATAAATACAATTGATTTTATATGTTGATTTTGTATCTTGCAATTTTACTAATGCACTATTTTCTTAGTTCTTAAAAATACAATTATTTCAAATTTAAGTTCAAAATATAAAAATATGTCACTGATAACTTCCAATAGTGTCTCTGCTATTCTCTTTATGCTAAAGTGGTGAAATGGCTTATTTCCCTTCTCACTCTAAACAGTGTGCTCTTTCACACTGGGTAGTTCTGAGACTTCATCTCCTTCCCTTCCACTCTCCCATGGGCCACTGAGAAAACGGAAGTCAGTGATATTAAATGGCCTTTCAAACACATCCCCATGCTGACTCCAATAGACCGAAGACCAATATGTATAACATTCTGACAAGTCTCTATACTTTCAGCTGCTCACCTATCTTTTTCTAAAACACTGATTCTTGGCTTTACTGGGAATTATTTGAAGGACTTATAAGAAATATGAGGGCTCAATCTCCCACCCTGAAATTAAAAATTAATTGTTCAGGACAGTTCCTAAACATTGATACTGTTTGAAAGCTGTACTTGGGGTCCTAATGTGCATTGAATACAGCTATTGTATTATAAGGCATCTTTACCATGGTACATCACCCAAACCTCCATCTACCATTACCCAAAACATACTGCTGTATATATTCACAATGTGACCAACCTCTTACCTCTCCACACCCTCCCAACATTTGCAAGGTGCCTTATGAACATTATGGCCTTTATCAGTTGACTCTTCTATATCCTTCATCTCTTCTTTGGTTTTTTCACCTTGCCAAACTGAAAAATGCCCACTCTCTCTCAATGGCCATCTGTCCCCACACTCCATATATTGAGAAGGTGTAGGTGTGCTCTTTGCTCTCCAATATGTCAAAAACAATTCTTTCTTCTTCCTTTGCATTCCAGGCCATCAGACTTCACCACTTTCCCTCTTCCTTTGCATTGTCATTTTTTATTCCTTGAGGTTTTCACTAAGTGACTCACTGTGTTTTCTCTTCACTCTACCCTCTAGCATCATCATTGGTGATGTCAGTATCTATCTGCTGGCCTATCAGTCCTCTGTCAGTTTCATTCTCACCTTATTACCCTCCCCCAACACACATACTTGTCATTCATTCCTTTTTTATGCTTGAAGCCAAGTCCCAGTACCCAGTGGACTTAGATAACCTTGTGGAGACATGGAGAACCAACTTTCTTTATCAATGTTTTCTGCTTGTGACAGCTTTCCATTAGAGTCCTATCAGATCTCAGCCCTGTTCTACCCCAAGGTCACATTTAAGAAAGATTAAGGGGGAGTAGGCCTGACTGCTGTCTGGTGAGAAG
This sequence comes from Pipistrellus kuhlii, assembly GCF_014108245.1. Taxonomy (NCBI): domain Eukaryota; kingdom Metazoa; phylum Chordata; class Mammalia; order Chiroptera; family Vespertilionidae; genus Pipistrellus; species Pipistrellus kuhlii. The sequence goes on from NW_023425493.1 coordinate 9,708,063, forward strand.
GGAGCACAGGACTTACAAGGAAAAAGCTCTACCCTCATGGCCCTTGTACCTCCAAGCATTATGTCAGAGTACATGCATGTAATAAAGAGTTTTCTGAGTTTCTTTCTTTACAGAAACAGACCTGGTGTTCTTTGAAGCTCATCTCTCTATATTTCTGTACTTAAAGTATTGATTCAAATGCTTTATGCTCTTTCGGTTTCCCCAATATTAATGTTACACTGGTATATTTGCTATCATTTTAGCCTACCCCTTATTAGGAAACATTAGCTAAACACAGCTATTTATTCTAAAGAGAAATAAACTAAAATAACCTGTATGATTATTATTCCATTCTCTCACACACACACACACACCCCACCCCCCCCACCCCCCCCACCCCCGCTGCCATTGAGACTAGGATTAACAGTAAGGCAGTCATTAACTTTTTAAGATTGAAGACTTATAGTTAGGAAATAATAAGAATGTACAATAAAAATTGTGAGATGTTGTAATATATTCACAAACAAGTATATTGCAGCTAAAGAAGTATTTAAAATCAGAATTAGGCCAGGAGTCAAATATTTGATTCCAGCCTTAACTTTGCCATTAATTACTGTGTGATCTTGAGCAAACCATTATACAATACTTATCTAAGTCTTAGACTCGTATCTATACAACAGAAAAAATAATAGCTCTACTTTCTTATAAAATATAAATTTGTGCACAAGTGGGGTCCCTCAGCCTGGCTGATGATCAGGGCTGATTGGGAGAGCCAGTGGGGGAGGGGGGTGGGAGGAGGGAGGGGAGAGGGGGCGTAGGAGAAGGGGGAAGGGGAAGGAACCATAGGAGTTTGGCAGGCTTTGAATGGGAAGGGACTGTGGGAGGCTGGCCAGCTGGCTGGGGGGAGGGACCACAGGTTGGCCAGGCATGGGAAATTGGCTATAGGAGTGTACTGACAACCAGGATGGCAGCTCCTGCATTGAGCAACCGCCCCCTGATAGTCAGTGAGAGTCATAGCAACAGGTCAACCAGTTGTTCAGTCACTTAGGCTTTTATATATATCGATATATAGGTATGGTGGAAGGAGAGGTTTTATCAGAGACCAAATAAATGTCCCAGAGAGTGCTTGAAAAACTGTTAAGTGAAAGTGCTATTCAAATAAAGAGTTTTCTGAGTTTCTTGTTATTGTTATTTTCAAACAGAAAGCTCTCATAGGTGGATATCCCTGTTGAAAATCAGGGCATGGATTCAGGTTGTCTTTGTTTCTTCTAATATCAGTATTCAAGAAAAGATTAGAGTCATCATTTCCGAGGGGCTCCTCCTCCTTCTGTTTTCCTGTTTTCACCCCACAGCCTCCAGCTCATACCCCGGGGCTGTAAGAGTGTTGTATTCCTAGGGGCACAATGGACAGAGACTATCAGGGTCCCCTCTCCAACTTCCTGAAGCATAACTCATTCTTGTGTAAACAAACAAATCAAAGGTGGAATAAATATAAAGGTTCAAAATCCTAAACAAACCAACTAGCTGTCCTCACTGTATACTGTATGTGATTTGTACTACAGTCCTCCCACTGGATTAGGCCTGTTGGTTGTAGTTGTCACCGTTAAAGTCAGAAGCAGGGTTTTCCTAATAACACTGTTATTCCCTTTCAGCCCAGCAGGAAACGTCATCTTTCAGCCGGGAAGCTGCTGTTCTACGGTGGCAGCTTTGGGTAATGTTATTCTAATATGTTTTAACTCAGAGATATTAGCTGGCTTATGCTTAAAAAAACGTTATAAGGATATTTAAGAAGTCTATAAATTAGTATTCATTGTGGCACTAAAGAAACTGATTTTTAAGGAGGAAATAATGCATGGCATCCTGCTAGAATTCTATATTTCCATTTTACTGCAATAGAGCTGCAGAGATAAAGAGTTGTCTTCATTGGCTCTAACTCTCATTTACGAAGGAAAATACACTGGCATGTCTTTTTACCAGAGGAAATGTGATTGTTATTCATGTTGAGAAAGAGGTTTATTAGCAGTTTTATCATGGAGATTCACATAGAAATAAAGGCACTGGGGTTATTACAAGATATTAATTATGAACATCAGCCAACTGCTGTAGTAGGTTTCTTTATGGTATAAGGTACAAAATTATCTGCTGATGGTGGATGCTTCTAAGCACAGCAGTTTTGCTCTGAGCTTATGATTTTCATCACCTGTACAAATGTGATATTCAGATTGTTCCGATTAGGCTGGTATATTTCTAAAGTCACTTGTTTTCTTTGAGAAACTCACAGCCACATTTCCCTAATTGTCAGCTATTCCATACAGTTTGCTCTTAAATTTCTGGTTTTCTCTTGAGCAATAAAAGAATTTTGAGTGACTATTCTCCTATATTCACTCACTGGGCATATACTGAGTGATTTGCACATGTGTCAAACACAAGGCCCGCGGGCCAAATCCGTCCCGCCAGGCCTTGCAATGTGGCCCGCACCGCGCTGTCATCACTGCACTCTGCTGCGTTTCCATCACAATGACAGTTTATGACTGTTCAGTAAACCATTCGGCCCGCGATTTAGGCTGGATTTTAGATTTTGGCCCCTTCTCTGATTGAGTTCGACACCCCTATGCTAGGGACTCTGCTTCAATCTAGGAATAAACTTCTAAATAAGAGAGAGCTGATGATTGCCCTCTTAGGGCAGAAGAGACAGATGAGACATCATAACACACTGCAACATTTCTTACAATATCAGAAAGATGAAGATATCATTAGTGACTAAAATATACTGGAAATAAATTAGATGGGGAAATTCTTAATTTTTAGACTCCTCTCAGGGAGAATGCTGTATGTGTTTTGAAGCTACTGTGAGTAAAAGAGATGTGACTTACTTTTATTTATTTCTTGTTTTTCTGCTTTGTCGTGTGGCCTCTTCTTCTCCAAAACACTAACTAAGGTTTATGACATCTTCAGGATTAAGAAAGAAAGATATGGGAACAGGAAAAGTCTTACTGGACTGGTATTATGGAAAGGTAGCTTTGGTGCTTTCTGGCCTTAGCAGGTGTGTGTGTGTGTGTGTGTGTGTGTGTGTGTGTGTGTGTGTAATGCCTTGGGGAACTATTTAATATACTTCCTCTCACTGTAACACTAAGGGTCTCTTGTGGACACCTCCCTTGACACAGTCAAACTCTCTTCGTTGGTCAATTTTCATTCCTCTCTTAGCCCTTGAGCACTCAGAGGCACTTTCAGTCTTTTACTGCAGAGATCTTATTGCACCTCCAGGAGTCTCCCAGGCAGTTTCACATAACACATATGTGGCCATGACTGGTTCATGAGCAACACCCAAGGTGAGCCATCTCCGATCTGATGTATTCCACTCAGATCTTCTTTAAGGTAAATTGCTGTGGGGAGCACAGGGGAACTTCAGATCAATCAAATTTTTTATCCAAGGCCACATTCTCCTGACAATCTTCTGCATAGTGACTGAGCATGCAAGGGTACTAAGTAACACCCAGTACTGCCTGATGTGGATTCTTCCAATGAGCACTTCAGCTCAGTGACTCTCCATCAGTCCAGCTAAGTTTTACAGAATTGAGCAGTTACCTGAAGCTCTTTCTACTTAATTTCCCTCCTCTCTTTCTGCCCACTGGTATTAGACCTACATCATGGTGGAAGGTTGTCCCTGCCTACTCCTGTTTCCTCTTCCTTTATCTTTCACAGGGGTTCTACCAATAAATATCTTTGATCCCACCCTGGCATCGAATTTTTGGAGATCCTGAATGGCATAGTGACTTCCCAAAAGCAGCTATCACAGGCTGCCTCATCTAGTCTTCTACCATTTAAATTTTACAGCCATACCAAGTTTCCAAATGCTCCTCTGTATTAAGGGAACCTGAGGTTTGTTTTAACCAGGTATGGAAAGACCTGAAGACATGGAAATGATGGTTATGAAACCATTAGAAATAGGAGGCACAGGATGCCATGTGGTACCACATGGGGAAGCACCAGGGTCAGTCAGGAAGCAGAGGGAGTGAGGGGAAAAGTGTGTGTGTGTAAGGGGGAGGGTGGGGATGGAGGGGGGGAGTTTCTGTGGGAAGGAATGGGCCAGGCAGAGCAAGCAGGTTTAGAGTCAGCTACTTTGAATAACTTAAGTGGGCTCCAGGGTATCCAGTTTGCCCTAGCTGACTGGTACCTGGCACTGTGGTGAGTAGGGCAAGGTGATCCTGGCCTGGAATGCGAGAGCCTGGTGAGAAAGTCAGTTGGGGGACTGAGCTCTGGATTGGTTGAGATTTATGTATGAAAGGCAGTTGTCAGGTGAGTTGTTTGTTCTATCTCTAGAAACTAGCTATCATTGGAAAGGGGACAGTCCCTCCAGTTGTGGCTGGGCCCCAAGACGTGAAAGAATAAGAATAAAAGCAGATTATTAATACATCTTTGAGGTTGCCACTAGTCTTGAGGTAAGGAATAGGCGCTCCCCAAAGCTACTTCATTGTGGGAACAGCGTGGGAGAGGAAGCACTTCAACAAACTCTCTCACTACATAGGTCCTTTCAATTTCTCTCAACCTCTCCATTTTCTTTAATAGACTGAAGATACAGGTAAAATGTTTCTTGAAAGTATGTTGTTGTTTTATAAATGAAAACAATTTTTAACCAGCTTCTATGCATATTCCACAAAGGTGATCTAGAACTTCTCTTTGGTCTTAAACCTAACTTTGCCGAACTCCATTTTTACATCCTGTAGCCACAGCTTTAATCGGGTGGCATGTTTTTTAGGTCAGGAATTTTGTTTTTCATTTCTTCATGTGAAAATCTTGCCTGTTTTTAAAGTTTCAACTAAAATATTATCATACCTGTGAATATTTTATATCGCCTCTCCAGACAATTTCACCTTCATATAGATATTCTCATTTTCAACTCTATGTCAACTTCCCTTAGGACACTTCTTATTTTTGCTAATTTTGGCAATATCTTTGTATTAAGTAATATCATTGCAGCAGGCCACTCATTGGGAGCTTTGTGAACCTGTTGTCCTGGATATTCAGATTGATGGCTATAGTGGTCTCTAAGTCTTGAAATCCAGATTCAGATTATGACAAAATGGTTAAAAACAGACTTATTTGACTGATCAAAAACATGTGAGCAAGAATATAGAAGTCTTCAAAGATATACAGTGAAGCATTATAGTTACATAGAGCAAAAACAAAAATATAGGAAAAATCAAATGTCCACTAGGGGAAGAAAGGATACAGTGGTTTGTGACATATTACACAGTAATTAAAAAAGATAAAATATAATTAAGTGCAATAATACACTTATAGTAATCATTAACATTGATAGAAAAAGCAGGTTGCAGAAGGATATTTAGTGTATAACTTTTCAAAATAAAAACACAGAGTGATACATGTAATTTTATTAATAAATGCACATGAAGTTAAAGTTAAAAACATGGATGTGATACCTACATATAACATTCATGGTATGTCACCTCTATACAGAAAGAGATGATGTTTAGACATGAAAAATATGAGAGGAAGTACTTAATTCATTGTGTGAGCAGCTGTCACACACACAGGTATCCCCATCCTGGGTAAATTCCCACAATTTCAGGTCACTTGTCTGGTTTACTTTTGTCTTTTTCAAAAAGGCTACTAACCCTCTAGGTGACTGGGTGATAGATATGCCACACAGTGGACTCTTAGGAACCAGTATTTAAATGTGTCTACAGAAAGCAAACTAATTGTGGAAATAATCTAGATCTTGAGCAAGATTTTAGTGAATTTATACCTGATCCTTAGCTACATTTTTAAATATATATTTTTATTGATTTAAGAGGGGAAGTGAGAAGGAGAGAGAAATAGAAACATCACAATGATGTGAGAAAATCATTGATTGGCTGTCTCCTTCCTGCATGTCCCATACTGGGGGCCAAGCCACAACCCTAGCATGTACCCTTGACCAGAATCGTACCTGGGACCCTTCAGTCCACAGGCTGACACTATCCACTGAGCCAAACCAGCTAGGGCTTTAGCTACTATTTTGTTTTTAACTTACATTCTAATCCTCATTCTATTCCTTTCTTCCCTCTTTTTTTTTGTTTTTGTTTGTTTGTTTGTAATTCTTATAATCTATTTTGGTCTTTCTTCCCTCAATACGGTTTTAATTTATTGTTTTTAAAACATAAATGTAGAAGACTGCAGCTGATATTATATCACTCATGTGCTAATAATTTTCCCAGTCTCCTAGAGGGTTAGTTGCCCTTTTGGAAAAAGAGAAAGGTAAACCTGGAAAGTGGCCTGGAATGGCAGGAATCTGCCCAGGATGCTTTGAGGAGTCCCCACCTGCATGCGTGACAGCTGCTCACCCAGTAAAACTTGCAGACAAATGAAGAAAATTAGAAAATGAAGAATGGGCCAAATCGTCTCCAATGAAAAGCAGGCAATAAAGACATCCTCATTTAACTCCTCCTGGCGTAGATCGGTAACAGGATCTTATCTGTGAATCACTGATGGCTGGGTGAGGAATGCCAATCAGCATTAATTTGATCCTGTGAATGCCCTGGCAGGAGGGACAGGAGGCTATCCTGCTAAATCTTATTTAAATTAGTCAAGGTAGGCAGCTGCCTCCTCCATAATGCTGGTGGAGGACAATGTAAGACAGATGATTTACCAATTAAATGAAGCCTGCTTCCCAAGCACTGCAGGCCGAGGACTGCAGTGCCATATGTTTCTGCCATTCACAGTCCTGTTTCCATAACCAAATTAGTCTTCAAGTTTAGAACTCATACATCTAACCCTCCCTACATTGTCTCCCGCCCCTAACGTACGTACAAAGATGATTGCATATTAATGAACAAAGCTCATACTTTCTCCATTTCTCCACTTGTCAAAATCTCTTTCACCTTCGCAACAAACAGTAAATCACACGTTCTGCTCCAACAGGCACTCAGACAAAACCCCCAGCAAGTAGCTGTCACAGGAGAGAGGCCTTTGTCGGAGCACAGGCATGGTGCTTTAAAAGGAAAAGACAGCCCAAGTGGAAACAGGAACCCTTATGTAGGCCATTTCTTTAAAACTGCAAGGTGTCTGGTGCGAACTAGAATTCACAAATGGATTTAAGCTCTAGTCTCCAAGGGACCGCCAAGCCAATGAGAAGACTAAGAGGACTGAATCGTAATAACAACCAGAGTTTGGGTAAAAACGTTTGCAGTGTGTATTATACCATTGCTTGTGTAGTCTGCAGAAAAGTGTTGAGTATTATAAGCTTCCTTTTACAGGTGGCCAACCAGAGAAGTTAGGTAGTATTTCTAAAGGCTCACAATGTACGATTTACGAATTAAAAAGTTGATTCTCTTTCTAGTATAACATATACCTCCAAAATGTCTTTGTAATTCTGATATCCTGTGAGTATAGATCTAAAAAGCAGAAAGCCATGAAGAGGTCATTTGAGTCCATTCACAGTTGTGAAAAGTAAAAGGAAGGAAGGAAGGAAGGGAGGAAGAGAGGGAGGGAGGGAGGAAGGAAGGAAGGAAAGAAAGGAGGGAGGGAGGAAGGGAAAAGGGAGGGAGAAGAGAGGCAGGGAGGGAGGAGGGAGGGAGAGAGGGGAAGAGAGAGAACAAAAACACAAAAGAAAAAATAGAAACAAAAGTACTAAAAGAGAAAAAATATATTTAGGAATTATGAGAAGGAGTATTTGTTCACCTTGTCTTTTGCTCGAAAAAATAGCCATGCTCCAATTTATCTTTTTCTACAGAGAGGTAGTCACACAGTGAATTTATAATAAATGTGCCAGATGTCGAGCGTTAACTATGAACGAGACGAGGGAAAGATCTCAGACTAGCAAATGTTTTGAAAAAATGAACATTGAATGCGAAACTGTGGGCCAATACAGGTTTTAGAATCCTTGTTAAAAGGAGCATTTGAGACAACTGATTGCAAGCACCTGCTTTACAAATGAGCAAACGGAGAAGACAAATGGCCCCTTAGCACAAGTGAAGATCCCAAGTCCTCGAGTCTATCCTGGCACCAAAGGCACCCATCCTAACCTGCGTTACAGAGGGAAGAAAGAGACAACTGATGGCACAGCTTGTCCCAGGCACTGTGTTAGATACTTTCTAGGGGACTGCACCTGGACTGTTCACCTTCAGTAGCTAGAAGATTTCTATCTTTGTGAGGAAGACATACTGAGGCACGTTTCCTATTGTGATTCTGAAAACAAGAAAATCATATCTCATTTACCTAATGGAGCTGTTTGAGGAGCTGGATAAATATTATTAACATAGAAAGCCCATGGGTATGCTTTTTATAAAAGCTTTTGACGATTTTGTCAGTTTTCTAAAGGATTTTGTAGAGCTTAGTCAGCATGGAGTGGACAAGGGGAAAGGCTTTGTTAATACTGTTTAAGTACTGGCAAAAGACATTCAACAAAAGAGAAAGTAAAAACGATGCTTTTCCTATGTGTTATAGCAACAACGGGAAAACCTCGAGGATATTGATATTGCAATGTAGCTTAAGTTATTTTTTAAGGAATTGTTTTGAAAATGGCACGCAAAAAGTCCTCAGGTGGGACTAAGCCTTTCCCTATAGTAACACACCAAGCCAATGAGGGTAAATTACAGGCTGTGAGAGTGGGCAGACGGCTATCTTGCAAAGCTGAATGTGAGCTTGTATATGGAATGCACTTAGAGGAAAAAAATACAGGTAATATTTGTATGATGATGGGTTCACTAGCAGTTACAATCCAGGATAGGCGTGTTGTAACCCTTATATTCATCCTCTGAAACATGTGTTCCATGTGCTGATGTTGCTGGCAAAAGACCCACAATTACCTGGGCATGATCAGAAAGGAGGCTAGGAACGCACAGATAATGTTCAAATTTTCTGTACAAAATCATGATGTGTGACAGGAATGAAGGAAATACAATTGAAAAACATGGAAATAATCATGGGGAAGAAAAATAATTAGCATGAGGATAAATTACAATAGCCCTGGCTGCTTATATACATGAAGGGGATGGGAATGTATCAAACAAATGTGCAACATGAAAGGCACAAATATTGAAATAGAAAATCAGGACTAGTCTCCAACACTAAGATTTGAACTTAAATGAAAGCATGTCAAGGAAATAAAAGTATTATGTCTGGCTATGATTCGAACTAGATATTTGACCTTAAGTGGTTCCTTTACTCTTTCTGGACTTTCTTCATCTCTCAAACAGAGGGATTGGGATAGTTTAAACCCAAGTGTTTACTGAGCAACTCCTGTGAACATTCTGAGAGCTAGATTTAACCTATGAAAAAGCTTACAGGCCGTTGATAGGATTAAGGTATGCTCTAATAAAAAAATAATACTAATACAGATTAGATGTGTTAAGTTTAACCACAGATGAGCAACATCCTGAGAACTGGTGGCCCAGGAAGAAACTCTCTACAAACTGATTCATATGCCTTTCAGCATAACGATTATTGCTTGTCTCATATTTGATTCTTATAAGTATATTTCCAGTAGGACATGATCTCACTCATCTAGGGGAAATGGTGAACAACATAGACTGATGAACAAGAACAGACCCAGAGATAAGGAGCTGTGGGTCAGACTGTTAGACCTCAAAGGGAGGGTGGAGATAAAAGGGAGAGATCAACCAAAGGTCTTATGTGCACATATATGAGCCCAACCAGTGGTCAAGGACAATAAGGGGTGGGGGCATGAGTGTGGGGAGTTGGGGGATTGGAATGGGGAATTGAGGACAGATATGTGATACCTTAATAAAGAAATTTAAAGAAACAAACAAACAAACAAACAAACAAATAAATAAATAAAATCTCACTTGCATTATTTAAAAAAAATAAAAAAAGAAAGAAAAGAAAAAGAAAGAAAAGGAAACCAAAGGGAGAGGCTTGCCCAATGAAGCTATTTCTAACTCAGGGGCCATGAAGGACAAAGGACAAGTCTTTATTTCTGTTTGCAATACCAAACTCAGGGACTTCTACTCAGAAGGAACTCAATAAATAACTTGATTGTAGAGATAGCATCTAAAATAAAAGTCAAACAATCAATAAGATCAGTAAGACTGTTTCTCTGTTAAAGATAAACTTGAGGAAGTTATTTATGCTTGAGAAATTCACACAAATATCTATACATTTTTATAGAAGGTAGCATGGTGTCATTTAGCTTTACTACAAAGGATTAGGAGCTGTGAAGGGTTAGGAGCTGATGGTGAAAAGATAGATCCTGAATACATGAAAGAGGTGCTTGAATTCCAATGGCATGCATTTACATCAAGAGCCATTTAATGTTTCTAATCAGAAGATTAGAGTTGATTAATGTAAAGTTTTTGAAGATTGTTCTTAGGATAGATTAGAAAAAGCTGGGACTAAGAGACTATTAAAATAGCAAAGTTAATGCTTATGAACCCTCTTGTTAGAGTTGTGCATTTATTTACTCAGTGTATTCATCCATTAATCCACTGGCAATGGAATGTATGACTCCTAAGTAGTAAGCAACACATGAAAGGGTGAGGATTTAGAAATAATGAGAAGTGGTCCTTGACTGCAAGGATCTCAGTGAACACAGATGCAGTGGACAGCATCTACTTTTGCCTGGCTAGCACATATGCTTCTTTTCTTTTCTTTTCTTTTAAATTTTATTTTAATAATTTATTTTATTGATTATGGTCTCACATAATTGTCCTTATCCCCCCCATTCCCATCCCAACCTCCTCCCTACATATGCCCCCCCCCCCTGTTGTCCATGGACACTGGGTAGGCCCATATGCATGCACACAAGTCCTTTGGTTGATCGTCTTCCCCTTACCCCCACTCTCCCCTACTTTCCCTCTGAGGTTTGAGAGTCTGATCGCTGCTTCTCTTTCTCTGGGTCTGTTTTTGTTCAATAGTTTATGTCGTTCATTATTTCTTCTAGGTGTGTGGGATCATGTGATCCAAGAAATACCCTTGTGAGAACTTAAACTGCGACAAGCAATAATGGTTATGCTGAGAGGCAAATGAATCAGTTTGTAGTGAGTTCTTCTTTTGTTTCTTATAATAACAGTGCCCCGGTTTGGATTTAATCGCTGTCGGATTGTCAACCAACGTGCCCTACATTTTGAGAACCATAGGAAGTGAAGGAGTGACTAGAAAAAAAGGCAAAATGGCATGGGAGGGAGGAGGAAATGTCAGTATCCCTGAAATCAGGGAAGAGTTGCAAGAAGGAAGAAAGAGTCCACATGTTGCATTAAGTTTCACCCAGAGGAGGACTTCCAAGATGGCGCTGGTTTGGCAATTAGGACCTTGGTGACCTTCAGGAGAGTCACCTGAGGAACTCGTTAATGGGGTTCTCTAATCCCCACCCTCGGGGACTCTGATTTAGAATCAGGATCCTAGGATCTCTGTTTAACACAAGCACTACTCGTGCTGTTAATGCCGGTGGAATACTGACCAGATTTTCAAAAAACACTAGGTGAGTATGATTTTTCATTCATATGATGAAAAATATAAAATTACCTAATTCAGGGACCATTTCACTGACCAAATCAAATCAATAGGCTGGTTGATCTGATCAACTGTGCAGAAACCGGCCATTACCATGGTAAAGAGGGAAGAAACATTCAATAATAATAGTAAAAGATTGATTCATTGTTAATCTAGAAGATGAATGTGGCCATAAATTTTGTTTCAAATGATTTGGGTAAACACCAAAAAATTATTTGAGCTTTCCAAAGAAGGGTACGTTTTTTTTTTTCCAGATAACAATTTTCATTCCTGTTTTAATAAAATGGATTAAAACATAGATCAGATATTACATCTCTGTTTTTATAACCCTGCCATAGCTTTGGTCATGCTGTTCCCCCATTCAGTACAGTTAGGGAGCAATTGATTAATTTCTTGTTTTCATTGTTGCCACACTCCTCTGCACTTCTTGATTGCTGTTGGGACTGGAACTACGAAAATGACACCAGGACGAATGTTGTTGTGGCATTTCCCACCCATTGGAACGAGGAAGTATTTGAAATTTTGCTGGACAGCTGGTCCTAAGAGGACAGTGTCTCCCTTCCTCTTTTAACTTAAAAAAAAAAAAAAGCCTTCCATCTTTCTTAAAAGTTTTACAGAACTCATGTCTTCAATACTTGATCTTTAAAAATGAATCACTGAGATGGAATTTTCCAAGTGTTCGGGCTATCTTGAAACACCTCCATACCCAGAACAATCTGTTTATACCTTCAGAAACTAGAAGACTTAGATTCTAGGCCCAGCTCTACCCTGAATATACTAAGTAATCTAGAAAAGAGTTTTCACACATGTGGGATCGTAGGAGACTGTGGACAAGGAATATCAGTGCTAGATAGAACCTGAGAGACTATTTGTTTTACAGGTGAGGAAACTAAGGGGCCGGTCAGAGAAATGGCTTTCTCAAGATCATGTGGTTTTTAGTGGTTCTTGCTAGAACGAAACACAGGCATCTTGACTCCTGAATCCTGTCCTATTTTCACTGTACCTCACTGCTTTGGCAGATGCACTAGAAAACACAGTGATTCTCAGTTTAGAAATGAGTAAACTAGGCCTCAAAGCAATACATAATTTTTCCAGCATCAGCTATTCTATACTAATATGAATGCAAGAATAAATACTGGCAATAGAGCATTTCCCAGGTGTTAAGAACATTGCCTAACACTTGATGTGTATTCCATAATACTCCTAGTCTACTGGTCTTTCTATTTCACCACCCAGTGCCTATAAAAAAAATCTAACATCTTCTGTGGATAACATACTTAATAGTCTCAAAATTCTTGACTGATAAAACCAGGACTGGAAAAAAATATCTTCTAATCTCCATCCTAGTGCTTTATGATCACAATATCATACAGCATACTCCCTGAAATGGGAATTGTCAGGACTTGTCTTTTGGATATTGTCCCATCTAGTTCTTACTAAACTACCCCCCCCCCCCCACATACCCTGCTTTTGGTTGGCAGACTCTTTGCATGAGTTTGGTTAAGGCTTCCAATGAAGCTGCCATCAGTCCAGTGCTTACTCAGACCCACTGTGCCCAACCTAATAGTCTGCTGTCCAAACTGGCTGTGTTTGCCCTATTTCCAAGCTTTTGGAGACATCCCATGAGTGTGCAAATACCTCTTTGAGACTCTGCTTGCATTGTGTTTGAGTACACACCCAGACCTGGGATTCCTGGATAATATGTTAATTCTATTTTTAAACTTTGGAGGACCTGGAATACTGTTTTTAAACAGCAGCTGTTTCACTCTCCATTCCCATCACAAGTGCCTAGCAGTTCCGATTTTTACACATAATTGTCAACATTTGTTATTTTCTGTTTTATTTGAGAAACAGTAGTCATCCTATTGGGTGTGACGTGGTATCTCATTATAGTTCTGATTTGCATTTCCCTAATGATTAGTGATCTTGAGCATCTTTTCTATACTTACTGGTTATTTGTTTATCTTCTTTGGATAAATGTCTATTCAAGTCCTTAGCTTATGTTTTAATTAGGTTGTTCTTTTTTGTTGAGTTTTGGGAGTTTTCTATATATTCTGAATAATTATTCCTTATCAGATTTATGATTTGCAAATATATTTTTTAAAAATATATTTTATTGATTTTTAACAGAGAGAAAGGGAGAGAGATAGAGAGCTAGAAACGTCGATGAGAGAGAAACATCGACCAGCTGCCTCTTGCACACCCCCTACCGGGGATGTGCCCGCAACCATGGTACATGCCCTTGACCAGAATCGAACCTGGGACCTTTCAGTCTGCAGACCGACGCTCTCCCACTGAGCCAAACCGGCTTCGGCAATTTGCAAATATTTTTTTCTTATTCTTTGGGTTGATATTGTCTTTGATGTACACATTTCTAGATTTTCTATGAAGTCTAAATTGTCTATTTTTGTTTGTTTTTTTGTCTGTGTTTTTCCTGTTATAACCAATAAATCACTGCCAAATATAATGCCAAGAAACTTTGTCCCACATTTTCTTCTAAGAGATTTATAGTTTAGAGATTTGGGTCTTTGATCCATTTTGCGTTAATTTTATAAGATATAAAATAAGGTTCCCATTTTATTTTTTTCATGAGGATATTTGTTTTCCCAGAACTATTTGTTTAAAAGACTGTCCTCTCCCCATTGCATTCTCACACCAAACTTTGAGACCTGCTTCCTTACAATACCTAATTCTTGGAATGTCTCCTTGGCAAGGGCATCACAATCACTTGTTACTATTTTTGTTTTAATGAACTATTCCTAACAATAATCAATGATAACGGTGTTTTCGCTTAGGTATGAATTAGTTCATTAGAGATTAGTACCCTGTCATTGTAACAGCAAACCCATTTGTGTTCTTGTACCCACTGTATCACTATTCAGATATAAAATAAATAAATAAACAAACAAATAAATAAAGTTATTCATTTCCTGTCTCTGCATCTAAGTTTTCTCTTCTGAAAAATGAAGGTCTGGACCATAGCAGTGATTTTCAAACTTTTGTAAAGCAGCAGAGCAGCTTAAATGTACATGAGTCCTCCTTATATTATTTTATAAAAGTGAAGATTCTGTAATTGACATAACAGCCACTGGTTGTCTCTTTTTTTAGGCAATCAATGAGCCATTTTTTGAAATCTGAAGGGTCCTAAGAACACCAGTGCCTAATTTCCTGTTAAGCCAAACATTTTTATAGGTTATGAAGTGTAGTACACTACATAGGAGGAACACTGAGATATTTAGAGTAAGGGTGAGAATTGTTGGTATATTAGGATATTGGGATGTAGGCTCAGTTGGATGTAAAGTTTGGATGGAAGGAAATGAAAAAAAAAATTGAGAATCCAAAAAGGAAAAGGTAATAGAGTCTGTTCTAGGCACAAGGGAGCAAGAAAAACCAACATAAAGAAGAAGATGAGTAAAGGAAGAAGGGAGGCAAATTGATTGGGGAAAATAATTTCTGCCTCATGGGTTTGCTTGGGGCCATCTGACCTAGGAGAGATCCTTTGACAAGCCAGTTGGAAGGTGCTATGGGGTCATATGCTCTTCAAGTAGGAAGAAATCCTTTTTCAATGCAAAGATAAATTGGTGGGAACCCAAAACCTAACTATCACTAATTTGAACCCTAACCCTCTGCCAAGAAGACTGAGCTTGGGTTAATTACATCCCTGATCATCAGTAATCAAATCCTGCCTCCCTTTAATCACTCAGTTCTTGTCTCCAGAAAGCCTGCTCCATCCTTAGCTTCTCTTCTCAACTTGACTTTCCTGTGCCTTCAGCATGAAGTCCATGTGCAAACACAAAGTTCTCTCTCTCACTCTCTCTCAATCTCTCTCTATTATGTAATCTACAAAAGAGAGGAGTGTATATGGATTTAAAAAAAAAGATGCTTTGCTCAGCTCTGAAGGCATTAACTAGAACTGGGGCAACATATGGAATAATTAAAGCTGCTATGATCATTTACGTTTCAAAAGCTTTTTAAATTCGTGTCATCTTTGGTCAATAGCTTTACAGTTCCAACAAGCAATTTTCACAAAGCGCTATTAAGGGCTGTAAACTTTATTTTCTTCTCTCTATTTCTGCTTTGAAAAAAAAAATTTTTTTGGTTGCTCTGTGGTGAGGAGGGATGGGGGCCAATGTATCTTTAAATAATAAAGAAACCATTTTAATATTCTCATAAACATCATCCCCTCTGCTCCCTGCTACAAACTCGAACAGCCTGGCAGACAGAGAAGCAAGTAGGGCAAACAATACAAGCAGAGTCGTTATTGTAACTAAATTAGACCGTTTGTTTTCTTTCCCTCAAATCAAATTGTGTAGGAGCTGCTTTATTGCAAAACAGACATTAAAATTCCAGCAAGACCTCAGAGAGAAAGTAATTTCTATTTTATCAGTGCTGTAAAGCTGTCTTTATGTTCTGAAGTAGGAAATATTGCAAGGATATTTATAGCTTCGGCTCCAAAGCCAGTTTGAATAGAAATGTTACCACGGTCGCTGGCGCTGTCATACTGCTCGGTGGAGCAGGGAATTTTAGTGAATTTGTGAATTACTGTTTCAGACTTGACAAGTCTCTCAGTGAGGCTGTGTGTGTGTGTGTGTCTGGAGCTCTTTGGTGGTTTGAGAGATAATGATTAAAGACTCGGATTTGCTTTACGAGGAGATTTAAACGATATTCTCCAGCTAATCAGTTTTGCTTGTCAAGCCCTCCCAGGACAAAGGCAAGGTTTCCAAACTTTACCATCTCTAGCTCCTCAGCATTCTGTCTCAGAGCAGTGAGCACCCCCCTCCACCTCCTTCCTTTCTCTTCCCCACCTCTCCCCTTGTACTTAATCTGACTTTCAGGAGATTCCTGCTCCTCATCTGCCTGAACTGCTTAGCAAGATTTGACAGTTATTTGTCATCCCACTTCTTCCATGGGGTCTGTGAAAATGATTCACCGTGGTAGCTTGCATTCATTTTAAGCCTTCCTGTGCAGTGTGCCAGGCGTCCGTGAACACGCCCCTCACCATGGACGTGGGAAGGGCTCTGCTTGTTTGACACTGGGAAGAGCGGAGCCTAGATGTGGAGACACTGCTGGCTAGGGCCATAGAGCGCTTCAGGAGAACAGATGGGCTGAGCGTTCATTTTTCCCATTTTAGTTCAAATAACTTCACCGCTGCCGCTTCCGCATCCCACCAGCGAAAACAGACGTTTTCGTGACTGGTCTAAATAGACAACCATTTGAGCAAATGTATCTGCAAGTGGGGCAAAGAATAGAGACTTTTAATAGCTCCCAGGCCACCCCAGGCAAGGAGGCCAGACAAAGCTGCGCTGTCCCCAGGCATATATATCATTGCTCTGAGAGTCAATGTCAGGGGTGGTGGACGGTTCCTCGTGATTTCTATCAGTCTTTGGAGTGAAAGGGACCGTGGAAGTGTGCAGTGCTCTTTTTTAATAAAGCCGTGCACAAACTAATCAAAAGGGCTTTGCTTTCTGTTCGTGGGTCAAGGGTTTGATTTATGCCACACTGTTCATTGCCTGACCACTCGGGTCAATAGCCAAGTTTAATTCCCTATTAAGCAATCCTTACAGTGAGGTTTTTCCCTGGAACCACATCCCATGGGATCCCTATGTTTTTATGGGACAAAGACCCTATCCTCTGCTCAACTCCTGTGTTGCTGAAAGATGAAGACACTTTTCTAACTGCCCTAAATTGAGATAAAAAGAGCAAATCAATGCCATGAGGACTATCCGAGCTTCAGAGGTTAAGCCATTCTCACCCATTTTTTTTTCTGTGCACCCACACTAACTTAATATCAAGTCAGAGGACATAGGGCTAAGAAATCTAAAGACCATCTATAATAATAATAGCATAATATGCTAATTAGACTAGACAGCTGAATGACCTTATGACTAGACATAAGGACGAAATCTGGGCTGTAAGGGCCTAGGCAAACCACTGCGACTGCTAGGGCTGAGCCCCTTGCACGAATTTCGTGCTTCGGGCCTCTAGTGTAGTGTAATCTGCCAGGTAAGCCTCAAATAGAACAGACGTTTTTACTCAGACCTGTGATCTTTCCTCTACAACCCCAGTGTCCAAAGACATGTGGCTATTAAGTACTTGAATGTAATTAGTCCATAATAAGATGATATGTGTGTGTGTGTGTATATGTGTGTGTGAGTGTGTGTGTGTGTGTATATAATTTATAAATTATATATATATATATAATTTCAAAGCCTTGTAAAAAAAGAATGTTAAATAATATTGTTATATTTATTGCATGTTGAAGTGATAAGATAGATTGGGTAACAAAAGACACATTAACAATCATTTCACCTGTTTCTTTTTTGAGTGTGGCTACTTGAAATATTTCAAGTACATATGCGGATCCTAATTTATTCCTAGAGGATGGACTTTGGGCTGCCTTTCCATCTCCAGGATGGGTTCATGAGGAGAGCCGTCAGAGTGCCCAGATGCTCACACCCTCCCATGAGGCTCCAACTTAATTCTGGTCAGACTTCCCTTCTCCTATGAACTCTCTGCTCTGATGGGCATGGAAACCCAAGGCATGGTGGCTTGTCCTGCAGACGATTGCTATGCAGAGTTGCTGTTTCCCTGGTAAAGTTTAGAGAGTAGGGGTGGCTGAAATTTACCACCTTTGATTCCCACTTCCAATTTCCATGTGGATATCTCAAATTAGAGTTTAGATCATAGACTTTTACTTTTCTCACATCCAAGTATAGATTTTTCCGATCTCTCCACTCCTGACTGTTGGGATTCACCTTTTAAAAGGATACTGTCAAACCTAGATTATATGGGCACTCGGTTTAAGCAGCAGAGCTCTCCCAGCAACTGAAAACTGCTTTTACTGTCCTTTTATTTCCGCTGAATAGCACTCTTATAATAGTTAAGTTGCTATCCACAGATGGCCTGTATATAATTTAGATTTTTCTTTTTTCTTTATAATTAAAAATTTATTTATTCATTTATAATTTAAATAGATTGGTTATTGGAGCATAGTTATAATATAATCCATACCTTTTCAGAATTAGCTATTTTGGCCTTATATATTGATGCCAGACATTGGTGAGGATAGTATCTTTGGCTCCATAAAATTTGATACACTTTGATTCAGACGGACTTTGCAATGATGAATGGCTGGTTCCTGTCATGGGCCCATAAGAGTAATTCACAAATGTGTCTGCACATTAGAATCACCTGATCATCTTTTTAAAATTCTGAAGTCTGCTGGCTAAACAGAAGCATCAGTAATTTTTGAAATTTCTCAAGCTGGACGAGAATCCAAACACCTGTCAGAGTATAAGTCCATTTAAATACATAAAGACCCTCCCCAGAGGGTCTCAAATCCTCCTTTCTAACTGAGCCCACACCTCTTATTTTCTGTTATTATCATGGGGGAAAAGTCTGAATTGGGAAGAAAATAGAGCAGATAATGTGTATGTATAAGAGTACAATTTCTAACCACTAATTTCTAAGACATTTTGGCTCTTATGATATTGGAAGGGATATAAACTGAGAAATTTTTTTAAAAGATATGTCCTGGTCAGTGTGCTAAATGGTTAGAGCAGCGGCCTGCTCACTGAAGAGTCATAGGTTTGAGTATCATGTTTGACTCCCAGTCAAGGGCAAGTATGTGGGTTGTAGGTTTGATCCCTGACCAGGGGCCAGGGACCAGTCAAGGAGGCTACTAATTAATGTGTCTCGCTCACATCAATGTTTTTCTCTCGCTTCTCTCCTCTACCTCCCTTCCTTCCACTCTCTCTAAAGATCAAAGGGAAAATATTCTCTGGTGAAGATTAACAAAAGAAGAAAAAGGAAGAGGAGGAGAAAGGAGAGAAGGAGAAGGATGATGATGATGAGGAGGAGGAGGAGGAGGAGGAGGAGGAGGAGAGTAGGTAGATGAGATATTTAAGAAATCACTAATTTTAGAAACAAGTTTTAAATTTTATTTCTTGAGTTGGGCTTCAAATCACATTGCTTTCTCCCATAGTATCTATGGACACCATGAGTTGAGTAAAAATTCTTAAGATTCTATTGGCCACACGGTCTTTGTTCTCACTGAGGTGTGTTGAGACAGACCTCAAGAGGGATCTCAGAAGCAGTAATACTCCTGGCAACATGAACAGCTGAGGGAAACCATTCCCAAAGATTTTCCACAGTAAAGGACCTCTGCACACAGAGTTGTGAGGGTTGATTGGACAACCAGTGCAAGAATATCACACCAAGGCATGTTCCAGAACCACCTGCCAAAATCAATACACCTGGTAAGATTCTTAATTAAAACGTGTTTTAGCTGACATTGAAATGATCTGAATTCTATAAAATACAAAACAGAACCTGGTTGAAAATGAGCACTCATCTACAATACATATTGCAGGCAGAAGTGTTAGGCCTTCCAGCATATTTTACTCCTATTGATATAGCTGTGTGTCCTCAGGACATGAAACCAACTTAGTTGAATATATATGAGAAAGAATGATGCAACACTAAACCACCAGTCTCTGCTTTTCTGTCAACATTGTATTTATTACACATAGAACTTAGAACCTTTTAAGGAGCATGCATTAAGTGCCAATCAAATATATATGTATAGGTAGCCACACTAGTATGTCTATATCTAAATATATGTATGTTATATATATTTATGTAATATACATTATATTATGCATTGTATATACACCGGCACTTGATTGTAGAAAATCAACACTCTGCTCCTCTTTTTGCCTTTACTCTCACACTACCACCCCACTCACAACAATCCTGACATAGCTTGTGTAGGGGTTTCTCCCACATCAAACAATTCTATGACCCCAGCTGTGTGCTACAATTTAATTCTACACCATCTACATAAAGATACCATCAGATCCCACAGGTTAAGAGCTCAGTCCCCAAAACTTCTGATGCCAATGGAAAGCCCAGGTTGTCACTTGAGTTTCCAACCTATCAGCTGTAAATCAGAGGTTTCCATGACCCCCTCCTTTGATTCAATTAATTATCTAGAGTGGCTCACGGAACTTAGGAAAACACTTGTTTCCTTTTACTGATTTATTGCAAAAGGAACTGGTAAAGGGTACAGATGGGCATCCAGATGGAAGAAACGCATAAGCAAGGAATGTGGGGAGGGGTGTGGAGCTCCCATGTCCTCCCTGGAGCCACCACTTTCCCAGTATTTACATGGACTCACTAACCCAGAAGCTCCTGCAGCCTGTCCTTTAGGGATGGTTATGAAGACTTCATCACGGAGACAGGATCCACCCTTGACTCAATTTTTAGCCCCCTTCCCTCTCTGGAAAATAGGGAGTTGAGCTAAAAATGCCAAGCATCTAGTCATGGCTTGTTGTTAAATGGTGACCACTCACATCCAGGAGTTGCCTCATTAAAACAAAAGGCACTGCTATCACCCAAGAAACTTAAAGAGATTCATTAGCCAGGAATTAGGGTCAAAGGCCAGACATGAACTAGGGTCAGAGATCAGTACATAGTAATTAATTCCAATCAAATTTTAAGAAGCATGAATTAATAGCCAGTTATATATATATATATATATATATATATATATATATATATATATATATATAGAGAGAGAGAGAGAGAGAGAGAGAGAGAGAGAGAGAGAGACATATAGATAGATGATAGATAGATAGATAGATAGATAGATAAAGATTTCTTATATAGTTTAATCTTCACATCTTCACAATTACCCTACCAAGTATATTTTATCCTGCCTATCTGCCTATACTACAATGAGCACTGAGGCTCAGAAGAGTCACACAAATTGACCAAGATTCTGTAGTCAGCAAGTGGTATAATCACAATGTGAGATCCAGTTTCTGATTTCAGGATCCATGGTCTTTTTACCAGATTGTGCTCTCTACCAAAAATGGAGAGTGTCCCAATTGGAAGGGTGTTTGGGTGGAGGTCAGATACAATAACAGAGCACTACTGGGGGAGAGGTCTATGAACATCTTTTATACTCAAAGGTGTTTTCTTTCATTTTCTATTATTATTTTGCAATTGTTTAACCTTACCAAAGAAATAGATTCAGGAGTTGTGTTATGTGTTTACACAACTGTTTATAAGTACTTTCAGGGTTCATGACCTATTGGGTTTCTGAGCACTGGTGTTTTTTTCTGAGGCATAGGGATATAATGTTGGAATATGGGAGGGATTTTCTGATACATAAATTTGTGAGCTTGTGCTTTGGTGCACATACTCCTTAGTGTCTCACTGAAACTGCTTAGCTGGCTGCCTACCTATCAGGGATTATATCACTCTCCGTGCCTCTTCCTGGAGTGCTGAATTCTTATGGCTCCCTTTCTCCCAGACATTTAATCATGGTTTTCTATTTTTAATTTTTAAAAATTTCTCCTCTGCACTGTCCACTTTGCTGGGGATGCAATGGCAAGGAAAATAGCAAAAATCCTTGCCTGCTTCATTCTTAGTGCTCACATTTAATAAGGAGAGGGGAGGCAATTAAAAAAGGTATGTAAAACACCTTTTACAAGTCAAATATAGAATATGCCAGACTGATATAAATACCATGGAGAAAAATAGAAAAGTGGGATAAGGAGTTGAATGTGTGAAGACAGTGTGTAATTTAAATAGCACTAGTAAGAATGACCTAAAAAATAATGGAGCGCCCAGCTGGTGATGTGGCCCAGTTGACTGAGCATCAACCCAGGCACCAGGAGGTTGCCAGTCTGATTCCCAGTCAGGGCAGATGCCCAGGTTGCTGGCTCAATTCCTAGTAGGTGAGGGGGAGGGGGTGCAACAGAAAGCCCATCCATGTTTCTCTTTCATTGGAGTTTCTATATCTCTCTCCATCTCTCTAAAATCAATAAGAAAACATTTTAAAAAGGAGCAAGAGATACAGATGTCTGGGGAAGTACAGTACTTTCCAGGCAGAGGAAATAGCAAGGGCCAAGTCTTTAAGGTAGATGGTTGTGCTTAATGAGGCCAGATCATGTCAAGCCTTGTACAGCATTATAAGAACACTACCTTTTACTCTTGAGTGAATCGGTCGTGAGGTGGAGAGTGACATGTTTTGACTTAACCTTTTATGAGATCATGTTGGCTACTCTAAGCACAATAGGTTGAAGGTGGACAAATTCAGATCAGGAAAGTCTCTTGCGATAATCCAAGAGTTGACAGTGAATCGGATCAAGAGGACAGCTGTGATAGTGGTCAGTTGTACTCAGACCTCAGGCATTTTCTGAAGACATAGCCAAGAGAATTTGCCGGCATTGCATATGGACTGTCTGAGAATATATGATCCTATGGTTTGGGTCATGAGCAAAGGGAAGGGTGGACTGCTGTTAGATATGTTACAGCAAATGTCACTGAGTTCTGGGACATATCAGGAGTGCACGAATAAAATACTGAAATGTGAGATGCTATGGGACATTGAAAAGAAGCTTTGGAGAGCTCAGAAGGGAGCTCTGGGCTAGAAATCTTTGCTTTGGAGTTGTCATGATGTCACTAAAAGCCATTAGATGAGATGAGCATATTGAAGATATGAGTGTAGAGAGAAATGAGAAAAGGTACAATGTTCAGAAGTCTGTGGACTCAGAAAACACTGACAAGAGGAAACTGAGTGTTGTTAGTAAAATAGAAGGAAAACAAGAAGAGAATGTCATCCTGGGAGCCAAGTGATGATGCTAGGTTGTTGACACGTCAAGTGAGATGCTTCTGGAAAATGGACTATACTCCTTATGTGAATACTTGGAGTGAGTCAGGAGACCTGGGTTCCAACACTGACTTCACCACATATTAGTTTGAGACCCACAGAAAGTCACACCTTCACGAAACTCAATTTCCTCAACTCTAAAAGAATGATTGCTGTAAAGGTTCGATGAGATAACACGAAAACTATATACAGGAATAAGAAGCTAGCACATAACAGCTACTCGATAAATGTCAGTTGACTCTGAACTGAAACTTATGCCTTTAGAGCTCCATCATGTGCTTATTTCAGTGCTATACTGACTTTTCATACCTCTAACCTGGTCTGCAGAATCAAACCTTCATTATCTGACCACGGTTCCCTATCAGGGTTGAAACCTATGCACTGACTTAGCTCTGACACCACACTGTTTCCTCACTGTGATAAATAGGTTGATTACTCTGGATTTACAGTCATTCATTTGATAGTATTTTGAGGTCCTGTGTTAAACATTGGTCGTGACTACTTATAGCTCTGACCTTACCAAGGTATTCATGAGTTCTCTCTAATAACTCAAACACTCTAGCTGGTTTTCAGAGGTTTAAATAAATGCCTGATTGCCACTTACTAATTGTATAATATTGAATAAATTATTTAATTTCTTGACCTTCAGTAACCTTGTCTATAAAATATAAATGAAAATTGCTATACTGAGAGATAGGTATAATTATTCACATTGTTAAAAAAATGATACCAAATATGTGAAGTGTCTTGGTCTTTGTTGGTTAAATAGTCAGTTTTATAGTATTAATATAAATATAAATTTCCTTCCTTCACCCCACCCCATGCTGATGGCTCCCAAGATGTGGCACTAAGCTTCTGCAATTATCCAAAGAATCTTGGAGAGTGAAAAATGGTGCATTGCAAATATTAACACATTCTGTTAGGTTGAGATTTATACTGTAGGATTAAGTACATCCACAGAAAACAAATGTACTCTTCAATTAATGTCTCTTAGTCATGTAGGTAGACAAGCTGCATGCATGTGCACAAACAAATACACACACACACACACACACACACACACACACACACACCCCACATAATGTATACAGAAAGGCAGACATCTGGTCCTGGTTGGTACATTAACAAAAGTTTAGGAGAAAAATCAGCAACTAATTCAAACAAATTTTCATTTGGGACTAAAGTTGAAAGTCCCAAGGAGAAAACAATATTCCATACCTATGTTAACCCCATGTATTCCTATTTCCTCCTCTATCTTTGTTTCCTTGGGTCCAACTGCAAACCATATCTATGCCTACTCCTGCCCACCATGTATATATATTCTGGGAAAACTGGAAGATAGCTCTAGAGTGAAATGATGGCACATCCAGAAATATATAGAGAAAATACTCTTATTTATTTGCAGTGATGAGAAGTCAGACCTTTGACAAGTAAAGGCCTCAAATTCTATCACAGTATATTTACATAAGGATACTGTAAGGAACTAAAAAAGATAGCTTTTAAAAATAATAATATATTAACATTTTGAAAATAAATCTTGATGTTTTAAAGTTAATGATATTGTGAATTCCTGGATCAGACTGACTACTTTTGATTGATTTGGTCGAAAAATGAACTATGGAGACTTAAGTGTATGCTTATTGATTTTGCCTTTGACATGATTAGCTACATTAGATTATGATGTCCTCATTACCCAAAGATCAAAAGCAGGATTGAACTTTCTCTAAGGGGATATGTTCATGGCATGTACTCTATTGTTTGTAGTATATGATGGGTAGGGGAGGCTGTAAAAAGAGCATTAGCTTTATGCCATTCAGAAATCTATCTTAGAAACAAACCATTCCTCTCCTCCTAACCCCACAGATGCTTAGTTGACATGAAAGGAATTGAGAAGGGAGCATTTCTATGGGGCACTTTTCTGTTTACTACCCACCATTATACTACAGAGGATCTGGGGCCCCTTTACCGGTAATCCTAAATCCTACATCACCATTATTGGTCTAAATGCTGCAGTTGAAGGCAAGGGCAAATACAGCTGTGATGTTTTGAATCTTAGTTCCAGTGATGTGGCTGATCAAATTCCTGTGCCCTGCAGCCAGCTTGGGACTCCATCCATTTTAGTTGGCACAGCATTACCAATAACTGGAAGAACAGCTCAGAAAATATGAGAGCAGTGGCAGAGGTGACAGGCAGAATGAGATGCAGAGCTATGCATGCTGGGAAACCTTAGCCTTAATTTGAATGTACATGTACAGTATTTATCTTTCCCTCAAATCTATAAATAAGGCTGGTGCTTTGGCCATTACTGATGTCTGCCGTCATTTCGCTAGGCCTCTGTTTTGATGGAGCACCAGTTGCTGCAAAATAATATTTCTTTCTCCGCTAGCCTGCATCTGCTCCTGTATGGAAACCTCACAAAGGCTTTCAGAACTGTGACTGGGGAGGAGAAAAGGGGTGGACATCATCATCTAGAAATCTAAATAAGCATTGCTGTTTGGGACCTCACACTGCCATCGGGACTGAAAGGAGCTTACAGGCAAATCATAAGCACTCCCATCCCAAGAGGCCTCATCTTCATCATCCCTGAAAACATTTCCCCTTGAATACTTTTAGTAACGAGCCATTCACCATCTCCCAAGGCAGACTGTAATATTGGTCACACTAAAACCTTTTCCATGCTATTGAATTAACCTACCTCTCTGTCATTTATCCCTGTCCTTCTAAATACAAGTGTCCTAAATGGAAACTGTCTCAGTGTCCCACGTATTTGCCTAGTTCTCCTATGAGTCCCAATTTTCTACATAACTCATAGAAATAATTACAAAAAATACTCACT
This sequence comes from Pipistrellus kuhlii, assembly GCF_014108245.1. Taxonomy (NCBI): domain Eukaryota; kingdom Metazoa; phylum Chordata; class Mammalia; order Chiroptera; family Vespertilionidae; genus Pipistrellus; species Pipistrellus kuhlii. The sequence continues at coordinate 9,734,027 of NW_023425493.1, forward strand.
ATATAATTTGCTGTCAATTCCTCCTTTTCCTTCTTACAACAGGAATATTGAAATGAGTCTGATGTATGCCTTTAGTAGTCAACTAGAAGAGCTTTGATCATCTTACATAAAGGAGGAAAAAAATATGCCCTACAAGGACTCTCATCTCTGAAGTAACATTTCATTAGATTAAATGGTCAGAGGAAGGTGGTTTAAATTTTATTACACACGAGCGTCCCCTGGACCAACTCAAAGGTGAAGCGAAACCATCATTGTTGTTTGCAGCTTTGTTTCCTCTCTGACTGAAAGTAAATAGTAAACTCAGTTATGGTAGAAGCTGGTTTTTGTTAAGCTTAGTGTTTCCCAGCATGTTCATAGTAGGTCTTGAATAAATAATTAATTGTAATTAAATCCATTTGTTTAATTCTGGCAGGAAGCCCCACTTCCAGAGGTTCGTGTGTTCTTGAAATAAACACCCTGTCCTACCTGGTTCTTTACATGTGAGGAAGTGATGCTGACACATATTCACCATTCATCTCCCCCAACCCCCTTCAACAAATGGTTATTCAAAAGCTTGCAGCTCTATGTTCAGCATCAAACCATCTCTCTGCTTCCTATGCCTGAGGAGATACCACCCATTCCTCCTTGGAATGCACTTCAGGTCATTTCTGGTCTAGCTAGACTGTACGGTACGGGATCCATCTGCCATCCCCATCTCCCTTCCATTGAAGAGAAACAAAAAATAAATAAAAATCCAACCAGACCAGCCAGCAGCATGCCCTCAGTTCCAAGCTCTGCCTAGGTGGGTCTTTCATTCCCAGTCTTCTGTTTCCATTAGCCAACTGATGTACCTTGAATGACAATAGGCCTGCTGTTAAGGCAGAAACTGAGCTGGCTGAGGCTATAGAGGCTTTTCCTTTTTCTCTTTACAGCTGCCATGGTAAAATGGGACCCTTTGCTCGGGAAAATGGGAACATAGAAATGTCCTCAAAGGCTGGGAAAGGAAAGTTAACAGAATTCTCATGGAAAACTACACATCTGACGATGAAAATGGGCCATATGGGAAGATAATCTACAGAAAGAAAGAGTAACATCTTCAAGCTTTCAGATGACATTAAACGATCCTTCTGGGGACCGAAATGCCAAGCAAATGTGTGTAAACCTCAGAAAGCCTTGTGAGGCAGCTCTGGTGCAGTTCAAAGTGTCTAAGCTTCACAGTCAGCAGATCTGGGTTTAATTTTTTACTAGCTATGCGCTCTTGAGCCTCTCGGACTGAGGCTTGTCTCCTCAGTTGCAAAGTGAGCATTTAATACCAATTCACAGCAAATGGGTAGAGAGCAAGCTGCGTCTGAGGAGTTTCACTTGATATGAAAGTGGGACTCAACATTTTGTGAGATCAGGCAGAAGTTATAGAAGAATGTGAGGTTGGGGCAGGGATGAAAAGAATAAAGAAAAGTACACCTTGCAAGGATGGGTTTCACAGTGAGAGGTACTTCTTATATGAGAATGGAGTAATGGCTTAGAGAAGGAAAGACATAGTTTAAAGGATATTGAGAATATCCAACAAAATAAATGTGTAGAATGCAGACAATTGTTGCTATTTAAATATTATTTTTTTAAAAAAATATTTCATTGATTTTTTACAGAGAGGAAGGAAGAGGGATGGAGAGTTAGAAACATCGATGAGAGAGAAACATCTATCAGCTGCCTCCTGCACACCCCCTACTAGGGATGTGCCTGCAACCAAGATACATGGCCTTGACCAGCATCGAACCTGGGATCCTTCAGTCTGCAGGCCGACGCTCTATCCACTGAGCCAAACCAGTTAGGGCTAAATACTATTGCTTATTAAAATCTTCTACTATAAAAGGGACTGTACTAAGTGCTTTATTTTATATTTATGCTCATTTAATCTTTACAATAATCCAGAAGGAGTATTTGTATCCCATTTATGGATGTAGCAACCTAGGCTAAGAAATTTTTGACACCTTGACCAAGGTGAAACTCCTAGTGAGTGACAAAACTGGGATTTGAAAGCAGAACCTGAGCTCCTAGCACCCACACTAGACTGCAGTGTTCCTGAGCAATTTCCAGGATCCATTCAAAGCCAGGAAAAAAGGAATAGACAGTGGGAAAACTCTGAATACGGAGGAATTTGTTTACTTTGGAACTGGGGTTCCCAATGGCATTTGGAAGAAAGGGCAACAGAAGCAGAACAAATTGGTATTAAAAAAAAAATGCACAGCAGTTCATAATGAGAAGCCAGAAATGGGAAACTAAGTAACCAGTAGAGCTTGAAGATTTTGGCAGTATCTAATTATGACAAGAATATGAAAGATGGTGAATTCAATTAGCATCAAAATTTGGGATACCGCTTCAATGCAAAGTTACTCTTCTGTTGACTCTTGCTTGTCTTTTGTTCTAGAGCCAACTAGAAGTCTAGTGAGCATTTGCAACCTGCTGCAAAAGGACCCTTAGAAAGAGAGAACTGGGGCTTTTCTAATGGCATGGTGGCCATCCGCAGAAGTCAGGCCACCGATGGCACTTAAACTTTGTTTCCTTCTTTGATATTTGGCACAGAGAAGGAAGTATACAGGATTGGAATCAAGAAAATGGGAGGACCAGCGAAATAAATATATATAGTTGTCCTTAGCATCATAAGGTATTGGATTCAGGGCCCCCAAGGATACCAAAATCCAAGGATGATCAAGTCCCATATATAAAAGGGCACAGTATCTGCATATAACCTATGCACAGCCTCTGGTATATTTTAAATCACCTCTAGATCACTTGTAATACAAAACATAATGCAAATACCATGTAAGTAGTTGCTATACTGTATTGTTTAGAGGCATCATGACAAATAAAATAAGTCTGCAATATTCAGTGCAGGAGCAAACATCACAGGCTTATTTGCATAGTACACATCAGCAACAACAAAAATTTTTTCTGAATATTGCAATCCGCCAGTGGTTGAATCCATGGGTACAGAATCCACAAGTATGGAGGGTCAACTGCACTTTGTAGTTTGCTCGGAATCTTAAAGCAGCAGATTTTGCTACTAACCTCAGTGCTATGGTTTGCATGATAATACAAGATACACTATAAAAGGCAACTGACCTGAGCATCTTCAAAGCCAGCCTGGGTTCTTTAGGCCTAAACATTCCATCTTGTGCATTTAACAATCTTCCTCTGGGAGACCTGAGAGAGAAAGAAAAACGAGAAAAAGGAATGGGATAAAATATGCACATTCCACCCTTCCCATATCACACACACTTCTCCTAAATATATATACACTAGAGGCCTGAGGCACGAAATCCTTCCCCCAGCTGCTGGCACTGGCTTCCCTCTGGTACCCAGGACCCAGGCTTCCCTAGCAGCCCTGTCTTTGTCCAGAAGGACATCCGGTCTAATTAGCATATTACACTTTTATTATTACAGATACACAGAAACACCGAGATCTTTTACTCCCCCTATCTCTTTAGTTGAGAACAGAGCAATCAATACTTGGAGATGTTCCAATTTGCTGGGACTTTAGAGCATTTACTTTGGCCCTATTATTTCACATTGTGGGTAGAAAATTGCAAAATTCTTGTTTATTTGCTTATTTAGATTAGTGATTGCTTGCATTCTTGTTTAACTGATTGTAATCCCTTACAGGCTGACCATAGTTAGAATGAAATTTTAAAAGTTACAGAGGAATTTATGGATAAACATCTATTCTAATTACCATAGGACCCAGATCTTTTGCATGAGGTCCTTTAAAACTGATTGCAAACTGGAATTTTTAGGGCTTTTCACAAACTCACTGTGAAAGATTATGTTCGCTTGTCCTATCCTGGTGGGCCGGAGGCTCAAGAATTGGGTCTGAAGAAGAATCAAGGTCCACTCAGGGTTTGCAGATTTGATTGCTGGGCACATATCTAATGGTTCAATTTCCATTTGGGCCATGTATGGGAAGCAACAAATCAATGTTACTCTTTCACATGGATGTGTGTTGTTTCTCTCTCTCTTTCTCTCATTTCCTCTCTCTCTAAAAACAAACAAACAAACAAAAAAAACAATAAAGATATCTTCAGGTGAGGATTAAAGAAGAAAAAAAAAAGAACCATGTCAGAGCTGGTAAATTAAAGAGGACCTAACTGAGCTCAGAGATGGCAGATCTTGTCAGGCACCAACATCATTTAGAGACACCAAAAATAGGATGTCAAAAATAAATACTTTCCCTGATTGGGTCATAAACGTGACTCCACTTAATAAATCCTGTTTTTAAGAAACTAAGCCACATACTAAGCCCAGAAGGACGAAAACATCCAGGATTACATTAGTCTTGAGTAATACACTAAGCAAAAGGGTCACTTTTTGTTCAAAATCACTAAGGGAGTTAGAGAAAAATAAGATAAAAAATTCTCTGTGATCACCTCAGGGGGTGGTGGGCAGGGACAGCCCAGGAGAAAGAGCACTCAGAGCTCTGCGACAGAAGGAAAGGTTGAAAAAGAGAAATAGATTCAGGCAAGTGTGAGGGAAGTCCTGAGAAGTCAGTTATAGGAAGGCTTAACAGGGGGCAATGCTGACAACTAGAATCCAACCTTTGTGGGAACCTTAGAGTTTACAAAGCAATTTCACATACAGTTTCTACCATAGGTCAACATGAGCCAGCATGATTTCAGGGCATGGGAGAGCAGGAAATGCAATGGGATAAAGAGGCTAAGGCCTGAGTCCTCATCCCAACCCTGCCACTGTGTTGTGTTGGCTTATTTCCTCCTCTTTCTTTATTCCTTCATTTAAACCAGGGCTTCTCAACCTCAGCACTATTCATGATTTGCACCAGATCATTCCTTGTTGAGCAATGTAGAATGTTTAGTGGTATCCTTGACCTCTATCCACTGGATACAAGTAACACTCCCCCACCCCCTTCCCTAGCTGTGACAATCAAAAATGTCCCCCTGACATTGCCAAATGTCCCCTGAGGAGCAAAATCATCCCTGGTTGTCCTTGATGATGTCCTCTGTGTTCTCTCTTACCTTTCAGGACAGCCATTAGCAGGCCATGCAGTATTTTGTCATTGCAAAGACTTTGGTTAGGATCAGGAAGAACTATCTTTCAATCCCAAGCCTGTCACTTGCTAGATGCATAATCATAGGCAAGTCCCTTAATCCATGTGATCCTCCAGTTCCTTTTGTTGGAAGCCAATTCCAGCATGTCTGCAAGGCTGAATCATCTGGGAATGGCTAAACAGCATTTCCCTAAACCTGAATAGGATGCATAAAATGACTGTTTGCTGCCAAACAGCTCAGGACATCTTAATCTACATATTATTGTCTCCTACTGGCCAAACACCTGAACAGCCATAGGCAAATCCCCATTCTGACAATGGACTGTGCATACAAAACTCTTCCCTTTGATGTGTATATCTAAATTGCCTTAGGACAAATGATGTTAGTAAAAAGCAAGGGGTCCTGAGATAAGGAGAACTTAGTTCCTTAGTTCCTTCAGCTAAGTCTTCTCTGCCTTTTGAAATTATGTTTCATCTCTGGACTCTTATTTAATTTACACACAGCCCTTCTCCAGATTTCTAAACCCTTCTGGATGCTGGATCAAGACCACTGGCACTTTTCTGTGAAATGGGGATAATAATAACACCATCTATCTCAAAGGTTGTAGAGAGAAAATGATATGAGATGATTTATGCAGAGTGCTCAGAGACAGGGATATGGTAAGTGCTCCATCATTGTTAGGTAGCCTTATTATTGTTACCATTATAATAGAAGGTGCATGTCCTTGACCATTCAGTTTGACACCTTCTCTCCCTTATGGGAACAGGAAGATAAATAAGACAATTGCCTTCCCCTGGGGAGCCTGCAGTCCATTAGAGAAGAGAAGCCTGTCCATGAATCACTGTAATGCGTGCATCAAGACAGTTGCCAGCAATGAATGAAGTAGAAGTGGCTGCTGCTAGGTGGAAGAACAGAGAAAACAGAACCATCTTGGTGCATATGAGGCAACATCCCCCGGAACACTCGTAGCAGTTCTGGATGCCACATCTCAAGATCGAAGAGGCCTGAGGAAGGGCACCAAGGATGATAGAAAGTGATAGGAGTCTGCTGTCTAAGTCTGGGCAGACGAAGGCAGAAAGAGGTCAAAACTGAAATCTGCAAAACTATAAAAAGTATTATCAGCCTCTTGTATTTCATTAGTAAAAATATGTAGAGTAGGTTTAAAAATCTTGGCTATGATAGGGTTATAGAAATGAACAAGTGCAACCCCTGCACTCAAGGAATTTAGATTTAATGAGGGAGATAAGCTTGTAAGCAAGTGTTTCTAGGACACCAGTGTAATATCTAATGGCCTTATGACAGAATTGTAGTAGGAGGTCAGAGGTGAGGCAGGTAGGGCCAGAGAGATTTCACAACAGGACACAGCTAGTGCCTTAAAAGATGAGTGGAATTTCAAGAGAAAATTGGGAGGGCATTCAGGGGTGAGAGAAAGGAAATTTCAGTAGCAAGAAAGTTATGGAGGTTGGAGCAGGTGCCATGGGGGCAGCTAACTTGGCCAATTCCACAAAACTGCAGGCTCGCCTTACCTGCCCCTTCCATTCCAAGAAAGAGCTTGCTCACATCTTCTTCATTGTGCTGCCTGTGCACAAGTGGATATTAGGAGGCCAGACACCTGCCACCACCAGGGCAACCCTCAGCCACTGGAAGCCTGCTGGTGTGTGACTGCTCAGGCCTCTCCCTGTAGGATGCCTGAGGCAGGAGGCATCTGTGTGCTTCTGCCTGGAGCAGCAACATGAGAAATCTTGCTGGCTTACTCTTGCTAGGCCCTCTCCCTTTTGTATGGATATTATCCCCCAAATGAACACCCAAGTTTTCATCTCAGGCACCACATTTTGGAGCTATTCAGATTAAGAAAGGTAAAGCATGATTATGAAGAAAGCATCGTTTTTCACCAATAATTGAATTTCTGAATTTGTAAGTGTACTTTGTAATTAGGGAAACTTTTTAATACTGCTATGCCAATTCATAGTTTTGCCATCCCTTGACAAGTTACTTCACCACTCTGAGACTCAGTTTCTTCATCTGCTTTTTACCTCATATAGTTGAGAAAATACATGAGATAAGTGTTTAATTTACTTAATGTAAAACTGCCAATACATGTTAACCACCATTATTATCAATAACTAGAGGCCCAGTGATGAAAATTCATGCACTGGAGGTGGGGAGGGGGGGGTGTCCCTCAACCAGGCCTTCCCCCTCTCACAGTCCAGGAGCCCTCAGGGGTGGGAGGCAATCAGGGGTAGGAGATGTCCCATCCCACCTCTGCTGCTGCTACTGCCAGCAGCTCAAGCCTTGGCTGGGCAGCTACCATCCAAGGCTTGCCTGCACCTCAGGATGGCTCTGGGAAGCTAGGCAGCCACAATCTGAGGTTTGCCTGTGCCTCGGGCTGGCCCTGGGCAGCTGAGGGGCTGAGGAGACTGGGCACCGCCATCTTGTGGCTGTGGGCGCCGCCATCTTTGTGATGGCATGAGGGTCAATTAGCATATTTCCTTTTTATCAGATGGGATAATACATTGAACAATGGGCAAATGCATCCTCTTCAACCCCTGAGTAACTATTATGCTGAGGAGGTATGGCACTACTTACCTAGCAACTGCTTTTAACTTTAGTATAAGAAGTATTCTGGCTTAAAAAAAAATCCAATCTACAGCTAAAAAAAACCATCTTAAAGAAGGATGAGACTACTAATATTTTAAATTTGACCTGATATATGACATATTTGGCCAAATGCAGAATTTTCTTTTTTTCAAAGCAGTTCTCTTAGCTGTCAGCACTCCTTCCTGAAACTCATCTTTGGGCTAGGCTCTCAAAGTGAATTTCCATGACACCTTGAGCAAACCAATCTTATTAATTTATGGTCACAGCTCATTTTTTGAACTAAAATGCTCATAACCAGTTTGATCAAACACTTTAATCCCTAGGCTCAGCTCTTAATGAGCTTTAACTATGGAAAATCAAATTTGCTTTCAAGGGGGGAAGGAGTGTTGTAACCATTGAGGAAAGCAAAAGAACACATCATAAGCAATAAATGGCAATTCCCCAAATCCCACCCCCCACCACCCGTCTCAAGGTTTGGGACATAGAAACCATAGATTCAAATGATTTTAGAACTTGCAAATATTTGAGAGATCATCAATCCTCCCTCATTATATATGAGTAAATTGAGAAATAGTTTGGGAAAGTAGTTTGATGAAAGACACACTTTTTAATCAGTTGTGAACTCACTCATGAGAGCCTGATTGCCTAGCTCACAATTCAGCATTTTTCTGGCTACACCATGAGTTAGTAGCATGATAGGAAAACATGTAGCTACTCTCAAGTGCATAATGCCCATTTGAACACATAGGTTGATAAAATATTATCATCTATGGTCCTAACTTGGAAATTGGTTTAAGGAAAAAAACACATTTATCACTGATAAAACCATATCAACCTATGAGCAAAATAGATAAATGCCTTACCTTGAGGGTTGGAATCAAGGATAATAAGATTGTACTTCCATAGTACAGCCCTTAGGATAAAGATAGATAGTGGAATACTAGGCTAATTGGTTAAGGATCTGTTGCAATATGGCAATTCTCAATGTCACCATATTTGTAACACACACACACACACACACACACACACACACACACACAGCTATCTTCGCATGAAGGGCCTTACTTTTATTTTGATGGGAAGAAAAGAAGTAATTTCAGATTGTGGATGAAGCTTCATGAAAACAAGAAAAAGCTTAGACATATACACACACAGACGCTCACATTTTGTGCAGTCACTTTGAAGAAACCTCAGTCCCAGCAGCAAAGACAGGGAAATAATGGATTATTTTAATTTTGGTAATTTAAAGTAGGTATGCACAAATGATGAAACAAAAGATGATTATGTTATTTTTCACTGGGATTTGGCAGGGAAAGGAAGTGTTCTGTAGAACGTGGAGGTGGGGAAGGTTAATGACTGGCTAATGATTTGGGGATACAAATCTGGCCATTTCTGTTTCCTATTAATTGAACAGATTAAGTCAGTCATCATTTGATTTCCATGCTTTCTTTGTTCCAACCACAAGTCTTTTTTTTTTCCAGGCCGTAATTACCAGTTACCCAAGGCTTTATGCAAATGTGTCAGAAATCACACCATAAGCTCAATTAAAATGAGTTCACTTTAAAAAAGAAACATAATAATTATGTAATAATATAAAGTATTTATTAAAAAATTTTTAAATATGCATAATAAAATATATCATATGCATTGTAAGGTTTACATAATTATATATAGAATGTTCTAATACCAGGCATCATAATAGGTGTCAGGGATATGAAAATTAAAATGTCACAATCTAAGTGTCTGAGATGAATCTGTTCAGTGGTAGCCTGACAGTGTATGTGCCAAGCATCCCTGAGAGCAAGCTGCCTTCGAGAGAGAGAGGATATGCTTGCCTCCTCCGAACCCCCCTCCTCCAACCGCTGTGCTCTCTAAGCCATAAATTTCTCGTGCCTAGTGGAGCCGTTTATGAAATAACTGTCTCTATTGATTTCTTCGTCCAGTACAGGTATGCTGGCTCAGCTGCCCATCTGTTTACTGCCTGTGGCAGGATCATTGAGAAAAATAAAGGAAAGAAGAGGTGTGTGTGTGTCTGTGTGTGTGTGTGTATCTGTGTGTGTGTCTGTGTGTGTATGTGTGTGTCTATTGGGGGTATACAAGGAGGCATGCATATAAAGGTAGAGTTAAAAAGAGGAATAGGAATTTGAATCATTCCTTGCTGATAGGAGAGATGTCCATTGGCTGCATGGCCTGTGGCATTTCCTCAGAAAAAATCAGGGGGAAACTTTGCTTCCTGTTTTGGGGTTGACTGGTGCAGAGTGTACTGGACTTATGGTCAGGAGACCCTGCTCTCTTGGGATCATCACTTGCTTTGGCGAAATTGTCTGACCACTCAATATAGTTTTCCTCATCTGTAAAGTGGGTTCATGGTTCATCACCCTTCCCACTTGAGTCAAGTGAGAGAACTCCCAGGAGAAATCTTCAGAAATTAGAAAGCAATGTATAATTAAAGGCACATACAAGATGGAGACCATGGTCTGAGAAGGTTATCAAGTTTAGAGTCATTTAGGGAACCATCAGAATCCTATGGTTCTTTAAGCTGACTCTGACCTCCAACCCGAGTTCTACTAAGATTGTCCCCATTCCTTTCTAGGTGACTACTGCTCTTGCAAGCTATTTACTTTCCATTAAACCCTAGAAGCGTTTTGCCTCTGGAGGACTCCACAGACACCAATTCTCCAGGCTTTGAAGAATGATCTATGAAGGATGCTGCAAAATATCTCAAGATCAATTGCTATAATTATCCTCTGAATAATTTTCTGCCATTATTCAGGCTGTACATATTGTACATGAAAGGCTATGTTCAGCCAAACCAGAAGCTTGCTGGGTTCAGGATTTACGGCTCCCTGGGTAAGGAGATTTAGAAGGCAACCCCTAGGAAATCCATCTGGAGATTGTTGAGAGGATAAAGGAAAATATAAGTTCTTTTAATCTTAATATTCTTTATGCTCTGCTCATTATGATTAGATATATCTTCTAGTTAAGCCCTCAACAAAAATAGAACTGGCTATGAAAAGACTATTTATTTTCTTTTCTATTGCTAAGGGAAAATAGCATGCATAAAAATAATAATAACAATATAAATGCTCCAATGCTTAGCTATTTAGAGAGCCATCCAATGTCTTATCAGTTACTAAGTTTAGAGGGGGGAAAAAAAGAATCTCTCTCTAGAGTAGAACTAAGGAATGGAAAAACGTTAGTTGGCGTATCATCACTTCCCATACTTTGGAGGCGCTTTGTTTTTAATATAAGAGAAAGAAAATCATTAAATTTTCCCTTTCTGTCTCCTTCAAGCTCTCAAGGGGGGGGGAAATGTCTGAAAGAGGCAGGAACACGGGGCCTCTGAGAAAGATCACGAGAGCCTCTTTTCCCATTATTAAGATTATTACTGAGGCAGGTTAAATGGGAGAATAAAATCCAATATATTTGCCATTGCATCGATCATTAATATATATCAGCTTTGGCTCAGATGAGAATAAACGTTCCTTTTCCTGATCTCCAGTACCCAGGCAATAGGCTAACAGTGGCTGGACAGTGCTGCATTTTAACAGCAAATTTCCTCTGAGTCATGGTTGATGGCTCTCTCCCTGAAAAGGCCACAGAAACTCATATCAAAAGAGTGGGAACATAAGTAAGGTGATTTCTGGTATTTTGCAACTAGATGCAAAAAAAAAAAAAAAAAAAAAAAATCAAACTCTACATTGTTTAGGTAACAACAACAACAACAGCAGCAAAAAGATAAGTTTCTGTAATAGGACAATTCATTTCAAAGGTTCCATTAATGTCCACAGGAGTTATTTAGTTGACAACATTGGTTTAGGCAAGGTTGCCCTGAAATAAAATGGCTTAGATCCAGCAGCTATGGGTCATTAGTCTGCAGCCAAGGATGTATGTTCTGGGTCTAAAATTCAGCTGAGTGCTCTGCTATCATTTCTGGGATGAAATGACCCGGCACACAGACACAGGTAGTGACTGAAGGCTCAAAATGCATCAGCTCAGCCTTCCCGAATGCCGTTTTCGAGGCTCACAGTGGATGGCATTAAGGATGTTCATGATTAAGGTTAAAAAATAAGGCAAAATGGAAGGTCATGGTATTCCTACTCTTCTCCTGGAGTGGAAAGTGGTGGTGTTAATACCACTAACTGTATCTGAATTTAAACATCTTGGTTGTACCTGCGAGCATCCTGAGGGATTTTGGAAGTGGAAAAGAAAAAGGGAAGTGTGGTTCATGGTAGAATCACACAGCTACCTAGTTTGAAAGAATTTAAGAGAATCATTTTAATTCATTCTGGTTAGACAAAAAGCTTGGTGGGCTGAATCTTTTTTATATATTCGTGGTATCTCTTGGTTAGCACAGGCCCAGCTAGTTCACAATAGGAACTTAAAACATATTGACTAATTGAATAGTCTTTCTCATTTTATAAATATATGTAAGTTCAATACCAAAGAGCATAAATGCCTTGCCCAAAGTCATGAGGCTAGAATTGAGATTATGGTCCAGATCTCTTGGTTCTTTTAGAAAGAGAATGGATGTTTAAAGGACCAAAGATTTTATATTATTTACACCAAAACTTATATCGGGTCTAGTAATAATTAATGTCGTTTTTAAACATTCGTTTAAAATCTTGCTTGGCGTTGACTTGTATTGACATAACCTTCAAACACGTGGTATCTACAGAACGTGTGAAGTGCAATTAACAAGTTTTGCTTGAAAAAGTTTGTGTTTGGTTTTTGTTGCAAAACTAGGGCTAAGAAGATGGCGGATGAAGAGCATATTCGGCACTGCATGCTTTACGAGTTCCAATTAGGAAGAAAAGCAAGTGAGGCTGCGAAAAACATCTGTAGTGCTCTTGGTCAAGATGCAGTTAGCACCAGAAAATGCCAGCGTTGGTTTGAGAAATTTCGCGAGGGAAATTTTTTGTTAGATGACAAGAGTGGTCGAGGCCGTGTGTCCAATTTTGATCAAGAAGCTCTTCAAGCTCTTTTGGTGCAAAATCCTCAAATTACCCAACAAGAGCTTGCGACAACTTTAAATTGTTCACAAAAAACAATTTCCAATCAATTGCGTGCACTTGGCAAAGTCCAAAAGTTTGGAAAATGGGTTCCTCATGAGTTGACCGACAACAACCGTAATCAAAGAGTCACAATTTGCAGTTCGCTCCTCTCTCGTCAAAACCGTTTGCCGTTTTTAGAGCTAATTGTTACCGGAGATGAAGAATGGGTGCTGTATGTTAATTTGAAAAGGTGGCCTCAATGGTTGGACAAAAATGAGGCTCCGCAGCCCACGCCAAAACCTGACTTGCATGCGAAAAAAGTGATGTTGTGTGTTTGGTGGAATTTTAAAGGAATTCTTCATTATGAACTTTTACCATCTAACCAAACCATTACAAGTGCAGTGTATAGTGCCCAATTGGAAAGGTTAGCCCAAGCTTTAAGAGAAAAAGAACCCGCGCTGATTAATCGGAAGGGCGTAATTCTTCACCACGATAACGCACGACCGCATACTGCAAGAATCACTGCTGAAAAACTGCGCCAGTTGGAATGGGAAGTTCTCCCTCAACCTGCATATTCTCCTGATATTGCCCCTTCCGATTACCATTTGTTTCGTTCTTTGCAAAACTTTCTTCTTGGAAAAAAATTTAATAATGAAGAATGCCTCAAAAATGCATTGACCGCATTTTTGGCATCAAAATCACAAGAATTTTACAACAGAGGGATTAAAATGCTTCCTGAGCGTTGGGCACAAGTAGTAGAAAACAACGGCAACTATACTGTTGATTAAATTTTGTTGTATTATTTAAATAAATTCGATTAAAAAAAGTACTAGAAAACGACATTAATATTACTAGACCTAATAGCTGTCTGTCATATGGACATTTCTTTCTGGTTTTATATATTTGGCTGGATCCTAGTTAGAATTTTTATCATGAAACCTTGAGACTCATGACTCTAGGCAAAAGGGAAAGTTATGGAAGTACTTCCAGACTTCATTAGCTAGACTGTATGTGTTTGTGGTGTGTATGTGTGCATCCATGAATGTGTGTGAGTGTATGCATATGTGTGTCCCTGCATACCCAGGCATGTGTGCATATTTCAGAAATTGTTGGCTCTAAGAGTGGTTTTAATAGATGGACCTCAGATAATTTCTTTGCCAGGTAGGCTGACATGCTCTCTTGATGTGAAAAGACTTGGGGATTTTGCTCAATTTCCCAAAGGACCAGAACAGTCCATCCAAAGCATTAAATATGTACAAATGCTATCAAAAGGGAGGGGGGGCTCTAAAATCTGAGGATAATTGCCCACATCAAGCTAATTACCCAGAAGCACTATTAGCTAATGAGATTAGCCAGGAGGCCCGTCCAGCATTGATTAATCAAAGAATATTGCCAATGCACCTGCAGTAAAAAAAGCACCCGATCTCTAACAAAAGAAGGATTGTCCATGTTTGGAAACCCTACTTCTTTTTTTTTCCCCTTTTTGCCATCTTCTTGCTTTATAGAAGCATGAGTCTCCTTAGATTCATACTCCACAGGGGCTACAATGAACTGTAAGTCCAGTAGTTGTCACTCTAGACAAAAATGCCCATTTCTTCATTTAAGAAATGGAAATACTCAGAATCAGTGCTCCTTCAATTCACACGATTAGGAGAATGTACTTGTGAAGCTCTGCATGGACTTAGTTAGCTCCAAGCAAAATCTTCAGTGCTTAAAAATAGCAAACTCGTCAAATGCCCCCACAATGAAATGCCTCGCTGGTATTTCCCTCCTCTTTAGTCAGGGAAAATGGTCACATTAGGGAGAATAGTCATCAGCTGACAAAATATAAAAATCTAAAAGAAAGTGACAAATAACTGAGTACAAAATAATGCAAATAACATAAAAATACTGTACCTTACTCCTAATTTAAAAAATGTAAATCAAAACAACAAAAATTCTCTCACAAATAGAGGAAAAAGATCACCCATTCAACTATTTATTAGGCACCGATAAGATTACAAGGATATAAGAATCATTATTTCATTTCAAGAAAATAAAAAAAAATCACTATGTAATTTAAAAACCCATATTAAATTGCATTTCACATTTTTTCTGCCTAACTTCTCATGTCAAAAATGAGGAACATTTTTGACATGCATTCCAAAAAAATCATCAGGCTGACTCTATTACAGGACTGCAGTATTAACGTGCCAGTTAAAAAAAATTCACAGGGTAAAAGCTGAAAGAGTTTATGTTACCACTTTTTGGAAAGCAAATTGAAATGCTTTTGAACTTCAAAGACTCTTTTCAGGAAGAAATGAGCCAAGCTCCCTTCTCCTCCTATGAGAGATTGTATTCTCTATTATGAGGGGCATGGTGGATAGAGCTGATACATGGGTAGCCTGGTATAGTTCTAAGTTGTGTGGTCACAGCATCAGAGTCAGATGACTCTTAGACGCCATGAAGACTTCACAATGGAGACCTGTGTGTCCTCTTTTTAGGGAAGCAGAATTGAAATCTGATCTCATAATTTCCCATCCTCACCCTGCCCAAGAGCCAAATATTATAGGGGAGTTCTCATAGTCCATTTATACAGTGAATTTATCCTACATAGAGCAACCATGGGACAATATTTTAAAGCACTTTTATAAGGAAATAGTTTTTGCACATATTTGCTATATGGCCTTTAGTACATTGTTGTATAATACTCTGTTTACTTGTTTCCCTGCTAGAGTGTATGTTTGTTGAGAATGACAACAAACATACACTCTTTTTTGCTGATGAGTTTCTAACAAACAGCACAGTGCCTGGAACAAAGTTAGTTTCAAAAAATGCTGGATACCTGAGTGACTGATACCTAGAGACTGTCTCTGAAAATTATCAAATTTTTTTGCATTTAAGCTACAATTCTACTTATACATTCTGTAACAATCTCTAATAATTTATCTATTCATTCAACACATACTCACTGAGACCTCTGAATCAGCCTCTATTCTAAGTGCTGAAGATATGGCAATGAAAAAGCAGACTAAAAATCACTGCACTTGTGTAATTTATGTCGTAGTATTGAAAGAAAGATGGGGATAAGAGCTATGGAGAACAATAAAGCCGGGGGTCTGTGTGATGAGGAATGAAAATATCTTATTTTCTTCTACTCTTCCTTCCAGGAGAAAGAAAGAAAGGCTTGAAAATCTAGATGGACAAAAACAAGATGCTTCTTAAAGGAAGGACATAAGTATTGTATTATATAAAGACAAGAACAGCCAACAAATAACCCTGAAGAAATGTGTGAGCTATCAAACTCCTATCTCTCCTTCTGCTGTCTTTATATCTGGCCACCTTCCTTAAGTTATCAACTAATTTTAAACATTTGGACTTGCAAACTGCCTCTTTGTCTGGAATGATCTTGGTTTCTATTCACATGACTGCCTGGCCAAGCTTCTAACACGTATTCTGCATGTGCTGTCCCTCATGAACACAAGTGCTGCTGGCCCCTGAGCAAACCCCCATGACTAATACAGCATGCCCTGGATTTCATTTTTGTCACATTCCATCATACCAGGAGATGACATCAGCCTCCTCCTGGGAAGTCAGTTATATTTGTCTAATTTTCCTTAGATGTGGAAATGAGTCATGAAGTGTAGGTGTGCAATCTGATGTTACAAGAGCCCACATTCAAATAAATACTGGCCATTTTTATAACCAAATTCATGCTCTCTTCATTGCACTATACTCTTTACTAGGAACTTAAGAGGAGCAGCAGGTGCACAAATTATGTAGAAAAAAGGAGAGAATAGAATGATCCTAAAGACACTTGACTAATTTACACTTATGCCAAAAACTAGACCTCTATAACTTGTTTACCTCACTTCCACTTTCCCACTATGATTTTCTTGTTACTTTATGTTGATTTCCACAAAGTAGTATATCCTTAATGCTTCCCAATAAAACAAACGGAAGACTTGATATTAACTTACTTCATGCTCCTTATTTATAATACAATGTCTTTTCTTAAAAGAAAAATCCTTGAGCTTATACATTTATGTTGGGGCCTTTTTCTAACTTAAGAAGCTGGATTTTACAGATTGCACGGCCCATCTGTGCAGAATCTAAGTTTTGAGACAATCTGTGATGACAATTGTGAACATGAAACAAACATATTTTTTATTTACTTGACCCCATCCTTCGAAGTCTCTTGATATATTTCACTTGGAAGAAATTGGCATGTGCTTATTATTATTTTTTTAATCATTTTCTCAACCCTGTTTTGAGAGTCTCTAACATCTGCATTTATTGCACTTGAAGAGATCAAACGAGTGGACATTAACCTGCCAAGGATGTAAGGTAAATATAGTAAAAAGTAAAAGAAAGAAAGAAAAAGTCAAAAAAGAAGAAAAGAACAGGCCATACTGGGGCTTCATTGCTGACTTTGAACGTTTGAAATTACTATTTGGAAATGTCTTCAACAAAGGCAATAAAAACATGTCAGAAATGTAAAATACCAGCATGCTCCCCATATCTACTTTTAAAAATTGTTTCTTGATTGAAACCGCAGGGAACAGCAGAGGTGAGGTAACGGGCCTTACACAATCAAATACTTGAATATGATCGAGGAAAGGCCAGCGTTTGAGGCTCTTATAGTGGAGAATTTATTCACAGTGTTTTAAAGAGTGGATAAGGCGATGAAGTGGCTGGGAAGGGGGAAGGGAAGGAGAGGAGAGATATAGGTTGGCAAAGGTGGGGTTGGGGGTATACAAGAGCGAAGAATAGAGAAAAACCCTTTAAAATAAAATAAAATACCCTCCGGCCAGATTCCTTTATGTAAGCCTTTGGGGACCCCATACAAAGCTGCGACTAAATGAAAGTGTTACCAAAGCAGATGGAGAATAACATCAGAAAATCAAATGACACATTTAAAAGGGCAAAACATCAATATTACCTAAAGAACTGATCAAATGTGTCATTTTGAAATGCACACCAAAGCAACAAAATCATGAAATGCATTAAAACGGTGAACTGGGGAATGGAGAGAAGGCGCTTGGTTGACTCCCACCATGCAGAAAATCAGACGTTATGTGCTGGAATACATGAATATAAAGGGAGGCAGGTTGTTTCTGTACACATTTAGAAATTGTCAAAAACATATCAAAGTGACAGGCCATGCTAAGATACGCATTTGTTCCAGCCAAGAGGACGTCAGCGAGTTTCCTAGACACACACATGGATGCACTGCCTTGTCAAGATGTCTCTGGTCTGAGCTATGGTATCTCTTTGGAGGGGCTTCACAGGTGGGAGGACCCAGGCTACACCCATGAGCTCAGGATTAAAAAGGGGATGTGGTTTTGAACAGTGAGGGCCATTTGAAGACTAATTTATGGGAGGCTGTCATCCAGCCCTAGTAAGCTTGTCCCAAAGCAAAGCTCTAATCATATTGACCAGAAGAGTTGGTTCAGAGCAGCTAAATGCAAGTTCTGGATTGAGATAGTGACTGTAGGTTAAGCCAGCAAGCCTGCAAGCCCTTAACCCGTTACTGTATTTTTCGGACCATAAGACGCACTTTTTTGCCCCCAGAAGTGGGGGGAAAAAGTCCCTGCGTCTTATGGTCCAAATATAGCCTACACATATACTTTAAAAAAAAAGTTTTTTACTTGCCCGGCTCTGTGTGATCTCTGTGTGCTTGCCCGGCTCTAAAATGGTTCTAAATGCTGCTGTTTACTTACAGGGTTGATTACATGTGTTTATGACTGTGATGTTGGGTTTTAATGCACATAAAATATTTTAGGACACTATTTGTTTCAGAATCTTTTTTTCTTAATTTCCCTTCTCTAAAAACTGGTGCGTCTTATGGTCCGGAGCGTCTTATGGTCCGAAAAATACGGTAGGTATACACATTCTCTGAGAATTTTGAAAATGTTGCCAGAAATCTTCACTGGACACAGAAAAACAGAAAAGATTTTGTTATTGGCTGTAGTACTAGAAGGAAGAGGGAATGGGTCTCCATTATTCAGTTTTTGTGACATGGTGCACTCTCCTCTGCCCACAGAATGTGGCAGACAAGGGCAAGGACTCTAGAATCAAACTGACATGGAGTTTGATCCTGGCGTAGTCACTTGTGAGTTATGAGAATGAAAGCATTTACTAAATCCCTCTAAGCCTCAGTTTCCTCATTTTTAAAATAGAGACGATAACAGTGCCTCATGGGAATCACTGGGAGGATTAAATAAAGTATATTAAGGATTTAATAAGTGCCTAGAAAAGAGTAAACTCTCAATAACTGTAAGAATATTTTCATTTAAAGTAAACTTCTTTATAAGGGACTAGTAAGAGAAGGCCCATAAAGCTGAGGTGACCTGCCAAGACAACACTGTCACCACGGACCAGATGCTGCAGTGCCTCCTACTCTGTCTGTGTATGTTGGCCTCTCCTATCAGTTCTTTGTCTTCACAGTGCTGCTGGGAGGCCTGAGTTTTCTTTCCATACCGTTTATTAGTCCTTCCCTTGAATACCACTCTTCCTCAATTAGAAAATTTGCTCTTATTTAGCAAGAATAAACTAAAACACTTTGAGATGTTGAAGATGGATACCATATCCATATGCATGCTCCTCCCAGGACATTTCTAGTTCAGAATAGAATGCTAAATTCTAATGGAGAAGATCTCAAGCATTGATTGGGTGTGAAGAGAAGGGAGAATGGAGACCTGTGGCTGCATAGGAAAGGTCTTTTCACACCCTTTTAAAACACTATGGGGTAACTGCATAACTCAACTTCAGGGGACACCATTCACCTCTCTGTTCATAGCTGTTCAGAGCCCAGGTGTAGCCCACACATAGGTTAGGTAGAGGACAGTGAGACACTAACCTAACTGGTGCCTGGCTTTCCAGTTTCAGGAGAGTGAGACAGCTGCCTTCAGAAGTACTGAAATTCATTCAAGTCCCCAAGGAAGGTCAATGGAATCGAGGGGAAACAATTGAACTACTTTAAATTAGAAATATTTTTAGAGTATCCCTCTAAAACCTACGCAAAATGTTTAAATGTTTCTGATTTCTTAAAGGTAAGAGAGATTAAGAAAAGGAAAGAAAGAGGAGAAAGAGAAGAAACATTTTTGGAAACCTTAAAAAATATAGTTCCTGCATAAAGGAAGCTGATGGCCCGTATGTGTCAATTTTTAAGTTTCCCCTACTTCAGAAGTTGGCAGAGACACCAGAGGACAGAGGACCCCATGGCCATTTTCACGAGTTTCCTCTAGCACCCTGGTCAGCAAACTGCAGCTCATAAGCCACATGTGCCTCTTTGGCCCCTTGAGTGTGGCTCTTCCACAAAATACCACGGCCTGGGTGAGTCTATTTTGAAGAAGTGGCCTTAAAAGTTTACGTTTTAAAAAATCGGCTCTCAAAAGAAATTTCAATCCTACTGTTGATATTTGGCTCTGTTGACTAATGAGTTTGCCGACCACTGGACTAGCACATCAAACCTATAACTCTTGGTGCACCAGGTTCACCCAGATTAAGGAATATTGTCTGATCAAGATGTTCCTGGTATTGGGGTTCTTTGGTTCCCCACGAGAAACTGAGAGGAAATCCCAGAGAAATCTCCAGAGTTTAATAAGCTTATGCTCAAACACAAGGAACGCAGCACAGAGGAAAGACAAGTCCTCTGAACTGGCTTGGGGGCTGCCTCTGCTTGGCTGCTTTTATAAGCTGGGGACAAAGTGGGCTTGCCTTGAAAGACAGGTTTGTTGAAAAAGGCAGGCTTGTGGAACTTTCCATTTCAGGGTCTGGTGACTCCTTTTCCAGCTGCAATGCCTGGTAACTCTGTTGGAGCCTGTGCTGTGGGGGCAAGATGGTGACTGCTCCTTACCACCACCCTAGGAAGGTCATGTAGTGGTCACATCTTGATCACCTGGGCATGGGGGTCAGTAGTTTAAGCAGGCAGTTAGAAGGGAGATAACATCAGCTACCTCTGAGTAGGGAGTGGAGGGGTGATGACATTTTTGCACTCTAATAGTCCTTCTGGTCACCTGGCTGGTTTTCTTGGGGGTCAGGGCCTAGATCCCTCAAAGAAATTACAGAAGAAGTTCAACAACATCTCAGAATATATTTGGCCAGAATGACTAAGAGACTGTAGTTAATAGGAAACTGGGCCCCAAGTGAGGGAAACGTGTCTCTAGTAATGGTGTCTTTGCCTAAAATGGCTAAAGAACCTTTTTTTCTACCAAGGACCTTTTGATTATTTATACATCATTCACGAGCCATACAAAATTATCAACTTAAAAATTATGTTGCTATGAACAAAGCTCCTAGATTTATTTTGAGTCCCACCTGTGGTTTCCGTAGCAAGGCCAGACCAAATGACACAGCCTACGGGCCACACATTTCCCACCTCTGACCTGAGAGATGCTTCCTTCACCCATTTGCAAAGCTTGCTTCCTCCCTTCCTTCAACTTATATGGGGGGAAAATGTCTTTGCAGGTGTGATTAAGTTAAGGACTTTTATTTGGGGAGATTTTTCTGGATTCTCAGAATGCATCTGCAATGCAATGCCATGTACACAAGGGAGGTAGAGGGAGATCTGGCACATATAGAAGAAACTAGGAGAAGACAGACCCAAGACTAGTTTCCACAGGTAAGACATACTAACCAGTCTCATTTCCTTTCAGCCATACTTCATACTGTCATATCTCCAACAGATTTCCATGGTAATTGTCAAAGCCAGCTGCTACCACCCAAGGCTGATTCTGCCAATAATAGATTATTATAATGTATGTAGCTAATAGGGCTTGGGCTGTCATAATGTGGCAGGACTAGATGGATCTTTGTAATAAAAACTAAGAATCTCTTAACATTTATGTATTGCTTTTATATTCTAAGTGCATTCACATCTGTTATGTTGCTTTCTCATTCCAATACCCCTGGGAGAGATGGGTCCATTTGGGATAATACTCCTTTTACCCAGATGGAGAAGCTGGCAGGAGAACTGAAGAGTGCTCCCAACGGTGCCCTCCTTGCAGGTGGACATAGTCATTGCCTGTTTAAGTCACAGGACCATGTAAGGATCCAATATATCAGTTGGTGTCTAGAAAATTAAAGAGGATTACCCCTATGATGGGTTACTCTTATGAACCAGTCCTTGCTTTGGAAGGAAAAATGAGCTTCTGGCACTGAATGTCTGATAAATTGTAATTGCCTTTCCCTTTCCCATCTCTCCCTAAGCTCTATGCCCATCACTCTTCTCTCGTTTCCTTGGCATGTAAACTTAGCACCCTCAACCCCCCTCAAACAAATCAACCAGAATAAGAACACTAATTTATTAAGCAAATGTGAAAGAATGCCAGGGTTCTGTAGCTGTTAAACCACCATGAAAACAAAAACAGCCACAAAATTTTGTTTTTATAAGCTGAAGCCATCATAAAGAGAAAGAAAACACAAACACATCTGCAGCCATTAGCTCTTTCTCCAGTCCTTCCATGATCTGCACAGAAGAAGAAAAAAAGCTACTCTGTGGATGATAATAACCCAAAGTGGACCAGGATAATCAAACCGAGACCTGAGGGAGATGATTCATCCCATGTCTACACAGAGCCTGAAACACGCTGAATGTTTTTGGGGAAATATGCAAACCATGCCAATGGAATAATCTTAGTCACCAAACTTACTAAATGCAATTATTCCAGAATTATATTTCTTGCTCCTTTTTTAGTGCAAATTAGGCACTTTTAAAAAGGGATACAGAACACTTACACCTTTTTAGAACAAAATAAGATATCACTTTGGAAGCCATTTATCCCTAATTACACAATTACTTTATCCTGTAGCACTTGCTGGGGGGGTGGGGGGGGCTATAAGGCAAAAAATAGGCTAAGTTAACATCCAATTTCTTTTCCCTCTGGAACTCAAAAATGTTACAGCATAACAAGTGTTTCTCATTTCTGTATAATAAAATAATGATATAGTTAACAATTAAATAGCATAGCATCACAAGAAATTGCTAAATCTGCTTGTGAATAGAAGTAAAAGCCAGGCTATTTTAAGGAATTTTAGAAGTGGGGATAACTACTTCCTGAAAGTGGGGATCAAATTCTCCTGAATGCTGCTCTGAATGGGCTGGTTGGCACCTGGAGAACGTTGCTCTGATTCTGCAGCCACCCAGGCGTGGATGGAGCTGGTCACAGTTTCAGAAACACTCTCCTTCCAGAGAAGCATGTCTGCTCTCGTTACCTGCTCCTCCTGGGACACTGCCCACTGACCAGGTACAGGCCAAGGAGTGCCAAGTGGGCTGGGAGGCAGAAGCTCCATCTCTCCTGCAGAGTATGGCACCACCCCTCACCTGGACTCCAGATGGGCCCCTGTCTTCAGTCTGGCCTCTGTTCAACTGGTCCTCCACCCAGCACCTGACAAGGCCCTTCTAAAAAGCTAGTCCAATTGCCTCATGATTAAAACCCTTCAAGAATTCACTTTTCTTCTGCCCAGTCGGCTTGCATGGCTCAGTGGTTGAGCATTTACCTATGAACCAGGAAGTCACGGTTTGATTCCCGGTCAGGGCATATACCTGGGTTGTGGGCTCCATCCCCAGTGCGGGACATACAGAAGGCAGCTGATCAATGATTCTTTCTCATTATTGATCTCTCTCTCTCTCTCTCTCTTTCTCTCTCTCTTTCTCTTTCTCTTTCTCTCTCTCTCCCCCCCCTCCTTCCCTCCCTCCTTTCCTCCCTCCCTCTCTGAAGGCAACAACATATATATATATATATATATATATATATATATATATTTTTTTTTTTTTTTTTTAATTCACTTTTCCTCTAGGATCACATCCTAAAGCCACAGGATGGCATTCGGGGGTCCTCTTCATTCTGCCCAAACATCTTTTTCTAGGTCCCATCTTGCCATTCCTCACTAAATATCTTGTGCTCAAGTCACAGGGTGGCTAAGATCTGCATGCCTTTCTACTCTGCCTGGGAACAGCTTTTTCCACGCTCTGTCATGGCAAACGACTCATCCTTTAACTCCAATGTCACCTTGGATTCCAAGTCCCCCAGAGGGCAGGCACTGCATGGTCTACCTTTGGGTATTTCACAGTGTGTACGTTACTTGGCTCACCAGATACTTTTTAACTAATCACGGGGAGAAAAGAACTACCATATTTTATAAGACTATTCTTTCTCTGTTAATTTACTTGTCCTGTTTTTTGCTCATTTCTCTGGCCTTCCCCCCTCTTTCCTTTCTATTTCCTTTCTATTTCTCCTTAGCAGGCCAGAGGATGGGAAGAGACTTGCAGTGGGGGAGCCTATGGTGAAACCAGTTGCTGTCTCTGCCTCTACTGGAATTTGCCTTCACACCCTATTGAGTGCATCTGCCTCAGGGGCCTGGATTGTGACAGCTGTTTAATAAACCACATCAGCAGTGCCTGAGGCTTAAGACAGAATGAAAGTGAGAACCTCATATTTCATTTCAACGCTGGTGATAACCTCTGAATGCCGTTATTCACCATTTTAATACAGCCTTTATTATCTACCCCCTGCCCCCATCCTCCCCCCTCGCCTTTCCCTCTTCCCTTTGGTGTAGTCAAGTGGCCTTTTGCTCTGGGCTCCATGGCTTCATAGAGGCATTCTCTATTTATATGCATATGCTTACAGCTGCTCAAACACTTCAGAAATCTGAAGGCCTCCCCTCTCCAGCCCGCTTCTCAAGGCTTTGCAAAAATCTTTTCTTGGCAGAGAAAAAGGTCACATCTCCTAGCTGCGTCTGCCCTGCCGGTCCCCCTTCAATTGTGGCGATACATGACAGTCCATTATAGTCCAGGGCGGTGGTGGTGATCCATTCCGGGGCCTTACAGGTTCTCCCTCATTGGAAAGGGAGCTGGGGGGTGGACGGAAGAACGTGGTGGTGCCTGCCAGGGCTGAACACTGTGGAAGCCGAGCGTCAGAAGCAGAGCTCACCCACAACTGTAGTGAGAAGCTCCTGTTCACGGTTTACAATAGGAAAGATGGGAAGCTAGTTTCAGGGCAGAGTATTACCCCCAAGAAGTGTTTCACTTTGAGTGCATGAAGGCAACTGTGCTGTCTCTCCTGGGGAGGGGCCGGCAACGCCGAGTTTCCCCCAGCAAAGAATTTGTGTCCTCGTAGGAGCAACGTGCAGCTTTAGCAAACACCTGTTTCCACTGCCCCGGTGCAGACCCTCCGTTATTTTACTTTTTTTATTTTTTTTATTTTTATTTTTTGCAGATCACAGCTGAGCTGGCAGGACGGAATGCCAGATTGCTCGTGCAGGCCTGGCTCCAGTCAAGGGCTGGCATCTCATCCAAACAGTTTGAAATTAGGTTTCAAAACTACCTGCGAGAAAGAAAGATGTGGCGGGAAATCGCTGATGCAAGCAAAAATCCTTCAGTGATAGCTGCGTGGGGAGGGGAGTGAGGGTAGACTGGGCTACTTAACACGTTTAAAACGTGATTCTCTTCAAGCGGTGCCTTCCTCCCCTCCCCCCAAACTCTCTCCTTTATTAACGTAGCCTCCTTTATGTGTATTTAATAAAAACAGTTTTCTACCCTGTGCAGGGAAGACCATAAACACTCCTGCTTTAGAAAAAGAATAATTTAAAATTCCTAGGGTCCCCAGAATAAAGAAGGGGGCAGGGGAGGACAGGCAGGATATTGTTCCCCATAAGTGCTCCTGTTACCTGGAGTCATATGTAAACTGGGAATGAGGGTTTCTTCTGATAATACAACCGATAGCACGTGAAAGAAGTCATACTTTTTTTTAGGCCCAGGAAGGAAGATAATCCTTTATGACTTTTAATTTAATATGTTTCTATCCAGTGAGTTTTCACCTACCCCCTGGGCTTTGCCTGGGGCCACAAGAGTCCTGTCTTACTCTGTGTGTAGGATGAGGCTTAGAGGAAAGAGGGCACCTCATCTGCAAGCTCATGATCTGTTCTAACCTCGCCAGAGACCCCAAGACTCTAAGGTTATTCTCTCTTTCTGATACCCTTATCTAGTCCAGCAGCAAGTCCTGTTGCCTTACTTTTAAAATATATTTAAAATCAATCCACATTTATCATCTCTTTTATTATCTCCCCACATGTGGTCCAAACCACCCTCATCTTTCACCCATATTACTCCAATAGTCCTGACGTAGTTTCTCTGTCACCTACTATTGCCCCCAGCCTCCACTCCATCCCTCTGTTCATTCTTCACAGCAGATCCCAAGATAACTCATGGGGTCTCCCACTGCCACCACCGCCCTGCCCAGATCTCTTCTTGCACTTCCTGTGCGTGCAACACGTACCTACGTGCACTGGGATTCAGGCGCTCTGTCCTCCTGCA
Organism: Pipistrellus kuhlii; assembly: GCF_014108245.1. NCBI lineage: Eukaryota > Metazoa > Chordata > Mammalia > Chiroptera > Vespertilionidae > Pipistrellus > Pipistrellus kuhlii. The sequence continues at coordinate 9,759,952 of NW_023425493.1, forward strand.
GCTGTTGCCGGGGAATGGTAGGGCTGACTCCACCTCTGGCCTTTTGCTATCACTCATCCCTATGCCTAGAACACTCTCCAGATACCCTCACACTTATGTCCTTCAATTCTACCCAACATCACCTCCTGAGTAATACTTTCTAGATTATCCTGCTTAAGTCTTCAATGACCATGTCAGCATTCTCTGTCCTCTTTGTATACCTTATTTCACTCCATAGCTCTGATCTGTCTAGCATTCTATACGCTTAACTCATTCTGTCATCCCTGACCTGCATGTTTTCAGAAGGCAGGATTTTTGTCTGTTTTGTTCATTAATTTATCTTTAATTTCTAGAACAGTGCCTGTCGCACAATACATGCTCAATATATATTTTTGAAAAGAATAAATAGTATGTCTATTCCTAGGTCAAAATTTTGAAATATTGGGAGTAAAGGTTGCTTCAGCATGGGTAGGGGGCAGGTTCCTGACAGCCCACAGAAGCTGGTTCCCCCTGGGACATGGGTGTGTGATGGCCAGGATTCCCCTGGCTTTAACAAGAGGGTCCAGGAGTCAAGGACATTGTATTAAATACCCTGCCTAGGCCACTTTCCCTTAATGCTCATGTCTCACCTCCACATTCTATTATCTGGGTCCAGTGATGAGCATCACATCTCGAACAAAGTGGGTGAAGTAGAGATGTCTACATCCTGAACTTGCCCTTGACTTAGGATACATAGTGGAGCTTCTCTACCCACTACTCTTGGACATTGGAACAGAAGAGTGGAATTGTGCCAAGTTTGTTTCCATGCCAATACACCATCTCAGCCTCTGATTCAATCTGGGACTTCAGGGCCTAAATGGACACAGAAGTGATATGGTACAGACCCTTAAGAGCAGAGCTTAAAACCAAAGAGAGTGTCCATAGGTGAGTATGGTAACCAAAGAGAAGGCCCAGATACTCATGATCTAGAGGTGGCAAAGAGCAATAAGAAGCAAGCAGGTTTTGAAGGGCGAGTGAAGAAGACAAAAACTTAGACCCTAGGCCTCCTGCATCTCATTTCTTGGAAGGTTTGATCCCTATGAAAGGAACTAAGAATATCCAGACAGAAATAGACAACTCTTAAGTCGACAACTATTAAGAAGACATCTCTACTACACCCACTTTGTTCAAGGTCTAATGATCATCAGTGGAATAGATTCACTGGGAACTATAAGGTCTTCATTATTTAAAAAAAATGGGCTAAAGTGGGTGTCCATAAAAATAACTCATCTTGAACCTACCTCAAACCCTCTTTTTTTTTTTTTTTTAAGTAAATAGACAAATTGGTGTATATTTGGAGCATAATCAACTTGTTTCTCTCTGCCAGGCCAGACACACTTGTGGATACAAAAGCCATGGCCACCGGCCCTGTGTGTGGGGACAGAGTTGGAATGAATGCATTTGAAGATGAGTTAACTGGATTTTAAAACTACCCAAATCTTGGCATATCATCTTTACTTTTAAAATTGATTATTCTGCCACTCTCAGCAGGTTTCAGCCTACTTTCTGAGAGCTTAAGAGTTTACAAAACATTTTCAAATGCATCATTTCATCTCCTCCCTGTCCCTCTGAAAAGCAGTGGGTTAAAAGAAAGGGATTACTTCAGATGAATCCCCAAACATGACCTATTTCATTCCAATTCCATTGATATTTGATTGAACTAAGCACTTTTAGCTCAAACAGACTCACTGATTTTCAAAACTAGGTATATCCTAAAATATTCATCCCTATCTCTGGCCATAGGATAGAAGTCTTCTATTAAACAGCAAAGTCCTGGGGGGCAGGAGGTGGAAGAGAGTCTGACAAGAACCTACTGCCATCCGTGTTCATTCCTGCAAATGCAATCTCTTTCTTCTCTCTTCCCTCCTGCCCTAAACAACCAGCTGAGCCTCAAGAGGCACATTCTGGTAGGTTCTTATCTTTTCTCTTTATGCACCAGACAGAAGCTAATGGATGCTCCCCTGATTGAATTTTGTGCTTATAGTTCCCTGGTGATATTATAAGAAAAACATGAGTAGGTTGAAATAATACTACTTCAGGTGCACTTAAAGGTCTTTCAGGCTTGAGTCGGCAGTTATGTGGTGGTGCCTCCGATTCTTGCACGCCTCCTCCCTTTCTCACCCCACACCAAGACTTCCATGAAACCCTCCCCCAAGCACCACCATTCCCCACAGGAGGGTGTGACTCCCATCTCCCCGGCCCTCCAGGTCATGAAGACACACATGCGGGCATCTGCTTTCCTGCAGTGCCCTCCAGGTTTGCCTGGCAATGCAGGCTCCCCGATAGCTCCAGCCACCACACCGTGGCCACAGTGCTCTTCCTCTCTTGCACCTGCACTCATTGTCAAGGTCCTCAGCTCTATGTGCTGTTTCACTGCTGGACTTACACAAAATCCATGGTATTGGGTCGAGGGAAGACACTATCAACAACTACCACATGGCCAGTGCCTCTTCGCTCTGATGCCTAGACCACTTTCTCCTTAAAAGGTCTCCCTGTTTCTCATCAAATCACTCATCAGAACTGCTGCCTGCAGAGGGACTGGCCCCACACACCTAGTCGAGGTGCCAGCTTGCTGCATAGCCACCTCAGGGTTCCAGCAGTGATTCCCAGGCTGCAGTGTTCTTTCCTCCCTGAGATCATCAACAAGACAACTAAGCACCTGGCTTCAGGCAGGTGATGGACAAAAGGGGACTCCAGATCATCAGAACGTCCCCACCTCTATGCCCACAAAGGATTCATATGTTAGTGAACGTTCAGAAGTGGGCATCAGATCTTCACCCCCCCATCCATGACTTCTCTTAGGCATTTTGAGATCTTTGTTGATAACCCGAGTCACCCTGGCCTCAAGCTGGTCCCCTTCTGAAAGGATCAACCCAAGGCCTGAGTTTGGACTGACTTAAAGTAGAACTTTCCATCTTCTGGAACTAAAGACTCTGAACAAAAAGTTAAGCTCATGTACTTTCAGTCCTTATTTGTGGCCTAAAGTGTTGCTTAATTTTCCCTTAAGAATCTTCCATAAACCCTGCCCCCATCTCCAATTGTAGGACAGTTATTCATCTTCAAATTTTGCAAGACTGTGGATTTATTATTCTTTATGTGCAAAGATACACAGGAAAAGCTAGGGACAAACTAGACAAGTAAAAGGTTCTGGTATTGCCAAAATGTAAATTGTAGAGAAATATGAAAATGATCTCATCAATGCACTTGCTTCTTCTGACAAAGCATACCCCTCCCATCCACAAGGAGCTGTGGGGACAAGATCAGGTCCAACAGTGATATTGCTCATTAGAGGCCAAGAGGAAAGAATATGGGCCAACAGTGAGCAGAATAATTAAGAAAGGCTCCTTCCTGCAGGTCTTTCATAGGCTGCTCCAAACTGCAGCTCACGAGCCACACGCGGCTCTTTGGCCCCTTGAGTGTGGCTCTTCCACAAAATACCACAGCCTGGGCGAGTCTATTTTGAAGAAGTGGCATTAGAAGAAATTTAAGTTTAAAAAATTTGACTCTCAAAAGAAATTTCAATGGTTATACTGTTGATATTTGGCTCTGTTGACTAATGAGTTTGCCGACCACTGTTCAGAGGGATGCATTCCTGCTTGGCTGTGGCTTATCTAAGATAGAGTCATTGTTACACAGAAAAAAGATCAGTGAGTGGAATATTATCATTTCTATGAAGAAGAAAAAAAAATCTTTGTTTTCCTATTGCATCTTTTCCCTCTGCTTCTCTATAAAATCAACAGAAAAATGGCATTCTTTATTCTTCCAGGGAGGTGCTGTCCTTGAGTCCAATGTGAAAGTCATTTAAGAGAGCTGTGCCCTTGATTCTGATCATGTCTCCTATCAATGTGATGGTGACACTAACAAGTGTGCTCAGAGGGGGGCTTGGTGCCAATTAACAATTTCTCATTAGCTTAATGAGGGGACACGTGTTTTAATCACAGCTAAGAAAAGTGAATGATTGAAGAATTGACTCTGAGCTTTTGAAAGCATCCCTGTCAGTGCATAAAATATAATTCTGTGGGTGTGCTTCACGAGAGACAGAGGGAGAAAGAAGCAGCCCTAAATGGCATGGCCTCACTGAACAAAATAGGAGCATACCAGATAAACAGAAGAGAATGTTTCCAGTTTGGATCCATCACAATCTTTTTCAAGCTATCAAAGGCCTTGCCCTTGCTGTTATGTTATATGAGTTATATGAGTGGGACAATTTTCTTTTCCTTTCCACTAACTCTTCATCTTTAGGTTCTGAGTAAACAGATCTGATTGTTGTGGAGACATTCAGATGATGTGGGTAGTTTAGATGCAGCCTGGGGGTGCTGATGGCTGTGGTAGTTGAACTGGCTGTAAAATGTGGACTTTCTGGATGACTTGGGAAGTCTGAATTTGTGGTACCTGTTCATATGAGAAAATGGTTTGACTTCTGGTTTTGTGTGCTTGTAACTTGATGATGGGTAATTGCCACAGTCCAAAAATCACCCCACAAGCCTCTCTCATTCAGATCATGCCAATCCATGGTGACTGTTGAAAGAATCTGTACTAAAATGATAGTGATTTCAGTGTCTAAAAAGTTTATAAAGTTTTGCAGTGAAGTCATGACCCCTAGCATTTAAAAAAAAATACCTATAGATATGTTACAAGAATAACATTTTTTTCCTCTCCCTCAGATACATAAATGCAAAAAAATAAAATAAAATCTTATTAGGCTAATGCTTCTCTAGTTTTTATATTTTAATAAGGCATGCCCACATATTTCTTCTTTGTAAAATGCAATCTTTGCTAGTCTAATTTTTTTGAAATTAAATTTTTCCTGACTGCAAAAAGCAATGCGTCTTAATTGCAAAAAAATTGGAAAATACAATAAACATTTGCACATAACTCTATTCAGATAGAACCACTATTTACATGTCAGTGTATTCTTTACAAATTTTCTAATAAATTAGGGGTATATTGCACTTCTATCCTTAAAACATGCTTCTTCACTTCCTATATCATTATTACTTACCAACATCATTACATATTCTTGTACAGCATAATTTTTAATCACTGCATAATATTCCAGCTCATGAATTTGTCATATTTATTATAGTACATTAACGGTATATCCATTTTTGTGATTATAAGCAATAATAAAGTGGCTATGCTTGAATATAAATCTTTTCAAGCATCTGTGATCTTTTTTTTTTAGAATAAATTACTGAAGGTGGAATTGCTGAGTCAAAAATTATAAACATTTTAAAGAATGTTGAACATGTTGTAAAGTTACTTCCTAGAAAAGCTACACTCAATAGTTTATATTGCCAGAACAAATAATATGGAAAAGATGAGTGAAGTTTTCTTTTTCAGTTTAAAATAATTATCTCACTATTATTTTTGCTTGTAATTTTAACTATCAAAGAGATCAGATATTATAATTTTAATTAACTTTATAAATTTTTTCTTTTGTTCATTTTCTTTTGTTTATTTTTTCTTTATTAATTTTATTTTCAGTTATTGTCTCTTACAGTTACTGATATTTCTTTCTGTGAACTGTTAAATCATACCCTTCTCTCATTTTACTCCTGAAATATTCATATTTTAATTGTTTACTAATGAGTTATTACATATTAAACCATTTTCATATTTTTAAATATATTTTATTGATTTTTTACAGAGAGGAAGGAAGAGGGATAGAGAGTTAGAAACATCGATGAGAGAAAATCATCGATCAGCTGCCTCTTGTACACCCCCTCCTGGGGATGTGCCTGCAACCAATGTACATGCCCTTGACTGGAATTGAACCTGGGACCTTTCAGTCCACAGGCCGACACTCTATCCACTGAGCCAAACCGGTTTCGGCTTCACATATTCTTAACAATATTTTTTCCATCTTGCTACTTGCTCCCTCCCCACTTATGGTAAGTGTATTTTCTTTGCTCTACTATTTGGAAAATGTTTCCTGTGCTGAGATCTTATATTCACAAATATTTTACTTCTTTATTTCTTACTTTGAAAAATTTATCTGTAATTTAGTTTCATATATGCTTATGAAACTAAAGGGAGTAATTTCTTTTTAGTTTGTTTTTTTCTTTGCAAACTGCCCATTGACCCAACACTATCTATGGATTTATTCAGCATTCCCTATTCCATGAAACACTAAAACTTCACGATTCTGGAAGGAAAAAAAATCCAGAAATACATATTGGTGAAATACTGAAAACTCTGTTTTTTCATTAAGATCCACAGAGCATAGTTCCATTGAAAGGCTTTGAAATTTCTGCAGTAAAGATACCTTTTTTTTTTTTTATCTTGCCTTGCCTACAATTAAGCATTTAAGCACACAATCCTTTTACAAACAGCATCTGTTAGCATCAAAGAAACGAATGCTGCACAGAACACACAGCGAGTTTCTAACTTGGAAGATCAAGAAGCCTCCTTCATCAAACACTGCTGTTGGAGTGTCTGAAGCGGCCACTATGTGTGTTGTACCCTCTTGCCTACTTCTGTTCTAAATAAATTGAAACCTAAGAATAACTAGGGCAGACAGAGGTCAAAATATTACCTTTACTAGCGTAGATAGGTGTGTTAGAGAACGTAACTTAGTTGGAGAGCTGAATGGGATAAACATGCCCTGCTAACTGAATCCCACAATCCAATGCAGCTGCTCAGTCCCAGGCAATTTCTCTCTCAAAAGGCTGCCTTCCCAGCTAATACTTGCAGACTGGAGGCTCAGAGGAAAATTCGGGATCCTATAGGTAGCAGTACCCAAGATGGGGGGGTTAGGGGGAAAGATAGTGCTGAGTCTAACAAGTTTGTTTTGTTCTTTTAAAATCTGCTCTGCAGGTAAGTTATTCCCTCTTCCCTGGGTGTAATAAGTGAGAGACCAGGAATGGGAAAATCCCAGGAAGGGGGACAAGGCATTCCTCTGTCCTATTGCTCAGGATTACTCTTCTAAATCCATGGGCTTGTCCTTAGGAGCAATGGGTGTGGCTATCCTCTCAGGAAGGAGGTCTATCAAGAGAACTCTGCTTCCACCCAGTTAGAGCTGGTTTCTCCAACACTGGCCGCTGCTCTTTTGGGTATCCTTTCTGAATGAAATTTAGATTTTGATTCCAGAAAGTTCTGAAATTGATTAAAGTAGCACATTAATAAAAGTCAACCCAAGGCTCCCCTACTGGGTTTGAAAACTATCGTATTTTCCATCCTAAATTATGTCCAGCTCCACTATCCAACATATGTTATCCGAGCTTCTGTCAGGAGATTAAGTATAATATTGAGACTCCAATAATAAAACAAATGGAAGGTTCCAATAATAAAATATCAACAACAACATTTAGATGGCCCAAATTTGATTGTAAACCTTCTCCCATTTTCAAATTTGCCAGTTAAATCCTATTGTAAATGAAAATCCAAAAGTAATAAAGTCTAAAATAAAGTCAGAAATAGAGTAATCTTCCATTGATCTTTTTATTCCATGCCATTATCATACTGTTTACTTATTACCTTTTAAAATATGTTTAGATATAAGCTAGTATAAACCTTGTTTTTCTTCCAAAGAATCTCAGCTGCAATTCTGTTGATTCTCTTAGAAGAAAGTTAGGATAATTTTATCTAGTCAAATAGTTCAATTTTGATTGTATTATTTTCATAAAGCAATTTGGGAAGTATTCATAACTATTTTGGGCCATTCTATACAGGAACGAACATGTATAAATTTTCAGTTGAAAATGTTCAACTACTATTAGACGGATGGAATGCATTAATTCAAATAAATGTGTTAATCACAAAATGACATTCTCAAGACTAGTTTCTTGTTAAGGATAACCAAGTGTAAAAGAAAGCCAGTAAGTGGGTTGGCAGCAAGCAAAAGTTAAATCTGAAGCAATGTAGAACCAAGGGTAGTGTTAACTTGGCAGCACAAGGCAAAAATCAAATCACGGAAGTGACTGAATGGTCCTCTTATATAAACTTGATTCCACTTATATATGAGGAATGAGCTAACTGAATGAAATCAAAGCACTGACATAGATGGCATATAATCTAGTCTCTGACTAAAGAGACGTGTTATGGGTTCCTTGATCTGCTTATCTGCTTCGCTGCTTGGTGGCTAAACCTTTCAATAACCTAGTTGACAGATCTGCCAGTCATGACCCCTCTTCAGCATCTACATACAGTAGGAAGAGTTGGACCAGATGACGTCCAATGAGCTTTCACTCTCTTCTGTGGACACCAAACTGGATACATTTTGGGGAGTAGTAAGGGACAGGGGGAGAGGTAGTGAGAGCATTATTTCTAAACTATGACATCCTGAATTTTAATCCCAGCACTGCCACTGTTAATTCTAAGATCCTGTGAAATTCACTCAACCTGTTTCCATGTCTGTATAACTGGAAGGAGAGAGGAAGTAGCATCTACTTCATAAGATTGTTGTGACAAATAAATGGATTAATCAATGTGATGTGCTCGCTTAGCATTCTATCAGACATGAAGTATATGCTCAATAAATGTTAGTTGTTATTTTAATTTTTATAATTATTCTAATCTCTCAAAAGAGGGAAAAACATTTTATGCATTGTAGCAGTTGCTGAATCTTATATTTTAAAAATCCTATATAATAGAAGCCTATTATGCAAATTGACCAAACGGCAGAACAATAGGTAGAACAATCAGCTCTATGATGTGCACTGACCATCAAGAGGCGGATGCTCAAGGCAGAAGCTCCCCCCAGCCTGCAGGCCCCAGTCCAGCCAAGGCAGGTGACAGCAGAGACCCCCAATCACCCTGCCAGTCACCCCACAGATTGGCCCTGATCACTAGCCAGGCTTAGGGACTCTACCTGTGCATGAATTTCATGCACTGGGCCTCTGGTATTTAATAGTTTCTGTAGTATTTTTCTATACCACTCTCAAAGGTGACTCCCCTTTTAGATACCAGCTGTCTGTGCAATGTGATAGGTGAGCTGTAAATATTGGGCAGCATCATATACAGTCACCCAAAGACTTGCAATTTATCAGGCAATAGGAAAGGTGAAAAAAATTATATTTAGGGCAAGATTCTCAATACACATTTTTGCATTAACGATGGGTATGACAATTACAGTCAAACAAGAGTAGACAGTGGGAAAGCCTGTGATTGTGCCATAACCCTTTGGTAATGTGGTGCTAGTATTGTCCGGAAGAATGTATGTCATCCACTTTGTTAGGAAGTCTTAGGATTTTGAGAATTGCTGGAGATTATGAAGAGTTGGGAATGAATATTGTAAAGCGTTGCTAAATACTTCAACTAGATCAGCGATTTCAACTCATGCTACACACTAGAATTACCTGAGAAGATTTTAGAAATACTAGTGTCTGGGCCACCAATTAAACCAGCTCCCCTTGGAGTAGGATAGTTGTATGACGACTTTTCAATATTCTCTCACTTCATTTGTGCTAATGTTTTTGACAGTTCTTTTGGAGTATTTTCCCCCAAATTCTGAGCTCTTTAATTCTCCACTGTTATCCTTAAAATTCTCTAGGACTCTTAGAGCTAAAAGACTCTAAAAGGTCAACATATTCCTCCTCCATCTAGTGAAGGGACCTGATAATCCTTGGCAGCTGGCCATCGCTAGATGATTGGATACCTTGGGTGACTGAGAACTCACCACCTCTCAAACTAGGCAACTCTATTACTACATGGTGCCAATTGTTCAAAAATATGTTCCCCTGAAATAACTATCAATAGCTTGCTCTATAAAAATTAATAAAATACATTTAATCTCTTCCACTGGTAGCCCCTACAAACATTTAAAAGCATTTGTCATGTTCGTCCTTACTTTAAAAAAAAAAAAAAAAAAAAAAGTGTGACCAGGAGTATAAGACGACCCCCTAATTTTACAGTTAAAAGAATAGGTTTAGGCCTATATTCGGTGTATAAGACTACCCCGTACTCCTGAGGCAACACCACTTCTTTTTTTTAATAGACTGCCTCTCTGACTCTGGCCAATCTGAGTAGGCTTTTTACTAGAACACAGTGTCCTCTTATACGCCGGAAAATACGGTATTGATTTTTAGAGAGAAAGGAAGGGGGAAGAGAGAAACATAGATCGGCTGCCTCCCACCTGCCCTGCACCGGGGATGGAGACTGCAACCCAGGCATGTGCCCTGACTAGGAATCAAACCAGCAAACCCTCAGTGCACAGGATGACACCCAACCAACTGAGCCACAATGGCTAGGGTCCTTCCTGATTTTCTTCTTCAAACTTAACAAACTCAAATCTATTCCTAGAATGACAAGATTTATAGACCACTGCTAATCCAGGTCAACTTCTTGTACATATATTGTAGTTTGTCCAAGTCCTTCTTAAACACAGTACCCTGAACTGAAGAAAGCATTCTGAGAAACCTCCTATATATTCATTCAAAACTGAGTGGAGCATCTTCTAGAAGGGAGATTTAAGATAGTCCTTAAAGAATATCAAAAGCATATGCCAAGCATCTTATATCTGGGAAGACAGTATGTTCACCCATAAATGCAGAAGAAAAAAAAAAGACATTTAGAGAAGTTTGAAAAGACTGATTTAAATATAGATTTAAAATATACATGATTGTGTTAATTTGCTAGGGATGCCATACAAAGTACCACAGATTGAATGGCTTTAACAACAGACATTTATTTCTTGTATTCTGGAAGCTGGAAGTGCAAGATCAAAGCAGGGCAGGTTTGGTTTCTCCTGAGGCCTTTCCTTGGCTTGCAGATGGCTACTTTCTGGTTGTGTCCTCGCATGTCTTTCCTCTGTGTTTTCAGATTCCTGGTATCACTCTGTATGTCCAAATTTTATTTTCTTATAAAGACACCAGTCAGATTGGATGAGGGCCCATACCAACAGCCTCAGGTTTATGTAATCACTTCTTTAAAGGCTCTACCTCCACATATAGTCACATTCTGAGATAGTAGGGCTTCAACATATGAGTTTTGGGAGGATATAATCCAGCCCATAATAACTAATATAGATATACATTATATGGCTATGTGTAAATATATAGGTAGGTAGGTAGATTTAACATGTGTTATTGTTTTGGATCTTTGTGGTTTATATTTTGGTAAAGCTCAGGACCACTTCCCAGACTGAACAATTCTTGGGACTTCCCCTGTTTTTCTTGCTACTCACCTAAGAATCTTGATCTATTTTCCTATCCTCTCTAATGCTTTCATCACAAGACTGACAGAAGACTGGATTCATTTTCTATATTTTCTTATAAAACAAACATAAAAGAGTTCTTAGATTTTGTCTAAAACAGGTTCACTTTGAAATAATTTCAGACTTAGACAAAAGTTACAAAAATTGTACTCAAAATGCCCCTATAGCTGTCACTCAACTTTCCCTAATGTTAACATCTTACATAATCATACCACAATGGTTAAAATCCAGGGAATTAATATTGACACAATACTAGTTTTAGAATTTCACCATTTTTTCCCACTAATGGCCTTTTTCTGTTGCAGGATCCAATATGGTGTTCTACATTGCTTTTTGTTATTTCCTTCAATTTGAGACAGTTTCCTTGTCTTTCAAAAATCTCGATACTTTTGAAGAGAACCAGTATTTTGCAGAATGGCCTTCAATTTGGGTTTGTTTGATATTTTCTTTTGAAAACTCCAGTAGAAAGAAGCTATACATTTTTGACAAGAATACCTTGAAAGTGACATTTTGTCCTTTTAAGTGTATCAGACCAGAGAGAGTATAATGACACTATGTCTTGTTGATAGTGATGTTAACTTTGATCATTTGGCTAAAGAAGGTTTACCAGGAATTTAAATTGTAATTTTTAAAAAAATTTTTTTGTATATCTGTTTTGTTTTGTAATAATTCAAGTAGACAGATATGCAAAAATTCAAACAACTTGAAGTGGTCAGAAAGATTAAGATATCTGTTAGTTATTGATGACCCCTCCTTTTGGCCCAATGTTTAGCTTACTGATGATAAGAGAAAAATCCCATAGTTTTTATTTTTGAGGATGGAACCTTTCAACCTGAAATCATATTTAATATCTGTAAGATAATAGCTGTTTAATGATAGAGCTCCATAAAATAGGTGATTTTTCTTCCAGCTGATAATTTTGGAAGGTGCTTTAACCTTCCCCATTATCACTACCACCATCACCCCAAATAAATACACACTCTGATTAAAAACAGTTTACTGTTGTACTGATACAGCTTCAAGACAAATTCCTTGGGACAATTACTCACTTCTCTCTAAGCAGGTTGTTCTTAGTCCCCTCCTGCATCTACATATAAAATACAACTAATTTCTCAATTTGGTTATTTTACCATACTTCTCCCATGATGGTACGACCTTTGAGGATCTCTCTCTCTCTCTCTCTCTCTCTCTCTCTCTCTCTCTCTCTCTCTCTCTCTCTCTCTCCCTCCCTCCCTCCCTCCCTCCCTCCTTCCCTTCCTCCCTCCCTCCATCCCTTCTCTTTTCTCCCCTTTTCTCTCCCTCTTTCTCTCTCTCTCCCGTGACCCAGAAATTCCTTTGAGAAGCCAGCTAACATGTATCCTTGTCTTCTTGTCTCTTATTTGCAAGTTAAGAACTTTAGATAACCACAGAATTTAAGTTTCACATATCTCAAAAGGAAAGCTGAATCCTAAGTGAGCTCTGCCTGATGTGTGGCAGGGGACCTTATTTTTTTTTTAAAGCATTAATTGATGAGAGAGAGAGAGAGAGAGAGAGAGAGAGAGAGAGAGAGAGAGAGAGAGAGAGAGAGAGAGAGAGATTTGCTGTTATACTGATTTGTGCATTAGTAGATTCTTGTATGTGTCCTGACCAGGGATCGAACCTGCAACCTTGGTGTATCAGGATGAGGATCTAACCAACTGAATCCCTGGCCAGTTACTTTATTTTAAGATGCAACCTTTCCTTTAGACAAAGAGATAATAAAGTTACTTTCTTTGCACCCGGGCTGGTTTGGCTCAGCAGATAGAGCATCGGCCTGCGAACTGAAAGGTCCTAGGTTTGATTCCAGTCAAGGGCACATGCCTGGGTGGTGGGCTCGATCCCCAGTAGAAAACATGCAGGAGGCAGTCAATCAATTATTTTTTCTTCATTGATATTTCTATCTCTCTCTCCCCCTCTCCCTTCTCCTCTGAAATAAAAATATTTTTTTTAAAGTTACTTTCTTTGCTATAGATCAGTGCTTTGCCAGCTTGGTAACACATTAGAATCTCTTGGCATCTTGTTAAAATGTAGATTTGGATGCAGGAAATGTAGATGGGGATTGCAATTCTGCATTTCTAACATTCAGGGTGACTCTGATGCTACAGTCTATGGATCACATTTCAAACAGTATGACTGTAGTCTATGGGATATTTCTGGACAGGTGAGAGGACAGGCACAAGAACTAAAACATAGTGCCCAGCTGTGGTGGTGACAGCTGTGATGTGAATGTAGTGGTGGATTATCAGCCACAACTTTGGCCAAAACTTTCTATTACCAAAAAAAACCAAAACAACAAAACAAACAAAAAAAAAAACACCTCTTTTTGATGCTTATTCTCAAGAGAAATTTAGTGAAATGGAATCACTTTCGACTAAGCCACTATATTTGAAATTGGATATTTAATGTGATATAAATGAAATTCCCAACCAGAGGTTGTGTGATAAATTGGGAGGGAAGGTTGAAGTTATAGCATATAACTTAAAATGAACTGGGTGTATATTGAGTATTGTTTAGCTCCATAGAATTAGGGTAGGAATAGGGGTGTAAGTGGAGGTGGGAATGCTGAAAACAGAACAGTCAGGAATGGCATAGATAGACTAGAAATGACTGTTTAGTATAGGCTAGAGTGTATGGAGCACTTCATACATATTAAGTCCATGACTCTAAAAACAACCCTGTGAAGAAGGAAAGACTCTTATCATCATGTTACAAATAAATAGTGAAGGTGAGGGAGATTGAGAAGCCAATGGGCAAAAAATAGCAAGTGCTTGAGCCAATATTCATACGGAGATATTCTGACTCTAGGACTCACTGGCTTCACTCCTGGTCCCTTTCCTGCCTCTGAGATGGACTTACAAGGTCTAAAACACAGACAAAGACATCTTGGCCATGCTGCAGCATCCCCCTGGTCTAACCAAAGTTTACGTTTTGCTGTCACATGGGTCTAAGGAAACAAACATCAGTTCTAATTCCTTACTCTCTGACTATCATTTCCATATTCCTAATTTCTCACTTTCTTATTTGTACTTGTGCTCTTAGACCTCATCAAGACCACCAGTTCTTCAACCCCACTAGTTCCCCTCACCCTTCATTACCCTCTAGATTCAATTCCTTTGTTATCTAATTACTCTCCCACTTTAATCCCTGCTCTCAAGAGTTCCTGTTCTTTTGCCTCACCCACTCTGTTAACATAAGAAAATATTCAAACCTGTAAATGATTTTTTGTGAGTTTGAGGCAAACTGTCAACAAATGCAGGGAAACAGAATCTCAATGTATTGGGAAAATGCTCCAGAGATTGGTGGTTTTTCACCTATTTTTATACATTACTATCAAAAGTGGAGGCTTACTGGGGTACATGAAATCCATTGGTGGTAGATAAGGGAGAAAAGCAAAAGGAGACGGGACCCCTGGGATGGGATAAAAAGTAAAGTGATAGACACAGGCTTCTTTTACAAGGATGGGTACAGATAGTTAACCATCAATAATTGATAAGAAACAATAATAATGAGGGAATCTGTGGTTGTGCCCTGAGGGTTACAGAAAAAGGGAAGTTACAATTTACCCTGACATTGTACAGGTATGTTATCTTAGATGCAAGAAGATCCTAAAGCATCCATCTTATATAAACACTGCTGTTTGAAATTTTAACCCTGCTATTTGGCTTCTATAAATGCGTGCTTGCTTAAATAATAAGAAAAATAAGACTACTCCCACTTCAGAGAGACCATTATACCTTCCCAGGACAAAATTATCAGTGCTGGCATTAGGTCAGGCCTTTAGTTGAGGTCTCAAGGCCCCAGCACATAGGGGCTCTTTAGGAAGTGGCAAAGGGTGCAAGAAACAGCTCATATTTGGAGGGCAAAGAAGGTAAAAACATGTAAATAGGGAAAGTTCCTCCATGTTGGGGCCCAGAATTTGAGAGACATTTTCCTCTGGACCCGTGTGTAATAAATGTAACTCCATCTCTCTAAGTATTGCTTGGTTCTTCTCCCATTTTCTGTAACAATCCAAGTTGATCTTTGTCAGGGAATATACTGGCCTAGGACACACCTACCTATCATAAACTGCTTTTTAATTAAAAGGTTTTAATTTAATTAAAAGGTTTTACTTGAGGTCTCTGAGTTTGCAAGACCGCCACGCAGGCCTTCACTGAGTTAGTCAGGTTAGCATGCAGGCCCTTTTCATCCACACCTCAGACAAAATGTGATCAGAAATGAAACATGCCACTTTCAGACCCGGCTCCTAAATATACCTAGTAAAATTTTTACTCACTTTTCCTGTATCTGCCAGCTGGATGTCAATGACCAGGGCAATGTTTGGAAGCAAGATGTGAAGACCCTTTTACTATGTCCTGGAAACCCCATGCCACCACCACTTGACTTTCTGATATAAGCAAATAACAGCTACTAAATCATTAAGATTTCAGGTTTGCCTATTATAGAAGCTAGAATTACTTAACAAATAGAGAAACTGCTTTCAGAATTGGGATATAATTGGATTAAAAACTTAAAAATATGTACACACCTCCCCCCCCAATTTGGCAATTGAGGCAAGAAACTGATACTGTAGGCTGGACAAGTAGACCTGTTTTTTAGAAACAATGTTTTTAGCAAAACATTTGATAAAACATAGAAATAAAAATTTATGTCTGCTAAGCCAGTGATTCCAAGGAAAATGGATGAAAGAGCTAGAAAGAAGTAGTTATGATTGTTTGCTACTAGGAAGTTATTATAAGAAAGATCATCTCAGGACACAACTGGCTGATTTTCAATTAGAATAAAAGGAAACAAAGAGAGACCAGAAATCTGGGGCCTCAAAAGGTTGGAAAAGCATGGTGCTTCCAGGCTCCAGCCATAGAAGATATACTTGACAAAGATGCTTAGTGACAAAAGCTTTATAAAATGTACCAGATGAACAAAGGGACTCTTCAAAGATGAGGTGAAGGATGTCATTTTTTCATCTATTTTCAAATATATATTTTATTGATTTTTTTACAGTGAGGAAGAGAGAGAGATAGTTAGAAACATAGATGAGAGAGAATCATTGATCAGCTGCCTATCCCTCCCTCCCCGCACTGGGATGTGCCTGCAACCAAGGTACACGCCCTTGACCGGAAATGAACCCGGGTCCCTTAAGTCCTCAGGCTGACACTGTATCCACTGAGCCAAACCGGTTTCATCTATATTTCCAGGTGTCTCAAGGTAAACAGATATTAAGTTAGAGAGGCATAAAACAAAAAAGTAAAATAATAATAATAATAATAAGGCAGATTAAGAAATTTTTCTAGAAAGTAAATTTGGGTTGGGTTTCTGACTTTAGTAGCTGATTGGAAGTGAGACAATGAGAAGCCTCCTAAGATTTTGCAGTAATTGTATTGGCTCAAAGATACTGTGAGTCCAGACTAAAAATTCCTTGACTGTGTGAAACTAAAAGCAATTATTGGTCCCCTAAATGTCAGGAACAAGAAAAAACAGGCTGCTCAAGGAACCTTTAGCTTTAGAAAATAACAAAGGACAACCATTCAGAGGGTGTCACCAGGGGCCACAGAGACAATGCACAAGGTAACTCCTGCAATGAACAATTACGAACTAATCAAGGAAATTTCCACAACCCCAGGGGCTTCCACAATACCTGCCTTACAAGACTTCATACCTGCAGGGAACCAGTGACTGCGTGATGTCCATTCTTATTTCCATCCCTGTCTTTCCACTCCTTTCTAAATGGGAGAATGTAGGCAGTTTTCTGCCCCTATGTTACTGTGGTGGAGAATGCATGGGAGAACGATCAGCCATCACCTTGAGGGAGGAAAGTTTAGCCTTTATTTCACAGATCTGCTGGTCCAGGGGAATTCCCGATCCAAAGCCTGAACTGAACTCCAGGGGAGGCTCTGATCTGTATCTCCTCTTGTGGCGGGCCCCTGAGGGTCCCCGCAGCTTCACTCAAGTCAGTCTTGGCAGGGTTTTAGGGGCATGCTCCTCAGCTCTTCCCCAGCCAGTCAGAGTGGGGAAGCAAGACTACAGTGTTAACCAGATACTGAATTACGTTGCAAGCCCTGCCCCCCTTTTCCTTTTCATTACCATTGTTTGGAAGGACATTTTACTAATCTTTAGATTTCTGAAAACAAAGGGGCATCTGATGGAGAGGACTGAACATCACCTAAAGATCCTGGACTTTCAAGTAGGACGAAGGTATTGGATTGCTTCCCTAGGATGGCTGCATGGTGAAGCCAGCTGGGCAGGTGAGTGTATTTTCTACAAGGGAGGAAGAATGGAATGGTTATTTGGTCACTAGGATTGACTGCAGCACAGACTGCTGTGTTTTTACCAATGTTTTTTCTTTTTCTTTCAGATACCCAGCTAGATTAAATGCCCCAGTTCTGTTTTATTTATAGGCTGGTAGATAGAACCACACGACTATGTTCTAGGCAAACAAAGGAGAACAAGGATGTATGCCACTTCCAGTTTTAGTCCAAGTAGACCAACTCAGTTCCCCAGACTCGCTCTTCTTCTGGCTGCTGCATTTCAGCTTGGGCCCCAGGTTCCAGGGGGAAACTGGTGCTGGCAGCCTGGGAAGGCAGGCCTACTCTTCTCTTGCATAAATTTTTGTGCCCAGGGCAATCTTGGAAACCATGTACTGCAGATGGTAGAGTCTACCAACCTGAGCCTGAATAACTGTGTGAGCCTGGCTCCTGAGCTCTGCTGACTGGACTTTGTCAGTGAGAAATAAACTTTTGTGTTAAGCCACTGAGATATGGGGCTGTCTTTCACAGAAACAAAAATTATTTAATAACTAGTGGCCCGGTGCATGGATTCATGCACACCTGTGCACCCACAGCCAAAGGTGGAATCACCTGGCCCTGTGGGGAATTGGACTCCCTCCTCTCTGGTTCCAGGGTGTGTCGCCCAAGAACTGCTGCTGCCAACTCACTGCAGCTCGGCAGCTCCTGCGTTGAGCATCTGCCCCCTGGTGGTCAATGCATGTCATATGTACCAGATGGTCAGACGGTCACTTAGCCTTTTATATATAGAGATACCTATGAAGTAGCTCTCTCTATGGAGCATAGCTGCACCTTGATCCTTCCCCTTCTCCCCAGGCACAGTCTCCTTGCCTCTCTCTTTCCCCTAAGCTCCAAGGGCCCTTTCTTTTGCCTCTGTTTCCTGAGGCCATTTCTTCTACACTTCACTTCTACTACCTCTGTGACTTTCTAAACAAGCTTCCTCTTGCATTTAAAATAATAATACCTATGGGAAGAGCACTTCCGGCAGAACAAAACACATATAAGTAAGTATTTCCCCTGTTTCTCAATAATCTGTGTTTCAGAAGAGGTACATCTGTTCTTCACAAATGTTTATTTGATCCCACTGCCAAAAATAAATCCCACCACCCACCTCTATAGCCAAAAAAAGACCAAATATGGTCCTCCCATCCTCTACAAGGGATGGACTGTTTCTCTTTGTACTGATAGTTGTTCAGCAAAATCTAGGTTCACATACCAGTTTGCCCCTTACCTGCAATGTGATCTAGGGCCATCTATAATAATAAAAGGGTAATATGCTAATTAGATTGAATGTCCTTCTGGGCATCATTCCAGACATCCATCCAGATGAAGCCGGGGCCAGAGAGAAGCAGCCCAGGTGCCAGGTGCCAGAGGGAAGCTAGTGCTGGCAGGCTGGTAAGGAAGGCCTACTCTTGAGAATTTTTGTGCATCAGAACTCTAGTTTAAAATAATCCTCTGAGCTTCAGGTTTTTTTTTCATGCATTAAAGCTTGGAATATTAATAATATAAGTCTTACAATGCAGAGATCTAAATGGCTTAACACAACAAAGGTTTATTCCTATGCACAAATATCTTTGTGACCCTGAATGACTTTTTAGGGCAATTTTTCTCCATGTGATAACTTTCCAGTCCAGACTGATAAAGAGCCCATGCTGTAGCTTCATTGTGTGGAGCTTGTAGCCTCTTTGGTCAAGAAATTTGGGAAGAGAGGCTAGAAAATTGCCATGGTTATCTCACTGTGCCCCCGCCTCCGCTGCCCCAGGTGAACCCATCACTTTCTCTAGCCCAGAACTCATTACCTGGCCTGACCCAACAGTGAGAAGGTCTTCTATGGGCTACAAGAGCATGAGAAATCTTTATCTCATTTGAATAACAAAACCTTTCCCACAGGAATATGATGAACACTTACATAAGATAAATTTTAAAGTTTCTTTAGAAATTCTGAAAGCTATATTTATTCTATAAAACATTGGGTTCTTTATTCCCCAATGGGAATATGGGGCATTTTGAAATCTTAGAGTCTATTGAGAGAATTATTTTCAAATGACGTTCCTTCGTGTTTACCACTTTTTCTTTTCAAACATACTCAACAAAACCTTTCAATTCAATGGACACATTAAATATCCACTATACTCAAAACTATTTTCCCAATATGGTAGAGTTATACCTCGCTAATCAATGCTAACAAAAGAATGGATCAAGTAAAATAAGCCTTTTGAAGGGTACCTGTTGAAGTTTGACTTTTATTGAGCTCTGACAAAGCCCAGATGTCCTATTTCTGAACAGCACTTTACATGTCATTCTCTACTGTCCCAGACACACAGGAATTGTTGATTTTAATCTAGAATCTTTATGATTTATTCAACTAAGAATTTATATAGCCTAGGGGCAAATAATACTTTCCCATCTCCTATTTTTTTCCAGTGCTCTACACTGTACCAAACATATTATAACTTGAATTTGTCTCATGCATTTTCCCTAACGGATCGGTGACTGTTTAATATCCCAGGGATTTCTAGTACTTAACTCACCATGGGCTGAAATTTTCTCTGCGAAGTGTGATGTTATCTTTGTGTGTATGCGTCTTTCTCTTTGTGTGGCTCAAACTTTTCTAAAAGGAAGTCAATCTGTCCTCTGCCTGCCTTATCCCCTTTACCCTAATCCTTCTGTTATTATTCCCCTGGCTCCTCTGAGCACTAAATGGCCTTAACTTAATTTTGTTGAAGCTAATGACATGGCGATAAGAAAAAAAGACAGAGGGAGAAAATGGTAGGCTGTGGATTGCCATTAGCCTATACATGCATAATTGAAGATTTCAAGTGGGGAAAAGTTTGATGCAGCATTGTCAGAACTGCTCTTCAGGGTGCAATTGCCAACCAGGTTTCAAAATTGCAGCGTGGGAGAACAGCCTGACATCAGGGAGGTGGGTAACAGGCTGCTGAGCCTCTTGCCAAGATTTAATAATTATGATGAAAACACTGTAATCTCACTGCAAGGAGCAGAGGCTATTTAGAGCACCCCATCCCCACCTCTACTCTGTCTTTGCTGATCAGGACCCATTGTTCACTCACTTAATGGAACCATTGCTTTCAGTTCTCCAAGTGCTTCTTCACGTATCCCTCTGTCATTTCTGCTTGAATCTTGCCTTTGAAAAATGGAACACAACCCACAGTCATAGCATGTGCCCGTGGTGAAGGAGGATGACACTTAAGGCACTTGAACACAGACTAATAAGTGCCTTCAAGGCTGGGTGTAGGTGGTGGGTTTTATGAAAGTTCTCTAACCCACAAGACTTTGGATCAACAAAGACATAGGGGAAAATCTGCCACTGCGTGTTATTTTCCTAGGAAAGTGGATATACTTTTAAAATATTTTGCTATAAGCTGTCTCTGTTTCTTTGCCCCTGTAAACCACCCACATCCAAAATATATTCTTGTATTTCCAGAGCATTTACAAAGGACTGCCCCATACAGTGTCTAACTTTTACAAAGGTCTGCCCCATACAGTATCTCTCTTTTTTTTTATCATTAGTAAAGGAAAGAAACTTCTCAGCACCCAATGCATTCTAGGGCCAGGGTATTTAACAATATTGGTTCCAAACATCTTTAAGGTATTTTATAAGAATCCATAAAATGTAAGATTACTACAAGAAAACTGAGACAACACAAAAAGAAAAAAAAATAAAGGCAGGAATTTAAGAAACAGGATTAATGCGAGAAATATTATTATACACTCCTGCTGGGGAAGCCACAGTTTGGTTTCCAAGTTCAGTAGCAGCCAATACAAAAATGGGGAACAATTTAATAGCAAAAAAGGGAGGCAGAAGATTATATAATTCATAATATTCATCAGATAAAAGCAAACCAGTGGCTTAGGAAAGACATGTCTATTCTTTGGGCAAATGTAGACAAGAGTTTCTTATAAGCAGACCACATTGTATTGCATGAAGAGCAATATCCTCAACAGCATCCTTGAACAAGAACCAATTTTAGTAAAATCAGGTTTATTCTTATTGAAATGTAGGCTAATACCACATGGCCAGAAGTAGGGACAGCTGAGTGGAGCTCCTAGGGCACAAAATGTAAGAAAGCTCTCACTCGGGAGGGTGGGAGAGAGGGTCTCCTGAAATTCTTATATATTCCCTGGACACCTTCCTGCTCACCCTCATGCTGTCCTTGTGATCATATCAACAGAAACCATATTCAGTAGGAGAAATTCTGAGGCAGTGGCTATCAATAAGGGGTAATTTTCCCTTCCAGGGGACTTTTGGCAATGTCTGGGGAGAGACTTTGTCACTAGTGGTATCTAGAGGACAAAGGCCAGGGCTGCTGATGAACATCCTGCCAAGCCACTGTGGTAAGTTATGTGTCACCTTGCCTGGCCACCAAGAGCTCAGACTGACCATTATTTCCCAGTGTGTCTGTGAAGGTGTTTCTGGATGAGATTAGCACTTGAAGCTATGGAATTAGTAAAGTGGATTGCTTTCCCAGTGTGGTACCATTATCCAATCCACTGAGGGCCAGAATAGACAGGGGAAGGATGAATCTGCCCCTTTTTCTTCCTGCCTCCCTGGTTGAGCTGGGATATCTCACTTTATCTTCTCCTATCCTTGGACTGGGGCTTACACCATTGGCTTGCCCGACTCTCAGGCCTTGCACTCGGGCTGGAACTGCACATCAGCCGTCCTGGATCTCCATCTGGCTGATGGCGCATTACTCTACTCCTCAGGCTCCAATCAAATGAGTTTATTCCTCACATATAGGTTCTGTTTCTCTGGAGAACCTAATGCAGCCGCCCACCACAAATTACTGCCCAAAATGTCACCAGTGCCCAGGCCATGCTCCTTACGTATACACTACCATCTGCTCACATGGCTGCTTGTTCCACAGGAAGACCCCTCCTTCTTACACCCATGGCAAATTCATCAGTCAGGCCTTGCTCTTGTGTCTCCCAAAGCCTGATTCTTTCCATCTTCCGCTCGGACTATTATTGCAGTCTCCGCGGCAGCCACTTTTGCTTGCCTACACAACAGCATCCCTAGAGCAACAACATATCTTGCAGAAAACTCATATTTGACCTTGGAACGAAAGAAAGAGCTTTCTGAAATTAGATCAATCATGTTGACCCCATTCCCTTTTCGTTAGTAATTGACCTAAATATCAACATTTGCCCTTTACCAGGACAATGAAATATACGGGAAGTCTGCTGGGGGGACTTCTGGGAAAGACTGATTTCTGATACAATGGACAGATGAAGTTAATGTCCCCCCGTCCCCGACACAAACACATTTAAATGTGGATTCAATGTTGGGAGCTGTGGTAGTTCCTATGCCACCATGGGCTGATATGAAAGAGAAAGGACAAACAGGAAGAAAAATAAAAGGGGGGGGAGGCCGCAGGCATGGGAAAAGTATAATACACTCTTGCCACATAGCCTTTATGAGTGTGCTTTGCCTTTACCTTCTTCCTTCACAGGGTTAATTCCAAGTTATACTTGACATCTCAGCTTAAGAGCCTCCCTTGACCTCTCTGATTATTTTGGTCTTAAAATATATATATATATATATATATATATATATATATATATATATATATATATATATATATATATATTGTATACACACACACACACACACACACACACACACACATTATTGATTTCAGAGAGGAAGGGAGAAGGAGAAAGAGAAAGACACATCAACAATGAGAGAGAATCACTGATTGGTTGTCTCCAGCAGTGCCCACACTGGGAACTGAGCCCATAACCCAGACATATGCCCTGATCAGGAATTGAACTGTGACCTCCCAGTTCATAGGTTGACACTCAATCACTGAACCACACCAACCATATTGATTATGTTCAGTCTTATTTATAAGTTTGGAGTAGCATGCAAGCCTCTTTCACAGTTTTGCCAGTTTCATTTTAACATGTGTTTGTGGCATATTTTTACTCTTTTTTTTTCTTCCTAAGTCCAAGCTATAATCATCACAATATCTCTACTCCTTGACATTTAGATTCTTGATAAGCAATTTTTTTTATTTGAGTGAAAGAAGCTTAAAATATCTAGAATTTAGATTGTTTTTGGTTGTTCACTCAATATTCCTGGAAAATTATTTTGTTCAACAGAATGTTTGAGAAATAGTGAGTGAGTATGAGCTCAAGACTGTCCTTCCTGGAAAATGTCTAGAACCTAGATACTCTTTGTGGCCAATTGAATATAAACCTGATTATATCAGAGATCACTGAGCTGGGGCAGGAAGGAATAATTAACTCCCTCTCTGAAATTTGAGGGGCCTAGAAGGAATATGCTTAAAAGGATATCCTTCTACCTTCCACCAAAGATGAACTGTGGGGGGCTACAAGCAGGATCACCATTTTCAGCCGTAAGTCATTTTGAATGCTTCAGAGAACAGGTTAATGGGTGAAACCATAGTCTATGATTAAACATCCAAATGCTTTACAAACAGAATTTTATTTAACTTTACAGCAATAGTATAATCAGGTGAGTATGAAGAGTAAAAGAGTAGACTCAGACAGAGAGGCAGCATTGGAACCCAGGCTTGTCTAACTTCTCAGTTAATTTTTCCCTCTATACCACTGCTTTTCAAACCTGGCTGTCATTGCTATCATCTGATAAACTTTGGGTTCTATTTTCAAAAGTTCTAATTAAATTTTTCAGGGCTTAAGCCTTGCTGAAAACCACTACTCCTCTACCTCACCTTAAAGCAGATTACTACACTTGTAGTAGGTTGAATAATGGCCCAAGTCCTAGCCCCCAGAACTTGTGCGTGTGACCTTATTTGGAGAAAGGGCCTTTGCAGGTGTAAATTAAGAATGTTGAAATGAGATTATTCTGGATTTAGAATGGGCTCTTAATCCAATGATGATGTCTTTGTAAGAGAAAGCCAGAGGGATATTTGAGATAAAGAAATAGGGGAGAAGGCATGAGAAGATAGAAGCAGATATCAGACTTATACTTTGCCAAACAGATAAATACCTGGAAGAGGCAAGCAAGGAATCTTGCCTAGAGCCCTCAAAGATAGTATGGCCTGCTGACACCTTGATTTCAGACTTCTGACCTCTAGAACTAGAAGACAATACATCTCTGTTGTTTTAAGCCACTAATTTTATGATAATTTGTTACAGAAAACCTATGGGAATAATACATGGCCCCACATCCTGTGTTTTACAGTCAGTAGGTTTTGGATGGGACCTAAAAATACGCCTTTCTGATGCGTCACCAGGTGATGCTGATATTGGTCCAGGGACGATACTTTGAGAACCATCACTTTCTATCACGCAGTCCTCACCCATCTGCTCAGCTTTCACATCCTCTCTTTGGAAACTTTCCAGAGAGGAATGTGAGAAATAACTAAAGGAAAGGGGAAATCTGTAGGCCCTCTAGCTTTCAATTATCGTTGTTACTAACTTCTGAAAGAAGACCAGGATTTAAATGTGAAATATTTTTCTTCTCTCTTCACAATTATCAAAAATGATTCTATAAGTAATGATATGATGTCCCCAAAACAGCAGGAGAATCCCCTCAGCTTCCTGCCCCCAAACCTATAGATGTGAGTTCACTCTCACTCTCTCTGCCTGTCTCTTGGCTGGAGACTGAGGTGATACATTTCCTGCTTAAAGTTCCTACCTCCTGCACCATCCGGGATCCTGTTGACTTTTGCCATCCTCAGAGATGTTTCCTAGTTTTTGTGGCCCTTGACCATTTCCAGAAACAGATACTCAAGACTTTAATCTCTTCAACAATGCCTTTCTTTAGGCCTATTTTCTTCTTCAGACACCAGCATAATATTTCCTGTCCCTTTGCAGGAAAATTTAATAGTAGAGTACACTGCCTTTTATTTCTTCTACCCACTTCCTCTACTCCAATAAGTTGCACAGCATTCTTGGGGGTATGTGGGATGTATTTGTGAGAGCCAAGAGGAGGCAAGGAGAGGTGCTAAGGGATAGTTGTGGGGGTTGAGGTATGAGGTCTGGGACAGTATCAATGGAAACAGAGAAGTTTTGAATCTGTGTTTTTCAAGAAGGAGCAAGTGACCCAGGAGACAGAAAGGCAGTAGAGAAGGTGGGGGAAGAAAGAGATAGAGAAGAATCAGAGAGAGGAAATGGTAGATGCCCAGCCCCTGGCAATGGAGAGGGGTCTCTATTAAACCCTGAGGACTCCTCTGTAGAAGTCTAGCCATCTCAAGATCACCTGGGATATTTTTATTTGCACAGAGTTGGTGAAGTGTCCCTTCTTCTGGTGAAACTTTTGTCTTTCTCTGCATTCCATCACTGCCATCCCAGAGAAAATAAAATACAGCTGTAGGACATCCTGCTTTGTCTGCAGTGACCTTGCTATGGCTGATTTCTCTGAGTAGGTTTGGGACAGATTTTCCAATATGAAGCACAGTTTTGTGTATAATAATTGCATGCACAGATATTTTTATTACTCGGTGGATTGTTTTTTTCTAATTCAATAAACATTACGCAAAGGTCAGGGTCAGAGGGAGCTGGAGTCTCCTTGCCAGTAGAGCATGAACAGCTCACTGTGAAGCCCGGAAGGCAGAAGGAGCACCAAGCTCTCTATGCTTTATAGCTGCGTTTCTGCACTGATGCTAGCATTTTATAAAACTGAAGTTCGAGACAACTTTTTCAATTTATGAGCAACAAGGAGCCAAATGGAGAAAATTATTCATGGAAATGAGAAAGGTTTCCAATTATCAGTGATATTTATCTTTAAAGCCCCCAAATCATGGTGTTCCACCAATGTTTGTAGTCAGTATGAGAAAGTAGGTATTAACTTTACTTTTGAAGTTAATAGGACAGAACTTTAGAAACTTAGCAACAGGAAAAATTTTAGAGATTCGTGTGTTTTTTTCAATCCACTTATTTTTACAAGTGATTCCCCACATAGGATCAGTGACTTGCCCAAGGTGTCTCAGAAAAGGAGATATATAAAAATTAATAACAGTAATACCAACAGCCAAGAATTATTTAGTGCTTACTGCATGCCAAGTATTGTTCTGACCATTTTATAAGCATTAATTTGCTTCATAATATCTAACACTTTAATAAAGTTTCTATAATATCCCCATTTCAGAGATGACAAAACCAAGGCACAAGTAGGTGAAGTCATTTGCTCAAGGTTACTAGTAAGAGGTAGAGTCAGGCCTCACCATGGGGCACTCTGACCACAGAACACATGTCAGAGGCTTAGATATTTTGTGTGAGGGGATAGAGAGAGAAAGTCTTTTCACTGCCCTTGTTCAGGGTCAAGATCATGCCGGACACATAGAATAAATAAAGTACATCGAAGATGTACAGGTATTTCCAGTGGCATCCCAGAGAGACAATTATTTTCATTTATTCTCTCAAGATATGTATAGCTAGCAGTGTACATATATTGGACTGCACTTTTCACAGTTGCCCCTTGTACCGGAAAGGAATCAAAGGAGTTGTTCACATTATAGTGATTATATCTGAAAGTTTCTCTTTCTCTCTCCAGCCATTTGAGAAAAAGGGGAAATCAAAATAGACACAGCCTCGCAAAAAACGGCTGCTGTCGTTTTCTTTTGCTTTGAGAACATTCTTTAAACCAAGTAACACCTCTGGATCACAGATCCCTTCTCTGCCAAATGAAGCAGCAGGAAATAAATGGTGTCTGAGGTCCCATCCATCTCAGACTCTCTAATGTCATCCTCTCTCTTGTTCCACTAATACGAGAGGGAAGTGCTTTGCGCGAAGCGACTCATTTTCTGCCAACTTGGGTGGCCTGTGGAGACGGCACAACGGTGCCTGGCAGTCGTCCTGGCCAGTGGCAGCGGTGATAGGCCATTTTCTTTTCTTCTTCCTGTGGATCATGCGGTTTAGCCTGCAGTTCAGCAATTCCCAGGTTATGCAAGAGACCTCATGCTTTCTCCCTGCCCTGTGAGATCTCTTTATAACCTTCCTCTTCCCACAGATAACCAAGGGGGCCTTGGGATTGACTCACTCCCAGGCTTTGGGGAGAAACCAGCCTTAACATTCCTTCTCTCCTACTTTGAATTTGGCCTTGACCTTTCCCCCACATTGGAATGTCTGGGGATCTGCACTGTTTCCATAACCAGAACCCACCTTGTGCTCAAATTTTTTTATTTTTAGTACCTGACTTCCCATCCTTTATTCTCTGTGTTGAAATCCTCATCAGATCACCAGGACTTGATCCTGAAAGTGATATATATATCTCAGGATCAAGTCCTGCTTATTCTTATGCATCTCTTACCTACCTCTCTCCCCACCGCCCCCTCCCCATCATCCCCATGAATGAGTGAGTGCCATTGTCCTGAATCTCAACCCTGTGTCTGGAGCTCTGCTCCTGTGAAGACATTTTCCGATGTGTTACCTGTTTTCCTGGATCATCCAGCACTTCCCAGCATTCCCTCCGGGATGCTCTGTTCACCTGCTGCATACCCCGCTTCAACTTTTCCACTTTCATCTCTCTGACAGCCCTCTTGCTGGCAGCTAGCCTGGAGTGCTTGACAACTGGGTCCTTTTCATATGCTCTCCAGGATCATATTCCTCCTTCCTCGTGGTTTCTCCAATCCCAGAACAGTCTGAAGGAATCTCCCTCTTCTGTGTGGTTTCTTTTTTGTTCACACACATTGGGAATTATTTGAGGATGGAGCCAAATTTTGTTAACTTTTAAATATCCAGTGTTTAATCCAGTGACTGTCATGTAGTAGCTGCTCAGAAAATACAAGTGGAGTGAACGGAGTAATGTCCCAGAGCTTAGTGCCACTGACACTGTGGGGCCATCTTATGTTGTTAAGATCATAATCTCCTTGTATCCTTCAGCCCTTTTCCTTCATATCACTCACTCAAGGATAACACAGGCATCTCCAGCAACCTAAGTGCCTCTGAGACTACATCTTATCATGCCTTCGGAAACGTTTGCTTATTTCTCCAGTAATGGTCAACTAGCCCAGGAGGAATCCATTTAAGCTCACTATCTTTCCACAGCAAAGCAAAAAGCAATACATATGCAAAGTGGGATGGGAGCTAAATGAAGACTCTCCAAATGAATCACTCCCTGGCGCATCAGACTGGTGTTGGGTGGTGCAGGTACTGGGAAGCTGTCTGTCACTGCAAACCAGGGATCACAATCAGCATACGTGCACATTCTTGGCAGCATATAGCACAGGAGCCGCTGCATAATAACACGAATTTAAAACATCGCCTCCCCTACCGCTCCACTTGAGTTTATCAGAAGGGAAGTGGGCCGGAGGAGTAAAAAGGATCATTGCCAATCAGGAGGCCCCGACAGACATAACTTTATGGCAGCTCCCCCTCTGTTCAAAGCTCTCCCATCGCTTTCCCGGACCTTCCCAGACCTGAGGTTGGCCTGGAAGACCACACAGGGTCTGCACCCCCTGCTCTCCCACCTCATTCCCTGCTCCTTGTTCCCCTGACTCCTACCTCTCCAAACTCACTGGCCCCTCTTTGCTGTTCCTCCAATGTTCTGGCAAATGCCTGGCTCAGGCCTTTACCCTGCTGTTCCATCAGCCCAGACATTCTTTGTATTAGTTTCCTGCTGCTGCTATAACAAAGTAACCACACGGGTGGCTTAAAACAACAGAATGTTTTGCCTCGCAGTTTTTGGAGGATGGAAGTCTAAAATCAAGACGTCAGCAGGTGCATGCTCTCTTTCAAGGCGCTAGGGGAGAATCTTTTCTGGCCTCTTCCAGTTTCTGACACTGGCCAGCCATCCTCGGGATTCTCTGACTTGCACATGATTCATTCCTCACTTGTTCATTTTCTCCCTGTGGCTTCACATTGTCTTCCCTTTGTGCAAGTCTGTCCTTGTGTCTAAATTTCCCTTCTTTGTAAGGACACAGGTCACAGTGGATTAGGGCTCACCTAATGCCCACATTTCAACTCGATTGCCTTCATAAAGACCTTATATTCAATTAAGGTTATAGTCTGAGTTACTAGGTTCTAGGACTTTAACACATTTTGGGGGAACACAATTCAGCTCACAGGACTCTTCCTCCTAATATCCCCATGACCTACCTGCCTCTCACCCTCACTGTTATTTCCTCTTCCATGTGATATGTTAGGTTTCTTATAGAGCTTTGACCATCATCTCACCTCCCATTTACTTTCCTTGAAATCTCATTGTCGTCTGCTTCCCCCCCTTCCCTAGGTAATCAGTTCCACAAACACAGTGATTTGTCTACTGTGGTCCCTGCTATTTGCACAGTGCCCAGAACAGCGCCTGGAACAGTGCCTGGAACAATGCCTGCCAGGTGGTAGGCACTCAGCACATTGTTATGGAATAAATCATCTTTAGAATCCTCATAGCATCATGGAATCTCAGAATAATTGTCACTCCCTGCTTATAAACAGGGCAACCGATGATTTAAAATTAAGTTTCTTGCTCAAGATAAGACAGGTAATGAGTTTTTGGAATTGGGATTTGAACTAGGTCAAATTGACTCTCAAACTTATGCTCTATCCATTATGCTCTGCTGCTCAGGGCAGAAGGAGGTGCTTCCTACACATGGGCAAAGAATTCTGCAGCTGCTTAAATTATTGCTTTTTTTTTCCTCTAGGTAAAACAGGTCTTGGAAAACATCATCAAAATGTAAATCTTCAAGTCTGGGTAAGTGGTCTGGCTCAGCTTGCAATGTCACTCAGACAACTGTGACATTAGAATACAGTTTGTATATTGCTAACTTTTTAAAACAAAAAAAAAAATCCAATTAAGCAAACTGTTCTTTGGCTCAGGTGATGGTTTTATTTCTCTGGGCAGATTAGAAAACCAAGAACCATATGCAGTCTGTGTTCCCAGACAGCTGGGAGTTAGGTATGTATTGCTGCTTTAAAATTGTGGGCACAAGGGCTTCCAAACCCAAGTGAAACTTGAATGTCAAATGAACAGATGCTATGGTTATAACCCCTCAACCCTCACTTAACCAGCAAACACATGCACTGCATTTCCACAGGCAAAGAAGTTAAACAATGAGCTCACTAAATCAAGCCCCAAACCGACCAGTGAGGCAGAGGAAGTTGTTTCTATTTGAATTATCCAGATTGGCTGTCAGCATGGATCACATCCACTGTATAATTGCTTATCCTTCTCTTTGCTCTGCTTGCGTGGCCACGGTCTCCGAGTCATCGTTCAGTGGAAATCACCCACTGCTGACATGTTCCTGTCACGCTGATGATACTGCAATAAGCCAGGGACATTAACCAGAGCTGATAGTCATGTGAGACTGTGTCTACCATCATCAAAGGCGGGGCTAATCAATGGTGCAGGGACAAAGAGAAATGGTCTAGTTAGACACAGAACAAATTCACCAGCTAGAGGACTATATTTGGATAATAAAAAGAAAATTAAAAAAAAAAGAGTGGTGGGGCAAGAGCTAGAACCCAATATAATTATCCAACCAAGTCAGAAAAAGAACAAAATTAGAATATATTCAGGTTTTGGTGAAGGAGGCTTGGAGGAACTGTGAGCCTGAGTGCTTTAGATAGGCTAGATCAGTGTTTTTCAACCTTTTTTGGGCAAAGGCACACTTGTTTCATGAAAAAAATCACGAGGCACACCACCATTAGAAAATGTTAAAAAAATTAACTCTGTGCCTATATTGACTGTATATAAATAGGAATCAAATAAACACAAAGAAAGTATTTTATAATTACTTTATTATGAAATATTAAGTAAACAAAATAGTGAAAAATTATAAAATTCTTGTCTTGTCTGAACCTACGGCACACCAGGCAACATCTCGCAGCACACTAGTGTGCCACGGAACAGCGGTTGAAAAACGCTGGGCTAGATGTGTCTGTGAGATTCTTTGAATAGTTTTACAGGTTTGGTTAATGTATTTGTGTGTGTGTCCACCTCTCTAGCCTGTTGTGTGGGGATGGCCTTTGTGAGAGTAAATTGCACATTGCAAACATTGCATCCTGGGAAAGAGTTGATGCTCTTACATCCTAAACTAAACTCCATGGAAAGGAAGATTCTTGGTCTCTACCAGGGTGACTTCGTAACCTGCAGAGGTGCTAAGCTTCTGCAAATCTTGGTATGTATAGCAGATGGGATTCAATAAAAAGAGAAGGGAAGATGCTATTGTGAAGGTTTTGGGACATTGGTATGCCAGGGCTGACCTCTCATTGGCTCAACTGACAATGGGCCATCACTTTTCTTCCTGACATGCTCTTTCTTAAGCTCCCCCAGGGAATCAGGACTTGATAGTAGTCATATTTCCCAATTCTGTGTGAAATTGGTCAGAGGCCGAAAATGACATTTAGTGTGGCAGGTGTTAAATTTTTCTTTATAACTCTCACTTTGCACCTCTCCAGCTTGGGTAGGCCTTAGAGATTACTGCGCATTTAAGTTCAGTTTCATCATTGCCATATATTGCAGTTCCAGGAACTATTGCTTTCTTAAGCTTACAAACTTTTATTACTCTATCCAAGGATGAGGATAAAGTTTCAAAATTTATTGCCCAACCTGATTCTGTGAAAAAATACCCGCAACCGCAAGCCCGCAGCGGTACACGGCACATTTCAAGGGCATGCACGAATCAGTCCCCACCTGCGAATATGGGAGCAATTGACATATTATGAAGATGCAGGTGGTTTTGTGTGGTTGCATATTACAGCCTCCTTTTAACAGAGAAACCACTTTCAAGACAACAAGCACCGTGTTACAGGCAAAACGTTTGGACTAGCATCTCTATTTACAAAGGCATTTCCTTCTGTCGCCCTTCATGGGCAGAAATGTTTCAAAACCTCTTTTAGGCTACCCTTAAGATGTAGAAAGCTCTGATAGACAAAAGCAAATAAAAGGTTATTGTTACAAAACTTATAGCAATTTCTTCTATTTCCAAGTCATCTGCAAATGGTACAGAAATGTTATTCGCTAGAAGGTTTTGTTTGGAAAACACCTGTGTTGGATCTTGAACAGCCATCTTCCCATCAACAAACAGAGCTTTGAGTGACTCACTTTGTGGTTGCAAGCACTACTCTCAAAAGCAGAAATCTTTTAAAGAGACATGTGAATTTCATTCAGAACATTAAGCAGAGGGCTTCTTATCTTATTTTCCAATGTATAAGACGACCCCCTAATTTTACAGTTAAAACATAGGTTTAGGCCTATATTCCCTGTATAAGACTACACTTCTGAGGCAACACCAGTTCTTTTTTTAATAGACTGCCTCTCTGACTCTGGCCAATCTGAGCAGGCTTTTTACTAGAACACAGTGTAGCTTCTGGTACAGAACATGTATAATTAGCATGCATAAAAAGCCTGCTTGGATTGGCTGAGTTAGAGATGCGGTCTATTAAAAAAAGAACTGGTGTTGCCTCAGAAGTGGGGGCTAGTCTTATACAGCGAATATAGGCCTAAACCTATGTTTTAACTGTAAAATTAGGGAGTCGTCTTATACACCGGAAAATACGGTATATGAAAGCACCTTGAGATATGAGCTAACACATAATCTAGTGCACCAGAACACAGGAGTTATAGAACTTCGTAAAGTATTTAATTAACACTGTTTTTAAATAATTACGGAGTGGATAAAAACAACAGTTCCTTATCAATACTCTGCTTAGAATAAATGTGACCCTTTCAAGAGTGCAAAAAGTGGACCAAGCCTCTGAGAGTTAGCCAATGAAGCAGGTGTACATGCTTGAGGCTCCTGTGGCCTTTCCACTTTGTTTTTCACCCCTTGAGTAGTAAAGAATTTGGCCACACCTCAACAGAAGTCCAGCCTTTTGCTTTGGTTCCTGCCAGGAGTGTTTTTAAATTCATGGTGCCTCTCCCATCAGCACACCTGATAGTTTATCTCACAAAGTGACTCAGGGTGGAGCTGGCCATACCTCACAATCTTAGAGTAGGGATTGGCT
The DNA here is from genome assembly GCF_014108245.1 of Pipistrellus kuhlii. NCBI lineage: Eukaryota > Metazoa > Chordata > Mammalia > Chiroptera > Vespertilionidae > Pipistrellus > Pipistrellus kuhlii. The sequence goes on from NW_023425493.1 coordinate 9,793,315, forward strand.
ATGCCAAAAAGGCCTAGAGTATCATTAAAGAGTGGAGAGTTGTGGTGTTGAGGTAGAGGCTGAGTTTAACCACAAGGGCAATCGGTCAATCAATCCTGACTACACAACCAAGGCTCAATAAAAGCTTGAGTGAGTTTCACAAGCAATGTATTCTGAAGATGACAGAAGACTGGGTCTGAAACCTTCCAGCCGCCAAGCTCTGAGTCTCTTCCTTTGAATAATCCTAATCTATATCCTTGATCATGAGTATAATAGTTCTGGTGAGTTATGGAACCTCAGGATATGTGAAATAATATTGGTTTCTGCTCCTGGTTCTTGCTAATATTTGGTCTTTGACTCCAGTGCTTGACAAAAAGCTCCTAAATCCATGGAATTTTCTGGGTTATAGGAGGGTCTTTTGTTCTGATAGAGTGACTCTTGGTGGGCTCCTGGATGAGGGCTGGTCATGAGAAAATCAAGATGTGGTTAGAAGCTTGGAACTTCCAGCATTACTTCCCATCCTCCAGAAAGTAGAGAGGGGATCTAAAATGAGTAAACGGCTGTGCAATAAGCTCCGTAAAATCCTGAACTATGGAGTTCAGGGAGTGTCTGGGTTGATGAACACATCTGTGTGCCAGGAAGGTGGTGTATCCCAACTCTACAGGGACAGACGCTCTTGCGCTCGGGACCTGCCCACACCTTGCCCTAGATATCTCTTCATCTGGCAGTTTACTTGGATTCTTTAAAATATTTCTTGTAATGAATTGATAATGGTAAATGAGCTGTTTCATGAATTCTGAGAACTATTCTAGCAAGTTATTAAACCTAAGGAAAGGCCCATTTTGTAGCCAATTTGTAGCCACATCTGACTGAAGTTGTGGGTAACCTGGGAACCTACTACTTGCGATTGGCATCTAAACTGAGGAGCAGTCTTGTGAGGCAGAGACATTAACCGGTGGGGTCTGGGGTAATTATGGTTAGTGTCAGAGTTGAGTTGATTGTAGAATACTCAGCTGGCATCTGACATTTGGTTTGCATGGGGGGAAAAAACCTATAGTCTGGTGTCAGAAGTGAAAGTAAAAGAAAACAGTAAGTGGTTTGCCTAGACAGGGTAGTTTATTAGAAACTCTCAGACTGATCAACGGTGTTGGAAATTTGGGGCAGACTTGGCAAACCGAGGACTGTGCTCTCAACCTAAGAGTCTGGCTAATTTCTAGGTATCCTCCACGTAGCTAGATGTCTAGAACTTAGCCAGACTAACAAGACCTATTCAAGAGATGTTATTGAGGACTGTGAAGAAAGTCAAAACAGAGACTCATAGTGGAGGTGCCTGGTAGGTGAAGCTCCCATGTGAAGCTGGTGGAGTTTAGCCAGAGGAAAAAAGTACCCTTGTCATTTTACTGGGGGGGGTGGGGGTTGGTGTGTTTTTTTGGGGGGTGGGGTGGGGATTGGGGTGGGGGAGGGGTTGTTGTTGTTTTATTTGTTTGTTAGTTTTTCAAAGCTCAAGGAGCACAGGAGGACTATCCAAACTCTGGTTATATGGAAGGACTAGGAAAGAGACTAAGATGATAGAGTAGATGACAGAATGGGAAAGAAAGGAAGATGTGGAAAAAAAAGAATGACTCAGCACATTGAGTGATTCTTGAATTGCCAAATCCACCAAATAGCTAGAGAGATTTCAGCATCAACCTCACAAGGCATCCCCGCACCCACACTACAGATGTTTTATTTTAATAATCGCTTCATGAACATATTTTAAAATGCCATATTGATTCTAAATGTTGGAGGTAGAAAGAGAAATTGCACATTGCTTTTTGGGCAGATATGGATATGAAGCCTAGCAAAATTAAATCGCTAGTTTTTGGAGAATAAAATATCGGAAGAAATTCCTCATCCCTGGCAGCGGAAAATTCCAAGGAGAAGCTAAGCAAATAGGAAATGAAGTGATGTGAGGAACGCTCTGTGGAACAATGTGTGTGTTTTTTTAAATTAAAAATTGAAATATATACCTGCTGAAAGGGGGAAATTAAACAAACACTCTATAATGGAGGGTAATAAATAAAAACATTTTTCCATGAAGCATTTTCAGGATCATATCGCAGTGTTCCTCTTAAACTGCTAAGAACCCTTTCCCTCATTTCTTCTAGTTCCCTCAGAAACGCTATCCTTTCATTAGAAGGCAGCCATGTGCGGGACCTCACTGACAGCTGCAATGTTTCATCTTGTATTTTTAATCAGTCTCTGCAGTGCGTGTGCGGCTCCCGAATTGTGCTTTGGTTTCTAAGAAATGTTCTCAGTTGCTTGGTGCAGCTGTTCCATGGCTAGGCCCCAGCTGCATTAACGATTTCAGGAAGCAGGGCGAATTGTGAAGGCTTAGCTTGGTTTGCTCATCACTGATGGTGAAGAGGGAGCTGAGGAAATTTCGTGAGCCCAAATGTTAGCCTATTGCAGTTTCCAAAGCACACCCATACCTATTTTCTTATTTGTCTGCCTTACAACCCTTGAGCAAGATATTATTCTTGGCCAGATACACAAACGAGGACTAGAGAGATTTGCTGGGAGCAAGGGCAGAATTGTTACTCAAACTCGCTGCCTCTACCCATTGTTTTCCAGAACCATTGGGTCCTTCTGTCTGCAGATGGGGAAAAAGAAATGTTATTCAATCTTGCCCTGCTCACTACCAGTTCTGAGCAGAGTGGAACTAATTCCTTTTACTTTAGGATAGAAGTCTCTTGGTCAAATGCTAAGGGTCTCAGTATAAAAGCTAGAAACATGAGCAACACAAAACAAAAAACAAACAAAAAATAACAAAAACCCTTCCCCAAATAAGAGTAAGCACATAAGGTTTACTGATTCACCACCTCGGAACCCTCCCTGTGAACCCACCCCCATTCCTCTGCTGGAGCCCCTACGCTTGTTTTCTCAGACCCAGATGGCTCTTCTTCTGGCTTCATTTCCAAATATTTCCCTTAGAGCACAACAGAAATTACACCTTTTCCATGAAAACTTTTCTGAATCATCTAATACCCACCTTTCTTTTTTCTCTCTGAACCCTTGTCATATAAAATGTAGTGATTTGTACAGTGGGGATAGCATCAGGTTGGGAATCAGAGTCTCTGGTTTGGTCCTTTCATACTAACAGACTCTTTGAGCAAATTATGTAAATTGTCTAGATCTCGATTTCTGCATCTGTAAAAGGAGGCATTAAGATAGATGCTCTCTAAAAACCATAATTAAAATTAATAATACACAATTTTACACATGGTTAGATACTGTTTTAAAATTGATCAAGATTGCTTCATTTCTACATTTTATTTCCTCAATGAAATTTGTAAGCTATATCATATATTTCTTTCATAGCTCCATAATCTAATATATTAGCTCCACTAATACATTAGATTATTTTTATTTCTGATCAACAGATTGATTGAAAAAATCACATTGTTAATCATTACACTCAGTCCTTTCAGGGAGTGTATAAATGGAATTCAAGATTATCATGGACTTGTAGGTGTATTTTCTCCTAGACATAGGTAGTATGTGCATTAATATTATAATAATAACAATAATAATAGCTAACATTTGCTTAGGACATATTAACTACCAGGCTCTGTTCTAGGTGCTTTTTTATGAATTTACTCATTTAATTTCCACAACAGTCATATGAGATAGGCATTTTTTTTATATCTGTCTTACTAAGAGAAAATGATAATGTATAGAATTTCAGTTTGTTGCTAACAGTACAAAGCAAGTAAATGTCAGAGTCAGGATTTGGACAGGTGGTTTGTCTGTGGATCCTGTGCTGTCCTCCTGCTCTCCCCTCCTGTCCTATTGTGCATAAAGGGGTACCATGTACACATCAGAGAGACATGTGATGTTAGATCCTTTTCCTAATATGGAGTGAGGAAGATAAGTGAATAAAAGATTTCTAAGCACTTCAATACATGACATTTTATGAATATTTCATTCTAAATTGGCAAGGGCAGCATCTCTGTCACTGGATAAATTTGCTTTAACCTCATCCCAGTCTTTATCATAACCCAGCTGAAAAAGTAGGGCACAAAATTGTATAAGAGGTATGACCTTTCTTTTTTATAAAATATACTAGAGGCCTGGTGCACAAAATTCATGCATTGGGGGGGGAACAATTCCCCTCAGCCTGGCCTGCAATGGTGCCAGCATCCTGCATCTTGGCCAGCCTCTCCCTCTCCCTCTTTCCCTCCCTTCACAGCTGGGGCGTGCGGGATGCTGGGGCTCATGGCCGGGGCAACACCACCAGCATCCAGCACCCCAGCCACTATGGGCACCACCAACTTTGTGATGAAGTGATGGCTAATTGGCATATTAACCTTTTATTAGCTAGGATTGCTATAACTATTTTCCATAAATATATCCTATAAAACATACTTCTACAAACAGTCCATAAACATATTTTTATAAATTCGTTTGCAAATCTGTAATGAAAATAAATGCAAAATATAAACCACGGCTACATTAGGAGGTGGGATTATACTAGTACTTTGGCATCATTTTCTCTCTTGATAATTTTCTCTGATTCTCAGATTTTCTAAAATGTGAAGATATTTTTAAATGAACTTTATTTTGAGTCATTTAAACAACACAGCCACATTAAACCCAAATATAGCAGCTCACATGTGGCAGCTCGCTGCTTTGGCTTCTTTAGAGCCATTTCCAACCCCTCACTGAACTGAATGTGCTCAGCAGAGTAATACACCTTCCATGCCTAAGGCATGCCTCACCCCTCTCAGAACCAGGGTTGCATGGGCTGTGGAGAGGGACCTGGGGAAGGCAGGGAGAGGGACAGTAGCCTGGTGGTGTGTGAAATTAAACAGGTGCTTTAGAAGACAAGACTTTACCCAGGGTTTTCCCTTCTCTGTGACAATTTTGCTTAGTAAATATTAAGAATTTTTAGGAGGAAAGCTATTGACATATGAAGACCAATTAGCTACATGGATCTCCACCCCTGAGTTGTACAACATGAAGGTCATTTCACTCACTAATTTTCTCTCCCCGAAGAGAGAAAATCCAGGGTCACAGCCTCATTTCCTGGCTCTCTTCTCAGCAAGGATGTCCTTCCCTAATAAGCCCAAATGTCTGAAACTGCACCTCTCCAGTTAATAATTGTTGCTTTAAAATGTCCAATTTTTTTAAGGCCAACACAACTGGGAAAGCTATTCCTCAAAGTAAAAACCCTGTGTCTAACCCAACTTACTCAAGTTTGGGATTTCAGGGTAGGTAATGGACCTGGGTTATGCTTCATTCATTCATTGTTTCATTTATCTACTCAACAAACATTTATTGATTGTCTCCTATGTGTCCTGCCCTGCACAATGGAAAACAACACATCCATCCTGATTCATGGAGCTGAGAGTCTAATGAGGGTCTACAGTTAAGTACATAGGCAATTGCAGCATGACAGGCAATTGCAGTCCTGGATTTGTGAACCAATTTCTCAGAGAGATACCAAAATATTTCAAGGTGTACAAGACTTTGCACCCAAGTACTGGTGCAGAAGCACTACAAATGAGTTTGCCTAGATGAGTGCCAACTATTTCTGAGATCCATTTATTTATTTTCCCAAAGGAAGGGCTATTCTGTTGAAAGGAGGTCAGATGTGCCACCTCCCCACACTCGGTACACCAGGGTAGCAGATGCCCGTTCTAAATAATAGGAACTTCATTTTCAAAGCATCCTTTATCCTGCTAGTGCCTAACGTGCTTTACCAACTCAATAAATGGCTGTAATATATTTTTGTAAACATTGGTTAAAACACTGACATTTTAATATATTTTCATGTCATAAAGGATATTAGTTTTCTAAAAAGAGCCCTCCAGCAGTAATTTGGTTAGTAGTTACATTAAAGGCTGTCACTTGCACTTCGTAAAACATGTCAATCTGTTGACAGGCATAGGATGGCGATTTTTTTTCTTTTGATAGGAACCTAGTTTCCTGTGATGTTTTAGTCTTAGGTCTTCTTGAGGTCTCTACGCTCCTTTTCCCTCACCTAATGTTATGAAAGGGAAAACTGAAGACATGATGAGAACAGAACACAAGCACACAATCACCTTTCTGGGTGATAATCCTACTGAGATCTTAGTGTAATGTTAATGGGCCAAAAATGTATGTGGTGTTAATTTAGTGACTTGTGAGAAAGCATCTGGAGTTTAATGTAGCAATGCCGACTATGCAAAAAAAAAATGTAATCATAATGCCGGCAAGCCTCAGTGCTCTGGATGAGGCCCAGGCTGTTAGTCAGCGCCATGGTGGCATTTAAAGCTGAGCTGGAGAAAGGGAGAAGCACAGGAAATGCCACCGCAAGCTCCCCAATGCCTCTTAGTATACACCACTCGGTTATAATACAAAAACAATTTCAGAAGAGGTTTGCAAAAGCAGAAAAGAAGCCTATTCTGGGAAAAGAAGAGGAAATAAGGAAGCATTAACTATTTCATTTTTGCTTTTTGCTCTCTTATGTCATTTTACATGTGCCTCATCTGATAGCCATAAAGACATATAAATAAATATTCTTCATAGAACACGTACTTATTTTGCATGATGACTTCACACTTGGGGATATCTCCAGAAATTTGATCATGTAGAGCACTTTGATAGGAACAATGGTTGGAACTTGAAATCCAGAATTGTGGAAAGGGGCCTGGCAATCATGATTATAAGGTATTTTTTTTTGGGGGGGGGGGGAAGAACATGGTACTGAGGTGCTAGGTCACTGTAGCCATTATAAGCTTCTGCATTAAATCTGAGTTGGCTGATGAAATATTTGTTTCCTGAAAAGTAAATTGGATGAGAAGACAGACACTTGAGTGCTGAGAGTTATATTTTTTTCCTCTTCAGAATACAGAGAGGTTAATAACAAGGGTTTGGTCATTTGTTTGCTTAAGCTATGCTGCTGATATTTTGACATACTCACTTTTGTTGTATATAAATAATTAGATATCAAAATTGTGTGTGAATTAGAATTCCCTGGAGTTGATGGCTGAATATGTTGAAAGTTAGTATCATTAAGAGATTTGGACATGGCCAGTTTGCACAATGGTTAGAGTGCTGACCACATACCAAAGGTCGTGAGTTCAATTCGGTTGTGGGTTTGCTTTCCATCCCTGGTTGGGTCACATGCAGGAGGCAAGCAGTCAATGTGTCTCTCTCACATTGATGTTTCTCTCTCTCCCCCTCCCTGTCACACTTTCTGAAAAACAATGGAAAAATCCTTGGGTGAGGAGTAAAAAAAAAAAAAAAAAAAGAAAGAAACTATTTATTTGGCCTAAGTTTTACTGTAGTTATATAAGGAATAACTTTCAAATCTTCTCAAACTACTTATACTGGGCTGAGGCATCCATAACTTTAAGGGTAGAGGTGCTCACATGTGTCTAAGCCCAGACACCTGGGCTCCATATCTATAATAATAAAAGCATAATATGCTAATTAGACAGGATGTCCTTCCAGACCACCTTCTGGATGAAGCCGGGGATTCGAGGGAAGCCTGGTCCTGGGTGCCTGCCAGTGGCTGGAGGGAACCCGGGTCCTGGGTGCCAGAGGGAAGCCAGTGCCGGCAGCCAGGGAAAGGAAGGCTTGCACGAATTTTGTGCATTGGGCCTCTAGTACTTTATCTAACCTCAGTTTATTTCTAGACCTAGTTCCATCTCCAAGTTTATTTGGTGACCTCAGGCAAGTCACTCTGACACTTTGCTTGTCACTTTTCCCATCTGTAAATTGGGGCCACATGGTACTTACCCTGTATATTTTTCACAAGATTAAAAATAGCACCAAAGGAGAAAATGTATTCAAGGTTATTGTGAAAAGTATGAGGAGTTATACACCTTCAATAGCTTGTTGTCACTCTGCAATGCTTTTAGTACACCAGCTCCTTGTCCTAAAGGACCTCTAAGGGAAGTGAAAGCTCTGTAGAGGAGTGGCTTTCAGTGACTTTCTATGTAGAAAATAGACTCCCTGGAAGGGAGAAGGAGAAGTGTATAAATAAACATGTGGGCAGAGTTGCCAGCAGCCAGAATAGACTTCACAGCAATTTGTTCTCTGCCTGTAAACACCAGGAGGGTGGGAGAGACGCTGATTTCCATGTGTCTTTCTTTTAACCTTTCTCTACACACAATGACATTATTTCATCATATGTAATGATACGCCTGCATGCAAGTGATGATTTCCAGGCTATTTTAAGGATCTCTGCGTACATACATAGTTACACATCATTCAATTTGTCAGAGTCCTGATTGCAACACAAATGGATGTCTGGTCAGATGTTCATTCTGATGTTCTCACATAGACTATGTGTAATTGAAATACAGGAGTCAGATGGGTAAAAAAGAACAGGAAAAGCATTACTCCTTTCTTCCTTCCACTCCCTATCCACCCCTGCTCTCCTCCCATTAACAAAAGAACATGGGGAAGAGGGGGCGGCTCCCACAGAGAGAAGGGCCTTTTCCAAATTGTTTCTTATTGTCTCAGAAGTTCTCACAGAAGAACTCTGAGTCTCTGGAGAAGAATCAATACCCTTTCCTGCCTGGTTACATGCCTCCTCAAAACCCAACTACTTGGGGAGGAAACACCATCTCTGCAGGAAGAAGTGATGGATTATGTCAAGTTGACAAATAACCAGGGAAGGAACTTGGGTCCTAACTACCAGCGTTTGATACACTTGCTGTAAAGTGGAAAATTGAGACCATTGGTGGAATGATTTACACAAAATAAAATGGAACTCCCAAATATTCTTGAGGAGTGTAGCAGAGAGGGCTATAAATTCGCCAAGACATTTTTCTTTCCCCTCTTAGGCACATTGCTGGACTATAATACATATCTTCTCTGTCCATTTAGTGACGTGTGCCACTCCTGGGCCAAAGTGGGTAAGAAGAATGTTTCCCCTGACTGTCTCTCCTACTCACAACGGAATGGAAAATACTCCAAGGACATAGACAACACAAGACAGAGCCCCTAAAAGGAATCTATGTTAGTAAGAACATAGCCTGTCCTGATGGGCAGAAAAGGAGAGACAGTTTCTCTCTGCACTGAAAGTACTGGATAGTTCACCCAACCAGTGAAAATACTGACTCGAAGCTGTGACTAATACTCATCTAGAACTCACACCAGTGATCACCAAAGCCTTGTCTCCAAACACCAGCTTTCCCTGGGAAAGTGTTAAAACTGCAAAGTCTTGAGCCTACGGAATCAGAAGCTCTGGAGAGTGGAGCTGGGATTTTAAAGCGCTCTCCTGCTGGTTTTGACCTATGCTGACCTTTGAGGACCATTGTTCTGGAGAGGTCAGCATCAGAAGAGATCTAGGAACATGTTCACCCTGGTAAATAGCTGCATGCTTCAATTTCTTACATTTTGATACATTCTTCAGGCATATTTACAAATATTAAGGGGGTGGGGGGGCAGAGAACCACATTGGGACAAAGGCATCACTGACACTTTGTTTCAAAGCAGAATCAAGTTGGGGGGGAAACAGACTTTCATCAGGTTAAAGTGCATCACATTTGCTTAGTGACTTGGGTGACCCCCAAGCCTGTGCCATGCCTGGCTTTGAGCATTAGGGCAGGGTTTGTGAGGGGCTGGGAAAGATAGAACAGTGCGGACTTGTAATAGAGAGCAGCTTTGGCTAGGGCATCTATAAAGGAGCTGAGACTCTTTTCAGAACATCGAGGCTTAGAAACGTTTTGCATAATTTTCCATCAGCAGGGGAAGTGGGCTCAGCACTGAGGTAGGTGGTCCTGTTAGCTCGGGAGCCTAGAAGCCGGCACAGACAGCCTCTGGTCTGACCAGCAGCTGCCCTTTCATTCCTAAATCAAAGGAAGTGTAAGGGATACATGCTGTGTGGCCTCTACTTTATTACAGGGCACGGCAAACGCCCCTCATAAAAGCACTTAATCCCAGGGACAGGTTTCTACCCACTTGGATGAAAATAAGAAAGGAAAGCTTATGCATTTGAATGCTGCTGTCTGCCCCTTCCATGGGCACCATCTTGCACCTAGAGGGTCAGGTTCATAAATAACCCCACCCCAGGCTGGCCCCTACTCCCATCTCATCAAGGGAGGCCGGGAGAGACTTCATGGATCAGCTGGGGAAAAAATCTGAAGGTCTAACCTCTAGGTCATGTAGATTTCAAATGTGTTTTCCTGCTTGCCTTTTGTTTCATGCTCATTTCAAAGACTTCCCCTTCTGGGCAAAATTAGCTCTTACTTTCTGACCTCTGAAATGGCCAAGCCCAGGTGGGTGACCATTATAAAGATACAGGTGCAAGGGTCCGCACAGCCTGAGAGGAAAAGATGGGTGGACCAGAAGGAAATGTATTTCTCTGACTGACAGGGCTGGGGCGGAGGCAAGGCAAGTGAGGCCCATGGGTCACGTGCACAGATTAAAATGTTGCCAAAAGCTCAATAATCAAGATGCATGCTATTTTAATGCACTCTTTAAAAAAAAAAAAAATCTAAATTAAAACCAAAACAATCCACAGCGAACAGAGTATCAAAAATGTAAATAAAGACAGGATCAGTATTACTGAGTTTTCCTTGGCTCCAATGGATCTCCAATAGCGCTTTCTGTGACTATCAGCCAGAACGTAGAAACAGGTTCAGTTCTGAATAGAGCAAATGGGTGGGAGATTCCTAAAAACCAACCCTCCAAGATCAGAATTCCTCATGGAAAAAAGAAAGGAAGGATATTAAAAAAACAAACAAACAACAGCAAAAAACAACAACAGAGAGACAGAAGAAGAAGAGGAAAGCAGGAAGAAAAAAGGTCTTGAGTCTTTATAAAGTGTGAGGCATCGTACTAAGCAACAGTGCACGTGCTAATTCATTTAGTTCTCAAAGCATCAAGCAGTAGGTATGACTATCACGGCCATGCCACAGACAAGGACACAGACACGGAAAGCTTAAATTAGTTGCCCAAGATCACAGAGTCAGTGGCAGAGCTGGGATAAACAGAGGCTTCCTTTTAACCAGTCCGAACACCAGGAAGCAAGAAGGGCCTGGAGGAGGAAGTGAGAGGGGCAGAAAGCAGTCCGGTTTTCAGTTGTCCTGTTTTTCCCTCAGGACCAGAGGGAAAAAGTGGAGAAAGGGTGGCTGCCTGATGAAGGCCAGCGTAGCATCTTTGAACGGGAGACAAAAAGCATATCTGAGACACTTGCTGTCGGACTGGCACAAACTATTTACTTACTGCTGATTGTTTTCACATCCTGACATCTTCCAGTTGACAGGGAAATGCTCAGCATGCCATGAAATGAGCAGAGCAGAGCTGAGCAGAAGGCGGATGAAGGGGATTGCGGCTTGTCTGTTTATGGGGCCCCCTCCCTCCAGAATGGGGTCTCCCTCTGCTGCCGCCTGGCCGCTAAATCTTTCTCCCGGGAGCTCCAGAAAATAACACACAGAGACGAGTATATATTATTTATTTACTTACTTATTTATAGGTTTATATCTATGTGTATCGTGTAAGTATTTAAAACCCGACTCGACCCGGCGCGATAAGAATGATGTCTCCATCGCAGGAGGGAGCATGTGGCACAGGTTTAAGCATGATAGATGGGGCGGCCTCCCTCGCTTAGGGAACTGCAGGGAGAGAAGCCCAATAACCCTGAAATTAGAACGGGACTGGGAGGGGGAGGGTCGTGCCGCTGTAATATCACTGGAACAAGATGCAGAGAAAAGTAATTTACTCTGAAGTGACAGTCTGAAGGCGAAAAATAAACTAACAGGAGGGAGTTGAGGCTCATTAGCAGCCTGGTCTCAATATTTCATTATTAATGATAATAAGAATAAGAAAGGAGGGAGAAAAGGCATGTTACCCACTCCCCTTCCCAAACAAACACACACACACACACATACACACACACACACACACACACACACACGCACACACCACAATCAGCTCAGGGCTCACAATAGCACAGACTCCAGGACACAACAAAAGGCCCCTCCAGGAGAAAGGAACCGCCAACCCACCAGACAAGATGAAGAATGGGGTAGCTCTGGTCCTGGTCTGCCGGCCTGTAAATGTTTGAATCTGTGGAGCCCCTCTGTGGGATTCCGCCTGATTTATTAGAACCTCCACCACAGGCAATCAAGCCCCCAACGGACGCTTTGCAGGCAGCCTGGCTGAGCATCAGTGAAAGGGGAGAGCGGCTGAGCTGCCCCCTGGGATTTCTCGGACAACATTCCTCTGGGCAGGAGGCAGCCGCTCCTCCCTGAGATTGTACGCAGTCTGCACCCAAAGGGGGGAGGAACAAAGATATGGGGAATCAATGGCTCTGGTCTGGATATAAATGGAAACAGGATACATCACCAAGATTGTAACTAAAGCCTAAAATAAAATTCTACAGTAAGCGACCATGCTGGATTCAATTTAATTTAAAATGGCTGAGGAGCTATCCGATTCTACCTGTTGCCCAAATAGAGAAATTGATAACTGTCTTCTATGTCACCAGGCTGCTTCTTCAGACACATATTTTGCTCTGAATAACAGAGACATTTTCTTTTTTTTGACATGAACCTTCATAACCCAGTGATCCTGGCCTACTCCAATGTTGTTGGACCATTTCTGAACACATTAATATGGTTATACTCATGTTAATTCTGTTGGGAAAAATAATAGCTGCCTTCCTCTGCCTCCATCACCCAATGGCCTTGAGCAAGTGAAAACATGCAAGTTCGACTTTTCTATTGTTTATGTCTTTGTCACTGAGTAACATGATAGAATTTTCTATTTGATCAACAGTTATATGAGGGTCTACCACTGTGCTGGGTATGGTGCTGGGTTAGAATGAATAAACCAATACGTGGCCCTGCTACTCTTGTTGCTAATAGAAAATTGAAGGAGACCACTAGGAAGCAGTAAGCACACAAATGACCATGTAATAACAAACCGTGTTAAGTAGCATGGAGAGAATTATTCTGGAGCGTTAACAAAGCTGGCAGTGGGGGTAGGAAAGCTGATACCTGAGGAAACAGTGGCTAGACTGAAAATTGGGGAGAAGGGGAATTTCAAACAGAGGGACCATCCATGTGAAGAAGGTCCAGACTCAGAAAAAAGCTTTCTGTTTCTTGATCAAAAAGAAGGAAGGCCAGCCCTGGTGGGTATGCTCAGATTTGATTACTGGGTTTTAAGTTCAGTTCCAGTCCCAAGTTGGGGCACTTAGGGAAAGCAATCAATCAACTTATGTGTCTCTCTCACATTGATGTTTCTTTCTCTCAGTCCCCCTATTCCCCCATTTCCCTCCCTCCCTGCCAGCCCAGCTCCAATGGGCCCTGATAACTGGCCAGGCCGAGGGACCCCACCCATACACAAATTCATGCACCGGGCCTCTAGTATGTTTAATGTTTGGAGTTAAGATGTATTATTATTAACACTGACATTAATTTCACTTTTTTCTTTTCACTTTTTTAGTGGCTATAAGACAAATTAATATTACCTGCATATTGCATACTGTGTTTTATTGGACAACACAGCTCTAAAGCATTGCTTCAACTTCAGTGAGCAAAAGTAACTCCTGGGAACCCTGTTAAAATGCAGCTTCCATTTAGGAGGTCTGGGGTGAGGGCTGGAATTCTGCATTTCCAGCAGCTCCCAGGAGATGCCAAGGCTGCTGGGCTGAGGACCACACACTGAATAGCAGGGCACCACCACATGGTGGGAGAGTTTCTGAAGTGTAAAAGCAATGTGCCTGCTCTTAAACCCCATCTCTGTTTCTTATTGGTTATATGACTTCGGACAAGTCATTGTTAAATGAAAACGTAGATAACAGAAATAACCACACAGGGTTATTGTAAGGTTTAAATAAAAATATGTTGATGTAATTATTTTTATACTATCAAAGCCAAATAAATCCAAATAATTATTCTACACCGCACATACACACACACACACACACACGCGCGCGCGCGCGCGTGCGCGGTCAGGGACTGCAGTGAGTGATGCACACAGCCAACTTCCTCAGTTTCTTAGAGAAATCAAGGCCTCAGGGAGACGTTATAATTACTTGGCTACTCCAGATTCTTTCTAAATTATTCCTGCCTGCATTATCTGAATCACTGTGAACAATGAGAGAGAAGCTATCTGAGAGGGACGGCAGCATTTGGATATGATCTCTCTTACAAGCATTTGGGCCTGGGGTCAGTGGACTTTCCAAAAAGGGCGAGGCCCCAGAGGGGTCATTATCCTAAATATCTGGGTAAATACTCAGCTCCAGGTGTCAGAGAATCAGAGCATCCACAAGGCTAGGGGGCCTTCATCAGATCAGACTTCACTAGCAATTAGCAAGTAACCCGACTCCTAGAAGGAGCTACGTTGCGACCTGAAGGAAAAGAGAACATACCTGCCCTTGCACCTGTGTCATCATTAGAAGGATGGGGAAGGCGGAGAAAGAGGCATAAAGCAGCAGTTCCTTAAAGCATAATTGTCCTGCTGTGAGAGGCAGCATCCATATGGTGGAGATGAGCACAGCTCTCCTGCTAGGCCTATGGTGCTGGGAACACAACATACAAGAGAGGACAGGGAGATGCTCAGAAACCGAGCCTGTGTTGTGCCAAGCACTGTGCCAGGTCCTCCAAATAGAAAATGCTGCCACTAGCTTTAACAGGAAGAGATTCTGATTTATCACCTGCTAGCAACAAATCCTCTCTCTCCTACCCATGTGCACACATGCATGAGGACACACACTTCACTTATTCCACCCCTACACAACAAGGAGGGTTGTGGAATTGTTTCTTCGTTCATAAAAATTACTGATACTTTAATTTGGAATTTGGGGACAGGGTAGGTGGGTCATCCTCAAATTTTCTAAAAGCAGTTTCCTCTAGAAGGGGAAAAGCTGAGCTGTGTAGAGCGAGATTTCCGCTCTAAATGTCCACTGCTAGCTTTGTTGGTATCACATCTCATGCACAATGGAGAAAGCTACATAAACCAGATCAGTAGCAGTGGATTCACTTCAGACCCAGCTTTGCCCAGCCTTTGTGGCTCAGTGGTTGAGTGTTGACCTATGAACTAGGAGGTAGTGGTTCAATTCCCCACCAGGCACATGCCTGGGTTGCAGGCTTGATCCCCAGTAGTGGGCAAACAGGAGGCAACCAATCAATGATTATCTCTCATCATTGATGTTTCTATCTCTCTATCTCCTTTCCTCTCTGAAATCAATAAAATATATTTTAAAAACTGAAAAAAAAGAAGACCCAGCTTTATTGACAAGCCCATGTTAGCCCATAGACTGAAAGTTATTTCTCCCTGGATCTTAGCAGCAGCATCTTTAAAATTAGATGCAACATTTCACCATTGTCTCCTCAAGCCATATTCTGTATCCCGAAGGGGAATTTTGCTTCCATAGAGTGACAGCCCTTCCCCCCAGTGGCAGGGACCTCTTTGCTGACAGGGTACATGCAGTGCCCTGTGGAGAGCAGGCATCACTGGGAGAACACAAACACCATGAACATGACCCAGAGATCCATGTCTGAGCAACCCAGGAAATGGGAGCCTCTCTGGGGCAGCAGCTGCCTTTGTTCCCCACTCCTTTGAAGTGAGCCATTTGGCACACAAGGAGGATAAAAGCACAGGTGGGCTCCAGTGGAACAAAGCAGGGTCTAAGCAAATGTGACGTTTGTCACCAGGGCCCTCCCAGTTCTCTTACGTGTCCCTCCGATCCCAATCCGAAGGCCACAGGTTTTTCTGATCTCTCTCCTCTCTTGTAGCCAACTGTGCTGTCCGAAAAAAAAAATCTTACTATCAATCTCAAGAAAAAGAAGACAATTTGTATTAAGAACCTATTCTATACCAGGAACTTAAGTCACAACTCTCATTTAAACTTTGCTATTGGGCAAAGACTAGGGTAAGGTGATTGAGGCACCTGCTTGCTTAGGCTGCATGAGGAAGGAAACTCTGACTCCCAGATCCAAAGTGCAGGGCTGGCTCATGCACCTCCCTCAGCACCTCCTACAGTGTGACACCTAAGCACGTCCTTTGCCTCCACCTAGCCTGGCCCTCTTGGCTCATTTGAACTTGTATTCCCATGCCATCGTTATGGAATCAGCCATACTCAGAGCCCCGGGACTGACAGGCCGACCAATCTGTTTGCACTATTTCAGCAACATGGTGGTTAATGGCAAAGACTCTGGTGATTTAGAATTCCAGAGCTTTCCTTTGGTAGCTGGTAGCCTGGCCACCCTCCTTACTCTTTCCAGTTTCGACAGAAAGGGGATAACAGTAGCACCTACCTCACAGTGTTATAATGAAGATTAAAGAAGTGATGCATTGGAAGTACTTCAAATAGGGCTTGGAACAAAGAGGTCTCAATGCATGTTAACTACTTGATGTTGCAGATGGTGGTAATAATAATGACGACGACAATGACAAAATCGTGATGAATATTGGTTGTTAGTATTATTATTCCGGTCACATTTTTAACTGATAATGCTCAGCGTGTGATCCTGCCCATGAGGTTTTTGTATATTGGTAGGAACAAACATCACTGAATTGTTTTCTGTAGGCAAATTGTTTTTTGTAGGAATTACAGAAGTGGCCTCAATCACACAACAAATGCCATTTCCAGCTCTAATGGCTGAACCTGTGGCTTTGCACATTAAGGAAATGACTCTCCCTTCAGAATTAGAAACTTAATCCAGCAGGGGGCCATTGTAAATTGGGGCCATGTATGCTCCAGCACCAGGCCAGCATTTCCTGAACTTTTGTCCCATGGAACCCAAGGCATGTCATGTCTCCTCTGCAGCTCACTGACTACTTGGTCAGGGTATAGTCAAATCCCTTAGGAAGCCCTGGCCCCACGAATATAGGAGTGGATTTCCCAGCCGCCCTCACTGGCCTCCTTTCACAGTCAGTTACTCCCCCATTAATTGCTGTTGTTAATAACCCACAAAGCACCTCTCTCTGGCAGTGCCAGTGCCTTGGGGAAGAAAAGCAGTGGCTGGCATTATTTCATTGACCTCCCCATTAGCAGTGCTTGCAACTGTGGTCATGGAGCCAGGATCGCACACAGACTAACTGCTGGTCCCTGAGCACAGCTCTCATCCATCAGAATCAGCTTCTCGAAGGGTGTCTAGCAGAGCTGCACAGGGTGTAAAAGAGCTGGCGAGACCCAAATGAGGTCCTGGTGTGACATGTGAACTTGGCTCTCAGCCTGCAGAGGAGTGGCCATCTCATTCCTCTGCACCTCACCATCTTTAGTAGGGGCAGGCATAAAGTTGGTGGCACATGAAAAGTGAAGGATGAATCAATGTCCTGGGGGCCAGGAGCCTGGCACCCAGTGAGACCTCCCAGGAGAGAACGCACACTGGGGGTCTACTTCCTCGGGCTGGTGTCCTTGCTCCCTGCCACCCAGGAGCTGCTTGTCTCCCCACTGACAACTCTAATTCCATCAGCCCAAAGAGGAGCTGGAAGGGGCACTTGATGGATGTCACACTGGAGGATGCCCAACACCCAGAGTCCGTGAGCTGACGAGAGCCAGGAAAGGATCTGACAGGAGAACACTACCACAGGGGAGGACATCGAAACAGAGGGGCCACTGGCACTGTTACTATGGGCCTCGTGGCCCAAGTTCCTACTTTCTTTTACTCTTCTACTCTTTTGCTCTTCCTCTGCTTTCCCCCACTTATTTTGGTCTCATTTTTCTTCTGTGATGAACTGTACCATCCCCCTCGAAAGCCCCTCCCCCCACTACATACACACTCACTCAATCTATGCCCATAAACATGTGATATCTCCTATGCAGTTAGAATTATGCTGCAGGCCTCAAAGAAGACAGAAGCACAAATAACATATCTGATTGTGACATGGGAAAACAAGAGCCTCCTCCTTGCTTTCCTGAATAGAGCCTTCAATATTGATAGCTCCCTATGTGAGAACAAAGACAGTCCATGTGATAGGCCCGTGGAAGAAAAAAAAAAAAAAAAAGTTAGAGAGAAAACCTGAAGAAAGTGATGAAACTTTGCTGTGATTAAAAAGAGGCAAGCTCAAAACCAAGACAGAGGTGATGTGGAACCCAGATGGTGGGCAGGCTACCAGCTGGGCAGGGACCTACAGAGAGGGCTTTGGATGAGGGAAAACTACAAGCACCACCTCCTGGTTTGCGTGTGTCTCAGCTGTGTTTCTTACCAATGATATACACCTTTGTTCCTAACAAGAATCAGGTGTTGGGATTGCAGGCCGCATGGTGGGCTGAGAATTTATAATGACCTGATGCCTTGCAATAAAAGGGGACGGCATGAAGTAAGGGGATGGTGGCTGGATTGTGAGCTTCAGGGCTGAGATCACAGAGGAAGGTCCTTTGCCCAACTATAAATACAGGGAGTCAGCAGTGGGCCATCTTATTATACTTGCACTTTGCCCATTATAATGGTCTCTCCCCTGCTGCTAACTACAATTTCCGCCACCACCCCATCCACACACAGCCCTGTCTTCCTGGTTACCTTTTTGCCCAGTGAAAACTGTCACCTCTGTGTCTCTACTTGATTGTGTCAAATGACTAAGCTGAGTGAGAGGAGAATAGTTTGCAGAGGAAACTACTGTCTTGCCTACACCCCTTTTGAGGGAAACAGACCCACAAATGGGCACTGGTATCTCATCTGGCCACTGGCTGTCAGGTGGCCTGGCCCAAGTGCTCTGCTCACCAGAAATAAGAAGGACCAACTGGAAAGTGAGTGCCTCTCTTAAGGAGTCTGTATGTGAGCCAGAGGAAGATGGAGAAGAATAAGAAGAGGAAGAAAAGAAATAAAGATAAGGGCTTCTGAATAGCCCTAACAGTGAAACTTAATCGGGTTACAACGTCTCTCTCCATTGTTAGAGCTGCTCAGAGTCTTTGCTGTGCTGAGTTCTCTCCCTCATTTGCCTGGGCACTTTGTATCATTCCCAGACTATATATTACCTGAGAAATAAGAGGCGTAAGCGAGAACACTCATTGAAGAAATGGTGCCTGGGACAGTTCAAAAGGATAAAGAGAAGGTGGTTCCTAACTTGGAGATAAAACCTTTAAGAAACATTCCCAGTTCCTCACCGAAACTGGTTTGGCTCAGTGGTAGAGCATAGGTCTGCGGACTGAAAGGTCCCAGGTTCGATTCCGGTGAAGGGCATGTACCTGGGTTGCGAGCACATCCCCAGTAGGTTGATGTTTCTCTCTCAACGCCATTTCTAGCTCTCAATCCCTCTCTCTTCCTCTCTGTAAAAAAATCAATAAAATATATTTAAAAAAAATAAAAAAGAAAGAAAGAAAAGAAACATTCCCAGTTCCTGCACAGTGGCTGTCCTGATGCTTCAGGCCAGAGGACACTTTGCTTTGACACATCCTTTCCCAAAGTCATGGTCTGGTTGGTGGTCTGAGTTGCAGAAACAGCTGAGCTTCAACCTAAACAAACCCCAATCTGGCTTTTAATCTTTTAACAAGATTACGTTTAACCTGAGTTCAAGGTGAACAAACTAGTTTCAGATAAGAAAGGAATAATAATAAAGTAGGGGGAAAACTGACTTAGATAAAACAGTTTACTTTATTTATTTATTTTTTTAATCTTTGCTGGGCTTTTCCTAGGGAGACACAGTGCTGAGATGGAAATACTTAGGTTTCATTATAAGAGAAACCTGGCATTGAATCCAGCCTCAGCAACTTATTAATGTAAAGCCTTGGATAAGATTTTTAGTCTATTTGAGCCCAATATCTTCAAGCAAATGTATATATTAACAGCTACCTCATAGACATGTAAGGAATAAATGTAATAATACATATAGAAAATGTTGAGTATATTTGGTTGTAAATTAATGTTCATTCTATGTGCTAATATATTGAGATATCAAAATATATTTCTGCCATCCTCTCTTTCCCCTTTACTGTACCCTATTCTATCAGATAATTGTTTTGGGGTTCCTTCATTCAATAACTATTTATTGAGAGCCTACTACATGACATGTACCATTCTAGGTATTGAAAATATTGTATATAAATTATACAAAGAGTTATTTCCTTAGAGCAGTGGTCGGCATACTCATTAGTCAACAGAGCCAAATATCAACAAACAACTATTGAAATTTCTTTTGAGAGCCAAATTTTTTAAACTTAAACTTCTAACTCCACTTCTTCAAAATGGACTTGCCCAGGCCATGGTATTTTGTGGAAGAGCCACACTCAAGGGGCCAAAGAGTCCCATGTGGCTCGTGAGGAGAAAGACTAAAGAGTGGTAAATATAACCAGCCTTCAAAAGAAAAGCAAAACAAACAAATATCACAATGACTTTTGCTTTCAAAAGTAGGAGGAAGGATGTAGGCCTAGATACAGGCTTCCAGACTAGAGAGGTGATTGGCAAGAAATCAGGAGGCAGAGATGAATAGTGTGGCAGTGCAGGCTTCCTTGTTCCTGGGAGACAGCAGAATGCCAAAGAGACTTGGCTACAGAGTCCATCTGGGACAGTTTGCAAACTGGCCACCTCTATGCATGTTTTGTTTGGCCTGAAGTATGTCCCATGCTTTGTTTTCAAAAAAAGAATCATGACCTGAAACACTTACGAGGTAATTGGGCCCACCTCTTATTTTATAGATGAGCAACTTGTGGCTGAAAAAAGTGAAGGGACTTAATCAACTCACATAGTAAAGGGTGGGTAATTGTGTGCATAACCTAGATGTAGATAGTACTGACTATGGGAGGCCAGGCTCTGAAATATGGGCTCATTCAGGGCAATGAAACTACCTGGGGAGGACAAAAACATGTTTATTAAAATGCAGATCCTCGGGCCCCGCTCTAAGGGCTTCTGATTTCAGGAGTCCATAAAGAGCCAGAGCAAACTGCATGTAACAGGCACCCTATGATGCAGGTGGTCTGAGGATTAATTGCCACCGGAGGCCTCTCCACTGCTAATTTGTATGGAAACCCACAACCTCTGAGATATAATAAGATGATCTCAGTTCCATAAAATCCCTGGCTAGTACAGCTCCCTCATATAGGTGTAAGCTGAACCTCTTCAGCTGAGTTATGGCGTGTATTTGCATAAATTACCATGCAAAACTTGTTAATATTTCCTAGATATCCTTTTTCATTGCTCCATTAGACAAGGCTCTGTGCTTTTGTTTGGGGCTGAATGTCAGCCAATCTGAATCCACAATTGTGATGGCTTAGAGATTGAGGTGGTAATGTATTCCCCTCTTGGAGCCCTGTGTCACCTATCTGTCCTAAGGAATGCTATTTGAAATCAGTTGAATTTTATCATGCAAATTACAGGAAGTGTTATGATTATAAGCAGCAGGAGGTTCCTGATTTCCTATCATTTACACATTAAGTGAGTTGGGCCTGCTAGGTGGAAGGGAAGAGTTTGGAGAAAAGAAAGGAAGGAGCAATGAAGGGAGGAAAGCCACTGGGGTTGAAGCCCTCAAGGCTTTATGCCTCCAATAAATGAGGCTTTAAAAAAAAATCTTGGCCAAAACCGGTTTGACTCAGTGGATAGTGTCGACCTGCGGACTGAAAGGTCCCAGGTTCAATTCCAGGCAAGGGTATGTACCTTGGTTGCGGGCACATCCCCAGTAGGGGGTGTGCAAGAGGCAGCTGATCGATGATTCTCTCTCATCAATGTTTCTAACTCTCTGTTCCTCTCTCTTCCTCTCTGTAAAAAATTAATAAAATATATTTTAAAAATAAATAAATAAAAATATTGAGCTCTGGCCAGTTGCTGGCTGGTTAGAGCATCAGCCCATAGACCAAAGGGTCACATGTTCTTTTCTTGGCCAAGGGAATGTATCTCAGTTGCAGGTTAGTGAATGATGGGAGGCAACCAATGTCCCTGTCTCGCTCGCTCTCTCTCTCTCTCTCTCTCTCTCTCTCTCTCTCTCTCTCTCCTTTCCATCCTTTCTACTTTCTCTAAAAAAAAAAAAAAAAAAAATCAATGGAAAAATATCTTTGGGTGAGGATTAAAAAAGAAGAAGAAAAATGCTTGAATTTGCTTGATATAAAATACTCAAAAAGAGTTGGCTTTTCAAAGAGGAAGCATGTGAGAGAAGGCAGGACATAAGGTAGCTACTTTGTGGTTATGCCAAGAGAAAGTTACACTTCGGTGGACTGATCAAAGTGTAATCGCTATGTTAGAGAATTTTGGCTTCAGTACAGTTAGATGAAGTTGGGACTTTGAGATAATCAAGTGCACCTGCCTATTTTACTAGTAAAGATCCTAAGACCTAGAGGAGAGAAATCATATGTTCAAAATCAAATAAGTAGTTTGAGAGTAAAAATCACACCTCCTGATGCCCAACCCTGCAGAGTTCCATCTCTCTCTGACTCTCCATGCCATCAATAGAGCTTTTGGAACACAGTGGCTCCTAGGGAACCTAATCACAACCAAATTCCTCTAATCCACTTCTATTCCTTTTCTTGAATCAAACTTGACTTGCCTGTATTCTCTTTGCATCTGTACTAGAATACTGAACCAAAGCTGGAAAATCATCCCTTAAAATGCTGTCGTCCACCCACTCCGCCCACAGCCCATAGCCCACAGCCCACAGATCATTTTTCCTCTGGGCTTTTCCCTGCCCACATGTTCTTCCTTTCCACATGCCCATCTCTGCCTTTTGTTGTATAATACTTCCGCAGCCCGCTCTGCAGTGTAAACTGGGTGGGGAAGGACTGCATGGAGCATTCCTGCTTGGATATGTTCTTTCTCTGGGCTGGTAATTGCAAATGAAAGAAAGTGTAAAGGAAACCATGATGCTTTAACCTTTGATATTGAAATTTCAGCCACAATTACAGGGGGTGCCTTAGAAACATGTCAAAAAAGAGCTGCTTCTTAATGACTTTCCTCGGGGCCACTGTGGTAAGGAATGCAGAATTTATTTTCTATGCACCCAATTCTGTGTGTCTCTGTAAAGGGGACTGAATAACAGGGGGGCGGAGTTAGTCATGGTAGGAGAAGGCATAGAGATTATAGAGAGCAAGACGGATAAAAAAAAAAAGAGTTGTAAATCTTTAAGAAAACACAGGAAAACAGACATTTAATCATGGAGTAGAATCATTTAGAGAGCTGGTAGAGCTAAATAACCAGAATGACCAGTGACCCAGGAGTTAGAACACCTATATTTTCATACCTGTTCAGCCATGGTTATCCACTTGAACTTGGATAATCCATAAAACTCTCTGACCTCTGTGTCCCATTTCATAAACTAAGGTGTAGAAGCAACTGATCTCTATCATTGTATAATTCTAAATGACCTTATGTCTACAGGAGTCATTGGCAACAGGCCTGTACTAACACTGGGATTTCTGGAAGAGACACGGCCCCTGTGGTGGCTAAAGATTTCAGGAAACTGGCCAAAATAAGGAGAGGATCATTAATAACTAACACCAAGCAGGGTGAGACTGTGTAGTCAAATGACAAAGACAAAAAGAGAACAGGTGGAAAGGGGTGTGCTGGTTGTATAACTTTTAGAAGTTATCCATATTATTACTCAAAAAAAGTGAGGAAGTCACCTTCTGCCTGTCCAGCAGGTTGGTAGAGCCAAAGACCTAACTTATAGTGAACTAGGCCAATTAAACATCAGTTTCCAAGGTCTGTCATTTCCTATTATAAGTTTTAATAGCAGTGATCATAATTTTCCTTTAGATGCACACTTCTTTTCCTCCTGAAGAATTTTAAGCCCAGTGGCAAATGGAAAAGGAATATTTATAACGAGGCCATGGGGAATAGGGGAAGGTGGTGGAACTGGAGAGGTGAAATACTGACAACAGGAATTAAGACTTATACGAAACCTGGAGACCACTTCTAACTTGAGCTTCCTGAGTTGGTTGAAAAGCATTGATGGAATCCACAAAGATCTTGGAGGTTCTTTGTGACAGTATTATAGTAAAGGAGTAAGAGAATCTCCTTTCTTCATGGCAGAGGAAATCAAGCCAGACCTGTATTTTTCATCTAAGCCTTCATATTCATGAAGAACAAAGTTTTATGACAGAAGGCCAGGAGTTCCTGGGAGTAAAACATTCTTCTGAATCTAACTTGTTGAGTGGTAACAAACAATGTACTAATCCCATTTGTGAATTCAATGGACTGGTTCTTCCCTGTCAGTGGCCAACCCCAGTGTGTTCTGATGGTTCCAAAAGCTGTTATCATCCAGGTACCTTCCTACTTGCTTGTTCCTCCTATTTCCTGTTGGACATTTGATTCAGGAACTTTAATCCCTGGAGATTTGATTCAGGAACTTTAATCCCTGGATTTAGAGGAGAGTGGTGTTATATGTCTACAAAGCATCCAACTGGTGTTTGAAGTTATAACATTTTGAGTTACCAGGAAAACACACTCAAAATAAAGGAGGGGAGACAGATGGAGTCCTTTGCCTCCCACTAGCATCCTCTTGGCCAGACAGACAAAACTGAGGAGCCCAGGGAAGTAAGCCTGCGAGTGGCTCTTGGTGCTTTGTTTCTGTGATGTTCTTCATGTGCGGGAGGCAGCAGTGCCTGGTAGCCATCCCCTGGCTGCCATGTTTGACAGTATCTCAGACACACATTCTGAACATGGGCTGTCCCTGGAGAAGCTTCAGTGCTTAGTCCTGTCACTGTGAAGCATCCATGCACAGCCATGCTACAGGCAGACCCAACGTTCTCAGGGAATGGCTGTCAGTTATCAGTAATCCTAAAGCCAGCAAGAGTATACAATGAACCAGCATGCAGATGGGCTTGAACAGAAGTGGGAGAGGACTCAGACTCCTCAGGATGCAGCCAGCACAGCCACATGAGATTCTAATGTGCTTTGAGAAGTTCCAGGTGGAAATAACTTACAGGATGTTGTCCTTTCAGGCATTTTGTTACAGACATGCTTGGAAGGCGTCATCTCCATGGTCTCTGAAACACAATATGCTAAGGTTGATCTGGTCATCACTTTCAGAAAAATATCTAGTGACTCCTTAAGGAATCAATCATTCATCCATTCACTTATCTCCCACCTAACCTTTAATGAACAACTACCACTTCCACAGCACAGACTAGATTAAGTTAAATTTGGGACAATATCTCATGAGAGATCAAAATACCATGGCCTGGGTGAGTCTATTTTGAAGAAGTAGTGTTAGAAGATGTTTAAGTTTAAGAAATTTGGCTCTCAAAAGAAATTTCAATCATTGTACTATTGATATTTGGCTCTGTTGACTGATGAGTTTGCTGACCACTGGCATATACCACCAGAGGGAAATGAAGGTCTCTTAAGAAAGTTTCTAATATCTTCTAACAGAGAACATGAATCAAAGATTATTGACAGTTTCTGTGCAGAAATTGTCTTCTGCTAAACTCAGGGTCTTGAACTTATCAGGTGACAGCAGGAAGGGACACAAAAGTGACTGGAACAACTCCTTATGAAAGGTGTATGCTGAAAGCTGTCCAGGAGATAAACTCTTTCAAGGTCATCATGCCTATTTTCCTTGTCTCAGTCAGCCTTGATTAGAGCTAGAGGGCATTTATGACGGCCTAACCTTTTGGTCTCCTAGGATTTGTGTTTGACATTTGACTGAAGGAAAAAAAAAGAGTTCATATATTCTTACAGCTGTGAACTTTTCACCAGGTTTTAGTAGTCCCTGGCAGGATGGCCAAGTAGATAAGATTTACTTGCTGGTTCTCCCTCTGCATTTTGCTGATTTTGTCCTTCAAGTCTTCTGCATTTCTCTCCCAGCTCCTTTCCTCAGCCCAACAGCAGCAAGCTCACATTCCAATACCCTCTCTCCTTCCTCCAGCCCCATAAATGCATTTGGGGGCCTTTATAGATATTGTATAACATAAGAGTCAAAAGTATTTGTATTTTTAAAAAGACTACCTTACCTAAGAAAGGATCCATAAAGGTGAGTACCACCTAGGTGGGAAGAATAAATCTTGGTGCTAAGAAAGTTATTTTGAGAGAGAGAGAGAGAGAGAGAGAGAGAGAGAGAGAGAGAGAGAGAGAGAGAGAGAGAGATTGATTTTCTTCCACAAGAAAGAAAATCCATCTTCCACCTCATCCTTAAATCTACCACAGGCTTAAGTGTGTGCCTGGCTATGCCCTCCAATCCCAAGAGCTATAAGAAATAGCTATAGATATATATATATTTCATTATTGCCTTTTGATTGTCCCATGGTCTGAGGGTAAGGCTCAGCTCACACAAGACCTGAAAAGAAAGAATTCTTAAACTCATATTGTTGAATTATTTTTCTGATGCCAACATTTCTAAGAAATGTGGGAAAGTTGGATAAGAAGCAAGAAAATGTTGAAAGGAATGGGACATAATATTCCCAAGAAAAGATAAAAAAGATTTATTCTAAACAAGGGATACCTAAAGGGCTCAATAATGGGCTTTAAATATAGGAAGATGTATATAGCAGTGACCATCTACTCCCCATTCTCCCTAATCTAAACTCCTATAGCACATATTGTCTGTAACATTCTTTCAGCCATTCATCATATCCTCCTTCATGACATCTCTCTTCTTGAGGACAGGAAGCAGTTTCTTTTTGTCTTTCTATGTCTTTCAGTTTTAGCATTAGACTTCACACACAGTAGATATTTTTTAAAAAACCCACACACAATAAATATGATTTTTGATTAGTGGAGAAAAAAAGATAAACTCTACCACCACAGAAAAAAGTGAGACATAATAACGTATGATCTTAACTAGGATGAATTTGGGAGGCAGAATGATGAGAGAGAAAGTGAGTACTTTTAAGAGTGGAATACTTTGGTACTCCATAAGCTCCCCAAATGTAAAATTACCACTTCCAAGCTATGTTATCTTATTCAAATATTTAACTTCTAACTCTCAGTTTTCTTACCCATAAAATGGGGATAATAATGCATACTCTGAAAAATCGCTCAGTAATAAAATGAGGTTAATGTGTGTAAAAAACCAGCCCAGTGTAGGCCATATACATCTGGAAATTTGAGTCAATAATTTGAATTTGTATTCCTTACAAATGGTGGGACCTCAAGCATGTTACTTCACTAATGCCTCAGTTTCCTCTTAATAATACCTGCTTCACAGGACTGCTGTACATGTTCCATGAGTTGTTGTATGTAAAATACTTACCACAGTCTTTGGCAAACATTAGGCATTTAATAAATATAAAATACTATTATTTCTTTAAAAAAAAAAAAAATATATATATATATATATATATATATATATATATATATTTATTTATTTATTTTTTTTACAGAGAGGAAGGAAGAGAGGTAGAGAGCTAGAAACATCGGTGAGAGAGAAACATCAACCAGTTGCCTCCTGCACACCCTCTACCAGGGATGTGCCCACAACCAATGTACATGCTTTTGACCGAAATCGAACCTGGGACCTTTTAGTCCACAGACCGACACTCTACCACTAAGCCAAACTGGTTTCGGCAAAATACTATTATTTCTTTTCATAGAAATTCCTCTGGGACAAAGCCTTACAAAGAAGAGAATTTCATCTCCCTCTTTATATCTTTACATATCTTTTTTACTAAGAACAATAGGAGGAATGATACTACCTCTCAAAGTCCTTTGAAGATTGAAGTAAAGTAAATTCTCTGCTCCTCTGAAAGTGGCTTGGAGTAGAAAATCAAAGAGACATAAGGGAATTCTAAAGCACAACCAGAAGTAGCTAAGAGTAAAATCTAGGTCTGGCTAGAATGCAACCTGGGTAAAGAACACCTGTTGTTGGGTGCCTGTTGGCCTTATTTTTTAAATTGTTTGTTAATCCTCATTGAGGATATTTTTCCATTGATTTTTAGAGAGTGGAAGAGAGGGGGAGAGTCAGAAAAAGAGAAACATCAATGTGAGAGAGACATATTGATTGGTTGCCTCCTGCATGCTTCCCTACCAGGGACAAGGATTGAACCTGCAAGTGAGGTACATGTCCTTGACCGGAATTGAACCCACAGGCTGATGCTCTCTCCACTAAGCCAAACTGGTTAGAGTTTTTCTTTTTTAACACAAATGCTTCACTTTATTCCCCCCCCCCTTTTTTTTAGTATATTTTTATTCATTTCAGAGAGGAAGATAGAGGGAGATAGATACATCATTGATGAAAATCACTGATTGACTGCCTCCTACATTCCCCACACTGAAGATCAAGCCTGCAACTAGGCATGTTCCCTAACCAGAAAGCAAACCATGACCTCATAGTTTATGCTTAACCACTGAGCGACACCGGCTGGGCTGGATGATTGATAGTTTTATAGGACATGTCCTGCTTACATTCAAGACAATGGAATTAAGGGCTTGGTTTTGGGTTTCTTTTTCTTTGGACTGGCATAGTATCTAGTGTCTTGGAAAAAATAGTCAATAAATTATTATTTCATTAAAGTGTAAAGGATTATATAGTTTGTGAGACAAGTTGATCTTCCATCAGAACAGAAGCACAAGGCCATATAGAGATAAGGCAGGTCCACAGAGAGACACATAAATAGAAAAGAAAAGAAAATAGTATAGAGAATAAAAAATAAAATCAGACTTAAAGGTAGAGGTAGGAATCGGGAAAGATAAAGAGAGAGACAGAGGAAAAGTAGCTACTGCTTATGTTTGAATTTATGCAGTCCCCTTCCGGAAATTTTGAATTCTTTTTTAGTTGCTGAAACATGTTTAAGCCATACCTTACCTGTGAACTAGTCCCAATATCACCTGCACATACCCTTCTGAGAAAGAAAATAGGAACTCTCTGGGTACTTTCAGAGTCTTTGCCTGAAGCCCATTAGAGTTATAATTACACCATAATATTCTCAAAAGATGCAGTGTGCCATTGTGATAGCCTCCAAGGTCACAGTCCTCATCATAAACAAACCGGTGTGTGACAATTGCTGAAATGCAATCTCTCTCTTTCTCAAAGGCCCTTCACTTTTTAATGAACCTGTAGTCCCATGCACACCTGTTTACCTGATTTATAGATGTTTCTATCTCTTCAACCTACCCACACATTTCCAGCCAGTCTCAGGAATCTACTAGCTTGTCTCATGGTAATAAGGTTGAAATGGCCCATCATTGTTCTCTACTTGCACACCCAGAAACCTACAACACCCTCTCTGGGGCACTGGCCACAGGGCTCTGCTGCTTTCAGGATTAAGCAAATGTTTTTGAAACATGCAACTATAGTTCCCAAGTCCCCAAGAATCAGAATAGTATTCCCTGAGTAAGGTCACACTGAATCAAGATTCGGTTTTAACCTTCCAACCTGCTCTAATCTGAGGCCAGTAAGATAAGGGTATGCTTGTTGATCTTGGAGGCCACATTCTGGAGATGGTATTCCTAGAAGAACATATGCATCATCGCTTTGGGGGTAGAGAGACTGACCAGGAAGAGACCCTCCAGTCATATATCAAACTGTGACATAGACCAATATTTATTTTGCTAAGCCCATATTATTTGGGGGTTTATTTGTTGTCAAAGTTAATATTAATTATTCTAACATGTTTGTGATGATTGCTGAAATGCATTCCCTCTCTTTCTATATACCTATTCATTTTTCAGGGTTAAGATCCAGTATTACCTGTCACAAGAGACATTTTTCTAAATCTGTGACCATCTAAACATTTATTTCTGCTCAGCCACCTTGCTTCATATCTGACTACTTGAACAATGACATTTTAGCTCCATATTTAACTTTTAAGCTCTTGGAAACATTTCTTTAAATCTATTAGGTATTTTACATTACCTACAAATGGCCTATTTGGTGGGGGGGGGGGCAGGAAAGAAGGAAGGAAGGAAAACAGCTGTGGTTGGAGTGAAGTGGGAAAAGAGGAGATAATGAGGTCATAGAGATAATGTGGGGTCTGACCTTGGCAAACCCCATAGGATTTTACTAAGTTCTGAAGTCATTAGTGGGTCTTAGACAAGAAAAACATGTCTGACTCAAATATTGGAGGAATCACTTAGGTTCTGGTGTTGAGATTCAATTTCACAGAGAAGATGCTAGAAGCAGAAAACCCATTAGGAGGCTATGACAGTAATTCAGGCAAGAAACAATAGCAGCTTAGACAAGCCTGGTGACTTATATATTTTGAGGGTTGGAACTTATAAGATTTGTTGATGAATTTGTTATAATATGTGAGAAAATGATAGGTATACAAATGGCTCCAAGATTTTTTCATTGTACGGTTGGAAGGATGGAGTTTCTCTGTATTTGAGATGAAAAGTATGAGGGAAGAGCAAGATTGGATAAGAAGATTAAGTGTTTGTGTTTGGATATCAGAGATTTTAAAAAATATACTTATATTGATCTCAGAGAAAAAGAGAGGGAGAGAGATAGAAACATCAATAATGAGAGGGAATCATTGATCGGCTGCCTTCTGCATGCCCCACACTGGGGATTGAGCCCACAACCCAGGCATGTGCCCTCACTTTGAATTGAACTGTAACCTCTTGGTTCATAGGTCTATGCCCAACAACTGAGCCATGCCAGCCAGGCTGGATATCAGAGATTTGATAAACTTTTTGGATACCTAAATAGAACCATTCAGTAGGAGATTCTAGAAATCAGTGCAAAGTTTAGACTCAAGATAGAAATTTGGTTTTTCCAGGAGATAAATGATAATTAAAATAACAAGCCTGATTAAATATAAGATTGTAAATAAAGAGTAGATGTTGGGTTTAAGTGTGAATAGAGAATAGTGATGGTGACAAGTTGAGTCCCAGGTATTTCCAACCTTAAAGTTTGTGAAGGAGTTGGACTGAGAAGAGATCAATGAGGTAAGACAATAGCCAGAAAGTCATACTCTTTCTGAATCCAAATGAGGAACAATAACAAGGAAAAGAAAGAGATCAACTGACACAACTGCAGCTATGAGTCAAATAAGATAGGAGACTTAGCCATGGGATTTAGATGTAATGTTGGCATTTATAAGAGAAGTGTTGATGGAGTAGAGGCGCTGGAAGCTTGATCGGCATTGATGGAGAAGATAACAAAATCACAGAGTATATATGAGTGAGTATTTTGAGAAGTTTTACTATAAAGAAGAGACAAATGTTAGAGGAGCATGTGGTCTTTTTTAAAATATATTTTTATTTATTTCAGAGAGGAAGGGAGAGGGAGAGAGAGATAAAAACATCAACAATGAGAAATACTCATTGAATCGGCTGCCTCCTGCATGCCCCCCACTGGGTACTGAACCCACAACATGGGCATGTGCCCTTGACCAGAATCGAACCCAGGACCTTTCAGTCTGCAGGCCAACACTCTATCTACTGAGCAAAACCAGCTAAGGCGTGACATGTGACCTTAAGATGGTATTTTTAAGATGGTATTTTTAAGAAATCACATGTTTGTATTCTGATGAACAAGATCTAGAAGAAAAAGAAAAAAACTGATGATGTAGAGGAAGAGCAAACAATTATGTTCTCAAGTAAGCAAGAAGGGATAGGATCTCCAACACAACTCAGCCCTTGCTCACCCAGACAACAGTAACAGGAGGGCATAGAAGCAGGAGGGAAATGTTTATTGTGGTGGGAACTTGGAAAGTTCTTTACCAAGTGATTCTGTTTTTTAAAGAAGTAAGAAGCAAAACAATGGCTGAGTGTGAGCATGGAATGGATTTTGGAGGTCTAAGGAGAGAGAACGTGATATGAAGCAAGTATGTGTACATGCACAGATTAGGTAGAAATTTGGACATAACTAAGGAATGGAATTTTGCCAGGCTGATTTTTCTTTAACAAATGTGCATTATTTGTGTCATCTAAGTTTAAAAGATAACAATAACAGATTCTCTTACTCCCCAGCCCAAGGTACCATATCAGCTTGGAACTCAGAAATTGTGCATGTAACATTGGGAGAAAGCCATGGTGACCAAGGTCTCAGTTTACTTTTAGTACGAAAAGCAGTCAAACTGAGATAGTTGATCAGACTAGCAAATACTTATATGCTTTTCTCCTTCCTTCCTAACAAATGGAAAATAACAAAATAGAATGTCTTGGAGTCTTGGGAAGAAAGGCAATGCTAGAAGGAAAAGGCGTCATTATCATTCAGGAAACATACATTTTTGCTGCAAAGATCCAGGGATGAAATCAACACATTTGGTTGATAATCCCCTTCGCGTGTGCATACTACTTTGGCTTTCATTTTCGTCTGCAGGGAGTCTTTAACAGCTGTTACTGTCAGGTCTCTGCACTCTGTTTCCAAATGTATAAGAACCACACAAGGGCAAGAATAGACTAGGAATGAAGTTTGAGGGGCTTAAGGAAACATAGCTCACCTGCATTGTTTGCCTAGAAATCGACACCCTCCCCTTCCCTCTTGCTCCTCTGGTTTCTCTCCCCTGTGTAGTGGGCAGAACCACTGGAAAGAACACCAACGTGCCTGTTTGGTATGCGTACCAGGCAGCGGTCCAGACAGGAGCCTCTCACTTCATTGTTCATTAGTGCTCTCTGCTAAATCATATTTAATGTTATCTAAGGAGTTTAATGGCACAGTTACTGGAAATATTACAAAGACAAGAGGGAAAAGAGTCATCCCTCTTACATTTTCCAGACCTGTCACAAGTCCACTCATCGCAACACCTGAGTCCTTTTTGTTCTATTTATTGAAATTATATGTGCTCTACTTCTTGTCCTAAAAGAACTGTTGCCCACACCTTCAGCTTTTATTTTTTAATTTTTTAAAATATATTTTATAGAGAGAAAGGGAGAGGGAGAGAAAGAATCATGGATGTGAGAGAGAAACACCCAGAAGCTGCCTCCTGCATGGTCCCTACTGGGGATCTAGCCCGCAACCTAGTATGTGCCCTGACAGGAATCTAACTGGAGACCTTTTGGTGCACCTGACCAATGCTCAACCAACTGAGCCACCCTGGCTAGAGCCATGTCTTCATGTAAGGGGCCCATTTAAGACTCCCAGCTTCTTATTAAACACACGTGTGGTGTTATAGCCTTGGCTGAGGAAATCCTAAAGAAAGCCTGGATGTTATACTTTGCCAAGTATAGAAGAAACCAACAGCAAATAAGAAATACAGATGCCTGAACCCTATCCCAAAACAATTACATAAAAACTGCTGGGGTGGATCCGACGCATTACTATGTTTAAATATTCCAGCAGATGGTTCTAACATGCAGTTGGCTCCAATCTTTTCCATATCTCAGCTTATTATTTCATTCATTCATTCATTCATGATCAATGTATGAGTCCAGCACTGTGCTCTGCCGTAAGGAGGACAGAAGAGGAGTGGAAGATGTAATCACAACCTTTAGCAGAGTTCTAACCCAGTGAAAGCAACAAGATGAATAAACAGATAAAGTATCCTACGAAGGATGAAATTGGTGTTAGTGAGACCAACCAGGAGATACTTTATATAAGAGGTAATGTTTGACTTTGTAAGCTTCGATTGTGTAATGGCTAAACAAGACTTATTTCTTCTACCTCTACTTTCCTCTCCCTTATATTGAGAATATGTGCCACAGTCTCCCCATCAGGCAAGTGGTACCTGCGATCAGGACATGTGCTTTTCTGGATCCCATGTCCCCCTCTAAATCACATTCTGAAGCCCTGTCATTTTCTACCTAAGTGGCCTAAACCCAAGGTCTTGAGTGTCTCTTCCTGGGTATATCTTTTCCAGAGTGAACCGTACTCTCAGTATGCACCCCCACAGCAATGCCCAAAAGGCAGTGGTTTTTGGGTGGTAGTGGACAGAACGTGGACATAACGGGATGCCTACATGCATTGTGTAAAGCATAGGTAAGCAGAAAGAGAATTGGGATGGGCCAAGGGCTAGGAGTCTATACAACAATGCCCCTGGCTTTGCAGGCTCAAGAATACAAAATTCAAATCTGGCTTCCAGTTATTTTAGTGAAGGTAGGGGGTTAAGAACATATTTTATGTAAGACTTTATTATCAAGATATAATACTTCTTAAGTTTTTAGAAATGCAGAAATGTCTGTTATACTTTTGCCACAGCCCTCCCCATCGAATTAAGGACAAACCTAAACTTGAGAATTATCTTTCCCAAGCCCCTCCTACCCCTCACTTTTTTTAATTTTGAAATTAACTTTACTGCGATATCATTTAGCAACAATGAGATGCATCACTTGAAAGTATACAAGTCAGCAAATTTTTATTAGCCCCCAAATTTCACTTATGTCCCTTTGTTGTCAATTCTTCCTTATCACAATCCAGAAATCCACTGATTTGGTTTCTGTCACTATAGATGCATTTTGTCTGTTAAAGAATTTTATCTAAATTGAATCTCACGGTATTTATTCTGTATATTGCTTCTCTCATTCAGCATAATGCTTTTGAGATTCACTCATGCTATTCCATGTATAAGTAGTTCACCCCATTTTATTATTGATTGGCATTCCATTGAATAAGTATACCGAAATTTGTTTATCTATTCACTTGTTAATTTTCAGTGTTTGACTCTTGCAAATAAAACTGCTATGTACATTATTTCGAATGACCTTGTTGTGAACAAATGTTTCTATTTCTTTTGAATGAAAGCCTAGTTGTACAATTACTGAATTAAATAATAAGTATATAGTTAGCTTTATAAAAATTGCTAAGTATTTTCCAAAGTGATTCTACCATCTTATTCTCCCACAAATAATATATGGAAGTCCATTTGCTCTACATTCTTGTCAAAATGTGGTATTGTCCACCTCTTTAACTTTTTAGTAGGGATAAAGTGATTTAGATTTGTATTTGCCTGATGTTAAATGATTATTTTTTCATGTGCTTAGTGGCCAATATTTAAATATTTTGCCTATTTTCAAACTATACTTTTCTGCTACTAAGTTGTAGGGTTTTCTCTTTATTCTAGATACAAGTCCTCTGCCCCATGTATGGGCTATAAAAATGATTTCTCATTGTGAGGCTTATCTTTTAATTTTATCAATGGTGTCCTTCAAAGAGAAGAAGTTTAAAATCTTGATGAAATCCAAATTATTGTTTTTATGTATGTTTTAAGATTTCTGTGACCTGTCTAAAAATTATTTTTCTATCCCAAAGTTATAAATATTTTTATTACATTTTTCCCAGAATTTTTATAGGTTTAGTATTTATATTTAAATCTATAATACATTTTGAACTAGTTGTAGTGTATTGTGTGAGGAAAGGGTTGAGGTCTGTTGCTGTTTTGTTTGTTTTTTCTCTAGAGATATCTAATTGCTCCAGCACCACTTGTTCGCCTATTTATGAGCCTTGGAAACTTACTCAAAATTAAATTGATCATTTATCTTTAGAGACTCTCTATTCTATATAATTGGTCTGTGTCTTTACATTTATCACCCCATCTCAATTACTGCAGATTTACAGAGAGCCTTAAAATCATGTATTGTCAGGTCTGAAATACTCCTTTTTGAAAATGGTTTGACTACCCTAAGGTTTTTAAATAACCATATAAATATTCAAATTAGCTTATAAATTGCTATTTGAAAAATCTGATGGAAAGTTTGAATACAATTGAATTAAATTTATAGACCAATTTGGGGAGAATTGACATAAGAGCAATATTGAGTCTTCTAGTCTATAAATATAATAGTCTCTCCATTTATTAGGTCCCTTTAAATTTTCTCAGCAATGTCTTAAATTTTCCAGGGGAGCCCTAATTGGTTTGGCTCAGTGGATAGAGCATGGGCTTGCAGACTGAAGGGTCCCGGGTTTAATTCCAGTCAAGGGCACTTGCCCAGGTTGCCAGCCCAATTTCCAGTAGGGGGGCATGCAGGAGGCAGTAAATCAATGATTCTCTCTCATTATTGAGATTTCTATCTCTCTCTCCCTCTCCTTTCTTCTCTGAAATCAATAAAAATATATATATTTAATTTCCAGGGGAGGATTTTTGCATATATTTTATTAAATATACCTTTTATTTTATGTTTTTGTTGCTGTTCTAAATAGTATAGCTTTTTCTGTTTTGTTTTTTTTCATTGTTTATTGTTAGTATATAGAATTAACATTCATTTTTGTATATTGAACTGGAATCCTGAAACCTTCGTAAACTTGCTTATTAATTCTAGTAGTGTTTTTATAAATTCCCAAGAAACTTCTGTCCATGATCATGTCATCTATGAATATAGGTAGCTTTAATTCGTTTTGCCCAATATGCATCCTGTTTATTCAGTCATCTTGCTTTATTGTATTAATACTTCCACTACAATGTTGAATAAAGATTGTGAGGGAATTCTTATCTTGTTCCTGATCTTAGGGATAAAGTGTTCAGTCTTATACCATTAAGTATGCTGCTAGCTTTAGATTCTTTTTATAGATATTTTTATTAGGTTTAGAAAGTTTTCTTCTATGTTTGTTGAGAGACTTTTTAAAAATGTGTTATGAATAGGTGGTGATTTTTTTTCTGAATCTATTGAAGTATTCATATGGGTTTTCTCCTTTATTCTGTTAATATGGTGAGTTACATTGATTTTCAAATGTTAAGCCAATCTTACATCCTTGGCATAAATCTCATTTTGTAGGTTATTTTCATTTTTATATATTGTGAACTTGGATTGCTGTTATTTTGTTAAGAAAAGTATATCTATGTTTAGGAAGAATATTATTGGTCTGTAGTTTTCCCCTGTGATGCCTTTGTCTGGCTTTGGCCATGTATTTGAGTTGGAAAGTTTTTCAAATTAGTTTGTGTTGTATTGGTTTACTGCCACCTCATATGTTTTATTATTTTTTTAATTTTTATTGACTCTATTGAGTTGGGTATATATCTGAAGAAACCTGAAACACTGATTCGAGTGTAAAGCCCTATGTTCATTGCAATGCAATTTACAGTAGCCAAGATTTGGAATCAGCCTAAGTGCCCATCAGTAGATGAGTGGATAAAAAAAGCTGTGGTATATTTACACAAAGGAATAATACTCAGCTGTAAAAAAGTTAGAAATCTACCTTCTGTACTTTATATAATTCACTCATTTGGGCATGGAGTGCTCCTTGTAGAAGGGTTAATACCTATCTATTCAATTTATTTAACAGAGGTAGGGCTTTCAGGAGCTCACTTCCTCTTATAGCTTCTAATTTTAGTTATTTTTAAATATTTGTCCTTTGTTGAGCCTTACAAAGTCTTATCTGGCAAGTATATGGCAAATACTCAGCAAATGGCTCAAAGGAACTCCCACACTGATTTTTAGAGTCCTCTCCCCATGTAGTTCCCTCCACTTTGGTACTCTGCCCACAAACTTATGTCTCCTCATCCTCACCAAACTCTGACTGCTGTACCTTCAACATAGCAAGACCACTGTGTTCTGCATGTTTTCCTCTCTCCAAAAGGCCTCCACGTGGAAAGCCATGTCATATAGGTCTCACCTACTGTGCTTTCTTTCCTTCAGGGATCACAGGCCTCTGCTGCTATTAATCTAATGTCTAAAAGCAGTTGTTTCCTTTTTTTTAAATTTTCTTTTTAAAAATTTCATTTTTTAGTTTTCCAGCTGTTTTTAAACCAGGAGGACAAGCCCAACCCAGGACCAGTGACTATATCATGGCTGGACACAAAGTAACTTCACTTGACTTTTAATTTCATCACACTTCTGGGGTCTGGCAGTGCCTACCACTTGTCTTTTGGAAATCTTCTTTGTAACTTCCTTCCCAATAGTGCCAGGAAATGAGATTAGAAAGGGGCATGGGTATGCCAAAAGGAAGAGAGGAATGGCTATGGAAGAAGACATGAAGAGGGATAAATGGGATACACTTGAAGAGAGTACTTAACAAATATTTAATCTCAGGGAAAAGAAAATAGGAATCTGAGTCTTTTAGGAATTCAAAACAACAGTTGAGTGTAGGGGATAGAGATAGACTAGTTCTGGGATAAATATCACTAAGTTTGGTGGAAGCTTTCTTAATGATGCTATCAACTTCTGGGCTTTTCTGACACAGCATTTCTCACTAACTCGGAGACCAGTAGTCTTTGACTCTTCTCAATGTTCTGGCTCAAATTCTGTTATCTAGTAAATATGAACCTTCTTATGAGATGCTAATGACTTATAAAACTCAATATACTGTTTGGGGGGAAAATTAGTAAATCTAAAACCTTAAGTGGAAAGAATGAATCACAATGGTGGGAGTGTAGACCACCTCCTAAGGTATGGAAAAATAAATATGGAAGGACCTCATCTTCCCCAGTCTTCCTGATATAGACTATAATGTGGGCCACTCCTCCTACATTGGTCTAGAGCTGAGAAAGGAGGGCAAAAAATAAGCATTCTAAAAAAGATCTTAGAAGAAAGGAAGAATACCCACTATTTCATCTCTTCAGTAATCCTGCAGTCACTGCAAAGCACGGCCTAGCCTTGCAATATCCTCCACTCCTCCCTCCCCTACCCATTAGCTGGTGCCAGTGAATTATGGTGGAAGGCAGAAGCCCTCCAGCCTCAAGGGAGGAAATGACTTTAATCTCATCAGAGCCCTAGAGAAGGGACCATTAAAAGAGTTAATGGAACAAACTTCTGAATAGATGGGCCAGACCGTGACAAACCAATGTCATTTTTTTATTTAAAAAGGAAAAAAGAAAAAAGAAAGCTGGTGATACAGACCCTGTGGCTATGATGGCCTCCGAGTCTCCCGTCAAATCAATCCTAAATGCAATAGGGTCCTGATAATTTAATGTAGGACTCCCAGAGTTGCTGTGGTGAATTTGGTCACAAAGGTGAAATGGAAAAGATGAATAGTTCACTAGAAGGAGTGTTCCCCCATGCTGTTATCTGAATCATAATTGGGGGGAAATAAGGGATTACTCTATTTTAAAATGTTGCAACAAGAGCACAAGTTGTTGGGGTTTGAAAAGATCCCAGTTAGAAAGTTCTCCTTCATGTGCAAACATATAAAAGAATAGAATTAAACTGTGCTTTAGCAAATGAAATAAGCTGGCTGAGTAAGAAGTGGGAGAGATATAAAAGGAAGCTATTTGAGTTCAGTAAGCAATGAAATTATGTCCCCAAAGTGAATTTTACTCCAGAAAAAAAAATGGTAACATTATCATATTGTGAGAGTTCATACTTGCCAAATTCTCTGGGGATATTTGTGGATTTTGCTTGTTTCAGCAGACCCAAAAGAGGATACAAGGATGTTTTGGGTTTTTGTTGTTTTTGGCCAGGCTTGTTCTGAAGAGGATGCACAATTTGTGGAACAAAAATGTGATCATGGAACTAATGTTCTTTTATAGTGATACCAAGGTGGATCTTCAAGTGGATCTTGGAAATGGATGGATGTAGCCACCGATGCTCAGATGTCCCCACTAAGGCAGTTAGTTGGGCAGAGCCACTCTATCTTACCACCTGCATGAGCCCCAGCTGGGGAGAGCTGCATTTTTATATAATACATCCTCCGACTTCTCTGCAAGGGCTGGTATCCAAAGCCCTTCTGTGAGTGATCTACATGTTCTCAGTCTGGTAACGTGGGAAACTACTGACACCTGGGCTTCTGACATTCTTCTGAAATGACTGGGCTAGCATCAAAATATTACCTAGAATCCCAAGTCAGCATTATCTAAATGAGGTGGGAAAGTGAGGTGAAATGCTATATAATGAGTATCCTATTCGGTATTAGGCTCTCTACATACTTCATCCATCAAAGACATGTTTGCTTTATGGTGACTGTAGTTGATGATACTAAATTGTGTAACTGTGATTTGTGAAGGGAACCTTGCTTAAGTGTCCTCACACACATACACAAAGGTAAATACTATGTCAGGTGATGGGTTGAATCTTTTGATAATGTATATGTTCAGCAAATCTTCATGTTATACACTTTAAGTACATGACAATTTTATTTGTCAATTATACCCCAATAAAGCAGGAAGAAAAGGAAGATGTTTTGTTTTGGACTCCTTGGCACTCATTTCCCCTTTCCAGTGGTAGCTCGTTTTTATAATTAGAATACCTCTTTCTCATTGAATATTGTCCTTGGGAGAAACTGTAACCAGAGATGCTTCCCACTCCTGAACAAAGAGTGGCCTCAGGACCCAGACTAGGCCAGTTAGGCATTTCCTCTCTGATACTCCAAACAAGAGCCAAGAGTCCAAGAGTCTGGCAGTGGGGAATTGCCATTCATTTGATAGAGCATGAGTTTTTAAAGTTTTTGTTACAAAATCATTTTTATCTCTTCTGCTTCTGAACCAAGTTTGCTTTGGTTCAACCCTGATTCACCAGGCTCTCATGGATATCATAAAACCCCAACATCTTCCAATAAATTATTTTTGCTTAATTTACCCCCAATTTTTTTTTTGCTTAAAATCAAAGAGTTCTTAACAGTATACCACTACACTTAACACACAATTTTTCTTTTCTTTTTTTTTAAACAAATGCTTGCATATGTCCACTGTGTACAGAGTACCATAAGCCAGCATGACCACTTACAGCCACTGATGGCACTGAGTGATTGAGAGGCACAGTACAAGGCTGAATTACAGACATTCCTTCCTCTATGTGACTCTCTAACAGTGTCAGGGAGAATCTCTCTAACAGTGTTAGGGAGAATATGGTATATAAAAGGAACTAAGTTCTAGAACGGTTAAGAGACTTGTTCAATATGCTCCTGATTAAACCACAAATATTCTCAGCCATCTGTGGCTATTTCAGGTGTACATTAGACTCAGTTAACACACAATTCTAAGATATTACCATTATAACCATTTCACAGAGGAGAAAATTATGGCAATAAAGGTTCAGTGATATGCCCAGCTGGTAACTGAAAGAGTGATGACTCAAAATCTGGGTGTATCTGAGTTTCACATTTTTCATCTATATCATTCTTATTCCTATCTGTAATTTTCAAATTACTTTCCAAAGATCACCAATGTTCCAATTGCTGATCCAATGTTTGTCATGGTGGAAATTGAAGAATGGCAGGCTTGCTAATTTAGAGAAAACAATCACTTAATGGAGAGAATGTTTTCAATTTTAAATTTTCCTTTCATAAATTTTCCTTAAATCATTGGGGCTTCTATTGCTTGTCTGTGTGGAAGACAGCAAAATAAATGAACAAGCAGCAAATGAATATTAATGGGAAAACTCAGAAACGACAGATCGCACTCCTAGGAGCTTGGTGTTTGCATGATCCAAGCTCCTGTGCTGTGATTTTATGTTGCATACCTATAATATAGTCCTTTTCTGCTAGTAAAATTGTTCCTAGTTCAAACGATGGAATTAAACACTCCCTATCTCATACTATTATGCAAAGAACACTATGATTTTCTAGTTGTCTTTCAACTCACAAAGTTTGAGAAAAATTGCCCCAAGTATGCCGGAGACTAAGCCACAAAACATTTGAGGTGGCATTGGTAAGTAATATCAGCTTTAGGAAACTCAGCCCTTTATCTACATCCAAAGCCATCAGATTTTGAGGATAAGGACTTTGGCACTTACTGAGTTCTATAAGGATAATGTCATTTGTCAGCCTAGCTGCAAGAACCAAAATCCGTTTAAGGGGCTTGAAATCTCATTTTAACTCTTGGCCTGACCACCAAGTAAAATGCCTTAGGCCTTGGGAAAGGCCAGTATATGGTGTATTTATCGGCTGTGACTACAAATATGGTTAACTTGATGGGAATTTATAGGAAAGGGATAAAGCCAAGCCAGAGTTTGCTTTTGGTCAGAGATGCATCTGGTTAATAAGACACAGGATAGTAGTAGCTTGGCCTTAAGTCAGAATAGTGGCTCAGACAGTCCTTCTGGGGTTTGTAGGTTGACACAATGAGAGTGGAAATGGGGACCCTAGAGCTTCTTCCCATCTTCTCCTGCAGCAGAATCAGCTACCACTTCCCATGTTGCCATTTCCCCTCAAGTTACCTATCTTCCAACATTTATACAGCTGCAATATCCTGTG
Source organism: Pipistrellus kuhlii (assembly GCF_014108245.1). Classification (NCBI taxonomy): domain Eukaryota; kingdom Metazoa; phylum Chordata; class Mammalia; order Chiroptera; family Vespertilionidae; genus Pipistrellus; species Pipistrellus kuhlii. The sequence goes on from NW_023425493.1 coordinate 9,835,024, forward strand.
GTCCACAGAGCCAGATCACAATAAAATTACTTCAAATTATTTACCTAGAATCACCAGTGGCAGAAGAAATAATGAATACTGGAGAGATCAACCAAAGGACTTGTGTGCATGCATATGGGCCTAGCCAGTGGCCATGGACAACAGGGGAGTGGAGGCATATGTGGGGAGGGGTTTGGGATGGGAATGGGGGGATGAGGACAATTATGTGATACCATAATCAACAAAATTTTAAAAAGTAACATAAAACATAGGTAATCCTGTACATAGAGAAGAAGAAAAAAAACAAACATAAAATTTCCCCCTGAAAGATGAACTATTTACTAACCTTCCCACCCTGAATATAAAACTTTTACTATTTTTAGTTGTGCTGGTGTTTGTTTTGTTTTATTTTTTAGAAAATAGGTTATATAAGAATGTAAATATTGCATCAGTCTGTTGACTCTGTGTGATTTAATTCAACTTTGCATTGGTATCACCTTTGCAATGTCTGTACAAGCAGAGTCTCTAACTGCAATCTCCCAGATTGTGACAGACTGGATCTCATTAATTTAGGTGAAGAACATTTTCTAAATCTATAGGTACTGAGGCTTCGGGGAGGAGCCCAGTTTCATGTGCCTTCTGTGAGTCATTCCTTTTAAAGAGGCAAAGCTGCTTCTCACCTTTACTGATACTGAGTTACATCGACTTCCATATGGACTGAATGTTCCTCTATTTTCAAGGCTCATACCACCCCCAGAGATAAAACACAAACAAACAAAAACCTACTTCTGTGACATCTAGAGATGGCAGGGGAGCCCTTGCGGCCTTCCTTGCCGATCTTTCTTACCTTTTGTCACCAGGTAGTGCACTGGGCTCATTTTGTTTCCTTCCATCCACCATTTATATTGAGGTCTAATCCTGGATCCTAAAAAAAGAAGAACACTTTATGTCCAAGTGAGAGATTCACACTCAACACTATGTTGACATGTTCCATGGGATGTGAAAGTCTCTGTTGCCCTGATCTTGGTTCCATCAGCATAATTTCCCTCCACATGACACAGGTAAATCATGGTTAAATATTGAATCATTTATCAACCAGTGCTTTGTGAACCAGATCTCAGAAAATCTCAGGAATAGGTTGTGCTAACAAAGTAGCTAGCAACCAAATACAATTATCAAAATTTTCTTTCCACAAGCTGTTCCTCATTTGGAAAGAAAATGCTAAAAAAACCAAAAACACTAAAAATTGGTAAGCTTTACCTCGCTCATTGGTAACAATATAAAAAAAAAACTATAATGATTTCATTTAGAATAAAAATCTTATTTGGGGGTTTTATAATAAAAGGGAAAGTTTGAAATATCTGGCTCTTCTGAGAAAGCAATGAACTTCAGAAAGTATACACCCATCTTCTGTTCCCCATGCTTGAACTTAAATCCATAGGAACAGAACACTGAATGAGAAAAGTTTATGATTAGATGAAGGGGTTCAGTGACATCCAGGGAGTCAACCTTTAAACTTTCTAGAAGAGAAAAGCAGTGCCTGAGTAAAGATGTTTCAAAGATAAATCTCTCTGTAATCAAACCTCATTTACTTCTCAAGTGATACCATCTATTGCTTTGCTGAGAAATGAGACCAAATCAAGACAGTATTTTTCTAAAGGCCTTCAATTTTACTTGCTCATTTCTTGGTTCTATATATTTACAAACAGAGGCGCACAGAGAGAGCAGTTCAAGAGCAAAGGAGATAATGGATTCCTATCACTAGGATCCTCTGATCATACTGAGTACCGCATACCTGATTATGAAAAAAAGCCCATAAACTTGAATATGCAGAGGGCATAGAAAACGGTGGGGAGAGATGACCTTACGTGCAAATGGAACAGAGACAGAATATGTAATTGTTTGATATTATTTTAAAAGATGAGACGAAGGAACTTAATACCAGTCACTCTGAATATTGCCTCTTAAAAGTGGCAAATTAAATTTCATCATTTCTACAAGGAAATAATGACTCTTCAAGATATTGCATCTGTTATTTTTATTTTATTTTATTTTATTTTATTTTATTTTATTTTATTTTATTTTATTTTATTTTATTTTATTTTATTTTATTTTATGGGAGTGACATTGTTTAAAAAGATCAGTTAGGTTTCACGTGCACATTTTTATGAGACATAATCTATATATTACATTTTGTGCCCACCATCCAAGGTCAAATCATCTCCCGTCACCATATGTTTGGCCTTCTTTACCCATAACTACCTCACCCTGCCACCTTCCCACTGGTAACCACCACCCTGTTGTCTGCGTCTATGAGTTTCTGTTTTATATTCCACATATGAGTAAAATCATATGGTTCTTAGCCTTTTCTGGCTGACTTATTTCGCTTAGCATAATATTATCAATGTTGTCAGAAATGGCATTATTTCATCTTTTCTTATGGCTGAGTAGCAGTCCATTGCCTATGTGTACCACATTTTCTTTATTCAAACCTCTATTGAAGGACACTGCTTGTCTCTCTGTTTTGGCCACAGTGAATAATGCTGCAATGAACATAGGAATGCATATGTCTTTGAGAATAAATGTTTTTTAGTTTTTCGGCAGATACCCAGAAGAGGGATTGCTGGATCATAAGGTAACTCTATTCTTAATTTTGTGAGGAGCTGCCAGACTTTTTTTCCATAGTGGCTGTGCCTGTTTATAGTCCCACAAGCAGTGAATGAAGGTTCCTTTTTCTTCACAATCTGTTATTACGTATCTGGTTAATAATGGGCATTCTAACAGGTGTGAGGTGGCACTTCATTATAGTTTTTATTTGCATTTCTCTAATAGCTAGTGAAATTGAACATCTTTTCATATATCTGCTATCTTCTAGGAAAAGAAGTTTGTTCAGGTCTTCTGCCCATTTTTTAATTGGATTGTTTGTTTGTTTCTTTGGTGCTGAGATGTATGAGTTCTTTATATATTTTGCATATTAACCTCTTGTTGGATCTGTTGTTTGGAAAGATCATCTCCCATTCACTTGGTTGCCTTTTTGTTTTGTTGGAGGTTTCCTTTTGCTGTGCAAAAGCTTTTTAGTTTGATGTAGTCCCATTAATTTACTTTTGCCTTTACTTCCCTTGCCTTTGGGGTCAACTTCATAAAATGTTCTCTCAGACCAAGGACCATCAGTGTGGTACATATGTTTTCTTATATGTAATTTATTGTTTCAAATATGTGACCCATTCTGAATTAATTTTTATACAGGGGACAAAATTTAATCTCGCTTCATTCTTTTGCATGTGGCTTTCCAATTTTCCTAGCACTGTTTGTCAAAGAGACTTTCTTTTCTCCATCATATGTTTTTGCCTCCTTTGTTAAAAATTATTTGTTCATATACATGTGGTTTTATTTCTAGGCTCTTCATTCTGTTCCATTGTTCTTTGTGTCTGTTTTTCTGCCAATACCATGCTGTTTTGATTATCGCAGCTCTGCAATATAATTTGAAGACAGGTAGTGTGATGCCTTTGGCTTCATTCTTTTAACTCAGGATTATTTTGGCTATTTGGAGACTTTTGAAGTTACAAACAAATCTAATGATTTTTTTTTGTTCTATTTCTTTAAAAAATGATATTGGGATTTTGATGAGGATTGCTTTGGGTAATATGGCTATTTTAGCTATGTTGATTCTTCCAAACCATGAACATGAAACATCTTTCTATTTCTTTGTGTATTTTTCAATCTGTTTAAATAATGCTTTATAGTTTTTAGCATATGGGTCCTTCAGAGGCCATTCTTATTTTAATGATTGGTCACTCAAGAAAATTGGTTGAACAAACAACTCGCTCATTTAGTTTGTGGAATGCCCAACCCATACCTCCTTGCCTTTGGGGTTGCTTTAGGGGGAAAAAAACACATATCAATAATCCCCTAAAATAAAATGTGTTTATGCTTGTGCTGTCAAAGGGCATTAAGAAAACCCTAAGCTCTCTCCATGATTAGGGCACTCTTCAGGCAAAACTGGGAAATAAGTGGCCACCTATGATGATAGGAATTTGACTGCAGGATGGATAGGCCAGGAGAAGTTATCTGGGACCAGGAATCCAAGAAGATTCAGAAGGTCAGGGTGGGCTGGAGGCCACTGTAGGAACATAGTTGAGAATCTGTTATCTTGAGCAAGTCAGAGATAGGAGCCTAGAAAGTAGTTTCCCCAAAGATGTAATTAATTTGAAGTATGGAAGGAGAAAATAAGTAGGGAGGGGAAAATGGGGTATTTCAGGAAAGGTGGAGAAGGTAAACCATGAAGTTCCAAGCAGGCTGAAAATCTACACTAGGGTGGCATAAGAGAATATAGGAAAAGGGCAGACACTTCCTCTGGAGGATCAGGCTCACCAAGCCATGGGGTAGTACAGAGCATAAGCCCATTGTGTTGGGAATGAGGAAAACCCAATGACTGGTTTCTTGGAACACCTGAAATCACTGATGCCAACTCCAAATGTAGCTGAGGGAGGTTGCCTTATGCTACCTGCCACATAAAACTAGCACCTTTGCCAGATTGAATCTTTTTTTACAAGGTTGAACCTGCAGGGGCGGTAAAGTAAGGTGCCAGTATTAAGGTTAGGGAGAGAGGTTTTGGAAATCTAGCAGGTCAGTCCAGGACTTCTTAGGCAGACACAATGGAAGAGCACTGGCTTTAGTATCACAAGGCTTAGTGTGAATGCCAACTCTATTGTAGGCTGGCCAATAGGCACACTAGTTAGGAGTACAGGATCTGAAATCCCTTGTGTGGACTCAATGCCAGTTCTGTTGAACTGGGTAAGTTCCCTCATCTTTTTACTTCAGTTTTTTTCATCTATAAAATGGGAAATAATGATAGTATTTTTCCCCCAACAGTTTCTGGGAAGATTAAATGAGTCCGCTCATGTAAGAACTAAGATCTATGTCTGAATCCACTAAGTACAGTCAATATTAACCATGGTTATTATGAGGCCTTGAGCAAGGTACTTAGTTAGGCTCTTTTCATTTCTTTTTTTTTCCATGTGAAAATAAGCATCACATCTCACAAAGTTATATAAATATTTAAATGAGGTAAAGTACAGAGAAATTACATTGTGTTTGGCTAAGAATAGGTGTGTCAATTAGGAGTGCTTTTGTGTTTTAGCAACAGAAAACCCTGTTAACAGTAACAAACATAGAGAGCATTTATTTTTGTCACAGAGAAAATAGTCCAGAGTTTGCCCATTCTTCACATTTAGTCAGAGGCTTCATGATGGCTGAGCTCTAAATCAGCATCTTAGTGATTACTTTGACTGTCAAGGTCCTTATTTAAGACAGGAAGAAAGGGGAAGGGACAATGCAAGCTCTATATAAAGCAATAATATATGCATGGATACGGTTGCCAGATAAAATACAGGAAGTCCAGTTAAATTTGAATTTCTGATGAACATGACTAAATTGTTAGGGTATTTACTAAGCAATATTTGAGACATACTTACACTAAATATTTGCATTTTTTCTGAAATTCAAATTTATGCTAGGAACTCCTAGACAGTTGCTGTTGTAACCTCACTAGCTAGACTCTGTTATCTGCAAAGAAGGCTGAGAAAGTATATGTTGCTTTTCATCCTTTCAGTAGGCAAAGCACAAGAGATTAGAGAATAATCTTAGGTTGGTCAATTAACATTACCTAGCTTAATAGGTGTTTCATGAAATCTTTCGTGAATATACCAGTGTAAGCCCTAATTAGAGTCCAGCATGAATTTAATTTTTGGATGAAGTATAAGGTGTTAGCCAAAAAAGGGGCAGGCTCTGCTTTCTGGTCATGATACCCACCCTTCTGAAACAATGACAGGCAGATGATTTCTCATTATGATAACTATGCACTGTTTTCCCTGGCTTCTCCCTAGCTCACACCTTCCCCCAAAAAGAAGAAGAACAAGAGTCATTCTTGTGAAAGGAGGGAAGAAGGAGCCTGCTACAAGTATTACTCTGCTAACTGAGACACAGAAGGAAGGAGAGAGACTTTACAGGGGTAGTCTTATGGATAAAACACCCTAAAGGCCATCATATCCAAAAGAGAAAACAGAATCTAATACTAGATAGAAGGTTGACTTTGATTAACAGGCAGCAAACCAAGAACTGAGAAAAAGCAAACCTATATCTTGTCATTTGAGATCAAATATTTTTGCCTTCCCTATTTCAATGTCTTCTCTTTCTGTGTCCTCAGCAAATAAAATAATGTTTGGATAAGAAATAGATTTACAAACAAAGCATCTTTCTATTTGGATACATGGTCACATGAAGGAAAGGTTTTGTTCTTTTACCAAAAAAAAAAAAACCTTGCACAGAAAATGCATACAAATGATTGCAGCTGTCAGGATCACAACTTTAGAGAAAATGCAGATGGTATAAAATAATATTCACAAATAGCTAATAGAATTTTAATAGCTACAAGAAAGAAGAGAAAATGAAAGCACTGAATCTACTTCAGATGTGAAGAGAATGAAATGGTCCCAGGAAGAGTCTAAAGGCAGAGCAACCCTTGATTTTTTTCCATGTTTAGAAGTGGCTCTCCCCGGTGCATTGATTTATGTGAGGATTAGGCAGCAATCATAGTCTTTAGACTAGCCTGGAAGGCATGTGCATAAAGTATGATATTTGCAATATGCAAATGTCACACATGATGAATGAAATGCTCAGTATGTCTCGAGGACACACAGATGCTAACCAGCCACTGCTTCCACGATGCAAATTGTTAAGGAACTTGGAGCAAAGGTATCTTTCTATAGCTAATTGATTTTTAAAAAAAATAACATGGTCTTTGAGTCTAAATACCAGTCACTAAAGCATAAGTCATTCTATCCATGTTGGCTTTGGGGGACTTGAGATATTTCTTAATCATGATAAAGGTCAGAAATGGGGATTAAGCAAAAGAAAGCTAGATCAACCTATGTACATATAGCACATATAGGACAAAATCACAAGGTCAAATGAAGATTGGATTAAAGAACTGATACCAAGAGTTAAGCCCAACCATAGAAATAAAAAAGCTATTCTTCAGGGCAGAGAATGAACAACAGGTCACGAATGTCCTCAGCCAAAGTCCACAATGACTCATGATGGTTCTTAAAGGGGAACAAAGACAATAAAAGCGAGAGGCCCCATAAAGACCAAAGATCAGCATCTAGATGGTTAGATGTTAACAAGTACTGAAAGAAGACAGCTTTAAGGGCAACAATCTGTTTTCCAGGCAGATAGTACATCACCACCAAAAGAAAGTGAAATCTAGTCCATGTGGACCTGGGAATTCAAAGCAAGACCAGGAGCAACACTGACTCGGGGTTGAACTGAAGGCAGCCTATTGATCCAGAAATTATTTCTCTTCCTGTGCCAGAAGGAGTCTTAGGGTCTTTAGAATCTAAGAGTGGGCTGGTTCCAACTGCACAAAATAAGGAGACACTGTCTACCGACTTTGGCTGATCATCAACTTAGCCCCTGTGCCTACCACCGTGAAGAGGCTCAGAATGCTTTGCTGCTAAACAATCTGAGCCTCCACGGTGAGGGTATCTTTGTTATTATCAGTTGTTGCCTTTATCTTTTCTGTTTCTTCTTGAACTAGAACTAAATGTTCAGCTCTGGGAGGCTGTCTGAAACTGAATGCAGGAGTCATGGGAAGTTTCTGAAGCCTGAAGGTAACGTGAAGGACTTGAAGGGCTGTCTATAGAGCAACAGTAAAATCCTGAAGGGGCTCCTGGGCCTGGAGAGCCAGTGTATGTGGTAGCAGTGAGGGCTCTGGAGCTGCACTGTCCAACCCAGTGTTGCACTGTATCAACAATAAACTCTAGATGTGGCTAATCCAAATCGAGATGCACTTGAACTATGCAGTACACATCAGATTTCAAAGGCTTAGCATAAATAATAATAATAATAACAATAATAATAAATATCTTATTATTTTTATATCAATTGCATATTGGAATGATAGTATTTTGGAGCTATTGGGTTACATATAGTATTAAAATTAATTTTATATTCTACTCTTATGAATGCAGCTACTAGAAAGATTAGAGCTACACATGTGACTTATATTCTCTTTCTTTTGGACACTGCAGCTCTAAAGGGAACATCAGAATTTGGTGATCTATGCTAATCCAAGTGCAGTCTGTGGACTCACAGCAACCCACACACCATTACTAGTTGGTGAGGAGGTAAGTGAAGAACTGGAGAGAAAGAATTTAGGAACTTTTATATCAATTTGAAACAGTTATGACATCAAAGTGTGTAAGAGTTTTTTTGTTTTCCAGATTCTGAAGAATTGGGAGGAAAAATTGATTTTTTTCTACATAGGTAGTTTTAGGAGCACTGAGAATTTATCACAAGTTGGGATGGATTTCAGTGGGTCGGAGACTTTAGAACTCAGGGACCTTGGAGGCAGTTGTTGGAGGTTTGCTGAGTGCTCCAGGGGAAGCTTGCCACTGAGACCATACAAACGAGGTAATAGTTTCCAATCATTTCCAGAGATTGCCAGTTCTGAGTCCCTGTATGGAGTGCTGAGGAGTAGGGGGCTTAAAAGGCATAATTAGGAAGTTTGAGGGGTGCTGAACGTAGACAATATATGATTCATGTAGCCCTAAATAAGTGGACACCTGCTTTTCAAGGAAGAATCTCAAGATTTCCTTCTTCACAGGAATGGTATAGATATATTCACTTACTTGCTCATCTATTCATTAAACATTTATTGAGTAGTTACTATGTTCCAGGAACTCTTCTAGATCCTGGAACTATAAGAATAAGAAAGAATTTGTGGCTACACATCAAGATCACACAAAATTCCCAGGAAAGGAGCACATACATTGTATGACAAGACATGGTATATGGGCCCAGGGAGATAACAAGCAGGATATGGCCACCATTGGCCAAAGGAGTAAGCAACTCTGGTATATCTTGAGAGGGGAAGAGGTAACACTACCCTCACAGGCAGGTTTCCTGGAAAGAAGCAGCAAGAAATTTGAGAAAAGATCAGTGATTATAGCCGGGCCAGTGTCCTCAGTGGCTGAGCACAGACCATGAACCAGGAGGTCACGGTTCGATTCCTAGTCAGGGCACAAGCCTAGTTTGTGGGTTGTGGGCTCGATCCCCAATATGGGGCATGAAGGAGGCAGCCAATCATTGGTTCCCCCTCATCAGTGATGAGTCTATCTCTCTCTATCCCTCTCCCTTCCTCTCTGAAACCAAATATATATATATATATTCACATTTATATTTATATATTTATATATTCATATTTATATTTATATATTTATATTTATAGACCAATGATTGTAGATTCAGATAGAACTAGGTTTGAGTCCTTGTTTTCTGCTTATAGGCAAGTGGCCTTGGACCTTAGTTCTCATCCCTCTAAAATGGAACTAGAGATAATTACAAAGGAAATTTTACACATCTGAAATGAAATAATAAAAGTTAAGCATCAGCCAAAACTGGTTTGGCTCAGTGGTAGAACGTCGGTCTGCGGACTGAAGGGTCCCGGGTTCGATTCCGGTCAAGGGCATGTATGTTGGTTGTGGGCACATCCCTGGTGGGGGGGTGCACGAGGCAGCTGGTTGATGTTTCTCTCTCATTGACGTTTCTAGCTCTCTATCTCTCTCCCTTCCTCTCTGTAAAAAATCAATAAAATATATATTTTTTTAAAAAGTTAAGCATCAGGCACATTGTGAGTGCTCAGTAATGGTAAGAAAGTACATGAACTTCACATTCAACATTCCCTGGGGACACACTTTTTCTCAGAGTTTCTTATAAGGCTGATAATTTAGGTGGGGTTAAATGGGCCCTGCTCTGAAGATTGGAGAGTCACCAGGTCAAACTGGTAGACAGACCAATGAAGAAAGAGTGGGTTGACAACATTTTAAAGCTGGGTATTATTCTGTTTCCACTGGGTATCAGGTAGATAAAAGGCTGCAGTTTCAGCTGGTGAGGATGTTGAGCTGGGATCTGTGAGAAATAAGAGAATCCAAGGCCAGAACACTAGCATACCACAGAATTACATGTCAGTTGAAAAACTAGTGTGCATTACAAAGCACAATACTGGTAATAGACAAAATGGATGGGCAAGTGCTCTGAGAAGAGGGCTAGTCAATATAAGGTGTTATTATTGTTAATACGTTCTATCTATCTAGAGAGGCTTGGGCTGTGAAAAATGGACACCATTCAAGTTCAAAGAGCTTGTCCTACATAGAGCCAAACAAATGGGTAGTCCTTCCTTGAAGATGCTGATTAGTTGTGGAAACCTGTGCTCCAGCTCTGGGAGCCAACCCAGGTCCCAGGGAGTGGGCAGCTGCCAGCCCTGGCAGAAGAACCAGCTGACTCAATGGGCCATCAGTCACTGAGTGGCACAGGCAGAAGGCAGGGGAAATGAGTTTCCTTTGCATCAATAGCTCCTGCTTAAACAAAACCAAAATGAAGTGTCTTGGCATTTTTCTTCCAGCACTGTGAGGTTAGCTGGAGACATTCAATCTCATTGACAGTGTCTTTAAGAAACACACTATCAGGGATCACCACATTCATATGCAAATGTGGTGGCAAGCTTCAGAGCCCTAATTGATGTATATTCTGTGTGTGTGTGTGTGTGTGTGTGTGTGTGTGTGTGCACTCACGTAATCAGTTGTGCTGGAGTTAGCACTGAAACCAAGATTTAAAAAACCACAATGACTGCTATTAACTGGACTCATGGAAAGTAACATGAAAAAACTATATTACATGGCTATGCTTAGGCACCAGAGAGCTGAAATAAGAGAGATGCCTCTGCAGCCTCACGCTAGCATCGTCAGTATTAGCTGATTCAACTCTCTTGACTCACAGTGATGCATACTGAAAAAAGGGTTTTCTTAAATCCTCCCAAATGGCTCGTTTAATCAACCACAAATTTGATTAACTTTGGGGTTTTTCTAAGTTAACTGGATTTAGATAACAGTAAGAGAATCATGGGTCTGTGCAAGTGTCTAGACTCCTCTTTGATGTTGTGTGTGTAGAAGTGGTGTACATATGCGTGAAATATGGACAGAAACAAGTTGAGTTTCTGCAGACATTGGGCTTTGTTATTTGTATATTGAAAATCACATTCAAGAGAGAAAAGAACAGAGTTTAAAGTTGTTTATGAAAGAGTCAGATCCATGCATGATTGCTAAGGTTTTCTGGGAAAATTATATAGAAAGCAGTGCTCTTTTGTAATATGTTTGCAGTGTCCTACATAAATGTAGTAATGCAGGCCACATGAGACTGACAGCTTGCTGGGCAACCTCACATTGTGTCCTAAGTAAACAGATCTGGGGAAGAAGGGTTATGTTAGTCAAGGAATGGGTTTTTACATTTTATTTCATTTATTTCTTTACTTGTTTATTTGTTTGTTTATTTAAAGAGGCCTAAGATGGGACCCAGGCATCCACATTTCTAATAAGCTCTCCTGGTGGTTCTGATGCACACCAAGGTAGAGAATCTCTCTCTCACTCTCTCCCTCTTTCTCAAATACATGTGCGCGCGCGCGCACACACACACACACACACACACACACACACACACACACACACACGAGAGATGCCTCTGCAGCCCCACTCTAGCATCTTCAGTATTAGATGATTCAACTCTCTTGATTAACAGTGATGCATACTGAATAAAGAGTTTTCTTAAATCCTCCCAAATGGCTCATTTAATCAACCACAAATTTGATTAACTTTGGGGTTTTTAACTGGACTCATGGAAACTAATATGAAAAAACTATACTACATGACTATGCTTAGGCACCAGAGAGCTGAAATGAGAGAGATGCCTCTGTAGCCTTTTTATAAAAAAAAAAATCCATCATTATAAAGATATGTAATTGCATTAGGAAAAAAAATAGAAAATAGCTATGAGACAATGATTACCCACAAGTCTACTAGCTGAACCGAGTAGCAGTTTGGAATGTTTACTTCTAGATTTTACCCCCCTCTCTGTGCAAGAAGTGCTGTTATTTCATGATCAGAGTTATTAACCATGTGATTGCTATCCACTGGATTTTAGGCGGAGGTTCTGGGGGCTTCCTTTGTGAGGTTCCACCCTACTAAATGCAGCTGCCAATCAGGAGCACTTATTTCCTCCCTTGACACTGTAGCCAAATTACCCTCCTCTGTCATGAAGCTCAGACACTTTTGCATTAATTCAGGTGTTCTCTTGGTGAGCCACACCTTTGTCAGAAAGGCTTAAACTTAAAGTAGCAATGTGGAGGAGCAGGTGAAGACCTTAGCCCGGGTTTATCCCTGTTTTCCACTGTGATTTCTAAGCTTATGTATGCCTGGGAATATCAAAGCCCTGGTTGGGATCCCGCGCCTCTCATGAGCTCATGAATCTCTCCCATTCGCGTGCACTGCCGGCACATTAAACATATTATTCTGTTTTGACTGAACGCCGGTAGGATTAAATTCCATCTTTCCATCTGTGGCCCCCTGGCTTGTGGGAAAGATAGAGCGTGGCAATGGAGCACAGACCCCTTCGGGACATGTGTGAGCAGGCTGCTTTCTGCTAGACAAGATCAATTTCTCCCTTCTATGGCACAAAATCTCAACATCTGCTCTGTCTTTACCTCCCAGACATCACGACAGGTGTAGCCGTCTTTAAAACATGGCTTGGAAGCAACATATGGCCTGTCAGCAGTGAATAGAGGCTAAAACCATGCAGTGTGTAGGAGGAGGTCTGCATCAGCGCTTGGACCTTATTGTTATATTTCAACTATCGATAGAGGCCTGGTGCACCAATTTTTGCACAGGTGGGGTCTGGCCACTGTGATTGAGGCCAGTGGAGATAGGGGAGGTGGGAGGGCCCATCAGGGGCAGGGCTAGTGGGAGGCAGGAGGGGTCCAGGGTGGTTGGCTGGCCGGCTGCCCCCTGTTCAAACTTCAGTTGAACTCCCAGTTGAGGGAACAATTTGCATATTATCCTTTTATTATATAAGATTGGCCTTTAATTTCTCCAGGCTTGTCCATCTCTCACTGTCCCATCGACATGCTTGGCACAGAATTCTGATTTTCATTCTTGCCTCTTCCAGCTGTTTCTCACCAGTTTACCCCCTCCCTGCCCTCTACTCCCCCGTAGGGAAAGGAAAGTTAAATGATGCTAATCTGCCAAATACTTCTGATCATTAGGAAGCCATAAGAATGAACATAATCATCAAAGAAAATTAATTGCCAAAGAAGACAAGGGTAGAGCAGGATGCCCAGGACAGGGGAGAGGGGTGCAGCAGCGGGAGCTCTGTCCCCTCTTTGTGGTTTTGAGAGCTATGGTTGCAGCTAGCAGCACCCAGGATGCTAAACAAGGGTCTTGTCCCCACACTTAATTGTGAGAACAGCCCCAGCATAGCAAGCAGTGCCAGGCTGAAGGCAAGGGAGGGATCCCCTGGATTTCTTCCTTTTTCTCCTCCCCCTCCTCTGGGGGAGATTCTTGGTTACTTTTTTAATTTCAGTTCAAAATAGAGGTTGGGGGGAAAGAAGCCTGTGTGGGCCTCCTGCAAGAAATACCATTAATAATTAATACTCAATAATAATCAAATCCATGGGAGACTCGTTACAAGAAGCATCTTGACAGACCCGTGGATGGATGCCTGTAGCTTTACTTCTTCATCAGCTCGCGGGATTGGGTCAGCAGGGACTTGAGTGCACATTAAGCGGTGACAAAAAGAGGATAAATAGCAGGTTTGTTCACGGAAAAGGCTTATGCATCCCTATAGGGTTTTTTCATTTTAGGTTTATGGCTTGGTGGGGAATTTCCCTTTAATTGGGATTGTAATATAAGGATGGAACCTGTCAACATTTACAAGAGAGATGGGAGAGTAATTCTCCCTAACTTATTTGTTGTTATTATTGCAACGCTACTTCCTTTTGGAGGCTTTGTATCACAGAGGCGAACAATCAAGCTGATGAGAGAGAGAGAGAAAGAGAAAGGGGGGACTATACAGAGTTCATGACTCCTTGGAAGTCAGACTTCAGAGTGTCCAGTGAAGTACTTACACTTGGTTATTCAGAGCACTTGGCACATGCCTTGTTTTGTTTAATCTTCACATAACCCTGTGAGATAAGTATTCGTGAGCCCACTGTCTAGATGAGGAAACTGAGGAACAGAGAGGGTAGGTAATTTTCTCAAGATTTCACAGTTAGTAAGCAGCAGGGTTGGGATTCCAATCCCAGTAGGCTCACTGGAAGGTCAGCTTCCACTGCTCCTTTCTCCTGTCTTTGTATAGAGTGAGAACGACTATCTCCACAGCCAAGTAAACGTGCAAGATGCCTGATGTTCTCAGGCAGGAAGTGCCCGTTAGTCTACCCTGTGTTCTATAAAATACACAAAAATATTTGGGCTCACTGTCCAACATCCTCACAAAGAAAGCAGGTGTGGTCACAGCAGGAAAAAAGAATTTTACTCAGATGGTCCACCAAGGAGAAATTAATGCAGGGACTAAGAGGACAAAATTAAAGGAACCAAGAAATAAGCAATAGCAGCTGTGACTACAAACATCAGATTCTAGGGCAAAATCTATGCCTCTACTCACTAAAAGCTTCCTTAGCATCTAAGCAGAATTCCTCAAGGCAGACTGTGTCAATATTCAAAGGCCTTCTTCAGAATGGAATTTTGTTATTTAAATTTGGGGGGAAAATTTTGAATAAACAAAGAATACTAAAAATAATATAAGACGCCCAATAAACCCAACATCCAAATTTATCAAATGTGAACCATTAATATATTTGCTCCACATCTTTTTTTTTTTAATTTCAAAGAAATTTAAAGTCATAATGTAAAGACTAACTCCATCAATCTCATTCACCTTCCCTCTAGCCATGGACAGTCACTATTCTGGGGCTGGTAGCATATCAGTAGCACACTTTGCATACTTTTTATACCTATTGATGTATCCATAAGCCTATGGGTTATTACTCTGTGTATTTTTAAATGTATGCAAATTTTATTTGTATGTGCAGTCTGCATATAAACTGTCTTTGTAAGCAACTTGCTTTTTAAATTTAGCGTATTTTAATTCATATCATTATAGATACATTAAGTTTATTTTATTATCTGAATGGAACTTCAGTGTATGACTACACTACGGTTTATCCCTCCTTTGTTGATAATTTTTAAGTTGTTTATAATTTTTCTCTGTTAAAAACAATGCTGCAATA
Organism: Pipistrellus kuhlii; assembly: GCF_014108245.1. Classification (NCBI taxonomy): domain Eukaryota; kingdom Metazoa; phylum Chordata; class Mammalia; order Chiroptera; family Vespertilionidae; genus Pipistrellus; species Pipistrellus kuhlii. Next base: position 9,850,175 of record NW_023425493.1, read on the forward strand.
AGCATTCTTGCATATATCTGCATGAGCACATTATACAAAAAATTCTCTAGGAGTATAGTCCCTGGATTATATTTTATTAGATTGTGCCAACCTGCCTTACACAGTGCCAATTTTTATACTTATTAGCACTGAATGATAGTTCTTATTTACCCACATTGTTCATATATATATATATATATATATATATATATATAATTTCATAAATATATGTAGATATATTTCCTATGGATGATTTTAACTCATGCTTCAAAGAAGGGCTTATTATTCTGGTATCTAATCTTCATATATGTTACAAATACTTATCTTTTCATTTGCTTTATGATATTTTTAGTTGTGAAGATTTTAATTTTAATGTGGGCAAAGTTATCCTTCTTTCCCTTATTGTGTGTGTGTGTGTGTGCCTTGTTTAGGAGGTCCCTTCTCTACTGCAAGTTTGTAAAAATACTTACAAATTTTTCTATATTCTTGTCTGAAAATAATATTTGCATTTTACATTTAGGTTTTAAATTATCTGGAATTGATTTTTTAAAATATTATGTGATAGAAATATCATTTTGTTATACACTGAGTGGCCAGATTATTATGTTTCTGAACACATAATAATCTGGTCACTCAATATATATATATATATATATATATATATATATATATGTGAGTGTGTGTGTGTGTGTGTGTGTGTGTATATATATATATATATATATATATACACACACACACACACACACACACACACACTCATACACACTCATACACACATTAGAGGCCGGTGCATGAATTCGTGCATGGGTGGGGTCCAGCCAGCCTGGGCAGGGGAGGGGACATGGGCAATTGGCTGGTCTGCATGCTGGTCTAACTCCTGGTTGAGGAGACAATTTGCATATTAGCCTTTTATGCATTCAGAGGTAATCTGGCCACTCGGTGTATATGTGTATATATACATATTTTTCAATGATCATAACATTATCTGTTGATTACATTATGCTTGTTCCACAAATTTAAAACACTGCTCTTTAATGTGCTTTATTTATATAGGCAAGAGTTTGTTTCTAAGTCTACTGTTTCATAGGTTTCCTTTCCACTTCCAGTGCCAGTACCTCGCTGTCTTAATGAATATATTTGTCAGTTAGCACTGATAAACATTGCAGGGATTCCTCATATCACAGCTTATTAGGTAGTCTTGAACTTCGCTCTGCCATTTCAGTTTTAGGATTAGTTTATCAACTTTCATGAAAACCTCTATTACAGTGGTTCTCAACCTTTCTAATGCCTTGACCCTTTAATACAGTTCCTCATGTTGTGGTGACCCCCAACCATAAAATTATTTTTGTTGCTACTTCATAACTGTAACTTTGCTACTGTTATGAATCGGAATATAAATATCTGTGTTTTCTGACGATCAACCCCCCAAAGCCACTCCCACCCCTCAGGACAAGCCCCAACAGCTCCAGTGTCCGTGACCATTGGTTATATTACATGTATTTTGAAATATTTATCATTAGATTACTTATTGTTTGGCTATTATAAAGAGTTTCTTATACAATTTTCACTTTCTACTTGTTTCTTTTTTAAATGTATTTTTAAATTACTGTTTACAATATGATGGCAGCTTCAGGTATGCAACATAGTGATTAGATATTTATCTCATGAAGTAATCACCCTGATAAATTTATTACCCATTTGTCACCAATCACAATTATTACAACATTATTGACTATATTCTCTATGCTGTACTTTATATTCCTTTGACTATTTTCATCACTGGAATTTGTAGTTTTTATTTGCTTCTTGATGGTATTTAAAAACACCGTGGGTTTTTTTTTTAATTTCTAATTAATGAAGATATAATTGACATCAATAAAGGTATTCATTTTAAACGTGCAGTTCAGTGAGTTTGACAAATGCATATATTGTACTTACATAACATGATGGCACTGAGCAGCACATAAAACATCTTCATAGCCGAGACTGGTTTGGCTCAATGGATAGAGCGTCAGCTTGGGGACTGAAGGGTCCCAGGTTGATTCCAGTCAAGGGCATGTGCCTTGGTTGTGGGCATATCCCCAGTAGGGGGTGTGCAAGAGGCAGCTGATCGATGACTCTCATCAATGTTTCTAACTCTCTATCTCTCTATCTTTCTCTCTGTACAAAATCAATAAAAATATATTAAAAAAAAAAATCTTCACCATCCCAAAAGATTCCCTTATGCCTTTTCCTGGTCAGAAACCTGTCACTCTGTTAACTATAAGAGTTCATCTTCTCTAGAATTTCATATGAATGGAATCATATATGTATACTGTCTACCACCTGTAAATCAATTTTATACATTTCATTTCCAATCAGTATTCCATTCATTAATATTTTCTACTCTGATTGCTTCTCTACAGAGATAAAAGGAAGTGACAAGAGCAGACATTTTTACCTTGTTCCTAATCTTAGAGAGGAAAGCATGCATTGTTTCACCATTAAGTGTGAAGCTAGCTGTAAGTTTTTAGTAAATGACCTTTATTAGTTTACAGAAGTTCCCATGTATTCTTAATTTGGTGTATTTGTATTTTCCGGCTTATAAGATGACCCCTAATTTTACAGTTAAAACATAGGTTTAGGCCTATATTCGCTGTATAAGACTACCCCCCACTTCAAAGAAAAGACTTACTTTGCCGTCAAGGTCTGCAGGTAATTTTTGTGCAATTTTGGTCTTTTGCCCCCGATTTTCGGTTGACTTTTTTTCGTTTCAAAAGTCGTCTTATACGCCGGAAAATACGGTAAGTTTTTATAATGAATGCATACTAGATTGTGACAAATGTCTTGTCTGCAACTAGTGAGATGACTGGATATTTTTTCTCCTTTGTTGTGCTAATAAGACTAATTATATTTATTACTTTTTGAATGTTAAAAATCCTTGAATTCTTGGAATTAAATTAACTGACATGAGGCATTATCCTTTGTATGTATTGTTGGATTCAATTTGATACTTTTTATTAAGATTTTTTGTATCTAGACACATCAGAGATGTCTGTCTGTAATTTCTTTCATGCAATGTTTTTGTCTGATTTTGTAAGAGAGTAATATCAGACTCATAAATTGAGAAGCAATCTTTTCTTTACTTTATAAAAGCAAAGGCTCAATAATTGTATTATTTTTTTTCTTAAATGTTTTATAGAATTCACCAGTAAATCCGTTTAGAATAGTAAGAATATTTTATAGAAATTGTTAAATTGAAATATCAATTAAAAATATATGTAGTGGCTAATCTGATGTTTTATTTTCTCTTGAACCAGTCTTGATAATTTTTCTCTTCAAGGAATTTGTACTTTTGATCTAGTTTGATTACTTTATTGACATAAAGTTGTTTATAATATTTACTTAATATCTGTAGTGTCTGTAATAATGGCCTTTCTTTTCTTTCTCAATATTGGTAATTTGTGTTATCTTCTTTTGTTTTTATCAATCTATTAGAAGTTTATTGATTTTTATTATTTTTAAAGACCCTAATTTTGGTTTCATAACTTTTTAAATATATATTTTTACTTATTTCAGAGAGGAAAGGAGGGGAAGAGATAGAAACATCAATGATGAGACTCATTGATTAGTTGCCTCCTGAATGCCCCCCACTGGGAATCAAGCCTGCAATTCAGACATGTGCCCTGATCTGGAATTGAACCATGATTTCCTCATTCATAGGTTGAAACTCAACCACTGAGTCATGCTGATCAGAACAGTTTCATAATTTTAAATTTTATCATTTATTTCTGTTTTGATCTGTATCGTTTCCTTTATTATATTTACTTTGAGTTTAATTCACTCTTCCTTTTCTTATGAGAAGTTTAAGTCATAAATTTTAAAGTGTTATACTTTTTAATATGAGCATATAAAACTATAAATTTCACTCAAGCACTACTTTAGCTGTGTTCTACAAATTTTAAAATGTGTTTTCATTTTTCACTTAGTTCAAAATTTTTCCAGTAATGCTTATGATTTATCCTTTGACCTATTGGTTATTTAGAATTATGTTAATTAGCAAACACTTGAATATTGTCCTGATTAATTTCTTTAATTCATAGTTAATTTAATTCTGCTATGATCCAAGAACATACTTGATATATCAACATTTTAAAATGTGTTGACACTTCTTGTGTGGCTTAGTATATGGTATAACTTGGAGAATGATCTCTACACTAGCAAAAAACTGTACTCTGAAGATGCTAAATGGAGTACTTTATAAATGACAATTAAGTCAATTTGGTAGATAGTATTATTTACATCTTTTATATTACTATTGATTTTCTGGTTACTGATTCTATCAACTAACTCTTCAACTATGATATGGCTTTGTCTACATTTTCTCTCATTTCTGTTCATTTGGCTTCATGTGTTTTAGAATTTTGTACTTAATGCATGCATATTTAGAATTTCTATATCTTCTGATGAACGGATCCTGTAATCATTATTTAATGACCCTCTTTATTTTGTATAACATTACTTATTTTGAAGGTGGCCTTGTCTGATAATTTTAGTTATTTAAGTCTTTTTTTAATATCTTCAAGGTGTGCCTTTTTCTGTTCTTTAACTTTAAGCTTATCTATATTTTTGTACTTAAAGTCAGTAGAAAAAGAAAACTTGATTGTGCTGAAATCAAGAAAGAAGGAGCAATACTTTTGCTTAGACATGAAGAACTAGCATCCAGTATCATCTAAGCCTCTGCATTATGCTCAGGCTAGACCTCTGTATTATGCCCAGGCTAGAATTATTTATATTCTAGGCTACATGACTAATAAATACCCCAGGCTAGGAATTCTCTTATGGCTGGGATCTTGCTTCATCTACCTTGTCCTATCAGTTGCAACAGAATAACATGATGTTCATTAGCAAATAGCAAAGCACTTTGAATGCAGACGGTTTGGATTTGAATCCTGAGTCAGGCATGTGCAGACTGTGTTCTTGAGTAAGCTATGTAACAAATTATCTATAAAATAAGGGTAATGTTATGTACCAGTTGTGACAAAGTATGAATGCATGTAAAGTGCTTGAAATCGTCTCTAACATGTTACAAATGCACAATAAATGTTAGTTATTCCTACCCAGTACAGAACCTAGCACACTGCATGCAGCATAGGAATACATTAACATTATTTTAAAATATCCTTATAGTTTAATTATTTTCTAATATAGCCCTTTCTTGGTCCCAGCTTTGAACTGTTTTCCCTGTAGCTAACATTATCTAACCCTCAGCCACAGACTCAATGCACGCTGGTCTCCTGAGACCAAACCTGACCTTGGACAAAAAGGATTGTAGGGGCCTTTGGGTGGATGCTTCGATGCTTATCTCTGACCTTGTGCCCATTTATGCAAACTCAGTGGGCATCAGCTCTTTTCATCTTTCCCTTGTGCTCAAGACTCTCTCTTTACTAGTCCTCCTTGCCTGTCCGGTTGTTTCTATGTCTGCTTCTTTCTCCTTCTTGACTCTAAAACCTGAGCTTGCCTTGCTGTGCTTTGGAGTTTGTAAACTGTGCTTAGCTCCACACATGACTTTGAAATGGGCATTCAGCTCCCAGGGCTCTCCTATAATTAATGTTCATAATTAGCGTAAATGCGCTGCAGAGATTTGCAGCACAATATGCCACACGTGGACCTAATTGGGACCAAAGGACTACTAGCCCCAATTCTGAGGCCTTTAGGATAAGGGAATTAGGTATCTAAAGAGTTCTAAGAGGGCTAATAAGGCACAGAGGATTAGGTAATTAATGGATACAAGGCTGCACTGGAAAATGTTGTCAAAGGGATTCTCACCAGTCCTGCTCCTCTGGAGGCAATTTATTTTTTTATTTTTTTTTTATGCAAGATGATTCTTCATTTTTCTCCAGTTTCTGGGGGTTTCCCTCTTGGGAAGCATCCAGGGAGAATATAGCTTTGGTTTGCATTTTCTTATATCTGTGGCCTTGAAAAATAATTAAAGCTTTATCAGCAAGGTGCCATGAAGAGGCGTATTGGAGCAATTATATGGGTAATCTACGTTAAGAAAGAAGGACATCTTTATTTTTGGTTTAGATTATTCAGCCTGCTTTTATTTTTGTGTTTAGTCAGTCAGGCAACCATGCAGAGGGAATAAGGCATGTAATAAGAATGAATTAAACATCTGCCAGATGAATAAGCCTTTTGTGCAAAATATCAAGTGATGTTAATAATTTTTAGTCATTCTGGTTTGTACCTGATTGTGTTTTGCACCTAAACTTCATAGGCCTTCTCATCTATTGGCTTGGTGAGTTAATGGACAGTGGTAAGAAGGCCACCTTCCATTCCCCAAACAGGCCTCAGTTTACCCAGCTGTGAACAAGAACATGGATTTTACTGTAATAGTTCTTATAAAACATTTTAAAATTATTTATCAGATAATGCAGCACTTTTATACTTTTCTAAACCTGAGCAATTTAAACCTGATACTACAGTTGCCTGTGCATTTGGTGGTGGTGGTGGTGGTGTGTGTGTGTGGGGGGGGGGGGGGATCAGTTCAGCCTTTAGCTTGCCTCTCGGTGGATGAATTAGTGAGCTAATTTGGTTGGTTTCATTTCTCTAATAGAGGTGTAAAGGATTGTGTCCAAATTCTTCATGCTTTGGAGCAAGACACTGGTTCCCATGTCGTATACCTTCTGTAGTGCCTGACATTGGTGATTCTGAATTGTACTTATCATCACAAGACTCTCAATTCTTGACCAAATACTTTCTCAACTTGAAAGCTAGTGATTTCTAAACCAAGAATAAGAAATAGAAAAGAATGACACACAAAAAAGGACAAAGTTGGTGGGCACAGAGTATCAGAATTTTGAGGGGTTGTTTGTTTGTTTGTTTGTTTGTTTAATTTCTACTGTTCTTAGAATAAAATGATAAATGATTGAAAAATTGAAGCCTGGGTTGATTTGCTTTGTGATTTCTTCCATTGTTTCCTTCATGTAATTTTGTTCACCTGAAAAGGGGAATCATGATATCAACTCACAGGATATTAGTGAGAATTATGTAAAATGTATGTAAAATGTAAAAGATTTTGAAAATTACTAAGCCACCTACAAATATAAATCAGGAATGTCTTTGACATGAAGCAATCTTGATTTCCACATTGTGGGGATATCTCACAACCAGAAACTTAGAAAACTAATTCCATTAAAGAATGCTCCCCAATTTATAAATGACAATCAGGAAGATGGTGGTACCCTGTGTTAAAATTAATTTTTATCTAATATAGGCAGGCCCCTGGAACCTGGTACTGGATTAGCCTCCAGGGTAGCTAGCAAAAAGGCACTTTACAAAATTAACCAATTTTAGGTCACACAGGTAAAGGACCATCTCTTCTCTTTTTAACCCTGTATCACCTGCCAGAGCACTCCACAGGAGGTCAGACCTTGGGGCTGTGAACTCCCTTCCAGCTGTGTCAGTGCTCAGAGCTTCTTCCTCATAAAGCATAGAAATGGAGTGAGGGATTCAGGAAAACTCTCCATTGAGGACATTTCCTCTCTATGCAACTTCAATATCTCCAGTCCACCCATGTTTTGCAAGGTCCCCTGCAATAATAGAAATAAAATGCACTTGAGGTAAAAAGGGAGGGAAGGAAAGAGAAAGGGAGGTAGGGAAGAGAGGAAAGAATGAAATAGAAAAAAAAGAGAAGAGAGTGAGAAAGGAAGGCTTGGTTCATTGACTTTCTAAACTCTGTACCTGGAGGTGTACTTTTAGTTTATTGGGAAAAGGGAGAAATTGGGGAGGCAACATGAATTACAGAGAGCCTAGGAATGGTGGGAGGGGCAGGCAGAAAAAAACAATTGAGCTCAGCATCTACTCTAGCTGAGCAGGCTACATGAAGCAGTCAACAAACTCTCACTGGGTACTGGTGCTGGAGTAAGAAAGATGAATGGCACTCCATCTAATTCAAGTCTGTCCAATTGCAAGGTCTAAGTTAATAGAAATGTGCTATTCTACTTCTGTCCAGTATGGTAATGATAGATGCTTCTTGAGCACTTGAAAGGTGGCTAGTGTGGTGGAAGAACTAAATTCTTAATTAATTTGAATTAATTTCAATATAAACAGCCACATATAGCTAGTGGTTGCAGTATTGGACATCATGGAGCTCATCTGTTATCATTAGAATCATGGATTTCTGAGAGCTAGAATAGGTAACTGTGCCAAGCCGGCATGGCCACGGGTGAACCTGGGAGGAGGCTGTGAATGATTTAGAAAAGAGACAAGAGAATAAAGCTGGGTCTAGGTGGGGCACTGCTCTCTGATGGAGAGACAGTGCCACAGCCTACAAACTGAGTCTTTATTATATAGCCAAATTCCATGAGGCAAAGTAAGGGTGTGGACAAGATGTTTACAATGTTCTCTCGGATTTCCAATCTATTCAATTACATGCACCTGAACTCTACCAAGCCCACATCACTCAGCCACATGGGACCACAGGTCCAGACCAAAAGGTCAAACTTACAACTACAGCCTTTGGCTATAATTGTGCTGGGTCTTGCATGGGGCTTTGCCACGAGAGGATAGTGCCCTTTCATTAGTCCCAGGCTTGAACCTGTCCAAACACTGTAACAGCTCTCCACAAGTAACAAAGGTTATTTTAACCTATATATGTTCTCTTCTGGCACTCTCAGAGTTACCAAAGTTGTTGCTGTTACATAACCGGATTGCAGAGAATGTGGGAAGTATGGGGACATATTTGATGTAGCCACATGGAGAATACACCAAACATATCTCCATTTCTAACTGCCTATTGAGGGAATTAATGAGGTCTCACTCAGACTCAGAGATCGGTCTCTGTCTTAAGGATGGCTGTTCAGATTGTGTCTGCCAGTTGTCATATGAGAAGTAGGCAGAGGAAATCCCAGCTGAAGTGGGTAAAAGTGGCCCTAAACCTACTGCTGATTTTTAAAAAATATATATTTTTTAATTTATTTCAAAGAGGAAGGGAAAGAGAGAGAGAAACAGAAATATCAAGGTCAAGGATGAAAGAAAATCATTGATCAGATGCCTCCTGCAAGCCCCCAACTGGAGGTCAAGCCCGCAACCCAGGCATGTGGCCTGATCAGAATTAAACCATTTCCTCCTGGTTCATAGGTCCATGCTCAACTACTGAACCACACTGGCCGGGCTTGCTGCTAATTCTTATCCTTCGGCATCCTTCCTAAGAGGATTCCTTACACAGAGCCAAGTCTTCAAAATCTTTGTTTTTTCTTTTCTTTTATGGTCTGTTGAGACACATCAAAAACCATTTAACACTGAGCCTATCATTTTAACTGAAGAAAAAAAATAGCTCAGAATTAAATAAGATTGTAAAGACAACTGAGATTTGAGTACCCACTTTATAGTCACAGCAATGTTAATTATTGTGTGCTAAACACTAAAATAAGTTAAACTTGTATGTCCATTAAAAGACTAGAAATCTACATTTAGAAAAATAAATAAGCACGCCGAGTATGCAAGGCAGCTTTTACAAATGCTGTCCAATATTGCTTCTTTTAAATCCTGTGTTGAGACTCCTCATCTTTGTTTCTGTCTTCACATTCCTGGCCATTGACCATGGCAGAGACCTCTTTGGCAACCAAAAGGTTGGGTCCATCATGAGTGTTCTTGCCATAGATCTTGCATCCAGGGTGCTTGGTGTCTGCTCCGAAAACATCCCTCTATGCCACATGTGTCAAACACAAGGCCCTCGGGCCAAATCCGTCCCGCCAGGCCTTGCAATGTGGCCCGCACCGCGCTGTCATCACTGCACTCCGCTGCGTTTCCATCACAATGACAGTTTATGACTGTTCAGTAAACCATTCGGCCCGCGATTTAGGCTGGATTTTAGATTTTGGCCCCTTCTCTGATTGAGTTCGACACCCCTACTCTATGCTGATGTTCTCCCAACTCTAGTTGTATTGGCTTCTTCTGTATAAATTAGTGTCAGTACTCCACAGGAGTTTCTTACGATAATCCCAAATTCTTAGGCTGGCTGTCTTACATCTGCTTAGATTTTGCTCATCTCCTTGCATGGTAGACTGAACTTTGTTTCTTTTTCTCCCAGCTGAGAGCTGTGATTTCCACCACACACACACACACACACACACACACACACACACACACACCCGGCAAAAAAATGTCATCATGCTTTTGACTTAAAGTTTCCCCACATCCTGACCACCCTTACTGTGACAGTGGCAACAGCAAAAGCTGGACTTTGCCAGCCCCCTTCCTCCCTTCCACTCACCCCATTATGGCCCATCCTCACACACCATCCTCTAGCTTAGAACTGGCTCATTCTCTGACGAGGGTTTCCTCCTATCGGCACCCACCACCCTTCCCTACAGTAAAGCTGCTTGACCCATGACTAAGTATTTCAGATATCTGGGAGCCCACTTCTTCTTGGTGGTTTGGTACACTTTGCAGTTGGCTACCAAAAGCCCCAGGACCTTATCCTGGGGAGTGCCCAGGGCTGAATATTTCAGCACTTAGAGAGTCTGACATTGAATCGGTAAAGGTCACCCAAAGACGAAATGAAATCATTCCTGTGCCTTTAAGACACACTCTCCAGCTCATTATGATAAGATGCCTGTTAAATTTTTGTCTCCCTCCATAGAGATTAAGTCTCACGTGTGTTATCTGCACTAATGAACCACTTGCTCTTGTATCTCTTTCCTGGATGGTTTGTCACCGGCGCTGTCCTGTCCTATAAAGCCCCAATGACAGTGAACTGTTGACAGAGTATTAGAGAGAGCTCAGATCTTTAAAGCCAGGGATGTGACAGAGAATTTTTTTCAGTCTCCCAATCTTCGTACTCTCTGTGCTCTAACACGATTCCATTAAATCAGAAAGATTAGAGCGTGTCAGACCCTTAGCATCTTCCCTCTGATTTGCAAATACAAGTGTGGGATTTGTTATTAATTCTTGTTGTTGCAGCTATAGAGCAGGCACCATTAACTATAGCTAAGCCATTTACCTGATTAGTATTAATCAGAAGTGTCCCATGAGTCATATCGGTTGGAGAGGCCTGGATGCTTTTCAGTAGAGGGGCTTTGCAGAATCAAATGAGAATTGATTGATGATCCCAGAGTTCATGTATCCAACTAAAAAGCCAGCTACATTCTGGTATCTCACTGCAGTGAAAGCACTGTCCTCTCTGCATGCAAAGAAGGCAAGTTGCCTAACTGACCTTTCAGAAAGACAGGCTGTGCCTTGAGTTACTTCTTCTCAGTGGGACCAGGGAAACAGCGAGAGAGAAGAGAGGAGAGGAGAGGGGAGGGGAGGGGAAGGGAGAGAAGGGGAGGGGAAGGGGGAGGGGAGGGGGAAGGGGAAGGGGAAGGGGAAGGGGAAGGGGAAGGGGAAGGGGAAGGGGAAGGGGAAGGGGAAGGGGAAGGGAAGGGGAAGGGAAGGGAAGGGGAAGGGAAGGAAGGGAAAGGACAGCGACGTGGCCTACAGTAAGGATGAACGCCGCGAAGGGCCACGGAGAGAAATAGCGTAAAAAGCAGAAGATAGAAGAACTATATCTCACGAAAACCTTGTGTTTAACTTTTTTTGGAGGAGGGAGATTAATATCGATAGATGATAACTTGGCCGTGTGTGCACTCCAAAGGGCAGACACTTTGGCCCAGAGATGCAGTGGCCCTTACAGAATATCTCAATGGCTCCTGCGGACAACACAGACCACCCGCTTGAGGCAGGTGACTAGAAGCAGAGTCTTCGGCTAAGGCACAGAAACAAAGTCAAGGAGTCCACTAGGGGATTAAGCCCATGACCTTGGTGTCATTGGCACTGTGCTCTAATTAACTGAACTAACCAGACACAGATGCTATGGACAGCTGAGCGAGCTCTCTATAGAAAATGCCAAAACAAACAAACAAGAACAGCATTCCTCGCATTTTCAAATTCTATTATTCCTTAGGCAACCTTCAGAAGCAAAATAGTACTGTCATGTCTATGCCATCAAAAGAACCTAGCTATTTGGGCAACTACCCAGGTTATTAAGTAACATTTATACTGATCAGCTTAAGGGATGTTTTATAATGGAAAACATAAAATTATGTTATCAAAGCATTTCCCAGTAACTTAATCCCAGTTAATTTGTCATTCCCAACACTGCTTAGATATAAATGGTAAAGATCCAGAGGGGACCAAGGCAAAATATGGTGATGTCTCCTCTGACCATCTTTCCTATACAGTGAAATCACCCTCTTATGAATGCCGCAAGACAGAGATGTTTGTGGGGTTTTTTTCTAGTTGATTACATCTTATTTTACCAAAGGACTTGAGAAAACCTAGGAAAATACTTAATATATGGAAATCTATACACCAATATTACCATGTGAGAATGTAAATAACTGGAAATTCAGAGAAGTAACAAACAAGAATAGAAAAGTAAAATCAAATAGGGAACAGTTAGTGTGTATAATACAAACGAGGAGTTGCCAAAAGTGTTGCAAAAATTTAGTTGTTCAGTTAAATTGAGTATCACAATATTCATAAAATACAAATACACTTTCCCTGGAAGCTTCATAATGTTCCTGATACCAAAATCTGAAATGAAGGTATCCTAAGGTTTCTACTAAGGGGAACGGGCACCCACCTCATTGTAGGACAGGTAAATCTTTACCCATGACCTCTCTAGGGGTATGTAATAATGAATGCCTTGTGATTACTGCTTTTAGTGTTGATTGTATAAACCAATTGTTCATTCTGCTCACTGACCCTTGACATGCACTACTTGAATAGTAGTTTGTGCTTTTGGGGCCTAGGTCTTGACCTTTTTTCTAAACTGTGTCTTAGAGTTCAAGTTAAATAATTTCTTTGCATTACCTAAAACATGGCACAGACCTTTGAGCAGAGGAGGTTTCTCAAACATGTTTGATTAAGCAAGTTATTGATTGATGAAAAAAGATATGAGACAGCTATTATTCTATTTAATATCTTCCAAATTTTTATTTCAACACCTTCTAAGTCAATGCCATAGTCCTTTATTCACATGGTTACAAAGGGTGGAGTCAGCCATATTCAAACACTGAAACACAAAATCCTTGACCAAATCCAAAAATGACTTGGGAAAGGTACTAAGCTAAGCTGTGTGAACAAGATTTCTTATCTTTGGGAATTTGGAACTGAGACTAAGCTAGTCTAGTTAATTCACATTAATTCTTCCATGAGCTGTAATATCAGGCATTCTTGATATTATTGTGAACATTGTTCTCCTCTGAAGATATGTAAACTGGCCAACTCTGCTGAAAATAGAGAAGAAAAACACACAAATGCAGGGAAAAGGAAGAAATGAGAGGCAGAGAGACATAGTTTCTCCTCAGTGCTTCATTCTCTGAATTAAATCCCTTGGTTTCTTAGACATCTGTGTATTCGTATGATAAATGTCATGTTTTTGTTTAAGCTAATTTAGTGAGTTTCTGCTATTCTCTACCAGATGTGTTAACTAATATGGTAAACATAATAATCTAACTTGCCAATAATATTTATTATCTTATTCAATAAGTATCTATTGTGCACATGCCTTGTGCCAGGTACTATTCTTTGAGCATGAGACGATGGATCATGGAACAAAGGCTTCATTTCTGTTCAATGCCATACTACCCCTTCCTATGCTTTTTCCAAAGAAATAAGTAATGTTTTTATTCAGGTGTGTTAGTGTAGTTGTTTTCAAACACTTGAAAGCTAAGTAGATGAAAAAGGGACTTAGCCTAAAAGAATCTGGGAGGCAGAAGCTATGAAAACTACTAAACTTTGGTAGAAATAACATTCGAAATTGTCTAAAGTAGTGCTCTCAAACATTAGTATGCATTACAGTCACCAATAGAGCTTGTTAAAACCCAGCCCTACCCTCTCCCTGGGATTCTCATTCAATACATCTGGGATAGAGCTTAAGAATTTGCATTTTTAACCATCTCCTAGGATAGATAATGACAGATGCTGCTGATCTACTCTTAAACCATCAGTGGTCTAAAGTAGGGGTGTCGAACTCAATCAGAGAAGGGGCCAAAATCTAAAATCCAGCCTAAATCGCGGGCCGAATGGTTTACTGAACAGTCATAAACTGTCATTGTGATGGAAACGCAGCAGAGTGCAGTGATGACAGCGCGGTGCGGGCCACATTGCAAGGTCTGGCGGGACGGATTTGGCCCGCGGGCCTTGTGTTTGACACATGTGGTCTAAAGAATACATGGGGGGGAGGGAAGAATACATGAATCTGGCATACTGATAAATTCTAGCAATTGTTCCACAAATGCTTCCAACAAACAGAAGAGGAACGAACATCCAAATATCCATCAGTTGATGAATGAGTAAACAAAAGGTGCTATAGCCATACAACAAAATATTATTCAATCTTAAAAAGAAATGAAATGCTGATATGTGCTGCAACATAGAAGAACCCTGGAAACATGCTAAGTAAAAGGAGTCAGTCACAAAAAAAAAACCTGTATATTTTATGATTTTACTTATGTGAAATATCCAGAGTAGGCAAATCCATAGAGAACGAAAAGCAGATTAGTGGTCGTTAGGTTCTGAGGAGAGTGAGGAATAGGGAGATAAAGATAATGGGTTTCTTTTGAAGTGATGAAAATGTCCTGAAATTAGACAGTCGTTATGGTTGCATAACCCTGGGAACATACTACAAACCTTGACATTGTATACTTTAAAAGACTATGTGAATCATATCTCAATAAAGCTTTTATTAAAAATTTAAAAAGGGAATGCATGGCTCACCTCAGGATTGCTGATGGATTGGCATTTTCAGTAAACTTCCAGTTCCTGGAGTGGCCTAAATCTAATTGGAAAATTCTTGAAACGCCTGCTGAAGAAAGAAAATATAATCTAGAACCTTATTCTCTAGTTTTTAAAATCCTGAGTAAATATATCAATGTAAAGATTATGATTTTAATATTATAGTGATGCTACAGTATCATAGACAACTAGCACATACCATGTATTTATCTTATTAATTCTTTGGATGACAGTAACTAGTACTGTCTTACTCTTACACTTTTAAGCAATTCTTGACTCCCTTATATGTACAGTATAAAAATATAAATAATGCTTTTCTGTGGATCATTGGTGAATTGAACTTCTAATATAACATGTTAACCTCAGTGGCTCACCTATAAATCAATACCTAGAAAGGAAACAGAAACATAACACATTTAGATTCTTGTAAACTAAGAAAATCTTGTATCACAGACAAGTATTGATATAAAGAAAATAGCACAGCCCACTGGTTAAAATTATGGGCTCTGGAGCCAGACACCTGCATATTAAACTTGGCTCTGCCACTTACTTGCTGTATGATCTTTTCAATTTACTTAACCTATTAGCTCCTCAGTTCTCTCATCTGCAAAATGAGAAAAATAACAACCTACATACAGTGTTGGCTTGTTATGATGATTAAGTGAGTTAATATTTATGAAACACTGTGAGAAAGTGCCTGATACATAGCAAGCACCATATAAGGCTTTGTAATTAAATCCTTTGAGTACAATTTGGATAATTTTCCCATAAGGATATCTATTTGGAAAGTAGATGCTTGTGAAAATAGGGTAACCCTTCTAAATTGCCCCAGTTCTTAGATGATTTTTGTTTATGTTAACCACCAAGATAAATTCTTAGTCTAATCTCTATTTAAAACTCATTAGAAAAGTGAAACTCAAAAACTGATTTTGATATAATCATTTGTTCATTGGTTGCAATGTAAAATATATGAATTATTGTGTTCTGTTTCTTAGAGCTAATAAGGAATATGAAGCATTTCTTTTTTCACAAATTTTTCTTACCATAAAAATATGCCTTAAAATTGAGTTATAGTAAACCCTAACTCATTTAATCCTCAAAAAGACACTATAATCTCCATTTTACAGATGAGAAAGCCTAGTAGTCTCAAAGGATTTAAGAGACATGATTAAAACCCAGGGTGGTATAACTTTTTCCACTCTCTTACATTTCCTGC
Organism: Pipistrellus kuhlii; assembly: GCF_014108245.1. Lineage (NCBI taxonomy): Eukaryota > Metazoa > Chordata > Mammalia > Chiroptera > Vespertilionidae > Pipistrellus > Pipistrellus kuhlii. Next base: position 9,866,133 of record NW_023425493.1, read on the forward strand.
TACACCTACAGTGATCTATCTACAATCATTTTTTCCCTTTACATGTATTTATATTTTCATGCTGTATAATTCTTGGTTATGAGTTCCCTAAAATGTAAACTAGTTCATTGGTTTACCTTCTTCAAGCTACAGAATGAAAAAAAAAAAAAGTGAAAAGTTGGGCCCTAGAATTCGACACCCCGTGTGCAGGGTGAGAAGACAATCAGTGATTTTGGGGGTTACCTTCTGAAGTTCTGCCAGCCAACCAGTTAAAGCCCCTGTCTACATCTTCACTTTCCTTTACGGCTTTTGGGGGACCAGATGGACCCTTGTCAAGACTGAGTGACTGACCCCAGGTCACTGACTCTTCTCTCTTCAAGAATGCAAGGCTCCTCTTGCTTTATCCAGAGACATTAAAGAAGGCTACTTGACATTGGACATCAAATTGATTTCATGCCAAGATCTCACTCAACCACGGGTGACAACCATTGATGTGTCAAAGCCATACAAGAAAAATAAACATGTCTGATGCAAAGAGTCCTTTGTTTTTGATGTCAGGTTGAATTATGCACCTTGTCTCAGATCTGACACTGGCTGTGACTGTTTGCTAGGAGGCAGAGTGGAGGCATGTAGGGTCTCAAATTGGAATGTCAGAGAAGGGCAAAGGATAGCTTATTTAAACATGGCTATAAATTTAGAGCTGGAGAAGACTCCTCTTTTTTTTCTGTACCCCTATCTTCCTTTTCTCATTCAACTCTATGGAACCCAACTCATCATTCTGTGTCTCCTGCTTCTGAATTCTTGAAGTCACTTATTTGTCTGTCTTCCCCAGAGAGCAAGCCTGCTGCTTAACAAGGGCTTAAAACCACAATGATATTCTTCTCTTCAGTCATGTCTGCTCAAGGTGACATATGTCTTAGGACAAGCATTTCTAGCCGGCATCTCAGCTGTTGTGGCTGAAAGTGGGGGCTGCCCACAGTTAAAACCTTTGTCTGTGGCTATTTCCTCTCCTATCTAGCCTCAAGGATGCATAATCAGTTCTCTGATGAGTTTCCTAGCATTGTGGTTTCCGTGAGATCTTTTTATCCAGCTGTGTTTACTCTTTTTATTTTTTTGTATTCAGCCTGAAGAAGACAGAATTTGCATAATTAAGAATGACCTGAGCCATCTCCACTAATGCCTCCACTAAAACCTCTGACTATCGCTGTTAACTAATTACATCTATCATTGTGGCAGACAGGTAAAAGACTCCTTCAGTCTGTTGAGACAACATTATTCACCTGGGATTATCAAAGGTTTCAGTTCTGGCCATTAGCTGAAATTGCTTGGGTTATTCATTATGGCAAATTCCGCATCCTTTCCAGACAGAGCAAAGTAAATGCAGAATCAGTAATAGATTAAATAGCCATGCATCAGAAGCCAAACTCGGAACCTCAGCCCCTTCTTTCCTTAGAGCTCGGGGATGAAAAATGAACAGAACAACTTTGTATTTTCTTCTCTTTAAAGCAGTTTTGCTTCATAGAGCTGGAGGTGATTACCATTTCCCAATTTTTTCAGCCTATTAAATATATGGCTTAACCGAGCAATAAAAAAAAAAATGTTCTAGAGATGAAGTGAAATGTCAGAGTGGGCTAACATCCTAAATCCTCATTCACAGGCTCCCAGCTTCCCCCATTAACCATGAATTGGAGACAGGGACTTGAATTGATTCTGAGAGAGAAATGGGTTGGGCATAGGTAGTCTTACAATGAAAATGTCTCCATCTGAACTGAAAACAGAACAAGAGATGACAAGTAAAGCCTAGATGTAAACAAGGAGTGGGAGATGATAAAAACATATCTGAAGGACTGGAAATACAGGCATAATTGTTATTGAGGTGAGTAGCTATGGCAAAACCAAGGAATATACTTAATCCCTTCATACAGAAATGCATTTCATTTACTGTGCACATGGTTTCATTTGTCCTCACACAGAATTCAGCATCTTTTTCAATGAATGTAGTTTAAAATTGATTAAGAAAGCATTAGATACAAAATCTATTTTGGGCTTGATACAGGTTTATCAAGTAAAACATTAAAATATAAGCAGTTTATGTTCACATTGGAAAGACAGGTCATAACAAGAAAGATCACTAGAAATTAAAGCTAGTTAATAATATTGTTCATTAAAAGTATGATAGTCTAATTTCTTGAAAAGACTGACCATCAAATTGTAATGTGCAATTTATATTTTTTAGACACATGTTCATGTAATGCACATGTGTACCATATTCATTAAATTTGTGATTATGGTATAGAGACGGTGAGCCAAGAAGTCATGGAATAATCAGCAAACCCAAAACTTTGGTCAGTGGAAACATCTGTATAAGTAACTAAAATGTTTTCTTAAGTTTTTTGGAAATCTGAGATAAGTTTTATCTTTCTTTTCTTCCTTTTCTATTGCTCAAAGAGGTTTCCTGTCATAAGGAGCAGAAAATATATAAATTTTAGGTGAGAAGAATACTTCCTTATAGTTATTCATTAACAAATAAATATGTATCTGTTATGAATTTCTATATATAATAGGAAATTGATTTCCCATTATATATCAGGCAATGAACAACATGCTAGGGATATATCAGTGAACAAAATAGACAATAATCCCTTCCCTTGTTGAACTTATTTTTTGTTGTGGAGAGACAGATATCAAAGCTAACTATAATAGCCAAGGCCGGTTTGGCTCAGCGGTAGAGCATCAGTCTGCGGACTGGAGGGTCCCAGGTTCGATTCCGGTCAAGGGCATGTATGTTGGTTTTGGGCACATCCCCAGTAGGGGGTGTGCAAGAGGCAGCTGGTCGATGTTTCTCTCTCATCAATGTTTCTAGCTCTCTATCTCTCTTCCTTCCTCTCTGTAAAAAATCAGTAAAATATATATTAAAAAAAAAAAAAAGCTAACCATAATATAACTAGAGGCCCAGTGCACAAAATGCATGCACTTGGGGGGTCCCCAAGCCTGGCCTGTGACCTCTCACAATAAGGGAGCGCCGCAATCAATCACCCCAAAGAGGTAGGCCACACACACACATCCGTGGCTCCTCAATAAATTGCCCCAAAGAGGTAGGCTGGAGCTTGACATGCACATGGGGCCACATGGACCCCACCCTCGTGGTGTACATGCGGGGCCGTGGGAACCCCACCTCCACTGTGCGTGCAGCCATCTTGTGATGGCCTGAGAGCATCACACCTGAGGGCATGATGACTACTTAGCCTTTATTAGTAAGGATAAAGTAAAAATAATACAGTATGTTGGAAAATGATAAATCTGATGGAAGCAATTGAGGTTTAGGGTGCTTGGGAGGACTGGGAGTTGTGGGAAAAGACTTCATTGAGATGATGACATTTGGTCAAAGACTTAAATGAAAAGGAAAGCAAAGACTTAAATGAAAATGATGGCTGGTCTCCCCAGTCATCCCATGTGGATATCTGGAGGAAAAATATTTCTAGCAGAGGGAACAAACAGGAACCAAAGTTCTGAGGTAGGTGTATGTCTGGCCTATTCAAGAACTGGCAAGTAGATATATACAGTCAAAGAGCAAGGAGGGAGGGGAAGAGTTGTAGTAGGACATACAATCAAAGAGCAAGGAGGGAGGGGAAGAGTTGTAGTAGGACATAAAGTCAAAATCATGTGGGTACCTTTAAGCCATTGTCAGAAATTTGGATTTTACTCTGAGCAAAATGAGAAGACAATGATAAGTTTTAAGAAAAGGAGTAGCCATTTTTACTCTCTGAAGGTCAATGAGGGTGTCGGATACTGTGGCAGCTCTTGCATGTTGTTGCTGATTAGTTAGCTCACCTTCTTGACTTGGGCAACTCCTGAACCTGCAGCTCCTTCAGAAGCAACCAGATCCCCTTCTTTGGTTCCTCTTTCTTAAGCCAAGTGTATACCCATCACAATGACAAAGGGCACAGACATGTCCTCTCAATCAGCCATGGTATCAAGGCTGGAAGTAGTGAGAAACAGAGATGAATTCCAGTGTCCTTCTGGGTCCCAGCTTGTCCTTGTGGGTTCTGGTGTGTTCCTGCCCTCATTCATGTTTTCCTTCCTGACTCCCAGTCTGGCTGACCTACAGTATCTTCAGGCCTAACAGTAGGTGAGGGCAGGAGACCTCTTTGCCAGCTCCTCTAATAACATAAAATTAAATCCCTCTACCAGCCCCTTATTCTACTGGTATATCACTCAGCAGTTTTGCTTTTACTGAGCAAACCCCAACTGGTACACTGGCTGTTGCCCATGCTTTCGAGTCAGCTCTCTCTGCAGTGTGCCTGTTCTGCGGGCCTCCAATAAAGTTATCCTGGTCCAAATGTTGTGGGTTCCTACCTGCAGGCAGCAAAATGTGAGAGACGGCTGGTCTCCCCAGTCATCCCATTCTGTAAGAGTAAGAGGCCAGGGCCTTTGTCCCTGTGGATGTTTTTTTCCTCAAGTGAATCAAAGTTGCAATTCTTAATATCAGAACAATGCAATAGCCATGCTGAAGCCTGAGATGAAATGATTTTTATAAGAGCTAATCAGATTCTACATTAATGAGAGAAATATGAAGCTAATCAACACCACAGAAGGTCTCTAGGCTCAGGCCTATTAAACTTCATAAAAAATTAATGACTGAAAGAGCAGACTCTTTTGTAAGGGGTCTCTTGTGGTTGGATAAGGGCCTGAAGTCCCATTCACCTCTCATTACATAGAATTAGCCTCACTTTCCAACCCAAAATATAATCCATCAAGTGGCATTTTCCCCTGGGGGTTATTCAGCCAGTGTTTGAAAACACTTATAAAATATTTATTACTTTCCCCCCTTCCCTGTCTTTCCTTCAATCCCCTCCTCCTTCCCATCTTAGGCAGCCCCCTCGCCTCACTCGCTGTGGCTTTTCCCATTTTAATTAAAGAGATTTGTACTCCTAAAGCCTTTTGGGAGAGTCTGCAGTGATTGTGGATTGAAGATGCCTCTGGAGCCGCTTGGCAGGGAACCCCTAGCCCTTTGCTCAAAGCATGTTCAGCATCTGCTCGCAGAAGCCAAGGGGAAGGCGAAGATTTATACCAACTGGGTTGAAAAGTAATCCTAGTACGTCCCTTACTGAATGCAGGAGCACTTTTTTCTTTGCATGTAAATGTTGGCTGTAATCATTGAACAGATTTAGAATATAAAAGGTATTTATCTGAAGAGCTAGTGGCTTCAACTTCAATTCGATCCAAATGCCCATTGCCCTTTCCTGCTACTTTTGCCCCAAACTGTGATTCACCTTATATCTGGTGGTTGTTTGAGGTTAGAGGATCAATTCCATTATTCACCCTGCAGATACAACAGGCAGGTGGTTCTAAAAGTGAGCAAGTAGGAACTTAAATATAACTAGTAGCCCTGTGCACAAATCCGTGCACCAGTAGGTTGCTGCCATCTTCCTGTATCTCTCTGCCCACTGCCTCACCCTCCTGTAGGTCCTCCCATGCTCCATTCATAACTTGCTGCCCTGCCCCCTCTTGTAGCTCTCCACCGCCCACTTGTAGTTCGCTGCCCCACCCTCCTGCAGATCCATGACCAGGTCGTTATGCGATTGATGGTTACGCCTCAGGACATAACAGATAATTAGCATATTCTTCTCTTATTATATAGGATGGGATGAGGAGGAGGTGCTTTAATAAAGTATTGACCATTAACGTAATTCCTTTAAATACCGAAATATTTCCTACCTTAAAGGTGCTCTTATAAAAACGGTGCTGCCACTTGAGGTTATTAGGTAATAACCACAGTCTGATAACTCTGGGGAGAAGTGTATTGGCCAGAGACAATGAAAGGAGTAGAAGGGGAAAAAAGTGAAAAATGGAAGCGAACCCAAGAAAATCTCATACACTTGCCTGGAAAGCCAAGCCTGGTTTCACAGCTTCCTAAGGACCTCCTCCATCTATCCACCTCCTTCCTAATGCAACAACCTCTAGGACATATGAATGGAGCAGGGCTGCCCAGCACCCTCTACAGGTTCTTTCATTCTGTTTCTTCTTTTGAAGATTCTAAGTGTGGACACAGCTCTGGGGATTCTTGTAATACAAGGAATGAACAGGTTCCTGCAGCATGTATTGAAAGAGGTGTGAAAGGGGGTCGGTCTATACTTACCAAAGTTTTGTCAGGAAGTGTGTTTCTCTGCTTGTGGTGTCAGCTCATATTTCTGCTTCTCTGATGACGTATGCAGGGGGTCAGTAGTAAGGGTAATTCAACACATGGGTTCATGTTCAAAATTCAGGAAATACTGTCTTATGCTAAAGGGCAGTATTCCTTTCAAAGGGCCTCTGGGAATCAACTGACTATATCAATATTTGGAATAGACAGACCCTAACACTATGTTTAACTATTCTATTTGCCATATAAATTGCTTTGTAATCAAGTATTATTCATGAAGTAAAAATACACCCTTTTAACCCAATGGTCAGCCTTCAAGCAATCAAAATCACTCAGAATATAGCTAATTAACAGAGACATAAGGAAAACACACAGGAAAGTGTCATAAAGACCAATTGCAGGGGGTAGAGGGGGATGTGGAAGAGGGCATATAGGGGTTAAATGGTGATGGAAAAAATAAAACAAAATAAAATAAATATATTAAAAAGATAATTTGTGTGTGTTTTGTTTTTAAAAAGACCATACACTTGACTTTATGGAAGAAACATTGGGCTGCCTTCAGAGGATTGGCTTAGGGATCATAGAACAAGCTTTTACAATCTTATTTCCCCCAATACTTTATTTTTTTCACACTATAAATGTAAAGCCATTAAGTATAGCGTTAGGTATGGAGAGTAGGAGGCTCCTGGAATCCAATACATTATGAAATGACATCTGAAAAAGAGAAATGGAGGGTCTGGAGGACTCCCTGAGCTTTGAATGTGCAAGTGAGTGTGGGGTACGGTAACTAAAGGAAAAAAGAAGCTCTGCCCTCTATAATTAAAAAAATTCTTCTGAGAGGCCACTATACATTAACGACTGCATATATTTATAACACTATCTGATCAAAAAAAAAAAAAAGCTTAAACTGCTTTCTGCCTACTTTGTTCATTAAAGCAAGAGATTTTGTTAGAGTTGTCCACAATCTCTCTCTCTCTCTCTCTCTCTCTCTCTCTCTCTCTCTCTCTCTCTCTCTCTCTCTCTCTCTCACACACACACACACACACACACACACACACACACACACACTTTGATATCACAGTTGTGTGCATTAATACTGTGAAACCTCTGTTGCACTCTTATTAAGTGTTTCATGGCTTTTAACCTTGTTTATTGAAGTCTCTCAGTGCCCAGAGGTCCATGCTATTCTTACAGGTTGCTCAAGTTCCTGAATGTCTGCAACTGGCAGAGGTCTTTTTTCTTCTACTAATTGGATTGCCTTGTCCTAAGATAATGGCCTGTCTTCTCATTAGAATTCCAATCATCAACCATAGAAATAGAACCCTATCTCCTTGCTCAAAAACACGATGGTTCAATAACAGTGAATTTCTCAAAACCTAAGTTATTTATCCCCTATTTTATATCAATTACCCATGCTAAGTTGAATTGATGAACATAGAACTTCAGGCCATTTAAAATTTTTCTATCTCAGTGTATGTCTTGTAAACTATTAGGTTATCATTTGTAGTGCATGTGCAACATTCCCATCCTTTGTCTTAGTATTTAATATACATTCTCTCATTTAACCCTCACTATAGCTATGTGTTCTATATAGTTTATATTCTCTTTTTAATTGATTGGGATAAAAACACTTAAAGGGATTAAATGATTTATCCAAGGTCAGGTTTTATTTTTTTAATTATCAATTACAGTTGATATTCCGTATCATTTTATATTAGTTTCAGGTGTACTGCATAGTGCGACACAAGCCTAGGTCTTTTTTATTTCTAAAGCTTGTACAATTAGCCTCAATAACAAGTTGAAGTTTACAGACCAGAGTAACATCAAACCTACATAGAAAAATAAAGATGTTTTCTCTCTCACTGACTTCAAGATTGCAATAGACACATCAATCAGTTATTATGCAAGGTACTTTATGTCATATCTTATTCTCAAAGATGCCCCAATGGACATGATATACAATCTTTTGTATAGTCCCTTCTCGCACTGAATCAAGGATGGCCTTTGACTCATTATAACTACTAAAATAACAAAGCCAAGTGCCATGGAACCACTCCCATAGAGCAAGATCGAACCCTAGCAGAAAAATAGCAACACTGTCTAGCAGTGAATCAGGAACTAGAAAGTACTGCCTGCTTACCCCCACTTTTTTTTATAGGGAGTGTCTATCTAATCCTTGCCCCATCACTGGATGTGAGGTGAGAGTGGAAGGCAGATAACATTCCTCTTTAATTTTAGGCCTTCAGCTTGAGAAAACCATACCTGAGGAGCTGGCTTCTCCCTGATGCCTGGGTCTGATTTAGATGGTGAGATTCTGGACCTCAAGCCTGAGCCCAATGCCATCACATAATGAGAATTGGGGGGGGGGTGTCTGGGAGAGGGCAATGAGTGTATTCTGGACATGGGAGGAATATAAATTAGCTAGGACCGGAGATCTCTGAAGAAGACTCCAGATGAGCTATGAGAACTCCTTTTCTAGAAGGTGCTGAACTTCAATCATTGCCTCTGCAGCTCTGTTGTTCTGCCCGGCTTTGCAGCAGGTTTCAGTGTTGCTTTTTATCATTAAGCCTTGCACAGCTTTAAATTTTGGGCAATATCTTGAGGAGAAAGCTCGCTAAGTATCTTAGGCTCCTCAAATCTCCATTTTATTCACCCCTATCTCTATACAACCAGTGAATTATCAGCTAAAATTTCAGTCCCCTGGCAGTGGCTTTATGCCTGGAATAGCATCATTTATTTGCCCATGGCCAAATTCAGCAAATATCCCCAAATAAAGAGTAGATGCAGCCCAGCCAGCTTCTCAGTAGTTGAGCATCAACCTATGAACCAGGAGGTCATGGTTTGAGTTCCAGTCAATCAATTCCCAGTTGGGGCACATGCCAGGTCCCAGGCTTGATCCCCAGTGTGGGGTGTGCAGGAGGCAGTTGATCAATGATTCTCTCATAATTGATGTTTTTAATCTCTCTCTCTCCCTCTCCCTTACTCTTGGATATCAATAAAAAATATATTTAAAAAAAACAACGTCTTTTAATTTTGTTAGCTGCTGAACATTCAGATAGAAAGAGAACCTGTCACACAGTAAGTTCTCAATAAAGAGCTAGTGAATTAATGACTATTGAAGGAAAAAGACACGGAGCCTCTCAAATCAAGAGCTCTGCATTTCCATTAGTTTGGAATCTACCTGTGGCCTCAAGTAAAGTTCTACACCTAAAGAGATAAAGAATAAATTTTTAATAATTTGAACTTGAAGGTATTTGTATCCAACAAGAATAATTTTTTCTTCACTGGGCACCCGGCTTCTCCAACCATTTTTCTTAAAATGAAATAACATTGTTTTGTATCTTATTTTGTAGGTTTTTCCTTGTGTGTGATCTCATTGCCATTAAAAAAAAACCAAAAAAAACCCACATTATCAATAAAGAAGCCTTATTTATATCCAGCTCTGCCTACTTCTAGTTCAATTCTACTTCATCCAAAAAGATGGAAAGTCTAATGATTTTGTGGGGTGTTTTTTTTTGTGTGTGTGTGTATGTGTTTATTTTAAAATAAAGTATATATATTTAAGGTATACAATATGATTATATATATGTAATAAAGTGATTATATATTTATATATAATAAAGTGATCATCACAATCAAGTTAATATCTTCTCCTTATATATTTTCCTGTAAATACCTACTTGTTAAACCTACTATTTTAGAAAATTCCCACTTTTCAATAGTTTAACTATCATCATCATGCTGTACATTAGATCTCTAGACTTATTCATCCCATATAACTGCAGAAAAGTCTAATGATTTTTGGAACTCTACTATCTACCTATCTTATCATTTCTATGCTACCTTTGCTCTCAGAATCCATCATGACTAATACCTCCAACTGATCATCAATAATATTATAAAGAGAAACCAGAATCACCAGCATGATGGATGAAACAATCTCTGCAAACTGAAGTCACTATTAGTCAGGCTTCTGTCATTTTTCTGGTGACCAAAGAAGCTGCAAGGACTAGAGGATGATTTGCAAGACTTACAGAGTCCCGATGGCCGTGACTTTCCTCCCGCATGTAAAAATCAATAATTGACTTGCAATGAATTCTGTCTTTCGATCACAATCTCAGATGGTATTCATGTTCAAAAATTACCATTTGCTATGTTAAACATAAGAGGGCTTGTTGCAGACTGCTGGCCACATGTTTCCTGGCTCTGATACAAAGACAATAAAGCAACTCACAACGTGATATTGCAGCATTTCTGCTGAGAAGTGCTTAATCTTTGCATCATCTACTCTGACTTCTCCAAGAACAATCCCTTGGGGGCAATTCCATACACCTAAGTCTGGCTCATTTAGTATCCCAGTGAGCCAGGACACTGCAGAGTGTCTACAGTATTTCACTCTCAACTCTCCTTTAAAAGAATTAATTTTATTAGTTGCAGAACAGTGGAGGCCAATAAACAGTCTCTGCCTCCAACCAGGCCCATATCATTTGAATTGAGAAACAGTTTCTCCTTCCTGTGAATCTCCATTATCATCAATAGGGCCCTTCCCCAGGGCCCAATATGTCAAGACAAGAAACGAGAAATAGTTGAGGGGATAACAGTTGGAGATGTAAACTGATGATCTCACTCCAGTCCCTGAGACAGTCTCTGCTTTTAAAATACATCTTTAACTTTCTCTCCCTTGCAATTCTGGCCTGAGAGTAGAAGCCCTTAGGAATCAATGTCACTGTACTGCAAAGAAGCTTACCTTAACACAGGTGCCAGGATGAGTTTTGGCTTTAGGAATATGGGCAACACAGATTCCTGTGGTTAGGTCACTTCTAATGGGAGAAATGTTGGGCTCTGCTGACCAAGTGTAAGGTTGTTTGTTTTTTTCAATCACTATATATTTCACTGGTATGTGTCTCATATTTTAGGAAAGTTGGAATCTTACCAATGAGACTGAAAGAGCCTGTTGATTATCTGCCACATTTCTCTTAACAGAGCACCAGTGCCTCGAGTAGAATTATGATCTGTCTTCAGCATGGGTAGTAGTGGTCCAAAATAGGAGCCACATCCAAAGGCAGAAATATTTGCATCTAACTCCTGATGCTCTTGTAGATCATTGTGACCCCAATCTAGCAAAGAGGACTAAAAATAAATACATGCATTATTGATACTAATATATCTGATATATATATAGTACATGCTATATATATATGTGTGTGTATATATATATATATACAATATATATATATATATATATATATATATATATATATATATATAGCATGTACTATTATACATTTATAAATTCAAATCTTAGTAAGCAGTGGATATGGCATTTGTTATAGGTTGATGTAGCATTTCACAAAAGTTTGTAATTCTAGAGATGAATCACACGCTAGAGCTTTTAGAAGGCATCTTTGGAATTTTTCAATTTATTCTTTTTCTGTGTAAAAAAAAAAAAAGCCTTAAAGTTAAAGGATTTATCCAATGACTTTCAGCTATTTGGTAGCACAGCTGGAACTTGGTTTTTCCTATATTACATTTATTTATAAAATTGTATTCGGGATTCAGTTCAGTTCAGTATTTATTAAGCAGCTATGATGTGCCTGAGAAGATATGAGAAGTCTGTGCACTGATCATTATGTATAAAACGTTTTTTCAATCTCATTTTTAAAGAGAAGACTGGCTTCCAGGAACAATGAGGCTTGTAGAGTTTAAGCAACTTGACTATATATAGCTTCCAAGTCAGAGTCAAGGTCAAAGTCAGAATTCTAGCTCAGTCCACTTTGGCCCCAAAGCCCACACTCATTTTACTACTCTTCAGTGAGGCGAAGTGGTCTTGTTTATCTATATATTTATAACTAGAACAACAAGCCCCTCACTAGAGCTCAGTTTATATTTGAGCAAATAAATGCAATGAATCTCAGACAGGGCATTGCTGAGGGGTGAAATTTGACTAGAGGAAAATGTGGGCTGACTGGTTCACACTTGGGATCTTGATGGCTAAGTGGATTAGGGATCAGTGGGGCAGAACAAAGGGAGAGGAGTACAAAAATTAGCTCCAGATAACCTCCCACTTCTATGGTTTCTCCAGGCACCTGAGCCTCTGCATTCTGCAAGTCTTCCCTCCTAGACCAGCTGCAGGGCCTCTGAACTCCCCTAGCTTCTCCTGAATAAAGAAAGAGGCTACAGCAGTGACACTTCCAAATCCTCCCTTGAAGTAGGCAGTTTGAGTGAATTGGGCAGGGATGGCCTGAGGAAGATTGGTGAGAACAGACAGACAAGGGTGGTGATGAGCACAGAGGGGCTAGGGCACTTTAACAGCAGTCTAGCACCTTTATTTATTCCTAACTTATCATTTCACTTCATCTTTTCTCAGAGCATGTACCTGTGGCAAAGGCACCATACTTTTTTTTTAAAGAAATTAAAGGGAAGAGATGCTGCAAAGAGATGGAACACATTGCCTTATCTAGAATGGCCTAATTGCTGAGGATAATGGGTAGGTTTATGTGGGCAGCATGCTCGCCTCTCTCTCTCTCTCTCTCTCTCTCTCTCTCTCTCTCTCTCTCTCTCTCTCCTTCTCTCTCTCTCGCACGCACACGCACACACACACACACACGCACACACACACACACACGCTCAGACATACAAGCAATTCAGTTGAGCCATAAAAATAACACTGACCCTGATTGTGGAACAAAGTGGGTATCAAGCTTAAAAGAAATTAAATGTTTCCTGCATTCCCTTTCTATTTGATCTGTGATTGGTTTCTATTGGAAACGACAACTGAATGGTGGAAGAAATGGATGTTCTCTTTTTACCTGATCCAGCTCGGCTGAATGGCTTAAAAAGTTTGTATTCAGTATTATACGAACGAACGTCACTGATGTTTATAGTAGCAGCAATATCTATGGATTCTTTTTTCAGTAAAATTAGATATTTAGAGACCTATCTGCAACAGAGGTCAATGTCATCTGGAAATCTTATTAAAATGCAGGTTCTGAAATTCAGTAGGTCTGGAGTGGGACCTGAGGTTCTGCATTTCTAACAGGCTCCCAGGTGATGCCGAGACTGCTTGTTTGTAGACCACGGTTTGAATAAAAAGAGTCCACAAGAGGCTCCTTGTAGGCAAACATGTGCTATAAGAACTGAGGAGAGAGACAGAGAAAGAGAGGCACAGAAAATAGAATCATGGCTGTTAAGTGGTTTCTGCCATCTCCTAAAAAGATGGTTAAGTAGGAACTCATTGACTGGCTCAGGAGGGTCCCTCTCTCGCTATTTAGTGATCTTATTCCCTCTTAAGGGCTGTGAACACCATCCTAACAAAGGCAGAGCTGTGAGGACCCCTCCACCCCATTCCTCGTCCTCCGGTGACATGGCTGTGTCTAATGGCAGCTTGTGCTTCATTGCCCATTCCTGACAGGCTGGGAGCTTGTCACTGCCTAGAGTGACAACTGATTGGTCCTCCATTCAACCCTGCTATGAGCCACCAGATTAAATTTATACACTCCTTCACCCTGTGGAGGGGTGTCCTGACACTCGGGGAAAATTGAGGGTAAGGAGGTCACCGCTGCTTTATTTGAGGCCCAAAGTCTTTTCTCAATGCTGTTTGACATTATCCCAAATACATTTTTAAATCAGTAACAGGATTGAAGAGCTGTAATTGGTTTGAGATACCCAGGGATTTCTGTGCAGACAGGATCTATGTTGTTGCCCCTGTAAATTGCCAACAGCTGAAGCATGGAGACTAGAAAATGAAGCTCTCTCTACTGTCCAGTGGAACCAACTTGTGCTCTTTGAGGGAGACTGGCTCCCAAGGCCAGGGACTCCCTTGCACCAGATAATCCTTGCTTTCCTTGTAGACCAAGTCTGCCAACACCCACGGGAGCACATATCCTCTTCTATCCTTGTCAGTGTCCCCTGACCTTGCTGAAGGGAATAATCTGCAAAAATACTCTCTCAGTCCTGCCTTGTGGTAACAGGAGTTTCTCCTCCACAGCAGGAATTTTCTGAACCCCAAGCTGTGTTAAGTTCAGTGTTAGGGGCAGAAGTGGAATACTGAGGACCAGCTAGCCTATCTAATAAAAGAGTAATATGCAAATTGACTGTCACTCCAACACACAAGATGGCTGTCCCCATGTGTTCAAAGATGGCTGCCCCCATGTGGACATAAGATGGCCATCACAAGATGGCCAGCAGGGGAGGGCAGTTGGAAGGGACTAGACCTACAAGGGAAGGAAGTTGTGTGTGATCAGTTCAGCAGGGGAGGACAGTTGGGAGGAACCAGGCCTGAAAGGGAGGGCAGTTGGGGACAATCAAGCCTGCAGAAGAGGGCAGTTAGGGGTGACCAGGCCGACAGAGAAAGGAAGTTGGGGGTGACTGGGCCAGCAGGGAAGGAATATTGGGGGGGGGGGGGGGGGGGGGGGGCATGTGAGGGTAGTTAGGGGTTACCAGGCCTTCAGGAGAGGGCAGTTAGGGGCAATCAGGCTGGCAGGCAGACGAGCAGTTGGGAGCCTGCAGTCCTGGATTGTGAGAGGGATGTCTGACTACCCCTTTAGTTCTGATCTTACCAGGAGTCCAAGATTAGAGAGGGTGCAGGCTGGGCTGAGGAACACATACCTCCATGCACACATTTTGTGCAGCGGGCCTCTAGTAATTATAAGAAATATTAATTAGGCTCTGTTATCTGTGACTGTTTTGTTCTGATTAAAGAAAGCACAAGCCACCGAAACCGGTTTGGCTCAGTGGATAGAGCGTTGGCCTGTGGACTGAAAGGTCCCAGGTTCGATTCCGGTCAAGGGCATGTACCTTGGTTGTGGGTACATCTCCAGTAGAGGGTGTGCAAGAGGCAGCTGATCAATGATTCTCTTTCGTTGATGTTTCTAACTCTCTATCCCTCTCTCTTCCTCTCTGTAAAAAATTCAATAAAATATATTAAAAAAAAAAAAAAAAAAAGAAAGAAAGAAAGAAAGAAAGAAAGCACAAGTCTAACCTGGCTGGGAGTTGCATGCGGGACCTGGGAGCTCACCTGGAAATGTGACCCATCCTCCACATCTGAGAACTGCCTATTATCTTGGAAAGATTAACAATCTTGTTGCAGAAACCAGAGACAGCAGCCCTTTGAAAACTCCCAGCTCTTTGCATCCCCTCCAGGCCTTTGCATACCCTACCCTGCATTATCTATAAACTGCCCATTTTGCATACCTATTCTTATCCCTTTTGCCTACTTCCCCATGTAATTTTTGTTCTTCTTTCCAATTTAAGCAGCTGTGTTATGGTTGGGGGAGAACGGATTTTGTGAATGACCTGATGCTCTCCCATACTGCCGCATTATTGGAATAAATGCTCACACATGATTCAACTCTGTCTCTGCTTAATTGGCTTAAGTAATAACAGGCAGCACAGACCCATTAATTGTCTGGATACATATGTAAAACATTTAGTTTCTTTCCCAGCCTGGCTTTCCTTCAGCCTGAAAAGTCCATTTTCTCTTCTCAGTGTTACCAGTAGCCTATAAGCTAGATATACCACTTCCTCGGAGGTTTTCTCACAATCTTTTCATTTATCGAAAATAATAACACTTGTGAGCTGTTTCTTTGGTACCAGGCAACAAGATACCCCCAACTTTGCAAATGATTATTCTTTTTTACTCTAGACTCTGAGATCTCTAGAACTATTCCTAAAGACTGCATTGCATTATCTGTTCGTCAGATCCCACATTTGCTTTAAAATATGAATTTCATTCAGTTCTTCAGTGATTTTCTTCTAGGTTTCTTCCATCCTCCCTTATTTCCTTCTTTCTTCTCTCTCTTTCTCTCTCTCTCCCTCTTTTCCTTTCTCTCCTTCTTCCATCCCCTCCCCTTACACACACAAGGATGATTTCAACTTGCCATTAGGAAAATGGACATGAGCTATCTTGACTCCAGGAAGTATGTGAGCTGTATAATCAATAACATGCATTAAATGAATTGCTTTTGGGGTTTTTTCTCCTATGAGAAAGTCTTAGTTTCTCAGCAGTGTGGGCCCAGCTGTTGGTCTTGCAGCAGAGCTGGGAGTAGGCAGATAAAGAAAATTCATTTCTAAGGACCTGTAATCTTGCAGGACCTCTGTTGCCCCTCCCTTTCCCCTTTTGCTCTAATTCCTCCTTGTCTATCTCTGACCCATGACAAATTAGTTCTTAAAGATATCCATAGTCACCATTAATACACACATGAGAACTGTCAGGAGTAAGAGCAAGTAGAGCCCAAGTCTGGGCTACTTCCAGGCCATATATGTGGATCATTAGAAAGTTGACCTCTGCCATCCTACTGTGATATATTGTGATATAGGACATTAGGCCTGAGCCACTTGTTCCAATCCTCTTTTAAAAATCTCATTTTATCCCATTTCCCATATTCCTGACTCCTGGTGTCATATTTGGCATTCTCAAAACTGACACCCAGTTCTAAATTTCTAGATACTACCTTGACTCCTCACCTTGATTATAATTTGCATTTTTCCTCTAGATACCTGGGCTATGTAGCCATTCATATATAACCACCATCATTGTTTAGACTGTTCCTCACATAAGTCACCACCACAATATCCATCCTGTAGACATTGATGAAAACTAGGCATACAGTGTTCACCTAATGTGGAGTGTTTTTGAACATGTTTTGATTTTTACAAATATAGCCAAATTTTATATACAGTCTAGTTTGATTTTTATAAATAACTAGAGGCCTGGTGCATGAAATTTGTGCACTCAGGGGAGAGTGACTCAGCCTGGCCTGCACCCTCTCAGTTTCAGGATCCCTTAGGGGATGTCTGACTGACGGGAAGCGGGCCTAAGCCAGCAGTAGGACATCCTTAGTACTGACACGGAGGCAGGAGAGGCACTGGCCATCAGGGAGCAGCTCTTTTGTTGAGCAGAATCAGACCCAAATAGGCTCTCTGACACGCCCTGAGGGGTCCTGAATTGCAAGAGGGCACAGGCCAGGCCGAGGGACCCTACCAGTGCATGGGAGGTTGGCCAGCCAGGGAGGGAACACAGGAGGGCTCCCTTAGTCCCAACTGGCCAGACCCCAGCAGCAAATTAACCAACCAGCTAGAGCATCTGCCCCCTGGTGGTCAGTGTATATCATAGCAACTGGTTGACTGGTCAACTGTCTGCACCCTGGTGGTCAGTGCACATCATAGCAAGAAGTTGAGCAGCCTTAGCATATCATTAGCATGATTACTTTGATTGGTTGAAAAGATGACCAGACTACTGGACACTTAGCATATTAGGCTTTCATTATATAGGATTGCTTGTTTACTGATTGTCATACTTTTCCCAAAGCAGGTATCCTGCTCAATTTTGTTCTAAAACCTGTACATTTTTTCTTGATTTTTACCAAAGGTGGCCTTTCAAGAGCTGCAGAAAAGGCCTGAGAAAGCTTTTCTAAAGGACATCACTATGAAATATAATACAAATGAGATAGGAAAAAAAAAGGGGGGGAGAGAGAGAGAGAGAGAGAGAGGAGAATCCCTCATGAGGAGCCAATGCTTTTTAGCTGATGGCTTCATAGGCATATTTCCATTTAATTTTGAATTTCTGTAAAGTTGCTGTAAGTGATTTGGACTTGCCTTCAAAAGAACAGACATGTGGTATCTTGAACCCATGGAGTAAATGTGCCGTACAATCGATAAAACACATTAAATGAATTGCTTCTACTTTCTCCCCGTCATGAGAAATTCTTAATTCTTATGCGACACACTACACAGTCCCAGCTGTTTATATTAAAGGAAGAGGAATAGGGAGAAAAGAAAGTGGAATTGGTTACTGAACAATAAGTGCAAACTAGACCTCCATTCAGCAAGTTCCATAAATGAGAAACATTTCTCCTTCTTTGAGCAGAATAAGATGCTTTCAATGTATGTGGATTGTATTCCTCATGCTTACTGAGTGCACATCAGAAGCAATCATTCAACCCCTCTCTGTGGTTAAGCATCTTTCTTACAAAGGGTGGCTCTAAGCTGTACAGTTGCTCAGGTCAGGAGTTAGAGTATTTTGGGTCTGGGGGGAAGGTTTGGGAGCAGGGTCCTCCCAAGAGAAAAGTGCTTTACTAAATAATCATCGCAAAACAGAAAGATCTCATAGGCATCAAGGTAAAGGAGCCCAGGGAAACAAGGACTCAAGGAGGTGGGCAGAGATGAGCTGCTACCAACCACTGAAAGGTAACTGGTCTCACAGTGGGAGGGGCACACTGAAAATGCTGGTAAGACAGAAATAAAGTTGAACATCAGAATTTTAACATTAAAAGCTATCCTGCCGAAACCGGTTTGGCTTAGTGGATAGAGTGTAGGTCCGCAGAAAGAAAGGTCCCAGGTTCGATTCCGGTCAAGGGCATGTACATTGGTTGCAGGCACATCCCCAGTATGGGGTGTGCAGGAGGCAGCTGGCCGAGGTTTCTCTCTCATCGATGTTTCTAGCTCTTTATCCCTCTCTCCATTCCTCTCTGTAAAAAATCAATGAAATATATATATGTATATATATATATATATATATATATTTTTTAAAGCTATCCTGTGGTAAATCTTCCACAAATTAACCTACATTCTTTTATTAATCTTGTTGGGCTTGCATTTGAATTCACCAGCCCCCATTTTACAAATAAGTAAACAAAGACATACAAACTGGATTTCCCTATCATATGCCTGACTCAGTGGCAAATGAAGATTCAAACAAGGGAATTGTCTTTGCTGTTAAACCCCACATGATACTGGCACTAAGCAGGAAAGGGTACCTTCCTCATTCTCCTTTTTGAACTTCAGTCTCTTTAGCTGTGGTTTTAATCTGGCCTGGTAAATTCCATGAGTATCAAACGATGTAGACAACTATAGTGTTTGGTGAAATTCATCAAATGAGCACACATCCTGAAGAAACAGGAACCAAGGTGAATGCAGTCAGAATAGGCTTTCCGATATCAGGGGAGTTGTCAAAGGCTGCGGGCTCTCCCTACCCCCACTTTAAAGAGGAGAATTAGGAGAATTCTGAGCAGAGACCCCTTTGGCTCCCTTGACATGGATGGAAAGATGCTAATTAGTCTGAGGCTGACATGCTGTTCTAAACAGAAGGCTCTGAACATGCCATCAAGGCAGACAGGCAGAGGGTAGGGACAGAGAGAGGGAGTTGACTGTTCAAATTCCATAATTAATTGTTTGGCTTTTGGAGTAGTGTGACAGGAAATTTCCATTCAGCCCCCACTCTCTAAGGAGATATCATTGCTTAGGATTCATTGAATGAAAGAGTTGAAGAACTATAGAGATCATGTAGCTCAGATCCTTCAATGAACAGGTGAGAAACAGACCCCAAGAGGAGACGTGACCCAAGGCCACAGTGCTAGTTAGTGGCAGAGCCTGGCTGGATCTCAGAATGCCTGGCTTCTATTCCAGCGCCCTTTCCACTCTCTTCCTAGTTGTACATCAGAGAAGTCCCCAGAACACTAGTCACCAAATAGCAGTGCAGAGTTTTATTAAGAAGAGTTTTATTTACTTTATTATAGTGGTAGAGAGAAGTCAAAAGAAAAAAAAATCCCACTCAATTATTTTAACGATGAAAAAATTCTTAACAACAGAGGTACAGGGAACCCATCTGCTAGACTAAGATTAGAAAACAGCCGTTAACTGGATTGCCAACTTTGGTATTTCACAGACCATGACAGAGTGATAAGTTGTATTTGGATGTCATTGGTCCCAGCTCTTTCGTATATGGATGAACCAGAGTCCCTGGGAAAGAGTAATTATCCCAATAATTCAGCTAGTTGATGGTGGTGCTGGGCAGAGAAACGGGGATATCAGGTTCCCACTCACAGTTTCCCTGCATGAGTTGAGGGTGCTGACAGTGGGGAGGGAGCTGGAGAGGTCACTGAGAGGTCATCCAGCCCAGCCCCATGTATTTTCTTTAAAGAATAACTTGAAATTATCCATCCTCCAAATAGTTTTTTTTAATAGGTTTTTTTTATTGGTTTTTAGAGAGAGAGAAAGGGAGAAGGATAAAGAGATACAAACACCAAGGAGAGAGAAACACATCAATCGAAGGCCTCCTATATGCCCCACACTAGGGATTGAGCCTGTAACCCAGCCATGTTCCCTGACCAGGATTTGAACCAGTAACCTCAACCACTAATCCACACAGGCTGGGCTCCAAATAGTTTTTGAAGGGTAAAGTACAAAGTGAAAATTCCAAATGTGAACTTTCCTGAAGGAAAGATGGACTCATTTGTAGCAGGGCAAATGTATTGTATGTGAAATCTTTTCAGCAGGCTCACTCTTTCAGATGGCAACCTGAAATATCATAGTTCCAAGAGTAACAGAGATGCAGTCAATTCTGTTGAGTACCTGTGAACAAGGTACTGTGTTAGGCCAGTGGGTATAGGAAGCCTACTGTCTCTGAAGCAGCTCACAGGCCATTTAGCCATAGAGAACAAACCTTTGAGGTGGCAACAATCAGAGAGGACCCAACCTGGGAAAGCAGAGGAGCTGTGGCAGAGGAGGTAACGTTTGTGCAGGAGTTTAAGAAATATGGGGACAAATACACTCCAGAAAGAGCAACATGTAGAAGTAATAAAAGTGCCCTAAATTCATATTGTGTTCAAACTTGTCTTTCATAAATCTACTAGGTAAAAAGACACTAACTGCCTCTTGTTCGAATGGACAACAGCAGCCAATATTTCACCTGGGCCAGGAAGCTGGTATCTGTGATTGGCCTGGTGAGCCAAATCGTAATGTGCTTGCCCGGCGGTTTGACCTTTCTCCAGAGGCCCTCCTCAATTGCTCTGCAGCCCAAGTGGCTGTTAGCACCAGAAGAGGCTGTGGCTTAGTTTTGTAAATACCATCAAAAAAGTCAGGAGGGAACGCTTCATCCCAGAAAGCCAATTCTTCAAGGCCAGGATCACGTGTTAGCATCCACCTGCTCCACTTACACAAGACACTGCTCCCTCTTTCATGTCAAGTGGTATGCGGCTCTGGGGAGCAGCTGTTAGAGCAAGTAAACAGTTTTAAATCCAAAATTATTTTCCAAGTCACCCACCCGACACTCACCAATCCTGTGTTCCTAAACCAGGACACAGGTGGCAGCTCTGTGGTGGCACTTAGATGGCTCTGGGGTCCTTGGCCTACTCTAAGTGCTCTCAACATCAAGAATACAGATTGATAGAGGAGTGTTTGCTTTCATTTCCCCTTATTGTATCATCTTATGCCTAAACACCTATTAACATGAAAGGGATCTGAAACAGGGAGTTTATTTTTCCCAGAAAGATGTATTTGGGGGACGGGGGGAGGAGAGAGAGAGAAAGAAAAAGAAAGAGAGAAACCTAATCAAGACCTCATGTCATTTCCACTTGCAATTTGCCATCTTTCCAAAGTGAATGAATGTATTGCAAGGAGCATCATGGAGGAAAAGTTGGGTGAAGTCCAAAAACAAACCCTAAAGGCCAATGAACACAACTATGTTTTGACTTTCTTCCTCCAATTCCTACATTTTATTCCAGTTTCCTCTTGTGGCAGACTCCCTGGAATGTGCAAAAAGTGTTATTACTTGCAGGTCATTGGTGATTTCTTAGTATGCTATAATTCTCAGTGATTGTATGGAAGGAAAAATACAAGGTAGTAGTGTGACATCTACATTGAGGGGCCTGAGGAGAAAATAGGCATCAGACAGTGTGTGTTCTAGACTCAAATTCTGTCTCCAGTGTGAGCCTTCAGGCAAGTTCTTTGTTCACCCAGATTAGAGTGGGCTTCCATACAACCCTTTATGGCCCCGGGGTGTTTCTCAGGATAAAGGAAGATCTGACAGAAAGCTATAGAAATGTCCATTGTATTCTCGCTTTTTTTTTCTTTTCATCAAATGAACAGCCTGGAGGAATATGGAATAGCTGAGACCCTGACACATCTCATGCCAACTCTGGAGAAGACATGCAAAAATATATGCAAGGCCTGTTTCAAAGGTCAAGCAAGCTTTCTGACCCAATGGGTAAAATATTTGATAGGAGAATGAAATGCTGCTGCTGATCAAAGATACAGTGATTTATTCATGAAAAGCATGGAAGCAAGAATAAACCAAGACCAGGAAGTCTTAGGACCACTTGGATAAAAAGTCCCCATTGGGCATCTGCAAGATGGCTGTATTATGTATTTTTAATATCAATGGGAAGCAAAGAAAAAGCCCAAGTACTACATGGCTGCTTATGTGGTTGAGCAGAAACGAAGACGTTTGTTCAGCATTTGACTTCTAAAAAAGACAAAGGACTTAGAAGAAAGCCCTACCTTAACCCCTGGAAAAAAACAAAACCTGGTGTTATGGCTTTGTTCCTGATGGAAGAACAATTTGTTAAATAAAGATCAATGGAAGGACATTAACATGAACAAAGAAAAGCGTATGTACGCTTACAAGCATTATCTCTTGCTGTACATACTGGATGTTCTAATGCCAGTTTCCTCTCCACTTCTTTCGACACTTTCCAATTCCCTATCTCTTCCCTGAAATATGTTTCCCCAAAGGAATTGAAACAGAAGTCATAATTTGCAGAACTATACCATGGCTCACAAAACAGATCGACTACACTAAACCATAATATGGAAGAAAACTGTGTAAGCTCTAACTCTTGTTTTTTAACACCAGCTCATTCTGACCCATAAGCTCTACATGACAACAGAGAAACTGACCTTGTGGTATCCTGGACAGGTTCAGGTTCTAAAGATTAGACCACTGAGCAAGCAACTCTAATTTATGAGTTCTAACCAATTTCTGCCAAGACCATCAGATGGAGACCGTTAGCCCCCTCAAATCTATGAAAATCCTTCCCCATCTCTCCCTTTTGAGATGCCACACAGCTCCCCAATAGTATTTGTTCTCTCCAAGCCAGACAGGGTTTGTCCTGGCTGGTAGTTTTAACACCAATGGCTCTGTTAACTGGTATAAGGCTGCTTTTCACAGGAGAGGAAAGATCCCAAGCCATGCCCTTACCCTTCTCTCTCATGCTCTCAGGCTGTTTTCATGGCTTGGCTACATCCTAATAAAAGCAGTTCCTAGAAGAGACTATTTAAAAAATATATGTAAATATTTTTATTGATTGCACAGAGGGAGGGACAGGGAGAGAGAGAAGCATCAGTGATGAAGGAGAAGAATCATTGCTCGCCTGCCTCTTACACACCCCACACTGGCGATCAAGCCCACAACTCTTGGCATGTGCCCTGACCGGGAATCAAATCATGACCTCCTGGTTCATAGGTCAATCATAGAACTGGGTGTCTCCATAGAACTGGACTATGGTGTCTCCATAGGAACTGGTCTGGTGGTGTCTCCATGGTAGCTAGACTGGGGTGTCTTGATGGGTACTGGTCTAGGGTGTCTCCCTGGCAACTTGTTTGAGGTGTCTCCATGGCAACTGGTACAGGATGTCTCCATGAGAACTTGTCTGGGGTGTCTCCATGAGTATTGCTCTGGGTTGCCTCCATGGGAACTGGTGTTGGGTTGTCTCCATGGGAGTTGGACTGATGTGTCTCCACGGGAGTTGGACTGGTGTGTCTCCAATCACTGAGCCACAGCAGCAAGGTGAGAAGTAACTATTTTTATTTGACCCAGTCAAGTTCTTCTACACGTTATTCCTTAGCTGAAGTCAAGAAGTCTTTTCTACCTGCTTCATTTACTGGTTGAAGAGCACATTTGCATATCTCAGTTTTAATTCAATATTTTATTTTCTGAAGAAACTATTTTCAAAATAAAAAAGTATACAAAGTGTGTATGTGAAACCTCTGAGTTCTGAAAAAAATAAAATAGCTTCTGGAACAGACCACAGTCTTCTCAGATCGGGAGTGTGCTCAAAAGGCAAGTCCTGACTGCTCAGAATTCGGGGTGCTGCTCCTCTTGACTGACATCTGAAAACTCTGATTCATGCTCCAGATCACCCGGCTCATTATCAGTGATGTCAACTCGAACACTCCATTTATTAAGCCACTACATAAAAAGCTAGGTGAGGTGCTTTCAAAAGTAACTTTCATTTTTTCATCTTAATAATATGTACTGCTAATAGTTTAGAATATATAGATGTCAATACCTAAATTTTCTATGAATAAACATAAACAGCATTCATGTAAAAAATAGTAATTTAAAATTATATTATCATGCTATAACAACAAGTGTTATTTTGGTGTAGTGCCCACCTGCATTGTTTTTGTTCTGTTAACCTAAAATTAAAAAGCCAAAATGAGAGGCAACAAGTGTTCACTTGGGATCAAAGAATTGCAATTCTGGAAGCACCTTTTTGGGCAGAAACCCAAATAATGTCTCGATTACAGGGTGAAGGAAAGGGTGTTTTTGTTTGTTTGGTTGGTTGGTTTTGTTTTTGTTTTGAGAAGAGGAAATTAATAGTTATGTGAAAAGAAGAATTTGTATTATTGTTAACAAGCTGAATCCCTCTTGGCTGTACATGGTTGGTGACTGGTTCTATCTTCATATAGAGAGCCCATAATCATCAGTCCTGTGGGCAAGGTGTCCACTTTCCTGATGTTTTTACAAACAATTGTGGTTTGAGCTAAGTGCAAAGGTCTGCCCCAGCCCAGAGATTCATGGAACAAGTCATGCAAGGGTGGCTCTGACTGCATATTGAAATGACTGTTTGCCATTTCTCATAGTATGTACCTATACACATGGAGTTCCTTTTGAAATAAAAATATATGTTTACCTACAAAATACATTAAGTCCAATCTATAGATATAGTAAATACAACATTTAATAAATCTCTGATTTTCCTTTAACATAGACTTATTCTTATCATTGCTATGAGTATGTAGTTATGACAACAATAAATAAATGGCTTTCAATCCTGGTTGACATTAGTTTCACTCAGGGAACTTTAGAGATATCTTGACCTCATCTCCCAGAGATAGTAATTTAATTGGTCTGAGGGGGCTCAGGAATTAGCATATTAAAAAACTCACTAGATGAATCTAAAGTGTAACAGAGTTGAAAACCATTCATTTAAACTCTCAGAATACAAATTTACCTTTTATTTATTTATTTTTTTTAGGAAGCACACACCATTACCCTATGTATCAATAACACTGAACCACCCCATCTCTTCTGGCTGCCCTTCATGCCTGACCTAATAAAGAACATAGAACAAAACAGGGGAAAGTATACATTTTATTGCAAGAGTAACCCACTCTTATGAGTAAAATGAAGCCATTGAAAAGATAGACATTTTGCAGATCTTTGATCCTCATAAGAATGAGGAACCTTTACACATAGGGAATTTCAAAGAGAGGAAGTAAAATTCCCCAGGCCTAGAAATGTTTCATAACATTGAGGCTCTACATGGAGATATTCAAGTTCATAAAAAATAAAACTACATTTGTAGGCTGAGTAAACAAAATGGAATTTTATAACCTCTTGCTTCTAAAATGAAGGCCCCCTACTGCTCTCCCCAGAGTAGATTCCTAGCAGTCAGTCCTAACCGATACAAAACTCATTTAGCCATAATTGCTGTGAAGCCTGATGCTCAAGAAGATGCTTGAATATGAACCAAGAAGTAATTCTGATCCTCACCAGTGCTCCCCTCTGGATGGAGAAAATCATTCGCTGGCCACCTCATGCTGAGCAGAACCCATGTGCTAAAATTAGGGTTACAGAAGCCAACATGTGGCAACATCCTCCGTTCATCAGTTATTTGCTCTCGGAGATCTGACAATGTCATCTGAGCAATTTTGTTCTTGGCACATTTAAAAGACAAAAAGGGAGCACGGGGATTCTACCAAGGTACTAATTTTCTAGGTAATCATCCTAATGTCTTCATCCTGAGTGCATTTGAACCAGCGAGTTAATTAGGGAAGTTAATTTTCACAAATGGCACCAAAATGCCCATTTGCTGGCAACACTGCCTTGTGCCAATGCCTGGCTTAAGGTAACCAGCAAGAATATGTTGATGCTCTGCATCCATCAGTGAGGCCCAGCTTGGACCAGGAAGAACCACATCTGCCAGCTTGGCAGATGCGGCCGCGTTTGGAGCTTCTAAAGGCTGTGGGAGAGACATATTAGCTCTGCCACCAAAGGCTGAACATAAGGGGATCTCATTTCTTCTATCCGACTGGCCAGCAGACTCTGAGACTTGGTCTGGGACGATCAGGAAAAGCTGTTCCATGTGAGTGTGATCTCAGGCAGAGGATATCTGCACGTTGCAAAGCCTCGTCTGACTACTTTACGTTCTTTCCTAAGGGAATATTTTTCTCTCGTGGGTGCTCTGAGGCTAGGATGATAGGAGCCACACGTGACAGCAAATGGAATCTTTGAGTACTCTGTCTTTTTAATTCCTGCAATATGGTGACCCTGGAATCAGACCAAATGGTGACCACACTATCTTTTCTTTTCAGAGGAAATGTGTTTTTCTTTGAAAAGAAAGAGTGGTGGATGCAACTCAGCTTTCAGGAAAGAGAAGAAAGGAGTCTGCACTCCCAGGCATGGCAGAGGCCAGTCGGCTACAGGGATGATAGAGAGCTGGAGCTCACACCAACTTTAAACATGTGTTTGAGGTATCCTCTGTGGACCTTCTGGTCCATTCCACTCTGGAAGAGAGTATTTATGCCCAGAAAAATGTAGTCTGAGTTCCTGCCTTGATTCTTACTGAGTTCTATTACTTTATGTACCTTTTCATCTTGCTAAGGCACTTTCTTAAATTTGGAAATTAAAGTATTAGCATCTTCTTCAGAGGACCAGTGAGGAGACTGCATCAAATAGCTATGCTCAGCCCCTTGCACACAGTAGGCATCAATAAACAGCACTTCCCTGCTGTGGCTTTTCATCTTCATTTGCATTGTTATCCTACTTAATTTTTTTTAAATATATTTTATTGATTTTTTACAGAGAGGAAGTGAGAGATAGAGAGCTAGAAACGTCGATGAGAGAGAAACATTGACCAGCTGCCTCTTGCACACCCGCAACTGGGGATGTGCCCACAACCAGTGTACATGCCCTTGACCGGAATGGAACCTGGGACCTTTCAGTCCACAGACCGACGCTCTACCACTGAGCCAAACCGGTTTCGGCGTCATCCTACTTAATTGTTCAAAGGAAGGATCTCCAGGCCTCCCCCAGATTTTAACAGGCCTTCCTGTTATACAGTAATATTTCCCTTTTGCAATAGCTCAAAGTTGAATGGTCTTGACTTAGAGACAAGGAGCTGGATGAGTCTATTGGTCATTAGTATTAACTGGTAAAGATCTGGAAGCATATATATATTTTTTTGGTAAGACTGCCAACGGGCTCTTTGGAAGGAGAATAATCTATTTCACCTTCATGCAGGAAACAACTATGGACATTGGAACAAATGAGTGACTGACAACTGTCTGAAAACATGTTGGAGGACTAGGGGGAAACCTGACCGAATTCATTGGAAGCCAGATGTATCCTGTCAAGCTCAGCTTTCCCAAACACTCTACTCTGTAATGTGTTAGAAATAGCACAGCCCTCATGCCCACACTGCACTCTCCCTACCAGTATGACTTTTTTTCTTTCCTTCTCACCTGGAGACTCACCAACTTCAAAAACATAAATAGAGAAAAGTATTTAGAATAGATGCCCTAAAACATATATTCTTCTATTATGTGATCGGATAAATTTGAAAGTGGGACAGAGATAAGAAGCAAAAGTTTACCTGCTCACAACAAACATTCTCAAAATAATTCCAAGCAGCCTTGGCTAGTGTGGCTCAGTGGAATGAGCACTGTCCCAGGCACCAAGAGGTCACCGGTTCAATTCTCCATCAGGGCAAATACTAGGGTTGTGGGCTTGATCCTAAGTAGGGAGCATGCAGGAGGCAGCCGATTGATGTTTTTCTCTCTCTCCTTTTCCCTTCCTCTCTCTATAAAATTTCCAAGAAAATTTGGGAAAAGGTAGTTTCTTTGCTTTACCTCAACTCTCTGAATCATATTTCCCTAATATTATCTCCCTTGAGAATCAAGGGCATGGGAAATAATTCTTGCAGGTACTTTAACATGGAATGTTCTTAAATAGTCTCCAGAATTTCTTGACACAAAAATCATGAGATGTCACACCAAGAGTGTTTTCCTTTGAGTAAAGCATTGTATTTTCAATGGACCTGGTTAATGAATGTCTAAAAGATTTATTCCATGTCTTTTCTGTTCTAAGAACTGTACATATGCATGTGTTTGTTTTAATTTCACCCTTATGACAATTTTGTGGAGGATAATGTTTTCTCCATTTTGTGCAGGAGGGTATTCAAGTGAAGAAAGAGGATGATGGAGGCAACATTCAAATCTAAGTCTGTTAAGAAATTATACTTTTTCTCTGTTTAACTGGAGTTCCCCTAAGTGCTTGATAACTGAGGAAAAGCAAGGCAGAGAGTCCAGCAGGAAGGTAATAAAGTTCAGTTTGCCCAGTTCCTTGATGTGATTATCCCAAGAAGGGAACAACCGCAGTGAAGGGTTTTGGAGGAGCTGTGATATAACATGATAACTCATGCTCAAGTCTAAGCATAAGAAACTTATAGCAAAGAAGTGCATTGCTTTATTCTTCGTAAACTCTCCAAATGACAGCGATATAAGATACCTCAAATAAGCCTTCCACTTTCCAGGAGCAAGAATTATTGCAATCTGTATACCTCCACACATTTGTTCAACATTTATTGTGTTCACGCTATTTTTTCATACACTGTGCTAGGAGCTGTGAGCGATTACATGATGAATAAGATATGAATTCATTCCTCAAGGATAGAGGGAAATAATAAATTCATCAGAAAATGTTCCTGTTGGAGACATACATAGATTATTACAAATCTGGGTATAAAATTAACAGCCACTGTAACAAAATAATGTATCAAATATTACATACTTCAGAGAATGGAAAGATTATTATTAGTTACATTGATTAGAGATGGCTTCATGGAGGAGATGGCATTTAATCATGGGCTTGACGTGCAGGTAGAATGATGATGAAGGAAAGCGAAACACTCTAAGAGAAACTTTTGAGTTACACCACAGAGGCAAAAAAAAAAAAAAATTATCTCATCATCTGTCTGAATTGTTTCTAAGGTCTAGTATGAAGGACCACTAGCCCTAACTCAAGAATGACCTCTTAACAGCCTTATTTCTTTCTCTTGAAAGAAACCTTAAAAAAATATGGGCACATCTTATATTTAAGTGGTTAAAGATATCAGATATTCACATGATACCCACAAACATTATTGGTAGTAAAACAAAAAGATGTTTAAAGTTTTTTTTAGGAAAATAAGTGATCACCTATTTCATGTCACTTGTTTTATTTATATATTATTATATGTTGCCTTAGTTATAATCCTATTCTACAATTTACTATTTATGGTTTTGAATGTTACTTAGATTCTTTAGGCCTCAGTCATTACCTATAAAATAGGAACACTAATAGTACCAACACCAGGTGGTTTATCTGCTAAGTAAATAAATTTATATATATATATATAATATATATATACATATATAATATATATTTTTTCATTCTTTGAATATTTGCTGATATGTGATAATCAATATGTACCCATTGCTGATGTTATTGATATTAGTAGTAATAGAGGAAGCGATATTACTATTAAATGTGCCAGCAATGGTATTCTTTGGAATATAGGATTCTGGTGGCCTTATTTTCTTTTCTTGAAGAAATTTATAAATGACTTTTAAAATTTTTATAATAAATGTTTTGTTTGAGAAAAATAATTTTAGTAATGATTTTAATACATTTAGTAACCCCTAAAATAGGATGATGCATATATGACCAACAGTCTTCCATGCAAAGGAAAAAATATATTTCCAAATTTTTCTGCTTTTTTTAATAGAATTTATTGGGGTGACATTGTTGATAATATTATATAGGTTTCAGGTATATAGTTCTATAATACATCAATTTCATATTGTGTGATTTCTAACCCAAATCAAGTCTCCTTTCCTCACCATTTATCCCCCCTTTTCCCTCTAATATCTCTGGTCATCACTTTTTTTTTTTTTCTATGTCTACAAGGGTTTTTTTGTTTGTTTGTTTGTTTGGGGATTATTTATTTATTTATTTTTGCTTACTCCCTTCATCTTTTTCATGAAACCCTCCTCCTCTTTGAAAGCTGTCAGTCTGTCCTCTATCTATGAGTTTGTTTGTTTTTTGTTTTTTTTTTAGTTTATTTTGTTCATTAGATTCCACATATAAGTACCATCATATGGTACTTATCTTTCTCTGACTTATTTCCCTGACTAGCATAATGTTCTCTAGGTCCGCCCATGCTGTCCCAAAGGGTAAGATTTACTCATCTACAGATGGACATCTGGGCAGTTTTTTCCTATTTTAAATAATTCTTCTACCATTAGTGTGTTGACAATATAACTCCAACAGGAATCTACTGATAGATGGTCCAAAAACTTTATTATAGAATATTTTAGTTTAGATTTCTAATATAATTTTTTAAAAATAACATGAGCACATCTGGATCTTGGGGATGACCACATAAACCCAAACACTGCCAAATTATCTTAGCACATCATGACTGTGTCTCAAGTAGTAAGAGAACAACAGCCTTAATAACAAAATGCCATTAGGCTAAATAGGCCCCAACAGCCTGATGCCCCACTGCATTAAAGAAGGTTATCCTGTATTGTGGCATATGTAATAAGTCAGGGCAAGCTCAGAAACTCAAAAGAACTCAAGTCATAGAAGCTCCATATCTTTTATGTGACTTGCTTTTGGCAAACATTATACATCGCAAAATGCTTATACTGTTCATTGAAACTTTATAGTGCTTATACCATCATTTCTATTTAATTTTATAAATTTGTTTGGGTTCTATGGTGATTTTAGAACCATAAGCTCTTATTAGTTTATACTTAGTTTTGTGTGTATATGCTTAAGTGACCTAATAAAAATAAACATTGAGTGTTTATAAGAAATGTTTTTTTCTCTACAAGCTTTCATACATTCAATGTTGATAAATAATATACCGTGTAAATTCTGACTAGAATAGAATTTTAATTTAATATAATTCATATATTTGAATTTAATATAATTCAAATATTTTTATATCCTTATTCTATTCCTAACACCAGGCTAACACTCTGAGTAATATAGAAAGGCTTTACTGCTTTAAATATATGATCTTGGTACTTGATGGGTTTACAATTTTCAAAACATTACCCAGAAAAGTAATAAGCAACAGAATAAGATGGAATTGAATAGCATGTTAGAGTTGTTTAAAGAAGTAAGTGCCTTGTAGAAGCTCAGAAAGCCCCAGGGCTGGAATGATAAAGGAAAGCTGCAACAGGGAGTTTGGATTTGACCATCTAGTTGAGAAGGAGGAATTTGAGGGATTGCATCCAGAGGAATCCTTGGAGGAGGAGGAAGAGGAGGTGAAAATGAAGATGTCACATCTTGTCTGGATTTGCATAGGAGTGTGCATGGTTTGGGGCAGGAGACAGAGCGAGAGCTATTATGAGGTTTTTATTAGAAGAGCGATATAACAAACATATTTCGAAAAGATTCTTCTGATGGAGGCATTGGAGGAGCTCTTACTATATGCCAAGCACTGTGCTAAGCATAAACAAATAACCTCAGTGCAAAATGGGCTTAGAACGGAGGCAAAGAACCCATTTATAGGAGCATTTCACATCATACATCTGGACCACGTCTGATCACATGTCCTGCTTTGGTTGCCCCAAACAAACTCTTCTCTCCTTAGGATGTGAAGGACACCATTCCTGGTGTCCTTCACATCCTAAGGAGAGAAGAGTCACAGAGAATCTATGATACAGAAATGTGAGTCTGGGTGTTGGAAAATTACCCCAAGAAGGGCAAAACTACCAAAAAAGACAGGGGAAAATGTAGTAACCAAAGTCATAGCTGTCAGCTAAATAATTATTTGGTTGTGTCTATATCATTGCAACATTCCTGGTGTCCTTCACATCCTAAGGAGAGAAGAGTCACAGAGAATCTATGATACAGAAATGTGAGTCTGGGTGTTGGAAAATTACCCCAAGAAGGGCAAAACAAATACGGGCTGAACAGGGTGTGTGAGCACCTGTGTGAGTGTGTATGTGCTCACATGTGAGTGTATGAGCATGTATGAGTATGTGTCTATGACTATGTGTGTATGTGTAAGTCTGTGTCTGAATGTGTCTATGAATATGTGTGTTTATGATTATGTGTGTGTTTTTGTATGTGAGTGTGTGCAAATATGTGTAAGTGTGGGTGTGAACAGGTGTGTGTAACTGTATGTGAGTATGTGAGTGTATCTATGAATATGTATGTGAGTGTGTGTCCATGAATAAATGTGTGAGTATGTGCATATGTCTATGTGTGTGTATGAGCGTGTGTCTATGGATACGTGTGCTTCTGAGTGGCTGTGTGCATGTGTATGTGATGGAGGGACTTGGCATGAGCATTTGTCCAGCTCATACTTACAGGTCAGCCAGTGCCCTAGCTGCTATGCTCTTTATCTCAGCAGCTGACCTGCCACATGTGGGGCTTTCTGCAGTCAGAACTGGCTGAGCCTGGGTTGAAATGCCAAGCCTGCCTTTTACAAGCTCTATGACCTTATGTAAGTCGCTGAACCTCTCTCTACTCAGCTTCCTGAGCTGTAAAAGGCAGATCACATTACTGCACAGAATCGCTGAAAGGAGGAAGCAAGGACTGTCCTGTGGGTGCATTACGTGTGCATACTTTCCCCTCCGGCTGAGGTTTTCCTTTATGGTAGTTCTGGGTCAGGGGGTGGGGTGAGGCTGGCACTAGGCAGGCACAGGCAGGCACCGGAGTAAGGAAGAAGACAGCTGCTGCCAATGCTGCTCTGACCCCTGACAGCAGCACCTGGGGTTATGTGAGAGCTCTGGATGGAACAACTGGGCCGCAAACACAACCCATCAGCTGCCACTCATGGCTCCTTCAGTCACAGCACAGAGGCGAAGGTGACAGACTGCTGAGCCTCACTTAGCAAGGGGCAAGGGACTGAGGGGGGTGAGTGTGGTGAGCAGGTGTGGGGCACCACAGAGGAGCCACTATGGGCTCTCACCCTTGGATATGGCTGTTCTGTCCTTCAGTCTCCTTTCTCTCAGGCTACTGGCCTGAGCAGAGCACAGACACGACAATCAGAGGTCTGGTGTGAGACAGCAGGTACTTGCTACTTGCCCACACAAGGGAAGCGAGAGCCCCCAGGTTGCCCAGAGAAATGAATTCATATGTGTGTGCTGAACCCACAGTCTCTGAGGCCAAGTGCAGAGCATGCTGATACAGGAACCTTGCCTTCCCATGCTCCCTCTGCCTCCCCTCCTACAAGCGGCAATTTATTTATTTTTTAAATATATTTTATTGATTTTGTACAGAGAGGAAGGGAGAGAGATAGAGAGTTAGAAACATCGATGAGAGAGAGTCATCGATCAGCTGCCTCTTGCACAACCCCTACTGGGGATATGCCCGCAACCAAGGTACATGCCCTTGACCGGAATCAAACCCAGGACCTTTCAGTCCCCAAGCCAACGCTCTATCCATTGAACCAAACCAGTTTCGGCTACAAGCGGCAATTTAGAGCAGCCACGCATTCCTTTCGCTCAGCTCCCAGCCTTCATCCTCCTGCCTGCCCACCTACAAAAGGCCATTGATTTTATTCTGCAGTCCTTCCTCTGGCCCTGGAATTAGCCTGATAAGAGACTCATTTTCTACCACCAGAGCGAGAGATTAGAGCAGGTTCTTCTGTTTAGACACAGATGAACTTTTACACTCGCACTTACAGAACATAATGAACAGCAATTTAGCTGTTCTGAAAACCCCCTGGAGAAAAAAACAGGTGAAGTTTTCAACCGTGGCATGGCAGTGAGTTGCAAGTTTCTCACCACTGCAGTGGGCCATTTTTTTTTTTCCCCTTTCTTACCAGCCTTTCTAATTCGCGTCCTTTCCAAGCACGGGCAGTGGAGCCCAATGATTCTGAAAGGAACCAGGTGTTTAGAGTTTAGAGTTGGCCAGAGAGAGCCTCTGCAGCAAAAAAAAACATCAATTCCTTTAAATGCACACAACCGAGAGTAAATCACACCCTTCAATTTCCAACATGACCTGGGCTTCTGCTTTCTAACTATCAATATACAGAAACAGCCAGCGACCAGAACGCCATAACAACCAGAACACTGTGCCCCTCGGCCAAGCTGCCCCCGCACCCCCAGGCAGCAGTTAGGGTGCTCCTAGGCAATGCAAAAGGGTGCGAGTTTGATGGGGGGAAATCGAAGAAATAGGGGGAAGGTCTTAAGGTGACCAGACGTCCCGCTTTAGGAGGGACAGTCCCGATTTTTAACAATTTGTCCCGCAGTGTTTCAAAAAAGTCCCAATTTTTGGAAAGAATGCACGACAAGCTAGGGAACGGCGAAAGAACAGGAAGGGAATATATGGTTTTCGGCAGCCATGTGGCTATTTAGCCAGGATATGAGTTTCATGTTATTTTTGTTAATTTTATAATGATCAACTTTAATAATAACAAATAATGGTTGAGAACTGATTATCGAGAACTGCTTATCCAAGTTCGCATTGTTGATCAGTTGTTAGAATTCGACCACCATTGTTTGGACTTAATGAACAATGGCATTTTTGGGGATTGGCAAAGACATTTTGTAACTGTCTCTCAGACGCTACGCATCATACTGTGTGCTAATAAGCTAGTTAAACAAGGGATGTCATTACAAATCAGCTATTCAGATAATTTAGGTAAGTTATTTATTTATTTCATAAATGCATAAATTTTCTTGAATTTAGCAAACAGTACTCATATTATTTGTATTTTATACTGGCGGCAAAAAGTCTAGTGCCCGCCTTGAAAGTGACACTTATGACTATACATAATTTAAAAAAATATATTGCAATACTATTTTTTTATTCTATGAAAATTTTTGTTGCTCCATATAGACCAAATTTTTCATCAAGGAACCCCCTCCCCGCCTTTCCTGGTCAATGATGTCCCGCTTTACCAATGTCAAAATCTGATCAACTTATCTTAAGGGTTTGCGGGGTTGGGGTGGTCGGCCCGGAGTCAGTTTGGAGGGTGCTGGGGAAGGAAGAGGAAGATCCGACTGGAAAGCGGCTCAGCACATACCTTCTCATTGCGGACCAGGACCAGGACCGGGACCAGGACCGAGGCCGGGACAGCACCAGCCGAGGATGGATGGGCGGTTGTCTCATGAGTCTGAGTCGCTTGGGACAGACATGTCCCCGGCAGCGGCAGTGCTCCGGGAACTTCGCTGATTCCAAATAGTAAACAGCCATCAACACCAAAGAACAGAAAGATCCTCTCCAGCTAGAGGCCCTGGACATTGCAACGCGCCCGAAGGAAACACCACTTCGGGAGGAGCTGGACACACCGGAAGTGTGCGACCGGGGGATTGTGGGATTGTGGGGCCGCCTGGGTGCCTACTTCTAGACTGTGAGCCTGTTATCTCCACTCACAGGTTGAGAACTGCTAGCAGGGTCGCCTAAGGCCATCGGAAAACGCATATATTAGGTCTAGTAATAATTAATGTCGTTTTCTAATACTTTAAATCGAATTTATTTAAACAATACAACAAAATTTAATCAACAATATAGTTGCCGTTGTTTTCTACTACTTGTGCCCAACGCTCAGGAAGCATTTTAATCCCTCTGTTGTAAAATTCTTGTGATTTTGATGCAAAAAATTCGGTCAATGCATTTTTGAGGCATTCTTCATTATTAATTTTTTTCCAAGAAGAAAGTTTTGCAAAGAACGAAACAAATGGTAATCGGAAGGGGCAATATCAGGAGAATATGCAGGTTGAGGGAGAACTTCCCATTCCAACTGGTGCAGTTTTTCAGCAGTGATTCTTGCAGTATGCGGTCGTGCGTTATCGTGGTGAAGAATTACGCCCTTCCGATTAATCAGCGCGGGTTCTTTTCCTCTTAAGCTTGGGCTAACCTTTCCAATTGGGCACTATACACTGCACTTGTAATGGTTTGGTTAGATGGTAAAAGTTCATAATGAAGAATTCCTTTAAAATTCCACCAAACACATCACTTTTTTCGCATGCAAGTCAGATTTTGGCGTGGGCTGCGGAGCCTCATTTTTGTCCAACCATTGAGGCTGCCTTTTCAAATTAACATACAGCACCCATTGTTCATCTCCGGTAACAATTTGCTCTAAAAACGGCAAACGGTTTTGACGAGAGAGGAGCGAACTGCAAATTGTGACTCTTTGATTACGGTTGTTGTCGGTCAACTCATGAGGAACCCATTTTCCAAACTTTTGGACTTTGCCAAGTGCACGCAATTGATTGGAAATTGTTTTTTTGTGAACAATTTAAAGTTGTCGCAAGCTCTTGTTGGGTAATTTGAGGATTTTGCACCAAAAGAGCTTGAAGAGCTTCTTGATCAAAATTGGACACACGGCCTCGACCACTCTTGTCATCTAACGAAAAATTTCCCTCGCGAAATTTCTCAAACCAACGCTGGCATTTTCTGGCGCTAACTGCATTTTGACCAAGAGCACTACAGGTGTTTTTTGCAGCCTCACTTGCTTTTCTTCCTAATTGGAACTCGTAAAGCATGCAGTGCCGAATATGCTCTTCATCCGCCATCTTCTTAGCCCTAGTTTTGCAACAAAAAACAAACCAAACACAAACTTTTTCAAGCAAAACTTGTTAATTGCACTTCACACATTCTGTAGATGCCACGTGTTTGAAGGTTATGTCAATACAAGTCAACGCCAAGCAAGATTTTAAACGAATGTTTAAAAACGACATTAATTATTACTAGACCCGATATTTACATTACGATTCATAACAGTAGCAAAATTACGGTTATGGAGTAGCAACGAAAATAATTTTATGGCTGGGGGTCACCACAACATAAGGAACTTTATTAAAGGGTCGAGGCATTAGAAAGGTTGAGAATCACTGTTCTAGAAGAATGAGTCTGAACTTTCCAACATAGAGGTCTGAGAGGCCCTATCCATGTCCTCAATACCCACAAGTTCATACTGTTCCTGCCCCTACACTGTCTGGGCCAGAAACAGAAGACATGCTTCTTACTTCCACTTTTATTGGACTGAATGGGCTGGGGAGAGAATAAGTGTCAGACCTAAGAAGAGAGGGAATCCCAACTCTACTCCAGCTTCCTTCTGAGGGTGGCATCTGCCCACACACGCTCCATCTTGTTAGGTCTAGTGGAAGGTAAGTGGGGAGAACTGCTCACACAGAAGTGCTGGGAGAGGCTCAGCTCCAGGGGATGGCGCCCTGCTCCTCCTAAACTTAGTTGTGCAGGCTCTCAGAGTCAGCACTGATTTAACCCCCCTTAGCCTAACTGTTTGCTACCTACATTTCTAGGTTAGTGGCTCCAGCGTACAGGGGAGGGATAGGCATGGAGAGAGGTAACAAAGCTGTTTAAAAGTGTGACTTTGGCCGAAATCAGTTTGGCTCAGTGGGTAGAGCGTCAGGCTGCGGACTGAAAGGTTCCAGGTTCGATTCTGGTCAAGGGCATGTACATTGGTTGTGGGCACATCCCCAGTGGGGGGTTTGCAGGAGGCAGCTGGTCGATGTTTCTCTCTCATCGATGTTTCTTGCTCTCTATCCCTCTTCCTTCCTCCCTGTTAAAAAAAAATCAATGAAATATATTTTTAAATAAATAAATAAATAAATAAAAGTGTGACTTTGAATATATTCTGCTGGATTTTTCATGGGGAAGAAATCTGAGAAGGGCATGCAGTGAGGCAGAGGGCTTGTGGAGAAGAGGGTGTTATGAAACAAACCACATTGGCTATGCACTCTGAAAGATCTGCCCTCTAATTTAGCTACAAGACTTAATAGTTTTAATAATTTGTTGTGATCTCAAAACAACAGTTAAGAAATAAATCCACATCATTAAGACCATTATGGTATTTTGCTTCATTTAGCAAATGGTAGTGGGTACTGGGACTTGGATTTTTTGAGGTTGTTTTGCTGTGAAGACACCCACATTTAAATAATAAAAATGGGCTCCTGCGGCCCAGGAGCAATTGCCTCCCAAATCCTTTGCAAGCACAAATGGAAAGATGTCCTTTGAAAACTTAACCCAAAAGTTTGCTTAAATGCCTTTTCTGTGTATTCTGGGCAGAAAGCAAACAATCACAGAAAATTGAAAGCTGATTGTTTTTCATCTTGGCGTGAGGCCCCAGTCCAGGGGGGAAAGACACGTGGTTCCCAGAGCTTTGCTGCTCTGGGGGAAAGTCTGATCATGCTTCTAGAATGAAAAGTCAAAGACCATCCCCATTGTTGTGTACACAGAGGGGGTGGTGTTTACACTGTTCTTCCTGTGCCAAGGGCCCAGAACTGACAAAAGAATAAAACAGTACACTTGGCTACCTGGAGTTCTCTATTAACTGCCACTTAAACATATCTACAGTACAATGCCCATCAACATTTAAATAAAGGTTACCAGGCACCAGATATATTCTGGAATGCTCCTGGAATCATTACCAAAACCCTGTGTGCTTAGTCTCTTCTTCAATCTTTAATTTATTTATTTGTTTGTTTGATTGATTTATTTTTGGTGGTTTTATTTTTTTTTTTTTATTTTTTTTACTAAATCTTGCCTAAGCTACCAGCTTCCCTTACAGCCCTCTCAAGCACCTTAACTCGGAAAATTCTTGAAAACTCTTGGCCCTAGTACCACTAATTATGCTACTTATAGGCAGGCTATCTGTCATTCATTCTCCTGCCACTTCTAAACCTTTGGTCCTTTGGCCTACATCCTTCTCATGCCTCTATAGCTTTGATGATCATGCCATCAAACCTGACCCCTATATCAATCTGACCCTACTTTTCATCGATAGATCCCCAGATGGATTAATCCTCCTCATTTTGTGATGATTTTAGCTCCTGCTTTACTGAATATAACTTCTGTCACGCTCCTTCATGATTTCAACATCTAGAGATGATCTTTTCAACACGCTGGCCTCTCAGTTCCATGACCTATTCTCTTCCAATGTCTCAGCAACCTGTTCAATGTCCCTCACCTCCCTCATATTATTTCCTTTACATAGGAATATTATGATGAATAATTATAATCATTTTCTTAACTGCAGTCCTGATGCACTTGAAGTTCTCTTATCTTTTTTTTCCTCTTCAACACAATCATCCACCAAAATTTAATTCCAAGAATTTAAAAGGGTCTAGGAAAACAGGTGGTTTTTTTTGTTTTGTTTGTTTTTTTTGTTTTTGTTTTTGTTTTAGTAAATTGATGGCCTCATGTAAGCCCTTGGCTTTGACAAACAATCCTTCCCCCCCCCCCCCCCATTTTCTAGTTACCACTTCATTTGTATTTCTGTCTGCTCAAACTTCCATTATCTCCTCCCTACTTATCACTGTCAGCTGATGACCTTACTTCCCATTTAACCAAGATATTAGAAGTAATCTGAACCACCCACCTACATCTGTCACTGAATAATTGTCCTAACTTTTTGTTTTGATGGGTGAATTGTCTGTGTGCTTGCTAAGCTTTCCCTCATGCACTAGGCCCCTTCCCCCTCATTACTCAACAATGCGTCTGCAGCAATTCTGATTTTCCTCCTAACATCATTATATTTTCTCTCATTATTGAATGATTCCTATAATTGCACAATCATTCAATAATTGCTAATCATTCTTAGTTCAGGTCAAAAACTTGGAGTCATCTTTGACTCTATTCATTGTTTTATTTCCCACCTCTGATCCACTGACAAATATGTTAAGCTCCATTTTCAATATATATTCAGAATTCAACAGTGTTTCACCACCTCCACAGTTCCACCCTGGTCCAAGCTATACCACCTATAGTGGGATTATTATAATAGCTTATTAACTAATTTTCCTGCTCCTGTCCTACAGTTTATTCTCAACCCAACATTGAGAATGAGTCTCTTCAATGTAAATTAGTCAAACCACTCCTCTGTTGAAAATCTCCATGTCTTTCCACTTTCCCAAGTTATATACAACATTACTTCAATGGCCTCCTGTCCATTCCCTTCATCTTATCTAATACTCTCCACCTTGTGTACTACTCTCTGGCTATAATACCTTCTTTGATTTTTCTCTGGACTCTAGAAATGTATTTCCAGAAAAAATATCCAGGGCCAATGAATTAGATTAACAAAAAGAAGCAAATTCTCTCTGGAGGATGCAAGCATTTGTCACTTCATCTGTCTAAAACACCCTCCCCACTGTGTCCATTCTCATCATACCCATAACTTTTCAATTCTCTCCTCTCTTCCTAGGTCACCAACAAGCTTCTCAAATGCTCAATTTATTTAGAATAGTGATAGCCCCTTTCCAAGCACTCCTTATTCCTGCAACTCCAGTTTTCTTCTTAGCACTTAGCACAATTTCTCTTGTTTACTTGCTTATTGTCCACCTCTTGTCACTGGAATGCAAACTGCAAGAGAGCAGGGATTCAAGCTTGTTTTTAATATGTTGGTTTCCTGGTTTATATAAGTGTTCCTGGCACATGATAGGCCCACAGATATTTGCTGAATAAATAAGGATCTGACCAAATAAATAAACAAATCAAATGAGTATGTGATAAGAATTGGTGATGCTATGTTCTATGGGGAAAACACACACAGTATTTCCTCCCAGTTCCTTAAGAAACCTATAATTTAATTAGGTAAGAAGATTAGCATCAAATTATATATCAATATTTTTTAACCCACAGGACTGCATATCTTTTAACATACTGTCATCTGCAACTTCAGAAGACAGAGAAACGTTTGATGGTAGGCTCTTTTATTTCAGGTTGGACTTTAGCAAACAAATGATTATTCTCACTAAGGAAGCAAATAAAAAAAAGTTAAAAACTGTCACCTTCCTTCTGGAGTAACAGAGGTGGTATGGAGAATATAGAAATTGTGGCAGGAAACCACAGTGGACATATTAAAAAAAAAAAAATCTACGCCGATGACAGAGAGGGATTACACAGAGCAAGCAGCAAGCACTATGCAGAGCTTGCTGGAGAAATATAAAACCTCCATGAAGATGTATATAAACAGCTATGTAAGCCAACCGAAGCAAGACTTTGTAGTGAGAGCCCACGAAGGAAGGCATCAGCCATCACAATCCCAGGTGTGTCAGGACATTCCCATTGGAATAGAGAGAGAAAAGGATTTTTAAAAAATAAAACAAGCACATCTATGCAAGGCAGAAAAGCTATCCAATCTGTCCAAATTTTTGACTCTACTTTAGGCCAACAATAGTGAAAGATACTCAAGTTAATTTGCTTAGTGAGAAGAGACTAGGAGTTACTGATAAAATTATACACTATAGGTTTTATAGTTTTTAAATGTATAACTAAGTTAACTATGTAGAAAACTCGATATGATTTCAAGTTACAGTACAGTACAGATTCTGCAGTTCTCAATTGATACTTGATCCTATTCTTTCTTTCATTTATTTGCCCATTGTTTCTTTTAT
This sequence comes from Pipistrellus kuhlii, assembly GCF_014108245.1. NCBI lineage: Eukaryota > Metazoa > Chordata > Mammalia > Chiroptera > Vespertilionidae > Pipistrellus > Pipistrellus kuhlii. The sequence continues at coordinate 9,907,684 of NW_023425493.1, forward strand.
TCATTTACTCAAACATTTTGAGTACTTGTTGTTCCCTAAGCACTTTACCCACCTCTGCTCTGGTGGAAGAGACAGACAGAAAATAAATCACCCTGCATGTATAAAAAATGTTAGATTAATAAACGCTACAAAAAAAAAAAATAGGAGAGGGAGTTCCAGTGAAAGCTAGATGGTCATCAGGTTAAACAGTTTGGGTTGAGAAGGTCTCACATGGTAACATCAGAGAATAACTCAAAGAAGATGAGAAAGTGTTTACTTAGAAATCTGAAGGGAAAGAGTTTCAACGAAAGTATCAGCAAAGACAAGCACTGAGTTGGTGGCAGGCTTTCTTTATTTGAGGAAGAGTAGAGATGTTATAGCTACGGCATCATGCAGAGGAACAGTGTGAGATGAAGTCATGAGCTGGGTTGGAAAAGGTCTTCTTAGTCATTAAAGAACTTCAGCTTTTCTTCTGAGTGACATGGGAAACCACAGAATGCTTTTGAAGATTGGAGTGCCACGGGCAGACATACATTCCAAACGTTTCATGGTGTGCTGTGGTGAGGTGCAGAGAACAAGAGCAGAATTGTGGAGGCCAGTGAGGAGGCTATCATGATAATCCTAGAGAGATGATGTGGCATCGAAGGTGACTGACTGCATGCTAGAAATAATTGAAGGTGGAACCTAAAGAATTTACAAGTAAAATAGATAAGGTTAGGAGAGAAAGAAAGAAGGATGAGCCCCAGGCTTTTCGCCAGTGTTACCAGAACAAAGTTGCCGTATTTTCCGGTGTATAAGACGACTTTTAAATGAAAAAAAGTCAACCAAAAATCGGGGGCAAAAGACCAAAATTGCACAAAAATTACCTGCAGATCTTGACGGCAAAGTAAGTCTTTTCTTTGAAGTGGGGGGTAATCTTATACAGCGAATATAGGCCTAAACCTATGTTTTAACTGTAAAATTAGGGGGTCGTCTTATACGCTGGAAAATACGATAATTACTGAGATAAAAAAGACTTCATGAGGAATAGGTTTGGGGGGGAAAGCAATTCAGTTTTGGACATACTGTTTTTAAGATGTGAGTTAGTCATCTGAAAAGACATATATGCAAGTCTGGGGTTCAGAGATGAAGAAATGACCTTCTCATGTTATTTTTATTGCAAAGTGTGACAACTGGCTGAATTGATTCTTTCTATGTATTATAATCATAATTCTGAATTCTAGATTGGAAAAAAACTAGAGAAGCTGCCTTAAAATATTTTATTTTAAGGTTTATTTCTGCCAGGATATGATACATATCATGATTAAGTGCTAAACTGTGTGATACCAACTCTAAATGTTAAATGAGTGTAGAGTGAAGTCGCTGGAAACTAGAGTCACAGAGAGAAGCTTCAAGGGATGTAGCACAATACATCGCTATGCAGAGCGGGTGGCCTGGAAAGCATCACCAGGGCCATGGTTGAATTTTCTAGCAGGGGAACCAAATAGAAGCAAAAGCACAGGCACACAGAACAAGGTGCAAGGACAGATATGAAGAAATACCCTAGAGGAAGGAGGGTTTTCTCCCAGTCTAGCATTCCTCACACATGCAAATGGCCCTGTAGGCTCCAGGACATGATTTACTATGCCAATGAATTCTTCAGGCAATTCCCAGAAAAACAGAATCTTTAAGGAGGAAAAGATTAGTATGGCCTTCTCAAAAAGCATAATTAATATGTTCATATTTTTATAAATATTAAGGTGATACATTTTAATATTTTTCTCAAAGTGCTTTCCCCTTGCAAACTATTCTCAGATAATGGCAGAAAAGGATAGGAACCTTACTTCATGAGCAAGACAAAGTTTGAAAACCAGGCATTTATAAGCTACCAGTTAGAATATACTAAAACAGGCCCACAAATTATACAGAAGAGTAACCTGGGCAAAAAGCTCAGTGTGTGTGTGTGTGTGTGTGTGTGTGTGTGTGTGTGTGTGTATGAATATACTATATATTAGTATAGTAGAGTCAATGCACTCTGGCTTTTTAAAGCAGAATTAGTAGAGGATATTAGACGATTCATGGAATTCCCAGAAACGCCAGAGAATCAGGCTCAGAAGCAGCAGCATCAGAAACAATTTGTAAAATATTCCACCAGAATGTGCATAAGAGTGGCCGCACTGCCACAGAGCAGAGGTACTGGGCATGTGCATCCAAACCCTCTGTAAGCTCAGTGTCCACCTGCTATGTTTCACTACACTCACCAGGACACACATGGCCAGAGCACCTTCTTCTTCAAGCCAAATGAGTTGACAGTGGCTCCAGGGTTTCTACAGACAGGACGTTGGAGATGAAACTGATTTTGTTTTCATGGGCCTGGAAAATGATAGTGCTAAATTTGAAGTGCTGGTCAAACACTAAATTTTATTTGTAATGTAAATATGTTTATTGTGCATGGCTGGAGTCTGGGATGGAGTCGCACATATGTGTGCAGGGCATCCTCATCCCCAGACATGCTGGATTAGATTCAGTAGCATACTCCTTCTTCCAGACTCGCCAGGATCCCTCCAGCATCGTTTTCCTTCTTTATTCCTGCTGGAATTATTCATGGGTAGAAATCTGGTAGAATTATTAAAACAGTTTAAAGACATGACAATCCAGAGGCTTGGAAAACTTCATCAGGGAATGGGAGTAGGGGTGGGGGACAAGATCACAACTAGAATTCTTTGACTTTCAATTACACACTTATAAGATCAACAAAAGTATCTTTATTATCTATTATCAGGATTGTAGTCATGTGCTTTTTCGCTGTGGTTCAGCCATGAATAGAGATTCCTACTTTGTCATGAACCTAAAGCTGTCTGTGTAAGGTGGTCGGTTGGATCTGTTGACCCGATGTCAATGCTGTATTCATTTCTGGTTTAGCCTGGGCCATGGTAAATTCTCAACAAATGGTTGTTGAACTGAAAAAGACGGTGTGTGACAGCTGTTAGGCTGAGTGTGTTAAACACATCATCTCATGGGATCTTAGAGTCATGCCTGGAACATTACAACACTAGGGAAGCTTTGCACAAAAGAAAGCTTCAAAACACACAAAATCCACCCAAGAAAACACAGCTATTTCATTTCTTTCTATTCAGTGCTTGTCTATTCAAAAACATAATGTTATGTATTTTAAACTATGCAATAGGTATAATTTCATTGTTTAACCTAAAGTTATATAGTAAATATTTTCTATGTTGAAAAATAAGCCTCACATTTATCATTTTAATAGCTGCCTGATATTGTACTATATTGCATGATACTGTTATTATTTAAACATTTCTATACTGTGCAAATTGTTTTCAATTTCTCACTATTGTAAATAATACTATAATAGATTATCTTCATGTATACAACATTTTCATTCTTTAAGATTGTTTACTTAGGTTATATTCCCAGAAGCAGAATTACAGAGTCAATTTGGTATATATTTTTAGAGGTTTTTATTCAAATTGAGGTAATTCTTTTTTAAAAAATCCTACTAATGTGATATTGCTGTCATTTAAATGTGTGTAATAATTTCACCAAGATCTCACCATGTTAATCATTTTTTAAAACCCTCAGGATAAGTTTGAGAAAGAGAAACATCATTTGGTTGCCTCCCATAAGTATCCCAACCAGGGACAGAACCTGAAACCTAGGTATGTGCCCAGACCAGGAATTGAACCTGCAACCATTTCTTTTATTAATGTCTTCATTGATTAAGGTATCACATACTTATCCTCAACCTCCCATTCCAATCTCCCAGCGCCCCCCCCCCAATACCTCATCCCCCTATTGTCCTTGGCCACTGGTTACTGCACATAAGTCTTTTGGTTGATCTCTGTTTTTTATCCCCACCTTCCCTTTGAGGTCCAACAGTCTGACCCATGGCTCCTTATCTCTGGGTCTGCAACCATTTTATATATTTATTTTAAAAATATATTTTAGTGATTTTTACAGAGAGGAAGGGAGAGAGAGAAATTTAGAAACATCGATGAGAGAGAATCATCGATCAACTGCCTCCTGCACCACCCCCCAACCCCAACAGGGGATGTGCCCACAACCATGGTACATGCCCTTGACCAGAATCAAACCTGGGACCCTTGAGTCCACAACCCAACGCTCCATCCACTGAGCCAAACCGGTTAGGGCTACAACCATTTTAATAAACCGGAAATGCTTTATGCGGTCATGTGGCCAGGGCAAGATCTTAGCAATTTTAAATCTGGCTGGTATGAAACCTCATTTCCTTTTTCATGTCCCATCCATTTGGACACTTATTCTGACCACCTATTTTCCTGTGACTTCTGCTTATAACTTTCTACTAAGACGTACTTTTGTTTAGTCTTCTACAGTGAGATAGGGATTGTAAGAGGTGCATAGAAATGGAACAGCAAAGAAAATTTGGTTTTCTGCCCTCAAGCACCTTTCAGTCTAGATGCAGAATCAAATAATTTTTTAAAATATATTTTTATTGATTTTGTACAGAGAGGAAGGGAGAGAGATAGAGAGTTAGAAACATCAATGAGAGAGAGTCATCGATCAGCTGCATCTTGCACACTCCCTGCTGGGGATATGCCCGCAACCAAGGTGCATGCCCTTGACCAGAATCGAACCCGGGACCCTTCAGTCCCCAAGCCGATGCTCTATCCGTTGAGCCAAACCGGTCTCGGCAAATAATTTTTTTCCAAAAAAGGAAATTATGATACAGCATGAGGAGGCTTTACTGGAAACAAGTTCAGGAATGAAGGGAGGAGAGATGGAGGAGCCAAACCAAATATTGAAAAGGAAGAAGTAACATCAAAATGGAAGCTTGAAAGACAGGCTGGAGTTAGAAAGGTGAAGAAGGGGTGTGGAGGAAGATGGGTGTAACAGAGGGGGATTGAAGAGCGCTGGGAACAGAGGCAAATAACATGGGCTCGGGCTCAGAGCCAGGTAGAGCAGCCTCAGCAGAAAGGAGTAGCTGAATCGACTAGTCAGAGCTCCTGGGCATCAAACACAGGGCGACGACTCCCAGATCCTTCCCCACTGCCTCCCAGCCACCCCAATGGATGCCATCTCTATCCCTTTCTCCCCTCACAGCAGCCTCTGCTAACTTTCAATTGTTACAAGTGGAGAAATTGAAAACCTGGGTTGCTCCTGCATTGATAAGCTGGGGAGCATTGGATCCGTGTGTTTTCCTTTACGTGTGGGGACAGTAAAGAACCCTCGTAGTTAAGCGCTGCACAGAAAATCGCAGACCCAGCAGTGACAATAAAAGCGCGGTCTGCCTCGTGTCTCCACCCTGCAAAGGACCTCAATCCATTTCTTCAGACATCTGTCAGAAATTGCCACAGCGGTTTCCCATGGCCAGACTGCACGCTGCCCTATCTGTCTCTTCACTACAGAGGGAGGGATGAGACAGACAGAGAGAAATGAATTTAGTGTGCTGGGGAAGTTAAGAGCACACTCGGTGGGAATTTCATTTCCACGGAATTAGCAACTCTGGCTCAGCGTGAGCGGCACTGTGATGCTCCTTTAATAACGAAGTCCTAGTAAATAAAACACAGAGGCATTTTCCCAGTTGCTGTGGGGGACATTCAGGTACACATGCTCTGCCTCCCCCCTACCTCTTCCGTGAATGCTCCCAGCACACATACCTCTGAGTCATCTTTATTTCTGTAAACCATCATCTGATTGACTGATGGGAGCTGTGCTTGGAGCTGGGAGAGCCAAAATAAAATAAAGCATCGTTCCTATCCTCAAGCAACTCCATTTTAATTGGAAAATGGATAAACTCTAAGACAAACTATATCTGTTCAATAGATCCAGGGGTCATGAGGGTAATGTGTAGAGGGTAAATCAAGGGCCTCTGCCCCTGCTTCCTGTTTCCTTAAACTCCTCCTGAGATGGTCAGGATCACAGTCCAGCTGGCGTGGCTCAGTGGTTGAGTATCTACCTATGTACAAGGAGGTCAAAGGTTCGATTCCCACATTCCCAGGTTGTGGGATGGATACCCAGGGTGGGGCATGCAGGAGGCAAGCTATCAATGATTCTCTCATCAATGATGTTTCTATCTCTCTCTCTGCCTACCTTCCTCTCTGAAATCAATAAAAATATATTTTAAAAAAGATCAGGATCAGAGCTGTGCCAACAGGGTAGTGTTTGGCCAGAGAGCTACAGGTCTTCAGACAGGCTCTCTAGGCCACTTTCCATTCAAAAGGACCAAATAAAATATTTGTTCTTCCTATTCTGCAACTTGGAGCCTTAAGAGGAACATTGGCCTCTCTCTTATTGCCTTTGGGCTACTCCAAAGCTGTAAGAATTGACCTTACACTCAAACGAAGCCACTCAGTGGTTGAATTCCTTGGGACCAAACCCAAAGCCTCCACAAACCCCTAGTTTTATCAAGTTCCAGGACCTGGCAGAGCAGATAACACACCACACTTCCGGCAACTCAGATTGGGCGACCCCTGGGGTAAGGTCTGCTACGTGGGCATAAAGGTGTCCCTTAGAGTAGTTTAAGTCCTGGCTGGCAGTACTCCCTTGCCATCCCTTCTCAGTTTCTAGAGCTTCCATCCAGGTCAAGGGTTGCCATGACTGTGTGGCCTGGTACATTGTAATGTCCCATCTTCCCCTCTGCTTGTGGAAGCCCTAGGGAAGTCAGCACTATGCAGGTGCCAGGAACCCTCTCAAAGCTCATTCTCTTACTAGCAAATGAGTTTTTAAAAGCATTGGAGAGTACAGGAGTTTTCTATTTTCTATTTGTTGTTGTTAACTTAAGACATGTTTCGAATACATGTGTTGCCATTATGAGTATTTATAATCCAATAACTTCCACCAAAATGTGTACCACTTGATGTCTAACCCATTCACCTTCAAACTCACTTTCTTTTGGAAACTGGTCCTGACCTCCTCATTTTCTCCAGGTGCGATTAATCAAGTGTTCCACTCCACTCAACATGGCTTCTGTTTTAAGATCAGAACTTCCCTGCATGGACTTGTTTACATGTCTAACTTCCTCAAAGAACTATAAGCTACCTGTGGCTGGTGAGGTTTCTAAGTTGGCCACAAAAAGATGTCCCTTTATACATGTTCTTGTATAATGTGACTTCAAGACACCTTCCATCAATAAATGGGATCTGCCGAAACCGGTTTGGCTCAGTGGATAGAGCGTCAGCCTATGGACTGAAAGGTCCTGGGTTCGATTCTGGTCAACAGCATGTACCTTGGTTGCGGGCACATCACCAGTAGGGGGTGTGCAAGAGGCAGCTGATCGATGATTCTCTCTCATCAATGCTTCTCTCTATCACTCTTTCTTCCTCTCTGTAAAAAAAATCAATAAAATATGTTTTAAAAAGAATAAAATAAAAAACAAATGGGATCTATACCCTGGCTGGTTTGGCTCACTGGTTAGAGCGTCAGCCCATGAACCTAAGGGTCTCAGGTTTGATTCCTGGTCAAGAGCATGTACTTCAGTTGCAGGTTTGATCCCCGGCCCATGACAGGATGCATGTGGGAGGCAACCAGTCAATGTGTCTCTCTCATATCAATGTTTCTCTCTCCCTCTCTTTCACTCTTTCTCTAAAGATAATGGGAAAATATCCTCAAGAAAGGATTAAAAACACACACAAAGAAATGGAATCTATTGATATATATCCTTCCCTAGAATCGATTTGGGTTTGTGACTTGCTTGTAACCCACATGATACAGTGACTTCTAAGGAAAGATTAGAAAGGGTGCCACAACTTCCACTGATAGCTAGGACATTCTCCTTTGGAGTCATTAGAAGTCCAACCATCATGTGACTACCATGTAGTGAGAAAGCCAAACACATAAAAAGGCCACATGAGCACTGGTCAACAGCCCAGCTGAGGTCTCAAGCCAATCAACAGAATCCACTGCCAGACATGTGACTGCCAAATGCACCTTTAGATGATGTCAGTCTCCAGCCATATGGTCACCCCAACCCCCGCCCCCCAGCCCTGAGCTTTGTCAGCTGAGACCAAAGACATTGCAGTATAGTAGATCCACCCCCACCATGCCCTTTCAATTCCTGGTGCAAAGAATCTGTGAGCAACATAGAAAAAAGCACAGCACTTTGGAGGAGCTCATTCTGAGGCAAAAGTTAACAGGAATACTACTAAAGATAGGATCTACCATTCTTATTTGTGCTTTCAAAGTAAATTTCATATATTTTGATTGTATGAATGAATGCACATAGGTTTTTGTTTTTTTTTTAAGTATGTCCAATCATGACTTAGTTGTGATCTGTGCCAAGAGTGAACTTCCCATAAAAAAGAATATCTCCGAAGATGCTCAGCCCCAGAAAAGAAAATGGGAATAAAAGCTAAAATATCACCGAAATGTATCAAGCAAATCTACCTACTGCTGGCTAGAAATGGGCCTTCCTTTAGGTTGATATGGGTTCGCAAGCTGTATAAAAATGGTAACTGTTGCTGTTTAATAATTTATAGATTCCTTACTTTGCAGCTTACTTTATGGTTTCTTTAATTTGGGCTGGGAGTGCAAAGGAGCAGAGAGGAGATCAGGGATGGCACATTTCTCATCTCTCTTGGATAGGTTCCCAGTGGTTCAGACTGCAATGGCTCAAGGTCTTTTGCTAAGTAAAAAGTTTTGAAACAGATGGCTAAGTGTTTGTTTTTCTCTGATTAAGCCACAAAAATATAGGTTTCCTTTTCAAGAGAAATATTCAGAGAAGAGAAGAAGAAAAAGAAAATGAAAAGATGCTGTAAATTATATTAGCTTCTGAGTTCATCTCTGTGACGCAATGGGGATAGGACAAAGGAGATGGAAAAAATCAACAACTGCAAGCATGTTAGGACTACAGCCTTTTGTTTTTCTTGTTTTTCTTATTCCCCCCTGGGCTAATTAGAAACCAGCGTGCCTCTGGTGGGAATAGGCCAGAAGACACTGCTGTACCTGTGATTCTGAGTTGGGCCACTGGTTCTACGTAAATCTGTGTGACTGGGCTTGTCAATTCTGTGATGTTGGAGAACTATCCCTCCAGGTAGAACAAATGTTCTCTAATTTGCTGTATGGAAGTTTTGTTAAATAAATCATGGAGGCAAAGGAAATTAACAAGAAGCTTTGCCTAGGAGGAAAGACATATTGTATAGGATTTCAAATAATCTGGAGTGCACTTTGCAATTCAGAAGATGTATGTATGCCTGAATGTGCAAAGGAAATGTTGTTTTATATATATATTCACAGTTGTGATACACAGGTATCTATGTGCATATAAATATATGCATATATATATGTGAATACAACTTTAATCTTTATGTATATATACATTTATCCTTCTCTACAGTAAAGAGCCAAAAAGAAAGTCTGTATTTTAGTGAATGCTTATAGCACACATACCTCTGAATCATCTTTATTCATTTTAACAATCACCTGATTGACTGATGGGAGTTAGGCTTGGTGCTGGGAGAGCTCAAATAAAATAAAGCATGGTTCCTTTTCTCAAGCAACTCAATTTTAATTGGAAAATGGATAAAACTCAAACTGTCCCAGAGACAAACTATATTTGTACAATAGATCCAGTGGTTTCAGATTGCATTCAAGTATTTATTGCGTATCTACAATATTATGTGCCTGTCCCTGCCCCTAGTGTTGCAGTTACAAACGGATAAGGCACCATACCTACAATATATTATAATATGAAAGAGGTAGATGAAAATACAAACAAATAATTCTAATCAGTGAGAGATGTGCAAGAATAGAGTTGTGTATAATGTGGGGAGGCAGCATACAGGAGGGAATGATGAACCTAGATTGGAGTTGAGAAAGGAAAAGGAAAGGGTTACAGGAAGGTGCAGAAAAGCCTCATAAAGACAGTGGCATTAAAGCCTGGGTTTTGAAGAATAAATAGGAGTCTCTATGAGAAATCATTAATGAAACATTGCATGCTATGTTTAGGGAACAGGTTAGGGAATGACAGTGATATCAAATAGCACCATTTGTTTAGGAAACTAATTATTTTCTTGTTGTTGGAGTGAAAGCAATGGGTGACTGTGGAAAAGGGTGAAGGCAAAAGAAAGAAAGGCTAAGGGAAGATGTGGAAAGTGGGCAATGGCTGCAGAATCCGTAGGAGGGCAGCCATGCCATTCTAGCTGTAAATAGCTGGTGGTATTAGAGGTGGGTGAGGTATGCTGACTGGTCACCAGGACCACTTTTTCCCTCACCCCCCAGGAGTTAGCAGCTGGAACACATTCTGGGGGCAGCGCCAGAGGCCAACCAAGAAAGCAATGAGTAGGAAAAACAAGCAATTCTAGAAGCGTTGGGAGAATTGACAGCATCTATCTTTTTTTAATCTTCCCACCCTCCACCCCCAACCGTGTTTATCTTGAAGAAACGATTTAGCTTAACAGTGAAAGCTACTTTCAAATATCGAAAAACAGCAGTTAGATCACTTTCACGACTCTTTGGAGAACTGGGCTAGGAATAATGAATGAGTGGAATGTCCCAAGTAAGCATATTTTGACTCCTGAAAAGGCAGAACTTTCTACCAGTCAGAGCTGTCCAACTGAAGCTGGGCTGTGCTTAGTTGGTAAGCTTCCTGCAGCTGAAGTGTCTGAGCCCAGGCTCATTACTCTTGAGTGTGTGTGTGTGTGTGTGTTGTGTGTGTGTGTGTGTGTGTGTGTTTGGGGGAGGGGGCTGAGGGGGAGCTGGAGAGAGAATTACTACGTCAGGGCTAATTGCACGTGGGTGATCAAGTCAAAGACTCCATGCGGAGGATCACAAATGCAAGTATATTAAGGGCCCAGGAAGGCAGCCTCAGTGAATAAAGTGCCTACATAGGAAAATGGGGAGTCAGAGGGGCTGTGGCTAACTATACACCCAGTTTACAATAATGTTCACATTTCTTTTTTAAAAAAAATTAAAGGAAATATGCATCAAACAAAATCTGTCTGTGGACCTAATCTGTCCCTCTGGCCTTCAATGGGTGCCTTCAGTCTGTTTCTCAGTCCTGATAGGCTCTGGTCTAAGTTCTATCGCTATGGACACTGATCTCGGGCCAGTTCTCTCCCACTGTGGGTCTCAGTTTCTGAATTTGTTCTAGGAGAGGCTTAGATGATCACTGAGTCTTGCTTCAGTTTATCTCCCAACTGCAGGCAAAATCAGAACCAGGAGGACAGCACACAGGCTTAGTAGACAGCAAGCATTCTTCCTATTAGTCTTGATTACTTAAAGGGGCACTGCTTACTTACAGAACCCTGCACCAGGATGAATGGAGATGAGCTTTTTTGAGACAAGGGCTGTGCCATAATGAAATTTCTTGCTCTTTCTTCTTATTTTAATATTAAGAGTACATTAAAAAGTACAAGAGAGTAATCAATCTAAAGTCCAAGTTCCATAAAGCGAATTAATAAATGTTCGATGCATATCATATATTTTTTATATAATAAAACATTAAAGGTGTGACTAAGTCTCCTTGGTATGCCTCGGGGTCTCTTTAACCACAAGAAGCAGCCACTGTTGTGAAGCTAGTTCAAAATCTGCCCTTTATGCATTACACGTTGACTACAGTATATGCACGTACCATAAATAATGCCTAGTCATTTTATGTCCTAAAAACTTACACAAATGTATTATACTTGACAGATCTACATATATTCCATAGTACTTTCACTCAGCACTGCAATCTTAGGGACTCATCTAAGTTGATATATCCACATTTAATCCTTTCATTTTAATTGCTAAATTACATCATATTTATAAACAGCAATTTATTTTCTCCTTAATTTAAACTCCTTCCACTTGTTTACTTATAAAAACACATTGAACTTGTCACATTTTGTTTATATGTGACTGTACTTTGGTGTGGAATTGCTGGGTCATTGGCTGCCTACAGTGCCAATTTTACTCACCGTTGCCAACTTATGATCCAAAGTTCGTATGCCAATTGAAACTCCCTCCAGCAGGGTACATGAATTTCTGTCTTGTCAGATCTTGTCACCATTTGGTATTCTCAGACTTTCAAATATTTGACCAATTTTATCTGTGTGAGAAACATTATTCAGGTTTTAAATTGCATTTCTCTAATTAGTAAAGTTGAGCGTGTGTGTGTGTGTGTGTGTGTGTGTGAATATGCATATATATATTTTCACCCTCTCTTTTCCCATCTCTACCGAGCCCCAAGTCCCCTCCCAGGCCTTCACCACACTATTGTCTGTGTCCATGGGCTATCCATATATGTACATGCATATACATATAAGTTCTTTGGTTTATCTCTTCCTGTCTCCCATCCTCCCCTCTGAGATCTGTCAGGCTATTCCATGCCTCCATGCCTCCAGGCCTCTGAACTTATTTTGTTGCTCAATTTCTTTTGTTCATTAGATTCCACAAATAAATGAAATCATGTGATATTTGGCTTATTTCGCTAAGCATAATACTCTCCAGCTCCCTCCATGCTCTCTCAAAGGATAAGAGATCCTTCATTTTTTCAACTGCATAGTATTGCTTTGTTATTGTCAACTCAGCTCCTTTCCCGTAAATAAACTGTTTATATTTTTGGCTTGTTATTCAGCTGCATAATTTTTTTTTTTTTTTTTTTTTTTTTTTTTTTTTTTTTTTGCGAGGGGTGGGGTGGGGAGGGCAATTCTACATGGTGGTCAGCAGGAAGCACTTTGGAGCCGGCCAGCAGGAGTTTTAATTGCAAAATTGTCGCTAATAGTTGTTGTGTACTTGGGGTGTTACTTAACCTCTCGGTGGCTCTGTTTCTTCATCTATAAAACTAAGATAATAATAGTGTATCATAGGATTATTATGGTGATTAAGAAAGTTAATGTATACTACAGATCCTGGCATATAGTGATCTTACAGGTGGGAAAATATGCCTTAAATATTCTGGATAGACTCTTTATCTATTATGCATGCTGCAAAATTCTTTGTTTTTTGGATTTGTTAGCTTTTATTTTGCAGGTTTTTAAATTTTTAATGTAAATTTATCAATTTTCTTTATAATTTCTGCTTTTCCCCCAAGTATCTAAATACTTTTCCCACAGGATCATAAAGTTGTCCTCTTATATCTATTTTAAAATAATTTTTAAACAAATTTAGGCCTTTAATTTGTCTAAAATTTGTTTTTATATAGTAGAGGTAATGCTCTAATTATTTCTTTTTAAAAAAATATATTTTATTGATTTTTTACAGAGAGGAAGAAAGAGTTAGGAATATCTCTCTCAATGAGAGAGAAACATCAATCAGTTGCCTCCTGCACACCCCCCACTGGGGATATGCCCACAACCAAGGCACATGCCCTTGACCGAATCAAACCTGGGACCCTTCAGTCCGCAGGCCGATCTCTATCCACTGAGCAAAACTGGTTTCAGCTCTAATTCTCTTTCTTTCCATACAGATAGCCAATTATTCCAATAAGTTCTGATTTTTGAAGGCACCTTTAAAAAAATGTTTGCATTGATTTTAGAGAAAGAGAGAAGGAGAGAGAAACATCAATGTGAAAGAAACATCGATGGGCTGCTTCCTGCATGCCCCACATGGGGGGATTGAGCCCACAACTCAGGCATGTGCCATGATCAGGAATCAAACCAGCAACCTTTTGGTGCATAGACGATGCTTAACCAACTGAGCCACACTGGCCAGGGTGAGGGCACCTTTATAGTAAATCAAATTTTCTTATAAGCCAAGGTCTATCTCTAAGCTCTCAAGTCTGTCCAATAAATCTGTTTTTAACCCTGCAAAATACCACATTGTTTTAATCATTTATATATAATTAAATAATTAAAATAAGTCTTGATATGCAGAAGAGCAAATTTTCTTAGTTCTTCTCATAATTGTCCTCCATATTCCTGAATATTTACCTACACGGAAATTTTAAAATAATTTAAATGTCTTGAAAAAAATCTTTGGGATTTTCATATAAAATACACTACATTTACAGTCAGTTTGAGGAATAATTTACAGTACTTATTCATGATGGTGAGCTTGTATACGCATAAGCAAAATAACTTTTGACTTTGTAGAGTTTTATAATTTTTTTCCATAAAAGCATTATATATTAGTTAGATTTCCTTTTCCTTAGGTACCAGGTATATTTGAATGCAGTCATGAATGAAATCTTTTTTAAAAAAAAATAGCATTTCTATTTTCTAATTACTGGTAAATAAAATCACACATTATAATCATATTTGTATGTTGATCTAATTTCCAATAACCTTCTCCAATACTTTCATTCTAAGTGGTTTGACGTGGGTTCTTTTATATTTTTTTTTCAAACAATGATATCTATAAATAACAGTTGTATCTCTTTCTTTCCAATAATCATACCATTAAATTCATTATTTTGCATTTTTTAATCAGCTAGAGCTTTCTGGCCTGACTTACAAAAAAGGTCTTAGTAACTAGTTTCTTGTGTTGAGTTTAATATGAATGCTGCTCTGGATTATGTTAAGCAATTTTCTTTCTTTTATTAATGTATTAGATTTTTCCTCTTAATTTACAACTAGGTATTGACTTTTACAAAATATTTTCTACTTCTATTGAGATGCTTACTTTTTTCTATTTTCTCTTAATATGTTGAATTATATAGATTTTATTTTTTACCTATTTTATTTATTTATAATGTTAATTTATCTTTGTATTCGTGGAATAAGTTGTTTTATCATGATGTACTCTTAAGTTCAATTCCAGATTTGCTAGTATTTATCATGTTTTATTCATATGCTATAGTGAGATTGGACACTAAATATAATTTCTTATAGTCTGTACCTAATTTTGATATAACAATAGGTAGTTTGTTCTCTTCACCTATTCACTGAAATAGATTATATAAGATAGGGATTATGAATTACATATTTTGGGAAAATATTGCCATAAAATGTATGGGCTTAATAACCTTATAGGGAGAATTTTTTTTTATCACTGATTCAATTACTTTTACTATAGATGATCATTTTTCCAATGAATGTTTGGGAGAGTCAATTTGCATTCATTTTATTGTACTGTAGTAAAATAAATTGTTTTGTATGATATAATTATTTACAAGTTTTGTGACCTTTTATAAACTCATATATGATCAACTTTTTAAAATATTAGGTCTAGTAATAATTCATGTCATTTTCTAATACTTTTTTTTTAAATTGAATTTATTTAAACAATACAACAAAATTTAATCAACAATATATTATAATATATGTGTGCTTTAAAATTTTATGTGTTCCCTACTTTTTGGACATAAGAATATAGCTATGTTATGTTATGTTGTAATGTTATGTATCTTACATTATATTATATTATATATGTTAACATGAGCAAATATTGTTCAAATATGGATCTCTTGACCTATCAGTTACTAAAATAAGTGTTAAAATCTTTACACAAGTATTATATAGTTCTAGATTTCTTTTTGTAATTCTATCCACATTTATTTTATAAATTTATATCAATACAGGATGTCCCCCCAAAAATGTATACACACTTGAACAACTGTAGATAGCTGTGGATTCTATTACATTTTAAAAGTATATTTTAATAAACACTGCCTTCAAAGTGTGTATACATTTTTTGAGGCACCTGTATATATAAATTCATGATAGTTTCAGTTACATTCTCAGTATACTATGTTGGTATAGCGTGGGTTCTTGGAGAAGCAGACACCCAGATAATTAACATGTATGATGTTTGTTATGAAGGACTCTTGGAACCAAAACCTGTAGAGGGGCAGGGAAGGAAATGGGATTGGGCAGAAGGAGATGCTGAACTATGAGGTAGACTCCATAAAGATCTAAGGACCACGCGAGGAGTCTGGAGGTGGGACAGCCCTTCAGAGTTGTCTCAGTTAAGGCCAGGGAGCCAGGATTTCATTCCTGACAGGCTTCCCTGGAAAGAAGTGTGCTTTTGGGTGAAGCAACTTTTTCAGTGGATGTAATTCCCTAGTTCAGGCTAACAGGTGAGGGCTGTCTTCTAACAGTACTCCTAGAAGTTTGGGGAGGAAGTCCTTCATTACTAAAGAGAGATCTGGGCAGAACATCACAATATTTATCACAATCTACCTCTTATGCTGGTGAGATCCTTCCCCCTCCCCCCCCATGTAGATTGTGGGAGAGCTCTTCTAGCATTCCTGTGGGCTTCTATTCCTGGGGAAAACTTGGAAAACCATGAGTGTGATAAACTACAGTCCCCACTTTTGGAGCTTGTCTCATGGCCATAAGTTATTCTCATTATCTCCTTTCTCTACTATCCATTAATTAATTCCTCTTATCCTCAGCTAGCACTTCTTGTGGTCTTAGAGATGTACCTGGTGAAGTGAACTAGATCTTTATTCCTGTGGGGGTCTAATTTTTTCCCTACTTACTATGACATTCTTAAATCAGAGTTATTACACTTATTTATTTGCTGTCAAGTTTTGTTATAGGAGCACTAAAAGATTTTCAAATGTATCATCTGGTCAGTAAGTATATTCATCTTCTCATTATGTAACAGCATCCTTATCTACTCCTGCCAAGATGATGATTCATTTTATTACCTGCTGGTTTCTTGGCATGAGCTGATCTAAGTGCCCAGACACCGGCCAAAAGTAGAGCCCATTCAAAGTTGACAGCTTTCGTACCATCTGGTGTATGGCCCACACTAGTATTACCAGATATGTTTCCCATGTACGGAATGTAGTCTAAAGTCCAAAGAAACATATCAGGCATTTTGCAACCTTCTTTAAGCTGGAAGTAGGAGTTTCAATAATTTGTTCTTTCTTGAGGTAGGAAGGGTGATTCTCATCATGCCATAAACACAAGACACCTACAAATTTACTGTTGTGGCAGGTCCTGAACCTTCAAAGGGCTCATCTCCAACCATCTGGAGCACATCTTCTTAAATCCTTCCACTAACATCTAATTTTGTTCATGTGACTCCATTAGCCTAATATAAACAATATAATGAACAAAAGGTGGATTCTATGTGTATGCTCATATACTCTACATATCTTCAGTCTATATTTTGACTGAGAGCCAGTGTTAAAAAAAACAACAAAAAAAAACAACAAAAAAACAGTTCTAGAGCAAACCTGTATTGTATCTCATTATTCTTTTTAAGTAAATGAAACTCTTCCAGTCTCTCCCCCTTTTTTCCTCTAAAGATGGAAAATAATTAGTTTTCTAGATCAATGACTGTAAACCCTATATCTGATGGCATGTTAACCTACTCTAGTAAAAACACCACATCTGCCATTAGATTTAATGTCTGGCTGTGTTTGTAGTCATCCAGTCTAATACTTGAGGATATGTCTGTATTTCAGTGTCCTGATTGCTGAATTAAAAGGAGACATGAGAATCATCATTCCCCTATCTTTTAATGGATTTAAAGGTGGTACTTATTTCACCCATTCATATTGGACTATTAACTATCTTGTAACATGGTTGAGGTGGTTCAATTGGCTTCCAGTTGGCCTTTTCCACTAGAAAACTCTTATTCTTCATGCCAGGGACCCAACGTAAGTGTTGTACCAATTCCGGAATTATTAATAATTGCAAATTGGGGTTTAGGGAAATGACTACTGGTTGGGTTCATATATGCTGTGACCCACTATGAGCTTATCTTGGCTATCGCAAGCCCCATTTCTAACAGAGGGACCATGATGACATTTTGGCATTAATATCAACTTGGACTCTGTATCCAACAATCCTCAGAATGCTTGAATAGTCCTCTTTCTCTAGTTGCCTGACAAATGACATCAGGTCCCTTTGAGATTGGTCTGAAGAAGCCATTGCCATGAGTATTTGCCATTACCTTGCAGAGCCCTTCACCAAAATAGTCTCCTCATTAGTCAGTGGGGTCTGTGTCTGAAAACTGGATATTGGACAGAGGATTATAATTTTTTATCTGAATGATTTCCCTTAGCCTTCTGATCATCACCTTCAATTTCTTTTTATTTTGCAGATACACTAGTGCTCATGTTGGAGTCCGTACATATTTGCCCCTAAGGAAAGCCACATTCTTTTAACCATCTCCACAGCTTTCTCAAAGTCAGATTCCTGGCTGGTCTTCTAACCTGCCTTTAATATAATAATTGAACTCATCTCGCTTGTGGGTATAAAATACTGCCACTTAACCTCTGTTGTTTACAGTGTACTAGGATCCCTTTCATTATTAATTAAAGGAGCCTACTTCTGTAATGGCTTCTTCTACCATCGGCCTGACTTATAGAAGAGAAGCACTATCGAACTTCCTACTGATGTTGGTGCTCTTCCCACCAGTACATTCCTTATTGTCTTGTAAATAATATATCCTCTTGGGCGTCTTGAGATATAGCCATCTAATGAGTTTTTGGTCTTTTATTGTATATCTACTCTAACTTGTCCAATTCTCCTAGCCTTTTAATTGCTTTTTTCCACCTCCTGTCATGATCATTCTGGCTTCTATTCCTCACTTAATATAGAGCATCCCTTTTTCTCTGTTCTTAGGAGCCATCACACCTGCTTGTTCACAACTACTGCTGAGGTCCTGGCCAGGAAGTTAATGCCTGCATTCCTGTAATGCACTCCCACATTGACAAAGCCTCTTTCACCCAAATTTATGTTCCTTTTCCTCAACATAAGGGCTTCAGGGTGCAATCCCAAGTACCTTTCTAGATCCTACTGGTACATGCTGGTAGATTCTGAAGTTCCTTTGTTAGTCTCTTTCCCCTCCCTAGTAGGCTCAGGTATACTATAATCTCCTGTGGCCCCATTATGTTATGACCTAATCCTAGCTATTGGCCTGCTAACTGGGTTTGGGGGGAGTGTGGGTAAGAAGAGATGGAGACAGAACCTGGGGGCAGGGAAGAGATGACATGTTGTCCCTGCATCATTTCAAGGAAGGGGGAATGCTAGCTCTTTATATAAAGCATATTATCATTTCAATCTGATTATTACAACATGCAGAAAAAGGCATTTGACAAAATTCAACACCCTTTCATGATAAAAAATAAACTTTCAAAAAATTAGGTATAGAAGGAATGTACCTCAATGTAATATAGACCATATATATGAAAAGTCCACAGCCAACATTACCCAATTATGAAAAGTTAAAAGCCTTTTCTCTAAAAAATGGAAATAAGACAACGATGCCCACTTTTACTATTTCTATTCAATATAGTACTGGAAAAATTAACCAGCATTTAGATAAGAAAAACAAATATCAAAATTAGAAAATAAGGAAAATTGTCTGTTTGCAGATGACATGATATTATATGGAGAAACCCCAAATATCACCTCAAATATGTTAGACTGATAAATTCAGTAAGATCCAGACTACAAAATCAATATACAAAAATTAGTTTCATTTCTATGCACTAATAATAAACTATCTGACAGAGGAATTAAGAAAGCAACCTCATTTATAAAGCAACCTCATTAATTTATTCCTAAGTATTTATAATAAAATACTTAGGAATAAATTAACCAAGCAGATGAAAGATCTGTACACTAAAAACTACAAGATGTTGGTGAAAGAAATTGAAGAAGACATTTATTTAAATGAAAAGCCTGCATTCCTATACTGGAAGAATTAATATTGTGAAAATGTCCATACTATCAAATGTGATAGATAGTGCTATGTGATGGATAGATTCAGTGCAATCTCTATTAAATTGCAATGACATTGGTCACAAAATAAAAAGAAATATATCCTAAATTTTGCATAAAACCATAAAAGACCCAAACAGTCAAAGCAATCTTGAGAAAGAAGAGCAAAGCTGAAGGTACCACATTTCCTGATTTTAAGTTATATTACAAAGTATAGTAATCAAAACAGTATTGTATGGTGTAAAAACAGAAACATAGACCAGTAGAACAAAATACTAGATCCCAGAAACAAACCCAAATATGTATGGTCAACTAATCTTTTACAAAAGTGCCCAAAATATACAATGTTGAAAGAATAGTTTCTTCAATAAATGCTATTGGGAAAACTATATCCACATACACAAAAATAAAACTAGAACCTTATCTTATACCACTCATAAAAATTAACTCAAATTGTATTTAAGATTTAAATGTTAGACCTGAAACCATAAATCTCTTATAAGTAAACATAGGACAAGCTCTTTGACTTCTAAGATAAGACACTAAAACACAGACAATGAAAGCAAAAATAAACAAATGGGACCATATCAAACTAAATAGCTTCTGTACACCACACAAAAAATTAATAAATTGAAAATGCAACAATCAGAATGCAGTTATATGGAATGCAGAAAACAGTATGTCAGTTCTTTAAAATATTACAAGATGAATTATCATATGATTCATTAATCCTACTTTTGAGTATATAACCAAAGGAAATAAAAAATAGTATACAAAATAGATTATCTGCACTTCCAAGTTCATTGTGGCATTATTAGCCAAGATATGAAAAAATCTAAATATCACTCAAAACATATAAAAGAAAAGTTTTCATGTATATGTATGTATATATATATATATATATGATTTATATATACAAGTGTATATACATTATACAATTCACATATTTACTTATATAAAATCTTATATATGTATACACATACATATATATGTAATTCAGCCATAAAGAAGAAAATCTTGCCATGTGAGACAAAATGGATAAATCTGGACCACATTATGCTAAGTGAAATAAAAGAATAAAGATAAATACTGTATAATATCATTTATATGTAAAAATATTTTTTTAAATGTTGATTTTATACAAACAGAAGAGAATAGTGGTTCCCAAGGGCTGGGGATAGGGGAGAATGGGAGATGTAAGTCAGAAGATATAAACTTTAGTTATAGAAAGAGTAATTCCAAGGATCTATTTTCTAGCAGGGTGAATATATTTAATAACATAATATTGTGTACTTAAAAGTTGCTGAGAGTAGATCTTAAGCATTCTCACCACACACACAAAGAATTAACTGTAATTATTCTACAGCATATATATATATATATATATATATATATATATGCATTAAATCTACATATTGTACAATGCAAACATACATACTTGTATTTTAAATTATTTCTCAATAAAATTGAAAAAAATAAACCAATAGGGAGCATTCTGAAAATAACAAGGAATTCAGTGATGCATGGCTAAAGATTTGGTTGGAGCAACATGATGAAGGTACTCCTGTGCCATGCTGGTCCTCTGGGAGTCTTCGAATATAATCAGGCTATAAAAGTCATCCTAATTTACACCCTATAAGAGAAAGAGCTATAGATGATTCAGGAGGGAATGCGACTAAGTCCTGATATGCTTCTACTAATCCAAAAATAGCTCTATTTCTGTGGCAGAGTTAAAAGTCTCATCCTGAGATTGTGTATCGCCTTCCAGGAGGCTGGGAGACTGGATGGTGCCTTGTCTTTCATGGGATGCAAAATGACAGTAAGAACAGAGTTCCTGACTGGATCCAGAATAAGATTTCATTCAACAAACTTTTTAAAAATGTGGTTATAATGTGCCATGCTTGATGTCAAATAAGAATGAAAGCTGCCATCAACCAGCTTAAGGACTCATAGGGATGCAAATACATAAAACAAAAAATAGACGCAGCAGTGTTCTGTGATAAGAAGTTCAATAAGAAGAAGTAAGCATAAGGCTTTCCATTTTTAATTTTTTGGGGAAACCCCATGCTGTGTTCCACAGTAGTTGGACCAGTCTACATTCCCACTAAAAGTACACAAGGGTTCCCTTTCCTCTATATCCTCTGCAGCACTTTTTTGTTGAGTTATTGATTGTAGACATTTTGACAGGTGCAAGCTGATAGCTCACTGTGGTTTTAATTTACATCTCTCTGAAGATTAGTGATGTTGAGCATCTTTTTACATGTCTATTGGCCATCTGTATGTCCTCTTTGGAGAAGTCTCTATTCAAGTCCTTTGCCCAGTGATTCCTGGAAATTTATCCAAAGAAACCTGGCACACTAATTTGAAAGAATATATGCACCCCTATGTTCATTTCAGCATTATTTACAACAGTCAAACAGCCCAAGTACCCATCAGTAGATGAAAAAATAAAAAAGCTGTGGTACATTTACATAATGAACTACTACTTGGCCATAAAAAGGAAGGAAATCTTACCTTTTGTGACAGTATGAATGGATCTAAAGAACAGTATACTAAGTGATATAAGTCAGTCATAGAAAGGTAAATATCATGTGATTTTACTTATATGGAATCTAATGAACAAAATAATATAACAAAAAATAGAAATAAGAGTATATGTACAGAAAAAAAGACTGACAGTTGTCAGAGGGGAGGGTTTTGGGGTCTAGATGATAAAGGTGAAGGGCTTATGCAAAAATAAATAAATAAAAATAACACAGACAACAGTATGGTGATTGCCAGAGGAAAGGGAAGGTGGAGGAGGGCAAACAGGGGATAAATGGGGGCAGAAAGAGAGTTGACTTTGGTCAGTGAATGCACAATGTAGTATGTTGATAATGTGTTACCAACTTACAAACTTGAAATCTGTATGATTTTCTTGACCATTGTCATCCCAAAAGATTCAACTGGGAAAAAAGTAAGCATACAGAGGAGGGAAACAACAGAGCTACAAGGAAGAGGCTCTGATTTTGACTCTGTAATTAATTTATTAGCTCTATGACTTTAGGCAAAAAATGTAATTTCATGGGTTTTCATCGCCCTTATGAGCAAAATGAGAACATTGGATGATATCCAAGTAAGCTCTCAGTTTTAAAGTTAAGTGATTAAGAATGCAACCATTTCATGATTCCAATGACTTAAAAATATTTGATTTACAAATTTCAGCACATAGAAATGTAAGCTAAGCCTCATTTTTTTTCTCCAAACCCTGGACCCCTGTACAGTGTTAACTTCTTTTAGTATAGTTGAGAAAAAGTGATCACAAAAGAAGTTTTGTCAGTTGAGGGTGTGGAACTCAAAATTCTAAGCTGCATTGTTCTACTGTAGCCCATAAAAGTATAGCATAATGCTTTTTAGCTTAAGTTTTAGAGACCAACTATTCTTGTGACCGTGGGAAAATTATTTAACTATTGGGCTTCAATTTCTTTATTTATAAAGTTAGGAAAACAATTGGATAAACTTTTTAGTGTTGCCAAGAACAATGTTAAATTAACACATGTAAAGTGCTTAAAATACTACCTGGTATATTGAATGTAATAGACATTTAATAAATATGAGTTATATCAACCTATAATAAAGCTCAGTTGTTTTTTATCTTTCTGTTTTAGGTGTGGGCTACTTTTTACCAAAAAAAAAAAAAGTTTATATAATTAAAGTTGTATGGTAACCATTAAATTATTTTTAAATGATTTAAATAATGTCAACTGAGGAAATAAAATAGGATAATAAAATGTGCAGTTAGTTCAAGAGAAGGAAGATAAAGAAAAATAAAGACCAGATGGAAGAAATAAAAAATAGCTTGCAATATGGTAGACTTTAATTCAACTATATCAATAATTATAGTAAATATAAATGGCTGAATAAATAATTTTTAAAAAATTGTTGAATTAATTTTTTAAAAGCCTCAACTATATACTTTCCTTGAGAAACTAACCTTAAATATAAATATAAATGTACAAATACAATTTAAAAGTAAAAGAGAAAATACCCCATGCAAGCATAAACCTAAAAGAGCTATTTCGATATCAAACAAAATAACTTCAGGAAAAGTAATATTACCAGGGATAAAGAGACATTTACATAATAGGGATGGCATCAATTTTCCAAAAAGATATAACAATTTTAAACATGCATGCTCATAACATCAGAGCTTCAAAATACATGAAATAAGCCCAAACTGGTTTGGCTCAGTGGATAGAGCGTCGGCTGTGGACTGAAGAGTCCCAGGTTTGATTCTGGTCAAGGGCATGTACCTTGATTGAGGGCACATCCCTAGTGGGGGTGTGCAAGAGGCAGCTGATCAATGTTTATCTCTCATTGATGTTCCTAGCTTTCTAACCCTCTCCCTTTCTGTGAAAACTCAATAAAATATATTTTTAAAAATACATGAAATAAGATCATACAACTGAAAGAAATATAGACAGTTACAAAATTGTAGTTGAAGACTTCATCACTCCTCCTTCAATAACTGATTGAAAATATATCTAGAGACAAACTCAGTAAGAATATAGGAGTCCTGTATATCATTAGCAACTTATTGGACCTAAATAACATTTTTAGAACAATCCTTCCAACAACAAAATACACTTTTTTAAGTGAATATGTAACATTCATCAAGATAAACCATATTCAGCTACAAAATATACCTCAACAAATAGAAATTAATAGAAGTCATACAAAATATGATCTCAGACTATTACAGAATTAAACTAGAGGTAAATAACAGAAAGCTATTTAGAAAAATCTCAAAATATTTGGAAATTAACAATATAATTCTAAATAGCCTGTGGGTCAAAGAGGAAGTCTCAAAAAAAGGTAAAAAATACTTTGAAGTAAATAAATGTAATCATACAGCAGCACAAAATATGGGAGATATAACTAAAATAGTGATTATATGGATGAATCACATAAAATAGTTATAACATGACATAATCAAAAAATGGTTAAACAAAACAAATAAAGATCTCATATCAATATTCTAAACTTTTACCTTAAGAAGCTATGCAAAGAAGGCAAGCAGACGAATATATAAATAATAAAAATAAGACCAGAAATCAATGAAACTTTTGAAAAGAAGAAAAACCATGATCATCAATAGATGCAAAAAAAATCATTTGACAAAATTCAATATTTATGGTTAAAAACTGTCAGCAAACTAGAAATAAAGAGAACTTCCTTTTTAAAAAAATATTTATTGTTGAAAATATTACATATGTCCCCTTTTTCTACCCACCTCAGGCCTTCATCACCTGATTATGAGAACTTCCTTAACCTAATAAAGTGTATATGGACTATTCAACAAGCTATAGCTATATTTTACCTACTGATGAAAGGCTGAATTGCTTCCCCCATTCAAAAAAACAAAGTAAGGATGTTTCTCTCTCCCTCTCTATCATCATCATCATCATCATTATCATCATCATACTGGAAGTCCTAACCAGTGCAGTAAAGCAAGAAAAACATATAAAGTCTTGCACATAAAAATTAAAAGAAATAAGACTAACTATGATTACAAATAACATGACTATTATGTAGAAAATCCCCCCAAAAAGTCTACAAACATTGTTCTAGAACTAAAAAAAAAGTTAAGCAAGGTCACAGGATGCAGAGTTAACAAGTGGAATCCAAAGTATTAAAAAAAAAAATACAGTTTAACATACACCAAAGAAAACTTAGATATGAATCTAAGAACTTACATTTAGGATTTGTATCCTAAACCTATGAAATGCTGATTTGGCTTTCTTTTTTTTAATCCAAAATACATTTAAAGTTACACCTAGGTTTACAACTGCCTACTGCTAAGATGTCAATTATTTCTATTCAATCTATAGATTTAACAAGATCCCAAACAAAATCCCAGCAGGCTCTTTGGTAGATATTGATAAGGTGATCTAAAATTTATATGGAAAGGCAGATGAACTAGAATAACCAAAACAATATTGGGGAACAATGTCAGAGGACTCACTTTTTCTATTTCAAGATGCACTGTAAAGTTACAGTAGTTACACAGTGTGGTACTAGTAAATCAATAGAACAGATAAAGAGAGACTGGAAATAGATCCACATGAATAAAAATAGTCAGCTGATTTTTTTTAAAGGTACAAATGCAATTCAATGGAGAAAGCATAGTTGCTTCAATAAATAGAACTGGAACAGTTGGATGTCTCTATGCGCCTCAAAAGAAATCTGAGCCTATACTTAAAAAATTAGCTCTAAATAAATTGTAAATGTAAACATAAAATTTAAAAATAAGAAAAGCTAGATCCCAGATCTTGGCTTCTGATTATCATTCTCTAATACAAGGAATTGGGCTCCAGGAAGAACTTATTGATTCCAAGTTTAGAGAAGATAAAAAATAAGATAAACATATAGGATATTCCTATGGTGCCACAAAGAAAGAAATTGCTGCCAGATGAGGTTCAGATGAGAAAGGGGGTGGGAAATCTTTCTGAATCTTAGACATAGAATGGGCCTAGTTCTTAGAAGAAATCCTCACTGGACCAGCACGCTCCTTCACTTCTAACAGAAGACAGCCAGCTCCTTGGAGTACTTAAGAGTGTGATCTGAACACTAAGCTGCACTGCACAAGACTGGACTCCTGGTCTGCCTCTTTCTAGCTGTGAACTTGGACGTCTGTGTGCCTCCAACATCTGTAAAATGCAGCTAAGAGATATGGTCTCAAAAGTGTGTGGTAAGGATTGAGATGGTGCACCTCACCCGGACCATTGCTTAATATTCAGCATATTGTAGCTAATATGATTCATAGTTATTTTTACCAAGGCCTCCAGGGTATGTTCATTTACTAGTCTTTTGAGTTCCCCAGAATTAGAGGAGTGAGACCCTTGGGATGATGTGGGGCATGGTGGGTACAGATTTTAGGGCTTGCCGAAACCGGTTTGGCTCAGTGGTAGAGCGTCAGTCTGCGGACTGAAAGGTCCCGGGTTCGATTCCGGTCAAGGACATGTACCTTGGTTGTGGGCACATCCCCAGTAGGGGGTGTGCAGGAGGCAGCTGGTCGATGTTTCTCTCTCATTGACGTTTCTAGCTCTCTATCTCTCTCCCTTCCTCTATGTAAAAAATCAATAAAATGTATTAAAAAAATAAAATAAAATAAAAAACCTTTATAAAAAAAAAAAAGATTTTAGGGCTTCATTCTTTCCTGGTGACTTTACGTGGGCTTCATCAAATTTAACTTCAGGCCACTCTCTCTGGTGGTAAAAGACCCTTTCTGCCAGCTGACTCCTAAAAGGGAGAACTGAGCCTTTCCTCCTACAAGAGCATATCGAAAAGGCAAACTTCTGCTGAAGCCGGTTTGGCTCAGTGGTAGAGCGTCGGCCTGCGGACTGAAAGGTCCCAGGTTCGATTCTGGTCAAGGGCATGTACATTGGTTGTGGGCACATCCCCGGTAGGGGGTGTACAAGAGGCAGCTGGTCGATGTTTCTTTCTCATCGACTTTTCTAGCTCTCTATCTCTCTCTTCCTCTCTGTAAAAAATCAATAAGATATATTAAAAAAAAAACAAAAACAAAAAGGCAAACTTCTTGAACTGGAAGACAAGCATTCACTAATGAGTGCTGGTGAGCAAAACCAGGCTGCTTTCTTCTCTCATGCCGATTTCTGTCTCATGGCAGACAGAGGAATAAACCATTACCCAGATAAGGGCAAAATTACAACTGTGGTGAATATTGCAAAATAAAATTACACAAGATGGGGAAATGCCATTCCTAGCATTTTATATGAGCTAAAATATGCTGGGTGCTAACCGCTGTGCTAAGAAATTTACATGCATCATTTCCATGCTTACCACAGAGTTTTAAGACAATATCTTACCTGCATTTTACAGATGATGGAGGTGCATAGAAGTCAAGGTCCACAGAGAGAGAGTGGCAGGCCAGGAATGCCGACCAGAGCAGTGCAGTTTGGTGTTCAAACTCAAGGACTGCAAGGCACTAGCTGTCT
Source organism: Pipistrellus kuhlii (assembly GCF_014108245.1). Taxonomy (NCBI): domain Eukaryota; kingdom Metazoa; phylum Chordata; class Mammalia; order Chiroptera; family Vespertilionidae; genus Pipistrellus; species Pipistrellus kuhlii. The sequence goes on from NW_023425493.1 coordinate 9,935,183, forward strand.
TCTGTTGAAAGTGAAGGAGCTCGATAGTCTAGCAAGAATGTATTTCAAGAACTAGACCCACCTCATCTAAGATTAAGAAAGACTTCCTGGAACCCTCCATCAGAACCCATGCCTCTCCCCTGAACTCACAGGCTGCCAGATATACGTTTTATGTTCACTATCATGTTCAAGAACACTCAACCTGAATTCTGGGGCCACATTACCTCACTCAGAATCCCAGCCCTATCACTTACAGGCTGTGTTAACTTGGGAAACTCACCTAAAACTCTCTGAACCTCAGTTATCTGTCTGGCAAATGGGATTAATATCTATGTGGTGTTAGTGGGAATATTAACTTAATTAATGCATACAAAGGTTTTAGTGTAACACCTGCCCCATAATAGACACTGAATCCGCTGCAGCTATTACTGTTGGACAGAGACTTAGTTAGCTTTCGGTGTCATTCTTTTCATCCTATAAACCCACTTGTCTGGTTTATTAACAAGATTTTGGCAATATCACCTTGTTAAGGGCGTGTTTATGAACATAAGTATCACAGTGAAGGAATACATGCACGTTTGTTAACAGAAATAATTTTTACTCTAATGATTGGGTTCATGTGCCCTTCAGTCAGCTGGATCACTAAAGGCCTGAAGAAGTTCAGAGTTGGCCACTCAGAAATATGCAACTCAGACATAAAGACTGTTTTGAGATAAAGTGATTGAGGAAAAAAAGCAGACACAGGACAGAGTCTTTACCAGAAAGGAAAGGATTATTGTGGACTCTTATGTCAGCCCAGAGATGGCACCAAACACTGTTACACAACAAACCTCACTGAAACAGCTTATTTTTCAGTTTCCCCAGGCGCTTACCTTTCCACAGCTTGCCATCCAGAAAGGCCTAAACCCCATGCCTTTGTCTTGCTTCTCCACAAACTGATTGTTCTTTTTAAGGCGTGATACAGGCCACGAGATCTAACCACCCCTTTGAGTTCATCACTTGATTTCTCCTGCACATGTGCACGCTGCTCCTGTTATAAACTTCTGTGTGTTTTTCTCTTGTCAGTCTGCCCTTTGTCCATCTCATTTGCAGGGCCCCCATCAGAGAGCCTAGGAAGGTAGTGCAAAAGTTCTTTGCTCCCCTTCAGGACAAATCACAATCCTGGTTCTGCTGCAATTTTTTATTTTTTTTATTTTTAGAAGTATGTTTGCAACTTAGAAGTCAATGATTTTCCTGATCATCAGTGTTGAAAGCTGCCAGCTGCCAGCTGGGGAGGTTTCGTGAGCCAGTCTCTTTCCATGCATCGTTGGCATTTTCTGATACAGGAACCCTTCCCAGGGCTGGGAAGCAACATCAAAGGAAAGGTATGGAGCTTGTTACTGTGTGTAAAGCGCCATGCAATCCCTCACTGAAAGCAGCTACGAAAATGCAAAGGATTCTGTGTGATTTTATCCACAGAGTAAGTTCAGGTCAGAACATCAGTCCGGGGTTTAAGCCATATCTTTTGCTTCCTCTGCTATTATGGATTAAAGTCAGTCCATTTTAAAGTTTTTAAAATGTGAGTCCCCACCCTTTCTTCCCCCTCCCCTCTGGAGATAGCTAGATATGCAATGCTGAAAGGGATTTAATTCATTGTGTTGTCACTGGGATAATGATGCTGGCTCAATTTTGGATGTTAGGATAAAGCCATAGGATGCTAAACTCTCCCACTGTTGCAATTCTCACCGTACAATATAATTAAGGGGAATCAGAAGGGCATCTAAAGAAAATGTGACAATGCTTAGACAGTTTGAGAGTGGGGTCAGCGAAGGTTGAACTTGGCAGAATGGCTCCCCGGTGTGGGGCGTTATCAGGCCCCAATGAATGAGGAAGATCTACAATCAGGAGTGTGGTTAACTGCTGGAGGGCAATTCTCAGCAAACCACAGAGTATTAAAAAGAAGGAGGGGGGGGGGGGGAGACAGCCTGGGATTAATTGTCATTCCACTGGCCTGTGAGGCAACTGATACCAAACATAATTGAATTACTTTGTAATTATTTCTTCTGGAGTATTAACCTAAGCTAGGCTTCGGAGATGGAGTTTTCTCTCTCTCTCTGGCTTTGCACTGCAAATGGTTTTGCATTACGAATATTTTTCTGCTTTACTGTATTATCTTGTGCAAACTACACTGGTTTGTTTTCCCCCCTCTTCCTTGCCAACAGGGTTGTTTACTTATCGGAATTAAAGTCAGGAGCCTGAGTCTCCTGCCAGCAGGACAGAATTTCTAATAAATATGTAAATAACGCCCCTCTCAGCTGTGGCTGCGGGCATCGCTCTCACGGGGTTCGCCCAGGCCACACAGTCCGGGGCTCAGGCATGCTTGGAGAAGATGAGAGATTTTCATCAATCTGTGGATCAGAGAGAAATAAAATTAAATCTAACCTGAGAGGGCCAAGAGACAAAGGTGAGATGGCAAGAAAGGGCGTTCGTCCTTGTCATTTTGGAGATGGGTCATTTTCTTTGGCCTGCGGGTGAAGGTGTGTGAAGGTTGGCACAGCCTGTCATCAGAAAGAAGCTCAGAACATTTGGGGGTGGCTCAGGGTGGCGAGAAAGAGAGTCTCTCTGAAACAGCAGTGGCAATGCCACCAGCTACTCCTGTCACCAGCGACACCTGTCTCAGACCCTGATTCTACGCCAGTGGGGATTAACACCTGGTCTCCAAGTTACGCATAGAGCTCAACATTTTGAGGACATTTGATACACTTACCCTTCTGCTAAGAAGGAAAAGAAACCAACTTCTGTGGAGGTCAAGGATACACCACGAAGAGATGCTTAACAGCGTGAGCTCTGGGACCAGAATTCCAAGGACTAAATTTTACTTTGCCACTTAGCAGCTCTGTGCCTTCATTTTCTCGTGTGGGAAGTGGGTATCCACCTGTTCAACAAGTATTGATTGTCTACAACACGCCAGGCAAGTTCTAGGGTATGGAGAGATAGTAGGGAACAAAGCAATGACTGCTGGCTGAATGCCTGCTCTCCTTAACAGTAGTGGTACCTCCCTCAGTGCCCTGCCATGAGCAGTAAATAAATATTTATCCCGGGCATGTACTAAGTTCTCAATCAATGTGAACTAAATTTAAATGTAGTGTTTAAACTCACACAAAAAGGCAGACTACAGCCCTATCCAGAGTGGCTCAGTGGATAGAGGATTGGCCTATGAACTGAAGCATCAAAGACGCATGCCTGGGTTGCGGGCTCAGTCCTCAGTGGGGGTTGTGTGGGAGGTAGCTGATCAATGATTCTCTCTCATCATTGATGTTTCTATCTCTCTCTCCCTCTCCTGTCTTCTCTGAAATCAATCATTTTTTTTTAAAGGTAAACTACATATTAGCAGTCTCCTCAGCCCAGGTTCTGATCACTGAGCCATGTTCTCCCAGGCTACAGCCAGATCATGGAAAGTCCTGTGTTGAAGCACTTGGATGTGGTTAGCAGGCTCCAAATAAGAGTGGTGGTTGGGGTCTCATGTAACCGACCACCAAGAATGAGCTGGGCAGGTGTATAATATGCAGATGTGCTATGAAGAGCCATTTGGTATTCATACCTTCCCTTACCCCTCCTAGGGACTGGTTTCACGCCTTAGGAACCCAGAATACCTACTCTTGCTGTTACACCTTGTTTATTCTCAGGTTCAGACTGGGTCCTCTTAAGGAGCAGTGGCCTCGAGTAAATGGCACGGGCAGATTTGTTTTCTGTAAGTCCACTTCTCCATGAAATAATGCTGATCAACGGGAGGAATGCCTTCCTCTCTAGCTCTGGATCCTTTGCCAGCTTAATGGGTTTTGCAAAATGAGTTCCCGGCAAGGAAATCCAGGGCTGAGTGGAGCAGTGTATCTGAGCTTTGTCAGAATGGCACGCCTGGGTGAGTCTCTCTCCAAGAGAGAGGGAAGAATTAATTAGAGCCATAAATTATGGATTACTAATCACTGCGCATTGTAAAGTAAAAAAAATATGCTGCTAAGTGTGGGGTTTTTTTGAGGGCCACATGTTAGTGTGCATACGGTAGTGCAGCCTGTCCCCTCTTCCCTTCTCTAGGGTGCCTGACCTGAGCGACATCCTAGAGGCATTCATTATTGGCTTATCCACTAGAAAAGCAAGAGTGCATTAGCTTTAGAAGCCTCGAGGAGCGAATACTGTTAGGAAGTGCTGCAGTCACCAAGCAGATTGGCTGCTGCTTTTTGGATTGAGGCCACGGCTAGCAAGAGAAATGCAATTTTGTTAAATACTTAAACAGCCTCCTCCAAGTGCCATCGAGTCCTGGAGACAGACCCCTTCCTCTTCCCCTCCCCTCCTCCCAACTACTTACCCCTTAAAACTAAAATAATTTGCTTAATATTAGGCAGGAAGAAAAAAGTTTCAAAATGATGTTTCTATTGGGTCGGCAAGTAAGTGATTGCGGGTTTTTTAAAGAAAATCAAAGACAATTTTTTCATGGAACTAAATAACTTTATTCTGTAATGTATTGCCCATTTTGATCAATGACCTTTTGCCATCTTTCATGCAGTATCATAATCCCACGTTCAAAAAACTTCTGGTTTTTATTAGCAAAAAACTGAATCAGGTACGATTTGACATCATCATCATTATTGAAATTTTTACCATTCAAGGAGTTTTGTAAAGATCGAAACAAAAAGTAATCAGATGGTGCAAGGTCAGGACTATATGGTGGATGTAGCAAAACATCCCAACCAAGCTCCATTAATTTTTGCCAAGTGACCAAAGATGTGTGTGGCCTTGCATTGTCATGATGGAATACAACACCTTTTCGATTTGTCAATTCGGGCCGCTTTTCTTCAACTGCATTGTTTAATTTCATTAGTTGTTCAATGTAGACATCAGAATTGATCGTTCGGTTGGGTGGTAGGAGTTCAAAGTAGACAATTCCTTTGTAATCCCACCAAACTGATAACAAAACCTTCTTTTGATGAATATCAGCTTTTGATGTTGTTTGAGTTGGTTCACCTGGCCTGCTCCACGATCTTTTCTGCTTGATATTGTTGTAAACAACCCATTTTTCATCGCCAGTTATCAGTCGTTTTTAAAATGGATCATTTTCATTACGTTTCTTTAGCAAATCGCAGCTGCTAATGCGTTGCGTTAACTGTGATTCTTTCAGTTCGTGAGGAACCCATGTATCGAGTTTTTGAACATAGCCAAGTTGTTTTAAGTGATTTTCAATGCATGTATGTGATACATGAAGCTTCTCTGCAATCTCACGTGTTGTACTGTGACAGTCCGAATTGATTATTGCTTTGATTAGGGCGTCATCAACTTCAACTGGACGACCAGAGCGTTTTTCATCTTTGAGTGAAAAATCACCAGAACAAAATTTGGCAAACCAATTTTGACACTGTCGTTCTTTTAAGGCTTCGTCACCATAGACAGCACATAACTTTTTATGAGCTTGCGATGCGTTTTTCCCTTTGCGGAAATAAAAAAGCAAAATATGACGAAAATGTCCTTTTGATTTTCCATTTTTCAACGAACGCCAAACGAAAACTACAAAACAGATCAAAAAACTTTTTTTACTGATTAACAGCTGAATAGCCAACTATCAAATAACAAAATGTGTTTTACATTTGTACTATGTCTGCAAACCTAAAAATTCAACTGAAGCCATATATGTGTGAAACCCGCAATTACTTAGCTGCCGACCCAATAATATCATAGAATGTTAAGCAGCTATTAAAATGATATTTACATAGAGTTTTTAATGATATGGAAAGAATCTTATAACCTTAAGCACAAAAACGGAATCAAAATTACATTAGTATACAGAATGATCTTAATAAGGCTTAAAAGCATGGAGGGGACGTTTGAAAGAAATAAACCAAAAACTTCAAGATGGTAGATTAAAGATATTTTTCTTTCATGCTCTTTGAAAAATTGATGTGTTTTCCCAATTTTTAAAACATGAGCATGTATTGCATTTAAAAATGATGTGAAGTATGAAAATTAAAAAAAAAAATTCCAAATCAGCAGTAACAAGTTGATCAAAGGCAATTCTCCCATCCCACATGGTGGCCTTTGAAATTGTTCAGAGCAGAGACAATGAGCAGCTTGGGGGTAAGACACTGTCCTAGTGGTATGTTTTCTTTGTTGCTCTTGTCTCTGGGAGAGTTCTGGCTCTCTGGGGATCCATACCAGTGCTCCCAGCTTAGAACTGGTTATTAGAGAGTGCTTTTGAAAAGATCACCCTGACAGCGATGGGAAGAGTGTGTCAGAGGGGTGCCAGCGTCAGGTGAGGACAGGCTATCCGACCAAGAAAGGATGGTAGTTTGGACAAGTGAGGAGCCAATGGAGATGAGAGAGAAGTGGACACATTAGAGAGGTATTTATGACCTTAAATCAGTAGGACTTAATAATGGGTTTCAAAGAAGGAAATGACTAAGAGAGAGTTAGTTGTCAAGAGTCATGCCTCTTTCTCTAACTGTGCAATAGATGGATGGTGAGTAATTTACCAAAAGAGGAAGCCCAAGAATATGACCTGGTTGTTTATAGGGGGAGTCAAGGAGGGGTTATGTTAACTATTTTATCATTGGGAAATGGATTGTCCCAAACGTAGTAGCTTTAAATAATAGACATCGGTGATCTCAGTTTCTGATAAGCAGAAATTTGGAGTGGCTGTGTGGTTTGGGCTCAGGATGTTGCAAGCAAGATGGTGGTCAGAATTGCATTCATCTGAAGGCTTGACCAGGGCTGGCGAATCTACTTCCAAACTTTCTCATGTGGCTGTTGGCTGGTCTTCACTTCCTTACCACCTGGCCTTCTCCACAAGGGGCATGGCAGCTGGCTTCCCCAGCATAAGTGGTTCAAGAAAGAGAGGGGAAGGAAGCTGAAGTGCTTTATTTATTTCTGAAGACACACAGTTCTTTCTGTTTTTGTTGTACTCATGATGTACAACAAAAACAGAAAGTTTCTATGTGGGTCGCTAAGTGCAACCCACACTCCAGGTGGAATTAAGGTGTGTCAAATAATTTGTGGACATATTTTAAACCACTATGAGAAGTAGGTGGCAGCTTGTTTTTTGACATACTAACTTTGAGGATCCATGAAAAATCTACATGTCAAGTATAGGTAGATTTAGTGCTCAAATAAGAAACTAGGGATGGAAATATAAAACTGAGAGTCTTCTAGATTTACATATTTGAGCATGCAGGAGATTGCTTAAGAAGGATGTGTAGAGTGACATAAGAAAAATGGCTAAGGAATTCTGACCTTGGAATAACCATTTACTATCTGAATTAAGAAAAATGAATTTGTAAAAGAAACAGAGAAGAAAAGACCAGGTGGGAGAAGGAAAACCCTGAGTGCTGTATCTCACTATGAAAGCCAAGTAAATGGGATTAGGAAAGAGCAAGAGCTAATTTGGTGGTTATGAGACAGAAGGCCAGACTGGAGTAGGTTGAATGTCTAAAGATACATTGATTACATAATTTATAACTTTTGATTTAGATTAAATTTAGACATGCAAAAATGCAGCTAGCCCCCTTACATCCCTCACCTAACCTTCTACTCATGTTAACTATCATAACTTCATGTTAACTATATCTATTTTGTATAATTAAAGTAAAATTACCAAGTTCATAAAGCCAACCCTGGTACAATACTGTTAACTAAACTACACACTTTATGCAAATTTCACCAGTGTTGTTACCAAAACAACTAAGAAATGCTGTTTCCTTCTCAAGGCCTATTGACCTTGTGACTGGTAATGTTGATCTTGATCACCCGGTTAAGGGGGCCTCTACCTATTTTTGTCCTCTTTAAAGTTACTTTTCTTATACTTTAACTAACACCTGTAGGAGATACTTATGATTATGAAAAGATCTTATTTCTCAAACATTATCCCATTTATTTTAGCATTCATCAGTGGATCTTGTTTGCAACAATTATTACTTTAGTTTTGCTTTATGTTGTGTGTTTTTTTTACTTTCCTCTTTCCTTCTACATGTATTCATTGTACTTTTTTTTTCTAAGAAAAGCTGGCCTTTTCTCTCATTTACTTATTTTTTCAAATAACTGTATCAATATGATTCATGGATATTTAATATGTTAGTGAAAACCCAATACTGTCATTACTTATTGTTATGCTCAAATATTTACAACTTTAGTAGTATGAGATACATTTCATTTCCTCTAACATTTTAAAATCTCCGCATCCTTTTGTGAGCATTCACTTATTTTGTGGCATTAGAGATGCTCTAAACTCATCTTGTTTGTTTGTTTTTGTTTTATTTTTCCTGCTCCAGACACCTAATATCAACAATTTCTCAGAGAATGGTGTTTAGAAACCAATATCTGGACACTAAGTTTGCTCATTGTAATTGGAGTGTGGATGCTTCTAGTAGACCCTCTCAGCAAACAGAGGTGGGAAATATATGTATGTATACTCATCCATATGCACACATCTATATTTCTCTATCTATCTGCACACACACACACACACACACACACACACACAGTCACATGTATTTGTGTGCATATGTGTATCTGGGTTGGTATATATATATATATATATATATATATATATTCATATATATGTTTATATGTATGCGTATATACATATGCACGTTATTGCCCCTGAAGACCTTCCACTGGGGCAATTTGTGAAGATAAAAGACAGTGACAGTGATAATCCTGACCCTGGGTAGGTCTAGACTAATGTGTGTTTGTGTCTTACTTTTGAACATAAAAGTTTAAAAAGTAAAAGAAAAAAATTTAAAAGAAAAAAGTTTATAGAACAATGCCATAAAACGGTTTTGTACAGCAGAACAATGTGTTTGTGTTTTAAACTAAGTGCTATTACAATAATATCCTACCCTTGATCAGCAAATTGCGGCTCTTGAGCCACATGCGGCTCTTTGGCCCCTTGAGTGTGGCTCTTCCACAAAATATCACAGCCTGGATGAATCTATTTTGAAGAAGTGGCATTAGAAGAAGTTTAAGTTTAAAAAATTTGTCTCTCAAAAGAAATTTCAATCATTGTACTGTTGATATTTGGCTCTGTTGACTAGTGAGTTTGCTGACCACTGGCCTTCACATTCACTCACTGGCTCACCCAGAGCAACTTCCGATACAGCAAGTTCCATTCACAGGAATGTTCTATACAGCTGTAGTGTTTTTTTATCTTTTATACCATATTTTTACTGTGCCTTTTCTATGTTTAGATACACAAATACTTTCCACTGAGTTACAATTCAGTAGAGTAATATACTGTATAGGTTTCTAGCCTCTACCAAATAGCTAGGTGTATAGTAGGCTATACCACTGATGTATGCACAATGACAAAATCACACAACAAAGCATTCCTCAGACTGTATCCCCGTTGTTAAGCAGCACATTACTGTATTGACAAATTTTACTTAGGAAGAAACGAGAGTGCCTGTGTTTCTACAGCTGCAATAGCAGAATGTGTTGTCATATATTATTAAAATTTTTCCAGTCTGACAGGTGAGAAACAGCATCTAGCCTTGCTTTAATGTGAATAGCACTTATAATGAGGAAGTTTGAACATTTTTTTTTTTAATTATCTGAGGACCTTTTTTGTGAATTGTTTTTTCCTGTCTTTTTTACACTTCTGTATCTAGTTTTTGGTCATTTCCCATTTTAAAAACTCTTTATTTATTGGAGATATTAGCTCTTTGTCATTGTTAGATGTTGTGAATTTTTGTCCAAGTTATGTTACTTTTTATGATGCTTTTTTAAAATTTTAGTTGTCAGATTTATCAGCCTTTTCTTTTGTGACCTATGGAATTTTAGTCACTTGTTACATATTTATTAGCTTAACTCCTGCCTCTACTCCCAATCCAAATTAAAAATTTTCATACTAAAAACTCATAACCATCCAAGGAATATATAGCCTATATTTAGTTCTTGGTGATCTTTTCCCAACTACTTTAGAAAAAAACTAGAATTATCCTGGTCTCTAAGCAGAAGATTTATTAGTTTTCTATCCAACTATTTCTCACTTGCTAACTAACCATAGATTTCTACTCAGATTTTTTTTTTAATCCTCACCCAAGGATATTTTTTTCCCATTGATTTTTAGGAAGAATTAAAGGGAGGAAGGAGGAAGGAGGAGGGAGAGAGAGAAAAAAATATCAATGTGAGAGAGACACACCAACTGTTTGTTTGCTTCCCACACATGCCCTGACCAGGACCAGGGATCCAATTGGCAACTGAGGTATATGCCCTTGCCCTGGAGAGGAACCCGCAATGCTTTGTTCCACAGACTGTCCCTCTAGCCACTGAACAAACTGGCCAGGGCTCAGTTTTGTTGTTGTTGTTGTTTTGTTTGTTTGTTTTTTGACTGTTTAATATGTGATTTTACCGTGCTCAGAGATATTCTATCTATTTCCTGGAAGAACAGAAAGCTTTTAGCAGTGAACTGTTACCCATCGATCTAAGAGTTGGCAAAACAAACTTCTAACCCAGTTTATAGCCAATAGATTATATTATGTATACATGCACTTTGTACAGAGGGCTCTGGTGTCAGCAACAATCCTTGAATTGCAGCACGACTGATTTTCTGCTTAAAAATAAGCTCTGTGCCAGAAGCTATAGATCCTACAAGAGAATCAAAACACAGAGTTCCCACCCTTATGGAAGTTGGTCTCATCACAAAGCAAAAGTGAAGCCACGTGAAAGCAGTAGATCCAACAGGACATTGTCTATAAAGGAGAGCCTGCCTCGAGATGAAGAGCACAGACACTAGGCACAGTAGACATTAATTCAAAGAAGAGGGAAAATCACTGAGGTCTGAAATCATATGGAATCGTAAGCTGAAGGAATGGATAGGGTTTGCATGTGTGATCGAAAAAAAAAAAAAAAGAGCAGGCCAGAAAAGCATTATTCATTCATTGCACTGAATTGTATTGAGCTGAGTACCCATTCTGTGCAAAATGTAAAAATTACTCTGTTACAACCTGACTTCCTTCTCAGAAAGTACACAGACATACACGTACCACAAGATTTCTTCATTGTTTGAATAGTTTCAAAGTACTTTTTTCTGAAAATTTTAAGATGAAATTTATCAAAGCATATTCTATAAAATTGTAGAGGTGGTCTGATCTGGCATATTTTCAAAACTTAAAAAAAAGAATTCATTTCATATTTTTACTCTTCAAAAACTCTTTCACATTTATCCTCTCCCATTCCCCTTTAATAACATCATAGACAGTGAGTATTATGCTCCTCATTTCCCTGGTGAAGGAATTGAGATCTAAGAAACCTAAAATAATTTTTAACAGAGGAGATAAGAGAAGGATCCAGGACCAGACTTGTGAACATCTAGCTCATGCCAGTTCACCATTGTTCTACTTGACATGATTGTGGAATTGGGATGAGTCTACTCTAGACCAGTGTTTTTCAACCTTTTTTGGGCAAAGGCACACTTGTTTCATGAAAAAAATCACGAGGCACACCACCATTAGAAAATGTTAAAAAATTTAACTCTGTGCCTATATTGACTATATATAAAGTAATTCTCTTGAATAGGAATCAAATAAACACAAAGAAAGTATTTTATAATTACTTTATTATGAAATATTAAGTAAACAAAATAGTGAAAAATTATAAAATTCTTGTCTTGTCTGCACCTACGGCACACCAGGCAACATCTCGCGGCACACTAGTGTGCCGCGGAACAGCGGTTGAAAAACGCTGCTCTAGACAATTCCCAAGCACTAGTCTTAACATCGTTAGTCTCCATGTCTATCGTCTCAGCCAAGTACAATCCTGGCTTAGTCATTGATTACTACTGTGAAATGAAAAGTCCTTTCTTTTCCTTTCTAGATCTCAGCACCTTCATCTGAGAAATAAGAGGTTTGGATGTAGCCATTCTCTAATGTCACTTACGTGTTATTCTCTGCTTCTAAGTGCCTAGCCAGCTCATGCTGCCTCCTGCTCTGCTTGACCATCAGAATGCTCAGTGGGGCACAATGATGGGACCCACTGACCTTTAGAACCACTCTCTACCCCTGTGTCTGTGACAGTTGAGTCCCCACAAGGATGCCGCATTCACATCACTCATTCCCAGAGCCTTTGATGTGGTGACTGGAGAGCTGTGAGCAGCCGAAGGAGAGGTAGGAGCACAGTGAAGGAAAGAATTTCAGGGAAGAATTTGCCTCTGATGTAGATGTCTTAGGTTAGAGGATTTTGCACTCAAGTAGCAAGAAATGTTATAAAAGAATCACTGGGGAAAGTGAGGTCTCCTAGCCCCTGCTCTGAGCAGCGCTGTGAAAAATGAAGTGGAAAAAGCCAAATTTACAGATCATCCAGGGAAGCAGAAATCCAGCAGTAGGATATGAAACACAAAAAGAGCTGAAGTGAACATGAAGCGTTATTGGTTTGGGGAGATGGGCTGTTTCCCCAAGGTCCATAATTAGAACCGGGAACCTTTTGCATGTAATTAAGAGTAAGAGATTGGTTTAACAACCACAGCTGAGCAAGTCTGAAACATTTTCCCTCCTCTCCCACCCATCTAGCATTTGGGATTAGGAATTCTTTTTTATCTCACTTGTAAAATGTGAGTGTTTCCTGACTCTTTAAGAAATTGAGGCTAATTCTACTTCCAGGAGCATTTTTGTTGCTAATAAGAATAGGGTATGTTTTGCATATGTGATGTGAAATCAACAAGGTGCCCTACAGAAATGAGATGGCCTTTGAGGCACTTCCCTCCCCTCCCCTCAAGGAAGTTGTCACTGAGCCGCTGATTAATGACTGTAATAAACAAAAATTTTAAAAATTAAAAAAAAAATTATTAAGTACTCTGCAGAAAGGTGCCAGGGGTAATTATTGTCTAGAAGTACTTCCTTATTATCTTTTCTAATCCAGCCATGCTGACATTTTTGAGAGGGAAAAGAAGTGTTTTGTCTTTCCTCTAGTGAACCTGGTGACATTTGAATATGCAAACAGTGTCAAAGTCTGCCCCGTGGATGTTTTTGGGAGCTATGATTTATGAGGCCAGCCTATTGTATTTACCATCACGCTCAGAGAAAGGTCATTAGACAAAGCAGCTCTACCTCCTGGGGTCTACAGCTCATCCTGTGATATTTTAATTGTGGCTCTTGGGCTGACTTCCAGGCATGCCTCATGGGGTGAACTATGTGGACTCTGGTTTGCCCGGGCTTTGGGTACACTCTCTAATGTTTGTGGTGTGGTTTGTGCCAACCTTCAGCCACTCCTGGGACAGATGAGGGATGCTGAGCATAAGGGAAGAGCAAGGACATATAAAAATCTCATTGGATTCAGTGACTTCAACTTTCTCCCCAAGACAAATAATTGTTTCTGACATATACAATACAGAGTAAACCTGAGGGTCGTAAAGGAGGTGAGCTGTCTGTTGGCAATGCATCTTTACGGAGCCCGACTCGGTGTGGTTCCTTTGCATGGGTTTTGTGGTAAATACAGCTGGAGTCAAATCATCCAATCTTAGAGTTGTAAAGACTTCAGTTGTCATCTTCTTAACCCCTTCTTACAACACAACTCTCCTCTCTAACATTCCCAGAGAGGCCATTCAATCTCTGTCTAAACATCTCCGGTGATGAGGGTTTACTGGCTAGCTTATCAGAAGCCCAACCATTTTTGGACAGCCCTGAAAGGGTACTTAAAATTTTCTCATGCACTGAAACTTGACTCAATGCCAGTTTTATCCTAACCCCAACCCCTAGAACTATGTAGTAGAGTCCTTCTATATTTCAAAGAAGCTCAAAGAAAGCTACCCCATAAATCTATTCATCTCTTGGTTAAACATTCTCTCAGCTGAGCATATAATATTTTAATAAATATAATAACACCTGTTAACCACTACAGTGGACATAATGAATTATAGTTACACTTGTGGCCCGGTGTACGGATTCATGCACATTGAAAGGAAATTAATTAGAAAGTGGCTGACAGGGGGGTGAGGAGTGGAGGACTGGGTGAGACTGCTGTACATGTCCTGGAGCAAACCTCCCTCGGTCCCTCCATGGCTGGCCACACATGGGGCAGCACCATGGCTCGGCTTGAAGGGCATCTATGGTCACCGCAGTTCAGCAGTAAACCATATTTGGGCCAACAGCATACCTGAAACAACATAACCCACAGCTCAAGATGGGATCATGGCCCCACGAGGAACTGGGCTCCATCTCCCTGGTTCTGGGGTGTGTCACACAAGAACCGCTGCTGCCAAGTCACTGCAGCTCAGCAATTCCTGTGTTGAGCATCTGCCCCTGGTGGTCAGTGCGCATCATACCTACTGGCTGGATGGTTGCTTGGCCTTTTATACCGGTATATATATAGATATTGGTGTGCCTGGTGTCACATACTTTCCCTAATGTCCTAGATAGAAGTCTACCTCTTTATCTTCCACTAGAACAGTTTACCAAAAAGGGTGGAGGGAAGTGACATTGTTATAGTTTTGAATATACTAGTATTTGTGCCTGTTATGATGATTTTAGGTGTAAATAATCAAAACCCAATAACTCAAATCAGTTTAAACAATAAAAATGTATATTACCTCAGATAATAAGTAGTTTAGAGGTGGGCTGTGACCTCAGATTAGAAATAATTTGATGGCCCAATTATTTCTTAAAGGATCCTGTTTTTTCCTCAGCTCTGTTTGTCCATCTAACACTATCTACTTTAATTCTAATTCCTCTCACACTTGCAGAGTAGCTGCATTTGTTCTGTTTTTCTCCTACTGACTAGCTCATTTTTAATGAAATTCTTTATCTTGCTTCCTTGCTTCTCCATATGTATTGTTTCTGTTTCCTCCCAGTCTAGGTTCCACTTGACCCTTGTGACCCCAACTCTGTTGGATCCCAGAGTATTTCTCAATTTGGATTCTGGAGAAAGTGAATCTCATTGGCTCACTAACTGTTTCTTGGCCAAGAAATGCTAGAGGACTTTGACTATCCTGGATATGAGTTGCCCTGAGGTCAGATTCTACCTGTGGCCCAGATACTATGCATGGGGTAAGACAAAGATACTTGATCTAAATAAAGCCCAAGAGCTTCTTTCACACCAAGGAGGCAGAAAACATAGTTGACATGTCCAATATAAGCCTCAGTGTAGACAGAGCACACTCACAACCACTCAGAACACACATTGAATGCTATGATTTGTTATTTTTCTTCTTTTAAGGCCAACATGTAAATATGTATAAAATATAAAATGAGGACAAACAGGGATTATTGTCTCTGATGTCAGGATGTGTCCTAGACATCGTATCTCAACAAACATAACCCTGACTGCAGACATTAGATATTTATTTGGCAGTATGGACTAGTAAAACACAATAAGACAAAGAAACAAACAAAAAAATTCAGGCAGATCTGAGTTAAAAATAATAAATAATTGCTTTCAAAGTGTTTTATATGTTTAAGCCACTGAAATGTACAGTAGCTACCACACAGAAACCAACTAAACTCATAGCTTAGTTTAAAGGGAGCGACATATAACATAAATAATATTTTTCTATATTGAGATAGGAGTCCCCTGCTGGATCAGCTTTTAAAAACCAACTGCATCCTGAATAGAAGATATTCATGATGCCTTTAAACTCTCAGAAAAGAAACTCTGTTTAAAAGGTGATTAAATTTATTCAATTGCTTATTTTTCAAACCTGCAAAAGATCAAAAGAAATCTAGGTCTGCAGGATTGTACCTAGTCAATTAGGCTGGACCTCTGATACCTGTCCTGCTCAAGTTTTTGCTTCCTGCCACTTGTTATTCTTGAAGGCCCCTTCCCTTGCTTTTCATCCCTGTCCAACCTCCTGCTTTTCTGACACTCTGGCATCACTCCCTCAAAGCCACTCTTGCCTCCTGGATCACCTTAAGACTTTCTTCTTTTCCTTTGATTTCAGCTACTCAGCACTTGGATTTCAGTTACACTGCACATTGCCCCACCCAGTGGCTGGTTGGGAAAACAAAAATACCAACAGGATGCACGAGACCCTGGGAGTGGTTCCAATAGATGTGGAGACAATCAAGCTGGCACCAGATCATTTTTAAAGTACGCCTTCTGGGCCAGGTCAGAGGGATCTGTGTAAAGATGAGGACTGAAATTAAAGCCAACATTGCATTCTGAGCCTGGGCTCTGTTTCTAATGTTGATTTTAGGCGAATTTCGTTATATTCCTTTTCTCCATTCTCATGCTCCTGTGTTGAGCATCTGCCCCCTTTAGGATTTCACTTGCACAAATAAATGTTTCAAAAATTTCCAGTAAAGCTCTCTAAGCTCGTTTCCAGTTCCACCATGCCTTTTCCCCTCTAACTCAAGGCTGCCATCATTTAAAAAATAATTCTGCTATCTATCTTGCTCAGAAGAATAAACAATCTTAGTCTGGTTTCAATTTTTTCTTTGTTTTTTCCTTCTCACTTGCCTTTATGTTCCTTTCAGAACATGGACATATTTTGCTCATTATCTCCTTTTTTTTTTTTTTTTAATTTGAAGATCTGAAGAGAAAAGGTGGGTGTTCTTGCCAGCAATGTAAATCCAACTTCCTGGTCATTCAGTTGAGATCAATTTCCACCTGGGAGACTGAACATACTGAATCTATAAGACATGCAACCTCTGTCTATAGAAATGAGATCAACAATCTGTAAGGCAGCGGAGAGCCAGCACATGGACTGATGCCACAGACAGGACTCTCAGGAAGGCAGCCCTTTCCTACCCCAATCTTTCTTCCAGAGGTGTATGCTCTGCAGACCCCAGAAATTATCCCCCTAATCCAAACATAAAATCATTCCTGTGATCCATTAAGTAACTAGAACAAAATGGCCCCATCCAAAAAAGAACTTTCACAGAGTGACTATGTCTCATCAATACACACTAAGCTGTGTCATTCCCAGGTTGGAGCTAAAGAGAAAGGGGAAGGAGACTGACTGTTGTCTGGGCAAGATTTGGGTGAAGACCCACTTCATGGAGAGCAGAAAGTGTGGGCAGTGCATTGATGACCAGGCAGACTTCCTTTCTGGTACATGCCCCTAAGAAACCTCTTGCTTGGGACCCCTAGACAAGTTAGAAATAGGAACCAATTGGAAACATGTTTATATAGAAAGACATCACATTCACTTATATCTTCCTTTAGTCAAATATTATTTAGAGAGCATATATCATGTCCTAGACACTAGAGAGAAAACAATGAATGAAATTGAGATAATTCCTGTCCACATGGCAATTCTATTCTAGTAGAGAAGACAAACCAAAAATAACTAAAAATTTAAAAGGTGGGGGGTGGTTACTTGAAACAGGGTTGCGGGAAACTCTCTGGGTGGATGTCACTTGAATGGAAGAGGAAGGGAACCCTGTACCTACTTGGGAAAGAGCAGTTCCTAAGAAGGACTAGAAAGGACATAAGGAAGAAATATGCTTGTTTTGTAGGAGCTGCAAGAAATAAGTGTGGTTGGGCATGGGGGACAGTGAGAAAAACAATGGCAAAAAAAAGTCTAGGGAACAGATGGAGGCAGGACATATGGGTTTTGGCAAAGAGTTTGGATTTTATTCTCATTGTGTGGCGAATCCATAAGATGTCAGCATGGAGGTACTGAGATGATGATGATGGTGGTGGTCATGGTGATGTATGTATTTACCATTCAATATGTGCCATGCTTTATTCCATTTCTGTAAAAATGGGGCCATACAGCAGCCCTTCCCCCTGCACTTTGATGATTAAACGATCTTGTATGCAAAGCACTTGAAATCGTGCTCAATAAGAGTTATTACAGTTATTATTATGGTCATCAGGGACCGAGCCGCTTGGCCTCACCATTTCAGCCTCATTTTGGCCCCAACTACATTTAAAATACAAATATTTTAATCACAATTATGCTAGCATCAATAAATTTTTTGTGGAGAAAGTATTTTTCCAGTGAAGTCCATTAAGCCAATTTAATTCCTTGATCAATGTCCTATATAGCACAATTTAATTATTCGTATTTTCCTCATTTTCATTAGCATTATTTCTTTTCCATTTTAATTTTATAGCAAGATGAAATATCTCTAAAGTTTAAATAATAGAGCCAAATGGCAGTTTCAATTTGATATGGCCACAATATCCCGCTCCTTAAGAACCCTCAGATCCTGAGGCCCAAGGAGGTTAACTGATTTTCCCAAAGATATATAGCAAGTAATTGAGAGAGGTGAGATGAGATCAGAACCTAAGTCCCTTTAATTTTGATACCATGGTTTTCACTATGGTACTTTTCTAGGAGTGGAGGGGGGGGGGAAGAATAGAAAATAAGAGAAAGAAAATAAATTAATATTCTAATTAATACCTACTTACCAGGGTTAATGTGAGGTTTAGCTGGCATACCATATATGAAACCACTTTTTAAAGCATAAAGTACTACGTTATTGTTAGTAATAACAATAAAAGTGACACCCATTTTGAGTCTAGAAGAGCACAGTGAAGGCATTAATTGCTAGCCAAGTGCAGATAGGTGAGTTTTATTTCCTAAAAGTATTGATTTGTCAAATGCATCAAAGACCCACTTCAGCATATCCTGAGAGCCTCCACCAAGGAGAGTATATTTGGGAGCCTGTTTGGATTGTGCCAAGATGGGCATAAGAACAATGGACCACAGTGGCAGAGATGAGATTGTCTTTAAGAGGATCCCAGAGATGGCAACTTCAAGTAGTGCTCTAAAGTCCAATTGGGGCCCATTATCTGGTAAAGAGGGTCAGATTCAAAGAATTCAGCATCAAGACTTCAGGGAGATGATAGTTCTTGGCTTAAGGGCCATTCAAACGTCCTTCTTGTAGTACTTAATATAATAGTACACTATGCCAGAGGCCAAAAGTACAAAAAAGACATTATCTTGTCTCCGAGAAGCTCACCGCTTCCTAGAGGAGATAGGCTTGCCAGAAAACAAGCATGACAGTATCAGAGCTATGGTGGAGACGGAGGAGAGGATCACCTACCCAAAATGAGAAGATTTCCTATGGAACATGAACCCTGATGATAATTTTCAAGGACAAATTGTAGTATTCAGATAGACAAGGTCAAGAGAAATAGCACTGAGAAATAACACTGCATTCCTGAGAAATAAGATTGCACATGCAAAGGGACAGTGATTTTTAAAAAAATGTGATATGAAAGCAATGTGTGCAAGGGGGATGTGGAGGTGAGGCAGGGAATGGCTCAGGTGCAGAGGGAGGGAGGCAGATGGGCAGAGAAAGCCAAGTGCTGAGGGAATGGACAGGTGAGTAAGATGGCTCAGATGCAAAGGGAGCAGGCAGATGAGGTAAGGAAAGAGGCTGAGTGTAGGTCCTTGCAAAGCAGGGTGGAGGCCCATGAGAAGCAGACGCGTGCCTCAGGGGGAAAAAACTAACAGCAATCAGGATTGCTCAAAATCCATGACAGACACTAAAGGTAGAGACAGTGACCAAGGCTAAAGGTCATTTAGATAAAGCAGAAAACTAGACGAACCAGAAAAAAATTTCTATATTAAACAGTTACGGAAGGGAGAATCAGAAAATGATGCCCAACACCCAAGTCCTTGCCCCTAAGGGAGCTGGGAAGAAGGAAGAAGGCCTTATGTTGTGGGTACCGGGAACAAGTAAGGGAAGGGTCTGATGTGAGCTGGTGAAGGAGGAATCTCTGGGCACACTTATGTTGCACATCTAAATGTGGACTCAATGAGGCTTAGATGGAGTGAGAGAACGGCTAAATTGGGGCACATGAGGTCACAGGGATGCTGGAGAAAGTATTCAACAACAAATTTATTCATTTTCTAGGGCTGTCAGAATGAAACACCACATATTGCATAGCTTAATAGAATATACTTTCTCACAATCCTGGAGGTTGGAAGTTGAAAGTCAAGGTGATACTGAGGTGGGTTTCCTCTGAGGTTTCTCTCCTTGGCTTGCAGGTGGCTGCCCTCTTGCTGCTTTGTTCTCCCCTGGTCATGCCTCTGTGTATGAGCATCTATGGTGTCTCTCCCTCTTCTTAGAAGAGCACCAGTCATATTGGATTAGGGCCCCACCATCATGGCCTCATTTTAACTTAAAGGGAATGTCTCCATATACAATCACATTAAGTGGTACTAAGGGTTAGAGCTTCAATGTATGTATTTAAGATGGGGGACAAAATTTAGTCCATCACACCAAGAAATCAAGCTCAGTTTGGATTGTCAAACTGGACAGGAGGAGGAGGAGTGGACCCAATGTGTATAGTGGAAGTCTGAGCACATGCTGAGAGGGAGAAAGCTGAGGTGGCAGAAGACATCCAACCTCAGATTGTACATGCTCTCAACAGGAGTGTACTAACGTGAATGTGTTTATTTAAGGGATTCAGGGTAAACAAAAGGCAGAGGAGTTAGTACCCTAGGCAGGAAAGCTGCCAATTAAAAAATGGTTTTGGTGATGTTGATAAAAATAACAAGCTTATACTGAGCACTTAGTATGTGAGAGGCACTGTCTATTCACTATTTAACCCTCTGAGATAGGAACTACTATTTTTCTAATTTTATAGTTGAGATAACTAAAGCACAGAGATGGGAAGTAACTCACTCAAAGTCACACAGCTAAAAGATATGGAGCTGTCTTTTGAGTGTGGACAGTCCAAGCACAGAGCTGCCACATTTGAGGACTACGCAACAGTGACAGAAGACATCCTGTTAGAGAGGCTTCTGTATCACCCAGAGCTGGGTTCAAATATTGCCTCTGGAACTGATTAGCAATTGAACCAACTGTTTAACTGCCATGAGCTTTGGTTTCTTAACCATGTAGTGGAAAGGATAATTCCCTTACAGAATTATTTTGAGGAATATATAAAATCATAATAACAAATAAAATAATCTAGTCATACTGCATGCTAGGAATATTGTAAACACTCTACATATGCTACCTCGATTAGTCTTGACATCAACCTTATAATGTACTGTACCATTATTATCTCTACTTTACAAATGAGAAAACCGAGGTACATAAAGGTTAAGTGAGTTGACCAAGAATACAGCCAATGAATGTCAGAGATTTGGGTTTAAAGTCATGCATTTTGAATCCAGAATTCTTGCTCCAAATCTCCTATATCAAACAAAAGAGAAAATCAGTAAATAATTGTCATTACTACTACTATTATTATTACTATTATTATTAAGGCCAAATCACATGATTTGAGAACACTGAAATAATAACTTGTCCTGAGTATTCAAATTATGGTCAAGGAGAGATTGAACCAGGGGGACTAATATTTTAAAATATCTGTCAGCATTTACATAGAGGAGAATATGAATACTGTACTGGGGAGTGTGGAGGAGTAGAACCAACGATAGCATCATTCAACCTCTCTTCTGTTATCTAGGGCAACTCAGCTCTGGTTCTACAACTTGACCTAGCAAACAAAAGAAAAATCCCTTGTTGAATGAGTCTGTTCTTCCTGGAAGTTGAGCGTCCACTGTCTGTGGTGCTTGCCCACGCTCATTCCAAACATCTTAGTCATCTTCCCTCCAACCACATACGACACTGTCCCAGAAAGGTGTTTGCTAAATACCATGTACCCACTCAACTGGTCACATTTCCAGGAGTGCGTTAATGGCCCTTAAATAGTTGCTGCCTCAACAGCTACACACCTGGCCTCCCCTTAATACAACCTGAAGTTGAGAAGATATGCCCCCAGCATTGGCCTCCAGGTAAAATCAGAGCATCTAAACAGCATTCAGTGCACACACAGCATCACCCTGTGGGGAGTAGCTTCTTTAATCTCTAGTTAGCTCAGATCATTCATCAGTTTATACAGAACAGAGTCAAAGGTTTGGGGGTTGGATGGGAGGGAGTTAGATGGAAGACCAGACACTGGGGCTGGAAAGCTGTAAATGTTGCCATGTTTTAATAAGTTAGATGTGATTATTTTTCACATTAAAAGCCATTATTTCATGCAGGGTTTCTAAAATCTTTACGTCTCTGTGTCCCACTTGCTCAAAGAAAGGAATGTTTAAGCAACCAGCTGGCAAAGATTGCTTGTGTTGCCTCAAGGCCTGGACAGTACCAACGTCAGGGCTGTCAGCAAAGCCTAATTGAGCCCAGTTTTCATAATGTGGGCTTGTTGGCCATCCCATCATGGCAGGCAGAGTGGGTGTGATCGGAATGATTACAAAGTTTTGAATCTCTCTGAATGTTCTGGGTCGAACTCACAAGGCGGATTCAATTTAAAATTAGAAACCTTTATTAACTGAACATATCACAAATTAAAGGTTCTTTTGCTTCCAGGCACTCAGAAATTAATTATCATGTGTTCAAGTATTTTCATGTTTATGCTACATTATAAAATAGAAACCTACTTTTACTATCTTAACTCTTACGCTTATTAGTACCAGTTTTCTATTAATGAACACTAGGCTGCCTACTCCTTGGGGACAAGGAATGCACTGAATCCTCTGTATCTTGAGGAACCCACACATAATAGATGGTCATTAATTTCCCGCTGATGAGAGGAAGAATGATTTTGTCTTTTATGTTACATGTACGATATTTTAAAGCGGTCAAATTGTAATCCTTATAAAATATTGCTATTCAGCCTTTGCATGAAGTTGTTCCTTGCTCTAAGCTGCACTTCACCTGTTTAGTATTCCCAAATAGCAACCTTTTATATGATGTACATGACTGCTTCAAAATTTAGCAATTAACCTTACTTTTATTTCTGTGGTATCCTCTGTGGCCTAAACAATTTGATAAAAGTCATGAGGATGCCCAAATTGATTCCATTATTAGCATTTATCAGCTAAAGTGAGTGTCTTCAGTGTGTTTTTCTCCGTGCACCGGCCCACCCCATGGGCCTGCAAACCTGGCACCACTCCTCAGTAAAGGGTTAAGGCAACATTTCTTCTCGAAGCATTTTGTTTTCCCCAAGACCTCCATTACTGCTATAAATTCTTCAGTGTGGCTTTTATGTAAATGTAGCGAGAAAGGCAAGACAGAAAAATTTATTTGTAAGCTTTAGGGGGGAAAAAAAATAAGGAATCTGAAACTGTTTATTGAAAATAAATGAATATGGAATGTAGGACAGAGGCCAAAAAAAGAGGAATGAATATTTTGTCTTAAGAACCACATGAACATATCCCTCGAGTAGCAGAAAGAGGTGGGTGGAGACTGTTTCAGGGGGCAACCAGGAGTGCTCTGGTCCTCCACCAGCTCCCAAACCTCACTCACTCAAAGAAGCCTCGGTGCCTCTGAAATAGATCAGGGCTCTGGTCAGTAGAGCCTTGAATTTGAGTCCTTCTTTGCTCCACAGTGTCCGGAAATCGGATCATGTACCGCCTCTGCAATCTTCCCACATCCCCATCTGCCGTAGAAAAATGTCCACGACCCACCCCCACTTCTGATAGGTCATTATTTTCTGTACACTTAACTAGGTTCCTTGAGAGAGGAACCAGGGACTTCACATATAGTAAGCCATGAATGCATGATGTTATGGGAAAGAATTTATCAAGAACCTTTATGTGTGAGGTGCTTTGACAAGCACACTTTTTTGTTTGTTTTTTTATTTTTATTTTTAAATTGATTTCAGAGGGGAAAGGATAGGAAGAGAAAGAGAGAGACATCAATGATGAGAAAGAATCCTTGATTGGCTGCCACCTGTGTGGCCCCTACTGGAGATCGAGTCCACAACCAGGACATATGCCCTTGACTGGAATTGAACCTGGGACCCTTCAGTCTGCAGGCCTATGGCCAGCCGGCCCACCATGGCATACTCAGCCCCAGGGCGCCTTATGTGCCTCACTAGCTCAGCCAGGTTCGGTGAAGAGAGGGCGGTGAAGGATTGAGAAAAGACAGACAAGAGAATAAAAGCTGGGTGTGGGTGGGAAGCTGCCCTCTCTGATAGAGAGCCTCTCTGATGGAGAGCTAGTGACAGCGCCACGGACTATAAGCCCTATCTATTTTATAGCCAGATTCCAAGAGGCAAGGTAAGGGAGTGGTCAAGATGTTTACAAAATTCTCCTTGGCTTCAAGTCTACTCAATTACATGCACCTGAACTCTACCAAGCCCACAACACTCAGGCACATGGGGCCACATGTTCGAACCATAGGTTCAAGCTTACAACTATAGGCTCTGGCTGTCACTGTGCTGGGAAGGCTCTGACCTCCAAGTTGGGACTTGCATGTGGCTATGGGAGGACTGTGCCCTCTCATTAGTCCAAGGCTTGAGCCTGTCCAAACACTGTAGCTGCTCTCCACACAGGCCAATGCTCTATCCACTGAGCCAAACCAGCTAGGGCAGTGGTCGGCAAACTCATTAGTCAACAGAGCCAAATATCAACAGTACAATGATTGAAATTTCTTTGGAGAGCCAAATTTTTTAAACTTAAACTTCTTCTAATGCCACTTCTTCAAAATAGACTTGCCCAGGCTTTGGTATTTTGTGGAAGAGCCACACTCAAGGGGCCAAAGAGCCGCATGTGGCTTGTGAGCCACAGTTTGCTGACCACGGCCCTAGAGCAATTAGAACAGAGGATTGGTGGCCCAGAAGCGAGAACTCAGTAAAGGAAATGGCAGGTGTGGGCTCTAGATTGGTTGGTTTGCATCTGAAAGGGGTTAGGAATTAGCTGCCCCTGAGAGAGGCAATCCCTCTAGGGTCCTGAGGACTCAAAGTGTTAAAACATTATCAGAAAATAAAAGCGATTATTAATATATTAATTCTGGCCCAGCTGGTGTGGCTCAGTGGTTGAGCATCGAACTATGAACCAGGAGGTCATGGTTCAATTCTGGGTTAGAGCACATGCCTAGGTTGCAGGCTCTCTCACCAGTAGGGGGCCTGCAGGAGGCAGCCAATCAATGATTCTCTCTCATCATTGATGCTTCTATCTCTCTCTCCCTCTTCCTTCCTCTCTGAAATGAATAAAAATATATTTTAAATATATAAATATTGAATATATTTTAAGGTAAACATTAAACATTTTACTATATATTTGTATAATCATTTCAAAATTATTATGAAACTGAACCATTGGCAAATAGTGATCTGAAGGTTTAAGATTCATATCCAGGTCTGTTTGAATCCAAAGGGCGTATATTTCTAACTCTGACATGCTGCCTTCAATGTTCCCTGTTATCAGCCAGGATCGCTATGTACTCTCCT
Organism: Pipistrellus kuhlii; assembly: GCF_014108245.1. Lineage (NCBI taxonomy): Eukaryota > Metazoa > Chordata > Mammalia > Chiroptera > Vespertilionidae > Pipistrellus > Pipistrellus kuhlii. Next base: position 9,960,260 of record NW_023425493.1, read on the forward strand.
GGCCACATGCACACAATTAAAAGAAACACACACACACACTCGCATACCAGTCTAGAAGTTATCATAACAAACCAAACTTTAGATTGGAATTGTGGAATGAAATACTGAAAGGAAATGGGGTCTTTTAGGTTTTCATTCTGTCACCAATAAGTTGTGGGTCTTTAAAAAAGTCATTTGATCTAAAAAGGCTGATTTACATAAAGTAGATAGTTAATAAATATTGCCAAATTGATTTCAGTTCTTTTTCCTACAATAGGAAGGAGTTAACACAGGTAAGTATCAAGGTAATTTACATTATTAAAGCTAATGATCCTCTGCTGTGTTACAGTACTAGAAAAACCTAATGTCTAGATTACCTGAAAGAAGATTTTATCAAAAATCCCATTATCTCGGCTAAGTTATTTCCTTCTCTGTATTCAGACAAGGAAGACTTGGTCAGCGTGAGGTCAGCAGGCCAGACAAGTTCATGACTATGGGCATGTGAGACAACCTGGGCTGTGTTGGGAGTGAGTCACTTGGGCAGTTGGCATCCTGAGGTACAGTCTCACCAGGTGCCCAACACCCTGCTTCTGTAAGTAGCACTATTACAGAGGCAATTACAGGAAGTCATTTGGCACTGTGCAGTCCTGTTGAGTCATCACTCTTGTTATACAAGAGTGGATTTTTTCCCTCCCTTTAATTAAAAAAAAAGAAACATACTGGCATTCCATAAATAACATCATCGGTGAGGCAAAAACAAGAAAGACACAAAGGAAGGAGAAACTGTAATAACCAAACCCTAGCGCAGCATGTCCTTCTGAAACTGTGTCCCCTGTCCCTGCTCAGCACCACCCCAAATGCCACTGCTGGGCAGTCTCCCCACTAACCATGCCTTGCCCTTGTGGCGGTGCAAGGGAAGGGAGAAACATTCTCCACCATGGAGGACAAAAGAGACAGGTTTTGTTCACATTGCGCACTAACAGAAATAGCAGACAGACCAGGTCATTTGAGTTGGAACTTGAACTGTCTCTGTGTTAAGTCATTGGGATGGAGATAAACAAATGATGGGAAGTGAGAGGTTGAGTTTGGACAGTTTTAGTATTAGTGAGGAGTCAATATATGGCATAATCCCATGTAATCCACAATTGTTCTCATAACTTTGCCTTCCTTTTTACTCTGTGACCTTGGGCCAACACTTGGGCCCCTCAGAGCTTTGTTTTTCCTCCCTACTCCATGGGAGGCTAATCCTGATTAATTTCTTTGTTCTTCCATCGGATAACTCTTTGATCATCTACTGTGTGCAAGGCCTGGGGCTAAGTGTTTCCTTTGGGGAATTCATGGCCCAGAGAAGACAGGATCTATTCAATGAGATCTTTCACTTAAATAAGCCAGGCAATGAAAGAAAAATTCCACGTGATCTCACTCATTTATGGATAATAAAGAACATTATAAACTGATGAACAAAAAAAAAAATAGATACAGAGACAGTAAAGCATCTAACAGACTGTCATATTACAGTGGGAAGGTTAGGGAGAGGTGGGGGAGATAAGAGATCAACCAAAGGACTTGTATGCATGCATATAAGCATAACCAATGGATGCAAAACTCTGTAGGGTGAGGGCATGTATGGGAGTGGGGTAGGGGGAGGCAATGGTAAGATATGTACACATATAATACCTTAATAAAAAATGGGGGGGAAATAATACAAACAAAAACAAAAAAAACACCCACAAAAACAATGAGGTCTTGTGCATTTTCAAATGACATCATGAACCACACACCAAAGCTGCTCTCTCCAAAGAAGCGGGCTAACTCTGAGCTGCTTGCAGATTTCATAGTCTTTGATTTGTTAGGGAGGTGAGTTTGTTCATTCTCCTGGGCTTCTGGTAATGTTTTGAAATAGCAACTCCTTTGATCATTTAATCCTTTTAAAGAACTTAAACCTTTCTAATAATAGTATCATACATAGGATTCCAATACATTCAACAGTCAAAAGCAAAGCCGCTCTGGTTGAGACAGAAGGCCTGGTTATGCCTCCCCTCCATGGAGTACCTTCCTCTGAGTGCTTGGGCACAGCAGAACACAGTATGAAAACCACTACTCCATTGCCTTTCAAAGAGACTTGCAAGGTGAAAGAAGTCTCAATAAATATAGGGCCTGGACACCTGAAGAAGCATGAGTCAGAGCAGAATACATTGTTTTCAGTCCGTGTCCCTGCCTTTAGTGTCTTGGGTGTAGCGGTGGCAGCCCAGTAATGTGCACATTGTAGAGGCCTAAGGGTTGGCCCAAGGTCACAGATGAGCACTAGGCCCAAAATCCAAATGGCAGAGGATTGCCACCAATCTCTCCCTGAGCCTTGGGCAGTGTTGTTGCCATTCTTTCAACTTAACACTAAGCTCCCACATGATACTAGCCAAGTACTAAAATAAAATTGCTGCCTTAGTTTGATTGAGAAAATGTCCAGGGAGATATTTACTGGAGATAGCATGGAGGTATGAGAACAAACAATTCCTTACCCTCTGAATTCTTTGAGGGCAGGATTGATGTCAATTACATTGTTATATTCTCCATAACTCCCAGGACAGGTATATGTAGTACACAGATACTTAACAAGTACGTACTATTCATGGAATAAATGAATGAATGAGTTAATCAACAATACATATACTATCTGTTTCAAAAATATCATAGGAAGTCATCAAATGCAGATGGTATCCACCCACAACTTTGGAATAAAATGCATTGTGAAATTATAAAATTGGGATCGTGACATAATTATTTTTAAATGCCAACATCTCTCATAATGTCTAGCACTCGGTAGGCTGTTTTGGAGCAGTTAGGCCAATATGGTAACCTTTAATGATAAATTCTGAATTATTTTGGCTGTCCATCTTCCAGGCACATGATAGCATTGCACTTTCTGGCTTTGACTGGGGCCGTGTGACCAAGCATGACCAATGAGTTCTGGATGGGAGTGATGTGTATGACTTTGCTACCTGTTTATTGGCTGATAAAAAAACTCCCAGAACACTATTCCCTCTGTCAGAGTGACTAGCAATGATCCAGACTATGGTTGCTCCATTAGGATTGACCCAGGAAAGGGTGACCAAGTAAGAATAGTGGGGGAAGATCCTTCTGACAACCTCCAATAGACAAGTAGAATGAGTAAGAAATGGACATTTGTGGTTCAAAACCACTGATTTTTTCCCTTAAAATCAATAACACATGATAAGCTAGCTCATATTAGTTGCTTTTGGTAGGCAACACAAATAAATATATAGATCTAAACGCTTAATTTTTAATAGACTAGAAGTTGAATTTTTGCTCACTAAGTGGCAGATTAGTGAGATGAGAGTGAAGGGCACGCTGGCCAACAGTTATTCACAACCCAGGATGATGGCCACTTGCTTCATTAAACACGTAGTTTTCAAGATCACTAAGGGACCTTCTCCATTCCTATCATGTTAGAGTCTAGTCACATGGTCACACCTAATTGCAAAGGACATGGAGAAATGTATAACTATGTCTAGAAATAAGAAATGGATTTTGGTAAATAGTCCCCACATAGATAGGGACGAGTATTTGTTAAACAACTGAATAGATACATAAAAATTATTGCCAAAAAATAGCTTAAATTGATCAAAGAATTTTCTGAGTTTGCAGACCATTTCATGTAGACAAAGATGTATAAAAACACTGATGGTACTGCAGTGTCCTCAAAGCCCCTGTTCCCTCACCTAGTGTGTAAGTTTCTACTTTTCTGAACTCAATCTACATTTCCACGTATGCCCTGTACCTAGAGTAATATTCAAAATAGTTAACAACTTTCATGGCATGGACTCCAACCAATCAGAAGGAACTTTTCTTACTCAGTGAGCAGGGGATGCCCACTGTAAACAGCTGGTACACCTGTCATTTCAGGTAAACATGCACTGGCCTCTGACTAGTCATACTGACCATATTGTCCAAACCAAAGGTCAGGCTCAGAACATGTGGTCTAACGAGTGGCAAGGTCTAAATATTAAATTCACTTCATCAAAAAAAGAAATACAATTACATGGAATGGAGACTGTCCAAAAAAATCTAGGATGAATGGTAATGGCAGGAAGAGCTTTCTAAGTAAAGACACCAGCGTATAGAACATTTTGTTTTTGCCTTTCTTATTGCATATATTCTAGTCTATCTTGGGTTCAACTTTTGTGGTTATTTGTATTATGCTCTCTGCTAAATTGGATATCCTTAAGGGTAAGGGAACTCTATTCTTTCCATTTCATCATTTTCTTTAGGGACCTAAAGCTTATAGTTATCTAGTAAGTATCTATTGGCTGGATAATAAAAGATGGAATCATTGACCAGTGAATAAAGCAAATTTAAAATACAGCAACATGGCATCAGCAGGAAAGAAACCATAATTAGGAAATCTCTACTTTCAGAAGTCAACCTTAAAGATTCATGCACTTACGGAGGATGCGAACCCTTAAAAATGAGGTCCCAACTCTTAAAAATTACCACTATTAAGGAACTTACCACCACCGCCACCTGAGTCTACTATTAAGGAGCGTCCTCCCCACCATACCTGTGTCTGTTTTCTGTCCTTTGGCTGTTTGCTCATTTCCAGCCGTGGCCCCACAGGCATCTGTTTCCCTCAGCACAACCTCACTCCCCTTCTCTGTTCTCTGCAAACTCAAGACCTCGCCACTTTGCCTTTTCTTCACACTCTTCTTTTTTCTGGTCTCTACCGATGGATATACTTCTGACCAGCACTGGCAGCTAGATCAACTCTTCCTGCAGCTTATCCCAGCTATTTGATTCTAACCTTGTTTCGGAAAGAATAAACTGAACTTGGTAAAATAGAATTAAGAAATGCAATTATTTCTATTTCAAAAATCTTTTGACTAAATTATACACTAAATGATACTTCCCCCTAAAAACATCACAGAATTAAAGTGATTTTTTTTCTTCATAACTAAAGAATTAGCATAGATTCAGGAATAAAAGGATCAAAATAAACAAGCATTCTGTGATGAAGTGTGAATAGTAGGATCACCAAGATATTAGTTTCTTGATTACTCTAATTTACAAGTTTAGCTAATGAAGCAGAAGAGGGAATATCTAGTGAAATCTCCATGTTTGCAGACAACCACGGATTTTTTTCACATGGGAAAAATAAAACTGCTGTGATGTACTCCTAAAAAGCATCAGGAGACACCGAATGGAGGTCAAGAGGTGGAGGTACATTTCCATATGAACAAGACTAAGGCAATTACTTGAGGAAAAATGACCCATCTACACTCAAAGGACACTGGTCTCTGAGTGATCATTAGAATTTGATAAGGGGATTCAGGAGACATTGTAACCATTCCCTGAAGAGAGCCTTTGGCCTTTAGGGGCAAGCAGATATTGTAATAAGACAAAAAACATTGCTGCTCCCTTGCACAAACCATAAATCTTTCGTTCTTGTAATCCTGGATTCCGCTCAGGCTGCCTAACCTGTCCTCATTTTGTAAAAGATGAAGTAACACTGCAAAGCTCCAGAGAAAACAAGAGAAATTATCCACAGGATGCGATATATGAAAATGAATCAGAAAGATTTGAACCATCTGGAAAGAAAAGAAAGTTGAGAGATGTGTTTTGAATCCTTTAAAAGACTACAGAGTGAACAAATTATCACATGAAGTTGCCATTGTCTATATGTTGAAATAGGATACAACTCTTGAGTCTTAAAAAAAATAAAGTGAAATCAGTAAAAGACACAGTGTTTGCCAATATTTGATTTTTCTTGTTTCTTTTTCTAAAGACTTACATAACACCTACTATGTGCCAAACACTCAACCAGACCCTTAGAATACACAGATAAATGGGATGTGACTCTGTCCTTGATGGGAAATTTAACAGAAGAGAGAGAGGAAGTTATAGAAAAAAGAGGCATGATTACATTATTACAAGTGTGTGGTAATAAGAGAAAAGGGTCACTGGAGTTTACAGTTGAGGTGACATTTGATCTGAGCTTTGAAGAATGAGTAAGATGATGTCATCAGACAAGGTGGAAAAGAACATTTCAAGACATAAAAGAAAGAGCATGTGTAAAACATAGAGGGATGTGAAATACATGATCTGTTCCAGGAAGTATGAGGGACTGATGGGGCACCTGCAAGGTGATCTCCAGTCCAGGTGGGAGGAGCCTTTGGAAGCAATAGCAAGGGATTTTGAGTGGCACCACCATTGGAGTTTTTAAGTAAGGAGATGACACAGTCAAACTTACCGTTGAGAAACATAGCCCAGCATTTGTTACCCTGTGGGAGTACTGCAGCCTAGAAGAGAAATGTGTGAGGGCAAAAGTTTTGATGAATTCATAAATAACAGAACATGATAATTCGTGGTGTGGCACATGAGGTTGGCATCACCAGAATGCTAGGACAGAATAAACAGATGTTATGACTTGATTCTTGCCTAGCAGAAGCCAGGACCTGAGCAGCATTGAGTGGACCGTTTTCTCCACCTTGATCACAATGAACAGAGCCAGCTTGGGCTGGTGTGTCCATGAGTGTCATAGAAAACTAGAATCCCTTACCAGGCATTGCCCTCTTAAGGCACTGGACATTGGTGAACCTGAATGGCCTTTGCCCAGCCTGACGATATCACCTGTGAGATTTCACCTGGATCTGCAGCTCCTGCTCAAACCTGTCAAAGTGCAGCGAATACAAGGACAGAGAGTAACAATCTCTGAAAAAGAATCTATGGATGACAGCGAGGTTGGCACAAGGGTACAGGGTAAAGCCACCTGGCTACTAATTCAGGCCCTTTTTATAAACATGGAGCACATTCATGTATTTAGGTTGGAAGGTAATGAATTCTGGGTCTGTTTTTCTAATGTTTGCAGGAATTGGGTGGCACCTCTAATTGGGTAAAGTGGACGCTAGTGAGAACTAATGATTTCCACCTGCTGAAAAGAAAGTCACAAGACAATTTCTATCCTCAGGTTGGGGTTGGAGGAGATGTAGTAGAAGTGGGGGTTCGTGAGGAAAATTTAGAATAGGAGCTTGAGCCAAGATCAATGATGGATTATGGAGCACATGAATGATATCCAGATGAAAGCAGTTGGAAACTCTTCCCAAAGACAAAATACTTGGTGACTAACCTCTCTTGTAAATGGAATTTTTCTGTTTATAGCCCACAGAATGCTTTCACGTAGTTTATTTCATCCTCACAATTTTATTTTATTATCATCCCCATGTCACAGATAGATAAACCAGGACCTCCATGAAGTCAATGGCTCAGACAAGTCTACAGAGCTAGTTAGCAGTAGAATTGGAATTAAAGAGCAGATCTTCTGCACCTCCCCCACATGGAATGAGATAGCTCTGATTCCTCATGGTCCCGGGCACTCAACAACACAGACCTCGTATGTATCCCTGTTAAGAAAGGCCCTCTGTTCCTTGGCCTGAGAGCTGATGCAGGACTTCTGAAGGATCTCAGGTAGCGGCAACAAAGCCAGAACCAATACCTTCAAAGCACCTTGAACTTCCTAAAGGTTAGAAGTACTCTTTCTTTTTCCTGGTAATTGTAGGTTTAGACCAACCTACAACTTGCCTCACTTTGACAAAATACGCTACTAATCTCAGAGCACATGCATTAGTCACCCTCCTACAGTGTCTATGAAACATGGAAAGACATTTCACCAGTGGGAAAACCACAGCAAACAGGTGAAAAGGTTGATCTGGCATCACCTAGAGCTTTGGCAGAAATAATAACATATCACCTAATATCTCATGTCACCTAAATCCATATTCGAGCTTCTTATCTGTATCACTTCTCATGCTAGATGCTGTTCTCAAACACCAAACCTATCATCCAATGCTTGCAGATCGAGGACAAGGGCTAAGGGTGTCAGATGAGTACTCATTTGAATGATTAGAGAGAGGGTAGCCCTGCTATAGTGGCCAATAAATATAAAAATCAATTTTTATCAGCAGATGCATTTTAATAGGGCTGTGCCATAATACCATTTTAAGTGAAAGCAGCACAAATTTCCTTTTATTTTTCTATAATAGATTCAATGATACCAGCTCCCCTATCAAAAGTAACCCTATACTGTGGAGCATTTCCCCACATTGAGAACGGGGACATTTAGACGCCACTTTGGACAGGCATTGCTCTTTCTATACATTGACACTTAGAACTTTTGGTGCTTTTAAATGGCTTTTTGCAGCAGTCAAAGGGATCAATAGCTCTTAGACTCTTTAAGGGACGAATAATTTACAAGATGGACATTTTAAGCTCTTTAAAAAATATATTCATGAGGTCGTCCAGTTTCCCCTGGTACCCAACTTGGCTCCTGACATTTATCAATGCTTTTACAGCAAACAGGAGGTGGAGTTCTCCAAAGGCTCTCATCTCTGTTTTTCCAAAAAACATTGATTTTTTTTATATGATTCAGGGAGAGGGGAAAGGGTAAAGGAAAAAAAAAAACCTGCTCAAAGCAAAAAAAGAAATTTCACAAAAGAATAAGTTAGTTCAAAGCTGGCTTGACAAAGCAATTCTATCTAAATAGCTTTGTGCCACTTGACAGAGACAATTTTTCCTGATTTTCCCCTTTGAACAATTGTGTAGTCTTCATGAGAGGCATGCTTGGAGAATATTCTGTTTTTAATGGTAATGCAGGACTTTCTACTGAATCTTCCAATGAGGGAAAAAGAAAGGCTTTACATTACTATAAATTTAGAAAACAAATTTAAATTCTAATTAACGAGGGTTAATTAAGTACACATTTGTTTAAAACACACACACACACACACACGTCTTTGAGATGCCAGATTGGAGGAAAAATTACTACTTTACGATGACTGCTTGAGATTAAAGCCTGGAATGCGTTAGAAAGCTCAGTCTGACTCAGAAAGACCTGGAAGTGTTTGTGTATGTGATTAAGTTTGAGAGAAATCAGGCACTGGAATTTCTTCCTCCAAAAAAGGAAACACAAGTTAATTATACTGACCCTCTTCTATTAAGCTGATGTTGTATGAGATTTCAGAAAAGAGAAGACTAGGCATGTTTGGATGAACCAAGCATTACAGTGGTTGGAGAATGGGGTTCACATGTATCTGTTCACCATGCATGTTAGAGACAACTATGATAAGTACCAGGCACCAGGTGAGGCTGAAGAGATCAAAGGGCCCTGTTCTCACTTTCATGTTGCTTTTAGTCCTGAGCTAGACTGCAACAGGTCACTCCCATAGTCTACAAAGGGGTATTTTTTAGACCAGGAAGTGTTTGTTTGTTCTTAATTAGTCATTAATTTTGAAAATGAGCAAATTTCACATGAAACTCCAGATATTTTGCTTATCTTAAAAAATGGTTACACATGACAACACTAGGCTATATTTCTGAGTCTACTGGAGCTCAGTAATGTCCCTCTTGAATTGATGGTACATGCCCCAGTCCACAACTTTTAACTCATATATTACCACTGCCCCTTCTTGTGGCATTGACTTTTCACAGTTATAGACACACATATAGAATGGGGAAAATACTTGTGTTCAATACACAGAGTGAGGACTGAGTGAGACGTGCATCTGGATATCTGGAAATCCTTGGCTAAGCTATTGTGACTGTCTGTGCATTCCCACATTCCATGTGGTCATTTCTGTGGGTGTTGTTTTAGATTAGAATATTAAAGATTTTCTTTCTCCTCAAGGACCCTCTACACCCCCAAACCCTTTCAAGTCACCATTCACTTTTGATTGTAATAGTCCAGCTAGGATTCTCCTGGGTTCTCACCCAGAAAGCCCTTCTGGAAGAAAAGACAGTGCTCCCCCACCTGTATACACACACCTGTGTTGACCAATGGTGAGGGATGTTGGAGGCTGAGCAGTGCTGCCTATCAAGAAGTCTGCCCTGTGCCTGACTGACTGTTGTTATCCATTAGGCTTCAGCTTAGATGCCAGCTTCTGAGATAATCCATCCATGACCATCCTGCTCAGAGAAGCCACTTCCCAGTTGTTCACTCTCACATAGCCTTACTGGTTTAATATTACTTGATATAAGATAGGATTGTTCCTTATATTATTTCTTTTTTAATACTGCGAAAGAAGAGACCATATTTGTCTCACTCTTGGTTGTACTCGTATGCATCCTCCATGCTGGTTTAATGCCTGGTATAGGAAGGATACAATATTTCCTGGCTTAATAATTACAATCCTAAAATATGGCAAGTATGAGAGACTCTTCTGGCAATTATGGGAGAGAGTCAAAGAGCACTTGTGGTTTAGAACTCAACTCTCAGGAACAAAACCCAAACTGAAGTGTATCTAAGCCAGTTTACTGGTGAGAAAATGGTACTCTGCACCTACGTCAGGATCAGAGTCGGGGCCACTGGGACATATTCTTGCCCTGGCCTACTTGTCACTGAGAATCTTTACTACCATAATTAGTAAGAATTAGGGGTCTGTCCAGACAGAAGATGCCAACTATGGACCATCAGTTCACTGGATTTAAATGATCCTTCCCAGCCTGCGCCATTACTCATCCTAGGGTCTCAGCTTTTGGCTCACTTTGTCAATCTTGAAAAATGACCCACCCACTCCCAGCAGAACTCTTCAACAGTAAAATATTTCTCTTCTTTGGACTCACATTGTGAAAGACGGTATTATCTTACCACATTCTACGCTCTATATTAGAAAACATGGTGAGAAATTTGGTCTGTTGCTTTGTAGTTAATAGATCAAATAAATGAACCAATTTGCACTGTTCAAAAATGTAATTTCCTCAAATGAAAACAATCCTGCATTCCTTTATGTCTGAAGGGGTGGAAATTATAAAATACCCTAAGGTTTTATTTCAGTCCTTGTCAGACACTATTTCTTTCCTCTTTTCCAAACAATTCAAGATTCTACATTTTTTCCACTTCAACAGGTACTTTAGGGTGTGTGTGTTGTTTTTTTGTTTGTTTGTTTTTTTCCTGCTGCTAGGCACCAATTAGTTTACATATGAAATATAAACCGTTGATGTCCAAAAGAACACCAAGCCCCGTGGGTGGGGAAGTGCAGAGTGGCTTTCTGATGTGAGTCTAGAGTGCCACAGAGAGAGACTATGAAAGGACCTGAGGCATCAGAAAACCTGCTTCTACCCAAGACTTCGAGATCTTTCCGAACAAGCAAAGCATATTGGAAACATAGGAGGGAGGCCAGCTCAGGGCTGTAAAAGAGAACGATTTGTAAATGCTACTTACAAGGGAGGATTCTGTGGAAGATCCCTGGTGTGTAAGGAGGACCCTGAGGTAAGAGGGAAGGATTCGCACCAGTCATTGCAGGCATCAAGCACAGGAGCCAGTCATCTCCTGAGCGGAAAGGGAGCTCCTCTTGGGCCCCATTATCTCCTTCCTGCCTTGAAGGCCCTTCTTTGTTGATGCCATTCCTTTGGCTCAAAGACAAGCTGGAAAGAAAAGAAAACAAAACAAACAAAAAACCAACTTTCTTTTTAGAAAGAACAATTTTTTTAATTCAGTGATGACCAGTAGTTTTCCCGTACTTGTTAATTTCCACCAATATTAGTTTACATATGAAATTTTGTGGGTTTTTTTTTTTTTTACATAATTTTCCTCGAAGACAAAAGAATCCTTTCCTTTCCAATTACAACCCAAATCCAATCGATCTAGACTCTGTCTCACCTGTTAGGCTCCCACAATGGAAGCAATGATTCCTTTGGAGGATTCCAGTCCTGGAGAGGAGACAGGAAATGCAGGCAACTGGTAAATATGAAGCAACATGGTACATACACCGTTGGGAACTCCGAGACTGTTTAACATGTCCCAGCTGTCAAAGAGCCTATAGACTAAGTACAGCCATTGTAAAGCAAGAGGTATCACATGGCTTTATCAAAGAGATATTAGACATGTCCCCTAAACATGAGGACTATGGACATAGCCACATAAACATGGGTACAATTACCCTTGAAAAACATGGGTCTCAACTGCACAGGTCCACTTATACACAGACTTTTTCAATAAATACTGCAAATGCATCTTCTCTCCATTATGATTTTCTTAATAACCTTTTCTTTTTCCTAGCTCACTTACTGAAAGAATACAGGATATAATACATATACAAAATGAGTGTTAATTGTTTATATAATATGTAAGGCTATGGTCACTAGTAAGCTATAAGTAGTTAAGGTTTGGGGGAGCCAAAGTTTCATGTGGATTTTTCACTATGAGTGAGGAGTGTGTTGGGCCCCTTACCCTGTGTTGTTCAAGGGACAACTATACCAGGGATCTAGTCACATAAATGTAAGTACGATGGATATCTGAAGGAGAGAGAGATTAGGTTTGGAGGGACAAGAAAGGCTACATCAAAAAGAAGAGAGATGTACTGGTCATTGGAGTAGGGGGAAATTTTAAGTAAGTTTAAAATACAAGAAAATACAGTCAGGAAATGCCATTCCATGGGTGAGGGGACAGAGTGAGGGGAGTGGGAATTAAAGCAGAGAAGTAGTAGATGTGTGTTTTCCTCCAGTGTCCCCAGGAGGCCCTGGGTCTGCCTGCTTGTTACCAGTCCCTGAAGAACTTTATTATTTTATTAGTTCCCCATATAAATTATTTATCTGAGAGATTGCTGATCCTGACCTGCTCCGATAAGGAATGCCTTCTATGGGAAATGCTGCTGGAGGGACAGAAGTCTCCTGTGGCTGCCAAAACATTGAAGATCAATTTTAATTGTGTGTGTGTGTGTGTGAGAGAGAGAGAGAGAGAGAGAGAGAGAGAGAGAGAGAGAGAGAGAGAGAGAGAGAGAGAGGCTTTTGAGGATGGGGGTTGTTCAGATGATGGCTGCCCTTTCTATGAGTTTTCATCAGATCTATAAATTAGATTTCTGGGGGCAACATCAGGGAAGTTGCCTAAGGACACTACTCCTGGTATTGTTTGCTATAAAACAATCCATAATAACTTGGCTGGGAGCAGAACATTAAAAGGTCACCTCATTTTATCTACAATATGCTTCTTTCAAAAACAGTCACCTCACAGCCACATGTGGGGAACAATTTGTTAGCGTATTTACCTTCTCCATGTCATTCAGGCTGAGCTTAGCAGTCAGAAAGATCACCACTTTCAGACGATTTCAAAAAGCTTGCGACATCTTTGCACAATTACTTTTGCTTCTCTTACTAATAAGTACCTCCATTAATTACTCAAATGCTAGTTGGTGTTCTTTGGGGTTGCCTTGTCTGTTTTCAAAGGCTACAAATAGTCACCAATATCATGCCCCTTTTAAGGAAACATGAGCTCTAAATAGGTACAAAGTAGGTAGGTAGCTTGATAGAGGAAAATTGGAAATTAAATAAAATGGAGAAGAGGCTTTGATTTACTTTACAAAGTATTCTTTATGCATCTGGCATGTTTCCTTTGAGCCTTCCAATTTTTATTCTACTTACAAAATTAGACACAAATTACTCCTACCAGGTAAAGACATCACACAGATATTACCGTCCTAATAGCAATTTTGTCCTATAGGAAGAACAGTTAATGTCAACATAGATGCAGCCTTCAACCCTATCAGTTACCCTAGAGTCTTTAATGCCCCAACATATATGTGTTTGGTATTATGTCTGGAATATTCTAAAGAGACTTCTTAATTGCATCACACCTCACAAAAGTTTGTAGACTGCCTACTGCATGCTTAGCATAAAAATACCTAATAATGCTTCTGAAGCTGCCATCAGACAGGTGTGACTATATTTCTGCAATATTCCCAAAGATGATGGCAAAGGGTTTAGCTTTGGGGTTTAGTCCATATGTCTGAGCTTGGATTCTACTGCAGGTTTGCTGAGAGGTCTACAGTTGTCTTACCTCTCTAATCCCAATAGAGGCATGAAGTCAAGGTCTAGGAGGAGGCAGCCTTTTCTCTTGGGTACAGTTACCTTGAGCTGAGGGTGCTCAGATCCGAGAAGAACCCTAGCCACCAGTGATTCCATCTGTGCATCCCTCAAAGGAAGTCGTGATGAACTTGCTAGCTTGGGTGCTTTTCATTTTTCTCCATGTGCCCCTGGAAATCAAAGATTGTCACTCCATCAGTTAGAATTGGTTTCAACAGACAAATGCACAAAGATAGGTTGATTTTCTTGTGCAAATAGAAGGGCAGAGGTAGACTGCTGAGGAATAGTGCAATGGCTCAAAGATGCCACCAGAGACCAGGTGCGCTGTATTTCTGCTCAGCCACCCCAGTGATCAACTGTCACTCTCATGGTCACAAGCCTCCCGGCTCCAATTCCTGTAAGAGATTAGAAAAGCAAAGAGCAATGGCAGGGGAAGGCGAGACCCATTGCATCCATGAGCTTTCCCAGATGTTCCATCCAGTTATTGCATTTACTAGTACATCTCCCTGTCAAGAGCTGTTCCATTCAGCACCCCTATGTGCAAGGAGGGACCGGGAAATGCCTGAGCTTGCTGCCACCCTAAACAAAGTCAGAGTTGAATTGTTAAGGAAAAGGAGAGAAGGGGTATTGGATAGATATCAGCCACAAAGAGCAAGGATCTTTTTCTTTCTGTATACCCAAAGTACAACATGAAAATGAATATATGTTATGTAGGCTTCAAATGAGAAATAATTACATTTGTTATGAGGACAACTAGAAGCTTCTATTCCCTTGTTTTTTCTCTGCTGTCCTTGCAGATTTCTTACAGTTGGTATTTACTGTGGCCAAATCTAATTCATTCATTTATGAAGCTATCTCAGGCACCAGCAGAAGTCATAAACTATTCATCTCTGCAATGTTTATATTTGAGAAGGTCACAGTATTGAGTGTGTCTATACCCCAAGGCTGCCCTCTCTCTGTTTGAGCCTCTTGTGGCCAGGCCTGCTATTTTTCTTTAAACAGTGAAATGAGATGTACACAGCTCAAAATACACTTGTGTTTTTCCACAAGCTCCAGAGAAATCCCAATAAAATAGGTTTGGGCCTTCTATGACTCCTGATTTTTCCTCCCCTTCCTTCTCATTCTCCCTCTGCTTTTGGCCATAGCAAGTGTCTAGTGATTAGAACAGCTTTACTTTTTTCATCATTTTTTTCCACTATGGATATCTCTGGAGTCTTAACCTCAAAATGCAGAAGAGGAAGATTTCAGCTCCTCAATCTTTCTCTCTTTTTTAATATATATTCATTGACTTCAGAGAGGCAGGGAGAGAGGGGGGAGATGGAAACATCAATGATGAGAGTGAACCATTGATCGGTTGCCTCCTGCACACCCCACACTGGGGATCAAGCACACAATCTGAGCTGAAATTGAATCTGGGATCCTTCAGTCTGCAGGAAGATGCTCTATCCACTGAACCAAACTGGCTAAGGCTGAACCTATTTTTACATGAGGAGAGTAAAGTTCATCAAAGTTAAATGACTAACCAAGTACCCAAAGCCAGGGTCACCTCTGATAATTACCACCTGGACAACTTCTGGTTTCCTAAAGCAGAAACCAGTTTCTCCCACGTTTCATCCCAAGTCCACCACCCCTTCAAGCATCACCTTTCCCCGGGAGGCTTGGTTTTGTTTCAAGTCTGCCCTCCTCACTCTCAAGGCTTCCCACTCTTCTGTGGCTACCTTGCTCTTGGTCATCCTGACCTCTCTCCATGGAGCCTCCACTTGCTGGTCAGCTGCCAGAATCCTGGGGTCAATCCTCTCTCTCCATGATGATGCTATCACTTGCATGCCTCCAAGTCTCCAAGGAGGTGGTCTGCACAAAGGCTTTCCTTCCACCCAACACCATTAATGCTCTGCTCTGAAAGAAGCCTTTTATTGAAGGCCAATGGGGATGATGTCAGGGAAATATCAGGCATTCTGCCTGGTAAAGTTCTAGAACCACCTCCACTGCAAGGGGGCCCACTGTTCCACTCCTTGTTTCCATCTGAAGAACCCACAGCCAATCCTCACTCAGTCTAGCTCATTCTTCTTCTACCCACAAGGAAAGAACCAATCAGAACTCTACTCCAGAGGAAACCTACCTCCTCACTATCTCCAATTAAAACACTTCTGAACCACCTCTCCAGCCCCAAGGAGAATACACTTTAACTTTATTGTGTAGTTTTACACAGTTGACTTAACTTCTGCAAAACTGTGTCTTTTATGAGAAAAAAAAAAAAAGAAAAAAAAAAGAGCATTCAAGTGTGTTCCTAAACAAAAGAAAGTTTTCCCCCTGAGGTAAATTTTTCTATGACTCCCCTGGAATGAGAAAGGCAACGTATCTATATTTAGTCCCTTTTTTAATAGTGAGTTCTCCTTCACTGAATCTGCCTGGGAGCAGAGTGCAGATTCAGAGGCCCAGATTCCAGTGCAAGCGCTGTCACGAGCTGTAAGGTTGGGGACCAAGGCTCCTATTTCTCTGCCTCTTAGTTTCCATGAATAGAAAGTGGGAGGTAGGACTAAATGAGCTCTCTAAGAAGTCTGACATTAAAATTCAAAAATTTCATTCCAAACTCGGTCATAATTGAGAACTATATAAAAAAAAAAATCCAAATTCACACGTCTCAAAAAATATTCCTGGCTTGGGAATAAGGCTGCATTTGCCTATGATTCCCCTAGGGCAGAAGGTCGGAATTAGAGGGTTTGAACTCAATCGAACCCAAAGCTATTTCCAGAAGTATGGGCTCCAGCTGAGAAGCCCAGCAAGCAGGCTTCTGCGAGCCTCCGCTGACCCTGTGGAGAGCTGCCTTTCCTCCCCGGGGTGATGTTGGAAAGCGGATGCCTTGCAGGCAGCACAAGGAATTTTATTATTATTGGTTTTTCAATTTGTTCACATTTTGCTGTCATTTGCCTTAGTGGCTGTGGCTCCTCTGCATTAAGATTTCCATTCCATTCCCCCTGGGGCCTTTGTGTTTTATGGAGATCGCTAGTATTTGCTGTCTTTATTGAAGTTGGTGTTCAGCCCCTGGCTGCTGTGTTGAGCATAATCAAATGTCATTTATGAAGCCTTCTGTGGCAGGAGGACATAGGGAGGCTCTGTGGCCTGTGCCTGAGCGACTGGAGGAGACAGGCAGCCTCGGAAGCACACATCCAGGTGCTGATAAAATGCGGGATGGAGGCTAGATTACTCCTGACCCTGGCTTGCCGGTGGTGAGTTATAGGTCATGTACATCTGCTCCATTGAGTTTCTTCTAGATGGGAGTGCCAGGTGCTGCCTGACGACTGAGCCATAGTCCTCAGCCTGCAATAAGCAGAACACGGGAGGCAACACAGCAGAAAGAGCAATGGACTCTGGATCTAAACAGGGTTCTAATCCTGGCTCAGCCGTTCTTTCACTGCGTGACCTCCGCAAAGTCATTCTAGGGCTCAGCTTACTCATCTAAGGAGCTAAGGCTTGATGAAACCATCACGAAGGATCCCTTTACTCTAAATTGTTCTTTATTACTTTGGTGTAGCATTTTGCCCTGGATGCCTTTTGTATGCTCGATTATTAACAGATGTCCTTTCTCTACTTTCTGAATCCACTTTCTAATCATGTTATCACAAACTCTGTAATTCTAGTATTTAATTTTGAAATGACTGCTACCCTCTTAATAGCTTCTTGTCAAACTCTTTTCTTCTGGCTGCTGACAGTACCACCCCCTTCCTCCCCACCACACTAAATGCTTTAACTAAGATCAATAATGGCTCCCATATTGCAAAATCCAATGGGCGCATTTTAATTCCTTTCCTTCCCTGCTATCTCAACCAAAGCTAAAGCAGCTGGCCACCCATTCTTTCTTGATACATTGGTTTTGATAATGTCAGATGCTCCTGGTTTCCTTCTCACCTCACCGGCTCCTCCTCCACTATGCTGCTACTTCTGAATGACAAGAATATGCCACCCATTTCCAGATTTTTATCTGCAGTTCATACTGCTGAGTTCCAGATCCACATATACAACTGTCAATGTAGCATCTCTGTAAGATATCCCCCAGACTCCTCAAATTCTGTGTCTTGAACAGAAGTCTTTATCTTCCTCCCAGCCTAACCAGAGTTCTCTTATCAGTAAATGGATTATCTGTTCATTGTGCCCATGCCAAATACCTTTTCTTTCCTCCATCCAATTCAGTTCCAAGTCCTTTTGTTTGTATCTCTCAAATAAGCCCTCTACTTTCTCTCTCAATTACCAGCCCTGGTTGAAAGCACATTTCTTTTGGGTTGCCACAAATGGGTCTCTTCTAGGCTTACTCCCAGTCCTAAGTCATCCTCTTTGCAGCAATTAATGTCATCGTTTCTAAGCACAAATCTGATCCCCTCTCTCTCCACTTTCAAGTCCTCTAGTAGGATCCTGTTGCCCTAAGGATTAAAGTCCAAACATTCCACCTGGCTTCCGAGGCATTCCTGGCTAATCTCTGGTCTTCTGTTAATTATTCAAATTTGCTGTGCTATTCATAGCCTCACAGACTTCGAGGATGATCTCCCATTTCCCTGGGACACTCTTCTCACAAATTTTTAACTGGCAACCTTCACCTCTTAGTGATTTTTTTCTTAAAAACACTCCAATGTAGCCTGGCTGATAAAATGCGGGGTGGAGGCTTGATTACTCCTGACCCTGACTTGCTGGTGGTGAGTTACAGGTCATGTATGTCTGCTCCAATGAGTTGCGTCTAGATGGGAGTGCCAGGTGCTGCCTGACGACTGAGCCATAGTCCTCGGCCTGCAATAAGCAGAACATGTGGTGTGGCTCAGTGGTTGAGCTTCAACCTATGAACCAGAAGGCCATGATTCAATTCCGTCAGGGCACATGCCCAGGTTGTGGGCTTGTTCCCCAGTGTGGGGCAGGCAGAAGGCAGCTGAACAATGATTCTCTCTCATCGCTGATGTTTCTATCTCTTTCCCCTTCTCCCTTCCTCTCTGAAATCCATATATATATATATATATATATATATATATATATATATATTCCAATCTAAATCAGATAGTTTTTTAAAAGTATGATTTTAATTTAAAAACCAAATTGAATCTGTGTTTGCAATTTAAATAAACATAGGAGTTTGTCTTTCCTAGAAGTGACCAGAAAAATTGTGAATTTTACTCTAATTTGTGTTTGTGGGAAAGAAAGAACCTCCTCCGCTGAACAGGTATAAGTAAATAGTGAGTGCAAAATAAATATAAGAGTGTGTGTTTTTTTAATAAAATCCTATGGGTCCTGCTTATTCGCAGCAACAGCTATATCTCTAATGCTATGAGAAAATAACCCTTTTGAAGACTCCTGAAAGAGGCATTTTATGCTTCTGATAGGCTTACCACATTTGAAGTATATTGGGCTAACTGCAGTAGCAAATAACCCTTCAAAAACATGTAGCACAAACACAATACAAGTTTATTTCTTGCTGGTTGGGTGAACAGAAGCAATTATTTAAGGACTCAGACAAGTGGAGGCTCTGCCATTTTTAAGACTTGGATGTTAGTCTGTAGAGGTGCTCTCCCCTCCCCTCTAGAAGGAATGTAGGCGATGTCCTGGTGGGAAGTTTCCATGGGCCAAGCTGGGTGTAGCACACATCATTTCCATGGCACATTCTAACAGCTGGACCCCTTCATGCAGGTGCACCTATCAGCAGAAGTGGCTGGAGTCACACTGTCTGACCAGAAATAAGAGGAAAGCATGGATATCAGTGAGAACTAGCAGTTTCTGCTGTGTGGCGCCTTATAGAACAGTAGTTATAGGTTATAGCAATGCACATCAGCCTATGGATATAAATGAGATTACATTAATATTTATGTCCAAATTGGCTAAGACTTTTATCAACTGATAGACTACAGACCCTCAAAGTCCCTATAAAAGCATATGTAGATTTTTTGTGGCACTGTCAGCAAGATTTGTAATGAGCTCAGAAATAGTTATATTTTTATTGTTTATCCTATTCAGAATTCCTCATAGCAACAATAAAAATGATAGCAAACCCATATTAGCAAACGCTTGCTAAAGACTTTCCACATGCTAGTCACATCTCTAAGAAATTTACATGTATCCTCTTACCAAATCTTCAAATATTAGACCCATTTACCAGGTGAGAAAACCAAGGCACACAGAGATGGAGTAACTTGCAATGTTTCAGAGCAAGTGGATGGCAGAACAGGATACAAATTCACTGTCTGACTCCAGAGCCTTCCTGCTACATCTCTATAGAGGTAGCCTGTCCTGTTTCACCATATGCTCCTCTATTCCCGTCCTCAAATCCCCTTCACACACACTTCAGTGGGATTTCAGGCAATTTAGTATCTGTCCCAGAGAGGAGGAATGGGAATAAAGAAACTGGTGTTTACACACTCTGAAAAAAACATTCCACCATTCCCTGGCTGAACTAAATTGTTCAGCCCATATAAAAATTACTACCTATGTTCAGATGTCAATATTCTGCAAAATACCTCTATATTTGTTTGTGACACATGGTTTTATTTGACTTTCCTGATTACTATCCTATTTAAAACTCTAAATCTTATTTTTCCTTAAAAAGAGGATTTTGTATTTTCCTTCTCCTCGGTCAGAAGAGAGAGAGGATTTGGGTTTCTATTTAAAAAAAACAAAGAACAGTTTATGATGTAGCAGAGAGTTTGATAAGCACAGGTGCTTGGGGATTTAACAGAGCTTATATAGGACAAGTAATTATGCATCTATGTGCGCATGTGTGTTCATATACGTGTCTTGCATGCATGTGTGGGGGAGGGGCACGGGAGTACATATGAAAAGGACTGGGGGAGGGGGATGATCTCTTCCAGATCCAGTCTGAAGCTGACTTGATATGTCAACCCCGATTCCTAAACTACATATTCCAATCAATGAATCACAAAACTCTCAAATCGTAATGAAGGGGAGCAGTTGACTGAAATGGGCAGTTCTTAAGCACGTCTACTTCCTATTGTCTATAGGTCAGTATAGTAGGCACCTGGCAGACCAATGTTAGGTTTTAATCTATGTGTGTCTGGTGTTGGAGGGTGCTAAACCTGCAGTCTACCCTGGGAGGACATGCACATTTTAGCATCTGCCCACAAGCCCCTTGCCCTTTCACACTCCTAGCTGCCTCTTCCTCACATTAGCCAATTGTGTCTCCTCTCTTACAGCTGAAGTCAGACATGTTTTAAGGGAATGTTTTCATATTTTAATTGTATTGATCACAGTTATGAGTTGAATTATGTCACCCCCCAAAAAAAATATGTTTAAGTCCCATCCTCTGAACCTGTGAATGTGACTTTATTTGAAAAAAAAAAAGGAGGGGGGGGGGTTGACATTTTAATCAAGTTAAAATGAGGTCACAGTGGATTCTGTTGGGCCCTAATCCAGTGGCTTGTGTCTTTAAATAAAAGGGAGAGGGGGATTTGGACACACAGACAGAAAAGAAACAGATGGAAGGAAGCACCGGGTGACAATGGAGACAGAGATTAGAGTGATGCAGCTACAAGCCAAGGAATGCCAGCAGCCACCAGCAACTGGGGTGGGGCCTGAACAGATTCTCCTGCAGAGCTTCTGGAAGGCCCAAAAAGTATCAACACCTTGGTTTTAGACTTCTGGCCACAGCAGTTACAGGGAATGGGGTAAACAGCATGTACCAAAAGCTGTTTTTTGATTCACCAGTCACTGTGTGTGTGTGTGTGTGTGTGTGTGTCTGTGTGTGTGTGTGTTAAGAATGGCAATCAAAAAAGATGTCTTAAAATTGACATTCCCCTATCAGGCGAGGGTTCAGCAGCTAGTTGGCCAGCAGTTAGGACATTGTAGGGGGGACTCCTGCACTGAAGGGCAGACTACATGACTTCCTCACATTCATAATCACTAGGAATCCGTGAGCCTCTGAGGCAGAACAGTATCATGCTGAAGAGCAAAGATCTGGAATGAGAAAAACCTGGATAAGCACCCTGGTGTCACTAAATACTAGCTACTTGACCATGAACAAATTTCTCCATGCTAAGAGCTCCAAAGTAATAAAGCTTCTTTGATGAGTCAGCATTCCTTGATGGAAGAAATTGACACCAAATGATAATCTGAGTAGAAGAGAAATTTGTTAGAGGATACTGGGCACCAGTAAAATCTGCTGCTGCCTCTGATGTCTCGGGAAATATAGCTGTTGCTGCTGCTTCTGCTTAATACTATTTAAAAAGGGTTTTTGCAAAACAAAAAGGGAAAAAACAGAAATAACTCATGGACATGGACAACAGTGTGATGGAGGGGGATGGGTGGAGGGATAAAAGGTAATGAGAAAATTTAACTTAATTTTAAAATTGGGGGGGGGACCACAAAATCAGAAATAAAGAGGAATTATTGGGGTAACTTCTGCTTTTCCTTGTCAGCTGTGAAGTGAACCTCTCTGACTGGTGGATGTAAGTCATAGGCCTATGCCCTACCTGCAAAGGGAGGCTGGGAAAGGAACGATGATAATGGTTGTTATGTGCCAGGCACTTTTCTCTGTTCCCATATGCTAATTCACTAAATCTTCACAATCTGTATGTCATCTGCATTTCACTGGTGAGGAAAATGAGGGACAGTAGAGGAGAGTAACTTGGCTGGAACAAGCACACTTCACTTTATTGAGCTTAGCTTTATTGCACTTCACAGGTGTTTCGTGTTTTACAAATTGAAGATAAAACCCTTCACTAGTAAAAAGATTGCAACTTGTTTTGTGGCCATACTTGTCTTTTTGTGTTGATCTGGAACCATCTCTGAGATCTCTCTGAGTTATGCCTGTACAT
The DNA here is from genome assembly GCF_014108245.1 of Pipistrellus kuhlii. Taxonomy (NCBI): domain Eukaryota; kingdom Metazoa; phylum Chordata; class Mammalia; order Chiroptera; family Vespertilionidae; genus Pipistrellus; species Pipistrellus kuhlii. The sequence continues at coordinate 9,982,900 of NW_023425493.1, forward strand.
GCAGAACTGGCACTAAACCTCATTATCCGGTTCCAGAGCCCACCATCTTTGGGAATATTTCTTTCTGTTGTTCACCTGCTATTTCCAGCTTCTAATCAAGGTCACAGAGAAGGTCACTGTACACCTCCAAAAACAGACTCTTCAAAAGAATGGGATTCAATTCTGAATGACCAACTTAAAAGTAAACAGAAGTCGATTACAATTTACAATACAACCTACCTCACAGAACTGCCACACGTATTTAAAGAGAATAATGCACATATAATGCTATATGATAAAAGCATAATTAGTCAACCATTTGGTCAACTGCTCAACCAGTCTCTGTGACGCACATTGACCACCAGGGGGCACATACTCTGACCAGTAGGTTAGCTTGTTCCTGGGGTCAAGTTGATCTGGACTGGGCAAGAGGGCTGGACACACCCTAGAGCCCTCCCACAGTCCCTCCCCAGCCTGCTGGCCCTGATCAGAACTGGGTGAGACTGCTCCAATCCACCCTGATCACTGGCCAGGCCAAGGGTCCCCGCCTGTGCACAAATTTGTTATTACTATAGCTCTAGTTATTACTATAGCTATGGTGCCAAATAAGGAAATTTTTATTTTTATCAGTGGAAATTTTTATTTTTTTACATATATTTTTATTGATTTCAGAGAGGAAGAGAAGGGAGAGATAGAAACATCAATGATGAGAGAGAATCATTGATTGATTGGGCATGTGTCATTGACTGGAATTGAATCCAGAACCCTTTAGCTCGCAGGACAATGCTCTATTCACTGAGCCAAACAAGCTAGGGTTCAGTGGACATTTTTATAATAATGATTGCTGCTATTAACTACTGTAATATTTACTTTGCTCAACTACCTCTTGGCTGCTTCTGCCCTTTTTTACTTATTTTATTATAGTTCAGTCACTCGTTCACCCTGTGACTCCAGCTAAGTGACTTTAACTCTCTGAGCCTCAGCCTCCTCACCTGTAAAATGGAGTTGAGTTTGGAAAAGGGCAAAAACTTTGAACTACATGATTTCCAGGGCTCTTCCAGCTTTGACATGTTTTTTTCACTCTGATCTTCCAGCCCACAAAGCCCAAGCCCTTCCAGTGGATTTCTGTGATTCACACCATCCATAACTCACAATTTCATTCCAGGTTACATGCCACATTTTACTGTTCTGTAATTGTTTCCTGTTGTTTTCTCTCAGAGTCTGTGTCATAACCCACAGCATTTTTTTAATGGATCAATTTTATAAATAAGAGATTCGTTGTAGCAACTCTTATATGTACACACACACAAACACATACACACACACAACCTGATATGATGGTCTGGTGGGCAGTCCAGTGGGGCAGGACCAGGTTAGTTGACTGTCAGAGAGAAAGAGATCTATCATTCGTTGCCTCACAAAAAGTCCTGAAGACTTTCTCAAAATAGCAGACTCTTTCCCCCTTTTTCTCCGGGTGTCCTGGGACCTGAGGGATGTCCGGGATGCAGGTCTTCTGCAGCTTCTTAGAGGCGTGTAGCAGCATTGCCTTCACTTTCCCTCCTTGTCCCCCATATTTATCTCCTAGTTCATTAACAAGCAAAGGGTTCTTCCATCTTTGTTCTCAGATGAGATTCTTACAGTTGAGATATTTTGCTCCCCTTATCTTGTAACTTTTAAATTTTTGGCATCTCCATTTAAACAGTCATCCAACTACACATTCAAAGTACCCTAAAAACCATTAATTACTTTGCCTTAATTAAAGTTCTGCCATGATCATATTCATCATTTTGGTGAATGGCACCACCATACAAATAACTGTCCAAAGCTGAATCCATGATTCCTTCTTCTCTTTTATCTCTGCCTACTAATAATTCAAGTATTTTACAGCCTACCTCTTAAATATAATTTTAAATATACTGTATATGCTTCCCTCTCTTTAACAGCTGCCACTGCTTTATTCTATTGTAGATACCATTCTAGATGATAGCAGTAGCCTCCTAACCCATCTCTCAGCCTCGAGTTTGGTCCCTTTCCAACACATTCCCCTCCCTGAAGATAGAGTAAATCTGTCTAAAGTGAAATCTGACCCTTCCACTAACTCCTATTAAAATCTTTCAATAGTTCTCCTTAGTTTTCAAGAGAAAGTTCAAACTCCTTAGTTTAGCACATAAAACTCTTTGTGATCTGGTCCCTGAATAACTCTCCAGCCTCTTCCCTCCCTTCCCCCACTCCTCTATCACACATATCCTTTATTCCAACAATAGTGGAATAAACCTACCATGTCAACCCTTTGCATTAAATAAATGCCCCTGGTCTCCAGTTTATCCAGTATCCTCACTCCATTCAAAATGCAGCTTAATGGCCAATTCCTTAGGTAGGGTGTCCTAGCTAATTATTTAATTTGATTTACATTTACTTATTTTGTGCTTCTGTAGAAACCATAAACTTTTTTCATTGAAGAAAATGTATGTATATATGGATGGATGGATAGATGAATGTTTCTTTTTTTTAAATTGAAATATATTTGACCATATAACATTAATGATCATTTTACATTAAGATGTAAAATATGTTAATTTGATGCATCTATATATTATAATTGTCATTATAGTGATAACTAGCACCTCTATCACTTCATTTAATTATCTTTTCTTTTTTAGTGGTTGGAATTACTGACTCCCAGTCTCTTAGCAAGTTGATAGCTATCATATAATTTTTGTGTATATGTTCACTGGATGGTGCATTAAATCTCTGGTATTTATTACTCCTAGCATGTTTGAACCTTTAAACAACTGTCTTACCCCATCTTCTGGTAACCACAATTTTATCTTCTCACTTTACAAGTTTGTCCTTTTTGTAGATTCAACATAGGTGATATCATACAATACCTGTCTTTATCTGTATGACCTATCTCACCATAACATCCTCAAGGATCACAAATGTCAGTATGTCCTTCTTTATTGTGACTGAATAATATTCCACTGAATGCCTTGACTCATTCAACTTACATCTCCATGGCCTAACACAGTCCCAGATGCATACTTAATAAGAATTTATAAGAATTTTACCTGAAAGGTGCTTTTGTGCGATTAATCAAATTCCTAGTCTCCCTTTGTGTATTTTTCCCCCCTTTTGTGAATTCTGAACCTAACAGTATATGTCATCTACCCTAAGCAATATCCCGGGCAAGTCTGTATATGGATCTACTATTATATTTACATATGCCATGGATTTTATCTGTTTATTCTCTCATAAAAATACAGAATTGCCAGTGTGAGAGTCAGAGCCCTTAAAGATATTCTAATTCAGTAAGTAACCAATTAATGTGAAATAGTGGAAGCTACTGGCATGACGCTCCTAGGACACCCTCCCATGCATGCCAAGACTGTTGGCTGCCTGGATTTGGGGGTTTGAGGGGAGATCCAGGCCACGTGGGGATAGCAACACCTTTCAATAAAAACACAACATGCCAGCCAGCTGCAAATCCTACCTGCAACTTCTTCTCTTCCTCCTTCGATCCCAGGGAAATATGTCAGTGGACGCTGTCAGGTAAGAACTATTCATTGATCTATAGGGCATGCCACAAGGCGAGAATATTGATGTCACAGATCCTCTCTGTGTATAAGCTGCCCTGAAGTAAGGGAAGTGTCTTGAGAATTCAGGATTTCTGGGCTAATAAACACCTGAAAGGGTTAAAACACCAGCATGCTCTGCCTCCACACTGGATGTCAGTGCCTTCACAGACAGCAGTAATTTGGGCCTAGAAATTGGTGTTTATATAATTAAAGCAATTATATTCCCTCACTTTGACGTTCATTCTTTTCCTGAGTATGTTTTTTTCTTCTTCTTTTTTCTCAGTGTCCAGGTGAGTGTGAGAGACCCCATCAAATAGAAAAATGAAACTTGACTAAAATTTGAAAGACCTTGGTTCTAGCTCCAGGGGACTGACTAATATTTCTTTTCCTTCCCTCCTGGTGTTGGCTTCTTCCTAAGTAAACTGATGATTTGGAGCAGATCAGAATATGAGGCTCACGGATGGGATTCGGGGTTCTGTTAATCCTAGAAATTAGATACAGCATTTGATTCATACCTACATTTTTCCCAGGAGGAAGGAGCATGCCTTCTGTCAGTTTACAAGTGAGTCCATGCCTCTCCAAATTCATGAAATTGAGGATTGTGCTAGAGCTCAGCGTTTGTAATTCTTTGGGGCAAAGTATATTTTAACACTGGAAAACAGCTGAAGTTAGAGGGAGATATTGAACTTGACAGTCAGACAGGCTTGGGTTCTTCCTCTGTACAGATCCTCTGTACCTTTGGGTGAGTCCTTCACCCCTGGGCCTCTATTTGTATCAAATGGCAATAACAATACCTATCCCACACTGTTGTGAGAAAGAAGAGAAACAGTGCATATGAAAAAAAATGTGTGCTAACAAGTCATAAATTTGCAATGAATGCTTACTCAATGTATACTTAAAGAAGCTTAATGTTGAGAGATATTACTTCATTTTGCATCTAGAAATCTTGGCATATAAATTGATACTTTCTCAGGTGTACTCATGGACATAAGTCTTCAGAGTTGTTTTTTACCTGCACGTGGGTGAGATATGAAATAGGCCTACATGATGAACATGTTTCTGCACAAATGGAAATCCATTAGAACTAAGGTCCTCTAAGAAAAGCGAGGACCCTGGGTAATATGTCTAAGATTAGATCTAAGCACAGAGAGAGAGGTTCTTCTTCCTGAGAACTTATTTGGAAACCAGGTCTGTCCCCAATACCTAGTAATTCCAGGCGATGACTCAGGACCATGCAATGGGGAGTGTGGGGCTGGGGACAGCAGTGGAGAAGACTGGAACTGACGAGAAGGTGGCCACCAGCCTACCTGCACCATGAAAGACCTCCCAGATGAACATGTAGGATGAGTCCATAACATCCCGCCACCACCTCCTGCACTCATGTCACCAGAAGACTGGCTGCTCTATGTCTACATCTCCCCTCAACCCGTGTAGCTATTGTGACACCCTTTCTTCTTCAAAGATGTTTAGCAAACACTCATTCATTCAATAAAAAATAAGCTCCTGCTGCCAGCGTGACTCAGTGGTTGAGCATCAACCTATGAAGCAGGAGGTCACAGTTCGATTCCAGGTCAGGGCACATGCCCTGGTTGCAGGCTCGATCTCCAGTGTGGGGCATGCAGGCGGCAGCCAATCAATGATTCTCTCTCGTCATTGATATTTCTATCTCTCTCTCCCTCCCACTTCCTCTCATAAATCAATGAAACAGTATCAAAAAAAAAAAGCTCCTATAACAAGTTAAGGAATATCCATAGATGGAGTAGATATATCAAAATTATATTAACCTTCAAGGCATTCTCTTCTTTAATGAATAAAAGAAAATAAAGTCCATGAACATAGTAGAGGACAGAATAGGTCTGAGTCCAGATGTCTTGGACAAAAGCTTTTAAACTAAACCCTGAGGCCTCCAGACAGTGGTACATAAAATATGTCCCTTGTTCTCATGGAGCAATGGAAAACACGGGCACGTAAATGGAACACTTAGATACAATCCTACACTCTCTCTAGCTTGAAGGCCAACACTGGAGGCTGTAAGAGCAAAGATGTTCAACTAGAAATGGTGGGGAGGAAAGGTACGTGTGAAATCTGCAGCGCAGTCGCTGCTTTTTGAAGAGCTAAATCTTTAAAGGTGGAGAGAAGGCAAGGCATTCGAAACAGAAGAATGAGCTCATGCAAAGCCACAGAGGCAAGAGTGAGCTGTCAGGGAACCCAAAAACATATGTTTCTTAGATGTAAATGTCTCTGGCACTGTGGCTTGCAAACACCCTGAGTTTTCCCAGCCACTCCCAGCGATGGGACTCTGCCCTTTTGTGCCAGATGAACTTGTGATCTGGTGCTCTGAAAAGACATAAGGGCTTCAGGGATCCTAGAAACTATTTTTTTTTTTTATTTCTTTTCCCCTCCTCTGACTCAGACATCCCAATCTTATCACAAAAGGTTACAATTTCCCTGGGAAGAGATTGTGCTGACCTTGGGTTTTCACAACGAGTGTGGTATTTCTGCTTGGCTGCACAGCCTGCTGAAACACTGCTAAAATAGCTAGTGAACAAGACATCCCAAAGGCAAGCAGCTGCAATATGAGGACCAAGCCGGCATTGGCCTGTGGCCAGTTCACCTCAAGTGAGGAAGAAAAGGCGACTCTTTTCTGAGAAGTCATAATATTCCGAGGCCTCACTGCACTGGCCAACTCAGCTCCACCTGCACCACTTTCTCATACAAAGAAGAGCGCGTACTCACTGCTCAACTGATAGCCTCAACAAGGAGGGAGGTGAATGGAAAAGAAGAAGAAGGAAGAAAAAAAACATGTTCTAGGAAGAAGGTTTCAAATTTGCAACCTATTTCATCAGTTAGGTTGACTAAGATTCTCCAAGGCTTCGGTCAAAACAGAGAACTATTTCTCACTGCAATACTCTGGATTCAGTTGTTATAAATGTATTTATGAGATTTGATTTCTGGTGGTTTTTAAGAAAGAAAATGTTTAGACCCAGTCTTTTTTTTCCTTCTAAGAGTTGTAGAAATGAAACCTGACCCTAATATTATTGATTAGATTGGTTCAGTGCTTAAATGGAGACTCCAGATAAGCCAGATAATTATTTCCCACTGCATTTTCCTAATTCTGAACATTCATGAAAGAGATGGCCCTTCCTCAGCCCCTATTTGCTAAATGCATTTATTCTTAGAGTTTAATTCCTTGGAGTTAACAAACTTAAAAAAAAAATCTTACAAAGAGGGGGTAAACACATTACCCCTTAGCATGACTATTTTCCTCATTTTACTGGCCCCCAACACCATTGATGGAACTTAACAAGGAGTACCTCTTGATATAAAAGGGACTGTTCTTTATTTTTTATTGATTTATTTTAAAAACAGAGAGGAAGAAAGAGAGAGAGGGATTGATTTGTGGTTCCACTTATTTATTCATTCATGGGTTGACTTTTGTATGTGTCCTGACTGGGGTTAGAATCCACAACTTTGGTGTGTCAGGAACATACTCCAACCAACTGAGCTAACCAAACAGGACAAGAAGCATTTTTAAAAGTAATTTTGGAGTTTGGGATATGCCTAAGTGAGGAACCAATCATGAAGAGCATCGAAAAATAGTACCCAACCAATATTAAGAACCTCTTATGGCACAGACACTGAGTATAATAAATCTGGATAGAGGATCTCATTTCATCCGCACAGCCATGTGAAACCAATGAAGAATGGGGCACTCAGCTGCCAGGAGATAGGATGCTCAGGAAATGAAACATGGTACTTTGCTCAACAATAGAGGTTCTTCTCTGCCTGCAGTTGTCCAATTCCAGTTTGAGTTACAAGGGAGAAAGGGGGAAAGGCAATATTACAAAGAGGGAAAAGACAGAGACAAATAGGATGGAGGCATTAAAAATGTTTTAGCTAAGTGTTCTTTATCTACTCAGTGTAGAAGAGACTTATAATTTAATTCACTCATTCAACAAGTATTTGGTTGACATCTACACACTGTGCAGACAATACAAGATATTGTGCCTATTTCCGCCTTCTAGAATATTCAACGGTGTCTTCTATAATCTCAGCACCTTTCTAAGCGGTTCTTTATGGATGAGCCATGAGTTTGGTAGTTCATATTTATGCCACACGGTTATATTGTGTAACTGGGGACATTCCAGCTTCACCTGTTATCAAATCTAAGCACTCTGTAAGGTTTTCACCTTGAAATATCCCTTTAAGTAATATAATAAAATTTAACACCCCAAAAATAAAATTCACAATGTCTGCATTCAATTAAATACATAAAAATAAATAGGCACATATGAATCATAGCATGGGGGGAGGAGAACTCAATTAACTATAGACCCAGACTTGATGAGTGATTAAATTATTGGATAAGGGTATTAAAATAACTATCATAAATATGTTTCAAATATTCAAAAAGGTAATGGACATAATAAATAAATGGAATTCTTTTAATTCAAGAGAACTTCTGGAGATGAGAAATATAACATGAAAAATGAAAAAGATGGTGGAATTAATAGCAGATTAGAGCCAAATAAATGATTAGTAAACTTGAAGAAATTGTTATAGGACTTGGACTCTGGTTGGGTGATATAGGAGAGCAGCCTAAGGAAGTAGGGGTTGATTCTAGATTGAGGTTGTCAGAAAGTTAAGGCAATTCCAGGATATCTGAATACTAAATCTATAGGGAGGGCAGATGGGGTATAATGAGTAAAGAAGTAGCAGTCCTTTGTTTTAGCCACATGTTAGTATTTTTTGGAAAGCAAAAATCTTTGTTTTTGTCTGTACTTAGACACAATTATGAAGTGAACCTCCTTTGCTTTTTTAAATAGTCTCAGAATAGTAACCTTGCCTGGCATTTTTATTTTGTGAGATTGTTTATGTCCTATTAGAGAATAACACGACTAAGCTGTGAGTCCCAGTCAGCTTTCAAATGCCAGGTGATGCTCTTTTTTATCCTTTATCCTTTCTCTTTTCTTAGTAAAAAACTGAAAACAAACAATCATATATCAAGGGGTAAATGAATAAACAAAATGTGGTGCATCCATATCATTAAATACTACTCAACAATTTAAGAAACAGACTCTTTTATGCAACACATAGATGAATCTCAGAAGTGAAAGGAACTAGACTCAAAAGTCTATCTACTCTGTGATTCCACTTATACAAAATTCTAGAAAAGTCAAAACAATAGTGGCTAAGAGTTGGTCACTTAATGGATTCAGAGGGGAAAGGCAGGTATTGGCTGTAAAAGGGAGGAGAAAAATTTGGGGTATGAAAATGGACTATGTAACGATTATGATAGTAGTTATGACTGTAAACATGTCAAACCTCATCAAACTGTACTCTTAAATTGTGGATTTTATTGTACATAAATTTTATCTCTATGATTCTTTAAAAATATATATTTACCATCTTTGGGGGATAAGAATGGTTCAGTTCTTAGAAACACACTAGCCAATCTCCTCCTAGAGTCCTTCTGGTTAGTTAACCTTCTCCAAGGGTAGGGAGAAGTTTTATAAACCAGGGGAAAAATAAGAGTTGATACTTTAGTGGATTAGTTAAGGCAATTAGCCACTGGTCAAGGGACACTTGAATACTGTATCTTACTCAGAACTGACCATATCAGTGGCCTAAATATTCCTATTTTCACAACCACAGGGAGCTCTGAAGCAATGAGGGTCAGCAAACAGAATTCAGCATGCCACTTCCCTTCTCTTGACCTTAGCTCTTATCCTCTACAAAGGAAGAGGGGTGGACAAAAGCAATTCTCAGGGCACTTCTAGCTCAGAAAAGCCTCCTACAAGTTATACTTGCAAGGTTCAATTTAGGTTAAAATGTGCTCCTGACACCTGGTATGTGCTTGTGTGTGCACATGGGCTGGGTTGAGTGGGTACAGGAGAGGAGTAGTTGCTACAGACTTTGTGGATTGTTTCATCCAGCTAAAAGAGCAGCAGCCTGAATCATTTTTTAATTTTTTTACTAGAGGCCTGATGCATGAAATTTGAGTAAGAGTAGGTCTTCCTTCCCCTGGCTCCTGGGAAGAAAACCATTTTCAGATTTCCCTCTGGCATCCGGGACCAGGGCTTCCCTCACAACCCCTGCTTCATCCAAAAAGTCATCTGGAAGGACGTCCCGAAGGACGTCTGGACTAATTAGCATATTACACTTTTATTATTATACATTTTTTAACATTTAAGGAACCATATTATTTTTTTTCTTTTTTAATATATTTTTAAATTGATTTCAGAAAGGAAGGAAACATCCATGATGAGAGAGAATCATTAATTGGCTGCCTCCTCCACACCCTCCATTGGAGGTGGGAGGAGTCAAGCCCACAACCCAGGCATGTGCCCCCTGCCCAAATCAAACTTGGGACCCTTTAGTCTGCAGGCTGACACTCTATCCACTGAGCCAAACCAGCTAGGGCAGCCTAAATCATTTTTGGGAATTCTTGAGAGTGTACAGTACTTGTTCATTTAATAAAAAGTAATCATTGCTTATCATAATGGAAACTACCTAATAAAAACAAGATGGAAATATCCTCAAAGTAATAATTTGGTGTCAGCTCTGATTTTTCTCATATTAACTACTTCAAATTCCACTGTGTTTCTAAAACCATTGCTACCATCTGACCCTACAAGAGGGGTCTCTATCTGGAGCCCCACACTTTAGACTTAGAGGATCTTTCTTTGTCCCACTCTTTCAATTGCTCCACACACCAAGCAGTAAGAAGTCCATTGATCGGAGGGGACATGTCAACCTAGAGTGTGTGCCCTCACCCACATCTATGTACTAGTAGATAGTACTTAGAGTACCTAGCCCATGCCAACCTCCCCACCCCCAGTTCCCTACCCAGTCAGCTTGGAGTTCACTTCCAGAGTCTAGGTAAACCTTTTTCTCAGAACTTCTGTTTACCTATCCCTCAACTTAAGGGGTAGAAGAGGTTAGGTGAGGAAGATTGGACAGAGCTTAGATGTATATATTAGGATATTCACATGAATGCTTATGAGGTACTTTGCAATGCAAGTCAAAGCCAGGAGTGGGGGAAAAAAGGAGGAGGAGCACAGGCTGGGAACCAGGCTTTTTCATGTCCCACCCTACCATGTTCAAGAACAGAACTCTGAGAAGTCTAAGAATTCTAAATGTAAACCTGGTCTTCAGATTACTACTTAGATATAATCGTCAATGTAGATATTCAGAACATATTTTACATTATCGTTTTTTTAGTTTCATTTAGAACATTTAAATACATAGACATATGGCATGTGAGTCCCCATTTGGTAATTTTGCCCTGGGACTTTGCAAATGTTAGTAGCAGACCTGACCAGAGCCCACAGACAGTTGGAGAAGTGTTTATTCACAGGAAGGCCACTTACTGACACGATGGTAATTGAGAAATGTCTGAAGGTACACCATCTCGGCACAATGACGCCCACACTGTTCTTGGCGGGGAGGATTTAGGCCATGATCTTCAATGCTCTGAGTCCCTGCCATAGATCATTCCAGTTAATTTAAAATGAAACTAATAAATGGAAGAATTCTCATTAAAACTGTGATTGGTGACAAATTTAATATATATTGACCTTAATTTGCTACCACAGAGATTAGTTCAAGAGAAAGCTAAGTCTACCATGAAGGGATTAAGGAAGGAGAAGTGTTTTAAATGAGTTAAAAGAAACCATTAAAGGTAATTTTGAGCTGTGCCAGTGAAATTGCTAGCCAGGGATAGGGGCAAATCAAACAGAAAATAAGCAGATAATGAAGTGCTTGGAGAACTTACAGGACACATTACACAGATATAGAAAAAAATATGGGGGGAAATGATAGCAAGTCTATTTATCTGTGCAAGGCCAGCCTTGATTTATTTTCAGGTTTTTCATTGGAAAGTGTGTGTGTGTGTGTGTGTGTGTGTGTGTGTGTGTGTAGTATATGTATAATGTGCATGTGCATGTGTGTATAGTATCTATACCATGTATATGTGTATATTTGTAAGGGAGTTGCGGGGAGAGATGGAGAGAGAACAGAAGGATAATGACTTCTTATATTAACACCTGTTACAGAACAAATGGTCTCTGGTCCTCCCTAAAGGGGAAAAGTTCTTATAAACAACTCTCTGTTTTTATAAAGTGACATATCAGTTTTCCATTAAGGTAGTCATAGTTTCATCTAGTTTCCTTACTGGGGGAAAATCTCAGAAGATACTCTAAGTCTTCCAAGAACTTCTGGTGACATTAATTGGCCTTTAAAGTCCTACAAGGTGAAAAGGATGTGTGGAACAGCCTTGGTACATTAGAAAGAGTTTAGCATTAACTGTGGGATTGACAGGTGTCCAGAACACCTAGTAATCTTGACATTCTCTTGTCAAAATAGACCTGTTAGAAGAGTATGTGGATTTAAGAGATGTGTCCACATGGTGTCTGCTAATTTCACAGGAGTAATCATTTATATAATCTATAATTGGATTTCCAAAGTACTTAAGTCAGAAGACAAGATCCACTCAGACTCAGCAGACCAATGCCAGAAGTCTACAGGCTGGAGGTGGGTCGCTGGCTCGGGAAGATCAGAGAAAACAGGCATAAAGCCTTTAGAGCTCAGAAGTCCCATGTTCCACGAAACTCATGGAGCATGTAAAAAGCCATGACTTTTCTCATTAAAAACAACTTTAATTTGATGGATATAAGATTCTGTGAAATGATATTAACTCACTGAATTAGAGGGTGAAATACAGTGGGAAAGCACCAGCCTGGGGTCAGGAGACTCAGCCCATCCAGCTGAGCAAGTCACTTCCATCCCTTATGTCCCACCACCAACTTCCTAATAACTTCAGATGGCAGAGTTGCACTCCGGGAACTGAACAATACAGAAAATAAGAGTATGTTGATAGCTATACATTCCACACCAAGTATGTCAAAGTAGAAATACCTAAAATGCTCTTAAAGTGTCTCTGATTTCCAAGATAATGTCAATTTAAAAGATGAGCAATGAAAGCATGGAACATAGAGAGGCAGAGTCATCCATCTGAGTGCTGTCCAAGGGAGGAGTTGCTCTGAAGATCCACTTGGCAGGTGTACCCTGTGATGGACACTTACAGAGACACTTGACACTATTAACCATTTAAACCACATAGATGCTTCGTCATTCTGAGGGTAACCTATATAAGAACTCTTCTAATTACAGTTGTCTTCCCCTGTAGCTTGTCTAGAGGGAGAGACTATGTTTGCCAGAGAATGCCAGTGTAGTGTCAGCTTAGTTCTACTTCTCATGGTGCTGTAAGAAAAGTTATTTTTATGCCTTGGTCTCTTGTGAATCAATTCTGACTCTCCCACTTACTTTTTAGGTGTGCTTGCATAGGTTACTTTTCCCTAAACCTCTGTTTCCTCATGTATAAGATGGAAAATACAACCTTTCCATCTTCCTAGAGTTGTTGTTAGGGTTTAGTGATTACAGCACGTAAAAGTTCTTAGCACAGTGCTGGGCACCCAGTGTTGTCTAATAAATGTCAGCTAGGACTATTGTTGTCTTCCTTCCATTTGTTCTTTCTTCTCGCTGTTTATATCTCCACTCATCTACTTTCCACCTCACTTACCAAACCAGCCAGCCAATCACTCTGTCATTGAGTAGTCATTTGCCATCTAGCAAAATGTATTTAGAGAGCATGCAATGGGCTGACTCCGAAGCTCCAGCATAAGTAGAAATGGTTCAATTTCTCCTTGGCACTGAACTCAGTCCGCCATTCCTTAACACTGCAAAGGACTCACAATAATAAGCCCAAGTGCATTGAACATGATGATATTATTATTGATGGTATCAGTCTCTCTGATGAACTCTAGAAAACTGACAAAATTGAGTCTCTGAACTTGTAGAGTTGAAGAGTGGTGGTTTCACCAGTCTTTTGGGGCATCCTAGAAGCCATGCCTCCCTAAGTAATCTCCCCCTGCATTTTTGTTGATTATGACTTCTCTCTTATAACTTCTACACTATGTGAAATTATTCAAGTTGTTTGCACATAATAGAATCTAAATTACTAGAATATTTTATTTTGGTGCCCCTTGAGCCAGACTGTCCAAATCCCATGTTCAACACTTACCCAGGTCTCATAATACACTGGATCATTCCCCTTGAGTCCATTTTCCCTGTTGTTATCCCTCCCCACCCAGCTAGCTGGAAACCGTAAAACAGCATATATTCACTTAAAGATATTATGGTGACTGAGTGAGAGCATTTGCCTTTTCTGAAAAGGTATTAACATACTCAAAAGTCCTTGAAAAAAATTGTGTCAGTAGTCGCTACCTCTACTCTTGTTCCTGGAATCCCTGAAAGACGGGTAAAAAGGGTTTTCTTTTCACAACTATAAATGGATTTGAAAAAGCCAGAGGAGGAAATGGTCTGTCTCTATGGAGAGCCAGGGTGACATGACAGATAATTAGCAGGCCGACCTGCTTCGCTGAGATGGGAAGCTTAGCCATATCAAGGACTTAAAGCCCTCACTCCTTCTAATATCCCCTAGTGAATTCCTTCTCTGCAAACAGCCAGCTCTGACAGTGACTTTCACCTTGAATCCATCAAAGGCACCTTTCTTTGAAAATCCCTTTGCTGTGATGCAGAATAGCAATAACTTGGCCATCTTGGCTTCAGTTTGTGGTGTATGTTGAGGTGAAAGTGAGCTGAATCCCAGTAGAACTTACCTGTCCAACAGAATAGCTCGAATATGAATGAGCTTCACATACTGCCTTTCTCGATGAGCAATTTCTCATTTTTGCCTTTAAAGCATAAAGCTTGAGAGGGTAGGGAGTTCCTCAGGTGCCTGTTTGAGGGGAGAGAAAGTTTAAGTCAAAGTGGGAAAAATTCATCTCTCCCTGGAGTAGTACACTGAATTATTTTTGTGTTGATGTGCAATGATGCTTTGTGTAAGAGGAAAATGGAAAGAGGTGGTATGCATGGGCATAATCATTGTAGAAGATATAGATTGGTTAAAAGCATCAGGTACTGTTGTGATCTAAAGGAAGTAAGCTGAATTGCAGCTTATAGAGTGTAAGTCAGTTACAAAGAAAGACTCCTTGAAATCAAGGCTTCAATTGCCATTTCATTATCTATTTTCGATCAGAATAAGTTTTTCAGAGTTGTTTGAACAGTCATACCTAAAAAACAGAAAATAGTGTATTCATGTAGAAGTTTTCCAGATACATTCAACCACTTGTGATTGAGTTCCTGGTATTAGTGGTTTCTGACTCTCCCCTTCCACCATCTATGCATGAATGTATGCCCTTGGCCCATTAGTCCTCCACTCTTTCCCATCTATCTCCTTGCTCTTTACTGACTAAGAATACTTAAAGCATGGAGTGGCTTTCCTTCAGTGCCAGCTTGACAAACAATTGGTAATGACTGCCTCTTTGACTGAATCAAGAGAGATTGGCAAGTTAAAGAATGCCAGGACCCATTCATTGCCTGTTGCCTCCTTCGGAATGTGTAGAAGGCAGATAACGGCACAATGAATGCCTAAGTTGGGAGCCTGTGGGGGTAGGCTGATGGAGTGTGGAATTCTGGATGAGCCTCAGGATTCTCCTGGGTTGAAATCTCCCTAAATCACAAATTAGCTTGCGACCTTAGATAAATTATTTAAGCCTTCTGAGTCTTAGTATCCACATCTTTAAAAACGAGTCATTTTATATCTTAAAAAAAAAAAAAAAAAAAAGAGGCAGGCAATGAAAGTGCCTATTTGGGGGGCTGGGGAGGGAGAGGGCCTAAACCCAAATAGATATTTCTCCAAAGAGGGCATACATATGGCCAATGGATATATGAAAGATGATGATCATTACTAATCATCAGGGAAATGGAAATTAAATCACAACGAGACATCACCTCACACCTGCTAGAATGGCTATCATCAGTAAGTCAGCAAACAAGTGCTGGCGAGGATGTGAAGAAAAGGGAACCCTCACGTACTGTTGGTGGAAATGAAAATTAGTGAAACCACTATGAAAAGCAGTAGGGAGTTTCCTCAAAAAAAAAAAAAAATTAAAAATAAAACGACCCAAAATTCCATTTCTGAGTATTTATTGAAAGAAATTCAAACTATGAATTAAAAAAGATATAGACACCTCTATGTTCATTGCAGAATTATTTGCAATAGACAAGCTATGGAAACAACCTAAATGTCCATCATTAGACATATGGATAAGAAAATATGTGATACATATATACAACAAAATATTATCCAGCCATAAAAAAGAACAAAATCTCATCATTTGTGGCAACATTAATGGGCCTAGAGATTACACTAAGTGAAATAAGCCAGACAGAGAAAAACAAAGATCAAATGATTTTGCTTATACATGGAATCTAAAAATGAATAAGTAACTAAATAAACTAACAAGAAAAACCTCATAGATACAGAAAACAAATCGGGGGGGGGGGGGGGGGGGGGGGAGTTACATGAAAAGGTGATAGGATTAACAAGTAAAATATGCCAGTTATAAAAACAGTCACATGATGTAAAGTACAGCATATGAAATATAGTCCATATAATATGCAAAGTGTCCTCTCAGGGGTTTGACTGGGAGACAGGGAGTTGAATTGCTCACTATTAGATTTGTTGACCACTAGGGGGCAGTGCAGAATGAAGGAAGGCCCCGGCTGGCAGCCCAAAGGCACCGATTGTCCCTGATCACTGGCGAGGCCTAGGGACCCTACCCATGCATGAATTTCATGCACTGGGCCTCTAGTATATAATAAAAGGCTAATATAGAAATTGTCCCCTCAACCTGGAGTTCGACCAGGGGGCGGGGCCAGTTAGGCCCCACCGCTGATCAGCTCCCCTTGCCCAGGATGGGCAGGATGGCCAGACCCTACCCATGCACAAATTTGTGCACCAGGCCGCTAGTATTATAATAACTATATATGGTAACAGGTGGGTACTAGACTTATCCAGTGATCACTTGTAAGCTTTATCAATGCCTAATCACTATATTGTACACCTGAAAACAATATAATATCACATGCCAACTATAATTAAAATTATTTAAATTTTTGTTGTTGCTGTTAATCCTCACCTGAGGATATTTTCTCCTTTGATTTTTTTAAAAAGAGTGGAAGGTTCCAGGGAAAGAGGGAGAAAGAGAGAGAGGGACCTTACCCTTGCACGAATTTTGTGCACTGGGCCTCTAGTTAGTAAGATAAAACTCATGGGTCAAACAAATATAAGAAAAAAGTTCAAGTTCTAAAATTGAACTCAATGCTTACAAGCCTGTCTTTAACTCGCTCCAAAAGACCATTGTATAGCCTGCACATACAGCAATTACACATATTTTGCAAATGCTAACACTCCTATGGTGGAAAAAGAAGGCCAAAGGGAAAAAAAGGAAAACAAATGGGGGTGGAGGAAAGGGGCTGGTTTAAAGGAATTTTATCTAATTTCATTTTAATTAGATCCTTTTTCTAACTGAGTTTCTAATTTTTCAATTAGCAATTAGCAGCTGCAACTCATTCTGAGCATCACGAGGTGCCAAAGACACTAATTACACCACAGGAGTGGGAGGCTGGAAATGAGAAATAAAATTATCCATGAATGTTATTAGAAGAAAGAAATGATTACTCCCCGTAATAATATACTGATGTGAGTCTAATTAGATTGAAGGATTCAGAGGGAAAAATTGAGGTTTAAAAATGAATTACAGTTAGTTGCCTTGAGGTCATAATTCTGCCATAAATATTGCTTTAGCACATCTCACTTGAATACAGGTTTACAAGCCTGATAATGTTTATGTCAGGTTGTTTGGAAATGACGCACGTCTCTACTACACAATAACCCCAAACATCAATGACTTCTGAAATGCCAATACGCTTCCTGTAAAATTTGTGTCTGAGGTTTCAAACATAAACACTCACACCCACACCCATACATAAACAAAGCAGTAAAAACAATACCTGGGCACCGAGAGATGCCAAAGCAAAGATGCGCCCTTTGGCATTGAAATGGAAAGTTTGTGCGGCTGCAGTTTCCAACCTGTTGGTCCAATTCCTTTCCTTCCTCCTGTGACAGGGCTGAACCTGTCACTGTGTTTGAGGGAAGAAAAACCACAAGTGGATGGCTCCTCCCTGTCTAGAAGTTTCTAAGTTTGAAAAACACTCCAGTCAAGAAGAGTTTGATTTTCTACCATCAGAGCAGCCACAAAGACCGTCTGTATTCTCAGAGCTCTGGACACAGGAAATCAAAACAATGGTTTTGATTCCTAGTTAGCTGCAGAGAAATCCCCCAGATTCCTCAAGTAGCTGGCCTTGGTTTTAGTGGACTCCGATAGAAGCCATCCCTTCCTTTCCTGAGTATCATGCTAGTGACTGGGTCCAGCTTAGCAAACAATCTCACAAGCCCTGTGGCAATAGGTTGCTTCCTCACAGAACGAGGTAATACTGCCTCCTCTTATTCTCCTTGGGAGAAAGGTCTGAAGCTTTGGAAGGGACATGAGCCCAGACTTCAGTCCTTGAAGTCATCTTTGAATTCCCCCATTTCTTCCTTATTCCCAGCCCCTTTCTGAGCATTTCCAGTCTGCAGGCTCTGCCTTCGTAATTGGTTTCTTTTCTCATTCCCAATGCCCTGCTGTAGGCCATCGCTTATTTCTAACCAATTTTTCTGGAAAAATGCCTCCTTCCTTACTCTCTCAGCTTTATCTTTCTGCAAAACTGCCTGGATCATGTTAGTTTCCACCAGAACTAGTCAGTGGTTGCCCCTGTTTTTTTGTTTGTTTGTTTGTTTGTTTGTTTGTTTGTTTTTGGGGGGGAGTGGGAACAACACAAAAACTCAGCCTGCTAAGCCTTCATGTTTTTTCTCCAGCCCACAATTTGAATGTTAAGTTTCCTCTTCTGCTCAGTATTCTATGCTATATCCAAACTAATGTATGGGTTCAGTGCCTTGCTTGTTCTCTATCTTTTAATTGATATCCTTCATATCTATTTCCAGAAAGTCAAATCCTACTTATGCTGCAAGATCCAGCTCAAGTAGTGAAAATATTCATAACCCTCCTTTGCATGCATAGAGGGCCTTTAATTTTCAAAGCAAGTCCACACCCACGGAGTTTATTTCAGCCCCACAACAGCTTCAAGGGAGGCAGGAAGGATAGGCATTGCTAAGCTTCTTTTCCAGAGGAGGAAACTGAGACGCGGGCAGGGTGAGTGAATTGCCTGGTGATCAATGATAAACAACATGCAGACCCCCTGACTTTCAGCTGATGCTCTTCCTTTGAGCACTGGCAGGCTCTGACTGTGCTTGTTTTTGCTTTTCAATCATTGGTACGGAGTCCTGCAGGAAAGCAACGGCCCTCCTGACGGAACCTGGAAAAATTGATGAGCTCCCATTCCCTGGCCCGCCTATCTGTCTTTATACATCTCACCGCATTTGCCACTAATTATATTTCTCTTTATAATCAGAGCTCTCCAGTTAAGTAATGCAATTGATCACTCCTGAGAAATATCACTAGGTCCAAAAAGGCTCAGAAGCATTTTGTCATACTGTTTTCTTTGTCATTGCTCCACGCCTGATGTTAGAATTATTAAGATGGCACATGCATCAGACCAGGCGGTAAGGGGGAGGTGGTCTGCATGTGTCAGGGGAGAGAAGGACTTAGGGAAGAAATTTGATATTGTATTTTAAGGCAAAAAAAGGCAAAAGTTAATTTAAAATACAAAGTAAAAGCAGAGACAGAAATCTTTGTTAATCTGAAACTTCCAAGGGGTATAGCATCAGGTGAAGAGAGCAGGTGCTACGATTGCTCTGTAAACCAAGCTTGTCTTGCACTTGTCTCTGTCACTGCCAACAGGTTGTGACAACTCTGTCAGTGAAGCAGAAAAGCAGGGCTGGGTGGGATCACACTGGATAGGGCAGGGGAAAGGTTTCATCTTGGAATTCCCCTACCCTAAGCTGCTCTTCTCTGTTGGCTCCTTCAGTAAAGTAAAGCCAAAGAACTACCCCCAAAGCTTGCATGATGGGGTGGCACAGGGAAGGCATGATTCACACAACCTCCAGGGGTGGTTATAATGTGGAGCAATACTGGAGGCTTTCCGTGTGCTTGTTCTGCTATTACCCTCCACACACTCCTTTGGGCAGAAAATGGAATAGAGAAGGGAGAAGCAACGATGACAATCCTCAGAAATTCTGTGCCCTCATGATTTCCTCTTCTTCCCTTAATGTCTTCGTTTTAGCCTCAAAAGATATCTTCTGGATCTTAATGTCCTGGTCTTACTTAGATCTATTCACACATTTTGTTCTATATGGCTTATCTGGTCTATGTGAGGACTGGGAATCATACCCAATTCAGCAATACAGACACAACCTAGAAGAAATATATATATTAAGTACCTACTATGTGTCAGACACCATGCTAGATACAGACTTTATCTCAATTAACCTTATGGCACACAAGTCAGGTAAGTTTTGTTAATCCCATGAACATAGATGAGGAACTGAAGCTCAGAGTGACTAAGGATCTTGACCAAGTTCCCGGAGCTAAGAAATAATAGATACAGAGTTCAAAACCAGGTCTGTCCGGTGGCAAAGCTTATGCCTTCCCATTGGACTGCTCTGCACACTGATCTGCTAAAGATTATCTTGTCTATTCTCTAGAGCAGTGTTTCCCAAACTTTTTACATATGTGTACCCCTTCTATAATTTTCGTAACGCTGAGTACCCCTCGTACTCATGAGAATGTAGAATTAGGTGCAGCTAAGCCTGGTGCAGTGCATATCCCCACCAAACTCCAGTACAACACGTACCCCCACCAAACTCTTCCCGTACCCCTGGGGGTACACGTACCACACTTTGGGAAACACTGCTCTAGAGCAATGGAAAAAGCATGGCTATAGAGTTATTCAGATCTTGGTTCAAATCCTGATTCTACCACTTATATACTGAAGAATAGTAATTTCTATCTCAAATGACTATTTGAAGTAGCCTACAATGCATGACAGGGTAAAGATGAAGGAAACATTTTTGTGAACACCTTGTCCTACTCCCATGATTCTACCTCATGTGTGAAAGGCGGCAACATATAATGGAAAACATAAAATTTTACTTTAAAAAATAAAATTAGGTTTGAATTTCTGTTACCCAGTCACTGTGTTATCTTACATAAATCACAAACTCTCTGAATTTCCATTTTCCTCAGTAAAATGGGGATTCTGTTACTATGCAATAGTATAGATATCTTACAAAGTTGTCATGTAAGTCACATCAAATATAATAATAGATGTGAAAAGACTTTAGAAATATAAAGCATTATACAAATAGCCTATATAATAAAAGCCTAATATACTAAGTGCCTGATTGACCAGTTGGCCATTCAAACAAATGATATGCTAAGGCCACTCAACCGCTCCAACCGATAGGTTAGCTTGCTGCTGGGGTCTGGTCAGTTGGGGACTGATCAAGATGGGCCAGACACACCCTGAAGCCCTCCCATAGTTCCTCCCCGGCTGGCCAATCTCCCTCGACCCTCCCCGGCCCTGATCATGCACTGGTGGGATCCCTCAGCCTGGCCTACACCCTCTCATAATCTGGGACCCGTTGGGGGATGTTTGAGAGCTGGTTTCCTTCCGATCCTGCAGGCCAGGCCTAGGGAGCCCACTGGTGCATGAATTTGTGCATTGAGCCTCTAGTATTAAATATTACATAATATGTCATTTAAACATAGATATATGCATATATATGTAGTACATATATATGTTTATGTTTTTATATATGATATATACATATGATGTAATATGCTTAAGATAAATTAACCCTCTGCCTTCTCTACTCACTAGGACTTTATCCAGGTGGGTAAATGCCCAGGAAGCCTCAGGCCAGATTAAGAAGTCAGATCAGCAGTTAATGTGAAGAATGACTAGATGGCACTTGGTGTCACTCTGGCTTCTGAGTGGGGTGCAGGAGGAAAAAGTCTTTAATCTGCTGAGTTGTGGGGTAACAGGCACCAGGAAAAAGCTCTCTGCCTTGGAGAGTGCAGTGATCTTTCAGGATGAGAAGTCAGTCAGAATGCAGACAGGGTGATTTGCTAATCAGGAACAGGACGTGCGAGTGGCATGCACGTCAGGACAGGGACATTGATTTCTTTTTCTATTAGACACTTTTGAAATCTGGAGAAGCCAACCCCTCCAGAAAGACTATTTCAGCTGCCAGCGGAGAGAGAGGGCACCCCAGAGGTGGGGGTGGTGGAGAGCTGCCTCTGTTCCTGAAACTCATTGGATCTGAAAGTCTTCTCCTCCTCCCCCTCCCTCGTTCCTCTCCTCCTACTGCTGTCAGGTGCCTAAAGGAAGGGATCCTGGATGGACATCCTAAGCTACCGTGGATGGACAGGGAAGGCTAAAAGATGGGGAGGCAGGAGGAGTTCCTGAGGCCTCTCCTGTCTTCTCAGTCTTCCCAGATCCTGGGCCCTGGCAATCGGGGGGCTCACTGAGCTGTCACAGCATTCCGGCCTGGAGCTGGTGGCAGCTGTCCATGGCAGGCCAGACTCCTGAGCATCTCATGGAGCCTTCCTTGTCTCACAGCCCCCACCCCACCCCAAAGCTAACACCCCTTTGTCTCCAGCTGGTCTTGGCTCCCTACTGCACTCATTTGTGATTTTATTTTGCCCAAATGGGAGAAGTAACTCAGAGCTGGGCTCTCATCCAATGGGTCCAGCACCATCTTCCTCCTCCTCGGGCTGTTCGCTCACTTGCACCTCTTCGCGCAGATCCTTGCTGGGTCTTCCTTCCTCCCTCCATCTGGTGCTGCCTGCCTGCTGCATGTGGCCTGCAGGGCTGGAGCTGGCTGAGCAGGGTGGCCAGCGAACAGCAAAGCCTTCGCCGCAGTGGGTGGGAATCCACACAGCCTGGGTTTCTCTACCAGTTGGTATCAGAGACACAAAACACCTAGAGAGATTTTAAAACATTCGACCGAAAAGAAGCAAATGCACAGCATGAGAGAGTTTTGTCCAGCCAGCACTTTTATTAGCAAGAAATCTGCTCTGAAAATATATAAGGAAAAAATTGGGCAAATCACTTTCATAGAAACCTATTTCTCCCACGCTCAGCCATTTTCCCACATCAACTCTTCACTCTCCCAGAGAGAGCCGCCAGCCATGTAACACAACATCCAAACCAAACACACTGCATTCCCACCCCAGTCCACTGCGGGACACAGAAAGCTGCAGGCCAGGTCCAGCTGGATGACTGCTGTGGCTGGCAGAGTCCACCGGGTTTCCGGTTTTGTGCTGACCCTTGAACTTGTGTTTCTGCTGGAAAAGTCACAGACTTCTCCATCTTCATGTTGAAGGCTGAGGAGAGACGAGTCCCGGGTGTTTCATCCCAGATCCTGAGGATGGGGATACATCCCTGAAGAGGCCAGTGAGCTCTCAGCTCAGCTGCCAGGAAATGTCTGCCAATCAATGAGGAACTGAGCCTTGGGTCTGATCTCTGTGGCTGGATGTACAGAGGTCAGATGAGTTTGTGTTAGAAGTATCCCTTCATTACCCTTCAGGTGTTGATCACTAGCTGTGCAACTGAGGAGCCAGGTCCTTACAAAATAAAGGGGACATCCAATGGACAATACTTGCCACGTATCTCTGAGTAGGCGATGCTCGGCACACATCTCTCAATGGGCAATGTTTGGCACGTGTCTCTCAGTGGACAATGCTTATCGCACATCTCTGAATGCTTGCTACACGTCCTGGTGCTGATTATCCAGGACCAAGCTCCTACTAACCTGCTCTACCCATTTACTTTGTGACTTGGTCCATACACTGAGCCCACAAGGTATTTGCACGAAGAAGCCCAACAAAGCTTCCAGAAAAGGTCACGCCATGTACCCCTCAGCATTCTAAGGGAGCAAGGCTGCTGCCTTTTCCAGGAAGCCCTGCCTGATGGCTTTGGAAGTTCCGCTCTCGGTGACCACCCTCTGGCCTGGTCTGATCCCAAGAGCACGAGCTTGTGGCAATAGAGGCGAATGTATAACCCTAAAGGGTGTAATTAATTATGTCACAGACGCTAAATACCAGCACAATTAGTGCTCACTCCTTTGGAAATTATGTTTACCTCAAAACAGCCCTGCTCTCTGACCTTGTCAATACATTGATATGTTACAAATAAGTGGTTTTATTGGCGGTGAGATGCAAGCTATCTCGAAACTAAGTATGACTAGAATACACTTCCCAGTAAAGCAGATGCAAGCAGATGCAAAATGATGCTAGAACCCCAAACTGCACCATGGTCCTCAGCAGCAGTAGGAACAATGACCCAGTAATGGCCTGAATAATGTTCCTACTGGTGACTCTGAGCAAGAAAAGGGAATAAAGGAGAGGAAAAGGAGATCAAAGAAAGACAAGCCATTATCCAGAAATCTGGAATGATGAGGGTGGGGAGAGGATATCAGAGTAGGAAAAGAAAGAAATGGAAAGAGACATAAAGGGGACTAGGGGACAGGGTGCAGCCAAGGACCATTCACTGATTCACTGCACCACCTCCAGGACACACACACATACACACACACACACACACACACACACACATTCATATTCTCTCTCTCTCTTCTCTCTCTCTCTCTCTCTCTCTCTCTCTCTCTCTCTCTCTCTCTCCCACTTTTTGTCCACTTAATTAATTCAGTACAAATGGATATGGCACTAACTATAAGCAAGGCTCTCTAGAAATCCTCAGGGATGAGATACAGAAAGATATGGTTTCTGATTTTAAATTGCATACATTAGTTCCACTGGAGTTAAATTATAGACACAAATACCAATGCTACTAGTAATACGAAGTTTGCCTTAAAGCTCTCCATTCATTCTAAATAAGAGATTCTTGGCCAGGGGTGAGGAATTTCAAAGAGGAGCTGTAATTTGAGCATCATCTAACTACTAGTAAATGAATGCACTCTTTCCTGGTGCTAAGGAATTTTTTTCTTTCCAGGGATTCATGGTAAGGAGATAATCTTCATCTCAGAGAAAATTGTGAGACAGATGAGCTGATAATGAAATGTGAAACTGCTTCTAGAGATTTCTAGGTGTAAAGTTTGCCCATATGATACAACCGCAATCAGGCCTTATTCCCACATCATCTTCTACATTTATTTTTGGGCCCTACTCTACTCTCCTAAGTGTTTAGCCTTCCCTTTCCCTGCAAGAGCCATAGCTGCAAGGGAGTCTCTTGGGAGCCTGTTAAAATGCAGATGAGTAGGCCCTCACCCCAACTAATGGAAGCGGGAGCACAACCTGAATTTCTAATCTATGACAGGGTCCCTAAATGAATCTGAAATGGTTGTCTCTGTAAATGGCAGGACCAATGTTAATTAATGCTGGAAGGTTCTCCCACCTGTTGCATTGTGAACACTATGATGTAGAAATATGGTGACCTCTCCCTCTGAAAGCCACTACATATTGATGACAGGGAGTGTTGGCCTTGTTAAAACTGTTTTTGTGTTCCAGAAGTTTCAGATCTTTTGGAGGATGTTTGGGAATGGGACGGGAGCAGGAGTGAGACCTCAGGATTTCTTTGATTTCTTTGTTCAGCATGGCTACAAAAGCCACCAAGGACCAGAGTTGAATATCAATGCATTAGGTCACCCAATTAGTCTCTACTGGCTGCATAAACTTTGGGCTGACAAGTCTCAGGTGAAAGGTTCCTGAGAGTAAAAGTGCAAAAACTTCTCCCTCTCCAAGGAATCCGACCTTTCAAGGATGTTATTTCTTTCCAAGAAACATAAATTAGCTAGCTGCCACTACTAACCTCCAGACCAATACAAACATCCATTCCCCTCTTGAAATTAACCTTCTATTCTGAATCTAAACAGTGTCTAATTAGCCCCAAGACTGGTGAGTGAACTGAAAGAGAAGTCTATAGAAGATTAAAACAAGGGATAGTTTTACTGATGGAACAAAACAGAAGAAATAGCAAAAGGCCATCGTCCAATTATCCCCTTTCAACCTCCGCACCTCCCCACCCCCGCTACTTATCCTGCATCTTCATCCGTCTTCCTTTCTTGCAAACCTTGTAAGAGAGTCTGCTTTTTCAGACAAATACTTTTCCCATCTCATCTGACACTGAGAAGGCAGGAAAAATATTGCCCATCACGATAAATATCAGTATAATATTCCAATTTTCCAGCATTTGACAGCAATCAAGGGAAGAGTAATGTGTTTCCTCTGTGACTAAATCATTTAGAGACCAAGGTATTCTGTCTCATTCTCATTAGGAAAAAAGAAAATATTCCAATAATCTCATTATCCCAGTGTGAATAACAGTAAAAAGGCACCAAGACTAATGGCTTCTACTGCGCTGGGCTCCATGGACACGAGCCAGCTATGCTTTGATGGGACATGCCTTGGTAATGGGGTCTCTAGCAGTGATCCCGCAGCCCTTATGATCTCAGAGTCCCGCCTGAGACCTCCTGCTCTGTCTGCAGCAATCTTTACACACATCCATGGATTCCAAAGATTCTTTTTATGTTCTTAAAAAAAAACACAAAAAAAAAACTAACAATAATGGAAAAAGAATGTGTCATGGCATATTAAACTTTATGAAAATCCTCCTGGAGAATAGTGTAATTTCACGGTGCATTACTCTGAAATGATCTAGTACTTGAACAATTAATTTCTAAGGTCTAGCCTTGATTTCCCCTTGCTGTATTTGACCCGCATCTGGAATTGTCAACAATGCCAAGGGTTGGGCAGTGAGTCGTGAGAAGAGGAGGAGCCTGGAAATGAACCCCTGTCTGCTGTATTTTCTTTTATCAGACATAACGCTCTCCTCTTTGGTTCAAAATGAAAGTGGGGGAAAAAGCAGTTACTCTCTTTGGGGTGCACCGTAAGCAGTGAAATGGGACAATCAGTGGGTCTAGGCTGCCTGTCACTACTTGAGCCTATTAAGTAGAGACAAGGTTAAATCCTATGTGAACATTTACCCCAGCAGTATGGGAGAGCAGCAGGTCATCCATGAAAATCTGCTCTACACCCCACCATAAACTAGGTGCTTATATTGGGTAGAAGGACGAAGATTATATGGGGAAGTAGGCAAAAGGGATTAAGAATAGGCATGCTAAATAGGCAGTTTACAGGCTGGGGGTTTGCAAAGGCCTGAAGGTATGCAAAGCACTGGCGCCTCTGGTTGCCGCAACAAAGTTGTTCATCTTTCCATGATAATCGCCAGCTCTGGGATGTGGAGGATGGTAAGCTCCCAGGTGAATTCCTAGGTCATATGTGCAATTCCAAGCCAGGTTAGATTGCTTTCTTTCACCAGAACCAAACAATCACGGTTAACAGAGCATGATTAATATTTCTCATAATTATACTGAACCCCAATATTCTATTTTTGCCCCTAACAGCAGCACAGCCTGCCAGGAAAACAGCACAGTCAAGGAGACATCAATTCTACTTCGCTTAGGTCTGCCACTAATTTACTGGGTAACTTCTTTTCCTCTCTGGCCTAAGGTTGGGAATGGAGGGATCTTCCTTGTTATGTATCTAAAAGAAATCCTGTAGTGGTAAGCAAATAGATATAGAATAGGTCCTCTTGAAGCATCCATCTTATATAAAAACTGCTGTTTGAAATTTTAACCCTGCTATTTGGCTTCTGTAAATGATTGCTTGCTTAAATAATAAGGAAAATAAGATTATTCCCACTTCAGAGAGGCCATTAAATCTTTCCTAGACGAAATTATCAGTGCTGGCACCAGGACAGGCCTTTGGTTGAGGTCTCAAGGCCCCAGCACATAGGGGCTCTTTAAGAACTTGGAAAGGGGGCCATAAACACTCCAAAATTGGGAGATGAAGAAGATAAAAACAAATAAATAGGGAAAATTCCTCCATGTTGGGGCCCAGAATTTGAGAGATGTTTTCCTCTGGACCCGTGTGTAATAAATGTAACTCCATCTCTCTAAGTATTGCTTGGTTCTTCTCTGGTTTTCTGTAACACTCTGACCTTCTTGGAATAAATGCTCAGAATTTCTCCTCTCATTATTTTGCTGTCTTTCCTATCCCCTATGTCTCACTCTACTCGCTTGTTTATTCCACCTTCCTCCCTGCACCCCATCCCCTCCACCTACACACAGAGAAGCAGAGAATTAGTAGCCCAAGAGCATCTTCTTAGACTCACATAAGATACTTTAGATTCATAGGAAAAGGCCATGGTACAGTAGAGTTGGGAGGAAACTTATAAAATATCCATGTGAGTTCCTTCACTCTGAGTGGGAAAAAGGATTCAAAGAAGAGAAGGTTTCCCAAGACCACACAGTTGTTTATTGGCACAACCACCAATTCCTAGCCAAACACTCTGCCCTCTGGACCAAGTTGTTTCCACCGTTATGGTTTTCTACCATACCAAGCTCAGAGCTCACAGAGGCAACACCGGGCTTTACAGATACAAACATCAGAATAAAAAATGTCTGGGTTTGAAAAAAGCTTTACAAATGACTGAGGCTGATTCACGAGGTGGGTGACCAGACATCTGAATTTACCTGGAACTGAGGGGGTGTTTGAGACGTGGGGCTTACTTACAACAAGGAGAACCTGAGGTAGGTTGGTCTCCATAAGGCATCTCCAAATGATGCTTAAATTTATTCTCCAACCCTCATCATCCTAATGTGACTCTCTTCAGTGCTATGACCTTTAGGATATCCTCATTTAGTACATTGCATTGCTGAAAGTGCAACCTACAGCTATGGGTCTGCATTCTGCCCTTCAGGGTCTCACTGTGCAAGCATGGATCAGTAGACAGCTGTCCACAGTCATTCTAATGCAGGTCCTCCATCCCTAAATCTGGGCATACAATAGAATTAAAAGCTATAGGGAGCTGGCAGGTATGGCTCGGTAGTTGAGCACTGACTTATGAACCAGGAGGTTAGGGCATATGCCCAGGTTATGGGCTTGTTGATCCCCAGTGTGGGGTGTGTAGGAGGCAGCCAATCATTGATTCTCTCCCATCACTAATGTTTCTTTCCGGCTCTCTCCCTCTCACTTCCTCTCTGAAATCAATTAAAAAATAAAATTTTTAATGTTTTAATGATACAGTGAAGCCCTCTAAACCCAATTATTTTTTTTCTGTCTGCTGAACTTTGATGAAAACAACCTCTTCTTTCTTCCTGGCTATGAATAGGCAGCATTATCAATGGATTGTAGGACAAGCTTTTTTGCTTTGTTTTGCTTTTGCATTTATCTGAGGTTTCCATGTCTCAGATCTCTTTGGGAGGCAGTATTCCTTTTAGGGTCTGGCCTCAGAGTAATCAGATAGCATAGGGAGACAGGTGTCTGAGGCAACAGTACAACCAGAATCTGGGGCTTTTAGCAAAATCTTTCTGGGACCCAGATGACTTTCTGGCCACAATCTACCTGATAGGGCAGCCACCTCTCTCAGAGAAGAACTGTCTCCTTTAGAACTGTGATCAGATGGGTGATGGCTGCAACCTCACCACTTATTCCCTTTGAAGCCTTCTTGACAAGCCATTACTTCTGTTCAAGGGATTGGGAATTACCTTCTTCCCATAGGACAATGATCATTTGGGTGATTTTCCAAAGCTTAAATGAAGATAGTGAGTCCACACTTAAAAATAGATAAAAATTGAAAGAAGACAAAAATTTTGGTTGGAATTTCTCTCCTCCCATTTTCCAATCTCCCTTCCTTCTAACAAAGGCAGGAAGCCATCTCTTTCAGCTGCCCCTCAGAGTCCCCACTCTCTGAGTAGGTAGTTTCTTTACACTAAATGGCTCCATATAACCACCTACCCGAAAAAAATTAGGGGGGGGGGGGGGGGGATTATCTTAGTTTTTGATTCAGAGATGTCATCCAAAGAAAGCAATTTAATGATCTGATGGGGGGGGGGGGGGAGAAGCAATAATAAAATGAGAATGTTAGGGCCCTGGTCAGGTAGCTCAATTGGTTAGAGCATCATCTCCATACACCAAGATCTCAGGATTGATTCCAGGTCAGGGCACATATAGGAGTCAACCCATGAATGAAAAATAAGTGAAACAACAAATCAATCAATCAATCAATCTCTCTCTCTCTCTCTCTCTCTCTCTCTCTCTCTCTCTCTCTCTCTTCATCTCCCTCTCCCTCTCCCTCTCTCTTCCCCTCTCCCCTCAGTAAGTACATTTTTAAAAGAAGATGAGAATATTAGGTTTAATTTTCATAAAGGGTTTTGTCTATAAGGAGGAGCTCACTAACTATAAAGCAAGACACTAAATGGTTGTTTAAAATGTATATAGAGAGAAGGGACTTTCCTAAGCCTCACCCCTCCCTCTTTTGCCTTGCCCTATTGAAAGCTTCCCATTTGTATACTGAGCTGAGATGGAAGCTGGCAACTCATTTGACTGCTTCTTTAAAAATAAAATTCATTGTTATGTACAGTCAGCTATTTTGTAAAATAATGGTGTGTTTGTGTCTGTTTGACATTTCCTCATAAATGTATTCAGATTGCTTTTTGCAGAAATGCCACGAAAGTAATGCTGTAATCTTCTCAATAAAATATATCAGGAAGCAGATCATGTAAATTTGTGCTATTACTGGTGATGTTAACTTTCATCTCTTGATTAAAATGGAGTTTGCCAGGTGACTCCACTCTAAAGTTAATTACTAAGTATTTTGTACTTATTAATTAATAAGTGATTTGTGGGAAGATGCTCTGATAGTATGTAAATATCTTGTTCCTATTCAAATTTTACCTGATAGTTTTAATTTCTATTGATGATCCTTGCCTGAATTATTTACTGTTATGATGGTACTGAAATGCTGATTTTTCTAATGCTTATACTACTTCTGCCATTATTAGTTGGCATTCTACCATAAGACAGAGCTTTCCCTTCACTCCCGCTCATTCACATTTATATTAACATGAAAACATGAGTTCTTATTTTATTCATAACCAGTTACTATCACTATTTATTTTTAATGCTCTAATTACCAGATTTAGCTAGGAGTTCAGCCAAGCAGACTCTTATATGTGTCTCTCATACCTTCCGACATACTTTGAGCGCCCTTACTTTCTGACCCAGGAAGATGGTACAGTCTCATGTTGTACTTTCCCTGGCCCAGCCCAAGAATGTATTATTTCTTTAAGAAGTTCTGGTTTATTTTCATGAAAAATGGCAAAATTTAGGTTTGTTCATTGTTCCTGACATGTCTGTGATTCTAGGTTCTCTGAATAGAAAAGCTGAGAAATACATTTATGTATTTATATATAGATACTTGTGTGTATAGATATAGGTAGATAGATAATAGATGATTGATAGATGATAGATAGATAGATAAATAGATAGATAGATAGATAGATAGATAGATAGATAGATAGAACCATGAGTTTGGAGGGGAATATAAGACATTGGGGGGAAGGGGCTAACTATCTGATTCTGTGCCAGGAACCAGTATTCTGCTAGAAATTCTTGCTAGTATAGTTAAGCCCCAACCCTCTTATCTGTAATGCTTGCACAGAGGTTGTACAGGAACCATACACAAACCCCATAGGGCATTGGCAACTCTGGTGCCAGATAGACCAAGCCTTTAAGTATAATCTCACCTCCTCTATCCCAAATCATGGAGATGGGAGGGGTGGGGGGTGCAAGGCCTGGGAAAGGTCCGGAAGCCTGACCCATATTTGGGGGACAAAGGAACTAAAGGATATAAAGGGAAAGCTTCATCCATATTCACTCACTCAGGCTTTGGAAAGTTAACTTCCCTGAGGCACTGTACTAGTACAGCTACAAATAAAGGTTTTTGGTGTGCCCTCCCCCACAGTCTCCAGGAACTCATTGTGTACTTTCTAGTCACCTAGTAAATTCTGTAACAAGTTCACATCAATACCTCCAATTCTAACCCAATGCCTCAGACTTTATTATGTCCTCCTCTCTTTACATATTTGTAAGACTGAACAGTAAAACACTGGCTGCTACTATCCTCAAATTATTTGCTTATTTGCTCAACTCCCTGGGTTTAATTCAAATCATGTTCTCTCCTTGGCCACAGTCACACTAATCTTGATCACTGGTCTTAACTTTCCTCATTGGTCTTACCCTTGGTAGGCTATACCACTCCATTTCAGTTTCTGACCCATATCCCACAGGACATACCAAACACTTGGTTAATTCTTCATACTCAGACTACATTGCTAAAATTTTTATGTTGACTGTCAATACTTTATTAGGGAATTTTAAAGAAAATGTAAGGTTCTTTTATATCTATCCATGGTTTTATCTTTTGTGGTGCTCTGCATTCCTTCCTGAAAAACTAGGCTTCCATCAAGTATCAGAAAAATATTCTTTATAACTTTTGTAGTTCAGATCTGATGTAGAATAATTATCTCTGCTCTTATCTATCTGAATAAAAGCAAGAATAATTTTACTGGATAGAGAATTTTTTCTAATCCTCACCCATGGATATGTTCATTGATTTTTAGAGAGAGAGAAAGGAAGAGAGAGAGAGAGAGAAATCAACCTGATTGAGAATTAAACCCATGACCTTTCAGTTTTTTAGCAATGCTCCAACCAACTGAGCTATACTCTCAAGGGCTAGATATAGAATTTGAGGTTGACAGTGTTTTCCTTTCTTTCAACCCTGAAAGATATTATACTATTGTCTTCTTTATTATTTATGACATAAAGTTAGTTGTACTTCTTATTGTTGTTCCATAGTACATGTATCTTTTTTAATCAAGCTATTTTTAATACTTAATTTTTATAGTTAACATTTATCAGTTTGATTATAATGTATTTGAATGTTATTTTATTTTACTTGAGGTTTGCTGAGCTTTTAGGATCTATGAGTTGACACCATTCATCAATTTTGAAAACTTCTAGGCTATTATCTATTCAAATATTTCTTCTGTTCTCTCCCCCTCTTCTCCTTCTAAAACTTCGGTTATATATGTTATTGGCCTTTTTATATTACCCCATAGGTCTCAAAGACTTTGCTTGTTTTTTTCTATTATTAGTTTTATTTTTGGTTTCCTTAATTGTATTGACCTATATTTCATTTCATGGATAATTTCTTCTGCTGTATGCAGATTGCTATTCAAGCCACTGAATGCATTCTTTATTTCTGATATATATTTTCATTTTTAATATTTCCAGATAGTTCCTTTGTATACTTTAGCTAAAATACTTAATATATTTATAAAGGTTAATTTAAATCCTTATTAGCAAATGACCTCAACATCTGAGCCATCTGTATGTCTCCTATTGATTCTTTTTTATAGCTGAAATTTTCTTGCTTTTCCTCATGTTTTATGATTGTAATTACATAAAGGCCATCATATATAATCAAACAGTAAAGACTGGAGTAAATAATATTTAACACCATAAAAAATTATATCTTTTCTTATACCAGGCTGCTAAAGTTTGTGGACAAAATAAATCTACTCTGCACTTGAGTTGGATCTGGGCTTTTTTGCAACACTAGTTATATTTACCTTTCCAATTGTTCCAAATACGTTGAAGGTGGGATCGAATATTTTCTTTCAACTGGTCATGATATCTGCGTACTTGTGATAATCTTGAGAATTTTCTAGGCACTATCATTCCAAATTGGGGGTATCTCTCTCATTTATTGTCTGTCAGATACTTAGATCCCTGTAAAGTATTCTTTGCTTTCCAGTTCTGATGCTAGTTCTCAATATCTTGAAATTCTAGCCCATATTGAGTCACTAAAATGCAGTTGGTAAAGGCCCAGAGAAACATAAAGACATTTCTGTTACCTCTTCTTCCTATGCCCCACTGGACCCCTCCTTTGCTCTGAGAAAATACCCTGGTATCAGAGGGAAATCTCTCTCAAGTCCTCCACTCAAGCTACCCCCACTTCCAGCACACTGCCCAGGTGTGGCAGGTGGTTGGAGAAGGTCCATGGAAAAGAGTTGGTGTATGTACATAAATCACTCTGTGTATGAGACTTTAAAATTCTGAACTATCACGTCAGTCTACATGCAGCCATTGAATGTTCATTAAGAGTAAGGTTGCCCAAGCCAGTTTGGCTCAGTGAATAGAGCATTGACCTGCAGACTGAAGGGTTCAATTCTGGTCAATGGCACATGCCAGAGTTGCTTGCTCCATTCCCTGTGGGGGGCATGCTAGAGGCAGCTGATCAATGATTCTCTCTCCTCATTGATGTTTCTATCTCTCTCTCCCTCTGTCTTCTCTCTGAAATCAATCTATGTATTTTTTAAAAGGGTAAGGCTGGCTTCTCATTAAACTCTTTTGTGGTGGTCTCATTTCCTTTTCCATTATGTCTCTAGCAATTAATACAGCTGTAAGACAATTCTCTCTTAGAAAGGGTTCTTATCTTTTTGGATTTAGTTTATTTAGGATTCTTTGAATCCTCAGAGCTCTGATGTGTTAAAAAGGAGAAACAATGATATTGTGGTTCATCCAGCTTGTCCTAGATGTTAGGATGAAAATAATTGTCTCCAGCACCACTTCTATTTTTTATATCTTGGTTTCCAAAGTCTAATCTTATTCACTTCTTTTCTGGCTTTTAATTCTTTCTTTGTCAGTTCTGTTCATATCAAGCCTTGGAAAAAACACATCTCATGCAATACTATATTCAAAATGCAAATTTATACTGGTATGTCACTATCCATTTATACTTTAAAAAAATTCTCACCCGAGGATATGTTTTTATCGATTTTTAGAGAAAGAAAAGGAGAGGGAGAGAAAGACAGAGAACCATCAATGTGAGAGAGAAATCTCAATTGCACTCCAATGAGGGATTGAAACCACAACCTGGTATGTGCCCTAACCAGGAATTGAACTGGCAACCTTTTGATACATGGAATGATGCCCAACCAACTGAACCACACCAGCCAGATTTGTACTTTTTTTTTTAATTGAAGGGAACCTGGATTGTTTTTCAAATAGGGCAGTTACACTTGGGAAATACATAAAACCAAATAATGACTTAAGTCATAGAATCTCCATTTAAAAATTAGAAATTTCTATTTCAATACGTTGATTTGCATTTCAATCTTAATTCAAAGGTACAACAACCCATTTCTCTTTCTCATAACCCCAAAAGACATTATTGAAAGCAGATAAACTACCCTCAAGAAAGGAGGTGAGGTTCACCTTTCTCTCTTTCTTACCTTCTCTGAACTGCTGTTTTTAAACCTGCTATGGTTGAACTGGGGGTTGGGGTCAAAACGGAAAAGGGAAGGAGGAGGAATGAGAAGGTTCTGCTTCGCTGGTACTGCCTTAAGTTAGTTCTATTGTCTTTGGGCTTGGCAAAAATATAAAGCTGGCTCTTTATAAGCAAACAAGTGGGTTTTTGAAGGCTTCCCTACTAACTGGAACGCCTTTGGACATAAGGTCTCCTGGTCAAGATAACTTTTAAAAAATACAGCAAACTAACATCTTATCCTGAATTTCACATCTCTTCTCTGGAATCAAGCACCTTGGAGACACTGTTGGAAGGAAACACCATTCTCTCTCACTCTACTGCTACCGCAGGCCAACTCAGATGGCCTCTTACTCACATTAGGGTCCCTTAGGCATGTGCTACATGCACTCACTTGTCCCTCCAACTATAACATACAAGGGTTACCTGTCAGCCTCTCCAGGTGGTTTCTCTGACAGCTCCTCTGAGCAGACTTGAGTGAGAAATCATAGAAATCCCAGAACAGATTTTTCCTAAAGAAACCATGTTAATTCTCCTACAATCTCAACAGATGATTTTACATTTGTCTTGTTAACATGAGAGCTAGCTAAATGTTCTCAGACGCTTACTTTTACCTATCTGCCTCGTTTTGTAACTTTTACGTCTATTTTCTCTTGTCTCAGTGAAAGCTTCCAATTTAACATTTTGTTTCATCTCCCTATCCCCCCTCCTTTAAATATTGGTATTCCACAGGTTTCTGTCCTTGAGCCAATTATTGCTTCACTCAATACACCTTCCTTCTCTGAGCAGTTTTTCCACTCTCATAGCAACAATTATGCACATGCAAATGGCTTCCAGTCCTTATGTGTAGGTCCATTCCCTCATCTGAGACTCTAATTCCAACTGCTGACTGAATAATAATAACACTGTGGAGGCTCCACTGAAACGTCAAATTTAACAAGTCCCAAATCAAACTTATCATTGTCTTTATTCTGTTTCTAACGCCTTACTTCTGTTCTTTTATGTTTTTGGAATGGCCTTGGCTCCCCCCTACCCCCACTTTTTTTCTCTCTCTATGCGTGAAGAAACCTAACAGCCTTCTAGTTTAGATGTCAACTTCTCATTTCCCACACCCAGAAAAATGGATTGCTTCTCTTTTAGACCTCTCGGATTTTTCTGTCCTCCATCAATGACATGGTCTGCTCCATATTCACACGTGTGCCCATCTCTGTCTTCATACTTTGAAGTCCCTCAAAGGCAAGGACCATGTCCCAGTTATCCCCAGTACCCAGGGTGGTCCTGATACATAGTTCGCTCTCACTAAATATTTGTTTCATGTTAATTTTTGTTGATAGACATTACATCATTGGACTCTTACGATTTATCACTAGATGAAAATTACTACTCTTCTCAAATTGCAGACAGGAAAATCACGGTTCCAATGTGTTAAGTCACTAGTGAGATCTCACAGATAAGAAAGAAGCTGAGTCAGCATTTTAGAACTACATTTTACTCACAGCCTAATGCTCCTGTTCTCTGCGGTGTTTGTTTTCATGCCAACCTTATAGTGTCTGGCCTTTCAAGCATCCCTCAAGATCTTTCAATCACTAAGCTCTTGCTACACATTTTTAGAAGAACAAAAAGAAATCTATGAGGATTCTGCCTCTACTCTTCCGATTCCTCTTCATTCCTTCCAAAGAACAGAGCTAAAATACAGTTATTAATTCACTTGACTATGTTATATGTCACAGGCTTTATATTTTGTTTGTTCATGATATCTATATCCATATGACTTTATAACACTAGCATAATGCCATCCCCATGCATTTCTGCCTCTGTTTTACACAAGCACATCACCTAACATCTGGCCTGCACTTCAAAGGTATTACAGAGCCAGCACCTCCACGCATTGTGTTTACACTGCTCCAGGCTGTTTTTCCCAGCCCTGGCCTATGATGCATAGGTGAATATTGTAAAAGTGACTGAGTTTTGTTTGGTTAAACTTTTTTATCCTAGCAAAGGTTTCTGTCAGCTTTACCAGCTAATATAGTTATAGTCGCTGCATGTTTTAGAACCTGAGAGAGAAAGAGCAGGCCGTGTATTGTAGGAACTGATCCCAGTAGCCAGGGAGCATAAAATTGGGAATGACAAAAACAAACAAACAAACAAAACAAAAGAAAACAGTACAAGGGTGTGTTATCAAGCTGGTGGACTCCATGGACAGTTTGGCATTAATATCAGTGAAACCCTCTTGAGGAGCTGCTGGGGAAATGTTCACCTCAGGGGAGGAAGTGGAAAGCATTTGTCAGAGGCTCCCATTTCCCCATGGTCAAAGGTCGTTCCATGGATCATTACTCCCGCTCACTTCTAGGGTGTGATGTGGATGTCAGTTCACTTCTGCAGGAGCCCCACCCTGATGTCACCCAGTCCTGAGGCAGAAAGCAAGCAAGGGAGGGTGGCTGAGAGAAGCTGGCTGCCCTACCAATGGCTGAGTGAATGTGAGATGATACATGTAAGAGTCCAGCATAACATATGTGTCTGAATTGAAGACATGGACTCCAATGACAGAGCTGCACTAGGTACCTGAAGAAGCAAACTCAAATAAACTGTGGGGAAGGAACCTTCATCTAGAGCCTCTGGGATCTAAAGAAATAATTTCAAGGGGCATGGATAGCACAGATTTCAATTATATAAGGAAACAAGAAAACAGGAGTGAGAACCAACTCTCTAAAACAGGAGTAGAAACAGGTCCCTAAAGACTTCAGATGTTGAAGAAGAAAAAGAAAAAATAATTCACATATTGAAACATTAAACTTATATCTTAAACCATTCTATTTAGTATTTAAAGAAAATTAAAGTGAAAATATCTGCCTTTAATAATAACAGTATTTGGCTTGGCTGGGTGGCTTATTGGTTGGTGCACCATCCTATACACCAATCATAGTAATAATAATAATAATAATAATAATAATAATAATGCTAAGTTGTGGGCTCAATTCCTAGTCAGGACACACACCTAGGTTGCCACTTTGATTCTGGTCAGGACACTTATGGGAGGCAACTGATCAATTTTTCTCTCACATCAATGTTTCTCTCTTGCTCTCCAGTCCTCTCTCTAGGATCAATGAACATATCCTTGGTTAAGGATTTAAAAAATGACAGCATTTGAGGAAAATGGTTTTAAAGTGTACAAATAAGGAGCTTAGAAATCATCATACACACACACACACACACACACACACACACACACACTGAACAAACTGTAAATCAACAATTTTTCTTAGAGCCATCAGAGAATTAAAGTCATGGAGCAACTGATGCCCCAAGGATTTGAGAGATAACCAGCAAATATAAAAAGAAAAAAATCACAAATTAAAGAGAAAAGGCCTGTACAGAAGCCAGTCCTGGGATTAGGAAAACCTACACTGTAGTTAACGAGTTGCTGGAGGCTCCATGTGGACAGGACTGAGAGGTAAAAACTCCAGGGAGGCCCAGCCTATGGAAGCTGCACTCAGACTTCTGTAAGCTTCCCCTCCAGGAGCTGTACCAAGCGCCTACCGTGAATAGTAAAGAAAAAAAATCCACTTTTGCTCCCAGCAGAAGGGGAAAACAAACCATTTTAAAATGTACCAGAGTGTTCTGCTACTCTTAACAAGGCCTGCCTGGTTTCTATCAGAGCCTACCTGACTGGAGGAAAGGAAATGCCCGGCTCCAGTGCACTTGAGCCCTCCTGACTCCCCAAAGTGGGGAAAAGACAAAAAAATATCAACTAGTGCTTGTGAATGTCACAGTCCAGGAGCAAGGGCTCAGTAAAACACTAACACTTAATCATAGAACTATAGAAAACTTTTCCTCCTCCCTTACCTTACCACACATCAATAACTTTTTCTTTATAATAACAAGAAACTACAACTAGCCCTAGCTGGTTTACTCAGTGGATAGAGCATCAACCTGTGGACCGAAGGATCTTGGGTTAGATTCTAGTCCAAGGGAATGTACCTTGGTTGCAGGCTCCACCCCGGCCTGGGCCCTGGTTGGAGCACGTGCAGGAGGCAACCAATCAATGTGTTTCTCACACATCAATATTTCTCTCTGTCTTTCCCTCTTTCTTCTACTCTCTCTGAAAATCAATGGAAAAATATCCTTGGGTGAGGATTAAAAAAACAAACAAAACAAAACAAAAACAAAATGCAACTTAAAAAATCTGCATCTTTCAGAAACCAAAAAATAGGAGGAAAACAGTAAGAAGGATACCAAAGTATATATTAGCCTTCACATTTTCAGTTGCATCAAACAGTACAGCACAGCCTAACCCTATCCAGATAAGCTTAAAGTCTCACATTTAAGGCCTAATTACTTCAGATCATATGTGGCTTTCAATAAAAAATTTCAAGGCATAGTACAAGGCAAAAATAGAGTTTGAAGATAAAAAGTAAGCATCATGCCAAAACCAGTTTGGCTTAGTGGATAGAGTGTCAGCCTGTGGATTGAGGGGTCCCAGGTTTAATTCTGGTCAAGGGCATGTACCTTGGTTGTGGGCACATCCCCAGCAGGGGTGTGCAGGAGGCAGCTGATCAATGTTTCTCTTTCATCGATGTTTCTAACTCTATCCCTCTCCTTTTCTCTCTGTAAAAAATCAATCAAATATATTTTTTTTAAAAATAAGCATCAGAATCAGACTAAGCTATGGAAGAAAAGCTTGAATTATCAGAACAGGAATTTAAAATAAATATGATTTTTATGTTAAAGGCTCTAATGGAAAAAAGTAATCACCATGCAAGAATATATGGGTAATATAAGTAGACAGATGGAAACTAAGAAAATCAAAAGGTAGAAATCAGAAACCACATACTTCGTTACAAATTGCCACGTGTTCTACCTTCTTTTCTTTGATATCTATTTAGGTGCACAAAATTCAGTCTCCTCCTCACTTCCCAGCCCTGTTTAGAGAGCTTAAGGATAACTGACTACGTGGGAGTTGACCATCTATTCTATATATATAAAAGCCTAAGTAACCATTATGACTGGATGACTGGCTGCTAGCTATGACGTGCACTGACCACCAGGGGCAAGATGCTCAATGCAGGAGCTGCCCCCTGGTGGTCAGTGCACTCCCACAGCCAACCTCCCATAATCCCTCCCTTTGGCTGGCCTTCCCCCCCTTATCCCTCCCTCTCTCTCTGTAACACTTGCTCTTCCAGATCAGTCTCCTGTTCTCTCTCCGTAGCAGCCATCGGGTCCTAAGAGCTGCCTGGCCAGCAGCCACAAGGGTTACAAAAGCAGGCCTGGGCACAGTGCTAGCCAGAGTACAGCCAGGAACAACTCTGCTGACCTGCATCCCAACCAGGAGCTTCAATGGCTCAGTAATCATGCCCCCTAGTTGGTCCAAGTAGAGGGGGCTGATTGCTCAAAGACTTGAAAATTAGGGGATGAAAAGCAGAATCCTTAGAATAACATTTTATCCACGTCCAAAAATCAGTTTTCACTCTACACTCCCACAATCTTCACTTAGGCAACCACACAGGAGCTCTCTGATTACCCCACTGGGTTCTACTGTATGCTCAAAAATGTCTCAAAATCAAATTGTTCTAATTCCCTTTTACTTAAAGGGAAATGCAGAGACTGCATTCTACAGGACGTGTTAAAAGGAGAAATACAGCCATAAGCACTGAACAAACAACTGGAAGGAAAAAGAGACGAAGTAAGGAAGGGGGGAGGGTGGGAAGGGAATGGACACACAAAGTCGATGCCCCAAAGGTCTGGGACTTAATGCTTTGGGAAAGAATTACTCAAGAGAGAAAAATGTCTGCCCCTCACTAATTTGGAGGCAAAATGAGAACCATGGACAAAAGCAAAACTGAAGTGGTCTTGTCTCCACACAACTAGGTTTGCTCAAGAGTGAAGGTGAGTGACGTGAACAGCTTCAGGGAGAGTTGGTTATTACTAATAGCATTATTGTTATTCTAAAGCATTCCATGTCTTTCTTTCATAGCACAAAACTCCCTGAAAGTGACTTCTGTCTCTTTGGTCCTTTCTATACCCTTTTGGCTTTCTTTGCATTACAATACACAAGCTCACACTTCTATCATTTCCCCTCATTGAAAAGGATCCTCTCCCCACTGCCAGAATGGACTAGTGTGATTATTGAATAGGCCTGGGTATTCCGTGCTTCATCTTTTTTCTTGCTGTAGCTAGACAGCCCTTTCTTATTCTTATGATAACTGGAAAATTTGAACAATCATTGTCCTACCCAGGAGCTGATCTGGGAGCAATTGTGCTCTCTACCACCCCATCCCCTTTGGGAGCAAGAACCAATTTTTTAAAATAATGACTTCTCTAGCAGTTTATTACCAGCCGGGAGTCATCTTCACACCTCAGAAGTGAAGGCTTAATGAGCAGAGAAATTAAAGAGTAAAACTCTGCTAGTGTCTTCTTAAATGGTGGCATTTTGGCAGCTCGGGAGAAGATGCACTTGCAAAGGGGGAAACATCACATTCATCTTGTTCTCCCAATGACCTTTAGGTAATGAACCTCAGAGCTTCCTCCTCCCCACCCCTCAGCTCCACGCCTTTCTTTTTAATCTCGGAGGGGATGTCTCCCAGGAAGATCAGCTGTTGAATACTGGGGTTGTGTTCACAAAATGAGTTCACCTAGTAGAGAGTGGAAAATACAGTCATGACTCAGTAAAACCTTCCTAATTGCCTGGTGACCACACTCCTAGACCCTCATCCCCATGATGACTTTTTACTAAAAGCTGCAAATTCTTAGGGATCTTTTAGAAACACACTCAAAGACAGAATCTCTTATTACGTTATCGAACTTAGGATTCTTGGGTTTGCCCAAGATAGAAACAGAGAAGACACCCCAGAGAAATTTCCAGAAGATTTTATTAAGATTACTAGAGGCCCAATGCATGAAATTGGTGCAATAATAGGCCCTCACAGCCCCAGCTACATCCAGAAGGTCATCTGGATAGTCGTTCTGCTGTTTGGCCATCTGATTGATTTGCATATTATTATAGATGTGCAAGCTCTAGGAGGCAGCACAGAGGAAAGAAAGGTCCTCCAAACTGGCTCCAGAAACTGGCTCTGCTAGGCTGCTTTTATAAGCTGGGGGCAAAGCAGCTCACACAAATAGGTGAGCTTTTTGAAAGGGCGGGCTTGTGAAGGGTCACATGGGGTTACTTCCTCTTCCTGTCCAGTTGCTTGGCAACTGTTTAGCCCCTGGGCTGTGGTTTAAAAATGGTGGTGTTGCTCAGTACCATCACCGCATGAAGGTCCTTGATCAACTGTGCACAGGGAACATTGGTTTCACATTTGATTTAACCTGGCGTCCTGGCCACCTGGTATGGTTCCATTCTTGGGCCGAAGTCCCTATGCTGTCCCATTTATCCTTTCATAACTCTCCCAGCTAGTTACTCCCTCTTCAGTGCTCTTCATGGTTTTGTCAATTATTTCCACATATTACTGTGATTATTGTGCTTTTAATAATTCATGTGCATGCCTATCTGTTCCACTAGGCCTTGAGTTGTACAAGGACAGTGACAAAACAGTGTTCTGATGGCCACAATGCTTATCAAAAGTAACAACGTAGCAAATATTTGGTGAAGGAATAAATGACTGAATGATTCCAATAATTTTCAAATGAATGATAGTGGCATAGACTTTGACTCAAAATAGAACAATAAGGACCAGTAGGTAGATGTTAAGAATTGATTGTGCTCTGCACATGACTGCCAAGTTTAAGTTAGAGGGGGGGGGGGGGGGGGGGGAAGAAAAGAAAAAAAAAGAATTCACCAGTCCATCTCCAACCTCTGGAATAAAACTCTCCATGTCACTGCTATATACAGATGTCCCAGGAAGCATTTATGCAAATATATTAGCTTCCCACCTGGCCTGAAAAGATTTTTAAAAATCTCATGTTTGGATGGCCTTTCCCTCGTAACATCTGTAATCTTTGGGGATCTGTTTCTGGCTAAGAAATCCTCTCTGAGGGTCTGATCCAATTGCCCAGAGTAGGCAAGTCAAATTAATGAAGTAGTAGAATTCAGTCTATCTCAGTAGTTGCTAGAGGAGCATCTGTCTGCCTAATTGCTTATTTTGCTTGGTTGGATTTAAAGCTCTATTGATATTTGAAATGTTTTTGTCATTCTATTAATATCAGTAGTTAGAGTGCTGGAGTTTGATTTCCAATGCTTTCATTTATTTTCTCTCTCTGGTAGGGAAAGCCAGCAAGAAAACAAATGAAGAGAAAATGGCTGTTAAGTTGAGAGGGAATAATATTGGTAAGGAAGGGAAATCAGGAATATGAGGGTTCTACTCCTGAGAGGACTGGGGAAGGTTGAGACCCCTTACGATGATCAGCATCCAATGTTATTGATAGACAGGGAAAGCATTTCG
This sequence comes from Pipistrellus kuhlii, assembly GCF_014108245.1. Lineage (NCBI taxonomy): Eukaryota > Metazoa > Chordata > Mammalia > Chiroptera > Vespertilionidae > Pipistrellus > Pipistrellus kuhlii. The sequence goes on from NW_023425493.1 coordinate 10,025,933, forward strand.
GTACAATCTCAGTTTCCACATGTTGACTGTGGAGGGGGCTTGTTGTCATAAGAGGCAGGAGATTCACCCCCTCCTCTGCAGCCAATATGAGAAATGAGGTTGTTTGCTTTAGGAAAGCCAATGGAATTAGGCTGCTGTTTACTGTTTCATAAAGGAGTAGTGGACAAATTACCTACCCAGACCATATTGGGTAGAATTGTTAGTTAAAAGTGACAACCAAGCCTGTAATTTACACTGCAGTTTGGAAATTTAAGCTGGGAGGCTCGGAGCTCTCAATTGTGCATTATAAAGCTCCTTTTGTTCTTTGGGCTCATTTTGTGCTGGGAATCATTTAGCTATTGACTCTAACTGCTAATACAGTTCCATCAAATACCAAGTATAAATCAAAATTACTGCATCATTCAAACTCTGTCCTCAGAGTTGTTTATACGTATTTTTTCCACCATTACTTCAGTATAGTTATAAGAGAAGCCGCTAAATGATGATATATTGTGCATGCCTTGTTCTGATCCTACCAGAGCCTCTTTCAAATAAGATGTAATCCATGACAAATTATTTTTCTAGTTATACAAAACATAAATAATGATAATAAAAAGGGAATTAAATTGATGAAAAATGAGGGAGAGAGAGAGAGGAGAAATGTTTCAAATAAATAGCACTTCTCTTGGTCTTGACTGTCCAAAACAGGTGGGAAGACAAAGGAGGAATTTTTAAAGTAACTTTGTCTAGTCCAGCCTAGGAGAGAGTGATAGAAAACTTACTAGTCACATACATAACTTTGTGTTCACAGCCAGATCTACTAACTTTTAGCCTTATATATAGAAGCTCCATTCATTTGTAAAATCGTTCCACCTAAATAAATATTTGGTGTGTGCTGGGGTTCTTGTTCCTACATTAAAAAGAGTTCAGTGCCGAAACTGGTTTGGCTCAGTGGTAGAGTGTCGGTCTGGGACTGAAGGGTCCCAGGTTCGATTCCGGTCAAGGGCATGTACATTGGTTGCGGGCACATTCCCCGGTAGAGGGTGTGCAAGAGGCAGCTGGTCAATGCTTCTCTCTCACTGACATTTCTGGCTCTCCCTCTCTCCTCCTCTCTGTAAAAAGTAAATAAAATATATTTTAAAGAGAGAGAGAGAGAGAGAGAGAGAGAGAGTTTAGCAATCTGTAGAAAGGCTGTGTGTAATTCAAGTAAGAGTCCGGAGACAATAGATGATTTTGAAAGGCATTGGGGATCAGAGGAGCCTGGCTGAAGAAACCAAGTTCTCCTTGTCTCAGGACCCCTTGCTTTTTATTAACACAAATTGTCCTAAGGCAAGGTGGAAATATACACTTCAAAGGGTAGGGCTTCCTCTTCAGAGTCTATTGTCAGATTGGGGAAATACCTAAGGCTGTTCAGGTGTTTGGCCAGTAGGAGGCAATAACATGTAGATTAACATGCCCTGAGCTGTCTGGCAGCAAATAATCAAATTAATGCATTCTTTTCAGGTTTGGGGAAATGCCTTCAGCCATTCCCAACAGGCAATAACATATATGACTCAGCCCTTTTGAGTCCCCAAGTTCCATCAACCTTTTGATGAAACTCTTGCAATTATGACATGCTGGAATTGGCTTCTGGCAGGTGTGTACAAATCATCATGGATCGTGAAGGTAACCGTGGGAGATGTCCAACCTAGTGAATCCATTTTTGTTAATATTCATTATATGTCAATAGATCCCAGATGAGGAAAATCACTGGCATCTTCAGTCTGCCATCCTGCCTGAATCTTTGTCTTCAAGCTTTTTAAACTGTACTTCAGAACAAAGAATAAGTAGATAAATGAGTCAGCAGTGGATTTATGCACAGTAGATTAAGGAATATTATGGCAGAAGGATTGCTAATGTTTTAGCGTTATCTTCCTGCCTTTTCCCCCATTTACCTCTAAAATTTCTATCAGTCATATGGGGTAATTGTGAAATCTACCTACAAATGTTAACTATGACTTGTTAATTGAAGGACTTACCCCCCTGTCTTCTATGTAAATCATCATTTTTTTCCCTTGTGCCATACATATTGCAGATATGTGTGATACTGAAAGACATAAAGCAACAAATCAAAAAAATCCTATCTCAAGCCATAATGGTCATTAATCTTACATTAACACAGCAAAATAAAATATTTTTTGGAGTGGGCATTTATCAAATTGTACTTTCCCCTGACTGGTATTATAATACAAACATAAAGCTGATAGATGAGGTGCTAATTGCACTGTCTAAAAGGAGCTTCAACAAGGGCCATTAGAATTATGTCATAATAAGACATTCTTTTTCAGATTCCAGAACTTAAAAAAACATCTGTTTTTGAAGGAGGTTTCAGAAACTGCTATGAGTCTTGAAAATTTGTATTGTCATTGCTGTATCCTCCTCGGCATCAATAATCAGCTGCTACCTCAGGATGCTGGCTGCCCAGGGTCCCAGCTCCAATCAGCAAAGCAGTTTAGAAATCCGGAGACAGAAGAGCCTTTGTAATTAAGAGTGTTCTGCTCATTTATAGAATCAAAGTTTCCAGAAACGCAGCTTAGTATAAACCAGGTTTCATGAACATTTCAACATAATATAACAAACGCAAGTGTTTCAATGAAGCAGAGAGCAGAGCGATTTGTTCTAGCAGATGGTTGCAGAGCAATTATCTCCATACTCGACACACTGGGGTAGAAGAAGATTCAACAGTTGACTGTTCGAAGCTACTTAGCAATGTAAGTGAATTTCTGAGATACTAAAACAAGCAGGGTTTGCATCCTCCACTCTCCACAAGCAAATCCTGGAAGATGTTCTAAAAAAAATAACAGATGATAGCTTTGCTGTATGCGCCTGGTCCTCCTGCTGAGTTATCACAAAGAACTAGACTCAGAAGATGCAAGGACTCAGAAGAGTGCTCACCATTCCGCCACCCCTCGGAGGCTTGGGCCTCTTGTGACTTTGCCTAGGAAAACGACTCTTCTTCCCTCTTTGATCTTTCCTCTATGACATCCTTAAATCTATGGGCAAGTTGCCTTAGCCAAAACAGATCAACAATTCCCAGAACAAAGTTTGCAATTTATGCTTTAAGTGGTGAAGAGATTGATTGATTCATTATTTTCTGATATGCAACTACAGAATAGAGAGCCAGTGTACTGAAGCCAGCATTTAAAAAAAAAAAAGTGTTACTAGGAAAAAATGGTTGAATACATAATACAAACAAAAATATTTTTTCTAGTCACCCAAGCAATATGTACTTCAATCAGTTCCCTTAAGTTGTGATCAAATAACCCCACATTTTTTATCTGTCTAAATTTGGTAGAAGAAATTATGATATAAATATGGGATTAAATACATTATAAATGGCTCAATTACTTCTGTATATACAAATAAAATAAATGCTAGAAATAAAAAAAATAAACAAGCAAAAAAAAAAGTTGGCAGTAGAGGATTGAAGGTTGGGGGGAAATTATAAATCAGGCCACTTTACAGATTTGAGAGTTATAGAGAAATACCCACTTAGGAAAGACTTTGGAAATCAAGAGATGGTCACAGAATTTATGAATTGGCAAAAATAAGAAGAAGAAGATAGTCAGCAATAAAAGAGAGAGGGGGGGGAGGGAGAGAAAGAGAGAGCGCGCAGGACACTCAGAATGTTGAAGCCTGTCTGGCTTACAGAATTCTTGTAGAATCCAGCCAGAAACTAGACATGCCAACTACCTCTGTTGCAGCAGGAATTAATGGGCCAGATTTCCCAGACACAAGTGGGAGTGAGGTTCTTGGGGTCCTGCTGAAATAAGCATGTTCAGAAGCCCCCATCAGAGGATGAGAAAGGCTTTATTTGCATGTTGTTATATTCCTTAACTTCCAAAGTCCCAAGTCCCTTAAGTCAGTCCTGAAAAAGTTGCAGCTGGAGTTCCAGCAGAGCCAAAAGCAAGGCCAGTGTCCAATTGCCATACTGTTCAGCATTCAAGCTAATTAAAAGCCCATTAGTCCATTGTGTGGGTCCCACATGGCTGTGGTCCACGTGGGAGCAAGTCCCCAAGAGGGCCAGAGGGCCAAAAGCCAAGAGAGAAGAGAGCATACTCTTTTGTCAAGATTAGAGTATTTAGGTTGCACACGCTTGCTATTGCCACTCCTTTCCTGGCCACTAATTTGTTCCCAGGTGTGACTGACAATCAGGTAGGCACCTTTCCACATCATTCAGAACTTACTGGATGTGTGTCTAAAGTGCCATTGTCCAGTCCCTTCCTCCATCCATCAGTGGAGAACAGACTTGGAGAGGGTAAAATGCAGCTTTTGGCAAATCTGTATAAATGGCATGGCTATATTATCTAGTTTTCCCTCTGCTTCTTTCAAGTGATAGCCAGATTAATTATATATAATGGTATCACCTTCATTCTCACAGAGCTAGAAAAAAGGTGGCCTATACTTTGGAGTAGAGGTAAAAGTCAAGGAGGAAGGAAGAGATAAGACCCAGAGACTATCCTGAATCCTGAGCAGGATCTTGGGCAGTCTTTTTGGATTCACTGACTCCTGAAGTCTATAAATCACTACCAGGTCTGATCTTCTGCCCTAAGCTGAGTGAAGTCGCTTCTTATGCCGCATGGTTGACTGAATAAGCCTTAAATGCTTCCTTAGTTTAGGAGGAAGGTATCAGAGACATATAGAAAGGAAGGTTTATCCAGAGACAAAGTGGGGCCAGCATGAGAGCTCTCTGGGCTTTAGAGATGAAGTAAATGTTATGATTTCAGACAGGATGGTTTCTGGATCAGTGCTTTGCCCTCTGGCTTCTACTCAGAGCAATTTGGGGTCTCCATGTGGATGGGTCCCAATGTGAAAACTAAGAATAAGAATACTAACAAAAATTTTTATTGTAAACAGTTGTTTAAAACACTTAGACACCAACTGTCAAGCACTGTGTTCAATATTTTGAAAATATTTCATTTGATACTCATTACACTCTGAGAAACAGGTCTTATTACTATCATTTTTATATGAGGAAACTGAGGCTATTTTATTTTTTGGATTGCAAACTGAAACTATAACTATCCTTTTAATCTATTTTTATTATTTAAACCAAGGACCATTCTGGAACTAATAGATCTCTTAGAAAGAACTTTTGCCTTTTCATGATTAACCTTTATTTAAGCTCTAGTAATTTAACATATTGAGATATAGGTAACGGGATGGAAATGAAGAGATGGAAGAGAGGGAAGAAGGTGTACACCCACCTCTGGTGATTATATTGAACAGATATGTAGGTTTATTGTCAAGAGGATGTTATTGAACCTGTGGCAATAACAACAATAAAGAAAACACCATCAGCAACAACAAAACATAGTTGTAGGAGAGGGACCTGCTCTGTGGTATTTATTGTTCTAAATGCTTAATGTAAATCATTGAATAAATTACTCATTCATTGTAAATCACTTAATAAATTACTCATTCATAAGAATTAATGAAGCATTCTCATACAATTATCATTTCTATGTTCTTTTCTTTTGTCAAGATAGTCACAGCTGTGCAGAATTTATTACATAATCAAAGACCAGTAATTTATTTTATTTTTTTTAGAACAAACATATTGATGGTTGTAGAGGTATGAGCCAATTTATAGTACAAGGCTAGGAATCTTGAATTGAATTGGAACCTGCTCTGCTTTCTACTTTTAAATTCCATTATTTAGACTCTAAATAGAGTAATCCCTATACCTATTCTAAAAGGGCTCAGGTGGCCCTGATCTAAGCTGAGGTAATGCCATCTTATTTAATGATTTCAAAAGCATCAGGCATTAGCTTTTCTTGCCAACTCACTAACCCGTTTCTTCGTAATGATATTGGTTTAAAAAGTACAACAGATGTGTAACAGCTGGCTCATGAACTTCAACATGTCAGCCATTTCTTGGCACCACTATCAATGCTTCTCCCCAAATACCAACCCTAATTGCTAGTGTTGTACAATTCTGGGGTTTGAAGACTTAAATACACTACCTAGTTATTGATTTTCAAATTATATGATTTCACACAATAGGTAGTTAGGTACTTATAATTCAGCATTGCTTCATTTTCTATATGTACAACTTGCAGGTTATAGGAGTTTTTCCTAATTAGTAAGCTTGCAAAGAGTCATTTTTTTTCCCTAAGTTTTATCCTACAGTATAATTTTTTATGGTTGAGTTGTAAAACCTTTGAAAATAGAATTCTATAATAGAAAGTGACAAATCCTTGCTCAGTTAAACCATCTGCCTTTAATAAGTACATGTTCCTTCCCCTCCCTCCTCCCCCCGCTGCAAACCCTGATATTTTCTTCCCATGACCCAAGGTCAATCAATCAGAGAAGGAGAGACGATAATTAAAAAGAGACAGATAGTAAATCAGCGCTGTGAAAATAGTCATAAATGAAGTGCATGTATCCCTGAGAAACAGCACCGTTGGAACCTTGCTTTCAGGCATGCTTTCCTTCTATTTGCTACTGTCTTCATTAATAGCTCTCCCACCTCTGAAGTCCATGGTAGGCTTTTTTAGGACCACGGACAGGGACACACAAAGGAGGCAAACTCCTCCCTGCATATGGCAACATTGAATGTTGAGAATTTCGAATGACAATTACATGCATTCATCTTAATTTCGGGGGGCCATATGGTTTGAAGGAGTTGCTGGGATTTTAAAATTCAATGAAGATCGATATTGCCCAGGAGGCTGAAGCCTTCAGCAGACCGAGAGCAAATGTGCCTAGCCAATAGACAAAAATATATTTTTAAAATCATGATGTCACCAGATTTGCTAATAATTAAGTTGTATTAATTCAATAATTTTGCATTTTAGAAGCAGCGTGCCAGGAGCCATCAACATTAGGTTTCTGCCTTGTTCCCTAGGGGAGATTGATTGAGCTCAGACCAGCATCATCTGTTACTGTTTTGTAATTGGATTTGTTTTGTTGCCATCAGAAAACTACTTTGAGTACTATGCAGACACATTTGCTGTAAACCAGGGGACAAAATGGGGCAGGAGCTGAAATGTGCCAAGTGAGAAAGTTAGAAAATCAAATGTAGACTCTTCATTATGAAAGAACTTATACTGAGAGATGGAGAGAGAAGTAAATATAGATATATAGAAAAAGGTATTCTTATGTCAAATAGAAAAACACTGCATTAAGGGATGAGTCAAGAAACAAAGTGAAGAGTGTAATTTTGCTTTAAAATGTTTATCTCTTTTTGTCTACCTACAAAAGTTTGCTTCTATCCCTCTAATTTTGAGAAATAGATCACATTTTTATGCTTGTTGGATAGAGGCGAGGCATTGTGAGATCACTGTTACTTGTCATTATCAATTTTAGCTATTTTTCTAAAAATCCAAAGAACATTCATTCAAATGTTTCTTCCTGGTTCCACCACATACCGCAATTAATTCGTCTTGCTGAATCTCTAGCACACGAAAGAGTATCTGGCAGATACTCAATACGTATTCATAAAATAAATGAGTATATATGCCTTTCAAATTTATATTCATTTTTTTTAAAGATTCACCTTCACTCATTCATTCACTCAGCTTTCTCTGACCACCTCCATCTCTGCTGAAGGTGGCAGTTCTTCTCTAAACTCCCATCGCTCCATGCATGTCTCTTGTAGATTTGTATCATTAGGACTTGGAGCAAAGTAAGTTGTGTAGGTTTCTTATTTCCATAACTCAACTACAGTCTATAAGAGCACAGAGCACTTGAACCTGTAGATGCTCAGTGAATATTTTTTAATAAAATTAATATGTTAACTTCTATCTTCTGCAATGACCAGACACACCTTAGAGAATTCCTGATCCACAGCCCTCTTCTTGCTTCATCACTCCCTTCTAGGACTCAAAGCACTCCTACTCATTTTTAATAAAAACAAAAATTGCTCAATTTAGTACTGAACCCTGAGCTAAATGCTTTGATTTCATTATCAAGTTTCATCTTTGTACTGAGGACTGTTATTATTCCCATTTTACAACAGACAAAATTGAGACTAAAAAAGGGATAAATAAAACCTGCCCTAGGGCCTAGGTCACATAGCTTATAAATAGCAAACCAGACATTTATAGGGGCTGAACTGGCTCTATCTGATGGAATGTGAGCCCTCATCCCCCCCCCAAAAAAAATTTTTTTTAAATCAATGTCTAATTTAAATAATGAAATCCATGGCCTTAGGTGAACATGTTAGTTTTAAATTGTCAAAATTCTAAAGTAAATGTCTTCAGATTTACTCAAATTTCAAGCTCATATGTACTCAGAATATTTTTAACACAACAAAAAAATTTTTTTTTAGCCAATTTGACTTACTCTGAGAATTTCATCATGTCAAAAGAGAAGAAGTAACTAATGCAGTTCTTGATTAAATAGTATTATTTGCTCTTACATCATACTTAGATTTACTTATTTACACACACAGAGAACCATTTCACATGAGTCAAATAATAATTTTGCCTACAGTCACCTAATGTGTGGAGCTATGGTTTCCACGGGAGGAAAGGACTAAAAGGACAAACATCTTTAACACCTTCTGAAATGAGATCGTTATTTACCAAGATGTGCTGCTGCAGAACCGTTGCAGACAGATTTGTATTCAATGTGTTTGGAGCTTCTCATGCACTTTCTACCCTGGCCTTTGAGTCTCTCCTCCCTTAAAATGCACGCACTTATTCTCTGCTCTCTCTAAGATTTCAATTCTGCCTTGGAGATACTGTCCAGATAGATCGAATCATTGGTCCTGTTCTCAATAAAGTACAGAAGATGGATAGCTTTAGCACTTCCTTCAGCTCTTATTAATCTAGTAAGTGACTTCATCCATACTGCCTCTTCTGGAATCCTTCACATTGTCTTGGTTGGTTTCTGTTACAGATAAGAGTGGGGAATGTTTGCCAACTTTGATATTGATGAGACTGAAACAGCAACTCCAATTAATCTACATCTACACAACTTTATTCTTACTGTCCAGCCAGCGATGAATAGCATTCCCTAAGTGAAAAACAATGTGGCCAAGCAATAAAGAATCAGGTATTGTCGGGTCATTTGGTGTCTAAGTTGGACTGAGCCAGGCAACTCTTGGGAACTCCTGAAGGTTACAAATAGACATGAGCTCCTAGCAATTTGCTGCCAAGTATTGGTGACAGCAATTCTCTACAGTCAGATAAGCAGGTTAGACAAACTTTCAAAAACTTGTCCAATTTCCTAGTTAAAACAGGTAAACTGTTTCATCAAAATGAACTTCCTATGAATAAACAATTTTCTGAAATTAGAAGACACAATATGCTTCCAAAGAAGAAATCGCAAGTACCAGACCCTGAGCAAAAAAGATTTTCTTTGCTTTACCCCAAATCTCATGAATCTTATACTTTGTTTCAGCCTATGCTTTGGAAAACCAATTTCCCACACACACTTCCCACGAGGACTCTGCACATATAGGGATGATTTTTCAACCCAGGAAGCTGAGTTTGATTATTTTAGACTTAAAATTTTGGTTATTTTCATTTTGTTTTTAAGGCAAGTGAGAGAAAATCAAAAAGATTTTTTTTAAGTGATTTGTTAACATGCCCTGATTGGATAATAATTATAAGAAGATTATTTACAAATTGAATCATGCTAGAAAATGCTGCTAAATCTTGTCATGAGTTTCATAGAACCTTCAACCCTTATATGATTGTTTTATTGATACCCTTCTCAATCATATTCTCTGAGATTTCCAAAAGAGATTTTGTTTGGCCCTTGTGTTTAAAAGAATATTAACATAAGCTTTACGGGGTCAGCCTGCCATAACATCTTGTGTTGCCTTGAATTATTAGATCACATGAATTCTTTAAGAAAGCCTGATACGATCACATTTACCCTTTGGTTTCTCACTGACAACAGCCGCACAGGCCCAGCTGTTCCCAGCAGCTGTTCAGTTTAGATCTGCCTGAGCTAAAATGCCTTCCAGCTAATGGAGGTCCCTAGGAGGGCTGCAGACAATCACCATGCCTGGGAATGGAGGCCAGTACAAAGGGAGACAGCCCGGGGCCAAGAGAAGTAAGCAAATAACCCCCAGCCTACCTCTGCCTCTTGTAGAGGAGAAAACATAACTGTAAACGATTTCTGCCCTCCCGGGGGCTTCACCTTCATAATGAGCTAAACCAGAGAAGGAGATCCCATTCCGCTCCAAGTGCATTATCACTGTAATAGGCGTCCAGGCTGCCCATCAAAGATCCCAGACCTGGGGTAGCAGAGCAGTGGAAGCGGTAAGCAAGAGGAGGGGGGGAAATTTACATACAGAGATAAGCACGGACAGTCATTAAGAGAACAGGCCTTCACTTCAAAAAGACAGGAACTCGGCACAGGTCTCCTGCCTGTTAAATATGTACAGCGTGTGCTTATTTGATGATGAAAATCAGACGATGGTTATTTGAAAGGAAATGAATTTTAATAAGCATCGGAGGCAGAAGAAGTGGAAACTGGAAACCCTCCTTTCTCCCCTCTATAGCCAGGCACTGTCTTGAGCATTGTTACCACAAAGGGAAGAACACTGGCTTGCTAACCGTCAGTGAGGACAAAGCGCTCCTTCCTGCAGGTCTTTGTGGGTGACCATTAACCTTGTGGGTGGTCAGCCAGCGGAGGACCGCTGTCCCAGGGACATTTCCATATCCCTTAAGAAAAGCTAAATGTTGGGCTAGCCTCAGGGATCCTGCCTACAGGGCGGGGGGGGGGGGGGGGGGGGGGGGGGGGGGGGGGGAGGAAGCTCCCTTAGGAATTAGCATTTAGCACTTACATCGCACTATTTTAAGTTTGAAAAATTTTGCAGATGCTTTGCCCTTTTATAAAATTAAGTATAATGTGGTTATTGCCCATATCTTAGCCTGACAGAGAGACAGAAGAATCATCTGGTATTGGAAATCCTAATCTCCACCTCCTTTCTGAAATGAAAACTAACAGGAATCTTCTTGGGTTATTTACCTCTTATTGGCATTTAAGGACAGCCCAAGGAGACAGACATATTCTGGTGACCTTAAGAATTTATGACATATCTCCCTTTACTCCTAGCAAAACCATATGAAAACCATCCTGTTTAAAAACAACAGAATAATTTTGAAATCCTTCCAAATAAATTTAGATTCTCAATGGCGGCCTTCATTTGGGAAACCCTGGATTCTCCAGTAACTATCTTTTCCCAGTTTTTTTTTTTTTTCACACAAATTCATGTGACTATTGTTTGTATCGCTCTGCAGGAGACTTGAATTTGTAAGATTACTGACCTTAAGTTAATCCAAGCTCATTAAACCTGACCTTAAAAGGCACCACTTAAACCTTTCAGTAAAAATCCTGTGAGATAATAAACCCTAATAAAAGGGTTCTCTCTCTCTCTCTCTTTTTCCTCTCTCTCTTTCTCTCTCTCTCTCTCTCTCTCTCTCTCTCTCTCCCTCCCCCTCCCTCTCTCTCTTTCTCTCTGTCTCCTTTCCCCCTCTCTCTCCTTCTCCCTCTCTCTCTTTTTCAGTAACATGCATACAACCTGTTTGTTCATGCATTCTCTCTCCATAGCAGCCAAGCAGGCCTAGCAAACCTAGAAGTCACTTGTGGCCCAAGGCAGATGGCGTGGGCTACGAGCAGAGGGTTGGGCACAGCACTAGCTGGAGCTCAGTGGGAACAGACTAAACTAGCCAGATGGGGACAGGGACTGAACTGGACTGAACCACTGGCAAAGAATTTCTAGATCTTGGCCTTTTTTCTGAGCCCAATGAAGACAAGACTGCACTTCTTTCACAGCAGGATGGAGGTGAACCTGGGACAGTTCTTTGATTTTGCTTCTATAATAAGCCTTACCAAACCTTACCCTCCCAGAAGCGGGTCCCTGGAATGCTTTTCTTGAGACTCAGTGAAAGGGCCTTATTTTCCACCGTGACACATGCTGCTAAAGAGAGCCTGGAGCCTTTGTTAAGTTTCTCTATATTTTCTCCAAAGAGAGCAGGCTTTCTTTCAAACTATCCGATCTCTTTCCAGGCTTTTCCTAGGCGTGTGTTCTTATTCTACCTGATCTCTTTCCCAGATTTTCTCAGATTTGTCTCCTCTTTTTTGGTCACCATTCTGGCTTCTACTGTGCATGCACCAGGTAAAGGAACTTCCCCTTTAACCATTTCTCCCTCCCTGCTAATCTGAGGGAACTGGCCCGTTGTTGCCTGGGGTGATTGGAAAGCCAGACACTAATCCGTGTGGTGGAGTGACTCTGCTATTCCCTGAAGTATCTGTGAGACTATAGCTTCCCAACCTCATGGCTCTCAGCCAATTGGCTCCCTTCTCTCTTGTTAATACCTAACTAGCTGTTTATGCTAACAAGATCTCATGATCCCACTGCCATCTCTAATGGTTCATTCAAGCTCGTAAGATTATTCTAGTTGATTTCATCCCAAACCAAATAAATTATAAAATTTTATGAAGGAAAGGAAGAAAACATTCCCATTGTCAACATAACAGAATATCTGATACCTTTCATATCTAGATGTAGACTTTGGCATCAGCAAGAGCTGTGGCCTCTCTCTACAAGGTCCATGTCATGCTGTCAGAGATACTGAAGCCACTCACCCTGCTGTCCTCCAAAGCCTTAGGGAGAGAAGAGGGACCAGGAGGTCCTACTGAGTCTTCCTTTCTTCCCACCCTAAAGCAAGCACTGCTCTCTTAACAGCATTTGCAAATGAATTTTTAACTATATGTGTGTCAACCATGTATTTTATATTGGAAGATTTGCCTTCTGAGAATTAAGACTTAGTCTCTGAGATTTTACCATGCAATCCTTAACATTAGATAGATATAGATATAGATGATATAGATAAGATAGAGATAGAGATAGATGCATTTTTTTTTCTAAATCTCAATATTTAATGAGCAGGAGAGTACAAGCACAAAGCGATCCTCTTACACACACACACACACACACACACACACACACACACAGAGTCAGCTGTCCCCCCACTCTGGAAAACTAACATTAACCTCTGTATTCCTTTTTGCTAGAAAGGTGCATTTTAAATTTTTAATGATGTGTTTAATGAAGTTATTCTTTCCCACTTTCATGTCCTCTTGAGCAACAATTACCAGCCCCACTACTGGGGTCCCAGACATAGGTAGCACAAAATAGTAAGAAGCTGGGGCTGGGCTTGCAAAGGTCTCAGCCATTTTTCTCCCCATTATCGCCCTGTTAAACTGCTCCGGCTCCGACAGCCTAACAAGGTGCTAATGGGCCATACGTTCTAGCCCAGTTCACAGCAGGTTGTTTCAAATGGGGCGGGAGGTTGATTTGCATTGGAAATCTTCCCTTCTCTCCCTTGCTTTTTTGTTGGGCCCTTTGATTTCTCCTCCCCAGACACTCTCCAGGCTGACTTAGAATGGCACCAAATCACATCAGTTCAGAATCTGAATTGCCCTAGTTTAGCTTTTAAACGTGCCCCATTATTTCATCAAGTTGTGGAAAGGGGGAGGAGTGAGGGGAAAGAAACAGAGTAGAGAGATTTTGAAATGAAAGGGGAGAGATGATGACAGATGGATGCAAATGTTGCTTTTAAAAGTGGAGAGGAGCAGCTGATGTTGGGGCATGAAATTAAATTAGTGCATCTGTGGCTGGATGCGTGTCATTCAGCCTCCTATTTTCTCCTCCGGAGGAGCTGGGCTACCTCATGATTAGCCAGCTTGCTTTCACAGGGCAGGGAACGCGTCCCTGAGCGCAAGACAGAGGCCCCTTTCATACAGTGGGGCAGCTTGTGGGAAACCCTATCACACCAGGCAGCCCTCTCACCTCAGGATGTCCCTACTCTCCTGGGCAGGAGCTGAAACCCTAGTTCCTTAGGCCAAAGGGAGGCCAAAGGGAGGCCAAAGGGAGGCCAAAGGGAGGCGTGTGTCAGGGTGAGGGGTAGTGGGATGGCGAGGATGAAAGAGAAATCAGCACACTCTCCAAGGAGACCGCGTTTACTAGTGGCCTGCGGTGAGCTGAACAAGTGAACAATCTGCCTTTGAGAACCCTGCCTGCCACGTGCCGGAAATGCTCAGAATGCATAAATGTTTACAGCCATTTCTGCAGAGTAACGGACCGGACACGGCTGTTTCTTCAGGGCGAGACGCCAGGATGCTCCCCATGAAGAACAGTGCTCAGGCGTCCACTTCCCTCCTGAAAGCTAAGCAGTCAGTCCCCCAGCGTCAGGGCCACGGCCAGGAAGGTTTATGGCACAGGACAGCTCCCGGCTCTCTAGTCTTCACCCTTCATCTCACATCTCGATTCCCGTCCTCTCGTTCACCCCAAAGCTAATAGTCTAAGCCGGTTGTCCTCCAACCAGTGAGGTCAAGGTCGCTGCCTGATTGGCATAGCCTTGCTTTGGAATGATGGGCAGGAGGATAGGCTGCCCCAAATGTGCCCCTCGGACATGTGGACTCTATTGAGCTGGGGACAATCAAGGCCCCAAAACTCAAAGAGTTTTGGTTTTTTGGGTTTTGGTTTGTTTGTTTGTTTGTTGTTTTTTAGCTCCCCCTTAACTGCCTAAAATAATTTAGGTAGAAAGCCTGGTCCAGAAAGAGAATTAACACCAGAAATAACTACAAAGTGTATAGGCTAGGTGTGCTGGGCTGAGGGAGCTCGGTAGGCCCTGTTTGTTCAGTCTCTGTTCCATACATTGCATGGGAAACATCTGTTTGCAAAACATTTGCTGTTTCCATCTTCCTGTTAATTGCTTCCTTCACTTAAAGCCCCAGATCCCTACCCCCTTGTCCTTAGCTCAGGATGTCATATAAGCCTGGATCGCCCGTCTTTTAACCTGTCCATGTGAGGCTTCTGTATGTACAAAATTAAATTTGCTTTTCTCTTCTTCATCTGCCTTGTGTCAATTTAATTATTAGACCAGCCAAAAGAACCAAGAAGGGTAGAATAAAATGTTCCTCCCCTAGAGTAAAAGCCAAATTAATAGGGGAGCCACATTATTCAGAAACAGTTACATGAAACTTAAAAAAAAAAATTTTTTTTTAAGCAAAAGTTAATTTCTTGATATTTACAAAAGTTAATTCCTGGCTATTTACAGATCTAATCATGACCCTTGCCCACTGACCATGGCCATATTCGATGGGTGGGATCACCGAGGTTGTTTTAGTAGGACATTATCCAGTGTCAACTTGAATCTATTTTTTTTTTTTAAAGAAAAACCATTAACTTAAAAGTGTTATCATCAAGATAAAAGGGTCATTAAAATCTCCTTTCACCCACCAAACTATGCCATGGACTGAAAAATGAAAATAAAAAACTCTCACTATTTCTTGTTTCTTCTCTCAGCAAGGATGGGGTTCAGAACACACTAGTCCAAAATATGAAGTGAATTCACATAGTGAATATTTTAAGTTGAAGGAATTTGAGAAATGGTGGGTTTAGAAAGGACTTTCTGACCTTCCCCAGAAACAGGTCACAAGACCCTCATGGGAAAGGTGCCCTTCCCACACCTGAAGGAAAGAAGCATCCTATCTTCAACACAGAGAGACTCTAATAGGGATCTAGATGGATGGGCCTTGCTAAAATTCCCCAAGTTTACTACTCTTAGCTCATACCCCTCTGTTCTCTCACATTTCCCCACTACTGGCCACTCTCATCACACCTAGTTTGAAAACACTCAGCTTTGATCATTACTTTGGGTTTTTGCTTCTATATGAAGTCTCCCATATCATATAAAACGCATCCTATATAATAAAAGGCTAATATGCAAATTGACAAAACAGTAGAATAACCAATTGCTGTGACATGCACTGACCACCAGGGGGCAGATGCTAAATACAAGAGGAGCTCCCCTCTCACAGGGGGAGCTCCCCTCAGCCAGAAGCTGGGCTCACCACTGGGGAGTGCAGTGGTGGTGGCAGGAGCCTTTCCTGCCTCTGCAGCAGCGCTTAGGACGTCCAACTGGGAAGTGGGAGCGGGCCTAAGCGTCAGTTGGACGTCCCCTGAGGACTCCCAGATTGGGAGAGGGTGCAGGCCGGGCTGAGGGGACAACACTCACTCCCCTGCCCCCCACCCCCCGCCCCAAGTTCATGAATTTCCTGTGTCAGGCCTCTAGTATTAAATAAATATGTATGTTTCCCCCCACCCCCCTCTTGTATGTCTTTTGTTACAGAGCTTCAGATGAGAACCTAGAATGGTAAATGGAAAATATTGATTTCTGCCCTATAGCAAGCAAAAGAGAAATAAGCGGGAAAGACATGCCCTTTCCATATAGACCATATAGGCGTTTTATGAAAAATACTTTCTCCAAATGGTTCTCACTATCAAGGAGGCGGCCCAGGTGTTGCTATTCACATCACCTGCTCAGGCAGAGCACCTGGCGAACACCATGTGGTCTTTCTTCAGGCAATTTTCAAGTTGTCTTTTTAGATTTCTTATGCTGGAATTGCATGCACACCAAAGATGAGGAACATATAACATCAGGGGAGGGGGGGAAAGAAGAGAGTCCCATGTAAATGCATTGTGCAAGGTGTTCTTCCTGGATCCTCCCTCGCCTTACAGTTGCTTCACGTTATGCCTTTCAGTCCAGGAAAATTCCCCATAGCATTTTTCGAGCAAGAGCAACATTGTACTGCTTGGTCCCCCCTCAGAGATGATTAGCTAACAGCCCGTATTTGGCTCCTGTTGCTATTTCTTTCTCAGCCAAGTCTTGATTCCCTGAAGCACTTCTGATGTGGTTCTTGGAACTGTCTCCAATGTGCTAGCACTGATCTGCCCCAAGCAAAATGCTTTGCCCATCTGTGCCAGGAAGATGTTTGCATTGTTTTCCATCAATCTTGCTCTCTCCAAAGGAAGTGGATGAGAAAGAATGTCTTATTCCATTGTTGCCACTGTCCCATAACAAGAACCTTTGGTTCTCACTTA
This sequence comes from Pipistrellus kuhlii, assembly GCF_014108245.1. Taxonomy (NCBI): domain Eukaryota; kingdom Metazoa; phylum Chordata; class Mammalia; order Chiroptera; family Vespertilionidae; genus Pipistrellus; species Pipistrellus kuhlii. Next base: position 10,042,806 of record NW_023425493.1, read on the forward strand.
GGGAACATCGAGCCAGGAAAGTCAAATTGCATTGCTTTGGTAGTTAAACCTTAGTGGATATAAGACTGTAAAGTAGGTGATGTGTATCTTGAATTCTTTCTCACTTTCCTCTGCAGAGCACCCATTGCTGTAGCATCTCCACTTCCTATCATTGTTCCCATAGACCCCCACTATCAACCTTGACTGTTTTCACTATCTCTGTTTTCTAAGACTTTTCCCCCCCCAAATTCACATAACAGCAGTTTATCTTATTGTTCCCACTGATGTGACAAAGGAATTAGAATCCAAAAAATAATAATAATTGTGACATAATTTTGAGGCCCCTGTGGGCCACCACTAAGCTATTTTTGAGAGAAAGCAACTATATTGACTCATCACTTCACAGCACATAGAAACACCGACCAGCTGTCCAATAGGGATTCGATAACTATTTGCTGGTTTCATTTTAGCAATAGGAGATAAACCTTCTCATTGTTCCCATCATTTCAAGTTGAACTGTACCTATAGATACCAACATTCATTTGAAAATAAAGTGATTCTGGAACAAGTATCTGGTAACATTTTAACTGCTTTTAAAACTTCACTGTACACAGAAATCACTAGGGAATCTTGCTAAAATGCAGATTTTTATTTATAAGGTTTGGGGAGGGGTCTAAAATCCTACTCTGATGCCATGCCTATGCCACCAAGTTTTCTGAGTTCTTATACCTAATTATTTAACTGGTGGCCTTGAGGAACTCCCAAACTTGCAATGGGTGTCAGAAATGATTGGTCTTGCAGACGAGACTGTTTCCTCTAACTTATCAACTTTGAAAACATTGTGCCAAGTGAATGAAGGGAGACAGAAAATGCCACATATCATATGGTTGCATTTTTATGAAATGTTCAGCATAGGCAAATCCATAGACACATGGAAAGTGGATTAGTGGTTACCAGGGGCTTAGACAGGGAAGAATGGGGAGTGACTGCTAAGGGGTGCAGGTAGGGGTTTTTTTTTTTTTGGAGTGATGAAAATGTTTTGGAATTAGACATGGTGATGGTTGCACAATTTTGTTAATATAATAAAACCCAGGGAATTGTATACTTTAAAAGGTTGAATTTTATAGTGTGTAGCTCAGTCTTGGCACCCAGTAGATTACCCTTGAACAGGCCTAGAGATGAAGAAAAAACTGGGGGGTATCTGGAGCTGGTAATTCAGCTTTCCCAATGCACCCCTGAACATAAATCTGGGGGTGTAATTCTTCAGCACCCTCTGTTGGACTCCTCAGGAGCAACCCCTGGGAGAAGCTGGGGAGGAGCAGTAACAACCTGAAGTCAGCAGCCCCTCATCTCACCAATACCCTTTGGATGGCAGTAAAGTTCAGCACCAGGTTCTCCATAGCAAAAGAACAAAACTCTTGTCTTAAAAAGTTGTTTTAAAAATAAACACCTTTTCTGTTTGTGTTTCTCATTACAGTGCCACTTTTGAGTCCTCCAGAAAGGGTCCAGCTGTATATTGGCCCTTAGACCTTTGACAGCTACTCCAATTGCCAGGAGGTCCACTAGCAGTGATGGCTCTCAGAATTTTAATTGTGAAGTTTCTGCCAAGCCATTAACGTGGAACCAGAGTCCAGAAATGAAAGAAAATTAGAAATGAGAAGAAAACCAACCTCACCTGCTTCTGGACGGTCACCTCTCCCCTGGGCCAGGACAAGTTTTCCTCCGAAGTTGTTCTTTGCTGACATAGTGGGAGGAACCCTAGGATATGAGTCCTGGTTCTGCCACCGATTCATCACATGGTCTCGGGCAAGTCATTGTGCTGCACCAGTGTCACAATGACACTGAGAGGGGGCGGTGAAGGATTAGAAAAGACAGACAAGAGAAGAAAGCTGGGTCTGGGTGGGGCACTGCCCTTTCTGATGGAGACAATGCCACAGCCTGTAAGCTGCGTCTTTATTTGATAGATTCCACAAGGCAAAGTAAGAATGTGGTCAAGATGTTTACAACATTCTCCTCGGTTTCAAACCTACTCAATTACATGCACCTGAACTCTATCAAGCCCACATCACCCAGGCACATGGGGCCACGTGTTCGGACCACAGGTTCAAGCTTACAACTATAGGCTCTGGCTGTAACTGTGCTGGGAGGGCTCTGCCCTCCAAGCTGGGACTTGCACATGGCCATGAGAGGACTGTGCCCTCTCCTTAGTCCGAGGCTTGAACCTGTCCAAACACTGTAGCCGCTCTCCACAAGTCATTAAGCATTTCTGGTATTCCTAAAGATAGGATGCCAATGCCTCGCCTGCTCAGCTCTCTAAGTGCTACCTGGACAAGGCACTTCTGTAGATAATTTCTGCAGAGTGAGGCAGGGTGAAGAGGGATGCATGCCCAGGGCTCCCCGGGAACACCCCAGAAGAGCAGCCACTGAACCTAAGGTTGGGTTGGGAAAGCTTTCTGCACAGAGACACAAGTGGATTAAAAGAAAACATTCTTTCACAAGAATTTGTTCGCTGTTAAAGACTATAAGAGGACACATCTAAAAACAAACATTTTTAGCCCCACACAGTTTGGCTCAGTGGATAGAGCATCAGCCCATAGACTGAAGGGTTCCAGGTTCTATTCTGGTCAAGGGCATGTACCTTGGTTGCAGGCTTGGTCTCTTCCCCTCCCTTCCACTCTCTAAAAATCAATGGAAAAATATCCTTCAGGTGAGGATTAATAAAAATAAATAAATAAAATCAATTAAAAATTAGAATTTTTTATTTTATTTTATTATATTATTATTATTTTTTTTTTACAGAGAGGTAGGGAGAGGGAGGGATAGAGAGTTAGAAACATTGATGAGAGAAAAACAATTAGCTGCCTCCTGCACACCCCCTACTAGGGTTGTGCCCACAATTGAACCTGGGACCCTTTAGTCCTCAGGCGGAGGCTCCATCTACTGAGCCAAACTGATTTGGGCTAAAAAAGCATTTTTAATGGGTTTTCAAACTGATTGTGTCTCAAGCATCGTGGTGGCAATTTCACTTCCTCCATGGACATGTAATCACATTTAATCCTTTTCCTGAATCCTTGCAACAAACATTCCAGAGGTTATTATGCTCCCCGTCCTACATTAAGCACACAAAGTTTTCATAACTTGCTTAAATTTAATGTGACTGGTGCGTGACAGAGATGGGTTTTGAACCACAGCTTTCAGACCATAACACCCAAGTTCTGTCTACACTACAGTGCTGTGGTTCTCAGATCTGATGATAATCAAAACTGCCTCAGGGGTTATGAGGATTAATAGGCCCAGGACCAACTGCTACATCCTGTTATCCGTCTCCTCTATCCTTAAGGGGCTTCTTAAAATTTCATTTTTAACAGTGTTGCATCTTGCATGTTCTCCCTGCCTATTTCTTTCCCAGAAAATCCTCTGGATCATGTCCAGGAGGCAGCATAGAATAGTGGGCACATCCACAAGTTTGGAGCCAGTATCTGAGCTGGAATCTTTGCCAGCTATATAACCTTAAGCAACTTATTTAACTTTGTTAAACCAGCTAATTCAACTGTGCAAGGGAAATAATGCCTCCTTCGAGGGATTGTTACAAAGATTAAATCAGTTAATGATCCAAAATGGCTAACAAAGGGCTAGGCACAGGGTAAGTATGGAATAAATTGCACCTTGTGTTGCTTGACTCCACCCTGTTTAGAGGACAAGGAACAGCAGTGAAAGGAGCCAAAATCCAAATCCCTTTAAAGTCTGTCCCTGATAAGGGACAGTTCTGCCCAGGTGACCTCCACTAAGCACATGAATGCTGCCTCAAGAAATCTCAAGAAATCCAAATGTTTCCTGTGACTCTTGTTTTCTAAAAGAACTTAGAAATGACAAAACAAAGATTACACTGCTTCACAATTAGACATTTGGATGCTGATGAAAATCCCCTTGTTTTTAAAATATATTTTTCTCAATTTCAGAGAGGAAGAAAGGGAAAGAAACATTAATGAAGAGAGAGAATCATTGATTGGCTGACTCGTGCATGCCCCCTACTAGGGATCAAATCTGAAGCCCTGCCATGTGCCCTGACCGGGGAATCTAACCGTGACCTCCTGATTCATAGGTATACGTTCAACCACTGAGCCACACCAGCTGGGCTTAATCATTAATCAAAGATCACCTACTATATACTAGTCACTGGGAGATAAAAGAGAGATAAGCAGAACACAATCCTTGCCCTTGAACTCACGGTTTATTACAGAGGGTTAGAGGAGGCCATAAATGACCACAATATAAGGAGCAATAGGAGAAGCCACATGAGAGAAGAAAAGTACTCTGAGAGTTCCAGGGAGGGAGAATTTAACCTTCATTTGGATCAAGACTTCATGAAGGAGGAGAATTCACACAACATGAAAGATAGATAGGATTTTCAAAAAGTGAATATGAAACCAGACAATCAATGGGCTCGGGCTGCCTGTCACTACTTGAGCCAATTAAGCAGAGACAGGATTGAATCCAATCCTGCTTCCAGTATGGGAGAGCAGCAAGTCATCCCCAAAAATCTGCTCTGCATCCCTTCCTCCCCCCATAAGCCTGTTGCTTATATTGGGCAGGAGGAAGATTACAGGGGGAAATAGGCAAAAGGAATAAGAATGGGTATGCAAAATGGGTATTACAGGCAATGTGGGCTGGGCGGGCCTCCATTGTTTGGGCAACAAGAATGTTAATCTTGCCATATACCGTATTTTTCGGACCATAAGACGCTCCGGACCATAAGACGCACCAGTTTTTAGAGAAGGGAAATGAAGAAAAAAAGATTCTGAAACAAATAGTGTCCTAAAATATTTTATGTGCATTAAAACCCAACATCACAGTCATAAACACATGTAATCAACCCTGTAAAGTAAACAGCAGCATTTAGAACCATTTTAGAGCCGGGCAAGCACACAGAGACCACACAGAGCCGGGCAAGTAAAAAAACTTTTTTTAAAAAGTATATGTGTAGGCTATATGTGGACCATAAGATGCAGGGACTTGGGAAAAAGTGCGTCTTATGATCTGAAAAATATGGTAATAGGAGGTTCTTTTTTTAAAAATATCTTATTGATTTTTACCAAGAGGAAGGGAGAGGGATAGAGAGTTAGAAACATCCGCCATGAGAGAGAAACATCTATCAGCTGCTTCCTGCACACCCCCTACTGGGGATGTGCCCACAACCAAATTACATGCCCTTGACCAGAATGGAACCTGGGACGCCTGAGTCCACAGGCCAATGTTCTATCCACTGAGCCAAACTAGTTAGGCTAATAGGAAGTTCTTGAATGAGACTGAATTGCATTTCAAGGTTGACTTTCAGGTCCAAGGCTGACTCCCGGATCCTGGGGGCATACATTTTCCTCCCAGTCCAGTTAGAATGTGCTTTCTTTAATCAGAACAAACCAATCATGGTTAACAACATGATTACTATTTCTTACAACCAATAGTCCCAATATTCTATTTCTGCCCCTAACCAAGGGGGCAGGCCAGAGATGTCAAGAGAACACTGCAGGTGGAAGGGATAGCATCAGCCAAGGCAGGGAGGTGGCGTGAGGTCTGTCTTGTCTGAAGAACATCAAGAACTCGCCTTTGCCCAGCACCAAAGAGAGACACGCATGTAAGTGGTGGGAGGAAAAGCAGGAGAGGTGGGTGGTGGCCATACAGGGGAAGCTTTCTAATTCTGGGGTGGAGGGAGGGCAGAGATGAACTCAATTTAGGAATAAAGAGCCAATAAAGCATTTTGAATGGGGGAGCAATATGATTGGATGTTTTTGTCACAGTTCATTAATCATGTGCTAAACAGTACCTCTCAGGAGGTGATAAAGATGAAATGAGTCCAAATCAGTAAAGCATCTGACAAAACTTAAAAAGTGCAACATTGATTCTACTTCTCTTCTCCCTTTTACAGCACCCAAAAAATCCAGTGTTTTCTGATTCTGAGTGTCTGCAACTTGCAAAAAATTGGGCCTAGGGTCTTGTTAAGACTCTGCTGGATGTGAATCTTTTCTTCCTTCCCAGGACCCAGCCACAGGAGCTACCCTGTGACCTGGGTCTAGAAAACCTCTAGGCAGAAGCCAGAGGGTATGTTTATATGACCTGTAGCTGTTTATCTCGGCCCCAAGAACTTAGAATTCCACAGCAGGAGCCCAGGCAACCTCACGCTCCCTGTCTGCATCCAGCCCGCTGGCAGGGAAGCTGGCCCTCGCTCATCTTTTTTAATGTCTCTCTTTAGAGGCTCAGTTTGATTGACCAGCCACTGTCACTTGGCATTCAGGAAGTGTGCCTTCACTCATCCTCTCTCCACCTCATGGAGCTTACAGCGTGATTTGGGAGTCTGTAGCCTTTCATTTTCCCCTCCTTCTGCGAGGAGTCTTTTCTCCCTAATATGAACCTTCTAGCAGCTTCATCAGGGCCATTGTTCCGAGGAGGCGGGTCTTCTCACAATGGATACCTGATGACTTTCTCCTTTCTGCAGACAAATCAGTCCTTGGAGAAAGGCCTCATTACTGCTCTCCTGCCATTAGTCTGAACAGGCCTGCTCCGGGCCACGCTCCGGCCCCTCCACGGAGGGAGGGCAGAAGGCAAGGAGAGTCTGTTTCTTGCCATTCATTTTTTTAAAACGTGGCTGCGAAAATACTTTCCCCGCTAATGGTATTTGAAGGAGACACAACTTGAGCACTCCTCAACCCTCACATCGTCTTGCAAAGTCTTTTATAGACTCCGAAGTTAACTGCTTTTTTTCTGAGGTTCCTCCTGTCTCATCTAACTTGCTGCTTCATCTCCCCAGAGATAAAAAACGCACTGACCTCTCCCCGCCTCAAGCATCTCAGTGTCTTAAAATCAAAACCAGCTTTTCTGCTCCCTCCCCCTACGTAATTGCCCTTTCCTTTTGCTCTCACACCTGCAGCCTAGCTTCCCCCCAGCACACTCAAAAATCATGAATTAAGTGTCCATTGTGGTTAAGGCGCTGTAATAGGCCTGGGGGGGGGGGATAAATTACCCCTCCACCTTCTCTACTTCACATTCTTATATATCAGATAGGCCCCTTCTTCTAAAGGGCCAATCCTTCATAAGGCCTGAGTCCTTCTCCCACCTGATTTGCTTGTGATGTCCTCCAGGCAACAGACAAGTTGTCAAAGCAAGTATTTAATTACAGCTACTCATTAGGAAATACTTAAATCTGGATTTCCTAATCTAACTCTTTCTAAATTTCAACACGAAACCCCATGGAATTAGTTTCTTGCTCAGTCTTTGGCTGCCTGTTGGAGAAGGGGAAATAAGCTATTCAAGTTAAACTGAAAAGTCAACATCCAGATACTGGTAAAGGGGGGTAGAGAGGGGAGGAAACGTAGAGATCTATATTCACAGGTGAATTGAAAGAAAGAAAGATAGAAAGAAAGGAAGGAAGGAAGGAAGGAAGGAAGGAAGGAAGGAAGGAAGGAAGGAAGGAAGGAAGGAAGGAAGGAAGGAAGGAACTCATGGAGAGAAATTTAGTGTTATAATTGAACTAGAGGTCCTTGTATGAATTTGTGAATGGGTGGGGTCCCGAGGGAAGAGGGAGGGAAGGGGGGGACCAGGATGCGATTTGCTCTCCGGGCAGGTAGTGGGATGACCTTGCCAGCCTGGGATCCGGATCTGTCTCCCTGACATTTGCACTGGTTGTTGGGAACCACCTGGCAGCCACTCTTATATATTATTTCTTCCTTACAGAGTGTCTAGGGAGGGGAAGTGGCTACAGTGCCCAAAGCTGACTTCCAGGAAGCTGGTGGCACTGTTGGAATTGTGCCAGTGGCACTGGTCCATCAGTGCCTGGCCCATTCTCCAGAGATTGGACCTGCAGGACTACTGAGGGAGGGAGTTACTGCTGCCAGGCTGGTTGGTCACCAGGATGGGTTGGTCAGCTGAGCAGGCTTCCACTGTGGGAGCTCACTGACCATCAGGAGGCAGCTCCTGCATTGAGCATCTGCCCCCCTGGTGACCAGGGCACATCAGAGCAACCAGTGGTTCCAGTGGTTCTGGTCATTCCAGTCATTCAGTCATTCGGCTGCTTAGGCTTTTATATATATAGATATAGATCATTTATGGAAGAAAAGCAAATACTGCAGCCTTCACTAACAATTACCTCTAAAGAGCAAAATCTGAAGGCAATTAGATTATGTTAAACAGAGAGTTATGGGCATTGATTCGAGTAAATGAACATGGACAGCCAACATAGTTTTGATAGTGGAGCCGCACCCTCCTCTCTGTCTCCCTTCATCCCTGTCACCCTTGATGACTGAGCAGAGCCAACACTCCATTGCCCAAGCCATGGGTAGGAGGCACTAAACCTTCCTGAGGTCCAAGGCCTCCTCTGTGGGAACTGGGGCTTTGCATGCATCATCTCACCTTCCCAACTGTTGGATTTAGTTATTGGCATCTCCTTTCACACTGAGGGTCTCCTTTACTTATTTCCTTATTCTTGGCTGCAATGCAGTGAGCTGGGGTCATTGCATAAATGACACTTTGCTTTAGTCCCATTAAAGATTAGTATCCAAATGCTAAGGGAAGAGCTAAGAACAGGGATTTTCCTTCACCCCAGTGGACCATTTCACATAGATTCATTTAGAAGTTCCTATAGATTCACCAGCTATAAGTAAACTAGGAACAAATCCCAATGCCACCCCCTATCCTTCTAGCCCCTGTAGGGAAGATAAGGGGAATAGTTTCTAGTCTAGGACAATAGTGCTCACAGCTCCAAACAGGGTGAGGACAGTGCTGATGGATGGACACTGTCTTGGTGGCCTGTGAATTCTGCAAAAGTGCTGAGTCCTCTTTCGGTCAGGAAGGGTGGTCAGTTTTATTGGCAGGTTCCAGCATGGACAGGTATGCTAGGGTATCCCAGAGGGAAGTGGCTACCTGAAGTGGGCATGGCTCTTAGAACGTATGGTTAGATACCCATGTGCTGAGAATCATGCCAGAAGTTGTACTAATTCTTTTATATACGTGTATGTGTGTGTGTGTGTGTGTGTGTGTGTGTTTATTGACTTTTAGAGAGAGAGGACTAAAGAGAGAGAGAGAAATATCGATAAGAGTGAAGCATTGATCAGCTGCCTTCTGCGTGCCCCCTTCTAGGCATGAAGCCTGCAACCTAGGCATGTAACCGGACTGGGAATTGAACCAGCAACCTCTTGGTTCATGGGTCTCACCAGCCGGGCTGTACTAATTCTTTCCAATCATATCCTTCAGAGTCAGCCATGGCTTTCTAAAACCTAACATAGCATTTGTACCTAAATTAAAACAACATCACTGTAATAAAATTGAATCTCTTTACAACCAGACTTCTTCATTTCAAATATTGATAAGAACGTACCTACTTCTTATAGGTGCAATGATGATTAAATGAGATTATGCAGCTAAGCAGGTAGAACAGTGTCTGACATGTCCCTAAAGGTAGTCGACTCTTATTATTACTGCTGTTATTATACATTAAAGCCTATAAGCTGTAACTTACTTCAGGTAGAAGCTGGGGTCCAATTGGAGAAAGTCATTTCAAGGTTTAGCCCTATTAAAAAAAAAGGAAATTTCTGGGGCATCCATATCATACACATCCAGAGAAGGTAGGCCTTGCAGTGGTATGTCTTCCTTTCCAGTCTCAGCGAAAGCCTGCTGAGTGGAAGCAGGGGGAGTCAGGTAAAGGTCCCGCAGCCCAGCGGGCCATTCTTGACAATAAGTACAGGCTATTTTCCGCTCATCTGGCAGTGGGGTTTGGCCAGCGGCTGAGTTGCAGCTCATGGGATGCATGAAGAAATGATGAGTGGCACTTTCAGGCCCATATAAACTCTCACATGGGAGCCTCCATTCTGTCTTTTTCCCCCACATATCCTGGCTGAATGGGGAAGCTTTCAAATCCCTGGAGGACAGTGGAACTATAACATGGCCCATCACCCAGGAAAGACAGCATGGACATGGGACTGCGACATGAGCGAAAAGTGAGCTTTTGTGGTATTAAGCCGTAAGTACAGTGCCCTTTGTGATTCATTTTCCACAAATATTGTTCATTCTCTCTTTGTATAGCAAGCTAATAAAGGACACAATGATGCATATAACAAATATAAGATAAGAAGAAAAGTCTTAGACCTTTTCCATTAAAAAAAAAATACTATCCTTGCTTAATGGCATAAAAAGCTTCCAATAAGCTGACTATAGCAGAAAGGATTGCTAAGTAAATCTTATTTCCATAATGAGAAAAAGACAGTCCCCTATGTGGTAAAATTATGTGCTTGAAACTATAACAAATACTATATGAATGGGATCTGTGAAGGGAAAGCGGGATAACATATCACAGTGATGCATTACCATCAGCTATAAGGAAATGAGCAATAACATCGGGCATTATCCTAGACTGCAAAAGAAGTATCAGAGTTATATCAGCTTCCAGAATGTCACTGCAACCACCTCATCAGGGAGGTTCTGCCCCTTTATCCAGTGGTGGCAACAAGGAGGAGCTGGCTGACGACCAGGCGGGGACGCCTACCCTGGGTGGGGATGGCTAGAGGACAGCTGTGTCCCCTGCACACCTTGAGAGCTTGTGTCCAAGGAAAGGAGCCAGATGATTCTGCACAACCTCCAAATTCCTTCAGTTTTGCAATTGCTGTTTTGGCGCTTCTTGACATAATAATGTTGTAACTTATTTTGTAAAATTTTCCAATGAGAGAGAGAGAGAGAGAGAGAGAGAGAGAGAGAGAGAGAGAGAGAGAGAGAGAGAGAGAGAAGAAGAAGAAGAAGAAGAAGAAGAAGAAGAAGAAGAAGAAGGAGGAGGAGGAGGAGGAGGAGGAGGAGGAGGAGGAGGAGGAGGAGGAGGAGGAAGAGGGGGAGAAAGGAAGGAAGGAAGGAAGGAAGGAAGGAAGGAAGGAAGGAAGGAAGGAAGGAAGGAAGGAAGGAAGGAAGGAGTTTGCATGTAATGAGGCCTTCATGGCTGATTTCCTGATGCTCTTTTGGAAATAAAATGATACTGATTGGCATTACCTGAGCTCTTACTAACTCAGGGGCTAAGAGAGGTGGAAGGAATGTGGATACTCTCATCAAGAAGAGGTATCTGTATTTCAAAGCAGGAAGGTCATTTTGCAGCTTCCCTGTTTATCTGAGAGAGAGAGAAAATAAGTTAGGGATAAAGAAAATAGCTAAGATCTAGTGTTAATTGAAGATCAATCAGAAGTGAACCTGCATTACTTCCAAAATGATAGTGCTAATTGATGAAAAGCTAGGATTCCGTTTACAAGCAGATGGTGCACATGCAAATTTTCACAATCCAAGTAATCAAAAATGTAGCTCTCCTGCCATATTTGTTTACCCCTTCAACATCCAGAAATGAGCACCTTCCAAGACGCATAGGTGAGAGAAACAAATTTCCTTTTTTTGTTTGTTTAATTGGTTTAATTGAGTGGGTACCCACATTGTGGATGGGTGGGGGCAGGGTTTGGGCAGTGAGTCAATACATACATATGACCAAACATAAATTGCCAGTAAGCTTTCTGTTGAACTGCTATTGCGCATGAAATCTCTGTTCCCAGCAATAAGAAATTTGCAGGCCGGTCACATTCATCACCAGGAAAAGCCCTGGATTTTATGCTGCTGTTGTATTTGGTGGCTTGTTTTAATTAGAGACCGGGAAATTGATCAGTTTTAGCCTACCGAGCACGGATTTGGGCTTAGGTTCTTATTCCTGTCGCCATTTTCAGAATTAATTTCTGCAATTCTTCAGCTGCATCAGCACTTGACCCCGAGTTCACATAAATCCAAACAGCTGGTGGAGTTGGCCAATGCAAACAAGCAAATTCATAAAGTAAAAATAAAATAAAATAAAAATCACTGTTTAAGTGAAAAAGGTGATCTCAATGCAGTAGCAAGAGCTTAAACTCCACCTTTTTAATGAGAAGCAAAAAGCTGTGGACAGAATTTACTCTGAAGGCACCTTAGCAAAGACAAAATTTAAGGTAAAACATATGTTTCTATTTTTCATTTTATTAAAGAAAATATAAAATGCTTTAAATTTTTTTTTTTTAAGAGGGAAAAGTAGAGAGAGAAACATCCACTGGTTGCCTCTTGCATGCACCCTGACCAGGACCAAACCTGTAAACTGGGTATGTGCCCTGACCAGGAATGGAACTGGCAACCTTTAGGCGCACGAGACAATGCTCAACCAACCAAGCCACACTAGAGCAAAACAAATGTTTTTTTTAAATGGCACTATCTCAACAACCTAAAGAGCCTATGGCAGGATACCCACATATAGCTTTTAACCCTGAATGAATGTAGCATTCTGTAAACACTTGCCCATGTTTCCTCTCTCTCTCTCTCTCTCTCTCTCTCTCTCTCTCTCTCTCTCTCTCTCACACACACACACACACACACACACACACACACCAGGCCAAAGATGGCATGCTGTCCTTAACAGACACATGCAGCATTTAATGAAAGCCATTATTTTGGAAGCAAATGATTCCTTTCATTTTTAAGATAGTAATATCAAGTACAACGTGAACTTGCATTTCAGAAAAACAGTGGTACACAGGTGATTTAGAATGGTAAACAAGGAAGAGGAAGAGGAGAAGGGGGCTTTGGAAGGAAAAGATCTCACCAGACGAGGAAAGGAATGTTCTGTAAGAAATAAAAGCCACACCACTCTAGAGCACAGCCAAGCACGACCTATCTGCCTGCTTACATGCATGAACAGACATGGAACGAGTCAGCTGTCCCTCAGCTCCTCCAGGCATCTCCGAGAGGACAGTGGGTGAGGGTCAAGGGACATGGGTCTGTTCTGGGGACCAACCAGCCACATGAGACACTGACCAAGCCCTGCACACTCTCTGGGTCCCCATTTCCTCATCTACAGAAGGGGTTTATACCATTCAGAGTTGCCCAAAATGAGTTTGTCAAAACTCCAGTTCCAAGGATGATTTTATAAGGTGAAAAAGTAAAAAAAATACTGATTTACATTAAAATAAATGGTTCTGCTGAAACTGGTTTGGCTCAGTGGATAGAGCATCGGCCTGCGGACTGAAGGGTCCCGGGTTCGATTCCAGTCAAGGGCATGTACATTGGTTGTGGGCACATCCCCAGTAGAGAGTGTGCAGGAGGCAGCTGATCAATGATTCTCTCTCATCGATGCTTCTGACTCTCTGTCCCTTTCTCTTCCTCTCTGTAAAAAATCAATAAAATATATTTTTTAAAAATAAATAAAATAAATAAAGTAAATGGTTCTATAGTCAATAAAATTAGGGAAACACGGGGTTAAACACAGGCGGTATTTTTACTACAGAGCCTGTCAGCCTGTGGTATTGTGTGTCATAGGCATGTTACTTCTCTTCCTGGCACACACTCATGTCCTGTTTGTTTACTATATATCATCCACTTGGCCCTCCAATCAGAATGCCAGCTCCATGAGGATAAGGCCCTGGTTTGCCTTGAAGGGCAGTGATATGTTGACGAAGGCTAGTTCTGTGGGTGTATAACCTCTATTTAGGTAGATCCAACACTTGATGGGTCTACTAATGCTCTGTGGTCGCTGGAGTAAAATTCTTCATACTTTTTGACAATGTAACCCAGATTTTCATTTGTCACTGGGCCCTGAAAATTACAGATCCTGTCCTGATATTAACCAAAAGTACACACTCCAGAGACAGGTAACTGACTAACGCCCAGTTCTGCCACTTGCTGCCTGTTTGGTTTTGGGCAACTTAGTTTGACCCTGGTGACCCTCAGTTTCCTCATCCATTAAACGGGATGATAATGACTGGACATGCTCATAGGGCTACTACAAAGTTTAAATGAGTTAGTGTAAGCAGGACACTTTGAGTTGGGTCTGGAATGTTGAAAGTATCATTTATGCCTGACATATCACAGCCCACCTCCCAATAGAGAGTAGCATCACATATATAATTATTAAATTAATGAGTAAACATGCTGCCATGTTCATGCTAATTTTCCAAAAAGGAAAATATATTACATAGATGGCCATTGTACCATTTGACTTCAGAAACTGTGCTCTTCCAAAAGGTATACAATGAAGGTTTCTTTTTTCTTTTTTAACCCTTTCTGCTAGCCACCCCACATCTCTCCTTGGAGACAACCAATGCCACGGATTTAAGTATCTTTCCGATAGTTTACGCAGATACAAGCAAATGTATAATTTTAAATTTTTACCATTTGTGTCACATAACATATGTGTGTGTGTGTGTGTATTTGTGACATATGTCTTTTGATGAGAATCCCTTCTTTTAGCTTCCTACCTGTGTTGCTTCCTCAAATACCCGTGAATTCAGGAGAGTTGAGCCGGCCTTTATTTTCTGTATTCTCATAGTTCCTAACACAGGGCAAGGCACACAGACACTTGCTTTATCAATGCACATTTCATAGACACTGGCTTTATCAATGCACAGTTTGACTTTACTCTTCTCTCTGTGTATTTCCCTCCTTCTACCTCTCCCTCTCTCCAGCTCTCCTTTCTCTATCTTTTAATGCAGCTCTTCTGAGTAGCACATGCTAACTTCCTTTCAGCTTCTTATATTGATTTTTAAGAAATCCACAAAGTCTCCTGAAAAGAGAGAATACACGGGAAGACAAACATCAGACACAAAATAGCTGAAGGACATTTGCTTTTAGAATAGTCCAGGGTGGCTTTATTTGGCCAGATAAATGTTTTCCCTTTAATGGGAAGCAAAGACTTCAGCTACATAGAGACACCCGAGTCCCCACATAATCACAAGTGCACCTCTGGAGAGCCAAAGGCCAAGTGGGGAGCTAGAGTCACCTCCAACCACAAGAAGGTGATTCAGGACTCGCTGGGCTTCAGCCACTACCCACATTCCCTGGGAGTCAGTGACACACACACACACACACACACACACACACACACACACACACATAGGCATCTCCTCGCTGGTAGCCTATTTGGGGGCTAGCAAGCATGAGCGCTCCCTTCAGCACCTCTGGGCCATCCCCACCATGGGCATTTCCCCAGGCGCCTGTATTTCCCTCACACTCCAGGTACCTCTGAGAGGCAGCGGCAACTCCTGGTGCCCAGGAAATCAGCAAGGAAGTCAAGGCACCGTGGCGAGTCCTGCGGCTGCAGCTGCTCCCGCCGTCCATTAATAATGGAGGCACAGAAATCACATCAGTTAAGGTTTTACTTAACTTTGAGGTCAACAAGAGCCTATTTGCTTAGGCAGTGTGCAGAAGAGAAGCAAGCGCTGGCTCTTGGATCATCTGTGCTTGGCTTTTCATTTTAAAAAAAGGGGGGGGGGGGAGAGTGAATATACTAATGTTCTTCATACCCTTTAAAAAAGTGGGCCTGACCGTTTCTGAAAGTCAGTCTCCTGCCCAATTTTGTGCTCTTTCCTTTCCTCCTCTAGATCACTGGAGCCAACCCGTCTCCTCCTACCCCAAGCCCTTTCTTACTCCTCCCTCCTCCCTCCTGCCATAGAGATACTGCGGGCACAGGCTGGAGAAAGGCTGTGGGAGCTTTGAGTGGCACCTCCAGACCTCAGTCAGTGGATCAGAGTGTAAAGGCAGAGAAGGCGGTGGGGGAAGTGGCCTCAGGACCTTGAAACACCTGTCTTGGCGTGAGCAATTGAATTAGGACGGTGAACTTCAGAGTTCTTTTCTACACTAAGGTTCTGATGTTCAGTGTTTGGGACAAGATAACCGGAGTCCATAAGGTGTAAAGGATGAGGAGTGTGCGAACAGGGTTTGGATCCTGGTTTAATTCCTTACTACGTGCCCTTCATCAAACTACAATACTCTCTACTAGTAATCCTCTATTTCTTCATCTGTGAAGGGGGGTCATGACCGTACTGACCTTCTATGATCACTGTGAGATCTGCCTGACATAGTGCATGAGGGAATAAGTACTCATCAGTTCTTATCAATGACTTCCAATTAATAAAGCACTGATGCCCAGCTGGTGTGGCTCAGTGGTTGAGCAATGACCCATGAGCCAGGAGATTACGGTTCAATTCTGGGTCAAGGCACATGCCCAGGTTGCGGGCCCTATACCCAGTAGGGGGCATGCAGGAGACAGCCTAACAATGATTCTCTCTCATTGATGTTTCTATCTACCTCTCCTTCTTCCTTCTGCTCTGAAATCAATAAAAATGTGGTGTGTTTTTTTTTTTTAAATAAAAAAGCACTGAAATTCTTAACGTAAAGGTTTTTTTGTTTGTTTGTTTGTTTTTAATTTAAGCAAGTGCTTTATTCATTATGGTTATTTTCTCCTAGTGGTTCCCCAGACTCTTCATGGGGAGCTCATGCCTGGCAGCTGCCCTGGCGGAGGCCACCACAGGGAGAGAAGGCGGTGCCTGGCCCGCAGTGGCCACAGCCTGAACATTTGCCTGGGTGCACTGGGAGATTGCGGGAGGAAGCTCAGGGTGCTCCCTATGCAGAACTGCAATTCACCAGCCTCCCCTGGAAAGAGGATTGAAGTGGAGGAGGACTTTCTATCCTGTTTGCAGCCTCCTGGGCATCCTCCACCCTCTCCTCAGTCCTTTGCATGTTTACCAGTCGGAGCCCAGAAAGGAACAGTGCAAGCAATCTGCTGCTGTTATGATTATAATTGTTTATGCTTCTTAATAGGATCATCATCATTCGGATCATTTCTGTTGTTATTCTTACTTAATGCCTACACAGCCCGGCTCTCAAGGTTCACACGCTGGAGATGCCTGGGGTCAGGCTCCTGGGCCAGCCAGGCAGCGAGGACAGTCGCTCTCTTTCACTCACCGCCCAGGGAGCTCCCCCCTAACAGCTCCCCCTTTTTTCTGCCAGCCCTTCTCAGAGACAATCTGGAAGTCATTTCACAAGGTCTGGAGGGAATTGCAATGGTAGTCTCCCGCCACTAGGTGGCAGGCAACGCGACGTGCATTTTCCCAGCAAGCTATTAACAGCCCTCATAAAGGACCCCCCCTGTCTCCAAGCATTTAGTCCCTCTAATAAAATCAGTAAATCTCGGGCTCGTTTCTGATTTCAAGTCTAACTCGCTCCACGTCTGCGAGCACCCTGGGCTTGCCTGTCGTCGCGCTCTGCCCTTCAGGGATTCATCATCACAACCCCTGATGGCTGCAAACCTGTGTGTCTGCAGCGGGTTATAGATTGCAGAGCAGGGCAGCGTTAGCAGCGCTCTTTCGCAGGCGGGGTCTCATATGACAAACAGCCTGGCCATCCGTACAGAACCGGCCACCACGCAGCTCCATTATGCTGATCAGCAGTGCGCACGCAGACACCCACTGATCCATTTGCATCCACTTTCTGTGAGCACAGCTGCTACACAACATCCTGGAAGGACTGGCAGCATCATAAGGAAGTCAACAAGTGAGAGGCATCCCTTGAGCCCAGTCTCTGTGGAACCTGAAGCTGCCACCACGCTTCCCTCCCACCCCGGATGGGGAGGCCAGCAGCTAAAGGCCAAGTTCACCAGGTTGCGCACTTTGGGAGCAGCTTTTCCCAGTTGGACCTGGTAATGCCACCCCATGGGGAGCCTGGTCTGTTCTCTCCTCACAGAAAAAGGAACCAGCTACTGCTTGTCATTTACATATATGCCAGCATGAGTTAAGTCACCCTTGCACTTCAGGAATAAATGAGTTCATTAGAGAAGAGAACGAGTCATTCTTGCCTACATATGTGTGTCAGGGGGGTGTGGGGGGAGAGTGTGGAAGGGATATGCTACTTCCATCTCTTTTAATTTTACAACTCAATCAGAAGAGGTCTGATTCCTTTTCTTAACAACTATTAATAGTAGCCCTGAGCAGGAATCCTTGCACCAGTAGCTCTCTGCAGGGCCTGGCCACTTCACACCCACTGCCCAGAGGCTCTCTGCACTCAGAGGCCCATCCACGGCTGGGCACAGAATGCTTGCCTTGTCTCCATGGTGAGGAAACAAGCATTCTGCCAGGCCGCTCACGCTGCCCGCTCTCAGCGGCCACCCCCCTGGGACTGGGGGACTGGGGCAGGGTTGAGATGATTGAATGCTGCCATCTTGTGTCTATGGGCGCCACCATCTTTGTGATGGAGTGATGGTCAATTTGCATATTATCCTTTTATTATATAGGATGGAAAGCTTTTCTCCAGCCTGAAGTTCAGAGTCACACCACTGCCTATACTGCAGAACACCTTGCTTTCTGGTGTGAACTCCAAATGACTCACATTTATTTCATGAAATCAGCATAAAAGCCAAAAAATGTATTGGTCTGGGGAGTGAGTTTGTCCATCGGGGTAATATTCCTATTAGTGTAGCTATTCAGCTGTGGGGGGGAAAAAACATTGTGTTCCAATAATTAAATAGAGCAGGTGACGGTTATGGCTTCCACATTAGAAACTCTGCTATTTACATATTGCATATATTTTATTACAGGGCTGGAGGGAAATGAACTGTGCATAATTTTCAAAAATTCCTGGTTGCAAGTGGAGGTTATAGAAAGCCACAGCTGCTTCCCTGGACTGGTTTTTAATCAAGAGCCTTCTTCTCCCTCTAGCCCCTGAGAAGGCTCTGTCCAGTCTCCCAGTCATCCTCTGTCCCCTGCCTCCCAGCGCTGGCCTCCAGTGCCTTTTGCAGTGTGTCTTGCTGCTTCTGAATGCAAGATGCATCATAGGGTGCAAATT
The DNA here is from genome assembly GCF_014108245.1 of Pipistrellus kuhlii. Classification (NCBI taxonomy): domain Eukaryota; kingdom Metazoa; phylum Chordata; class Mammalia; order Chiroptera; family Vespertilionidae; genus Pipistrellus; species Pipistrellus kuhlii. The sequence goes on from NW_023425493.1 coordinate 10,061,427, forward strand.
GTGTGAAGGGATTTGCAGAATGGACAGAGCAAAATCTCACCAGTTTCATTTCATCTGTGCCCCGAGCAGACTTTATAAAGCAATAAAGACTGAATGTCTGAGGACTTAAAAGAAATGTGCTGCGTTATCATCATCAATTTATGAAACTCCCACAAGGAAGAAGACATGATCCAAAACAGACAAATTGCACAGTTGCTGCCTCTGGACGTTTAAATGGCAAAGAACGAAATGTTGAAATTGGATATTACTTTTCTGTCTTACCCCCTCTCTCGCCTTCTTTTCTCCTTTCTTCTTCTCCTTTTCTCTTTGCCTCTGAGTTGGGGCATTTTCACTGGCGATTAGAGGTTGGAGGAGGCTCTGGATGTAATAGCTCAGAAGATTACTGAAGTGTGAACCAGTTCTAAACCCTGGATGGGGGCTAGGACAGCAAGGGAAAGTCGCAAGGCGTGTGCTTGCGTGTGTGTGTGTGTGTGTGTGTGTGTGTGTGTGTGTGTAGAGGAGTAAGAGTTAGATGAGGATCAGAAGGAAAAGGAACAGAGATATTCACTCTGCCCTGCATTCACACTCTTGCTGTTACATATTCTTTCTCTCTACTTCCATGGGTCTAATCTTTAGGAATTGTTGACCATAAGGACATTTTCAGGGCCTCCCTCCCTCCCATCTGTGGACAGGACTATAAGCCTCATAGTCACTGTATAAACACGCCTCTGTGTTTATAATGTGTTGGGCATCATGGAAACACAGCTGACCGGGGCACATCACCCTGGAGGATGTCACAGCCCTGTGCAGAGGACAATTCTGTAATCCCAGCACAGAGGAATGTGTTCTAAAAGGGATGAGCAGAGTAATACGGTAGCAATCAATCTGCCCTGACTGGGACAGCCTCGGAGGAGAGGGGACAGCTTATGTGAGGCTGTGGGAGAGAGGGATTCTGCAGGATTCGGGGCAGAGAGAAGGGCACACATGTGGACAAAAGCACAAGCTTCTGTCTGGCGAGGGCATATTCTGATGAAGAACCCTGGAGGTTGAAGTCATGAACTTGGTTGGGGGTCACAGCGAGCTTTTGATTGCATCTAATAACATGTGACTGGAGCTGAGGATTGAAGTAAGGGAGGGTTATTTCTGTTTCTTGTTTTTAAGGGAAATTTCCCCAGAAGAACTTAGTATCTCAAGGAACTCAAGAACAAAAATGTCGGTAGGCCTCGGGAACAAGGGAAGCAGGGGCTTGTATACTGTCAGTGACCAGTCATCCCGGGGGGTTAGGGAGGGAGGGGAAGCACAGCGGGGAGGAGTGCAGAGCAGACAATCGCAGGGGTGCCCACTTCACCACGGACTTCATTCTCACACAACAGAGAAATCCCTCCAGCTTCAAAGAGACAAGACGTGGTCAGACCCAATCGGCTTCCAAGAGGCAGCAACTCTGCTCGGGATTCATTATAGCATCTAGTGATGTTATGGCCAGAAAGTGCTTCTTCCTGGCCAATCTGCTGCCGGTCCAACTCCCTTCAGAGAGCAGGAACCTCTCGCTTCGTGGCCACAGACTCAAAGGCTGTTCCTATAATGTGTCCCCTGGACTCAACAGAGAGTAAAATTGAGTCTACACTGACAAGGAGTTTGAAGTCGGGGAACCAAGAAGAGAGCAAAGAACAGTCCCCCTCCCCCCCCGCCCCAATCAATTAGCATCTGAGTATTTGGGGACGTCTGTCTGTCCTCTTCTGCAGACTGGCTCTGGGGAAGAAACACCCCTCCACACCTATCTCCACCCCAACTCCAGGCAGTTTTTGGGCTGGTTGAGGGCTTAAACGCAGCATGGTTAGCCCTGGAAACAAGAGCTCCTCTCTGCTCTCTGTGGTTCAGTCCTAGCACCAGGGAAGCTCTCCTTACACAAAGCCTGCTGGGCCCGAAGCAGGGGAGCAGGCAGCAGATGAGACGGGGCCCAGCCCATGGCAGAGGAACCGCTTTGCCCAGAGGAGGACCTGCCCTGAGACTTTATTGCCTTTGACATACGCTCAGCACTTCCTGAAAGAGTGAGGAGCCTGAAAACCAGGATGTTAAGGGCCCAGCCATGGGCGGGGAAAGAGGCATATCCGTGCTGCTGAGAACGAGGGGACCAGAGTTAAACCTGTCATGATAGGGCAGATAAGCCACTACTGCCAAGAACCAGGGCCAAGGAGGAAAAGTCCCAACTGGGTGCCTGGGTGGGACTAGGATGCGTGTGGATGGCACACGAAGGAGGTGTGATGCCCCTAGTGTGACCTGGTGACTCTGCCACCCACAAGGGTGACCCAGGTCTGAGAAACACAGGTCTCAGCACTCCGGCCCCAACCCCAAACCTAAACTCTCAGCTTAGTTACAAACAAAGCCTGTACCTGGTGGAGGGGTGGGGAGTGTGGGCACAGGTTTTCATGATCTTCCCCGCACACATTGGAGTCTGAAAGCTTTGTTTTAAGGGAGGTTGAGGCCTATCTACCAGGGACTGGGCTGGGTTGGGGGGGAAAAGCCTCCCTTGGCCTTGCTCAACGTGAGCTCGGCGCGCCCTCTGCTGGCCCCTGCGTGCACCGCACGTCTCGGGAAAGCGGCAGGCCGCCACATACAAATGGACTCCTTGTAGTTAAGCTGTCAGTTCTAATGTATTTATTTGACTCTCTGCTGTTAAAATGATTTCTCTACAGCACGGCAGTTATTTACGACTATTGTCAGTACAAGGCCATGAGAAGGCAGCAGCCGCCGCAAAACAGCAACAGCTGAAGGGACGCTTCTGTCTGGGAGGCCTGGGGCTTTGGTGACAGCCTTTCCTGTGGACTTGGCGGCTGTTGTTTACTTACTGTGCAGTGGGGGCTTCTGGGCTCACTCATCCATGAGGCAGAACACACTGCCCTCGGCCCTCAGCCCTCAGCACTCAGCCCTCAGCCCTCAGTCCACAGCCCACAGCCCTTAACTCACAGCCCTCGGCCCACAGCCAACTGGCTGAGCTCCCCAGAGGGGCTCTGGCCCAGGACAGACAGCCCATCCCTCTTCTGCAGAAAGAATTTTCATAGAGACCTTGGGATGAACCTGCAGATTCCCTGTGTCCCAAACCAAGCCTTCCTTATGCAGATGTGGTGAGTCCTAAGGGGCTGGACCTGGACCCTGATGTCCTGTACTTTATTACTTCTTACTTTCTAGGTCTGGGTTTCCCAAAATGTGACAGCAGCATCCATATCTGGGAACTTGTTAGAAATGCACGTTGTCAGGTCCTGACCTATTGGATGGAAATGGGGAAAGGGGAGCCCTCTGTTAGGACAAGCCCCCAGGTGGCTCTGATGCATAGTCAAGGTTGAGGACCACTGCTCTGCACCTTTAGACATCAAGATAAACCTTCTAGGGTGTTTATAGAGGTCAGTACTCCTGCATCCCACCTCCTCCTCTCCCCCTTCTTTTAAAGTCTCCTGGAATCCAACGTGGTCCCATCCTTTCCTGGAGCTGATTTGGGAAAAGGTCTGCTCTGGCCGGCGGTTGCCCTTCAGCATGGGTGGCCGAAGAGAGGCAGGGCCGGGCAGTGGTTAATGGCACAGGTACCTGCTGTCAGTCTGCTCAGATTCAGCTTGGCAACCTCAGGCAAAGCACTTAATCTTGATATAATGAACATACCAATAATAGTCATATGGATTGAGTGGGTTAATACAGTCAAGTTCTTGGAGAGCACCGGCACACAGTGAGTGTTCATAAGTGCTAACTGTTATTAGCTGTGCAATGCTGGCTCTCCTGTCCATCTGTCTGAGCCTTGGCCATCACGCAGAGCTGGGGGTAGACCACTTGTTGTCAGAAAACCTGTGTTTATATATGGCTTTTGTCACTTATAAGCTACAGCACTTAGAGCAAACCACTTAGGTTCTCTGTGTCTCAAATTTCTCATCTAAAAATCAATAGCTACCTCAAGTTTTCGTATTAATTATCCCACATACTTTCGCACAAGCATTTGTGCTAGGAAGAACAGGCCTGCACTATCCCCTTGAGACACATGAAACAACAAGGGCTCAGAGAGGTCAAGTCACCTGCCCAAGGTCACACAGCCAGTTGCAGGCAGAATCAAGACTGGAACCTGTTCCCTCTGACTCCAGGCACCATGCATTTGTATGAGATCATGCATGCGAGAAAGGGATACAAATGACGGTTATTATTTTTGTTGTTTTGGAAGAGCAATCAGAAGAAAGGCATCCCATTTCCCGACTATGAATTCAGGAAATCAAAATAACAAACCATAAAGTCCCTCTGGGAAAGAAAAATCAATAATACCAAAAAGGAAACAAAACAAAAACACAGAGCACAGCATTCTGCTACCAAGATTGAGAGGAAATCGCAGAAATAAATGGAGAAGCAACACCAGCATTTTCTGGGAGATGTGTCTGTGCTCCGGAAAGGTGGCTGTTGACAGCGGGAGCTGAAGGCCTATTTATCCCGGGACAGGCGGGCCTTGTCTGTTTAGCATTTATATGGCGCTGTCTTCTCAGCAGTGGCTAGGTGCCCCGCAAGGAACAGGGGGGAAAGGGTCATTGGGGGGAGCATGGGAGCAGCATGGGTGCCAGGCATGAAGGACCCTGAAGACGCCCTGAGGGTCTCCCAGCTTCATCCACCTCACCCCAGGTGGGGAAGAGACTCCAAGGCCTGAGATTAGTGCTCCTCCTCTTAGGATGGGACTCACACAGACGGAGATCCTGCACCTCTCAACACAATCACCTCCCCTCCCCTTGGAAGTTCTCTCCTGAGCGGTGATGGAAACAATCCCCCGAGGCCTGCTCTCTGCTCTCTCAGGCCCCTCAGTGTACCCCCAAACCATTCACAGACACCTTTTCTCCTTGACCCATTCTCAATGTCCCCACCTGACTCGCAGCCCCGCTCCTCCTGTCCAATCTTATTTCCCTGGGCGAGGGGTGCCCTGGACGTGGTGGTGAGACCAAGGAAGTGGAGACCTGGCCCGCAGTTGCAGTTCTCTCCTATGAACTCGGAACCATGAACACGTTGCTTAGCGTTCCCACACCTGGGCTCCACCTGCAGGATGATGGAGGGCTCTTTTGAAGAGGAAATTGGTGAAACACCTGTATTGTGTCTCAAGATGCTGTTCCTTTCTTAGCTTTTCTAGGAGCCCAAGGAATCTGGCTAAAAGGGGTAAAATAAGGGTTTTCTTTATTTGAATAGAAAGAGTGCAAAGAAAGAGTAGAGAGTCTGTTGTTGTCATCAGAAGCAAGAATTTGCATCTGTACAAGGGAAGTTTATATCCTGAGATGTGATTTTTAAAATTTTTTGGATATTCCTTTTTAGTCTAGAAAGTCCCTTTGGTCCGGAAAGTCCCAGCGCATGGAATTCTCCTGTAATCTGGGCAAAGCAACCATGGCCCGGACAGCCTAGCCCTGAGACGCTCCGCTCTCTGGGAGAAGGGCTTACTGAGCAGAGGATCAGGCAGTGGCGAGGAAAAGGGCAGCGAGAGAGGTACGGAATTGGGGAGGGAAGCTGGCTTTGGCCTAAAAGTAGTACAGCATGTGCCTTCCGTTTCTCCCGCTCACCATGGGGCTCTGGCCTGGGAGATGCTTCCCTCACAGGCTGCCCTCACAGTGAGGTTACAGCCTCACTGACACAGACCTGGTCATGGCAGCAGTGAGGTGCAGACACATGGACACAGACCTGATCATGGCAGCAGTGAGGTGCAGACACATGGACACAGACCTGATCATGGCAGCACGGTGAGGTGCAGACACATGGACACAGACCTGGTCAGGGCAACAGGGTGAGGTGCAGACACATGGACACAGACCTAGCCATGACAACACGGTGAGGTGCAGACACAGTAGCTTAGTTTTCCTAAGCCCTCTTGAGTCTCAGTGACATAGTTGGGACCAGAAGTTCCCATGGCAGCTCCTTCTCACTCACCACCGACGAGGGAGGGCAGCTGGTTGACATCTGAAAGGCTTGCCAAGAGACTCACGGTGACGGGAGAGGGGAGCCTGGGGCAGAGACTAGACATGGTGAGAACAACAGAAGAGGAATTGCAGTCACATCTGTGATCGACCACGTGCTCACTGTGTTAGACTTCAAGCTTTTGAAGTGAATTGAATTCCCATGCCAGAAGGGAGGTATCATTAAGGTCTAATTTACAGATGAGGAAACTGAGGGTCAGGAAGGTTAAGCAACTTTTCCAAGATCATCTCTGCAGTGAAGGAAGCACCGGGATTGTTACCTGTCTGCTAGCTGCAAATCCTGGGGTGCTCTTCGCACTCTCTGACCACAGCATCCTCAGGCAGACGTCCTTCCGGAGGGAGGAGAGCGAGGCAGCTGCCAACCCTTACAACCTACAGCGTCTCCATCCCCTCCCACACCCCCTCCCCTCGGCAGGAGGGCTTGTAACCCACAGCCAGGCTCTGCCCACCACGGAAACGCTGGCTGAGATGGCTTTTTGTTAAAATGCATGTGTATTTTTGGAAATGGGCTGGAGTGTAAGTGTATAAAAGGCTGGGTCAGACAGTGCCTGGGGCTGTGGGTGGGGAGGAGGCTGGCACATTTCCAAAGAAAGCTGGAGCAGCAGCTTCAAAAAGTGGTTTGATATTTTCCCTGCTGATTTTGATCTTAAAAATATTTGGAGCCCCAGACAGGCCCAGCAGCTTTGGCCAACGGGGTCTCTGACCCCCACAAACTCACTGCCTTACTGCAGAGGTGGCTAGATAACAGAATTCGTGTGCATGATAGAAAGTGGGGGGAGGAAGAGAGAGAGAGAGAGAGAGAGAGAGAGAGAGAGAGAGAGAGAGAGAGAGAGAGAGAGAGAGAGATGGAGATAGGTGGCCGGGTTTCAGAGTTGTCAACCAGAAGCACAGTGGAGAGGAAGGCGCTCCATGAGATCCAGGAGGCACACCCCTCTGCCTCCCTGACCTCTGGGAATCCCAGTCTGATGCCTGAGCTGATCTCCTTCTCTCACTGAGAAGGCCAACGACACAGCCACTCCGCTCCTGAGCTCTCTGTCGCTTTCCCTCCGACCAGTGACAAGATGGCACTGATGAGCTCCCAGAGGAGTCGCCGCCTCTTGGGCGATTCCCTCGTTTCATGATCCCCCCTTTCTGTTGTCCCCAAGTGAAGACAGCAGAAGTAGACACTGTGGTTATCCACCCGATTCAGTCACACTATTTATATCTGAATGACGGCCCAAGGCTACGGGGCTGTGCTCCCTGCGTGATGCCAGGGGCTGAGGGGGGGGGGGGCACAGAGCCTCCACGCTCTAGGCCCTGGGACCTCAAGGATGCTGGCTGGGTAACTACCTTCCACAAATCTCACCTTCCATTGCCTCTCCCACCTCTACACACACGCACACACAGAGCACACCTACCAGGTACGTATTCTCAGGGCCAAACACCCAGCCAGCATGCCTGAAATTCAGTCCCAAATGCTCCTAATCAAATAGCTTCATAAAAGACCATGGGACAGCATGAGCACAAGGACACATAAGAACAGTCTAAAAGGAAACGCTCACTGAAACACTAGGAATGGTTGTCTCTGGATAGAAGAGCAGAATTTGCTTCTATTAATGTTGTTATAAGATTTTTATAATGAGAATGGATTCTATTTCAGTAAGAGACACTTTGATTTTTTATTTATTTATTTTTTTTAACACAGAGTATCTACTGGGGGTAATACGTGGAAACCTAATCAGTTGCCTTGGATTTGAGAACTACATGAGAGAGAGGCCCTGTGAAAAACGATAAGGGACCTGTGGTTTGGGAGAGTGGAAATGTCCAGAAAGCTGGGCATTGAAAGGGGCTCCAGGAGAATCACGAAGGTAAATTAATCTTTTTAAAAATAAACATTCTGGGGTCAGTCCTTGGGCTTTAGTTTCTTTACCTGTAAGACAAAAGTGTTGCAGCCCTAGCCGGGTTGCTCAATGTTTAGAGCATCGATCCATGGACTGAAGGGTCGAGGGTTCAATTCGGTCAAGAGCATGTACCTCAGTTGCAAACTCCATCGTCCAGACCTGGTCCGGGACCATGCAGGAGGCAACCAATCCATGTGAAACATATTGCTGTTTCTCTCTGCCTCTCCCTCTCCCTCCCACTCTCTCTAAAAATCAATTGGGGGAGGGGGGGAGCATCTTCATGTGAGGATTAACAACAGCAACAAAAAAGTGTTGCAGAATGATCCTGAGGATACTCCCCAGGTTGTGAGACACTGTCGCTATGTGTAGTCGGCCTTTTGTGTCCTCTTCTTGCCTCCCTTATGTGTGAGGCCTGGAGGGCAATCCTAAATCCTCCGGATCAAAACCACAGCAACTCCAGCTCCGAGCACACCCCAGGGACACGGAGGGATGCCATCGTTCTGAGCAAAGCATCCAGACTTGTTAAGCTATTGCCTGACTCTCGGTAATCATGAGTCCATATCATGGCAATACCCACACTTCCTTCTCTTCCACCACTTAAATATTTTTGCAGAAGGATATCGCAAAGAAGCTTCACATCTTTTTCGGATCTCAGAATCTATGGGAGCAAAAGTGCAGTGACAAAATCACGGTCTTGGCATTGGCCAGACCTGGGTTTGAATCCCAGCCCTGCCTCTCCCAAGCTGTGTGATAGGAATGATGTTATTCAACATCTTTGACCCTCCCCTTTCTCTTGCTGAAACCATGCTGATACCTCACATATAATTTGTTGGCTGTGGATTGAAAAAGATAAAGTGTTTTGCATGGGGCACTTGAAAGACAGCTTCCCTCTCCCTGATAAGTTAATTCCCTCTTGCTTTCACCAAGCCCAGTGGTCGGCAAACTCATTAGTCAACAGAACCAAATACCAACAGTACAACGATTGAAATTTCTTTGGAGAGCCAAATTTTTTAAACTTAAACTTCTTCTAACGCCACTTCTTCAAAATAGACGCGCCCAGGCCGTGGTATTTTGTGAAGGAACCACACTCAAGGGGTCAAAGAGTCGCATGTGGCTCACGAGCCACAGTTTGCCGACCACTGACCAAGCCCATTTCCTCTTGCCCCAAATTGAGGAGGCACTGAGAAACCATGCACACTCTCTCCGACTGAATCAGTTCATTCTTCCCAGGTTCAAGTCTCAGGCATCAACCTTAACACTCAGGATCGACATCCACCCCCTACAACCTCAAGAAACATCTGCTCAAGAGATCTTTCCCTGCTACATAGTTTCTTCTCTGCCTGAACTGTAACACACACACACACACACACACACACACACACACACACACAGCCTTTGCTCACATCTACTCTTCTGTGGCACCAGGTTGACTAAATGTGTAAAGAGATGCCCTGACCTATCACCACTGGCTAAACGTCTTCAGATGGTGCCACTTTGATTATAATCCTGGCCTTCTCTTCTCATTATCTCGATGCCAACCCCACGAGACACATCACATACATAATGCATTCTGACTTGCATCTGGACTATGCGGTCTGGAGTGGGAGGTTAGGGCGGAAGCATATGCCTCCTGCTTAAAATTCAATTATTCAGATTCAGTTGCTTCTCCTGCTCCCAGTCCCCACCAGCACCGAGGCTGGGGTTTTCATCAGATTCCCTCCAACTGCCAGCACTGGCGCCAGAAGAGACTGGCTTCTGCTCAAGCCAACAGCTGCCATTTGGTGTGGCTGTTGTTACAGTGCATTGTTAGGGGTCTGGGGGTCCGAAGGTGCAGGAGACATAGTGGAAACCCTGAAGGACTTCACATCCCCAATAGATGCAGGGATGTATCTGCATTTAACCCCAGCAATGCATGACAAGGGCAATTTTCACATGAAAGATAAAGCAATATAAGAGTGCAGAGGAGAAAGCAATTAATTATTTCTGCAGAGGGACGAAGGGATCAGTCCGTTAAGATCTCTTATCTGCAGCTTGGGTGATGAAACACTGTATGCTCACAGGAAAGAGAAATTCGAGTCAAACAAAGCAAAATTAAGGTGCCGGGCATGGTCATAAGTGTAAGGGTGGAGATAGGGCACTGGGGTGGTTATAGCGAGAACAGAAAAAGAAATCACTGTCTGAAAATAGCTAACAGCCCTTCTCAGCCTCTCTCCTTTGCTCATGCGGGTTCTCTTGCCTCCATGTCCCTATAGCCCACCCTTTACCATCTGAAACCCCATTAATTCTTCAAAGCTCCAATCCTACCTCCTTTAAGGGTTCCTCGTCCCTAGTAGATTAATTAGTTTTTCCCTATATCATTTGTGTGTGTTTTTTCAATCCTCAACTGGAGATATGTTTTTATTGATTTTAGAGAGAGAGGAAAGAAGGGAGGGAAGAAGGGAAGGAGAGGGAGAGGAGAAGGAAGAGAGAGAGAGAAACATCAATGTGAGATAGCAACATCGATGGGTTGGCTCTCATATGTGTCCCAACTGGGGATCGAACCCGAAACCTAGGTATGTGCCTTGTCTGGGAATTGAACCTGAAACCTTTTGATGGGACGATGCTCCAACCAACTGAGCCACCCCGCCAGGGCAGCATATCACTTGCTTTTTGTACTTGCTCTCATAGCATTTTGGGGCCCAACTCTAATGGCATTCACCTGTGACTTGTGGTACACATCTGTGTTGAGAGCAGAAAGCCTGTTGTAGTCACATTTGTATTCTGGTGTAGCTCACATGTGCTAAGCACTGCACAGATACTAAATAGATGTTCTTTGCAAGAAAAGCCAGTGGCAAATATAAACCCAGTCTAAAATATATAATGAGATACTACGCATGTTTTGGGTCACATTTGTAATGGGAAGTATTTACCACTTTTATGAGCTATAGAAATAGTTTTCTAACTGCCTGCTCAAAATCCTCCTGGGTATCTCAAAGGGACCTCCCACTGAGCTCATTCATATCTCACAGAGCCAACCAAACTGGTTCTTTTTAAGCCATCCCTGGTTCTATGAAGGGCACTGTGGTCCATGCAAGTCTACTAGGCAGAAAGAAAACCTTGGGTAAATTTGATCCCCATCCTGTTACACACCTTGGTTTTATTTCCCAAATGTGTCTCAATTTTCATCTTGAAAGCCACTTCCATGTTCAAGGGGCCATGGGCCTTCACCTAGAAACCCTGCATCTCCCTTACCCCCTGCATCTCCCTTACCCCCTCCAACCTATTCCAAAGGCTCCTCGCGCTCCCTTTCATCACTTCCCCTCGCCCTGGAGTGAAGACTGGCACCTCACCACGGACACCAAAGCCTTGCCTGCTCTTGTCCAGCAGCTGGCAAACGTCTTTCATTCACAGAGGATCCTTAGTGAATAGTTTAGGCTTTGCAGGCCACGTGAACTTCGTTGCAACTACTCAACTCTGCCACTGTGGTACACAAGCATCCACAGATTATATAGGAAACAATGGCATGCATGTATTTCAATAAAACTTTACTGACAAAAGACGAACACAGAAGGTTGGATTAGTCTGGAGGGCCGTGGTGTGTAAACCGCTGGGCTAGCCCAAAATGACCACTCCAGCTTCATTTCTTTCCATTCTCCTCCCTCTGCTCTCTCGTTTTAGGGCATCGTCATGCCCTCTCCTCCCATAGTGCTTTGCTCAGGCTGGCCCGCCTCTGTCTGCAATGCCTCTAACTTTTTACCACTTTACCAACTTATTCTTATTCTTCCTCAAATCTCACTTAGCTGTCACTTCTTCAGGCAACTTTCCTTGACTCTTAAGCTTAGTCAAGTCCCCAGCTAAATGCTCTACAAACATTTCATTCGTTTCCTTTGTAGGACTCATCACAATTTGTAAGTACATTTGTTTAATGTCAGACTCTTCCCTGTTGACCACAAGTTCCATGAAAGCAAGTCCTGTTTTGCTCAGTGTTGGCCCCATACCATCCTAATACTGTGCTTCTCACAGAGCAGGTATTGGTGATGAACAAGTAAATTGATGAACAAATGCCAAAAATGGAATGTATGAATAATAATTGAAGGACTGCCTGAGGTTGCCATATTATGGTGGAAATTGTCAATTGCTACAAACCTTCTGAAGAGCAACATGTCACTATATCTCAAAACCCTTAAAAATGTATATATCATTTGACTTAGAAATTGTGCTTTTTGGAATTTACTTAAGGAAATAAGTATGGTTGTATATAAAGATTTATTAGCAGAGATTTTGATCATGCCATAATAACCAGCTGATTTTAAATACATTGAAAACCATCTAAATGTCAAAAAAATAATAGGAGGTTACTTTAATGAATTCATCAATTGAAACCATTTACTACGTGGCTGTTAATAATAATCTTTTAAAATCAAATTTAATGACTTGAAAAAATGATCACCGTATATGGTTCGGTCAGGGCTGGCTACATAATTTGCACAGCCCAGTAGAAAATGAAAATGTGGGGTTAATAAGCAGGAAAAAAGGTGCTGTGTATAGGAAACAATGTCATGCATGTGTTTCAATAAAACAATGTCAGTAAAGTTTTATTGAAACACATGCATGCCATTGTTTCCTATACACAGCACCTTTTTGCTCCTTAATGTTGTTCTCAGTAAGGAAAAATTAAACATTTAAATTATTAGCATGAATTTCACAATTCTCCTTTCTGTTGTACAATAAAAGCTTAAAATATATATAACAAAACCATTTAACTCCCTTGCAGAATTACCAAAACTACAAGATTCATATTTTGAAGTTTGTACACATGTTTCGATATTTCTTTCTTGCCAAAACTGTGGAAATGAATTCACAGAGTGAATTCAACTGTTTTTATTTTACTTCTTGGTACACACACAACCTACCAAACACTCTGTATTTTTAGCTTACTGCTGAGTAAAGAAGAACGGAAAGGAAGGAGAACAATGGGGTGCCCTATTTTTCCCTTTCCTTCAATGTCATCATTTTTGGCATAATAACTGACTAATAGAGGAAAGTACCATGAGTAAGAGAAGATAATAGTAGGGTTTTTTGGTCAGCCATGTTTCTTAGGACACCATTGCCTTCTTCCTGCATCAGAAGCAAGCTCTGGTTCAAATGGAAAGGATGGCCTCTCACTACTGTCAGCATCCCCACTTGCTCCGTCAAAGACATAAGCACTTGCTTGCCTGGTACCTGCCTTTCATCTCCTGAAAGGCCCATGCATTGTGGACCCACGGCGACTCCATGCCCATGGGCCCAGTGAATAGTATTTGCCAATGGGGCAGCAAGAACTGGAGTCACCCGGATTACATGGATCTCCTCTGCTCACATGCACGTCCCAGAGGACTTCACTTACAAAACCCTTAAACTCAAAGATGTACTTATTCAGAATTTCACAATGGCAACAGCAGAGCGTTAAACCAAGTAGAAGCCACACTCACTTGAAGCCAGTCTGCAGACAGTGCAAATAACTACACATTGATCTTAATTTGGCTTTGAAAACATACACATGCACACACACTCATGCACACACATGATCATGCTCACATGCACCCAGATAACACACTGAAATATCAATATTAACTGTCTCATGGTTTTCTAAAGGACTTCGATTTTTTTTTTTTTTTTTTGCGTGTGTCCTGCTGTGTTTTCTACAGTAAACATGTCACCTAGCCGAAACCAGTTTGGCTCAGTAGATACAGCATCAACCTGCAGATTGAGGGGTCCTGGGTTCGATTCTGGTCAAGGGCATGTACCTTGGTTGCAGGCACATCTCCAGTGGGGGGAGGGGATGCAGGAGGTGGCTGATCAATGTTTCTCTCTCATCCATGTTTCTAACTCTCTGTCCCTCTCCCTTCCTCTCTGTAAAAGATCAGTAAAATGTATTTTAAAAAAACAAAAACATGTCGCCTATGTGTAATAGTAAATAAATTGTGTATTTATAAGATGGATGCTTAGGAAGCCACCCCTTTACGCAGCCGCAGTGAGCAGCACGGCAGGTGGGTGAACAGGCCCTCCTCAATGTGCATTCTCAAGGCGCAGCCAGTTTCATGTCACCACTTGGAAGCATGCTTTTCCCCCTCCCCACCCCATTCCCACCAGGGTGAGGAGAGAGCATGCCAGATGGCAGAATGACTTTGTAGTCCGTTTAAGATAGCTTCATCTATCGTTGGTACCGTTTAAGCACTCAAAATTGTGTCACCTTCTAGTCTTTGCCAATAATGTCATCATTTGATGTGGAGACGCTGCATACTATTAAAATGGTAATATGATTTAAAAATATGCCTCAGCAGCCAGCTGGTTCTGACTGGAGTATTTATTTTGCTTCTCCAAACCTTTTTTTTTTTTTTTTTTTTTTTTTTTTCTGGAACCACAGTAAGAGAGGAGCAAGGATTAAGTTCAAGTGTGTGAATATCTTCTTCATCCTTGTTTCGTTTGTTTCTTTTATATTTTTTTTATTTTTATGGATGAGATAGGTTTGGCAAATATTACTAGCCTAGAGAAAGTCAGGCTAGGACAAGGGAACTCTTGTTTAAATGTCACTGTCTGAAATACTGCCTTATTCATTTTTACCCAACGTACCTCACCCAGCCTGGAATGTAGTAGGTGCTCAATAAATCTGTGAAATGAATGAATAACTTGCTGCATGGATGCATACACATATGAAGTGATGGATTTATTCAGGTAGCATTTCTAATTAAAAGTTCTCCTTCAGTACCAGCTGGCAGAACTGACTTCATTTAGAGACAAAATAGAAAACTATATACATGGTAGAGTTTAACCAACAGGGCCACTCAGCTCAAAACCTTTCTACCAGCATGCCTGGAATTCCACCAAAAAAGATTCATTTTTTGGGTTAAATCATTTCTTCCTTCCTTCCTTCCTTTTTTTTTTTTTTTTTTTTTTTTTTTTAAGCAAACAAGTTGAACTTTTCTTTTTACTACACTATTGTGTACCATTAAGGTGTACAACGTACTGTTTGAAACACATAATTATGAAATTATTACTCACATAAAATGTCAGCTGACACCATCATGTCATATAATTACATTAAGATTTACTCTCCTAACAACTTCCACACACATAATACAGTATAATTAACTATAGTCACTGTGCTGACATTGGAGCCCCAGAACTTTTTGTCTTACATCAGGAAGTTTGTACCTTTCAAACACATCTCCCCATTTTCTCCATCCCCCACCCCAGCAACCAGCCATTCTATGTCTGTTTCTGAATTTACCTTGTTTAGATTCCACATGTCTGTGAGATCCTACAGCATTTTCTTTCTCTGTCTGACTTACTTCACTTAACATAATGCCCTCAAGTTTTACCCAGGATGTAGCAAAAGACAGAATTTTCTTCTTTATGTCTGAATAATATTCCATTATGTATAACAGCAATTTTTAACCTTTTTCAGTTCATGGCACACATAAACTAATTACTATAATTTTGCAGCACACCAAAACATACATTTTTTTTTTTTTTTGCCGATCTGACAAAAAAAAATAGGTATAATTTTGATCCATTCATACTGGACAGCTATTGTGTCTTGGTGGTTGTCATATTTTTTATTTTTTTTATTTTTTTTTACAACCTAAGGGAAAAGAGGTCGACGCCTCTGACTAAATAGTCAGGTGTTACATGTTTTAAAAATTCTTGTGGCACATTAGTGTGCCATGGCACACTGTTGAAAGCCGCTAATATACACCATTGTGTGTGTGTGTGTGTGTGTGTGTGTGACAACTTTATCCATTCATTCCTTGCTGGATACCTCGATTGTTCCCATATCTTGGCTGTTGTATCGATAAATAATGCTGCAATGAACATGAGGGTACAGATGCTTCTTCAAGACCCAGATTTTAGTTCCCAGCAGGATTGCTGATCACATGGTCCTTCTATTTTCCATATTTTGAGGAACCTCTGTGCCATTTTCCACAGCAGCTGCACCAATTTAATTCCCACCAAGTGCACAAGGGTTCCCTTTCCCTTACATTCTTGCCATTCATTTCTGAAGTCTCCTTTCAAAATTCAAAAACCCACTGGAGAAAATAACATAGTAACACCCTATTCTTCAGTCCAGTTTAGCTTACTAGTTAACTAGTGTCCCCTAGAAAAGTCGAGAACCAGCTTTTATGGCTGAGTGCGGATGGGGAGGAGGGACCAGGCATCCACCATGATGCTAAGGAGGGGTATCCAGGATAGCAGGAGAGTGGCATGAGTGCTCTGGGGCTAGGAAAGAGAATTGAGAGGTTAATAAGAGCCACATGAGGGAAGAAAAATATTGAGAGAAAGGGAAATTAAATAAATTTCATCTATTTCAATTTTCTCCCTGGGTTGATCCTCCTTTCTATTTGCTTTTTGTTTGTTTGTTGTTTTGTTTTTTGTTTTTTAGTGATGCCCCAGCACTCTCTGGCTATTCACCCAAATCCTGGTCTTCTACGTAAATGTATTCTTATTTACTCTATGTTAAGTATCTGGCAGAGCTAGGGGAGGCGGTTGAAAATGGGGTGGTTAAAGGAATTAAAACGTCACAGGGATTTAACCCACCTCATGGAAATGGAGTCTTGGTAAGGGATCCAGGTATTGAAAAAGGGATTAAGTTCCAGGTCTGACTCCATTGGTTTCTTAAGTGAAATAAGAGGAAGAAAAGGACAGAATGGAACAGAACCAAATGAAATGGCTTGGCATTGAAAGGGATGCTGTTGCATTTTTATGCAGAGAATATATAATTTCAGCCACGGAGGAACTGGATATATCTGAGAATAAATCATAGAGCAGCATCACACACGGAAAGAAGAGAGATGACTAAGCTGTCCATAAGATTTAAGTTAGGGGGAAAAAAATGTAGGTTATTAATGGATGTTGGGTATCTAGAGATTAAATAATGTTTTTCTCATTCAATTTGTGTTTGTTTAATTCAGATACAGGCTGGGCAGTATTCCTCTGGATTCAAGATAAATATAAGTTTGAATTCCAATAAACAAGTCACCCATCTCCTTGAATTCATGTGCAGCGTCCTTGAGTCAAACCTAGTTCCGCATCCAAAACCATGAGAGATGGGGAGGAGAGAGGGGGGAGAGAAGTGAACAGAGTAAAAACAAGAAGCAATTTTCTTCCTTGTTTAATCGTGGAAAGGTTGCTTTACTATCCTTCCTTTCCACATTGTGAGCCTTCAGGGAAGAGTAAGAAATTTCCATCCTGCTTACCCAAGTCATTATCAGAGTAGATTAGAGCTAGGTGCCTCGCATGCAAATGGACCAACTTGACAAAAAAATAAATTGGAATTTAGATAGCAACAAATAAACTGGATTGAAGGCTAATTTCAGTGGCTTGCCCTTGCACCGGTGGAGCTGAAACTAGGACGGAATTCTTGAATGGCTTAGCTCCACTCTCTCCTCAAAATACTCTCTATCTCTCTCTTCATCCTCACTCCCCTCTGTCACAAACACACCCACACCAGCACCCAAGCTCCTTCTACTTCAAGGTAATAGTTATCATCACCCCACATGTCACATCATCAAGTGTCTCTGCCTGTGTTTTCAAGGCACAGTTGGGTAGCATAGGGTACTTGCTGGAACAAGTCATCTCTTAGTCACATCTTGCTCACCTATGTGTTTTTCAGAAAATACCCCAGGCACTTATTTTCTGGATACATTATTCCAACCACTCTCCCCAACTCCTCTCTACACTTTCCCAACCTCTTACCAACTCCTTGTCTATACCTCTGAAGACATCTTGTAGCAAAATTTTAAAAGTCAGTAAAGTCTGTCATCCTACCTGTAACTCCCACCATTTCCCCATTCCTGGTGTCACCATAAGTTGTTCAGTGCCCTCAAGCTTCCGCTTCTCTCACACCAAACACTGCTTCCAGATGCCTCACACTTAACATCTATACATTGGTATGATTATATTTTTATCTAAGACATTAGGGCCTTAAGGCCAATGAGAAGTCCTCCCTTGGGACCCCAATAAGGGCCTTTCATTAGTTAATAACTGAAATTATACCTCCGAAGTGGTGTTTCTCAATCATGGTCTGAGAACTGAGCGTCAGAATCCCCTAGCACCCTAGTTAGGCATGTAGTCAGCTGGGTTGTTTTTTCACCCCAAATTCACTAAATAAGTCCTGTTTGGGTGAGCCCCCAAATCTGCCCTACAATAAAGCATCTGATGCCTCTGAAGCCCAGCAAAGTTTATGAACTTCAGTTCTTAGGACAATCAACGTGAAAGTTTATGCTTCCCCAGCAACTGAGCTTCCTTAGGGATCACCTAGACCCTCCTCCATCTTCCAGATGTGGAATTAGCCCAGAGCTGCTGCATGACTTATAAAAAATTACACTCCTGATTAGCAGAAGAGAGAACATTCTAAAGCAAGCTTTTTGCCTCCAAACCCAGGATGTCCCCTCTGCATTCCAAAATGAGATTAAGAATGATATAAACTAAGAGCCTACTCATATAAAGTGACTGTTGAAAACTGCCTAAAAACAGAACAATGTCTTTCAGACACTCTTTGAATTATAGTTTATCACGTATCCAGCTGTTCAGTAAAAGATTTCTTAGGCCCAACATGGAGACTTCAGGCAGAAATTCTAATTTTCCCTTCATATCCTGGTCCCCTTCCTGTGATTAAGCTCATCACATTGGACATAAATATCTGAGCCTATTGATTTTCGAAATTCCTTTACCTTCAACTACCTCTGGGTATTTGGTCAGGGCAGGGGGAGGAAACGGCCAGAATGTGATCAATACTGAAAGAAGGGGCTCCTGAGCTGCCTAAGTAAAGAGTGAAGATTACATATAGGATGTGAAGGCTCTGAAAGAGGCTCTTTCAAGCCCAAAGAGGCCAGGATGAATTTGAGAAGAATAGAGGAAGGTTTTGGAAACAAGGTTTTGGTCATGATGAGAATGAACTATTTATAAATACCAGAAAGGTCATCTCTCATAATAATAAGGGATCTTTTGAAACTGGTGGCTCAAACCCTTGTGACTTCACTCTTCCAATGAACCACATAGGAACCCCCAGTGACTGAGTCTCAAGATGCTACATCCCATGGTTAGATCTTCCAACTTTTAGAAAGTTTAGCTTTTCATTGGCCTGAAACTAGACCTGATCCACCTGAGGAAACTAGAAAATAAAGATGGAAGAGCAGAGACAAAATGGATATAAAACTCACACGGGGTGAGTTAACAAGGAAAGACCTTTCATTGACGACTGACAGATCACATCCTGAAGCAGGCTAGGCAGGTTTGTTTGTGTTTTTTATAACATGAAGAGAATGTTTTCCATCCCCAAAACTCCCATTTTATTTCTTGCTAATTCTAATCATTCCCCGGAGGGCAATTTCCCTTGACTAAATAAGGTTCCTCAGGTGTAATGAACCGTAAAAAAGAGGAATAGGCTCTTCCCCACTTAGAAAAAAACCACCACAGGCGAACAAGGGAAGCATCTTGCTTTCTTTAGTCCAGAAAAAGTGGGGCAGAGGCTCCCCAATAGGGGGCAGGCTTTAAAGTCCAACTCAGGAGACCCAGGCTTCAAGGCAGCAGGAAGGATTGAGCCAGACAGAGGATCAATGCCCACCGGTGTTCTTCCTGTGCATGAGAGATTCTAACAGAGCCCAGAAACTCTTGTAAAGGGACTCTCAGTCATTAAAGCCCCTCTCATCTCAAGGATGAGTGTTCTGTGGGATAATATTAACATGTGCCCAGCCATCACTTCAGAGACAGGTGGCCCATTTAGAAATGAGTTAGAAGCTCCATGTAGGATTTGGTGACCTCTGGAAGTTGTCTTCCAGAGTGTGGGTTCCACAGATGTTTCTTCAAAGATGGAAAAGGCTTATTACTTTTAAACACACACACACACACACACACACACACACACACACACACACACACTGAGCTGATCTCCCACACCTGGCCTCAGAGCATGCGTGAAGCTCTGGGCCTTTCATCAGGGCTAGACTGGCAGAGACAGGAAGAATATTCATTCTTTGCAGGCATATTATGAGAATAGATTATCTCTCCTGGTCATTTGTTGGGAGTAGATACACAAACACAGGTTTTAGAAAGGATTAGGTTATTTATAACAGGTCTTCATGAGCCTGAGAAATAGAAAACTAAATGGCAACTAAAAATATTATTAAGCTAAAAATATATTCAGGGACAGATTTGTCTCCCCAATTATCTCCCCCCGCCCCCATACACACCACCACAACCACCACCTCATATTGATTCTAATAGGCAGCAAGCTGTATTCCCTCAGCACCAAACATCTGGAGGGTGAACAACTCAGTCAAACATCTACATGCCAGTCGACAATGTTGCCAAAAAACCTGGATATTTAGAATAATTGGGATAAAAATCTGTATTTTCCTTTCCCCAAACTTCCTAAAAAGACACTTAGTGAAAGAACATTGAAAACTAACTACAAAGCACCCTTGAAATAGAAAGTGTAGTCATCATTGAGGTCTCATTTCTCTGAAAAATTGATTTGAATCCTTTTAGAAACATTTTGAGTAAAAAACAATTTCTTGACTATCAATCAACGGTACTGTATATATTTCCCCAGCACCACCTCTCCCACTCCGAATGTTACAGAAGCAGCTTAGGAAAATGAGAGAATAACAATAAATGATATTACAATGTTGCTTTGAAATGAGATTTTGGTTGTATGCAGCAGGGGAGAAACAGATGGGAGAGAAATGTACCCAGAGAGGATGATTTTTGTTTAAATAAGTTCATAATATGTGAAATGCACAATGGAAGCTGACAGGGGAAGTGGGGGATCATTGTTTGAATAGCATCAATATAAACACAGATGCAAAAGAAATTGGCTTGGGAGATGGGAGAGCCTAGCCTGAATAATGTTGTATACCAATAAAAACCATAAAAGGGGGGAAAATATATAGAGTAGATGATTATTTCTGTGATGCTTAAGATGCACATTTTCACAGATATCAAGGGGAAAGGAAAATATGGCTTACCTATCCCTGAGTTGGCCATTTTTGCTACAGTTCATAATTCTTCCAGGTTTCACCAAATTGGGGCCTGTCTATCTACTTGACTATATGCTAAGCAGACCTCTGTCTTGGAATGAGAGAGGCTGTATGTGGGTCAGTCCTGGGACATATAAAATATGGAGATGGGAAATGTGCACAGATTCAACCCAACTCCCAGGCCTTGCTCACATTCACTCTAGTTAATGAGAATCACAAAATGTTCAGGGCATGCAGAGGCCAGAGGGGCTGTCCTTCCTCGTGCTCACCTCGCCATCACTCCTATCACGCTCTGGGGACCCTCTCTCTTCCCCGTGTCTTTCTGTTCCTTCACTGTTTGCCAGGTTATAGTACCGTGGGGGGAGAGAATTATATTTGTTGGCGATACAGTAATATTTATCAAATATATCTATAGAAAGAGCAACTACTCCTCATCATCACTTACTCTTCCACTCCCCTTTATTAAAAATATTTTTATTGTATCCATAAAAAGTCACCAAGGATTATAATAATAGTTTGTAAAAAGCACAAGATGCCTGGCAGGCATTGTGGAAAGTGAATTGTCTACATCATCTCACTTGAGCCTCACAATAATCTGTAAAGTAGGCTGATTACCTCCTATTTACAGATAGGGAACATGAGTCTGAGATATACTAAACAAGACGGCTAAGATGACATTAAGAAGAGCTATTCAGGAGAGCCAGATGCAGGTCTCCTGAAGTTCATGGCTGGCAGCCTTGACTCAATAGTCATGATTGATTTTACAAGCATGGCATTATTTGAGGGGTATGGGCAAAGTTCACACTCACCCCAGTCTCTTTTTCAGAGGTGCCTGAAATGTCACCATTAATAATTCAACATTTCGTATGAAGCATTGCTCTCTCCTTGCAGGGCTCATTTTGCAAGAGCCCATGTAAAAAAAAAAAAAAAAAAAAAAAAAAAAAAAAAAAAAGCGTAACTGATCCTTCTTAATCTATGACAATTAAAACCCCAAAACTCTGAGAGATGGAAAGAACAGATGATATAAAAAGTAGGCAGGAAGAAAGAGAAGGCACCAAAAATGACCTTTATCTCCTTCATTTTTTTCCCCTAAGCAATGCTTGTGAAGAGGATGAAAAATAAAAAATGGTGGGACAGATTTGGATTAGACATAAATGTATTCCTAAATATAAACATTGGCTTGGTTAATAACAAGAACCTAAGGAGTGCCCTTCCTCAGAGATTTTCAAGGTGAGAGACCTCTCTTCGCTGAGTTGAAGAACTTGCCAGAACACAGAAGAAGGACCAGATGATCCCCAGAGGGGGCTCCCCATGCTGCTGTCCAGGGCTCTGGTGCTGAACTGATTGACAATCCACTCAGAGCTCGGTGAGGTACACCCATCCTGCTCCATGCTATGTCTGTTATTATGGACAGAAGAAGCAGCTCTTCTCTGTGAGAAGGGTCATTGTGGAAAAGCAATTCCCTCGTGATAAGAGCTAGGAGAAAAGAAGGCTTAGAGCTCTTTGTTATGAATAAGTGAAAGGGGAAGATGCTTCATAAAAAATTACAAGCAATAGTCTTTTCAACAGGGTAATAATATTCTGATTGGTCTGATATATGGCCATTCTGGCAGTGTTGTCTGAAGAGAGGTAACTGTACTGAGAAGTTCACAATGTATTTGGGCGAATGAGCTTTTTCTTCCAAATCAACATATTATTCTCTCTCACCAACTGCAACTCGTAGTTCAATGAACAATGATGGGATTTTATTTTAAATTTATTTATTTGTTTGTTTACTTATTTCTGGGTTTTGAAAACTCTTAGAATGTGCATCTCTGAGTTCCAAGCCCCCAAGCATATAGATTCTTTTATTTTTCAGTTAATTCATAGATTTGGGATAAAAAATCAGAGAAACATTTAAAATATATATTTTTATTGATTTCAGAGAGGAAGGGAAAGGGAGAGAGAGGTAGAAACATCAATGATGAGAATCATTGCTCAGCTGCCCCCTACAAACCCTTTACCCACGCATGTGCTCTGAACGATACTGGAACCATGATGCTCAACCACTTGGCCACACAGCAGCCAGACCAGAGAAGTATTGTTTTCTTGGTTTTACAGAAAACGTGCTTGAGACTGGATGTCCATTGGAGAGGTCCATGCATTTATCAGCCTGCCTTTAAGCAATACAAACTAATTGCAGTGTCCCACCTCATAGGACCCTCAGGAACTTTGCATTGTTTCTCTGCCTCTGTGTTGTGGCTGGTCCTCTGGCATGAACACCAGAGACTCCATATATTTCAATGTTCTCAGCCTTGGCTCTGACATGACAAAGGTGTGGCAGAAACACACATTAGAATGTTACCTGGCATACTATTTTCTCTATTTCCTTGTGATAACCCCTGTTCCCACTGTTAACAAGGGGCCACTCCAGGGCCAGAGAACAAAGATGCCACACTGTCAGCTTCCAAGATAAAGAGCTGAAATGTCTGGTGTAAGAAAGAAAATAAGTGTTCCTAAGTAAAGTATTTCTGCCCAAATCCCTCCCAGGAAGAGGGAGAAAAGAGTTGAGAGGATCTTGGAAGCAGAGATCCATCTTTGTGTCATGACCCTCATCCTATCCCACCCCCAATAATTTGGAAGAGGGGAGTAGAACAAGAACCTGGTCCCACCTGGATTTACAATATTCAGCATCCCTTGCAGCGACCCCTGTGGCTTTGGGCAGGTGAACAATAAAGCGGAGAGGCTGTAAGAGGATATATTAGATAGAGCAAGGATCCCTGACAGCCCCTCCGTGTTTCTATAATCACAAAATGACTCAGAGCTAAGTGATCTGCAAACTCATGATATGTTTTAGGAAGGGCCAAGGAAGAACATATGTATGCACAGAACCCTGGAGATCTGAACAAGAAAAATGAAGAGCAACTCTATGAACCTGGATGGTGGAGGCTCCAGCAAAACCAAACACTTCAGTGAATGAGGATAATTGAACACCTTGTGGTGGGGTCAGTGTGAAAGGGGGTCCCTCAAAGACCAACACTGATGTTGTGACTCAAAGGATGACTGCTAGGACCAAAACAGGTGGAACAGGGAAGATGGACAGCCCTGCCCAGATGACAACCTCTAGTTTTTCTCCAAGTCTAGAATGAAACTAAACTGTACCTTTATTTGCCTGAGAAGACACTACATAAAACTAAGCTGAAGGTGACTAGATTAAGTTTCTGCATTCGGTGAAATGAGGGCTCAGATTCAGAAAATTAAATTGGCTTTTAGAAAAACGAAGAGATTCGTTTATGTTCACCTGATCCTTGTTCGTAAAAATTCACACACAACAAACAAGTTATGCTCCATGGAGACACGTGTATTACATATTGTTAAGAAACAATGTAAATAAGGATGTGCCATTGGAATCATATAAGCTCTGTATCATAAGCACTGAGTGAATTTGAGTTGCTCAAATAAACTCTTCCATTCTGAGCTAGGGTTGCTATAGGAGATAACTGCAAGGCACCATCCCATTAGGATACTGTCTCCAATTAATTATGCAAATGGTTATTAATTATTAATTAGGACATTTAGTGATGTTATTAAGAACTTGGAAGATAAATCTTTTTGACTTGTATTTAACTGGTGGATTATATAAGCAATAAAGTATACATGAGCAATAGCTGCATAATTACATTTTATGAATAGCAAAAACCTGTAAGGGATGTGGAGAGATTTAATTGACATTTAACAAGATAACTACAGCAAATTAATTAGAAATTATCTGCTAAAATATGAATTAACTTATAATAATATTTTAACCAGCCACTCTATGATGCTAGTGTCTTCTTATTGTTGCTAAAATACCTAAATAAAATACCCTGCTAGTTAAGATGATAGTGCTAATTTGTCTCCCAAATAATCAATCAGGTTTTATTGAGATTTATTGTGTAATCAGGAGATATTAGAGAACAAAAGGAAGTATGTCATGTAGTTCCTGCCACCATGAGATTCACAGCAGAGCTGGAGGGAAAGAACTCAGCACAAGGGACTGAGGGGAGTGAGAACATTAAAGGGATTACATATCCTGACTCACTATGCCTCAGTTTTCTCATCCATAAAATGGGAATGATAACACTTAGCTCAAGGTTTGTTGTGCAAACACCTATCTCAGTGCCTGGTACTTCAGAATCTTTCAGGAAAGATCAGGTTTGTTCTAATCTTACTTTGTGATTCTGAGAAGAAAATACAATCAGTGAAAGCAATTGACACAGGTGCAAAAGGATGTGCTTTCCAGTTGTTCCATGAAGCAACTTTGTAAACATAAACCTGGAATAATCTAATTCGCATCAAAGATGCAGTAGTCAAATCAATGGTGATGGATTCATTCTACAGAGCAGTACCGGCCAGGCAATCAGAGTGAGCCTCATCCTGATGGACTAACATGCATGAACGTCCGGAAATTCCACAAAATATTAAAGCACATGCCATTTATATTAAAAATGGCCACATTCAATATAAATACTACTTATCTTCTGTAAGCATAAAAAAAACCCTGAATATATAACACAACCACTTAACCTCTGTGCAAGGAGGAAAGAAGCAGGATTGGAATGAGTGATCAAAGGGAGCCTTAGCCTTGTCTATAGATTTCATTTTTAAAGGCTATTTAGATGATATCACTTGGGCAATTAAAATTTAAATTATAAAAAATGAGATCAGAATGCAGATGAGGCAGCAGAGTGGTTTGAAGGATGGGGGATGAGCAGGGAGTGGGAACGATGGAGAATGTTCTTTCAGTCCTGCACCTGGGCTTCCGCACCACAGTCCTTACACACATTCATGGAGGCTGTGGAGGCAGGGAGAGGCCTGATGGGGTGAAACCAGAAAGAAGGGGAAATGGGTGAGTAGTCTGAAAGGGGGAATGATACAGACAGCAGACGGAGGAGTTTAAACCTGGGAGGAGACACGGAGAAGTGGCTGTGGGGCCTGGAGCAGGGAAGGGGCACCTGGCAGGATTATTTCACAAGGGACAAGGAGAACAGGGGGCCGCCCAGAGGCTGCGGAAGGCACTCGGGTATGCAGGACCCAACACCTGACAGTGGAAATGGAGAGGAAAGGGTCAATCTGGGTGGCATTTGGAAGCAAATAGGAACTGATGAAGGGGAGGGATGAGTGGGAGTTTATTTCAAACTGTTGACCTAGAAATTTGAAGGTACAGGGAGTGGTAACTCAGAGGAAAATGTGGCTTGTGGGCTCTAATTAAAAAAAATTTTTTTTCTTTTATTTATTTTTATTTGAGAGGGAGGGAGGAAGGGAGGGAGGGAGGGAGGGAGGGAGGGAGGGAGGGAGGGAGAGAGAGAGAGAGAGAGAGAGAGAGAGAGAGAGAGAGAGAGAGAGAGAGAGAGAGAGAGGGAGGGAGAGGGATCAATGATGAGAGTCATTGGTCAGCTGCCTCCTGCACACCTCCCACTAGGTATCAAGCCCACAACCCATCGGAAACAAACCCGGGACCTTTCACTCTGCAGGCTGACACTCTATCACTGAGCCAAACCAGCCAGGGCTAGGGTTCACTTTTAAAATGTAGAATTCTAGATGATGTTGAACCTCTAAGCAGAAATGTTCGATTGGTGCATTGTGTGCATGCCTATGACATTCTAGCTTCCTTCTGAGGGGTGTCCGCAAAAGCCATGGGACTGTATAAAGTCCCCAAGGATAGGAAGGAGTGAAATGAGTGTGAAAAGGAAAAACCAGAGTCAAGACCTGGGGGACAGGGGGAGAGGGAGTCATAGGCGTACTTACTCACTCAGAAGTTCAATGTTCCTATTTGAGTCTCCTCCATTCTGATGCTCTATTTACCAAGAGCAGGTGCCTCTAAAGAATATCCTCTCCACACCAAGAGGAGGGGATGAACAGGGAGTGGGAAACATGGAGAACGTTCTTTCTTCAGATGTAACTGTTTAAACTAAAGGAAGCCCCGAGGCTGGCCTTCCAGTGAAGCTAGGGAAGCTGCATGCAGTCTGTCCTGAGGATATCTTTCCCCAGATCTGCATTCCCCTCTGCCCTCCTGTTTGAATGAAGGAAGCACTGTGCTGAGAAACAGCTGCTGTTTCCACTGGCTGAGCCTCTCCCAGGGGCCCCTCACCTTCCCCAGAAGCGTGACTGACTCAATGCCAGAATCTGTGCACCAGGATGCTGGTCAGTGGACTCGGACCTTGTAACTAAACTCATAACAACCTCCCCATGCACGTATGGGCACTTGGACTCAAGACCTCATTTCTTGTATCCATTTGACCTCACAACACCCCTTCCAAGAAGGAAAAGGAGGAGAGTCATGCGTATTTTCCCCTCAAGGTTTATTTCATTTGTGAAAAAGATAGAATACAGTATTTTACCAAGATTCTTTGGTAACTTACTGATGGGAAGCAATTAGTGCCTAATCCTATATAATAAAAATGTAGTATGCAAATTGTCCCCTCGACGGAGAATTGTCTATGAGTTGGACCAGAGGGTGGGATTGGCAGGGGGATGGGAGGGAGTACCCGGCCAGCAGCCAACAGCTGCTAGGAACCCTTACCAGTGCATGAATTTCATGCACTGGGCCTCTAGTAAAAATAACAGATGTGAATTGCCAGGTACTGTGCAAAAGCTTGTATGTGCATCATCTCCTTTATAATGCTCCTCATTTTAATATGAGGATACTGAGGCTTTCTAGGACAACTAGTCACGAGGAAGAAACACCAGCACCAAAGTCCAGGTCATCAGACACCACTGCACTGCATTGTCAGGAGTTGGGTCTTAGTGCTTTTTGGTTTAGATTCTTCTTTTCAGTTGACCCATCATATTAGTCAGGCTTCGGCAGAGAAGCAGGATCAATAGGAGATGGGTAATTATAGTTCTAGATACAAATATATATTAAAATAAAATGGTTTAATTTGTAAATGTAGAATTCTAGATAATAGTTGGACATCTAAATGGAATTGTTTGCATATATGTACGTGTATGTGTATGTGTATGTGTATATGTCTACACATGTCCTGAGTGTGTGTGTGTGTGTGTGTGTGTGTATGTAACAAGGAATTGGATCACATAATGATGTGATTATGGAAGCTGGAAAGTCCTATGACCTGCAGTCAGTGAGCTTGAGATCCAGGAGGACTGGTGGTATAATTCCAATCTACTCAGAAACCATCGGCTTGAGACCCAAGAAGAGCTAATGTTTTAGTTCAAGTCAACAAACAAACAAACAAACAAACCAAAAACAATGCCCCAATGCAAGGCAGTCAAACAGGAGGACTTCCTCCTGACTTGCAAGAGGGCCAGCCTTTTGTTCTGCTCAGTTCTACAACCGAATGGATGAGGCCCACCTGCACCGGGAACAGCACTCTGCTCTACTCCATCTATCAATTCCAATGTTAATCTCCCTCCAGAAGCACCCTCACAGGCACACCCACAATAATGTCTGACCTCATACCTGGTACCTGTGACCCAGGGAAGTTGTCACATAGCATTCACCATCACATTCATGTTCTTCCCCAGAATTACTTTGGTAGATGGGGAATGTGGATTTTTTCCCCCCAATCCCATCCCTCTGAATTTCTCTTCTGGGAGAGGAAGGTGATCATAGGAAGATAGAAGGAACCACATCACCGTCATTTGGCAACGTGGTCCCAAAGTGGTCCAGCAGAGACCATGTAATTCTCCTTCAATGCTATGCCAGAAAAGGCCTTTACTGGAAAGGAAGCTGGACTAGATGGTCAAGGATTTTCCAACTCCCAGATTCTATACTCTGGATCAGTTTGCTCTTTCTGGACTCCTCTTCCTTATCTCCTGGTGATGAAGGAAGCTTCAAAACTCAGTGAGGACAAGACTCTAAAACTCACAAAATTGCTGCAAAGATAAATATTTGCATGTATAAACAGCACTTCTAATGACTCCTGCCACATGGCTAACATGCCAAAGTTGCCACCACTGATGCTATTATAACAGAAAGCAGGCCCATTTCACTTATCAGTCCCTGTCTATGCAGTAATCAGGCTAGAAAGTCATTTGTCGCCACCTGGTGGCCCCTAACCACACTACCCACGTAGGTCAACCTACCTGAACACAATTGAATACAAGAAGTACAGGCAAACTTACGTGTCTAAATGGAAATAAAGTGTGGGGGTGCGGGTGGGGAGTGGGGTTGGGGTGAGTATGTACCAATGATATGTGACCTTCACCCCCTAAAGTTTAATTTTAGCTTCCTGCTCCTTGGTGACAGGAACTGTCTCATCAAGAAAGCACTGCTGCACGGGCACTAAATGCATGTTTCTCTTATAAATCAAGAAATGTGTCTTATTATTTTTTAAGCATCTATTTACAAGATTAGTAAAATGTATGGAAAGACAGCATGTGCTCTGATTAAATGGAGCACGGCCAGTGTAGCGTGGAGGGGCAAACTTGAGTGACTCTGATAGTCTGGAGACCCACACGGAGTTTTCAATGAAATCCAGGCCAAAGCGCCTTAGGCTTGGAGTGTTAAGGTTTTAGCAAGCTCAAGCAGAGAGCAGGCTTCAAACTCAACCTCGCCTCCTTTCCTGCCAGAAACCAGAACTCCACAGAGACATTGTTTAGGGAGGAAAATAGTTAGGCAGTCTCCTTCCATTTCTCCAAATGTCAGAGTGAAGTCCAACAGAAAGCAATTAACAGATGTCTGCCCAGCAGAGAGTGTGGGAGTTCGAGGCAGAAATGAGCGCAGGCATATCTTAGCATATCACAGGGTGGCCACATTTACTCCCCATTACCCAGCTAAAAATAACCTCCCCACTGCCTCAGCTTTCTCTCCTGATGAGCATCAATCCCAACAGGTTAACTCTTTCCCCTTGAAAGTTTCCTTAAACAAGTGGCAAGTGAGAAAACGAAATTAGAACTCTGCTCAGGTGCAAATTTCTCCGGGGGCAAGGTGAGCGTCTCCCTAGAATTGGAGGTGCGGGTTAGCCACTGCCAAAGAGTCCCAACCACTTTCTTCCGGCCTCATCCGCCCCCTCCCAGAAAGAGGCAAACAACCCACTGTCCCCGAGAGGGTGGGATTGTGTGTGGTTTTATCGCAAGATCTTGTTTGTGACATAAAATGAGCAAATCACAAAGCATCTAACATGATTAATTTCTCACTGGGCTGTCAGAGCACTGTCGCCAACTGACAGTTCTGTCATAAGTGTCATTTATAACGCCACGAGTCTATTCCCCCGTCAATGTCATTAGACAATTATACTCGGTTTACAAAGAGAAAGGGGACGCGAGGAAAGCCATGCGTAACGCTTAAGCAATTATATACTTTGCTCTTCCTGGGTGGCAATCCCTGCCAACAATTAAATCTTACTTGATTTGTTCGTTTAAGCAAATTATCAATTATTTGGAGGCATCAGCCTGGTAATTTTGTTCCCCTCTGCTGGCAGCAGCCACCGTGCACTGCCTGGATTGATATCAACAGGATGGACACAAAGCTTTGGTAATTAGCCCTCTCAGCGCCTGAGCCTGCAGCTACCCCCTACCCCCACCCCTTACTGTGCGCACACTGGTGGGTTTCCTTTGTCAGGCTTGGCATATGGGTGAGACCACAGATTCTTTGAGCTGTTTTAAGTAAAGATCGCTCTTCCAATAGTCTTATCTTTTTTTCCTTTCTTCTTTAGATTTTGGTAAATGCAACCTGTAATGCAGTTATACCTGCATTTCCTCCCCCCCCCCTTTTTTTTTCATGCTATGGGGCCACTTGGTTAAACTCCAACCCATGTCCCCAGATACTTGCTACATGTCTATGAGAGTATGCTCTGTCTCAGTGGCTATGTTCACAAGAATGGCCTCACAAATAATCCTTTCTGATTACTATGTCACATCGTTAGGAAAGCACGTGTACATGTGTGGGGAGAGGATTGGAGCTTGTGAAGATGAAAAAGACAAAGACAGAAGGACACTCTAGAACTCTATAAGGGATTCTCTTTGGAATGGGGTGTCTGAGGTCTAGCCTGGAAAGGTCAAGTGTCTTTCAAGAGCAGCAGGAAACCGGCCAAGGAGGCCTTGAACCAGTTATCAAATTAGGGATGTTTAGACCAAGTGTGGTCTGGACAATTGCGACATAAGCCTTGAGTCTTCATTTAGGCCTGGTGGATTCCAGATCCAGGTACATGACTGTTCTGGGTTCCAAGTTCTATGACATTGGCTTCTTTCTGGCATCTGTGGTAGACAGCTATTGTTCCCTCACAGTATTTTTCTTTTCTAGAATGGAGTCCGGTAACATTTTTAGCGGGACCATTCCATGCCCACTCCAGACCATGTACTTTAGGTGAGGCTGACCCCACTCTCGGCTCTAGGAGTGAGCCCCTACCTGGCCAGGGCATGACCAATGAGAGCATCCTGTCTCCCCAGTCAAGGTAAATAGTCCAAGGAAGGAAGATGAGCCAGACTGACCCAATGAGAGGCTGCACTGAGCTTTCCCGGGTGCAGATAAGATAGAGTTTGAGTCTGAAAATGCTTTTTTGGGGGAAAGTGTGCCTGAAAACGAAACCAGCAGAGAAGGGCAGAGAGAGGGCAGCAGGTGTTAGTGGAGCATCTGGTCCAGTGTGTCTGAAGCTAATGACTCCTTGGACCGTTTATCTGGATGGACCAGTATGCTTCCTTTTCACCCAGCTGTGGTCAGATGGGTTCCTGTGACTTGCAATCAGGGGGATCCTGCCTACTCCAGATTTTCTCTTTAGTTCCCCCCTTCTTCCCTTGTGTGAGCCCATACAGTTTGTCTGTGTCTGTTTCTGTCTCCTGATTACTGATACAAGGGTTCCCATTCTGTCCCTTTGTTGTAGTGTCGCTTTGGTTTGGTAAGTTGTCCAAACTCTCTCACCATCTCCACCTAAGGAGTCTTAGCATGGGGTATTGCCATCCAGCTGGCTGTTTAAAATCCTAACCTGAATTTAGAGGCTTTCTCATTGGCTGGCTGGATCAAAGCCAATTAACTCTAGTGCAGCTAAGGCAAATGTATTATTCAGGTATACCTTTCCAATTTAGCAATAATTAAATGAAGAAAGAGAGAGAGAGAGAGAGAGAGAGAGAGAGAGAGAGAGAGAGAGAGAGAGGGGGAGGGAGGGAGGGAGGGAAAAGAAGGAAAGGAGGGAGAGAGGGAGGGAAGGAGGAAGGGAGGGAAACTGACAATTAACAGTAAACATGTTTATGTTTAGAACACAGAGTCTAGAGATGTAGGTATAAGCTTTAATTAAATGCTTCATCTGCTTTGGTTGTCATATAGCTTATAGTCAACGATTAAGAAAATATGTTAGTCATGTCCTGGAGGCCTGCCTGTAAAGCAAGTTCCAGAAAAAAAATGTTTAAACGTATACTTTGCTGGGGATAGTAGAAAAATGCACCTGATTAAGCATAAAGCACTGATAGCTTAAATAATAACAAAAGTCCCAAGACCTTTAGTTTCTGCTTTTTTGCTTTAAAGATAGTCTAATTGATGCACAACCATGAGATGTTTTGTAGAAACTTGCTTGGTACTTCAGCCCAGTTAGGTCACCTGACCACCGCTGCAAAGACTCCAGACTAGATGATACAGGAGCTAACTGAATTGGACAAAGAAAAACCGCTGAAGCTTGCACAAGGACTGACCAATTGGCTTCACCATAATCCCTAGTCCCTAACCTTCAATATTGGCCTTAAAAAAAAACACCTTGATTAAAAGCCATCAAGGCATTTGTGTTTTCAATGGTAACTTCCTGTTCTCCTTGCTCAGTGACCTGCAAATAAATTGCCCTAATTTCTCTCCTGCAAACCCCCATATTCAGTGTTTGGCTCTGCTGTGCTTTGAGTGGGTAACAGAAAGAAGAAAAGAAAAAAGGAAGGGAGAAGAGAGATGGTAGCACAGGTCATGGACAGCGTCTCCCACCCCCACATCCCATGGAAACACAATGTCATGGTGTCATGCTGCCCCTTCCTGAGGGCACAGGTGCTTCAGAACCTTCAAGCTGGCCTTTTAGGAACGTGTGAGAGTCTGGCCTACACCACTATCGTGATCAACTGTTCAGTGTGAATGCTCTCAAGTCTCTCCATTATCCAATATTCTTTCCCTGCATAGACACATTCATACAAACTCTCCTTCCTGTACACTTCTCTCTAATCCTCCCGCTATGTCAGCATCCCATCACCCCTTTGAGCACCGTTGCCCTGATTCTGCCTCAGGCACCAGGAGTCTCCGGCCCTTACAAGAGGTCTTCCATAAAACCACTTGTTGTTATGTAACACAGAGGGGATTGCTTGTATGCCCCACAGGGAACACGTGGAAAAAGATCTCCCAGGGGCGGGCAGGGTTAGTCATCACACCTGGCACGGCACCTGGACAGGGTGTGTTGGCTGCCAAAGAGAAGCCCGGCACAAAGTGGAGAGCTGAGCCCACTGGGTGCCTGCTTGTCCACAACACAACTCCTGCCAATGATGTTCTACTAAATTGACAGGCTTTCTGGATGAATCGATTGGATCTCTTATCATCTCGTTGACTCAGAAACAGTTCTCCCTTGAGCTCTTTAGTTTGCAAAAGATAAATACACACTGACCAGAAAGAACAGTTGTGCAGAATAAACGTGTGATGTCTAGTTTCATTTTGCAAGCAGAATCAGAGGGGGGAAGAGAGATAGAGAGAGAGAGAGAGGTGGGGAGAGGGAAAAGCGAGAAAGAGGGGAATGGCACCTGTTAGCAACTCCCCCACCCCTGAGCTGTGCTGTGTTGGAAGCCCAGGTATGCCCTGCCCCAGCGGCTGTGGTTGGGACCCAGGTGCTTTTTGGAACATGAAAGTGATGCTGTGGTTGATGTCAGAACTCATGTCAGGGGAAAAAATCTAAGTTACATTTAAAAGGAATCTACCTTTTTATCTTTTAACCTTAGGCCTTCCCCAGCCATGCAGAAAAATCAATCTTGGCTAATCCACTGACCAAGAAAAAGGAAAAAGAACACAGGAGAACCTTGCATTAAACAGCTGCTTGATGCTTAAAGAGCTATCCGAGGGAAGGTGATCTGAGAGCTCACCGGCAGGAGCGCAGGCGCAGGGGGCTGAATTTGGAACTTCTTATCCACATCCCATGGCTGGTCATTAGCCAGAGAGGGAAAGGATACCGTTACCTTACATTAGACATCGGACTTCAAAAATCCTTGAAATTTCCTAAGGAGCCCCTTCGACCTATTGAGCTTATGCTAACCAGGTGACTTCATGGTGGGCCCTGAGACACTTTCCAGGGAGGCGCTGGCCACTCCAGAAAGACAAAGCACATGATTAGAGAGATGGAGCTCACAGACCCGCCACACACTCAAGGTAGAAGAGGGCTAAAGATTAAGTTTAATCACGTGATCAGTGATTTGATTAGCCATGCCTACTTAATGAAACTGGAAGAAAAAAAAAAGTTTCTGGGCACAGAAACTCAGCAGTGTCCCTGGTTGATGAACATACTCATGTACCTGGAGGGTGGTGCACCCTGACTTCCTGGGACTAGAAGCTCCTGCACCTGGACCCTCCTAGACCTTGCCCAATATACCTCTTCATTTGGCTGTTTGTTTGCATCCTTTATAATAAAAATGGTCATTAGAAGCAGAGAGCTTTCCTGAGGTCTGTGAGTCATTCTAGGAATTACAGAACCTGAGGAGGTTGTGAGAAACCCGAAATGTACAGTCAACTGGGCAGGAGTGTGGGGAGCTGGTGAACAAAGTAAGAGCAGCCTTGTTGGGGAACTTGACCTTTAACACATGGGATCTGACCCTACCTCCATGTATTTTAGCATCATAATTGAACTGAATTTTAGGACACTCAGCTGGTATCAGAATATTGGTGTTTAAACATACTACCTATTGGACTTGTCCAAGTAAATTGTGGACTCTGAGACTAGTACCACCTTACATTTTTTAAAAAAATATATTTTTTAATTGATTTTTTACGGAGAGGAAGAGAGAAGGACAGAGAGTTAGAAACATAGATCAGCTGCCTCCTGCACAACCCCCACTGGGGATGCGCCCACAACCAAGATACATGCCCTTGACAAGAATCGAACCTGGGACCTTTCAGTCTGCAGGCCAACTCTCTATCCACTGAGCCAAACCAGTTTTGGCCCACCTTACATTTTTATGGCAAGAGGAAAATTGGTTTCTAAACATACTAGTTCATTCCCCTTCTGTGGGCATCCAGTGTTACTAATTACCACTGTCCTACTCTAGCACCCCCAACTCACCCCAATATTCCGACAAGTTCAAGATTCAGATTGGGGCTGGCTCTCCTGCTTGGAGAAGAGATTGATGGAAAGCAGGGCTCTGAGGTGCACTGTACATAGTGCATAACAAACACCCCTTTAAGATGAGAATTATTAAAGCACCAACATATTATTATCCAAAATGTCTGAAATGACTTTTTCTTTTTGGCCTTTCAGACCATGTTGAAAGCATTACCTAATGCCCATTCTAACAGATTAGAATCTTCTGAGAGAAAAGAGTCAACATGCATCACACATCACAGCGCCACCCTGCCTCGTTTCCATTTGGGTTCACAGTTAGACATTCCCTGGTTTAGGAGAAAGAGCATTTGCGAAATGACTCTTGGGGCTTAATTGGCATTTCTTTCCTTGGCCTGCTGATATAATGCAGGAGAGGAGGCTGCAGAGCCATTTAAGAACATTAGCATCGTTCCTAAATACCCACGTCCAAGGTTAGTGAATACAATGGGAGAAGCTCAAAGAGCACCTAGGGAGATTAAAGGAGGTTTGGAAGCAGAACGCCTGATTCTAATGAACTTGAGCTCTGCCTCACGGAAGAAGAATCTAAATACATTAGGGCCAGCAGAGCAGCAGACGGGAGGCAGGTACCTCAATGTGAGAGATGTTGTTCTCAGTAACTTGTAAAACGCTGCAAGTAGATCTGAGGGGGTTTGAAGCCGTGAGCCACTACAGGGTGCTATTTTGATTTCCCAGCTGTTGGTGAGAGAGATGGCCCCTGGCAGGGTGTCAGAGCCACACCTTATGCACTCCTGCTGCCCTGGTGCCCCTCACAGTCAAGGCCACTGCTTGGTTCCCTCTTCTCACTGTGTAGAGTAGGGGTGTCGAACTCAATCAGAGAAGGGGCCAAAATCTAAAATCCAGCCTAAATCGCGGGCCGAATGGTTTACTGAACAGTCATAAACTGTCACTGTGATGGAAACGCAGCGGAGTGCAGTGATGACAGCGCGGTGTGGGCCACATTGCAAGGCCTGGCGGGACGGATTTGGCCCGCGGGCCTTGTGTTTGACACATGTGGTGTAGAGGAATTAACTTGTTTGGGGAAGAGTGTATAATAGGTTAGTACCACATATAAGTAATTTTCAGTGTGTGTGTGTGTATGTGTGTGTTTAATTTCAATACAATGGTCAGCTGCGTAGGGCCAATGTAATAACATTTAAACACTCTGCATCAAAAATGGACAAAATATATACATTTTAAATGACTTTCAATTTTGAGTCTGAAATTGCAAAGTGGGCACCTTTTATAAGGTTGAATTTCTAGATGACAGGGGACAGGACTCTGACACCAACTACCTGCAGGGGAGCTGGGCAAAATGTCACAGGAATCCTCTACACAAAGCCCTCATCAGACACAGATTCTGAGATCCCCAGGCCTCCCTCACTCCTGACCAACTGGCTACAAATTCTGGGGTTCACACTATCCCCTTGTGTTCAATCATATGCTAGAATGATGCATACATGTCAGGAAAGCGCTATTGTTATGCTCTCTGTTGTATTATAGCAAAAGGATAGAAGTCAGAACCAGCCCATGTACCCAAATGGGAGACAGCATTGTCTTGGGGGGACCCCAACATGAAGATTCCTTTGACCTCTCTCTAGAGAGTCAGCAGGGGTCACTCTCCCGGCACACTGATGTGTGGCTGTGCACAAATTATTACACAGCAGGGAAGCTCACCTGAGCAGCTATGTCCATAGTTTTTATTTGGACTTCTTTCCAGAGGCATGATTGATTAAGTCATTGCCTCCCCCGCCCCTCATGATTTCCCCCTCTTCCCTCAGGCTTGGTCTGATATCAAGATGTCTCAAATCCCTAAACTTCTAATCACACGGTTGGTCTTTCCAGCATGGCCAGTTGGAAACCTAAATCTTTTCCTTAGCATAAGCTACCTAGTAAAAACAACCTCCCAGGCTTCTATTACAAGGAAAATTCCACAGGTTTAGAGGCTACTTCCCAGGGACTGAGGACAAACACCTGCCAAATTATTTATCATACCAGGCAAATGTGATTGAGGACATTTAAGGGGCAAAGGAATGGCGTACAGTGAGAGCTAATAAAGTAATCTAGCAAGAAAAACCCAATTCTAGTTAGATTATATTATACCACCTTGAGCAAGTCAATCACCTTGGGTCACAAATTTGTTCTCTTTACTCGTAACAATAATTACTGATGCCATTGAATCAGTGCTTACTATGCAACAGATGTATGCAGCAAACTTAGCCTACTTAATCACATTTATTCTTAACAGTAAACTTGCAATTTTTTTCATTTTATTATCTCTATTTTTGTAAAGGGTGGAGAGGTGACTGAAACCCTCAGAGGTTAAATAACTTGTTTTAATAACCGGAGGAGCTGACCCTC
Organism: Pipistrellus kuhlii; assembly: GCF_014108245.1. Taxonomy (NCBI): domain Eukaryota; kingdom Metazoa; phylum Chordata; class Mammalia; order Chiroptera; family Vespertilionidae; genus Pipistrellus; species Pipistrellus kuhlii. Next base: position 10,098,854 of record NW_023425493.1, read on the forward strand.
AAAACAAAAAACAGTGGGAGTCTGTGCCTAACACTATACAGCACTATACTTACAATCCTTTCCTCGGCTAACAGGCATATTGGGGAAATAAATGAGACTGATATGAATTACTATAATCTGAAAGAGAACCTTATAATTCAAGGTTATAAAATTACCATTATTATTATGTCACGGATTATTACTATTAGCAGTGTTATTTTATTCTTATACTAACACAAATCTGTCTACTTTTTCTAAAAAATGGTTTGTACTTTCTTAGGACTTTCTGTTAGGAAGAAAAAACTCAAAGAGAAGGCAATTCTTTCAAATATATTGAGCAAAATTCCATGGAGTCTCCCAAAAGTTTGTTGAGTATAACACCTATTGTGCGCCACAGTACTTGCAACTTTGAAGGGACAGAAAGATGAGTAAGACATAGACTCTGTTAGTAATGCAATAATGCAACACAAGATTGATACTTATGGCACTTGACATATTGTTTGTCAAGGTACTTGGGGCACTTAACATATTGTTTGTATGTCAAGTGCCCCAAAAGACACAGAACAGAGAGAGACAGAGAGAACACATAATCTTCAAGAGTTCAAGGAAAATTTCATATCCAAACCTTAAAGGATGGATGAAATTTTGAGCAACTTGTAGAAGGGAGTCTGGTAGCAAAATCAAGGCTTAATGAGTACATAGTGTAGTGGTAACATATTATTGGGATGAGCACAAAATTCAAAATCAAAAGTCTGGCTTAATATTAGCTTTATGATGTTGGGCAAGGCTCTAGCTCCTCAAGCACTACATTATCCATTAAAAAAACGAAAGAAAGGGGAGGGGAAGGGGAAGAGGAAGAGGATGAGAAGGGGAGGAGAAAAGGGAAGGTGGAGGGGGAGGGGAAGGAGAAGGGAAAGGAAAGGGGGAGGAAGGAAGAAAGCCTTAAGAGCTAGGGACTCCCTCCCTCCTTCCCTCCCTCTTAAGGCTTTTGTTGGGATTAAATATGAAATATGCTAAAAACATATTCCATGAACTAAAAAAAAAAACATTGAAAAAATACTAGGTTTTTAAGTTTTCTATATTTGTCTGTCTGAATTGCTGAAAAACAGTAGGGTTATGATAGAAAATGTCAATGAAAAAAAGTATTGGAGCCATACTAGGAAGGGTGGGAATTCTTGGGCTAGAATGCCAAGGTGAGAAGGCTGAGCTTTGTCCAATGGGAACGAAGAATTCAGCTCATGTCTTCCTTTGTGTTGCTTTGTCTGGTTGAAGGTAATCATGATAGCACTGATGTCTATTGTTTCAGGATAGCAAACATTAACTCCCCCAAAAAAGTAAAACTGTTCGTCTGGAATTTCAATGAGTATAAACATGGAATGTGGCCAAAGTCTGTTTCTGAAGATTGTTTGAGCAGGTTTACCTTTTCAGTGGTAACACTTCTGAGGTGAACTGAGAAAAGTCTGAAGACAATAACCTGGATTTGGCACAATCCCGTCTAGAAGAGAGATTAGGGGTCAGGTGTTCTGTGAAGTCCCTTCTGACCTGAATACTTGGCACACTTCCGTCAGTAAGTTGAACGTAATTCTCTTTCTGCCTCTCAGCTCATCTTACTAGTATACAGTCAATGGGAGCAGAGACAAGACAGGTGATTCCTCATTTGGCCAGACAGAGGGTAGAAAGAAATAGCTATCGCTTGAAGTATCCAAAGCATGCATGTACAATTAATTTTCAATTAAGTAGAGATTCCAAAGGGATTTAGCTTAAGTAATTCTGACAGTAAAAATTTAATTAAGTTGTGTTAATTAACTCATAATTATCTAGGTATGCTTGATAGGGGAGCTAGAACTTAAATATCTTTATTTTTAACACCTGGATTAACTATTTTAAATTAGTTTATATAAAATATTCAAACATACCAAAAAAGTAGAGAGGATAATATGTAATGCATCTTGATATACTCTTCCTTCACCCATATTCAACAACTGCCAAGATTTTATCATATTGTTACATTAATGGTATGGATTTCCATTTGCTTACATCTACTTTTGTATCTTTTAAATATGTATAAAAGTTTTCTAGATATAAATTTTGTTAAGTTTATGCCTAAGTATTTTTTTCTATTTTGTTGTTACTATAAATGGAGTTCTCTTTCATTAAAATTTCTAATTAGTTATTGCTTGTTTATGGCATGAATATTGATTCCTATCACTTGATTTTTCAACCTGCCATTCTACAAAATTCTATTATAGTTTATAATAATCTTTTTAATTAGTTCTCTTATGTTTTCCAAATATAGGTCTTCATTATTATTACTTCTAGAAATTCTACAATTTTGTTTCATTTTTCCCTTTGACCCAAGAATCTTTAAGAGAGGGTTTTGATAATTTATTAATTATTTCTGGTTTAATGGCATTTATTAAAAGAGCTAGTCTATTATTTCTATTTTCTAATTTTAACTGATATTTTTCTCTCTGTTCTTTAAACTTTAACTTTTTATTTTGTTGAATTTATTGAGTTGACATTAATAAAATTACATAGCTTTCAGGAGTACATTCTATCATACATCATCTGTATATTGTATGTGTGTTCACCATCCAAAGGCCAGTCTCCTTTCATCACCATTTATCACCCTTTTACCAAACCCTTCCACCTCCCTCCATCCCACCTTACCCCTGGTAATCACCATATGGTTATCTGTGTTTATGAGGGGTTTTTTTTCCCTTTGCTTAATCCCTTCACCTTTTTCACCCAGCCCCCCAACCACCTTTCTCTCTGACACTTGTTAGTCTGTTCTCTGTATCTATGGGTCTTGTTTTTATTTTATATGTTAGTTTATTTTGTTCATGAGATTCCACATATAAGTGAAATCACATGGTACTTATCTTTCTCTGACTGGTTTACTTCACTTAGCATAATACTCTACAGGTCCATCTTTCTGTAAAGTTACAATTTCACTTTCTGAATAGATATTAGCAATTATACTCTACTGGGAATTGTATTCTTTAAATTTATAACATGTTCTTCATCTCTTTCAATGTTTTTTGGCATAATATCTATATTTTCTAATATTCAGATTATTTCCTATGCTTTCTTTTTGTTTTCTATTGGCTGGTTTATCTTTATGTATAGTTTTATTAACCTTTCTGATTCACTTTATTTTCTTAGTATGTCTCAGATAACAGCATGGATTTTGTTTTGCTAAGATCAAAATGCTTTCCTTTAAATAGGTGTGTGAAACTCATTTACATTTATTGATATAATCAATATTGTTCTTTGCTTCATTCATATTGTATTTTATGCTTTTTTGTTGAAGCATGTTAAATTGTTGATTGTCTATGGTTTAGAAAGTACAAAAATGTGCTTTTCATATTTCAATCAAATATGTACATATATACATATATCTATGACTTTTTATGTCCATAAATATACATAACATATATACAAAGTCCTTTACTTTGTGATTTGTTTTTTGTTTCTTTTGACATTAGATAGGGTATCATTTATGCTCTAGTGATTATCATTAATTAATACTGATTCCTTATATAGTAATTTTGGCTAATAATTTTTTTCTCTCCTGCTCCCCCCCATCATTCATTTTAAGTCACTCGTATTAATTTAATGATAATTTTTAAACATTAAGAAAGTTCAAGCTTAACTACTTGAATTGTCAGCTTCAGTTTGTAGTCTCTTACTCCAACCTAAGGCATAACTGGCAATCTGTAAAATTATTCTTTCCATTTACTTTCTCCCTTCTACTCCCATTTGTTAGTTTTATTAGTTGACACTGTTCAAGCACATGTCAACACTATCTCCTTTTTAAACATCTCCAATTTTTAGTGTTGTTCTACGGTTAAATGTATTAATCCTTACCTCCAAGAATTTATGATAAATCTTTTAATTGTAGAATATATGTTCTCTAAAGATCACAGAGTCCAAGACTCTCATTTAATAGGAAAGACAAGGCCCAGAGAGTGAAAGCAACTTCCTCAAGGCCAATTCACAAAGCAACAAAGCCAAAGGTGAAATATCACTTTCGCAGCATCTTGGTGTTAGAAGGGAACTCAGGAATCACATGGTCCATCTTCTCACCATTACAGAAATCCCCAAGAGAGGCAGCCAGTATTCCCTTGCATACCCCACATGCCTAACTTTAACTGTTCCCCTTAGAGTAAACAAAGTCTTTTTATCTTTTTACTTTTGTCGACTTTGAAAAGTGTAAGTTGAGACAGACAAGGATGAATTGATGCCAGATGCTATTTTTGTTGTTGTTTGCTGTTCCGTTATTCTCAGTTTAGAAACTGGCTTGGAAGCACTTCTAGGTTAATTCACAGTCTGAGTCAAAAATCAAGTTCAAGTTCAACTAGTCTAATGTGATTCATTATTCTCTGCTTATACATGTCTGGCAGCTCGCTCTATCACCAATTATTTGGGAGTTCTTCCTAAAGTGAGATGATGCACATGAGAATATATGTGATGTATACAGCACTGTGTAAATGTAAGAAATTATTGTTAGGATTTTTTTATGTTGAATCAAATTTCTTTCTCTATAATTTTCAACCATTGTTCTTGGCCTGCCTTCTGAAGCTATGTAGAATCAGTCTCATCATTCTTTTACTTTACAGTTCATGAAATATTGAAAGACAGCTATTGAACTCAGACCTCAAAACAAATGCCTTCAGAGAAAGGTTAATTTTAAAGCTTATTTTTATCATTTCTCCTGATAATGTCCAAGTACATCATCATAGGGTATGTTAAGAGATGGGAACAAGTATGTAACATGCCCAAACTGGTTTGGCTCAGTGGATAGAGCGTCGGCCTGCAGACTGAAGGGTCCTGGGTTCGATTCCGGTCAAGGGCATGTATCTTGGTTGCGGGCATATCCCCAATAGGGGGTGTGCAAGAGGCAGCTGATCAGTGATTCTCATTGATGTTCCTAACTCTCTATCCTTCTCCCTTCCTCTCTGTAAAAAATCAATAAAATATACAATATATTTTTAAAAAGTATGTAACATACTCACTCCTGTTAAACTGTCCTGTGAACTGGGTGGGATTCAGAAATCATACTTCCTACATCCAAAACTGTAGTGAGCATCATGAGGTTAATAAATGTTACCAAGGAAGATGTCTGTATTTTCACTTTTATTCCCTATTGAATTAACATAAATATAGATTTGTGTATACTGGCATATACCCACTTACCCACATCCCAGTTAAGAAATAGAACGTTTCTGTTACCCATGAAGCTGCTTTGTGCCCATCACCAATCTCATTTGTTTTCCTATTCTCTTAGAGATCACTTCACTGTATTTTCTGTTTATCAATCTTGTTTCTATTTATTATTTTGTGACATATATCTTTATTTATAAACAATATACTATTTAGTTTTGCATATTTAAAAATCATATGTAAATGGAATTCCACTATATGTTCCTGGATCTTGCTTTTTTGTTGCCCCATTTCATATTCCTGAGTTGCATCTATGTTGCTGTATATTGCTATAGTTCATCTGTTTTCACAGGTGTATAGTATTCCATTTATTCAACAAAATATGTTTATTCATTCTATAGTTGATGGATATTTGGGCTGTTTATAATACATGGCTATCACAGAGAGTGCTAGTATAAACATTCCTCTGCATGTCACCTGGCCTAATATGTACCAGAGTTTCTCTAGATATATATCAAGGATAAGAGTTACTAGGTTAAAAAGTATGTGCATTTTCAAGTATACTAAATAATACCAAGTTTTTTCCAAGATGTTGGTGCCATTTTTTACTTTCACAGGCTTTGTGTAAGAGTTCTGATTAATCCACATTCTTGTCAAATTTTATATGGTCAGGGCTTGATTTTCATCAATATAATGAATGTGAAATATCTCATTATGGTTTCAATTTGCATTTTCCTACTAAAACGGTTATTTTTTTTTCTAATTTGGTGCTTCTCAGAAATGATTATCTATTTTTTTACTGGATTATTCATCTTTGTCTTCTTATAATTAACTCATTTTTATAGGCATCTGTGTTGTTCTTGAGATGTTCTTTATAGATTCTGGATATGAATCTTTTGATCGTTATGTTGCATGTCACCAAACTTGTATCTAATTTCCTTCACTTCCTCTATGTTGCTCTTTGAAAAATAAAACTTAATTTTAATCTAGTTTCATTGGATGGCCTGTATATGTATAAAATAATTCACCAGTCTGGAGCTTGCCTATTCATTTACATTACAGTTTATTTTGGTGAGCAGATATTTTCAATTTTGACATATGATTTATTAGTTAATTTTTAAAAATTGCTGTTTTCAGTGTATAACTAAGAAAACATTTTAACTCTAGGTTGTCAAGATATCCTCCTATATTATTTTCTAAAACTTTCATCATTTTAATTTTAGATCGATGAATTAATGGTTTTGTATGGCAAGGTTGAGGTTTATATATTTTTTCCATATAGACATCCAGTTATCCAACCACAATTGTTGAAAAGTCTTTCCTTTTCCATTTTATAGCTTTTGGTGTCTTTGTCAAAAATCAGTTGACTCTGTAATTGTGTGTATATTTTTAAATTCTCTATTTTGTCTTGGTAGTTTCTACCCAATATGTCTTCAAATATTTTTTCTACTTCTTTCTCAACCTCTTTTCCTGGCTACCAATTACACATATATTGGATTGCTTAATATTGTCATATAGGTCTCTAAAGCTTTTTAAAAATTATTCAATAATTTTCTCTTTCTTTCCCAGTTCTATAATTTCTATTGTCCTAGTTTTATGTTAACTGACTCTTCTGCCATCTCCAATTTGCTATTAAACCCATTCCATGAATTCTTCATTTCAGTTATGGTAGTTTTCAGCTCTAGAATTTCCATTTTATTTCTTTTTCATAGGTTTTAGTTCTCTGCTTATATTTCCCATCTGCTCGTGATGAATAGGTCTTCCTCTAAATCCGCAGACATGTTCACTGTAGCTGCTTTAGAGTCCCCCTATCCTCATTGCAACATCTGCATTATCTTGGAATTGGGATTTATTAACTTATTTTATTCTTGCCATGGGTCACATTTTTGTGTTTCTTTCACATGTCTATTGGTTATGGATGGACACTGGACATTATGCAAATTCTGTAGAGTTTGGATTCATTATTTTCCCCTGAATAATAATTTTTTTTTAAACTTAGCTGGACTCAACCTCCAAATTTTGTCTCTCTTGCAATGGACAGAAGCTTAAATCCTCAGTTCTTCAAGCTTTCACTGTTCTTGTTGTTGTGTTTGTTTCTGTCACACCTTCTGCAAGGAGAGCTGATGGTCATCCAGGACTGCAGTGGATTACATATGTAGATTTGGGGGTTCACTCTTCTGTGGGTCCACCTAGGATTTTCCACCTAATTTTCTACATTTTTTACTAGTCTCAATTTCTGTTCTCTAAAACTGTAAGCCAATAAGGCTGTGGCATTCTACTCAAGCAGCTTTACTGCGTTGGGGAATGCCACAAACGAAATGATTTCCATCACAGTTCATCCTTCAAGGGTTGACTCCTTATAGTGTCTTTCTGTTTCAGGTAACTCCGGTTTTTCAAAAATGTTGGATAATTCTAAAAATATTTTTCCATACTTTCCAATTGTTATCTGAGGAAAGATTAGTTCAGCCTGGCTACTCTACTGCTACTAGAAGCCAGAACAAATAATGTCATCTTTAAATTACACTTTCCAAATGTTTGCTGCTGGGTATAGAAATGCAATTGACTTTTGCATATTAAATGTATACCCAACATCCTTGTTTGACTCCTTTTTATCCCAATAAATTAGATCACCGTAGGTTTTCTACATATACAATAACAGAATCACAAAAAATCACATTTTCATTTCTTCTTTTCTAATTCTCCTACCTTTTATTGTGTTTTCTTGCCTTTCTATTTTGGCTGGGAGTTTAAAGTGCAGTGCTTTAGTGTTTTCTTACATTTTTATTCTGGCTAGGAATTTCAGTGGTGAGAATAAACACCCTTGACTTATCTATTTTATGAAGAATGTTTTTAACATTTCACCACTGAATATCACAGTTGCTTTCAGTGTCTTGTGATTTGAATTTAACTTTAAAGAAATTTTCAATTTCTGCTGGTTTCCTAAGAGTTTTAAAAAATAGTATATATGTACAGAATTCTATAAGTAACTTTTCTATTTTTATGGAAATAACCTTGTGGTTTTTCATTTTTTCTTTTAATTTGTTAATCCATTGGATTATAGTAATTGATAGTCCAATGTTAAATTAATCTTACACTGTAGAATCTTAAATTAATCTTACACAAATTATTTGTTAATATAGCACTAGATGCTATTTGCTAGTATTTTGTTTAGGAATTTTGCATCTATGTTCATAAGATATATTAACCTATAGGAATTATTTCCTTTACCATTGTTCAGTTATTGGTATTAATTTTGCAAACCTCATAAATGAATTGAAAATTGTTCTTTTTTTTTACTAAATTCTGCAATTCAGGTAAACAGAAAAGTATTTCTTTGAATTTTAGAATTTGGTAGAAAAGAAAAAAATTTATGGCTTGGTAATATTTTTATGGTAAGATTTTTACTACAGATTCAATATTTTAATTGTTATAATGTAGTCAGCTTTCTATTTCTTAACTTATTTGGGGATATTTTATGCACTTTATTCACTTACAACTTTATGGCATAGATTTGATCATAATTTCCTTTTATTATTCTTTTTATCTCTGTAGCACTTGCAGTTTTGTTTTCTACTTCATTTCTATTATTACTTATTTGGGCCTTCTGTCTTTTAAATTGGTAACTCACTACAGTTGTTTCACTTAAATTGGTCTTTTCAAAAAATAAACATTTGATGTTGTTAATCCATTGTTGTATCTTTGTTTTAATGTTGCCCTGATGTCAGCTCTATCATTATCATTTCTCTCTGCTCTTTTATTTCTGGTGGTGGTTGTTTTGTTTTGTTTTTGGTTGCTCTTTTTTTTAATTCTTAAATTATTTGTTCATCTTGTTAATTTCTAGCCATTTTCCCTTTTCTAACGTAAGTATTTAAGGCTTAAACTGTTCATCTAAGTATTTTTCTAAAAGTTATTTGTATTGCTGATATTATTACAGATGTTCCCCTTTCTTTCTCCCCCTTCCCCCCAATACCCAGTTCCTGCATCGCCTCTAAGTATTGTCTGAAATAAATTCTATAAATATTCCTACATACTATGCTCTTCTGGTTTTCCCCTTACCTCACTGATCACTTTCTCCTGATCACCTTTATCGGTTCCTCTTTTTACCAATTTCTGAAAGCCATTTGCCCCAATACTGAACAGATGGACCTCTTCTTGTTCTTTATCTTCACACATTCCCTTGATAACCTAATGCTACTACTAACTCCAAAATTTTTACCTTTGGCTTAGACCCCTGTCTTGAAATCCAAACTTCATATACTCTCCTTAATGCCTAATAAAACTTCCCCAAATTAATATACCTATGTAATGATAGTTCAGACTAGTGTTCACAGAATATTGAGTCCATCCCTTTCCTCTGTGGGAGAATATACTGCCCCACCCAATTGTTGTGGATCAGGCATGGCCATGTGACTTGATTTGTCCAATGGAAGGTGAGCACATGTGCTATGAGAAAAGGAGAAAGCTGTGTCTGTGCCTTGGGGCATGTTATTTGGGCTTTGCCATTGCCATGGGAAGAACATGCCTCTAATAGCCCACTGGTTCCAAAATACAAGGGGCACATGGAGCAGAGGCTGACCCACAGGCCTGCAGCTTGATGCAAAGCCATCAATTCCAATCTGCAAGTCACAGTCTGAGGTAGGGCAGTTGGGCTGACCTGCTGGTTGTAAGCAAAATAACCAACGGTTATTATTATTATGTGCCATGAATTTAGGGATGGTTTACTATGCAGCAAATGCTGACTGATACAGAAATTTGTACTTAGAAATGTATGTTTATGTCAGCAAAAACCTACAATAAATGGAACTGGCTCAAGGAAACTGTTGAGTGAAGCTGAAGAAACGGGATCTGTGCTACATGATGGTGAAATATTTGGTAAAACTGTTTCCTGTGATCACCTGGGAGACAGAAAATATACTTAATGAACTGGTCAAGTTGAATGAGTAATTTTGAGCCAACATTTGGAAATATGAGCTGTCTTCTGCTGGCTGTATTTAATAAGATACCACAAGAGAAGTATGGATTTAGGCAAGAATGGCCTTGGGCACAAACAGAATTAAAAAATAGAGAGAAAGTTTAAAATATCCCATCACTTACAGGTTTGGAAAAATAAAACTTTTTCTCACAAAATCAAAGATTCCAGGAAAAAGTAAAAATCTCCCTAACTCCTTTAGGTCAGTTCCTCATGGCTGCAAGCTTCCTGAAGGTTAAGATCTGCTAGCTGGCCTCGACTGCTTTGGGACCCATTGTTGTAACTGCATTAATTAGACAGGGGTCCTAACCTGCAGAAGAGAGCCACCATGAACTTGTCAGCAATGCTATGCACAGTTCTCATGGCCTTTGTGAATAGAGTGTCCTCCTGGCCCTCTCATGGGCCATAATTTTCTGGGGGATGTCCCGGCCTCTGATAACACATACCTTTCCGCATGCTCACTGCCCTGAGCCCAAGCCTCCTAAATCATTCCTACACCATCTTTTACAACAACTCAGGCTTTTCCGTTCTGCTCGGCATAGGCTATCGTTTCCTGCAGGCTTCCAAGACTCGCTCTAGCAGTTCTTTGTCCCAGACCTTAAAATCCTTGCCAGGGAATAAAGCCACACCCTGAGAGAGTACCCTAAATAAGTGTGCACTCCTGATTCATGTTCCAGCCTCTGAACACCTTCAGGATGCATCTCCCTGGGCACTCCTCTGGCATCTGCCAGGAAATTTTGGCTAGTTCTTGCATCTCCTATGGCAGTGGTTGGCAAACTCATTAGTCAACAGAGCCAAATATCAAAGGATACAATTGAAATTTCTTTTGAGAGCCACATTTTTTAAACTTAAACTTCTTCTAATGCCAGTTCTTCAAAATAGACTAGCCCAGGCCATGGTATTTTGTGGAAGAGCCACACTCAAAGGGCCAAAGAGCTGCATGTGGCTCGTGAGCTGCTGTTTGCCGACCACTCTCCTATGTGATATAGATGCTTTCCTTCCTTACCAGGCCTAACACTTCCCCAGGGGGTGTGTGTTAGAATTTAACCATAGTAATTAGCCTGGCAACTGGGAAAGGAACATAGGTTGCTCCTGTTGGAGGCACCTGTTGCCTTGAAAAGGTAAGGCCTCTGCAGTATTACCCAAAGTGGAAGTGCTAGCTCTAATTAGGAGGAGTTAACCTCTTTGGGCTCTGAGCATTCAGGGGGGTCTGCAGAGTTATAATCCCCATGGCATCCACCCAGATGTCCTTGTAAACATATTTCAGGGTCTGAAGTTTTCCCAACCAGGGTCCTGACCTGAGCTTTTAAAAAATATGTTTTTATTGATTTCAGAGAGGAAGAGAGAGAGACAGAAACATCAATGATGAGAATCATTGATTGGCTGCCTCCTGCACACCTCCTGTTGGGGATTGAGCCCACAACCCAGGCATGTGCCCTTGATTGGAATCAAACCTGGGACCCTTCACTTTGCAGGCCAACACTCTATCCACTGAGCCAAATCAACGAGGGCCCACCTGACTTTTTTATTACCACTTCTAGTAATAACTGGGTCTGCCTGGCTTCACCAAAAAAGCAGAGACCAAGGCAGACATATAAATGCAATATATTTATTTAGGGATAATACCTAGGAAAGATAACGATGCAAGGAAGCAAGAATAAGCACGTTGGCCCTCAGACCATGACACAGATCCATCACATTGAAAGGAGAGAGGGAAGGAAGGGGGTAGGGTACGAGTAGGAAGAGCCTCAGACTGCAGTGCAGTTCTGAGCAGCCCCATGTTAGGCAGAAATACCCTGTTTCCCTGAAAATAAGACAGTGTCTTATATTAATTTTTTTCTCCCAAAGTTGCGCTAGGTCTTATTTTCAGGGGATGTCTTATCTTTCCATGCGCTAGGTCTTATCTTCGGAGGATGTCTTATTTTCGGGGAAACACGGTAACTAGAACTTATTGCTGCACCCACACCCAGAGCCTGTGCTCAGTCATGGCTGCAGCAGCTGGAAGAGTGTATGCCCTCAGCTGCAACATCACGACGGATCCCAAACACTGCAGTCCCCTGGGAGCCTCTCTCCAGACGCAAGATCTGACCAAGTTCACTTCCACAGTTACCACAACCCTAGAAGAGGCTCAGAATACTATGCAAGTCATACCAAGGGAAGAAAACATACGTCAACCTTGCTACATTTATTGCAGGTCTACTGTGTGCCAAATAACCTGTTCATTCATTGTGATACAAAAATGACCACATCACCTTCAGTGTCACTCCCACTGTAAAGAGGACTCAGACACATACATGTTAGCTATGGCACAATGTTGAGATCAGTACAGTAATGCATACAGGCCTCTAGGTGCACACATGAGAGATTCCTTCTGCCTTAGCCAGTCAGGGAAGGCATCACAGAGACGGGCCTTTAAGGAAGAGCAGGTGTTGGTAGGCCGGTTGTGGGGCATTCCAGGTCTTCAGAGTGCCACAATGGGAAGAGCCCCAATGACTGTGTGAAATAAACAGGGTGTTCCTGTGAGATTCTCCCTCCCCCAACTGGTGGGTGGAGTTTTGACGTTACTGGGATCTGCCACAGAGACATCCCAGGACATTGAACCACCAATCAGCGTGGGCCAAAGAGCCCTGGAGCCCACCCCTTTCTGGGTCCAACCCTTTCCTGTTTCTCCCCTTAAAAAGACCCCCAGACCAGCCATGTGTTGCTTCTCTCCATCTATGGAGGCAGCCCGGCTGGGTCCTTTCTCCTCTCCCCACTCCTTCAATTCTGATTTCTCTACCTCTGTAATGAGTCCCGATCATTACTGGGGAATAAACTTTAACATATCTTGGTGGTCTCTGACTTCAGTTTCCTGCACCTCAAACTTTACTGTTCCAAGTGGGAAGTGCTAGGTTGCCAGATACAGAACTGACTCAAGTAGAATAAGGTGGATCCAAAAATCTTGTGCCCAAAAAATACATTTGAAAAATAAGTTCATCAGAATTCCATGAGAATTATAACTGAGTACTATCGATAGAAAAAAAAAAAAATCCAAAAGCAGTTTTTCTCTACATCTCTGCTTTTCTCTATACATCAGCTCCATTTTCTTTTTTCTGAAATCTGAATCAAGCGCTTCTCAGCTGCCTATGACTCAAACGCAATTATCTCTATCCCCTAGTCCACATGAACTTCTAACTTTAACACTCTCCACCCCTGTGTCTCTCAATGGTGCCTGCAGCTTACTTTGACAGCATGAAAGAAATAAGATGCATTAATGGGCCACCAGAAGGATGGCTGGATGAATAGACATGAGAAAACAAAGCGAAATGTTAATTATAGAATCTAGTGGTGGACATACAGGTCTCTAATGTATATAATTATTTCAATTTTTCTAAATGTTTTAATTTTTTCATAATAAAATGATGCAAAAAAAAATCTCAAAAGAAAGAACTTGATTGACTCAGGTTTTACAAGACCTAGGCAAGATAATGAGATGGCTGGCTTTTTTTCCGATCAGGGGTTTATATCTGGTTCTGTCAGCCAAGGCCAGGGGGCAAGAAGTCACATGAGACAAAAGGCTGCTCCCTCAAGGGGTGGTGTGCAAGACTGACGCCATAAAATATGCCTCCATGCCAGGTTTAATGAAAACATGGGAGTTAGATTTTTACCTCTTTAAGATGAGAACACTGTACCTTGGTATAGAACTTTGGGGCCAAGGGGAAAAGAATTACTAGTACTTTCCAAGTGCTGTACAGAAAAGGGAACACCTTCTACTCCTCCTTTTGCTTACTTCCCCTGCCCTTCTCTTCACCACAAACCCCACCACCCAGAGGGACTGCATCCTTAGTCTCAGAAACACCCATGTTACTTTTATCTGCCAGGAAGTGATTTACTAGTAAGGGGTCTCCTAGGTAAGGAACAGAATGAGATACAAGCAAGGCCAGGGCGAGGAGAGAAAGGGTGGCAGGAGGTAGGATAAACATGTAGGATAAAACAATTTCTATCCCACTGACAAAATATAGATGGTGAGCTCCGAAGTTTTCTGCCATAATAAACAAGAAGAAGAAGTGCAAGAAGTAGACATCTAACTTTATGACCTGTGAAATTGAATTGCCTCTTACGGATTTTTACCTTTTGGTGGACAATGAGAAACTTTGTCATCTCAGGCAAGGATGGGTCATAAAAGCCACTGGAAGGAGAGGAATTGGGCCTGTCTGATTAGAATCTGGGAGGCCTTGGTTTGCAGGCCAGGGTATATATATCTGAGCTTCTCCCGGTGGAAGTTGTGAGCTCTGTGAATTACAGTGCTTCTCTGCCTCCGGAGTCCGTGTGCCCCCGTCATAAACAGCAGTGAAAGGCAAGGCTGCCCTCTTAAATCAGCATCCTGGGAGAGAAAACAGGCCCAGACAGAGCAGCTGGGCAAGGAAGACAGTGGGGAGCCCCCAACAGTGGCAGCTGAACTGAGTCTGTTACTGATTGGGATTTGGGTTCCCACTGAGTGGTGTTTCCTTCACTCACCTCTGATCTGCCATGGGCTATACTTGGAAACAAAACCGGCCAAATGAACACAGTTAATCTTACAAAAACCAATCATGCCATGCCTGCCCCATCTTTGTTCTGGCCTAGCTAGAAATGGGATGAGGTAGAGTAAGATGGGCAGGAAAGATGAGGACCTTGTGAGGTCTTGCAAAGGACTATGACTTAAAATTTTAAGCTCTGATCTATTCAATTCTACTTGCTTTGTTTCCTAAATACTTTCTTTGTCTCACTGTCCTAGTCTCTCTCTTGGATGGCAGTGGTTTACCAACAATTTCCCCCATCTCTAGTATGGCTTCCTCCAACCCATATTCCATGAGCTGTTAGCAAGAGATTTCTGAAAGAAAGCTGGTGAAAAGAAAGAGAGAGAGAGAGAGAGAGAGAGAGAGAGAGAGAGAGAGAGAGAGAGAGAGAGAGAGAGAGAGAGAGAGAGAGAGAGAGAAAGCTGGTGAAGGCACCTCCCTGGTAAGAGGATTCCATTTTTCCTAAAGATAAGAGTTCAAGCTGGTTGACTTGGCATTCATGGTCTCCTGTGACCTCCTCATGGAAACCTCCTGGAATTCTTAGGGTGGGTTCTGTTCCTTTCACCTTTGCTCCCAGAGCCCCTTGGGCACACCTCAGATATTGTACATTTTTACATAATGTAAGACTATAACAGTTGTTAAGAGGAAAAATATATTTTCTCTATTATGGTGGAGAAAGCTGACTCATGACTAAAAAGATGGATGGAGACAGGTCAAGAGCTTGACTTGGACCACTTTTTAAAAAACTTTATTGAACTTATTGGGGTGGACATTGGTTAATAAAATTATATACGTTTTTACCTGGACTCCCTATGGATGGAATTAAAGCTAGGTAACTAAAGCCTCTCCCCCATTTCTAACTAGAAAACCAGACTTAGCCTATCAAGAGACTAGTCCCAGCACTGAAATTTGGGTGGAATTTAGGTTTCTTGGGATTAAAAATACAACAAGAAATGTCTACCTGAATCAGTAGGGAAATTTAATCCAGTCTAGAAAAGAAAGTGATAAACCCAAGGATAAATAGGAGAGAAGGCCAAGCCTTCAGGGCCGGAAGCTAAAACTGAAATCATGAGTCAGGAACAAATGTCACTGGGGGTGGCCTGAAAACAGGCTCAGAAGCCCAGTGGCAGTTCTCTTATATTTAAGTGCAAATGGGAACCTGGCAGGTAGACGACCAGGCACAGTTTAAAGAACTATAGCAAAGAATAAAGCATTTTTGGAGAAGCAAAATACGTCAGGGTCCCACTTTAGCAGGAACAGATTTATCATGAAATCAGTGAAACTTCTGTGTGTGTGTGTGTGTGTGTGTGTGTGTGTGTGAGAGAGAGAGAGAGAGAGAGAGAGAGAGAGAGAGAGAGAGAGAGAGAGGTGTACAGGAATAGGGACAAGAAAGTAAAGTAAAAAAAATAGAAATACAGTGCAAACATATGTAAATAGATGATTCAGAGGGAAAAAGACAAAACAATGAACTGCACCTGACAAATAAAATTTTCTTTTCCTTCAGTTAAGAGCCAGGTAGAATAAAAATCAGTATCACAATAGCTCAAAGAGGAGGAAGATCTAAGCTTAATAATCATTTATTAATAAAACAAAGAGCTCTTGCCTGTCTGGGCCACTATGATATCAATCCAGGTACCTCAGGCAGTGGCAGCCTGGGGAAAGCCCCACTCCAGGCAGGTGTGAGTCTGTGTGTGTGAGTGTGTGTGTGTGTGTGTGTGTGTGTGTGTATGTGTAAAATCAGCTTGAAATATAATTAAAGCCACATAGCTACTTACATATCTGATTTGAGAAACACCAGGGAGAAAATCCAGAGGAAACCATACCTCGGGTTTTAGTTTAAAGACATGCAGCTTGCTGTCCAAGGGAAGAGTCCTCAGGACATCATCAGCTCCATCCCCTGCTTGGGACATTGCACTGGACTGATATCCCACTTATTTTATCCACCCCACTGATCACAGTTTACACAGGATGTTGCCTTTCTGCCCACCATATTCACAGGCCCGGTTTCAATGAGAAGTTTCTCATCTGTGTATCCACCAGGTTGTCAAGGCCACCCATTATCTCATTTTGCTCATCCAGCTCATTCCCAATGTCTTGCTCCGCTTGATTTGGTGGTCCCTTATGCTAGAAGAAAGGGCATCAAGGCCTGTATCCTGTTCTTGGAGGATTTTCTGCTGCTGTTGATGGATTTCATCAAAACCCAAGTGCCTGGTCTCCTCTGGCTTCTCCAAGAGCCAATGGTTGGGAACACCCGTAGCTCCTCCCAGCATCCGGCAGGACCCTGGTTGTATTTTCACCGTTTCTTCCATGCTGGTTTCATGGTTGAAGTTTCTCAGCAACCTTTTGTGCAATTTGGCAAGTACAATCATAGGTTGAGAACCGGGAGGGTGAGAAGGGGGTGGATCCTGGAGCCTGATTAAATTCTTCCAGTGGTTGGAGGGTTAAATTATTCTGAAAACACAGGGAAGCCCAGGAGGAGTTGAAAATTCAAACTGGCTTCTAACATGCCTGCCTAATACATGAGCACACTCTGCCACCCATGCTATTGAGAACAGTTTAGCTCCCAGAATGCCTCGCAGATGTCATGGTTGTAAAAGCGATTTAATCAAACTGGTCCTGGGGCATTCGCAAAACTGGCACCAAGAGAACCCCCAGGCTGCCTGTCTGCCTGGTGACAGGCAGCTGCTACCATCCCGTTTGTGCCCATGAGGAGCTGCTGAAGCGTGTCCCCACCGCTCTTGGGTTGGCAGCCACTGGAAAATTGACAAAAGAGTGGAAATCAAGAGACAAAGTCTCGTTTTCATTTGAGCATGAGGAGAGCAAATGGAAATGATGAGAAGCAAAAGGGTTTTTATTTGAGATGCTTGATTTGGAGGAGGAGGGAAAGATGGGATATTTTAGTCCCCTTTCCAGCTCAGTGATGGTGAAAATAAAGTTCCAGGATGATCTATATTGTAAAACTTTGGAGATGACTTTGTTTTAGGGGGAGGGAAAAAACACACACAGAGATCGGGAACTTATGAATGTCAGGCAGTCTCGCAGATTGCTCACAGGAGAGGAAGTCTTGGCAACACAATCGCTCAGTGCTTGACGGGATTAATGGCTGGGGAGGAGGAAGATGTACACTTGTAGACCTGACAGGATCCTGCATCAAACACTGGACCACCACGTGAAGCAGGAAGCAGAATGGGAGGGGCCCTGTGCTGTGGGAAAGAGGAAAGTGAGCAGAGCAGGCTATACAACCATCGGCCCTATGGTTGGGGGAAAATTGTGGGGATCCTAAGCAGAAGAGGATAGGGGGAGGAAATGAAATACTCCCGTTTCCCCGAAAATAAGACAGTGTCTTATATTAATTTTTGCTCCCAAAGATGTGCTAGGTCTTATTTTCAGGGGATGTCTCATTTTTCCATCAAGAAGAATACGGTACACATTTATTGTTAAATGAAAATAAAGGAAATTTATTACCTGTATACTGTACGGTAGTACGGTCGTTGTCAACACAAACCAAACAAACTGTGAGTCCTACAGTATCAAGAATTCACTCATTTATTCAATGACAATCATGTCATCATCTTCTGGAACATCATCATAACAATCCAATTCCTGAATTTCCTGGTGAATTTCTTGTGACTCCATTTCTTTCAGAATCAGTGGACCAAATCTCTCATGTTTAGCCTAGGGGGTGGGGGCCTTACTTTGGGGGGCTGCCTTATATTTCACTCAGAAGGAAACCTGTAAGTAGGTCTTATTTTCGGAGGATGTCTTATTTTCAGGGAAACACGATAGTAGATGCCACTAGAGAAAAAGTAACTGGATCATGGATGCACAAAGCTGAGAAAGATCTTCTATCTTTGTCCAATCTCCTTATTCTACAAGAAAACTAAACTAATGACACTATCGAACAGGGAGAGAACACCTACTATTATTGATTGAATATGCAATACACATCAATGGTGCCGTTTAATCCTCACCACGCTTCTATGAAGTAGACACTGTTATCAACATTTTTCAGAAAGGGAAGGCTGTAAGCTTAGTTTAAGGGGTCTCAGTAGCTTGTACTAGTAAAGGATTATTCAGTTACCAAGTGCAAGGCCCAGATGGACTCCCACCTCTGCATGTCTATCCTTTATACCGCTAGGCCTAAGGAGGCTCATAAACTTGTGCCACAGCTATTTGGGGGCCGAGCCTGGCCCAAACTCAAGACTCCCAATTCCTGATGTTGAGCCCTTAAACCACCAGTGCAGACTGCTCCCTCCTGAGCCTGAATGAACAAAATCTGTCCTTTCTCCCAGGTGCTCAGGACACAGCAAATAGTGCTGCACCGCTCCACTCACTCAAAGCAGCCTGGGGACCTCAGATATCCGAGGCAAATGGACATCCATTTGTCCTGGTAAGGGGAGAGTCCAGCATCCGGGAGAAGGTGCTCTGGTTTATAAAGAGGAGCAGCAATACGTCCCTGAACCCTCCACAAACAGCGTATCTGAGTTCTTACTAGGAAAAGTGCAGCTAGTTGACTTTTACATTTTCTGGATGAGTGCCTATAAAAATCCTTGGGTTCAGAAAGACCTTGAGAAGTCACTTCGTCCGTTGCCCTTCCTCCAGGCAGGATGGCATTTAAACTATCTTTGGAAAGTGATTTGTTTTCCTTTCTTTAAAAATAATAAAAAATATCAGCAAGGGCTGCCACAATCCCCTTGTGTCAAAAAGTTCCACTCCTCCTCAGGGTCAGAAGTTCTTCTAAACATCTAATCCAAGTCTTTAAAAGGAAACACAAACCTAGTTTTTATTTTCTGTTTTACTGTGTTTCCCCTCAGGATAAACATTAATTATGTGTGCACAGCACAGTCCCAGGATTGGAGATGTACCTGGCCTGGGCTCTCCTTGAGATAATGAAGAGATTCAGCCATCTCTGAACGTGTGGGGGACATGTGGGTGGAGAAAAAAACCTAATTAGTGGGTCACAGGAGCCTGAAGAATAATCTATAAATTGCAAAGTCTTTAACTAGAATCTTCTCATTAACCAAAACCAATGCAGGATAAATCTAGGCCACCTACAGGAGCAAGTTAGCGGGAGAATGCCAAAAATTGTGAAAATGAAATTGACAGACAATGTTGAATAGAAAGATCAAGGTCTGGGGATCAAGTAACCAGAACACTAGAATCCAGTATTTAGAGCTCCCTCTTTCAAGCCCCAGAAAGCCTGGACAGTAAGTCATTTGCCACAGTGCCATTCGCTGAGTAAGTGGGGAGCCCTGAAGAACTCCTGGAGGCCATAGGAAATCCTGAGCAGCCACGCAAGTCCCATGTGAGTTCAACTCCCCAGGAACCTGAACTTCCAGTTCCTTCACTTCAGTGCCTGTGTCCTCTGGATGTATTGGATGGACAAAGACAAATTTTGATACTTTGGTGGCCTCCTTTTTTCAGCTTCATGCAGACCCACTTGTCAAATGCTTTATAGATACCACCTCATTGATCAGCACATAACCCCCAGGATGTCAATCATCTTCATTTAACCAATGAGGAAATGGACTGCCATGAAGGGTAAGTGGTTACACTGAGTCACCTGAGACTGGCAGGGAATCCAGACCTATATTCCTGAGGTCACGCTCATCAGCACCACGCTGCGGTCTCTTCAGGAAGGACCTGATTCATGTCACTGGGCATCGTCGTCTTGGGTCAGTGGCACTCCAGGCCAGCCCAGCAAAGCCTCCCCTCCATTGTCACTCAGCTGTCCATTTACAGGCTAACTTTCCAGATTCTTCTACCAGTGGATAATCCCATGTATTATGTATAGGTTTTACTATTTTAGCGCTCACTGGAGAATCATATATTTAAGATTTGGGTGGAAAATAATGAGGCATAAAAGGGGGAACATCCAGCAATTGCCCGATGCAGGAAAGGACCCAAAAAGTAAACTTTCCCTTCCCTTACCCACAGGCACTAGGAGCCGGTCATGGTGGGAAGAAGTTTGCTGCTTGTGGGACTCCATACCTTCCTTTTCGAACTTGTTACTTCATCTGGGGCCAGTTGCTGCCGCTGAGGGTGGCCTGCTCATGCCAGAGGCTGGGAAGGAGTCTTGGCTGCAGGGTTCTTGCCAGGACAGTCACTTTATTGACAGGAAAGAGCTGGCCCCTTGACCTGGCAGGTGCGGGGTGTGAGGTCTGATAACAGAATTCCAGGAGCAGGACTTGCAAGACCACCCACCCCTCCTGCTCTCCCTGCAGGGGCCCCAGACAGGGCTGAGGAATGGCCAGGCCAAACCTGCACTGGAGCCTCACCGAACAAAGGGAGGTCTGGCCTGGTACCAGAGCCAATAAATTATGCTCAGAAACACACACACACACACACACACACACACACACACACAGGATCTTCAATTCAAGGACACAGAAGCAGAAGGTGAGGGTGGTTTCCTGCAGACATTCAGCAAAGGCCTTGGGACAGGCTTCAGGGTACCAAATTCGAAATTGTTTCACTCTCTTCCTGGCTGAGATTGAATATAAAGCTTTAACCGGAGCCAATGGATTCTTCCTGGGTAAGGGTGACAATATCTAAGCAGGCAGAGCAGATAGGTCGGTGAGGACATGGCACGCCTGTTTCTGGATCTAAGGAGCATGCAGAATTGGATAAGACTGAACTTGCAACAAGATTAACAACTGCAGCAGGATTACACCGCTGGTCCTTGAGAGGCAGCAGGACAGAAAGAGCATGATCTCCCCTAGCATCCGGATTCCCCTCTGTAGGTTCATAGCTTGTAACCACTGCCTTTCCGCCACCTGTAGTTATCACTCCTTCATTATCTCTTCCTCTTGCAGGAGAATTTACCTAATTCTTTTTCTTACCTTTTCATTAGTTCAAAAATGGTTTGCCTACTGCACGCCCGATTCTAGGGGAATATAAATCAATAAAAGTAGAACTTACATTCTGTCCACTGTTGTTATTTGCCTCAATCACCATGTTCTTTTGTTTCCTTGTGGTTGCTTCAGAACGCTTAAATAAGAAGATGTAAATGTGTTGTCAATCCACCATAATTACTCAGAAGTCCTATGGCCAGGCTATGAGTTTGCCTTTCTGTCTTGGCTATAGAAATACAGAAATATCTCTGAGAGTGCTTGAGGGTCACATGATTAAACATGTCAGCCTACCATCCCCAAACTGATGGACTAAAAGAAGACTTAATGGAACTGTAAAAGTTATAATTCTGACTTACAAAAACCCTTTCCAGTAGAGGTAGAATGCAATGCCCTCCCCCTGTTCTTTATTTAAATTTCCCAACTTTACCAAGGATTGTCTCTTATTGCTTTGATGTTTGAAGAGCTGCTCAAAACTTCCCTTTCCTTTGTGAAGGGGTAACCCTGTTGCCTACAGAGTAAAGTCCAGACTCTCTGCAACAGTATCCTAAGTCTGCCATGACTTGACTGCAAACAGCATTTGTGTCAATCTCCCTAGACCATCCCTCCAAACACCAACAGTCACACCCCACTGCTCCTACTACGCCAAACACAGTATTACCTTTATGGCTGTTCATGCTGTTTCCTCAACCTGAAATACACTCCACTCCCTATCCTCTAAAACCCCACTTTAGCAGCCCAATGCTGCTTCTTCTCTGCACCCTTCCTTCATCCTCGGTCAGAATCAATGCTTCATTCCCATCCAGGACTATAACAAATTGTCACACGTCTGTTTAGAATGCTTTTATCTTGACTTTGCTTGTTGTTGACTGCCAACATCTATATTTCTCTTTCTCTCTCTCTCTCTCTCTCTCTCTCTCTCTCTCTCTCTCTCTCTCTCTCTCTCTCCCTCCCTCCCTCCCTCCCTTCTTCCCTCCCTCCCTCTTGTTCTCCCTCTCTCTTTATTTTATTTTATTTTATTTTATTTTTCTTGTGTGAAAGCTTCTTGAATGCAGGTAGAAATTTAATTAGAGAGGCACTAAATAAATGTTGGATTAAATAAGTGTTTAAAAGAATCAAACTTGATTGTAATGGAAAATGAGCCAAGCATGAGATCCAAGTTGAAAAATATGGGGGGTTCATAGTACAGAATTTCACTCCATCCAGGAAGCAATGACACCATATTCTACAACAAAATGGCTGGACCTCAATAATTTGACAAATGCCCTCCTCAGCCTTGTCTGCCTAGTGAGAACCCATCTATTCTCCTCTCCACTGAAGCATCAGCTCCCCTGGTGACAGCCCTAGTTAGAAATAGCTGTGCCTCTCTTACATTCCCAAAGCAGTCCTGACAGAATTCCATTTGAGAAACAATCACTCTGTGTTGTAATAACTTCTATCCCACAGGACTATGACATTTATTTATTTATTTATTTATTTATTTATTTATTACATTTTTATTGATTTCAGAGAGGAAGGGAGAGGAAGAGAGAGAGAGAAAAATCAATGATGAGAGAGAATCATTGATTTGCTGTCTTCTGCACAACCCACACTGGGGATCGAGCCCAAAACTCAGGCGTGTGCCCTTGACTGGAAGTGAACCTGGGACCTTTCAGTCCACAGGCCAATACTCTATCCACTGAGCCAAACCAGCTAGGGCTATTTTTTAGTAGGACCTCATATGCACAGAATTCAATTAAACAGAATCCTTGATTCACCATTGGATTCTGCATGGGTCCTCCATTCCTTTTTTTTTTTTTTTTTTTTTTTTTTTTTTTTTGTAATCAATGTCCTGTATGGCTCAGACTGTGCTAAGTTCTGGAATCCAAAGCAAATAAAATATATTTCCTGACCTCAAAGAACTTAAAGCTCATGTCTTTTTCTTCTTTTATCTCCACCACTTAGCTTAGTTCCTGGCACATGATAACTGCTTTCTCTAATGAATCTATTTCTTCTTCCTGATTCTTAAGTGTTGGAAAGGCCCCAGAATTTGGAATGCTATTGTCTCTATTAACACACTTCTGAGATTCTCATCTAGACCCAAAGCCTTAAGTGACATCTAAATACATATTATCAGTCTCAATTCATATACTGAACTCCAGACATATACATTCAACTTCCTCCATAAAATTTTTATCAGCATATCTCATAGGCATCTCCCACTTAACAGAGTTCCTGATCCATCTCCTGACCTGCCTACTGCTAAACCTTGGAGTTCTTTTCTGTACATTGGCCCAGTTTCTTAAGCTAAATTCCCTACACTCACCCTTGATTCCTTCCTTTTTCTAGCATCCCTATAGTGAATCCATTAGAAATATTATTGGTTTTACCTGATTGTATATTTATTTGTTTGGTCACTGTCTGTGTCTCCCACTAGGAATAAATTCCATGAGCAAAGAAATTTTGTTCATCTTGTTCATTCCAGTATTCCCAGCACTTAGCATATAACTGTTGCTCAATAAATATCTGTTGTGTCAAATTTAACAAATACTTGTGAAAGAAAGCACAAATTCAAGATACAGTGGGAAGGTTAGGGAGAAATGGGGGAGATAAGAGATCAACTTAAGGACTTGTATGCATGCATATAAGCATAACAAATGGACGCAAGACACTGAGGGGTGAAGGCATGTATGGGAGTGGGGGCGAGGGGGAACCAATGGGAAGATATGTACACATGTAATACCTTAATAAAAAATGGAAAAAAAGACAAAAGGAAAAGAAAAAAAAAACAAATGAATGCAGGGTATCTCAAACCTACCCTCTAGATAAATAATAGAGAACATCAGTTGCTATGCTTTCACCCAGGGTGAGCCAAAAAAGTTTCTTTTTGATAATATTTTAGAATCCAAAGATCAAACACATATTACTTCTATAATAAAAAGAAAGCAAGGCAAAGCTGTTTTTCAATTCTGCTGTGTTACAAAGAAGTAAACTATGTCAGATATATTCTGCCCAAAAGGATGGAAGAAGTCATACATGAATAAAACTTCTCTGATTGAATATTCTGATCAAATATTGGCTTCTGCTACAAAATAAAATACTGCCTCAACAAATTCTGACTTTATTTTTATTTTCCAGGAAAAAGAGATGAGAGATTGGAAACCATCAGTCTACCTATACGTTTTTGTTTCATGCAAGTGATAATAAAAGGCCGAAGAAAATTAAAAGTTATATAGAGAAGCTAGAAAAATATTGGAGTTTTTCCTATGAGACTTGAACCAGAATTGGGTTATGTGTAGGGTGGAAAAGGTGAAATGATAACTTTAAAACTTGTGCATACCCAAGTGTACCAGATAGAAACCCCACTATAGTTCCTGGAATCTATCCAGGCTATCTTAACTCTTGATCTAAGGAAGTGTTTCTGTTAAATAAAGTTGGTCCCAGAAGCTGGACCAGGATAATGTTTTCATGACCCTTTAGTGTTTGTATGAATTTATTGCCACCCTACCTCACTAGAGAAAAAAAAAGCTTTCAGCCTCTTTGTAGCATTGGTAAAATAATCTCCCAAAAGAAAGAGGAGAATCATAATTGCACATAAAGATAACATTGCCATTTTAAGTCTCTATATGGAATAGCATTTGAGACATTTACAGTCTTCCTCTGAGTGATTCAAGAAGCAGGTTTAGCAATAAATGTCAGCTCCTGTTACCTAGAGTGCCGTACACAGATCCCATGATGAAGAGTTGAAAAGCAACACATTTGTGGAATGAAGTGAATTCTGCACACAGATGGGAGGTTCTAAAACCAAAGGAAAAATCTAGGAGTTCAACAGGTTCTTTGGGCCCTGCTTTATATTTTAGGTCTTACCTTTAAATTAAAAATGAATACTGCTATCCGAATTACTGGAGGCCAATAGAACTTGAAGCAATCAAATTCTCATCTCCCAGAGAGACACATCCCTGGTGCCTGTGACTCAGTGTGTTAGTCCAGGTCCTCTGAGAAGCAGACACCAAGGTGAGATTAAATGTGGTGAAAGAGTTTTGCTAGAAAAAAAATAGAAGTGAGCCCAGGGACCTTGAAGAGTCACCAGACCACATGGCAAGTCTTCCTAAGGTAGGAGAGATAAAGGAATTGTCCTAGAACAACGTGCAGCCTCAGGAAGGTTCAGGGGGGCCATCATAGAGTCATCAAGCAAAAATCAAGGCTTGGTTCCCACTTTAATATCCCTGCCAACCTCAGTCACAGGCTGGGAGCCACCTGAATGCACTGAAGGAGCTCAGAGTCCAGCTGTTAAGATCCTTGATCAGTTATATACCCTAGAGTTTAAGGTTTGCAAGGACATTCTCACAATTGCTACATGAGAATTTCATGGTGCAGGGATAGCACCAATGCAAGGTAGTAAAGGGGGTATTTCCTATGCATATGACAAATGTAAATTCCCTTTTTCTAAGCGAAAAATTAAAACCCCAAAGAACTAATTAATGAATGTTCATAAGAAATTGTCCCCCAACTTCTAGTTCTAAAAGATCTATGCTCTCTCCAGATCAACTCATCCAATAGCACTAGGTACTGTAAGGCCTGAAAGACCTCCGGTCCAAAGGATGAGCGGCGACCCCAAATCAAACGCAGAGCCCGAGTCTTGATGCAAAGAGCAGGAGGTTTATTCCAAGCGCTGCGCAGGGACCCACAAGCAGCGGTCCAGAAAAAGACTGCCGCTTGAGAGCCCTGAACAGAGGTTAGTTACAAGCTTTTATAGGCAGAAACCACACCCAGGTGGCCTGGGGAAATTGGCCTGGGGAAATGCAAACATAAGGTTGAGATTGCAATCTCTTGGCCGTTTCCCGGGCAGTTAGAAACAGGCCTGACCTTACATTCCCTCCTCTTCTCAGGACTGAGTTTCAACCCTGGAACTCATATTCTGTTTCCCCTTGCCCAGTTACGATACAGGGCCCGAGGGTTAGAAGTAATCAAAGGCCCCATGAGGTGGAGATTAGGGTGGTGAGTCACGGGGAATGATTAAACCAATTTTCAAACCACCCCTGTTGAGCTTCTCTATCTCTTTGCCTCCTGTCTAGTCTCTCTCTCAGTTTGGCCATAGAGTCCTTCACCATGCCTGAATGATCTATAAAAACAACACTCCTCTTTCAAAGCTGCACACAGGCCACCGTCCTTACTACCTCAGACAGCGAGGTCAGGGATAGTGATGGATTGTTCAATGGCTCGTATTGCCACTCTGAGCCCTTCTATACTGTGGGGTTTGGATTAAAGCTGCTGTCCCAGTCCCCACCCTGGCGGTTACCCCTAGCCCCAGCAAGACAGCTAGGGTTAGTGAAACCAGCTCTTACAAAAGAAAACCTCAGCCCCTCCACACCGCCGGGCCTCACTCCTTGTTCTCCCATAAAAGGGGAACTGATTGGGCGGGGCATCATCAAGACCCGCCGCGAGTAGGAGTCAGTGGCAGCCACCATCCCCAAAGAGTGTCTATAAGCAGTCTCCACAGTCCATCCATCGTCAGGCGGTGGTGCAGGTTTGGCATGAGAGGCATGGATCCAGGAGGCGATGCCGTCTACCTTGATGGCGGTGGGTGTCCCTTCCACCGGGGTTCCAAGTTGGCTGTCCAGTGACGATGAACGTAGACAAAGTCCCCAACCTGGAACTGGTGTGGTCAGCCAAAGGGACCCACACGTCCTTTTGGACCGTCTCCAACGCCTTCAACCTAGCGAGCAGGGATTGAGGGGCGTGAGTTTCTGTCCACGGGTCAACAGTGAGTGGTGGTGGGGCCCCGAAAAGGATTTCAAAAGGGGTTACTCCCAGGGGCCCGGGCGTATTCCGGGCACGGAATAGGGCAAAGGGAAGGAGGACTGTCCAGTCTGTCACGCCAGTTTCTAAGGATAATTTAGTCATAGCCTCTTTTAACGTTCTATTTATCCTTTCTACCTGTCCTGAACTTTGGGGTTTACATGAACAATGCAATTTTCAATTAATCCCCAGCACCTTGGCAATTCCCTGACTTACCTGGGCGATGAATGTCAGCCCATTATCTGAACCAATTACCTCTGGAACTCCAAACCGGGGAAAGATGTCTTCAATCTTGGCTACTGTGGTTGCCGTTTCGCTAAAGACTACCGGGCCGGCTTGACTTCCTTCCGTAAAGTCAACTTCCCAATAGCTGCCCGGCCTATTTCTCCTTTCCCTTTCGAGGGGTGGGAATTTCATGCCTTGCAGCTAGCGACAGTTCTCTCGGCTAGGGAGGTGAGCTTTCGGATTTTGGACCCAGATGGGTGAGGCGGTGTTGCCATTTCTTCAGGGACGATTATCTTCTCACCTGCCTTATCCTTTCAGACCCCGTACTTATCCTTGACGTATTTGCCAGGCTTTCTGGCCATCTCCCCCTCCTCTTCTGGGGAGTAAGAGAAGGACCTAGGAGGGTCCAAAGAGACTTTTGCTAGCGGCAGGATGTTTAGTCCCAAGGCAGCCTGTTTTGCTTCAACATCTGCCTTCCTGTTCCCTTCCGCCACCTCAGACGTCCCCTTTTGGTGCCCTGGGCAACTTCTTTGGGGGCATGTATGGCCTCTGCTGTCAGTGTAGATGTTGACTCTTCAGCCAACCTGAGGGCTTGTGTTCTGCCTTCTGTGCTGAGGTGCCTTCTGGCAGACTGCTAGACCAGATTACCTCATCCGTGCTGACTACCGCGGTTCCTGCCCTCCTCTTCCTGTCCGAGAGGTAGCTGCTGCCATCTGTGAACCAAGTGAGGGGGGACCCGGGTAGGGGTGTGTCTCTGAGATCCCGCCTGGCCTCCGTTTCTTCAGCCAATATCTTCTGACAGGAATGCAGAATCTCTCTCTTTTCCAAGTCTGCTTCTGGTAGCAGAGAGGCAGGATTCAATGTCACGGGGGCCCCGAATTGGACTCTCCCCTCGTCCAACAAGAGACTTTGGTCACAAGGAAACTGGTTTCCCCTCCACTTGGATGGTTACCCTGGGCTCAGGGAGGGGTTCCGAGCCCCGTCCCCCTCAGTCACTGTCCTCATGAAAGGCCAAAATGGTCTTGGTTTCCTTCTCCTTCCTCTGCCTTCTTGGGCATTTTCTCTTCCAGTGTCTTTTTTCTTTACAGTAGGCACATTGATCTCGGTCGAGTGGGAGGCGATCGCCCAGGTTCTACCCTTACCTCTCCCTTATCACCTACCACTGCTGCCAAGATGCGCGTGAGATTCTTCTCCTGTCTATACCTTCTTTGCCTTCTTAACTAACTCCTGCAAAGTATAAAGCAGATTGGCCAATAAAGGCCATAGCCACCGAAGCCCGCTGCCCCTCGGTCGCAGGGTACCGCCTGAATGCTTCCATTAGTCGCTCAAGAAAGACCGAGGGAGGCTCCGTGGGTCCCTGAAGGACATCCCTTACCTTAGCCAAATTGGTGGGCCGACGCGCGGCTCCTCTGAGGCCGGCCACTAGAATCTGGAGATAGACTGTCAGTCGCTCCCTACCTTCTCATCACATGTATAACTTTTATAAAAACTTTGACTATTTTACATTAGCTCTTAAACCTTCTTCCTATGTCCTTCAAAAATCTATAACCATTATTTTAGAATATTTAGGAAAGGCAGAGGGAAGAGAGAGCAGGTCTAGCACTCTGTTCCCAATAGCCGCTTGAATTTTAAACTGCCACATTCTTCCTACAGATAAAGATCTCAGATTCTGATAAGACTGAAAAGGGGCACAGGAGAATTTTAACTGTGCCTTTAAATCCCCTAATAGAACACGGTGAAAAGTGTCCAAGCAGTTTCACATTGTTTTAACACAATTCTAAATAAATTATTGAAGTCTACTTAAATCTATAAAGTAGTTACACATGATTGAAACCAAAAATTATTCTCAAAGTTTAAACAAAATACAAGATGCAGGTACAAGCCCAAATTCAAGCTTACAATGCAATTAGAAATGATAACAATGGCATATGAGAAAAGCAAAACAAAACAAATTAATATGGCTATCACTTTTTCTACATTAAGAGAAAAATATATGACTTGGCCTACTTCTTAGGGCTCAAGCATCATATAGATTCCTCATCTGACAAATGAGAATAAACCAATCCTTGAGATCTTTGATCATTACTGCTTATTCTTATCATATGTAATACAATTTAGCCTGCCATATTCTAGGCATTTAGTTACTGCAATTAACTTTTCCTAATTCAATTTATACTTTGAACCTTTAAAGCTGGCAAGCAACATTACATTTCTCAATCACAATTCATACTTAAGTAGCTATATGACTCTGCTTAGCTGATATCAATGACAAAGACTAACCATTGTGGGCTGCTGGAGCAGCATTCAAATGCAAATGAACACATTCTTTACCTAAAGACTCCTGGCCATTCAGGGCCATTCACCACCATTCACATAAACTTGTTACCATTACCATCTAGTTTCCGCCTCATGGCGGGGAATTTCAAGAGCTGCTTACAATGACTTGGGAAACCAGTTTTTAATTTATCTGCTGCCTCCAGCTACTCAACTCCTGGAGGTGAATGGAGGCAGGGAGCAAACGGGTCCCAGGTGACGAAGGCGGTGCTGCCACCAGAGCACTCAGCTTTAAACAAATTAAAGGTTTCTTTCTTTCTCTCTGCTCGCCTGTGGCCGGGCGAGTAAGATGGACCTGGGAGGTCTCTTTCCCAATTTTCCTTTGTCAAGGAGACAACCACACTCCTTCAATCATTTGGGGTTATCAAAAAGAACATCAATCCAGATATCAGTGTATGGAATTTGGTCCGGATGCCCAGGGCTCCTATAGACTATCCGCCGGACTCCCGTGTAGGGCCCCATGTCTAGGGTCCCTGTTGAAGGCCAATCAACCCCAAATGTCGGCCACTCCAATTCACAGTCTCCGGAGAGTGAAGGCATCTACCGAAACACCATAGCCTTCACCTCGTTTTTTGAAGTCCGGAAAATTTTTAACCATGCATTCAAGGGGACTTAGGTGACTCTCCTTTGAGTTTCCTTGCCCCATTTTTCTCTTTCTTCTCAATTTGTTAGGCAACAAATAATTCCAAAACAAATCCAAAAGAGTAAAAACAAAAACACTGCACTTTTATCAATTCCCACACACTCGATTGCGGCCGCACTCTCTCAACACTCACAAAACACTCACTCAGACCAGAACCAGGGAATCTCCAGACTCCAAACCCAGACAGAGCCAAGGAGTCTCCACTTGAATCTCTTCCACAAATACACGATTGGGGCAGACGGTCGCGGCTGCCTCACTGTCTCAGTAACCAAACCTATCCGATCTTCGCCGGGACTCGAACCCGACACCTGATTGCCGGGACTCGAACCCGACACCTGATTGCCGGGACTCGAACCCGACACCTGATTGCCGGGACTCGAACCCGACACCTGATTGCCGGGACTCGAACCCGACACCTGATTGCCGGGACTCGAACCCGACACCTGATTGCCGGGACTCGA
The DNA here is from genome assembly GCF_014108245.1 of Pipistrellus kuhlii. NCBI lineage: Eukaryota > Metazoa > Chordata > Mammalia > Chiroptera > Vespertilionidae > Pipistrellus > Pipistrellus kuhlii. The sequence goes on from NW_023425493.1 coordinate 10,129,798, forward strand.
ACCCGACACCTGATAGGAGACCGCCAGGCGCCCCTGGCTCTCCTGCACCCTTGGGGCGTCCCCCAGGGTTGCAGCCTGTGGCCCTCCGACACGTCTACCTACCACTGTTCGGCCACTCTCACGAGTTGCCGAACGGCTGCGAACTCAGAACCAGATCAGATTACAGAAGTGCGCACACAGAACCAGATCAGATAACAGAACACAAGACAAAGACAGACAACTTCGGGGTACCCCTTCTTACCTCCAAGATCGGTTCTGGGCTTGAGGGGGGGGCCGCTCGATCCCGGACGAGCCCCCAGAATGTAAGGCCTGAAAGACCTCCGGTCCAAAGGATGAGCGGCGACCCCAAATCAAACGCAGAGCCCGAGTCTTGATGCAAAGAGCAGGAGGTTTATTCCAAGCGCTGCGCAGGGACCCACAAGCAGCGGTCCAGAAAAAGACTGCCGCTTGAGAGCCCTGAACAGAGGTTAGTTACAAGCTTTTATAGGCAGAAACCACACCCAGGTGGCCTGGGGAAATTGGCCTGGGGAAATGCAAACATAAGGTTGAGATTGCAATCTCTTGGCCGTTTCCCGGGCAGTTAGAAACAGGCCTGACCTTACAGTACCACGGGTTAAAAACCATGAAACCTTCAATCGCCAGGCACCATCCTGAGCTTTGGACCTGGGTCCCTTGAGTACATTATCTGCAAATCCTTGAATATGATGGCAAATGCATTTCCTGAGAGTTTTGGGGTTAATCTAACATTAAAAGGAATGAAATGCTACTGTATTTCTAAAGGCTGGGAGACCTTGTGAGGTTCTGGCTATTGGAATTGTCCTGCCAATGAGAGCTAAACAGGATTCCTGATGCATTTGCTTTTGGGATAGAAGTGATTGAAAGAATAGGAAGAAGAATCCCCAACAATCTAGAAAGAGTTTCTTCAGAATGGATTTCCCCAGATTAAGGCAGAGGGGAGGGAAGGAAGTGGCCTGCCTATTCCACAAACAGCTGGTCTACTTGACCTCTGGCAGATGAGGGATAAGAAATCCATACATTATTGTTTTACTAGAGAGCTGGTGCATGAAAATTCATGCACTAGAAAGGGGGTCCCTCAGCCTGGCCTGCCCCCTCTCACAGTTTGGGAGCCCTCGGGGGCAGGAGTTGATCTGGCTGTGAGTGCCGCCATCTTTTATGATGATGTGAGGGTCAATTAGCATATTCCCTCTTTATTAGATAGGATTTCAAGTGGGGATTTATAGAAAGAGGGGCTGGGGAGAGAATGCATTTCAGTGGAGCAGAGTACTTTTCATTCTATTTCCTAAAACAAGTTCTAAGAGAAAAGGGAATTGAAAAGTTCCTCTAGGAAGGCTGTCCATGTATCCGTGGAGGCCAGTTTGAAGCTGCAAGGGCTGGCCAGTTTGAGGCCAAGAGAGGCCTAACAAAACTGAGAAATCACATGACTGACTGGGCGCCACGTGTGAGATCTTGATTTCATTTCCCTGGACGGTTCCTGATTCCTCACCCATCCAGCTGGGAGGAAAAGCCAGACAGAGAGGGGGAGCTGGAAATAGAGAGGAGACACCATAGCCTCTAGCAACCAATTCTGGGCTGGGGTTTCCTTGCCCTTCCACCCCCTCAGGTGCCTGGAACCCCATCATAGAGCTAGCCTTTCTGATGGCGATTTCCTAGATTGGTTCTGCCTGGGGCACCAAAGGGTTCCAGCCCTCAGGGCCAGGGGAGAATGGGAAAATAGTAAGCAAAGCAGAGACCCAACAATCTCTCAGATGACAGCAAAGAATAAAGAATGCAAAGCGGTCCGGCTCGCGGGGGAGAGGAAGGGTGGAGATGGCGAATACATCACCTGCTACTGCTGAAAGGTTTACAAAAATCCGGTTATATTTTTTAATCATCTTGCATTTTATACCTTTAAAGTACAAATATGGATCTCAAACATATCAAGGGAACAAATTAACTTAGAAAAATGGTAATGCTTTCCAAGGTTGCACCTGCCATGAAATTGCTCTAAGTTTGCATTTTCCCCAGGTCTCCCGTGTGTCATTAGCCCAGATTGATTGCTCTCCTCCCCTGCACTGCTCCCCCATTAGAGGGTTATTGTATGGAAATGAATGGAAGGTTGGGAACATTTTTTTTTTTTTTTTTTTTTTTTTTTTTTGCAGCTGCAGTAGTTGGAGTCACTTTTGATTAAGCGATAGAAATCCAGCAGACGGGAGATCTCTGATTTTTAACTGCCTCCTTTATTATCACTCGAGTGGAGCTTAGCTCGCATAGCCCCTCCGTGGGCGGATGTTCTACAGCCTTTTAGATGGTGCTGTTTACACGGACTCATCTCGGTGTTTTTCAAATGTTTCCCCACTGGCTCTCCCCATTAGTACTCCATTTGGAAGTGAAACTTAAGAGCCAGTCTATTCATTCCTTATTTTCTGTTTTCCTGCCTATGATCCCGTCTCTACACCCTTACACCATCACTGCTTTTTAGAGATGCAAGAAGAACATGGAAATATTCTCTATCCTCCACCCTTCTACCCTGCTTTTCTCCTGAGAGCAACTATTGAAGGGGCCTAACCCAGCAATCTGAGGGCGATGGCCCCAGGGGCTTTCAAGGTGCAAAGGAAGCCTTGGACCAGCTGCTCAAGGAGCTGACAAGTGAGGGCTGACAGTTCCCTCCCCTCCAGTTCTGTCAGGAGCTTTCAAATGTCCCAGAAAAACCAGGGCTCTTGCCGATTAGGAGTTGATCTGCTTGTCATGCCGGGTCAGTGTCAGACCACAGCAATTGAGGGCAACAAGACACGATGGAACAGAAACGTAAAAGACGGTTTAGGTGCAAATTGCCTGCAGAGGGTTGAAGGAGGGGATGGCAGGGCACGAAACTGGGTGACCTTCTCTAGGTCTTTTCTATCTATAAATTCTAAACCTCTGCACCTATGCCCCACTTTCTACTTTCATTCAAGCTTTCAGCTTTCATTCATTTCTCTCCCAGTAAGTATTTACTGAGTGCCTTTCTGCTAGGTCTTGTGCTAGGTGCTAAAGCTAGCTGGGGGGTGGGGGCTGGGGGAGAGTGAATGAGCACAGTCTTCTAGTTCAATGGAGAAGCCAGATGTGTAAACCAAAAACCACAATATAATGTGTTTAGTGTCAGTAAGTGTTCTAGCAGAAATCCCTCAAAAATGCTTTGGGGAAATAATGAAATCTGTTTGAATAGGAAAGGGTGGGCTGGGAGGGATTGGGGCTGGAGGGGTAACAGAGGAGACTTATTCAAGAGAGGTACCATTGGAAATGGTTCTGGGGAATCCACCTGCCAGAGAAAAGGTAGAAGAAATGGGATTCTGGGTAGAGGGACCAGCATGAGCAAAGGTATGAAGGAGAAGAGTGCATGTGCAGAGACGCAGGTGGATTCTCGTGGCTGGAGCAGAACCTGCAGGGAGAAAGGTGACAGGAGACAAGGCTGGACCAGGAAGTTGGGGTTGGATTGTAAGTAATGCGACAGACATCTAAGGAATTAAGACTGTATCAGTGACAGAAGCCTAGACTCTCTGGAGGTTTTGAAGCACAGGCATTTCATTATTATGCTGTTTTACGAGGTAGACTGACAGCTGTGTGGAGGAGACAATGATGTGGGGAGACCTCAGAGCATGAGGCCATTTGGGGCAGAGGGGATGAAATGAAAGGGATGGGGGTTTGAGGGAGGGCTGCAATTGTTTGTGGGAGAGCCAGTGAAGCCACTAATTCATCCACCCTGGCTAGGGCTTCCACCTGTCAGAAAACCATCCCAAGACCCTCTCAAAGCTCAGAAGCCGAGGACGTGTTTAAATAAAAAGTTAACTTTAAAAAAACTGCCATCTAGTAGTTTAATAAATTCCCTGACACGTTGAATAACATCTCCTGCCTCCAGCAAGTGATGTTGGGGTCAGCCTAAAATAGATATTTGCCAATGGTCATGACTGGACTGCTGGCCCCGGGCTTGATTGATGCTTCGAGGACAGCCTCTGAGTGGCCTGCACCATTGACCTCATGACTCTGCTTCTTAATCCTGGGAGAAATTAGCTCCCGCCTTTGAAAAGTGGCATCTGCCTGTAGCTATGTCTCTCTGCTGAACAAGAGCAGGCCTGGCCTGTCTTCCCAGGATTTAGTTGCAGAGAGGCGGTTCTGTGTGGATGCTGAGATGATCCCTGCATTCCCCAGACCTGTGCCACCCCCTCCAGGTGCCCACCTACCTCACGCCTTTATCATCATGCCCAGGTCTAAGGCTCCCACCTTTCACAGTCCCAAACCTGGGGCTAAGCGGCTATTGTTGAGAGCAGGGGCTATTATCAGGAAGAGGCAATAGCCAATTGGCCATCACTATCTGAAATTCCTCCTGCTTAAATCAGCCTGGGGATTAACGGCTGACAGCTCCAAAATGAAATACTAGAAGCCAATCTCTCTTCCCTCCCCCATGGGCAGCCACCTTCCACCTGGCACGGTAATCCTCAAAGCTCATTTGGAAATCTTGGTCCCTTTAATAGCCTTAAAGCGGACAAGCTGATTCCCCAGCGCTGGTAATTTATGGTCCGGATACCATCCTCTTGGGAGAAAATGAGGGAGGGTCCATCTAAGGGCTGCCTCCCACTGAGTGCTTTGCCTGCCATTCCTGACTCTCTTTTCTCTTTTTCTTCCCATCGATCCCACCCACAAACAGTGAAATACAAAGACTGTGAAACTCTTATGAATGTCTAGCCAGTTATAGGTATTGTTATAAGAAGAAAGTCGTGATTATTTCCGTTTCTGAAGTGCCTGGGGTGCTGAGACTGTTTTCAGTTGCTCTAAAAGTAAGAGCAACTTTGAAAGAAAGGGGCATTGCCAAGTTCTGATACTTCAATGCTGGAGAAGCTAGTTCCCAGGTAAAAATCACTATAATCACATCAGTTTGATGAAGTGCTTCACAACTAAACACTCCATCCCCATGCCCACTTTGAATATTTTACTTCTACAATATCCTAGCTTACTAAAAGCAGCATGAATTCGGGGTCATCTGACATGAGGATTCTAAGACTAGAAAGGATAATCTCAAGTTCGTTTTCAACACAATATGACATTAACATGGTTCACCTTTTTGGCTCAGTATAATTCTGAAGGAAAGAACTCAGCCATGTGTTCCGGGAGCCTTCCATTGATTACCAAAAACAGATGATCTAAAGAGTAAGTGCAGACAGTGTTTGAAAATGCACAGTGATGCTCATCATAGGGACACAGAGGGACCAGGACATGAGCATGGCTTAATAGACTAACTGCCAAGCTGACAAGGGAGAGTCGCAGAGAGGATTTCACATCAGTAAAGCCCAAGCACAAAGGTGCCAAATCTAACCCAATAAGAACACAAAGCATTTGCTATTCTTCTAAGATAGAGTAACACTGGAGAGCAGTCTATTCCCACTAGGCATCCACATTCTTCCAGACTCAGACATAGAGACATTATACATCAAGCAATCTCATCTGAGCAAGAAGACTCTTTTAAGAGCCCCAAGATCTACCTTGAAGGACTCATTAAAGGTAGGTAAGTATAGACTTGTTTGAAAATCTTGGGGGGGGGCGGGCGCAGAGATGGGAACAGAGTTATAGACTCTCCCTTTCAAAAAATCTCACATATACAGAATCTCTGCTTATATTTCCAAGAGGCTCATAAGATCCCTGAACCCTTATGCCATGTAGTATATGCCCCTAGTGAAAGCTGTAGCTGTAATGCCCCTTAGAGAAATGCACCCATTCATGCATTCATTCACTGAAGTTATATTAAATGTTGACAAGATTCCTAGTCCTATGTTGGATGACATCAGAAAATATAAAGGGGGGAAAGCCTTTATGAAGTGATAGGCATGAAAGTGTCAAGAGGAGGTGCTGGCCAGATCTAACCAGAAATTGCAGTGGGGGACTGGTGATGTCCCTTCCCCAGTGTTCCTTTTACTTAGCGATTCAGAGTAACAGTTATTTACTAACCACCATAGAAGTATTTTTTTATTTTTTAACATCTGGAACAGACCAGCTGATAATCAACTCTGGACGAAGTTAACTAAGCATGCAGAGCACTACTTGATTAAATGTCGCTTGAGAATTTAAAAGAGCTGAAGTCATGGAAACAGAGTAGAAAGTTGATTACCGGGGGCTAGGGATTGGGGAACTGGAGAGATGTGGGTCAAAGAGTACAAATTTATAGTTAGAAAACAAATAGATTCTGGAGTGCTAATGCACAGCATTGTGATTCTAGTTAACAATATTGCATTCTATACTTCAAAGATGCCAAGAGACCAGAAGTTAAATGTTTTCACCACACACACAGAGAAATGATGTGACATAATGGAGGGGCTGGCTACCTCCACAGTGATAAGCATATTACAATAAATAAGTATATGAAATTATCATGTTGTACACCATAAACTTACACAAATTTATTTGTCAACTGTATCTCAATGAAAAAAAGAAATAGCACAAAGGATTTGTTAAGGGGGTAATAAAACTCTTTTGTATCCTGTTTATATAGTAGTTTAAGACAAATCTGTACATATGTTAAAATGCATAAAACTATGCTAAAGGAAGAAAAGTCAATTTTACTGTATAGTCATCGAAAAAACAAAATAAAATCACTCGTCCCAACAATGTCACCAGAGACACAGTCAATATATACTACAGGATCTCTTTAGGAAGTGTCAATACATGCTATGGGGTCCCTTCTGGCTGCAGAAGAAGACTGAAGGCAGGATGTATGATGAAAAGAAACTCTCATTGTACTAGAAATCAAATATCTGGATTCTGTCCTGATGAGCCCCTTACCTAGCCCTGTGGACCTTAGACATCCCTGTTCAAACGTGAGAAGATACATGAGGACTATGACCATGAGGACTATGAGTTCCAGGCTTAGAAGTATGAACTTCAAAGCCATGAGGTGGTGGAGGGCAATGCCACGGAAGTGAATGGAACAAGAAGGACAGAGAGAAGGAGGGCTTCAAATTCCTTCGTAACATATTTCCCAAGCAGGTGTTTGGCTAGAGATCTGTCGTTATTGTCATGTGGCCAACAAGAAAATGTCAACAGCAACATTTAATAGCTTTGGGTAGGAATAATAGAAGAAATCTACGCATAACAAGAAGTAGTAGTAGTTTGAGTCCTGTCCAAGCGCCTGCCACCTGCCATTATGCAAAAAAGGAAAACAATGACGGAAAAATAACAAGACATCATGGAATACAAATCGAAGAGATGGCGAGCCATGGGCTTGTATGCAGCCTGGGAAATGAGCACAGAGCAGGAAGGAAAACTCATGGCCACATTTCCACAAAGCAACAGCTGCCACGGGTCAGAAGACTGCTGGGCAGATGATAACTACTTATTTTAGTACTGGATCCAAACAGTATGTGGCAGAGCATACTTAATGCCTTGACACTTGCCTTCTCCTCTCGATAGCCTGGAAGAAAGACATGTGATGTAAATAGCACTGAGTGAATGACAGGGGAGGGACAATGATGCTCGGGTATTCATGTTCCCTTCTTTGCTGCTGGTGACCCCGATGGGAATGATCCCTTCAAAGCTCTCTTCCTCCCTGAAACCTGCCCCAAACGTGCATATTCAGCAACATCAAGTTCTGAGCACTTATAGCACCTTGAGTCCAAACTGTACATTCTGAATAGTCTCTTATACTGTTCTTGAGTTTTGTCCCTGTGCTAGTTTGATTCCTCTACTAAACTCTAAAGTCCACGATGGCACAGGAGGTGATTTTTGTTGTTGATGATGCTTGCTGTTCTTATTTCTGACAACATTTCTTTGTTTTCTGCGGGGCACATATATAGGAGGTGTTTAACTGAGAGTCATTCAAATTAATTTAAGCAGAATCATTCATTCAACAATCATTTGTTGAATGCACCTGATGTTCCAGGTGCTGGATCAAGAGTGAGTGTTGACAATCTAACACATAGTACCTACTCAATAAATCTCAATAAATCTGATACTGACAAACACATGGTGCCAAGAAAGTATATGGGAGTTCCTTATTCAGATTTCCTTGACTAGGCGAGGCATCAGAAAGCAGTCGTTTTTAAAACAGCCTCCACAGGATGTGTAACACCAGAAACCAACTCACTACCTGGAGAAGCAATCAGGATCACATCAAACTCATATCAGCATCTACAAAACCAGGACAATATACTATGAAAAGGAAACTACCAGACAATATTAGGAATTAAAGAATGATATGGTCTCAAAAAGTATAAAAATAAAAACCAAAAAGAGATGGAAAATGTAAGAGACACGGGCATTCAGTCCAAAAGCTCCAGCACTGACTAAGGGGAATTCCAGGAATTTAGAGCTGAGACACAGGAGTGGAAATTCTCAAGTAAATAACAGACGATTTCCCAGAAATGAACAAACACATTAGCTTCAAAATTGAAGTGCAAACAGAATTCTAAACAGTTTCAGTTTAAGTGGGGGTAAAAACCATGCCTACACAGACCTTTTTGGAATTTCAAAATACTAAGGCTAAAGAGAAATTAAAATTTTACCAAAAGGGTTGGAAGGTAAACTAAAACAAGCCATTGATAAAATGACAAGAATCAGCCTGGCATCAAACTTCTTATCAGCAACACCAAATAGAGCTCAAAGACAAGGAAGAAATGTTAAAATCACTCATTTTATGTTATTTTCACACCAAACCTATGCAATCGCTGCTGGGAGACACGTCTTCATCCTCTGATGCTTCCTTCCACGTGGAGTTGCCTCCGTGTGGAGTACACTCCTAAACTCTCCCCACTCTCTCTCAGGGAGATACAGTGACTTCACTTCTTCTGATCTGCTAGTTTAGAAGAAGGAATTGGGCATGTGTAATCCCAGCATCTTCTTTCTCTTCCCTCTTCTTGGAGCAAACTTCCACAGGAAGCATAACTCTGCTCTGCCTCTACTACTGCAAAGCCACCAGCTCTCATCCTCACAGGTAAGTCCCCTTAGTTCTATGGTTCAGTAATGGGAAGCATTGGGAAGCCAGCTTGTTTGCAGGAACCCTGTATTTCATCTCATGGAAGACACCATTAACTGGGAGGCATTGACTAGGAATTATCTACTACTACACTATACCAGTGGTCAGCAAACTCACTAGTTAACAGCAGCAAACCATGGCTCAAGAGCTGAATGTGACTTATAAGCTGCAGTTTGCCAACCACTGCACTATACCATTTTCCTCTTTGCCATACAGGTATAGCAGTGATTCCAAGTCCCCTTGTATCAGGTCACAAGTCCCCTTCCTATAGAACTTCTCACAGCAGGACGGAAAATCTATCGATTTGCATATTGGTTTGAGGTTTTCTTCCAAGCTGCAGACATCCACTCCGCATATGTAAATGTTTGCATTTTACCTTTCAGATGTTATCAGTGGAAAGTTTCGGACTTACATTCCACCCTTAAATGATCCTTAATAGTTTACTGACAGAAACGTCAAGGGGTGCGGTGACCTGCTCTTACCACCCAAAATAACCCAAGTTCATGTGGTATAGGCACCAACAACTGTGTCATGACTGCCACCTGGCCAGCAGCATTGGTAAACACCATTGATTGTGAAATGCACTGTAAACTTGGAGAGGTTAAATGTGAACAGAAAGTACATTTTAGAATCAATGAAATACAGCAGCCTGTTCTCTAGTGCCATCTTAATTACTAACATAGGGGAAGTTCAGTTTCTCATCTGCTTTATTAATTTGTCATGTCTTCCCACTTATTCAAATCTTGGGTAGGAAGAAGGGCTACCATTTATTGGGTCCCTTTGAACTCCCACAGTACTAAGTTGTGTTACGATTCCCATTTGTAAATTAAAAAGCAGGTCTCAAGCAAAATAAAATAACTCAGGTAAGGATTCACAACTCAGAGGCAGAATTAGACTGAATCCTGGTCTACTGGGCTACAGCACTGCTTACCAAGCATACCGCCTCTGTAAACATCCTGATGAAATGCGTATTCATTAGTGGATAGGAACTGAGTTGTGAGAAGGGCACACCATAAAAAAAGAGGCTCAAAGATGTGAGAGAGCATGGCCCTCCCAGGAACCTTTCAGGGTTTCCTCAGGGCTGGAGGGCAGGAAGTGAGAAAAAGGGATATGATAGTGAAGAGATAGCATTGCTCTTTGCAAGAATAATGAGCAATTTTGTGAAATAGCTTCTTTCTTGTTTTTCAGCTTAAATATTGTTACCCCGGGAAACCTTCCCTGCTCTTATAGTTCAGATGAAGCGTCTCTACTATGGCAACTTGGACTTCTACCTTAGAGCCTGCCACACTTTACTATAAGTACTGATTTAACTGTCTGCACCATGAACTATAATTAAGCTCTAGGAGAGGAAGATTGAGTCTATCTAGGTCATCATTGCATTCCCAGAACTCAGTATGGGGCCTGGCAAAGACTAGGTGCCCCCACACTGGTTGGCATATGGAGACACGACTCAATTAGTGGTACACAAACACAATGAGGAATCATTAGAGACATTTAAAGACTGGACTGACATCTCAGCGTTCCATTTTAGAGAGCTGTCTCTGGCTGCAAGAACAAGAATGGACTGAGGGAACAGTGTGAAGACAAGAAGATAGTTGAGAGGCTGCCCCAGTGGTCCAGATGTGAGGTCCTATGGCCGGAAGGTGGTAATGTTGAGGTGTCATTAGTATTTAAGTAATACATAGTTAAATTCATGAGAAACTTGTATGAAAGAGGACCAAAGTAGAAACCGAGGAACACAAACTCACAATTCAGGGGCAACTCAGGAGTCAGCAAGGGAGGCAAAAAAAAAAGAGAAATGTCCAGTGAAATATGAAGAAGGGAGAGTTCCATGTCAGAGACCACAGAACAGAATTTGGAAAGGGAAAAGGATGTAATTAACAAGATCAAACTCATTCAAGAGTTGAAGTACAATTTCCGAGGAGTAGAAATAAGGGGTCACTAGTGACCTTGAGAGAGCAGTTTGTATCAGGAAACAGAGGCTCCTTGCAGTGAGCAGAGCTGGAGTGGGACTGGGTACATGAGATCATATTGGAGGAAGTTAATTTCCTAGGAGCTTCAATGCAGGGCAAGGGAGTCGTTAGGTGACAATGAAGGAAATGTGCATTCCAGGGACAGTGGTGGTTGTTACTGCTCTTAGGACTGAGTCCAACTGAGTCTGTAAATAAAGTAGAGGTGGGAAACCATCAGAGAGGAAGAGAGTGAAGATGTTGGGAAGAGGGATGCATATGTGCACTGCAGTCCCGAGGAACAGCAGAGACTTAGTGTCAGTCAAGGCTTTAAGTGCTATTCTCATGGGAATAAATGCAGATGGAATGTGCTCTACTGGAAGGAAGTCATGATGGATAGAAAGAGAGAAGGGAAAATGAAAAAAAAAAAAAAAGAGGAGAGGAGAGGAGAGGAGAGGAGAAGGAAGAGGGAGACAGAGGAGCTGGAAAGGGAGTGAACTTCACTTTTGGTCAATCAGGTAAATATTCCACAAGGAGGACCAAATGAAGTGGTGACAGAGGAACTAGAAGTAATTTCCCCTTATTGCTTCCTCCTGGGATGGGCAGAAGAAATCCCATTCCTGGAAATAGGAAGTAAATACCCTCAGGGTAGTTCCCCCAGGCCTCAACCTAGTGAAGGCCACTGGAGAAGGCCAAGGAGAAGTCTGGTGTTGGGCTACTTTTCCAAAACCTGTCAGAGCCTCCCAGCAGAGGGTAGGGGCTAGGGGCTATGGGGAGGAGGGTGCAGCTCCGTCCCTTGAACAGGCTTGGAGAGAATATCTCCATTGTGAATGTGTGGGCTTGAGAGCAAACCCAGAGTGTCCTATCAAGATCCAAAGATCAGTTCTCATGGCCATCCATAAGCTATGCAGAAGGCCTGATCATTGAATAATTTCACATTCCAAACACACAAAACATTTGTGATTCCCAGCACATTTCTGCAAACCATCTGATTTCACCTGGAACTGATTGCTGTCAGAAGGCACATGCTCCAGGTGGGGGAGTCCCCTTGGTTTCACCCTTGGTAGCCCTTCATGACCTTCACTGGCATGTATCTGCCTCCTTATGCTGTGAACCTTTTCCCTCTCACCTCTTTCCTGGGCTATGGGAGCCCTTTTCAGCAGCAAATCGTTCCTTGAGGTTGCATTTACCTCTTTTTCTTGGGATTTGCTCCATGGGTATAACTGGTTGCATTCAGCTTTCCTCTGCCCATAACGCCATAGATCAGACGGGCAGAGATGGAGCCCCGATGAACCGAAACGGGTTTATGGCTTCAGAAAGGCATTAAGATATGCATATTTTATTTTAACACCCTTTGGGCACAGAGGCAGCCAAGGCTTGTGTCTTTCTAAACACCCTCTCTGGTTTCACAGTCAATAGCTAAGTAATGCATTGTTGTGTCTAATAAAAACCAGAGGTCACTTATAGAGGCAAACAAGGCTGGAATCTTCCTTTCCCATGACCCACTTTGAGTGATGGATGAAGCCTGTGCTTCTGGGGCAGAACGCAAACTCAATTAAAATAGTTCCTACACACTGCTGCTGGAATCACTTTTGAATGCTCCCATCCTATAAACATATCATATTAGAATATTAATGTGGAACCTGCTCACTTTATTGCCTCAGTTCCTTCACAGTTCATCGATTAACCAGATGCCAAGCATATATCCCTTTTACTGTGTGTGTGTGTGTGTGTGTGTGTGTGTGTGTTTTATCATGGAGGATGCATCATCACTACCATCCAAAGTTCCTCAGTGAGGTTTTCCCTATCAATTGTTTCCTTTATGGTTCACAGCATATGGGCAGTTTATACTCTCATCAGTCCTCAATGGGCCATCCATGTCCTTGATAATAATAACAGCATTAATGGATGTGTTCCCATTTCCAAATCTGCCATTATCTTGAGCTAATTTAATTAAGCTGCATTATAGCATTATATCCCTGCTTCCTATTGTCCACCATTCTCTCCCACACCCTAGAATAATGTGTGCCTGAGTCAATGAGGCTCATTTTTCTTCTCTGAGGAACCGGGAGGGTCCTTAAGTAAGAGTTCAACGGGAGCAGGATTGGTTAATGAGAAGGGGTTACCAGAAAAGAACTAGGAAAAAGAATAATGCTCACTCTTGTCAAGAGTTCCAGGATCTAATAAAATGAGCATAGAAATAGAAAGAGATTCAAATAACAGCTCTTCCACCTACCAGTTTTTTGAAGTTGGAAAATTCTACTTCTTTTAGTTTTATGGCCTCATCTATAAAAGAGGCTCAAGAGTAGACTCCTTGGATGACTCTTTAGAAAAAATCAATAAAATAACATGTTTCCCTAACAAGTGCTTGGTGCCCCATTAATATTAGTACCTTCAATGTCTTCATCTTTCTCAACTTGAGTTTCTGCAGTGGATGCTATGAATATATGTTGCGGGTATGCGCTGTTTCCAAAGGTGTGTTTCTAAATAAAGGGTGTAAATTAGGTTGGAGAAATGAGTCATTTAAATATAGTGGAGGTATGGCTGTTTAAAATTCTCTTGTGCCGCATTCTTCTGTGAAGCAAAACCACCTCCCTTCCCATAACAAGTGTATACATAAAGCAAGAGCTTGCTGTACAAGAGAATGTCTATGGCTGAGCGATAGTCCTCCCCTTCCACATGGTCACTGAAAGAACAATAATTATGCCACTGAATAACTGAGAGCTTACTGTGCATACTGTGCTAGTGCTTTACAGATATGTCTCACATCCTTTGTGAAACAGATACCATATTATCACCTTCTGATAGGCGAGGAAATTAAAACATAAAAAGGCCATACAGCATGTTCAAGATCACATGGTGAGGGGCAAGCCCAGATTTAAACATAGGCAGTCTGGCCCAGCCCGTGTGGCTCACTGGTTGAGCGTCAACCCATGAACCAGGAGGTCCCAGTTCGATCCCCCCATCAGGGTACATCCCCAGTAGGGGGCGTGCAGGAGGCAGCTCATCATGATTCTCTCTCATTGTTGTTGTTTCTAGCTCTCTCTCCCTCCCCCTTCCTTTCTGAAAATCAATAAAAACGTATTTTAATCACAGGCAGTCTCTCTGGCGAGTGGAAACCAAAAAGGAATGCTTGAAAAGCCTGCTTCCCTAACCCAGTACTTCTTCAGGACCCAAGTCATACTCTCAATGCCTCCTTTAAAGCTGCAGTTGCCTCTGGGGCCATGCTCACTCTGCCACCTGGCTGCTTGTCCTGCCAGGGGCGCAAGCTGGATGGCATTCTGGATCTCCTTTAACTGTGCAGCTCCTTGGGATCTTTCTAAAGACCCCACATCTCACTCTCTCCTTCCACACATGGAGTTAGACTGGGCAGGACTTTAAGATCAAGAGAAGGAGAAGGAGAAACATTGAGAGGTCTGGGATGGAGCAGAGAGAAAAGGGTATAAATGGCTCTAACCAATGTAACCGAGATTGAAGGAGAAAAGGTGGAACTTTGGTTACTGATGATCTAAGCTGCGCCAAACATCACACTGGGTATTTTGAACAGGATTGAAAAAAAGAGATGCTAGGGCACACAATTTATGAAGATGCTTACGTCCAGGACTGTGCAGGTGCCAACCCTAGTTTTATATTCTCATTTTACTTCACTATCATGGAAACCTTCCTTAGAGTGGTGTGAACAGCTCAACATATTAGCATCCCATCTGCAAAGGGAGCTAAGGACCCAACTCCAAAGCCTGGGCCCTACTGCAGACCTACTAAACCTGCCTTGGATAGCGCCGGGGAGAGGCTTGTCTTCTTCCTGAACTTTAGCCAGACACTGAGGGTCTGCTCTGCACAAAGAAGGAAAGTCCATTTTGTGCTCACTGTGCCCTTTTCAGCTGCCAGAGCGCTGCCTTTCCTCTGCTTTCCCTCCACATCTCCCTTCTTTTCCGCAAGTCATGTGCATCTTGTGCCCAAAGCACGTGCGCCCATAGCACGTGCACCCAAAGGCCACACACACGCCCATAGCCACACACACGCCCATAATAACCACTTCTTTGCTTGCCCAGGTGCCTTCTGCAGCGCTTCTCTCTGATCTCTTTCTCCAGCGACACTGACCTGACCAGCACCTGCTCTCTGCTAATTCCAAATAACCATAATAGCTCACATGTAAAGATATGACACTGTCTAGTACCACAGCTTTAAAAGGCATTTCCAACGTTATATCTCATTCAGCATTTCCGGCAGAACTAAACTGTTGTGCTGCGTTATCCACACAAAAGAGAGGACACATCATCACTGACCAAAGCTATGCAGTAAACTTGCTATCTATCCCTAGATAATGCGTTTCTATTTTGTAAGATTATCCAACCTCTTTCTTAAAGCAAACAAGCAATTGATAGTGGGTTTGTTTTCAGGAAAGACTGGTGGAGTGTGGGAGTGTGGTAATCTGGCAGGAGAAAACCGTCAGCACTGCTCTGTCTGAGAGGCAATGCAGGGTCATGACTAAGAGCACATGTCTGGGCTTTTAAACGAGAAGGCTTGGGTTCAAGACTCGGTATAAGGTGGCTGTGGCTCAGTTACTTAATCTCTCTGACTCCGGCTTCCTTAACTAAAAGTTGAATGATGAGTAAAGCTCACTTAAAGTGCCTCGCACAGCCCAGCCAGTGTGGCTCAGAGATTGAGCATCAGACCATGCCCCAAGAGGCTGCAACTTCGATTCCCAGCCTGGGCACATGCCAAGGTTGTGGCGGGTTCCCCAGCAGGGGGTGTGCAAGAGGGAGCCACTCGATGTTTCTCTCTCTCTCTCTCTCCCGACCTCTAACTCTAAAAAAAAAAATTCAAAAACAAAATAAAATAAAAAATAAAGTGCCTAATACACAGTAAGCTCACTCTTTTATAATTGTACTAGGAGCACAGTGCACGAAATTTGTGCATGTGGGGTGGGGGGGCTAGGGGGCCTCAACCCAGCCTGCACCCTCTCCAATTTGGGACTTCCCTCTCACAATCCGGGACCACTGGCTCCTAACCGCTCCCCTGCTTGCCTGCCTGATTGCCCGTAACCACTTCTGCCTGCCAGCCTGATTGCCCCATAACTGCTCCCCTGCCAGCCCAATCACCCCCAACTGCCCTTCCCTTCAGGCCTGATCACCCACAACTGCCTTCTCCTGCCACAACTCGCTTCCTCTGCTGGGACTCACCTCCTCCTCACGAGGCGGTGGAGATGCTAGGACCGGCCTCCTCTGCTCTGTGCAGAGCCTCAGAACCCCCAGGCCTCACCGCACAGAGAGGCCACTGGGCCCCACCTCCTCTGTGCGCATGGCCATCTTGTGATGACATCGCATGGGAGGACCACCTAGGCTTTTATTAGGATAGATTATATAGGCACTGCCTTCCCTTTTGTGAAACTGGTCTCTAGAGACTGGTGTCAGGAAATGAAGGTGAATGTGTTTGTGTTGGTAAGGGGTGGGAGATAAGGAGGAGGAAGCAGGGAGTAAAGGGAAGAAGAGCAAAGAGGCCTGGCTCGCCTCCGTGGCCCTCTTCTGGTCCCACTGGCCCAGCGAAGCCATTTCCCAGCCCTGCCAGAAGGAGCGGAAATTGAACTGTGATCTGGAGAGCTATCCGTTCTGACCATTAGTCCAACGCCGGGACCCAGTTAGACCTAATTGTCTTTGAAACATCCGAAGACCAAGCATTTTTTTTGGAGGTCAGGCTGCATGACTGGGAAGGAGACAAACACCTGGGATGAAACTAAAGGCATAATAGGTTCATAGTGCTGGTCTGAAAATTAGCTTTAGGGGTCTCCTTATGTTGGTTTCTTAATGATGTGAAAAGTAATAATAGTTTTGGCCATAATAAAGATGAATTACTTTTTCCCCCCTAAAAAATAATGAGACATTGGTAAACATTCCAGGTTTATCACTTAATTTATCCCCAGCTCACGGAAAGAGGGGGGGTGGGGAGGGAGAGAGAGAGCCCTCCCCCATCTCACCCCAGCCCCCATTTTTAATATTCCAAGCTATTAGATTTCAATAACCCACTCTCCAGCAACGTGTGTCTCATTTCCCTGGACGGACCAAATAGGCAATAACAGCCTCTCGGTTAGAACACTAATGTTGTAATTTAGAACTTCTGTCAAAATGAAAGATCTTTGCTGGGATCCTCAGAGGGCCCACAGCAACACTTCAGCCCAGGCCCGCATAATGAAGTTTTCATTATTAAATAAAGATATTTTAGGAACGTCATAAACCATAAATCCACTCTTCTCTATTGCCCTGGCACCTTATTGTGTTTATTTCTAGCGGAAGCCCATCCTTACGATTGCTCCTAACTCCTCCAAACTTGGCAGTTCTTACCTCTCAACTCCCTAATTTCACTGTGATGCACGGAAGTTGCTATGGTGATGACCCCAGAGCATCTTCTCCCTTTCCATCCAGAGGCTATAACAGAGGAAGGTGTGTGTGGAGGAGACAAGTCCCTGTTTCCTTTCCTGGGCTGTTCCTTCCTCCCCACCTTCTCCTGCCAGCCAGCTGGGAGACTGATTCCAAGCAGCTTTCTCTCACCTCGAGGAAATGCTAGCAGGCGCCATCAGGTCTGGCTATTCTTAAACACGATGGCACAGGTTTTCATGTGAACTTGGTGCTGGGTGGAAGCATTAGACTTCAAGGCCCCAGGAAATGACTCACCTGTTTATCCGTTTGCCAAATGTTGGGGGGTGCATTTTCTCAAACCCCACCTGCCTTAACCTGGCTCTGATACCAACTCCAAGAAAACAGCCTCACCCTGGCTGGGTGGCTCAGTTGGTTAGTTAAAGCCTTGTCCTCTGTGTGGGTTTGATCCCCATTCAGGGCACATATGGAAGTCAACCAATGAATGCATGAATTTCACATTATTACTTTTCTTTCTCTTTCTCTCCTCCCTCTCTGACCCTCCTCTCTCCCTCTCAGAAAGAGAGGGAGGGAGGGAGGGGAATAGAGGGAGGGAGAAATAGAGGAAGACAGGGAGAGGGGAGGGATGGGTGGAAAAGAGGGAGGGAGGGAGGGAGGGAGGGAGGGAGGCAGGGAGGCAGGGACTCCCTTACTGGGGCTGCTCCTGCCAACCTCAGGAACCTGCCTCTGCTGATTTTCTTTTCCTTTTTTTTAAACTCAGATCTGCTGATTGTCCTAACAGGAGGAAAGAAAGACTGATGGTCCTGTTCCCCAAGGCCAAGTGACACTGAGAAAGCTCAGAGGGCAAAGGGAACTCGGTGGACTCCAGGAATAAAGAATCCAGGACCTCTGATTTGAGGAGATTAACACCCACTGGTGGAGCACAACCACCAAGCTGGCTGTCTTAAACACACAGGGGGGTGTTCCAGTCTATTACAGGGAAGTGCACTGCACATAAGCAAATGTCTCAGTGGGAGGTAGGCCCATATCCAAAGGAGATAAAGAACTGCTTATAATAATGCACCATAGTACGTTCTTAGACGGGAGTATTAACACATAGACAGGGGATTCCTTTGTACCTATATTTTTGCTTATACCCACAATCCAAACTGAAGCAAAAAGAAATACTGGATTAATCAAAGAAGCTTTTGTAGATGCATCCGAAGACAAAGATTCTGACTATATGGCTCCTAGCCTTCTTTCTGTGTAGCTTCTTCTATCACAGTGAGGTTTGAAGTTGAACAGATTTAGCTCTGAGATACAGCACAAAACAAATTTTTAAAAATCACTTTTTCATCTCCACTGCTCCTGGGCTTCAGGAACAGCTGGTCTCAGCAAAAACAAAACAAACAACAACCACACACACACACACACACACACACACACAAAACAAAAACAAAAACAAAAAAAACCACCCCTTTCTGAAAACATCTGAGAATCCAAATTATAAATTGTACATATATTTTTAAAAGTCTATGTCAGAGCACTCATCAGTCTGGGATATTTGTTGGTGGAAATGACACAACAAATCATAGAATCCTATCAGCCCTTGAATTAATTGAAAACAAATTTCCCCTCCCAGCACTAAACAAACGAGGAGTTTTTTGTGTGATAACATGCCCGTCTGTAATAGGTTGCTAAGATTCCACTAATTAAAAAAAATCTCATTTGAAAATAGTTAATGGTTTTTGCATTTCTACAAAGCACTAGTCGGACTACATTTCCTGAACTTCGGGGTCTGTGCTGATTACTACTCAATTAGTTTTGATTCAATTCACTGAAGAAAAATGTCCATTTCATTAGTGTGGAGAAATAACCATTGGACACAAAATATACTTCCCGGCATTGCTATGGCAACCGGGGTGGCACAGCTGAGCTCGGAATGCTAATGCCTCTTTCTGGCCCTGTGTTTCTAAGTCAGCATGCGGCCATGAAGCCTTGCTGGGCCTGGGCCACGCTGCTGCTGGGACTGGCAGGCAGAAGACTCCGAGAGACTCCCAAGAAGGCTCTTTCCCTGCCACTTGCTTCCTCTGCCAGGTCCCTGAGGCCTGGGCACATCAGCAGCAGCATCGATTGCCGCTTTCTTTGTGATTCCCCAGAGCCCCCTCTCTATGTGACAGACAAGAAAAAGTCCAGCTGGAGAGGGAAAATGCAGCCCATCGTTCCGCTGTGTTTTCTCATGTTGCCTGTGTTGTAGGTGTGTGTGGCTGTCCAGCTGATAGACTGACTTGTGAGCTCTTCATTCATCCATCCCGGCCAGCCCAGGTGGGCCCATGTGGACAGTGAGGTGAGGAGCAGCAAGTGATCTGTGCACTTTGAGTCAACATGGTAGTCAGCCTGGAAACTCCATCCCCTTAAGGCTGTGGTCGGCAAACTCATTAGTCAACAGAGCCAAATATCAACAGTGCAACGATTGAAATTTCTTTGGAGAGACAAATTTTTAAAATTTAAACTTCTTCTAACACCACTTCTTCAAAAATAGACTCACCCAGGACGTGGTATTTTGTGAAAGAGCCACACTCAAGGGGCCAAAGAGCCGCATGTGGCTCGCGAGCAGCAGTTTGCCAACCAAGGCCTTAAGGGGAACTTGGTTCTTTCCCACACTCCCCAGAACTGTGTAAGCAAAGAAGGGGAAAGCAGATTCTAGATTATTGAGTTAAACCAGATGGATTTGTCTGTTTGGGATAGGGGGCAAAAGCACCATTGATACTGGTCTTCAAATATTAAATACGGGGCCATTATTTAAGTGTTAATTAGGGCAGATAACCAAATTAAGACACAATAAAAAATTTCATTCGGCAGACTGAATTTTCCAGGTTAAATGGATAATTGCCTATATTTTTTCTTAAGCGATGTCAGCATGATCTTAGAGAATCAATGAACAACTAACTAATGGCTGCGGACTATGTTCAAGGCTCCATGCCTCAGGGTACAAAGTCTAAAGTCGGGAGATCATCCCCTCAAGGAATAGTTTGGCAGAAGCCAGCACATGAACTGCTAATGAAAGCTTCTGTTCACTGAGTACCGACCACGTGCCTAGTAGTGTACGAAGTGCTTTATGGGAATTGTTTCACTTAACCCTCATACTGGCACTCTGAGGAAAATGTTAGTCTCAGTCTATAACCAAGTACACCAAGGCTCTACAAGGTATCTGGGGATTCAATCAGTAACTTAATCACAGTAGATAAATAATTAGCAGAATTGGACTTGAACACTAGTGTGACTCCATGGTCACTTAGAATCACCAGGCGGGTGGCCTTCCGTGTACACAGGAAGAGCCGGGTGGTAAATATCTGGTGCCCAGTAAGTGTTTCTATAACTGGACATGGGTCCAGGCTGTCTGTCACTGCTTGAGCCAATTCTGCAGAGGTAGGATTAAATCCTATGTGAGCGTTTATTCCAATAACGCCGGCAGGATGGGAGAGCTGCAGGTCATCCACACAAATCTGCTCTGCCCCCCACCATAAGCCAGCTGCTTATATTGCGTAGAAGAACAAAGATTACATGGGAAAGTAGGCAAAGGGGATAAGAATGGGTATGCAAAATGGGCAGTTTACAGGCAATGTGGGCTTGGGGTATGCAAGGGCTTGCAGATGTGCAAAGGGCTTGGGGTTTCCAAAGGGCTAGTGCCGCCAAAACCGGTTTGACTCAGTGGATAGAGCGTCAGCCTGCAGACTGAAAGGTCCCAGGTTCGATTCCGGTCAAGGGCAGCTGATTGATGTTTCTCCCTCACATTGATGTTTCTAACTCTCTATCCCTCTCTCTTCCTCTCTGTAAAAAATCAATAAAATATATATTTTGTTAAAAGGGGGCTGGCACCTCTAGTTTCTGCAATAAGGTTGCTCATCTTTCCATGATAACAGGCATCTCCCCGATGTGGAGATAGGCCGCATTTCCAGACAAGCTCCCAGGTCCCCGTGCAACTCCCAGCCAGGTTAGAATGTGCTTTCTTTACACAGAGCATAATCAATATTTCTCATGATTACAGCTGGTCCCCAATATTCTATTTCTGCCCCTAACATTTCCACAGTAAGTACCGGATTTGTAAGGGAAGCAGCAAAATCCTACTGCATTTAATTAATCTGGCCTCCCTTTTAAAATCCATCTGCAAAGGAATGGGCAACACCAGAGTGTCCCATCTCCCCCATTAACCAGATGTTCTAATCCACACATCGCCCTCCCCCTCCTGCAGGGCTCAGGGAGGGGCAGGGTGAGTGCTGCCAAAAGGCAAGGACCAGGCTCGTTCTAACAAAGACCAAGCCCACAGTGGGTGACCTTGTTCAGTCTCCCTACCCTGCCCCACCCCACCCTTTGAGGACCCTATGCACCTGAGCTGCTTTATTCTGAATCATCACGTCACCGTCAAACATATTTATTAGGCCCCTCATGCAAATCTGCACCTGTGTGACTGTATGCAGAAGCCTGCACCTGTGTGGCTGTGTGCAGAAGTGGCGCCTGAAGCCAAAACCGGTTTGGTTCAGTGGATAGAGCATTGGCCTGCGGACTGGAAGGTCCTGGGTTCGATTCTGGTCAAGGGCATGTACCTTGGTTGTGGGCATATCCCCAGTAGGGGGTGTGCAAGAGGCACTGATCGATATGTCTCTCTCATCGATGTTTCTAACTCTCTATCCTTCTCTCTTCCTCTCTGTAAAAAATCAATAAGATATATTTTAAAAAAGAAGAAGAAGAAGAAGAAGAAGAAGAAGAAGAAGAAGAAGAAGAGGAGGAGGAGGAGGAGGAGGAGGAGGAGGAGGAGGAGGAGGAGGAGGAGGAGGAGGAGCTGCCGCCACCTGGAGCTGATAACAGCTCTTTTGCATCGGTATACAGAAAAGTATTAGGGGTTAGGTCAGTAAGCCACAGGGGGTCCTGGTTAGGATGGTGAGGTAAGAGGACCTGAGTTCACCTCCCCACCACAAATCCAAACACACTAAAACGGAACACTGGCTGGTGACACCTAGACTCCATGGGATTGCAATGAGAGAAGGCCCACAAGGAAGCAGGTAGGAGAGACTGGGACACGATCTCACCACAAACCCCACCCCCAGAGAGGCCACCATCTGGAGGAAACGCTAACCCTGAGTTGCTCCTTGAGGAGCAAAGGGTTTAAACCTGCGATGTTTAAATCCTGCAACTGAGCAATGAGCCCCCAGACACCCAGCTTGGAAAACCAACTGCAAGATCCATAGGCTGGAGAACCTGCAGGGACTGACCTGGGGGGAGGGGAGAGCAGGGAGCACCCACAGTGGGGCCTGGACTTGGTGTGGGTGAGGCCAGTCTGAAGATCTGCGGAGCATCGATTTTTTTTTTAAGACTAGGTTTTCCAGAACCCCAGTATCTCCTGAATGGGAGCTCTGGACATGTATCTGAGCATGCGCTGCTCAGGTTTTTGCTGCATCTCTCCATGGCCCAGCTCTGGTGGCCAGGCAGTCTTTCTCTTGCAGGCCCTCAGGGCTGTAACCAGTCTAGAATGAATCCTTACATGGCCACCACCTCCAGGGCACAGCCAGAGGCAGCAGGCCCCGGAGCTCAGTCTTTGTAACAGGGAGAGGCCTTCTAGTCATGGCTGCAGCCTGAGGGACAGGCTTCTGATTAAACACAACTGGGGGCAGACTGGAATCCTTTCCAGAGGCCTCAGAGTGCCTCATGGGGGCGCTATCCCTCCATGGGTGCTGCCCCTGCCCTGCTCCAGCACAAGTATCTCTATGAAGGAGCTTTTTTGTTTTTAAATTTTGTTATTGTTGTTATTTTTCAACCACAGTTTACATTCAACACCATGCCACACCAGTTTCAATGGACAGGTAAGTGGCCGGATAGCCATGTACTTAGTCCCCTGCTGCTTCAAGCAGCCACCTGGCCCCAGGCCCCGTCATGTCCATATTGCTGACCCTATTGCTTCTACATGCACCTGCTGCACCGGTCTTTGCAGGTGCTGCCCAGGGAACACCCCTAGATTGTCTGTCTCTGGTAGATGAAAAGCTTTCATTCCTGGGTCCCAGAGGGCTGAAACTATCCACCCCCAGGACACAGACAGCCCAATGAGACACCCCTCAGTCTTTCTGTCAAAGAGGCCTCTGTGCTTGCCCTGGAGCTTGGGGTTCCACACACATCCAGAGGCCTACAGATTTCAAATTATATTACAAGGCAAGCGTGATCAAAACACTATAATCTTAGCATAAGAACAGACAGGTCACTAGAATAGAATTGAGAATCCAGAAATAATACCATGCCTGTGTAGCCCTGGCCAGTGTCACTCAGTGGTTAGAGCATTGGCCTGTGCACAGAAGGGTCATGAGTTCGATTCTGGTCAAGGGCACTTCTTAGGTTGCAGGTTCAATCCCTGGCCCTGGTCAGGCCATGTGTGGAAGGCAACCAATCCATGTGTATCTCTCTCTCTCTCACACATTGATGTTTATCTCCTTCCTTTCCTCCCTTCCATTCTCTCTTTAGAAAAATCAAAGGAAAAATGTTTTGGGGAGAGGATTAAAAATAGCATACCTACGTGGCCAATTAATTTATGACAAAGCAACCAAGAGTATACAATGGTGAAAGGACAGTTTTTTTCAAAAGTGGTGTTGGGAAAACTGGACAGCCGCTTGTGAAAGAATTAAAGTGGGCCACTATCTTATGCCTTTTACAAAAATTAACTCAAAGGAGATCAAAGATTGTAAGATCTGAAACCAGAAAATTTAAGAAGAAAATATAGGTAATAAGCTCTTTGATATAAGTCCTAGTGATGATTTTTTGCATTTGTCACCAAAAGCAAAGGCAATAAAAATACAAATAAATAAGTGAGAAGATATCAAACTAAACAGCAAAGAAACCATCAACAAAATAAAAAACAACCTAATGAATGGGAGAAAATATTTGCAAACAATATAACTGATGAGAGATTAATATCTAAAATATATAAAGAACTCACAACAATGAAAAAAAAAAGATCAATTTGATTTAAAAATGAGCAGAGGATCTGAAGAGACATTTTTCCAAGAAAACATACAGATGGCCAACAAGTACATGAAAAGATGTTCAACATCACCAATCACCAGAGAAATAAATGCAAATCAAAACTTTGAGAGCTATTCATTCTAAAACAAAAAGCATCCCCACTGGGCATAAATCACTGAATTTTATGAAACTCTGTATTTATCATGATCAATTATCCTTCATGTCCCATGTCTATATTATTCATGTTTTGCAAGTTTGACTTACACTCAAGATGAATACAGAAATATTTTTATACTTTTAGGCCCAATTTGCTTCCACGCTCTCCTTTGTCATTTTCTTAAAGACATGGTAAGAATGGTTAACAATGGCCCTGGCTATTATGGCTCAGGTGATTGGAGTGTAGCTCCATTCACCAAGGGGGTGGCTGGTTTATTCTCCATCAGGCCACATTCTTGGGTTGCAGGTTTGATCCCAAGTCAGGGCACAAAGCAGGAGGCAGTCAAATGATGTTTCTCTCTCACATCCATGTTTCTCTTTCTCTCTCTTCTCTCTCTCTCTTTTCCCTCCCTCCCTTTCACTTTTCTTCTCTTTAAAAATCAATAAAAACATATACCCAAGTAAGAATTTTAAAAAGAATAGTTATATACTGTATATGAGAAACCAAGTCACCCTAACCGGTTTGGCTCAGTGGATTGAAAGGTCCCGGGTTTGATTCCAGTCAAGGACATGTATCTTGGTTACAGACACATCCCCAGGAGGAGGTGTGCAGGAGGCAGCTGATTGATGTTTCTCTCTCATCAATGTTTCTAACTCTATATCCTCCTCCCTTCATTTCTGTAAAAAATCAATAAAATATATTTAAAAAGAAACCAAGTCTAGCCTGGCCGATGTGGTTCTGTGGCTGAGCATCAACCCATGAACCAAGAGGTCCCCAGTTTGATTCCTAGTCAGGGCATATGCCTGGGTTTTGGGATCGATCTCCAATAGGGGACATGCATGAAGCAGCCAATTGATATTTCTCTCTCATGGATGTTTCTATCTCTCAATACTCTCTCTCTAAAAATCAATAGAAACTCATTAAAAAGAAAAAAGAAAAAGAAAAATCAAGTCCAATTGAGAAACAGAAGAAAAAAAAAGACAGACAAAATAAAAAATTGTGACAATGGCAAGGATGTGGAGAAACTGGATGCCTCATCTATTGCTGTAAAATGGTACAGCCATCTTGTAAAACAGTCTGGCAGATTGTTATAAAAAGTAAACACACAAAAAATTTTTAAACATACTATTATTTTATGACCAGCAATTGCACTCAAGTATTTATCCCAGAGAAATAAAATTTTATGTTCACAAAATAAGTGAAAACCTGCATATGAATGCTTACAATAGCTTTATAAGTAATAGCTAAAAACTGGAAACAACTCAGACGCCTTTCAACAAATGCAAGGTTGAACAAACCTTGGTATATCCACACCATGGAACACTATTTAACAATAAAAAGGAATGACTTATTGAGACCCACAACCTCGATGAATCTCCAGGGAATTATGCTGAATTTTTTAAAAGCCAAAAGGTCCCATACAGTTTGATTCCATTTGTATAAGATTTGAAAAGACAAAGCTTAGAAATGAAGAACAGATTAGTGGCTGCCAGGAGATAGACATGCTACTAATATGTGTTGAATGTTTAATGGTGAATGAATGAATGAATGAATGAATGACATGGAATCGAGTGAAGTGGTAGAATAGTGACAATAAGTTGCCCTGGGTTGTATACAAGTTTGATGTGATTAGGAAACAAATGTTGAAAGTTGAATGAAAATTTTACATGCTCCCTTCTATAGGACCTTGGTACAAGTACTCATACAAGATAAGGCCATGGAGAACTTCCCGAAAACTTCTGCTACCTATCGATACAATAATATGAGCATACCAAACCCTGAAATTATGAATTAGCAAGAATCAGGCAAGCCTTTATTAGTATAACCATCAAAGTGCCAACTTTACCTCACCTGTTCATCTTACCTCTGCAGGTGATAGAAGCATTTAAGAAAATGCTTAAATTTTCTCTGAATGCATAGATGTCCCATGCCAAGATGTAAATTTTCTTTAGATGGAACCAAGAAGGCAGGGGAATGGGAATTGGAATTGCTCCAATCAATTGAGACCAAATTACAGGCTCTTCTCACTGTCTATCAATGAGTTCATAAAACATCATTTTGTTCATAAAAATTGCTTTTGCTACAAAGGGCGTACATGATATTATGAAGATGCATGTCAGATGGAGCCTTGCCATAAGTGAAGCAAGATGTAAGATCCACTGGAGGAGAGTAATGGGCAAAAGCGCTAGCACACATCAAGCAGGCACTGAAGAAAGATTGCACATTTACAGCAAAGTGTGAGAACATTGCCTCCTGGGTATTTAAGAGAGCCCAAGTACTGCCAAGGCAGTAAACAACTGAGCTCAAAAAGCAACCCAGAGCTGAAGGGCGACCAAATGAATAGGGCTGTAACTGTGAATGACTTAATAGATGTTGGGAGACCCTGTTCTCCTGTAGCAACCCTTGCTTCAAAATTACTGCTCACTTGTTCAGTATTCAAGCTTGCATCCTTAACACAGACAAGCTGAGAACAACTGGACTCAACCAAAGCTAGTCTAATATAAATATGTTTCCGTTAATTGTCAATTTGGGCAGGTAAAACTCATCTTTAAATTTTTAGCCCTTTGTTTATTTACCAACATTGAATAATTATTAAATTTCCACAATTGAAAATAATTCCTAATACTAGGGTGACCATACATCCTACTTTGCTTGGAACATCCCCAATTTATATTTGTTGTGCCAGATCCTGCACAGTTTAACATGGACCCTATATTTTCCTTTTTAAAATAAAACATTAAGATAAACTAAGATGAGTTTCAGTATTTCCGGTTTGTACCTCTAGCATCTGCCAACATCTTATCTAAGAGCATGTTATGTATCTGATTAGCTTGTGGTTAAATCTGAAAGATGGTAGGTAATAATCCAACCTACTTTTCCTTCCCCTTCTGAGAAATATGCTACTAACACCTTCCTTTTAAGGACAGTATGCACTCGCTGATAAAAAGAAATGGGATCAGATTAGGTGGGTAAGGACAGATAATTATTCCCATCTGGCTATGATGGGAGAAGTGTTCAGTGTTGCTGCCTCTGCTGGCCAGTCAGTGTATCAGCAGCCAGTGTGCTGTTACCAGGATGATGGAAGTTGCATGAAGCTATCAGGGTCACTGGAAAACATCAAGAATTATGGGTTTGAAATCTGTGAAGAAAATATAGATTTGACTGTCCTACCAGAGGCCAAAGAGAAAAGAGTCTGAATGCATTTTTTCAGATGTTTTTATTATGTATTGTATGATGTAAATCTACCATTACATATGTATTGTTTAGACTTTGTTTTGCCCCTTTCAAAGCAATTATCTCAAAAAAGTGCACATAATCAAATATTAACTACTAATATTTTGTTTCTTAAGAAATTCGGTGATACAGATGTAAATTGCACACCTTTTTGGTTTATACCTACCATCTACCTGATTCCACCGGAAAACACATATTCTAAAGCCTTAGTATCTACTTCCAAGTTAGTGGTTAATTTAAGAAGACTATTCCCAAAGACATCAATTTAACAAGTTCAGCCGAAGAAGGTTCATTGACAACACTGAAAAGCATGACTTTTTATTAGGATCAAATGAGTATTTTTCTAAATTAATTTCACTCTTCATTCCAAGTTTTTCCTATATATGTGTGAAATGATAGCTATTAAAAGTATTGGCTCCAGTAGCTACAGAACTTCATTCAGAGTGAGATGATGTCAGTTTTGCATTAGTTTAATGAGATTCTGCAAATAGAAAAATCAATTAATTCCAAGAGTGTATTTTATTTATATCCAATTTATGAATTCAAACTCAAACTTTGAGAAGTTCATTCCATCTTTGTAAAGTATTTAACATCATTGTAAATGCTATTATAAATCTGGATTTAAAGGCTCAACCTTGGAGATAAAGTTATTTGCTGTATTTGCAGAAATAATATGATACAAATTTGGGTAGAGCTCAATGGTGTAGCAAAAATAATATTCTAATTAAATTAAGAAACCTGTTAGAGCACAACTCTGGTTGGAATTGGCTGTAGTGCACATATTATACTTTTCATGAGTATTTCCAAACAAGCTTTCATAGTTTGTCTGTCAAAATAGAAACTGTACGAGGGTTGGGGGGAGTAGGTTTACAATGAGTATGAAAAACACAGTTTATTCCTGTATTAACATTTATTAATTATGGCATTATTTTCCATACAAACAACTGTAAATCTACTTTTTTGCCCCATCCTATGTTAGAAGTCAAATAAATTATAAACTTTTGTGATGAAATTCATGTTAGATTTATTTTAAAATGTTTCAGTATGGCAGTGCATGCTTATTCTCTTTGCTGTCTGTTACCAGCAGATTTTAGAAATGTTTAAAATTTTTTGCTTATCAGATTTTAGTGAATTGAACATTAACTGAAGTACAAATAGTTCTGAGTTTTTCACTAGATGCACAAAGAACCTTGGAGACTTATTGAATTAATCAATACATACCTGGCACTGCAAAAACAGTGAGAGATTTTTTTTCTATATATATTCATTTTAAATAGTGTTACTATTCTATGAGACAAAAATGCACAAATATAATAAAGAAGCAATGTGTAAAATAAATAGGAACATTCAGGCAAAATGTAGTAGAATGCTAGCTTAAGCACATATTTTCTATTGCTAGTTTGTACATGGTTTTATTTTTGTTTCATTTTCTATTGAATTTCTTGGGGTGACATTGGCTAACAAAATTATAAAAGTATATTGGTTTCAGGTGTACAATTCTATAACACATCATCTGTATATTGTATTGTGTGTTCACCATGTTTTCATATTTTAAAGAACTACTCTGTAGACAATTCTACTTTGGTATTGAACCTTATTGTAAAGTAGTCCTCAAAATCAAGGTTGCATTTTATTTGAAAGAAATTACAAATCTTTAAAAAATATTCAACTAATGGAATACCAAACAACTTCAGCTTTTGAAACGTTTAGCAGCAAATTGTAATTTCAGAAAGGAAACCTTGAAACCTGAAAGATGATGAAATGTAATACCATTAAAAGCAAAGGAAAAAATGAATAAACTAAATGATAAGAGCTGAACAGCATAAAATATTTAACTTTGAAATTCTATAATTATACTTTGGAATATCTTTACCTTTAGAGAATCTTTAAATGAAGCACTTAAATTTTTTTTTTAGAAAATTTATATTCTATACTGGAATGGACCTATATTGAGATAGCCCTCAAATGTTGCAGATAATTTATTTATGAGTTTTGTTTTGTGAAATTATTTTTTTAGGATACGGAAGCTAAAAGACAGTACATGTGAAAATATCTGGCATAAAATATTTATACATTTATATATTAAAAATTAAATGAGCCCTAGCTGGTGTGGCTCAGGGGATAAAGTGTTGGCCTGCTGAATGAAGGGTTCCAAGTTCTATTCCAGTCAAGGGCACATGCCTGGGTTGTGGGCTAGATCCCTAGTAAGGGGCATGCAGGAGGCAACCAACAATGATTTTCTCATTGATGTTTTTATCTCTCTCTTCCTCTCCCTTCCTCTCTGAAATCAATCAATAAATTTTTTTTTAATTAAGTGAAAAAAGTCTTCCACTCAGCAAAATTTACCCAGATACCTCAATACCTAAGGTATTTCCATAACTAAAAATGATACTGTCCCCTGGCCAGTGTTGCTCAATGGTTGAGCGTCCAACCCATGAACCAAGAGGTTATAGTTTGATTCCTGGTCAGGGCACCTACTTGAGTTGTGGGCTTGATCCCCAGTGGTGGTCATGGAAGAAGCAGCCTACCTATGATTCTCTCATGATTGATGTTTCTAACTCTCTCTACCTCACTCCCTCTCTCTCAAGACAATAAAAACATTAAAAAAATAGTACTATCATTGTAAGTGCCCACTTCATAAAAATGTACATCCTGGAACCATGCATATTTTTGTAAAAATGAATGTATTTTTAATGGACTCAGTTTTAGATTACAGAAATGTCCTCATGGAACTGATATTAGGTAATAAAGAAATTTCACAATTAATGTTGAGGCCTCAAAATTAATTTCACAACTGCCCTGTGCAATGGGTGAAGTTGGTGTTATTTGTGACCTGCTGGATCTCTAAAATATTGCAAAAATGTCTAATTTGTGCAATTTCATTCAACAAAGTATATCAATGACAGAACCAATATATCCATCTGAACGTGTATTTTTAAATTCCAGATTCCCTTATGTTCTCAACATTGTAATAATTTCATATTATTTTATTCATCAAATTTCCTAACAGTAAAACACACACACACACATCACCACCACCTTACTCACCCCTTAGCAATGCATAAGAAGAATTATCACTATTGAGTGTGCTGTGCTTATTATGTGCTGGATATCTGAGCCCTATTTTATATTATTTCTGATCTTTCCAATAAGCTCAGGAAATAAATGCCACGAGCTTTGATTTACAGATGAGAAAATTCAAGAGATGATTTTCCCCAAGATCACACGGCTAGTTGGTAGTTACTTTCAGGTTCAAATGCACACCTGTCTGTTTTCCTCTCTCTGTCATGACACTAACAGAGTTTCCTTGACTCATTTCTCGTCTGCCTTTGACTTCTTCACAGCTCATTGAAGTTATACACAGGTTTGATTACACAGCTATTCTTACAACGTCTTAGTAGATCACCTCGGCTTTTAGAATAAAATATGCAAACACCAGCGTGCAATACAGGGTCCTTCTTGACAGTTCCCAGGGTCCTTTGCCAAACTCTCCCAGGCTGCCATTCCCCACCAAGCATGTATTCCCACAACACAGCAGGCTTTAGTGTGGCTGTTTGTGCACACACTTCATCTCTGCCCCAGTCCTATTCTCTCTCTCTAGCAAAACCCCAATCTTCCCTTCATAGCTAACTCCAAGGGCTCCTCCTTGCTTCTTCAGAGTTATTTCCACTCCAGGGATCCATGTTTCATGAGTTAATCAGAGTCACTTGTCACATGGGTTTGTCCACTTGTCTTCCTGCCCTCTTGCCCCCAACTACACTATGGGCTCCTTGAGGACAGAACCAAGTTCTTCTTCACCTGTCTCCCTGGACCGTAGTCCTGGGCCTGTCACAGAGTAGGGTTCAAAAAACTAAAAATGGACAACTTATGACGCGCTCTCCTTCATGCTCCTTCCTCGTGGACTCAAACACAACAAGGCAGGAAGGGAAACCAAGTGAAAGCATGGCCAGAGCGGCTTCTGCAATGGAGAGTTCCCAGGTGGCCGCCACAGCCACCCCTGCGGCATGACCCGGCAGAAATGTAATTCTCAGATTGTCTTGATGTGACTTGATCATGCAATAATTGATGGACTGATTGCATAATGTAAAACAGCCTGGCTATGAATAGGTCGCGCTCCAAGATGAAACAAAAATGTGAGGGTGTCTACATAATCAGTGTGGAAATGCAAGCAGTCCTTTTTATTCTTGAGCTAAAACGAGAACTAGCCCCCCAAAGCAATTTCTCTCTCTCTCTCTCTCTCTCTCTCTCTCTCTCTCTCTCTCTCTCTCTCTCTCTCTCTTTCCTCTGTTGTTAATAAGCTTTGAGTAATTTGGAGGAAAGGTGTGATACTGCTTTCACAGATAAATAATAACCCCCAAAATAATAATGTTAATGTGATTATACCTCACTGACTAAAGGGAATTAAAGGTGGACTTTTTAAAAAATTAGTTTACTGATCTTGGGCACTCAACTCCTCATAATTGCTCAATATATCAAGCTAGTTAATCATTCTTGTCATTATCTTTAATGTCTTACTAGAGGGCTTCCTTCATCTGATTTTTATCTGTTTCATTGGAAGCAGTTTTAATCTCATTTCAGCAGCGCTGATAAGCCTGTTAGTTTGCACAAATTGGTTTTGGTGACAATGTGTAGATAGCCATAATGTGCGACTTCCAAGTGGAAAAGAGAAATCTATATGGGCCGAAATTGCAGGTGGAGAGGGTGCAGGATCTGAGAGGAGGTGGAGACGGCGGTCTCAGTTTCCTAAAGAAAAATGGGGAAGGTGGGAAATAGGGTAAGAAGAAGAGAGAAATGGAACAGGAACCACCCCTGCACCCTCCCAGGCCCACAACTGAGGAATGCTAGTGGTGACGGCTGCATGAGGCTACTAAATGGCCCAACTGAGTCAACATTGTCCCCTTGCTGTGGTGGAAGAAGACAGGACAGTAGAGGACTCAAATACTGTGCTTTGCCCCTGAAGCTGGGGTGGGTACCTGGTTCTCAGATCCCACACCTTTCCCAGTGCAACCAGAAATCTTTCCTCGCAGAATTCCTTGGGGTTTCCCTCCCGCACTAGTGTACTTAATATCAGGCAGTCTTTGTGTGATCTATCCAGCTAATGGAGTAGCATTGATCACCTGGCCTTCAATTGGCCTGATTATCGGCTTCTTAGAAAAAGAAAAAACAATGGACTCAACAGGCTCAGTGACTCAAAGCTGCATTAGGTATAGATGCTAAGGTAAATGGAGTTTCCTCAGATTCCCAGGTCATAGGTCATCTTCTTGGGTGGGTGGATGGGTGGTGGGGCGGGGTGAAAAATCAATAACCTGCTGATATGAGCAGCAAAAGTAGGAATGGGTATCAGATTCACTTTAGTTGCATGACTCCTGTGCTTCTTAGTCACCCTACTAAAGCTGGGCCATGAGGCTTGTCTGTGACAACTACGGCTCTCTTCTTGGGAGCATTGATCTGGGGGCCAGTGTCCATAAAGATTTAAAACTAACATCACTCTCCAAATAAACTAAACTCTATCTGATTTATACTTCACACAAATAAAAAATAACATCTATATATATATAAAAGCCTAAATGACTGTCCCAGTGGTAGCTATGATGTGCACTGACCACCAGGGGGCAGAAGCACAATGCAGAGCTACAGAGCTGTGGTGATTTGGCAGCTTCGGTTCTTGGCTGATGACCCAGAACCAGAGAGGAGGGAGCCCAATTCCAGGGTTCATCACCTGAGAACCATCCAGGACCCCTCAAGGGGTTTTGGAGAGCTGGTTTCAGCCTGATCCCCACAGGCCAGGCTGAGGGACCCCACTGGTGCACAAATATATGAACACTGGTCCTCTAGTCCTATATAATAAAAGACCAGTGACCAAAAAATGGTGAACAACCAGAGACCAGAATGATCGCAGCCCCTCGCCCAGGCCAGCAGGGACCCTCACCCCAATCCAGGGCCCCCATCAGGGCAACCAGCTGGCCCCCACCCATGCACCAGTGTAATATGCAAATTGACCCTAACATCAGAACAACCAGAACAACTGCTGGATCAGTCACTATAAGGCACACTGACCACCTCTCAGTCTCTACCCGCCAAGCAGGCTCTGATCGCCTGATGGCAAATGGGGAAGTGAGAGTGGGTGGCAGGGGACATGGGTTATGCCAGGCCAAGACCCCCACCCTGCCAATTGCCCCACGCACAGAGGGTGACCTGCAGTGGGGATGGGGCAGGAATAGCTGACTTCTCGGTCCCTTCCCCCAGCTGTCAGGCACTGATCACCTGATGGTAAATTGCAGGCCAGCCCTAGGGTCTGTATCATGCACTAATTTCATGCACCAGGCCTCTTGTAAATAAGTAAATAGGGAACATTTCCAGGGAAATATGTGTCTCAAAATAACTTGTCTCAGGCAAACACATCAGCTGAATACAGACAGTCAATTATCTGGAGGCATTTGGGGTGGGACAGTGCTAATAATATTCCAAAATCCCAAACTGCCAACACCCTCTGCAGCTCCATTTTCAGCCCCTCTGCTTTTCTAGGAATGTTTGATCCTGTTGTCTGATTCATTCTCACAGCTCCAAGTGTTGGTAGAAAGTCAGCTTGTGAAATTCTGTGACTCTTTTTTTAAGAAACCCAAAAGACTACACTGTCTCTCCCCCCACCCCAAAACCTAAGTAAAGCAGAAACCCACCTCTATTTTAGAATCTGAAACTGTCCACTAGAAGGTTTCAGGTAGTCTACGTTAAATTCCCCCAATCCCTCTTTATTTCACATTTTGATTTTCATGTTTTAAAAACACAGCCATCCTGTAACTACTCGGTGGAGCAAAGAGTGGAAGATGAAGTGTAGTACCTCGCTCTGATCTCAGCCCCCGGGGTAGGAATAGAATTCCAAGACCACAGTACAGAGAGACTGGTTTCCAAAGTACAAAGTATTATAACTGCCTTTAGCAAACACTCCCGAGAGCTGATCCCTCGCTCCGAATTATGTCGCCAGTGGGCACTCGCTCAAGCAATAGCGTCAAGAACCTATTTCTCATTTCTGTTCAACATTGTGTCGTTCCCTCAGATGGAAATGGCAGCAGAACACACTGGGTATTGCCTATGGCCACAGGAGCAGAGTCTTCATCATTGCCCAACCCAATGGGGATATACTGGTTGGGCACCTGGTCTGCTAAGAGGATGGCCCTTGGAAGCCAGATTTGGCCCAGACAACCCAGGACCTAATACCTCCGTGCAACAACCAAAGACAGCCATGGAGCCTGCTGTGAGGGCTGTCAGTTAGGAAAGTTCCTGTGGAAACGTAACTTACACGTGTGTGTGTGTGTGTGTGTGTGTGTGTGTGTGTGTTCCTCCTCTGAACCACGCCATTAACTTTTTGGAACAAAATGTACTTCCCACTGCTAACGGCCAATCTGCACCAGCTATATTTGGATTTGTTATCTGTGGCATTAGCCATGATGAACTTAAGGCCTTTCAGTCACCATCCTCTCTTTCTGCCCTGTGACATTCAGCTCCTACAGGTTAGGGGTATACATCTTTGATGTCCTGTCTCTCCAGACAGCCCCAAAATGTACTGCTACACACCCACATAGCATTGGGATCGTTGTAAGGAATCTGTGACAGTCGCTCCCACACAGAACCAAGCCTGCTTTAAGTGGGCAGAGGGAGCCTGTACTAGGTTAGAGAGTAAGGGACTCATTCCTTTACCAATTCATGCCCTTGTACTGATCACCAGCAAACTGCGTGTGTGGGGATGCATGTGTGTGTCAGTGCTGAGTGCACGGGTGTCAGAAGTGTTAATAGCCCGATCCACGTTAGCAAAGGCTGTTGGGAAACAGGAGCCAGGAAAAGCAGGCACGTGGCAAACGGTCCATCTGCCTAGGCCTAGAATCCAAATATTACAGACCCGATGTCACGCACGCAGATGTCACTGCTGACTGGGGTTGCTGCCAAAATGCTACAAAACTTTTCCTGTGCCTCTGACACCTATTGGAAAGTTTCTATCTCCTTCTGCCCATTGAGATGTCAGGTTTCCCCGACCCTGTGTAAGAGGGTGGATGGAAAGAAAAGTACTAAGCCGTGTTTCTCAGACTCCGTTAGCCTGCTGTAGGACAGCCGCGGAACAGTGTTTCTGTGCCTCTGTCTCCATGTGATCACAAACATCTCTGGGACTCCAGGTGATGTCTCTGACTCTCTCAGCTCCTCTAGTCACAGCTGCTGCTGAGGCCACAGATATGGGAGACCAAGCTGCAGGTACCCGGAAGAGGCCTTGACCTCCCATCACCTCTGCTGCAAATCTGGCTGCAGGGCTCAAGCATTCCCTGGTGCTGCCTGGTGCTGGTGACATCCAGTGAAGCAGGTGTTTCTGCTGTGCCCTTCTTTTCCCGCAGCCCCTTTACCCAAGAGTTTGGGTTTATGTTAGCGTCTGGTTTGAAAGATGGGTGTCAGATGTCCCCTTGCCTCCTCTTTAATGTATTGATCAAACTTGTGCCCCTGGACCTTCTTTCTCTAGGACATCCTCTTTCTGGGCATATACTTAGTATCTCAAACAAGTAGACAACAGAGGGAGTGTGAGGAGGTCTCCCAGGCACCCAGTTTTAGTGTAAAACAGCATGGGCTTAATCTAGGACCTCACCCTATCCCTAACACATAGACACTGCCCTCCACACCTCCCAGCAGGTTTAGGGTACTTGGGGGATGTTCCTTCCACTCCCATTTGATCACATCTATTGAGTCAGAGTTACTATTTGGGATGATGTAAGTAGCCCATTCACAACTGAAGCCAAGTCATGACCCATTCTACAAATAGAGTCATATTCAAAGATTCCCAGTATCTCCAACTTGTAGAGAATTTTAATATATGATAGCTTCTTATCATAAAAAAAATAATCAAAGGAATCCAATTCTAGCCCCTTGTTAAAAGTTCTTAAAATGATTTTCCCAATTTTTCTGATTCTTAGTGTGGCTCACGTACCCCAGCTGATCTGAATGCTTCCCCCAAAGAGCCCTGTGGATATCTGTATGCGTTCATGGCTTTCCTTCTTCTCCTCCTGTTCTTCCATCTCTATTCTTTCCTTCTCCTCATGAGTACATCTCAACTTTTTTTCTTTCTATGCAACTCTCCTATCCTTTCTTCTGTCGGCTTCTCACCAGACATTGTTGGAATTGTGCATCACTGAAGTCCAAGAGTTTAGCTTCAGAGATTCAGTAATCTGCTTCTCAAGGTAGAATTCTTCATAGAGAATGGGAGATGCAGAGAAACTGGGCGTGACTAATTGTATTTCATAAGCGTTTTGGGACTGTAGAAGGAGCGAAGAATCTTCACACAAAATGAAGGTTGAGTATTGAAAGGAGTTTAAATCACACATCTCTCTCCCCCTACAGATTCAAACCAATTGAGAAATAGCATTATCGTTTTAGGGAGATTGGTGAACCTGGGCTGCAGAACCTCAGACCGGTGGCCAGAATCAGCCTTCTCACTGCTCTCTGTCCCATTTAGCCGCGAGGGCTCAGATGAGTGAGATGGGGTCTGAAGAGCAGACTTCATTCAGCTGGCCTCCGGGGGCCGTTCTGCCACACTGATTACTGAGCCCAAAGGAACCAAGATCCCAACAGTCTAGAGACCTTCTTTCAGGGTAGCAGGGGCAGAGTGAAGGGTACATCTTCGTAGTGAGAAGGCTCAGAGAGGTTGAGCTGCACCTGTCCCCTGCCCTTCATCCGGGCGCCCCAATCAGAGAACTCATCCTACTCCCATGATCCAATGCAAAGAAAAGGGTGCAAACCCATTCCCAATACTGACAAAGCTCAAAAGAAGCCCCACTACCTGCTAAGATATAAAAATTGGGAGAAAATAATCTGCCACGCCGAAACCGGTTTGGCTCAATGGATAGAGTGTCGGCTTGGAGATTGAAGGGTCCCGAGTTCGATTCCAGTCAAGGAATCTTGGTTGCAGGCATGTCCCCAGTGGGGGGTGTGCAAGAGGCAGCTGATAGATGACTCTCTCTCATGGATGTTTCTAGCTCTGTATCTCTCTCCCTTCCTCTCTGTACAAAATCAATAAAATATATTTTTTTAAAAAAGAAAATAATCTGCCACAATTAATAAGAGACAGCCTCTGCTCACAAAAGGCTCACTTGGGACATCCTTCTTTTAAAAGATGCCCTTGTCTATTCTTATTAGAAATATTTGGGGCCCCAGTTGGTTGGGCATCGTCCTGTGCAGTTTGATTCCTGGTCAGGGCACATGCCTGAGTTTCTAGTTTAATCCCTAGTAAGGGGCCTGTAGGAGGCAGCCAAGCAATGTTTCCATCTCACATCATGTTTCTCTTTTCCTTCCTCTCCCTAAAGATCAATAAAAATATCTTTATACATATTTCTGTGTCTTTACACACAAAGTATTGTAGTAGAAAGCAAAGCAAAGTAGGAAAGTCAGAAAAATGGGTTTTAATTCTGACTGGCAGCAATGTCTGGATCTCATGTTGTGGTGTCCCCCCAGAATTCGGTCTCTCATGTACCCAGCAGCCCACTGACTGAGCAGCCCCTCCATCTAAGTACCTAGCTTGACTGATTCCCAAGAGCCTGCCTGTGTTCAGTACCCATCACTTGTAACAGTGAGAGGACACCTCCTTCAGAAACGCTATAATCTGAGGGCCCACAGTGCAGAGTGGCTAAAAAGTGCAGAGGAACTATGACTAGCCCCCAGAGCACTAACTGTTTAAATCTTGGCCCCATCACTCAACAGCTGAGTGACCTCCAGAAACCTACCTTCTCAATTTCTCCTTGTAAAACATGGGATGTTACAGTGTAAGCTGTACAGTGTTGTTTGGGGAATTCAGTGAGTTAGTATCTGTAAAACACTTGAAACAGCATCTGGCACGTAGGAAGTGATGTACAGAGTTTGCCAACATTATTATGGTTTCATAAGTTCCATTTCATAAACAAACAGAACGTTATAACCTCGTCACATTTTACGAACCTTTCTAATAACACGGAAATGCTTCAACATTTTGAACCATGTTTAAAAGTTACAAAAAACAGCTGATGATTCTCTTTCATTGATGTTTCTAACTCTCTATTCCTCTCTCTTCCTCTCTGTAAAAAATCAATAAAATGTATTTTTTTAAAAAATTTTTTAAAAATAAAAGTTACAAAAAAAATACGGAATTCCACCAAGATGCTAATTGCTAATCACTGACAGTTGGGTTATGAAAGTTTTTCTATATGGTTCCATGCATGAATTTTTTTACACTAGCGTGCCTTCATTTTAAAGAAAAATGTTTGTTTTGATTTCCAAATAATCCTGGTGGATGTGCCAGGCAAACACCTCTAAGGAAATGTTGCTCTTCCAGTCTGAGTAGGCATGTTACACGGACAATAAATCCTAATTTTGATGAAAGAAAAGCATTCCTTTGTCAGCAATAAATTACTCTGTTCCTGCCCCACCCCTCAAAAGTTACAATCGCTTCTCTCCTTGGTGGGTGTTTCTCCCTGGGGCTGCATTCCACAACATGGTGGCAGATGTCAAGATCTGCTCTTTCTCTGAGAGTCCATCCATCCCCATGACAGCTGTTGCCTGAAGCAAGACGCTTTGTCACCCCCACATGCCCCCATGACCTCATCCCACACATCATATTTACCTAAGTCTTAAATATTTGATGACAGAATATGCTAACGGCCAAAAATGACAGCTAAGCCCACTGATCTGTTGCTGCTCCATTCTCCCCTCAAGGTACAAGTCTGTTTGGAATAATAAAACCTGAAGAGTTCTAGCCCCCCTGTTGAAGTCTCGGCTTCCAGATCTATGGCTTTCTAGAACATTCCTGGGACAAGAGCTCCCACCTTGGCTCTCATTTTTTGAGGTGCATTGCCAGTTTCAGAGGGCTGGGGTTATGTTTCCAGTATTTATGAGCTTAGACTTTTGTAGGCTGGAAGAGTACGTATGCGAAGCGAATCTCAGCATTCACCTTGTTTTGTACATTACAATTAAGGGAGGAGATGTAAGTGGGTCACATGAAATCCATTGGTGGTAGATTAGGGAGGAGGGAGAAAGCAAAGCAGGGAAACCTCTGGGATTAGGTAAAAAGTAAAACGATAAAAACTTCTTTTACTTAGGTGGATGCAGGAGAGTTAGCAGTCAACAAGTAATTCAGTAATAGTGAGGGGATTTGTGATCTTTGCATAATGCTGCTATACTTTGAGGGGTCCGGAAAAAGGAAAATTACTTTGACATGCCAATGATATGTTATTGTAGATGCAAAAAGTCAATAGGCTCAGTTGAGGTAAAGGTCGACCTTTGTCAGGGAAGATACCGGCCTAGGACGTGACTAACCACCATACCTGCTTTTAGTTAAAGTTTAATTTCAGACCATCCTTTGAGGTTACTTTAGGTCTTTGAGTTTGCAAGAACACCATGCAGACCTTCTCTGAGCTTGTCAGGTTAGCATGCGGCCCCTTTTTCATCCACACAACGCAGGGGGAAAGCAACTACCTGGACACATGTCCCCAGCTGATGGCACCACCAGGAACTCACATACGCTCTGGCTCAGAGACCAGCACCAGAGAGAGAATCAGCTTCAGGCCACCCCCACACAAGCTCTGCCTTGTCTTGCCTTGCTTCTTCCCCATTTCTTGCTCCTCTTTATTCCCTCTGGTCTCAACAGAGTCCCAGAATATTATCGCTGGAATATTGAGCACTGTCCAACACACAGTTAGTCACAAATAATGGCAATGGTCATAGTAATAGCATCAGCCCAGACAGCATTCACTATGGCAGGGCATGATTTTAAGGTTTTAAATATATTGTTAAAGAACAAAATTCCACCAAGTGAATTTAAAGATCTAATTGATTTCATTCTGGAAACATCCCATTCAGCAACTAGAAGAGATGACTTGAAGACGATAGAAGGCTACTAAAGGCAGAGAGATGGTAAAACTAAGAGTGGGTTAATTTTTTTAAATATTTTTAATTGATTTCAGAGAGGAAGGGAGACAGGGAGAGAGACAGAAACATC
Source organism: Pipistrellus kuhlii (assembly GCF_014108245.1). Lineage (NCBI taxonomy): Eukaryota > Metazoa > Chordata > Mammalia > Chiroptera > Vespertilionidae > Pipistrellus > Pipistrellus kuhlii. Next base: position 10,170,482 of record NW_023425493.1, read on the forward strand.
AATGATGAGAAACATTGATTGGCTGTCTCCTGCATGCCCCCTACTTGGGATTGAGCCTCCAATCCCAGCATGTGCCCTTGGCTGGAATTGAACTTAGGACCCTTACAGCCCACAGGCTGACGCTCTATCTACTGAGCCAAACTAGCTAGGGCTAAGTTAGTTTATTAAGTTTTGACTTGGTGAAGTGGCTTAGAAAAAGGGATTCAATTTTTTAGCCTGTTTTGTATGTGGTTTTGTTTTTTTAAACACAATAGTACTAATTTGTTCTGCACAAAACCCTGTGAAATATATATTATTATTATTCCCATTTCCTGGATGAGAAAACTAAGGCCCAAAGAGGGTAAGTAACTTTCCCAAATCCCACCCAGATTGAGAACTCAAGCCTGCTCAGCTGGGGCCAGGTCTCTGGATTCACCATGGCTCAGGGTTCTTTCCAAATACCGGGCTGTTGCCTGGAACTCAAAGCTAATATCAGCTATCATCACCCCAGATGCTTCCTCCCCAGTCTGCAGGGTCAGACAGAAATGAAACAAAATAATCTCAGAAGTGCACACACACAAAAAAGGTCCCTTTGACTTGATCTCATAAATATTTTCTGACCTCCTGTCCTGTGTGCTCGGTGCTGGGTCAAAGTCAGAAATAAATAAAAACAGGGGCACTGTTTTCACACAACTTATTTTTAAATATATATATTTTATTGATTTCAGAGAAAAAGGAAAAGAGAGAGAGAGAAGCATCAATAATGAGAATCAATGATCAGCTGCCTCTTGCATGTCCTCTATAGGGGACTGAACCCACAACCCAGGCATGTGCCCAGACTGGGAATCAAACTGTGACCTGGTTCATAGGTTGATGCTCCACCACTGAGCCATGCCGGCAGGGGATGCAATCTAAATACAACAGGGAAAGATGGAAGAATGAAATAAATGTTGAGCACTGACAAAAGTTAGGGAAAGGTTTTTCTTTCTTTCTTTTTTTCCCCCCAAACTCACGCAATACAAACATAAACTGTAACTACAATATGAGGCAAAGACCTGTGGCCCTCCCACCAAGCTCTCCTTCCTCAGCACCAACCCATCAGACTAAGTCCCTCAGGTGAGGCCATCCAATATAATAAAGATGTAATATGCAAATGATCATTACGCCGTGAAGCGTAACGACCGGCCACGTAACAACTGCATCACAGATCAGCAGGAGGGTGGGCCAGCGAGCTACAAGAGGGTGGTGGAGAGCTACAGGAGGGGGCAGGGCAGCACGTTATGAGGGGACGTAGAGGAAGGGGGGGAAGCTACAGGAGGGTGAGTTACTGGTGAGCTCCTGGCACAGGGATTCCTGCGTAGGGCTAGTAGTAATTACCATAATGGTTGTTAATTTCATCTCTAAAATGTGTTTCCATTCTGGAGAGAAGGTCTCTGAGCCTAGGGAAGGTTCAGTAATTTGCCTCTGAAGCCACAAAGCTTTGGCCCCAAAGCAGATTCACTACCCACTGCACGGCACTCCCTCCTCCCACTCTCTCGATCTCGGGACTCATCTCCCAGCAAAGCCTTTCCCCACGGGTCCCATTGGCTGAGTGATTGATGAGGATTTCTGAGCAGTGCCGGCCTCTCCCACAGGCCTGGCCTGGCTGCTTCGCCATTCCAGAACAAACACACGTTTGATCTACGAGGCTACTTTCTTTGCCATGAAAGGATGTGTCTCCCAAGTGACCCCTTCCTTGGTAGTTGGAGAGAAAGTGTGATAAAAAGCAAAAGCCATGTCCTTTGAAGATAATTCATACATTGGCCAATAGATGCGATAAAGCGGCTAGAAATCCGGCGCGGGCTACAAACAATTCACATTAAAAGGCATCTGTGTTTAATAAAACTAATAAATCAAATGCTGTTAAGTGGCGCCTCCGGGCTATGTTTTAGGCCTATAATTGGTGCACGTGGATAACACACGGAGAAAAAGGCACTGCGTCAGCGGAGAGACGGGTACCCTGGGACGTGCCTCTCGGGTGTTTCTAGGATTCTCTCCACGATCTGGTGGGGGAAGCTTGTCAGAAGGAGAATCTCTCAGAAAATCAATGCCCACCAACGGGGAGCAAGCCCTCTTTCTGGGGATCGACCAGGACAATGAAAAAGCTGAGAGGAAGGTAGAAGGAAGGTAGGAAAGGGGGAAATTGTGTAAGTATATTGATTTGCTATGCATCTCCCATGTGCACGTTGTATGTATTTCCTGAGTTAGTCTTCATCACAGCCCTGTGACTTACGTGACATGGTAAGAAAACATATGTGAGCAGAACTGGTTCACTTCCATGCCAGTGGAAGAAGCTGAAGAAGCTTAGTGCACTCAGCCTTTAGAAGATGGACTAAGAGCCGAGATCAGTTTGGCTCAATGGATAGAGGGTCAGCTTGGGGACTGAGAGGTCCCGGGTTCGATTCGGGTCAAGGGCATGTACCTTGGTTGCGGGCATATCCCCAGTAGGGGGTGTGCAAGAGGCAGCTAATCGATGACTCTCTCTCATTGATGTTTCTAACTATCTCTCTCCCTTCCTCTCTGTACAAAATCAATAAAATATTAAAAAAAAAAAAAAGATGGACTAAGAGAACAGCTCATAAACTTTAGGTCAGCCTAGGATTATTCCTTAAAAAATGGAAACCCAGCCTTGCCAGTGTGTCTCAGTGGTTGTGTATCGAATTATGAACCAGGAGGTCATGGTTTGATTCCTAGTCAGGGCACGTGCCCGATTGAGGCTCCATCCCCAGTAAAGGGTGTGCAGGAGGCAGCCTATCAATGATTCTCTCTCATCATTGATGTTTCTGCCTCTCTCTCAGACTTCCTTCCTCTTGAAATCAATAAAAAAAAAACAAAAACAAAAAAAAAAAACAACAAAAAAAAACACCCTATTCATTTGCATTAGGGCAGAAGAAAACAAAGAATGTAGGTTTTGGGTCCAGGAGGAATGGGTAGTGGTCGTCTCTGAGGGCCGTTGGACCTAAAAGGAAGGGGCAGAAACCCCTATGAAAACCTCAATTTACCACCAGGTAGAAAGGACTGTGGCGGGTCCATGTCCGGCTCTGACACTTACAAGCAGCGTGACTCTCGGTGCATAACCACCTCCCTGACCTTCCATTTGCTTTATAACACGGAGACGATGATAACCAACTTGAAGTGTGTGGGGAAAGCACAAAACGAAATCATCTAAAATGCTTGGTAAAACACTAAAGTGCTATCAGGCATAAGGATGGCTATGACTCCACCTTTCTGGAACATTCAATACATAATACAGCCCGAGACAGGGGAATGGACTAAATGATTTACCATGGCTCCTTTCTACCAGCAGAAGTAGATTATTCAAGCCCCTTCTAGGATTATTAGCTTTCTAGTTTTCAGAAAACCTCTGCTTGAAATAAGAGATTGCTATTCCTCCTCCTCCCCAGTGAAAGGTTGCGATGACATAGTTAGAGCTACGGGACAGGTTAAGGCCAGCCTCCTCCTGCCAGGAAGGAAGACAATTTGGATGAGGAATTAGAGTTATGATACCAAAGGGAGTTCATGATTTGGTGCTAGAAGAAGTTGGCCTTTTGCCCCTGAGGCCATTTAATGCCATGAGATTCCTGGCCCCCTTCAGCAGCCAATTAAAAAAAGAAAAAAGAAAAAATACTTTAGTCTTAATTATTATAGCAGATTGGTTCATCATGGACAGATGGCTTGAGGTCTACTCCCTGCTGTTCTGTAACTTACCAGATACACACTAAGTTTATCTCTTGGTCAAATTGTAAAGCTATCTCCTTTTATTGGGTGAGAGATAGTATCAATCGTTAACCATCAGTCATCTACAATGTCAGCTTCATTCCTTGTGTGTTGTATATGGAAAGGACTGGGGAAGGATAATGTAAATGTAAAGCATTTTAAGAACAATACAAATGTACAGGAATATAGAAGTAGAAGCTGATGTTGCTATACTTAGCGTGATGGATTATAATGACAAAGCAGTCTGAGACCTTATCTGTCATTTGTTTTAATACCGAGAAGCTTCAGGTACTTCCTAACTGCATCTTAGTCTCAATTCCTGCATTGAGAGCCTTCTGTTTTTTATAGTATTTTTGCAAGAGTGGGGGTATAATTTTGATGAACTTTCCCATGCAAGTCACCAAAAATATTTTAGATGATTAATTAAAGTGATTGGATTCCTTAATTGCCTCGCAGAGTAAAGGCTAAATTAGGTTCAGGAAAGACTTCCCGAAGGAGAGACCACACACAGGCACTACCAAAAGTTTTCTTCTTACACAACATCTGGGCATTTGTAGAGCCTAAAAAAATGGATATGGACAACAAGCTCAGCCATCCTCTTTAGAACTGACAATCATTACCCAGGACTTACTACTGCAAAGCACCGTTCTGGGTGTCCAGTGGCAAATAATCTTACTTTACCTCATACTTTCCCTCAAGGAGCTTATCATCAAGATGAGATAACAGCCTGGCCAGTGTGGCTCAGTGGCTGAGCATCAACCTATGAACCAGGAGGTCACGGTTCAATTCACAGCCATGTTACATGCCTGTGTTATGGGCTCAATCCCAGTAGGGGGCATGCAGGAGGCAGCTGATCAATGATTCTCTCTCATCACTGATGTTTCTACCTCTCTTCCTCTCCTTGAAATCAACAAAAACATTAAAATAATAATAAAATAGAATATTTACACCCCCCAAAATAAGATCAGATGACAGGGTTATGTCTCAAATCACAGGTGGCACCCCAAGTTTACCAGAACTCAATCCCACAGAAGTATGAAGCTATAAAAACTCAGAAGAACAAAAAAGCACTCTGATGTATGGATGATTAAGGAAGTTCTGAAAAGGTCCAGTGGGAATTCTTGAGCTTCTGGTATCTGCTCAGTATTTTGTTAGCTATGGGCAGTGGACTGCTTGTAGAACCTTGTTAAAAAGCCAATTACATCTCAGTGTTTTAAGGAATTCTCCATCTGCCTCTTGGACACTGGACCTCAGTTTTAGCAACTGGAAATTTCAATGCCTACAAACATATTGTTCGGTATAGTACTGGAGTTTAAGCTTGAACTCAACTGTCAAAACATGATATTGCAGTCTCTCACATTGTGAAGTTATTTCTATTTTTTAAAGAGTGTTTTTATCTGGGAGCTATTTCTGAGATCAAAAAGAAATCATTAACCTCAGTGGACACCTGAAATAAATGAGGTCCAAAAAAGTTGTTCAAGACTACACAAAAGTCCTGAGCAGAGGGGTTCTAGGACCCAGAGCTTCCCACCTCCCCATCCAGGTGGGGAGACAAAGGTGTCACCTACAATTAACTGACCTCAAAGCAGGATTCCTGGTTATTTGCCAAGTGTCCACAGGTCCTTGGAGGAAAAGGCATTATAAACACGCACCATGTTAAGCTGATCAGTCCGGGGGAAACTCCTTGAGGATGGATGGCATTTCAGTCAGAAGCTCTCCTTGCAGCTCCCCAGACAGTAGGTGGCTCTGTAGAGCCAGCTTTTCCTGTGGTGCAGAAATCACAGGAGGGCATGCATCTCTTCCTCAGAACAGAGACCAGAACACAATGGGACATGGCTTTCAACTCACAGGAAATTGGGTTGTAGACTGAACATTTACCTTATTCCTGCTCCACTGACAAAAGCAAGCTTTAACTCCACTGCAGCTGGTCAACCTGGGCGAGGAAGATGACATGGGAAGAATCACTGCTGACTTCCAGGAGTGATGGGGACAAGGGCACAAGCCATGTTTACTGAGTGTCTACAGCGTGCCGAGCCATACGTCCTGGCATTGAATACTCACCATCCCCTACAAAGTAAGATGGTTGCAGCCTTCTCACACATGAGAAGGCCTTGCAGAGATGAACAAAGGTGCTCCAGGCCACATGGTAGTGAGTGGCAGGATCCTAACCAATTATGCCTTAAAATGCCCCTCCTCTCTGCATTCTCAATTCTAACTCAAGCCTAAAGAAAGCTGGAGTCAAGTCTTAGAGAGAAATCTACCTCTGGCCATGCTTCTCCACAGGAGGACTGGCTTCTAAATGTTTGGACCCCATTGCAAAGTGAAAGTACAGGAACCCTTGTTCAAATACTATTCAGAATGTTAAGATAGCGATAGCAAATAGTTAAACCAAAGACAGGGACCTTCTGAGCACTCGGTCCTGTTCAACTGTACAGATCGTATATCCATGAAGCTGGCCCTGCTCTCCACTAAGTCCTTAGCAAAGGTGACAAGGCAAAAGTCTAGAAATAGGGGACAAACCTGGAAATACAGCCCAGTGGTAGGAAAAGTGGTCCATGCTGTCTTCAGAAGCCTTATATCCATCATGGGCCTGCTCCACACACACACACACACACACACACACACACACACACACACACACACAGTGCATGCTCTGCCTGGGGGAACTCACAGATCAGGACTGATAAAAATTACATGGCAAGGCCCCGGGGCCATGGTAATCCTTTTTCTCATCTCAGAAAGATTCCAAATAGCATCCCAGTGGCACAGTGAATGAGAGAACATCACCCCTACTGCAGCTGTCACTGGTATCTGCAATCGGGTGAATTCTAGAGATTAGCCACGTCTCAGAATTGCTGCACTGTTTGCATGGTTCTGTGCATGTCCCTTCTTAAGGTGGAATTCCTCAGGTTCATGTTCAGACTCTGGAGAAAGCTTAGGAAGGTCCGTGCTGCCACCCAGTGTTCAGAGAGCAGGCGCAGGAGGAGCTGCTGGAGGCCAGGCAAACATCCTGGGCTCTATGGGGGTGGGAGGCATCCCAAGGATGCAGAGAAGAGGGCTGCAAAGTGTTCATTGGCCTCAGGCGAGCTTATTTTAGAGGTCACATCCTCCATCACATCAAGTATGTTCAAATGTGCCCACTTCCCACACTCAATAAATCGACATGTAATTATCTAAGACTTGAGTTCAGTTTTCTTGAGTTGGTTGACATGTTATGTTTTTGTAGAAATTTAGTTAAACATTTGTTTTGATTTTGCAATTTTCTTTTTGAATTGTGGTTCCAGTGAGGGGGGCTCTATGGACTCTTAAACATTCCTCTAAGTTGAAAATATCTGTAAAGCTCCTGGGCCCTGGGCTCAGTGCCTTAAGCACCTGCTGCTGGAGATAGGCATGAAAACAGAGAAGTGGCACAGAAAAGGAGGAAACACAGGAATATTGGCTCTGGTCACCTCTGAGTACTACAAGTATAGCCCTTTTGTTATTCTGTGTAAAGCCGGGCCTTGGTCTGCTGAATTTATCTAGTAGAGTCAGAGGCACATCATGGCCAGGATCTACTGCACATTAGTACTAAGATTTCACTGTTACAGCAGGAAAAGAAAAAAGGAAAAAAAAAAGACTCTTGGTCAGGTGTGCTGCCCATTGCAATCTATAATAAAAGCGTAACATGCTAATTAGATGGAACAGCCGAATGATCTCTGGACATCCTTCCATATGAATCTTCAGGACAAAGCCAGGGCTGCGAGGGCTGGCCTAGACAGGCTACTGCTATTGTGAGGGCTGAGGCCCTTGCAAGAATTTTGTGCATCGGGCCTCTAGTTCTCAAATTAAGGCCCTGCCTTCCCACAGTAATGGGTTCAACAGACAAGTGGCTAAACGGAGTGCCATGCTCTGGAGTCCCTGTATCCCCCCTGAGGATGAAGAGACTTTTAATCAGCTGAGATGAATGGGAAAACCCCTCACACAGCCCCTGTAACAAGACATGTGTGTAAATACCAACCCCCTGCTCCTAGGTGCCCAAGCACAGGGCTGAAACCAGGGAAGAGTCCACACTTAATTACACACTTTCCCCAACTGAACTACGGCCTGAGAAGAATTGTCCCTAAACCAGAAGCTCTCTACACCTCATCACATTACCCCTTCACCCAGCTGGGCCAGACTGTGGGCAGCGATTTTACAGATTCTATTCATTTAGTGAGGCTGCCATAACAAATTACCACAAACTCAGTGGATTCAAACAACACACATGAATTCGCTTAGTTCTGAAGGTCAGAAGCCTCACGATGGGCTAACATCGGTGTCAGCAGGGGCACGTTCCTTATAGAAACACTAAGGGAGATTTTGTGATTCCTTGCTTTTTCCATATTCGAGAAGCCTCCTACATCCATTAGCTCATGGCCTCTTCCCCATCTTCAAACCCAACCACATAGCATCTTCAGATCTTTATGACTCTGACCATCCGGCCTCCTGCACACAGGAACCATAAAGATTATACTGGGCCTACCTAAATAATTCAAGACAATCTTTCTATCTCAAGGTCCTTAACTTAACCACACCTGCAAAGGCCCTTTTGCCATGTAACATCATTAGGATGAGAACATTTTGAGGAGTTGGGGCGCCCTTTATTTTGCCTACTGCACGTGTCATTTCTTTTAACACAAATTATCTATGCTCCTTAAAAATACAGAAAAGTTTAACATTAGAAAAAGGAGAATACAACCACTTTTAAAATATCTCCATTTTGTTCTTTAAAGGAAAAAAAAAAAAAGCCCACGAAATATTATCTAACGCACTTTTCTCCCATCACGATGTAATGCAATCATCCTCCCACATCAGCAGCTGTAACTCTATCTGGCAGCATCTTAACGACGGTGCGATGTTCGTTTATGATACTGTACTGTGATTTTTGAACACGGAGGTTGCTTCCAGTTTTCTGTACGTAACAATAAAGATGTTATAACATCCTTGTTAATGTACATTTGTATACTTGCCTGATACTGTCTGAGGCTGCGTCCCAGAAATGTAATGGCTGTGGCTGCTTTTAATGCTCCTAATGCATATGGAGAAAGTGGCCTGCAGCAACTCAGGGCCAACTCACAGACTGCGCTGCAGAGCAGCTCTCTGCCCTTCAGGCCCAGAACCCTGGCCAGGGTCACACTTTCATTCACTGACAGGCTCACTGAAATCTTGTGATTGGTTTAATTCACATTCCTTTGACAACCAGTAAAGATTAAACATTTTATATACTTATTTTGTTATATATAAAATTTATATACTACTTTGTTTTTTTTTATTATCTCGTTTCTTTGTTAAATTGCTTACATTTTCCTTAATAAGTGTTCATCAATCTTATGTTAACTTATGTCATATTTGCCACAAATAATTTTCTGTTTGCTGTTTTTCTACTGAGTTTTTATTGCACGGAGGTTTCCATTGTTTTGTAGTTATATCTATCAGTATTTTTATTCACAGTGTCTGCCTTTGGTTTCATGATTAGTATTGTGGTACTGGGTGTGTGTGTATCACGGGTCTCACCCACCCTGATGTTCTATAAATATTCCTCTGGTGGGGTTATGAATCCATCTTGATTGTTTTGCCTAAAATATATGTTAGTGGCATTAGCTCAGCAGATTCTGTGAGGCAGCCACTGGAAACATGAGATGCTGCTCCCTTAGGGTTGGCATCAGGCTCTAAATAATGTCCACATTGTGTGGCTGTGTCCAAAGGCTTGGCAGCAGTGCCTCTAATTGGGGTTACACTTGAGCTCTTAATTCATTGTGCTTTTTTAAATCAAGCGAAGAGCCTTCAGAGAGAGAGGACCTCTTTCTATTCAGCTGACATAAATATGACCCAGCCCTTGCCTGTCCTGGTGGAGCAGTTCCGTTTTCCCTGTCACTTAATTCCCCTGCTCTGTGGACCACTGAGGTGTGGGCAGAGATTTCATGAGATGGGATCCAAGTCTGTGGAGCTCTTGGCTCTGGCTGTGCTGCTCTAGGCTATGGCCAAGGAGAATCGGACTGAAGGGCTTCAGAAAATAGAATTTAAAGAAGTTACTGCAAAATACCCATGGACTACTGCTCCCCCCTCAGGGAGACGTTTCTTTGTTCTGACCTCATCTGGTGGGATAGCTGTGGACCCATTCAGCCAGTGTTTCCTACTGAGTTTGGGCACAGGTGGAAGCAGTTACCACAGCTGGCATGGAATAGACTCTACTATTCAACTGTTTCTCTGTTCTCCACAAAGCTAAAGCTTTAAATGAAAGTACTTCTGTTTTTCTGAAAATCTGAGTACCAGTACTTTCCACTGAATGGAGGGACGACGTGCAAAACAGACACCCCTCTCCCTAAGTCTACAAAAGTGTGTGTAAGTAGAGAATCTGTTGAGGACAAAGCCCCATCACTAACAGTCTTCCTCACCAAAGGAGGAAAGCAGGCCACACCTGCTTTTTTTAGCTCATTTATTCAACAAACAGTTGATGAGGGCTTATTTTCACATTTTTGTTTATGCTGTTCCCTCTGCCCAGCATGCTTTTGTCTGCACCCACCTACTGAAGTCATAATTACCAAGGCCCAACTCAAAATCTACCTCTAACTTAAAGCCTTTCTCACCATCTTTCCAACCTTCCTGTCCTTCCTTCTTAATCCTTCCCTTAACTCTATCAACCCAGCAGTAGAAATAGTGGCTTTGGAAACAAATGGACTTGAGCTTAAACTGATTTCTTCCACATGATCACTTGGTCTTTTGGAACCTTTAGAATATAGACTTAACAGTTTTGAGCCGCAGCATCTTCATCTCTAAGATGAAAGTATATTAACCTTCATAAGGGTATTGCTTTGCAGATTAAATGAGATCACCCATGAGATGCATAAAATCAGATCTCTGGCTTCCAATTGATTAAAACCATAGCACAAGACATTATCACTATCGTGAAAGGGATACTGAATGATGCTTCAGCAGTACGGAGAAAAATGAGGTCTTGTCAACCGGAATGGCCCAGGAAAGTAAATGGGAGGGGAAGCATTCGCTTCTTGAAGAATGGGTAAAAGTCTACCATGCATTGCTTGTGGGAAGGATGGGTATGACTGAGCTAACTCCATGAGCCAAAGATGAAGGTGGGGAAGGAAGGCTATGAGAACAAACCAGAACATGCTCCACCAGAGCTATTTAAAAAATAGGTCATTTTATTATATTTTAGTTTTAAGGCTTCAGAATTAAATGGGTGATCTCCATTTAATTCTGACCATGGACTGATACTATTAGAATTATCTTTAGAAGAATCAACTTGGTAATTGCATACAGTACAGTTTAGAAAGAATTCATTGGTCAGTTGAGAAAGTAATGCAATCATTCATATTAGAAAAAAAAATAACCTTAACCTGAAGCCAATAAAACTGACCCAGATTGCAATTGGATTGAATATGAGAAATACAACTTACTCTCAGTGACTTGGAGGATGGTGAGGCCATTAAGGGAAATAGAAAACTTTAGGGAACACTTTTTTAAAAAATTATATTTAAAATATACTTTTATTGATTTCAGAGACGAAGGGAGAGGGAGAGATAGATAGAAACATCAACAATTATTGAGAATCACTGATTAGCTGTTTCCTGCACGCCCCCCACTGGGGATTGAGCTCACAACCCCAGCATGTACCCTTGACAGGAATCAAAACCAAGACCCTTCAATCTGCAGGCCAACACTTTATCCACTGAGCCAAATAGGCTAGGGCTAGAGCAGTCTTTGGCAAACTCATTAGTCAACAGAACCAAATATCAACAGTACAATGATTGAAATTTCTTTTGAGAGTCAAATTTTTTAAACTTAAACTTATTCTAATGCCACTTCTTCAAAAGAGACTCACCCAGGCCGTGGTATTTTGTGGAAGAGCCACCTTCAAGGGGCCAAAGAGCTGCATGTGGCTCATGAGCCGCAGTTTGCCGACCACTGGGCTAGAAGAATGCTTTTTGACATGCAGGACTGGAGAGCCCAGGAAGAAGAACCACCCAGTAGGAAATAGAAACAAACAAGAGGATAAAGATTAAGAAAATCATTGGCACCAAAGATAAAACATGAGGGTTTAGCCACATAAATGAGATAATGAAAATTGTATGAACTGAAGAGATGCCCAAAGATAGAATATAGGAATCAAAGAGGGCCAAGAGCAGAACCTTAAGTAGTGTCTACAATTTCAGGAGTAGAAACAGGAAGTAAAACCAAGATAAGGCAATATCACATCTGCATATGACATTGTCCCTTAATCTGTAATATTCTCTGAGATTTCCCTCATCTACCATTAGGTCTACCATAATTTTTACACAAAACAATTGTTAATAGCTTGAATTTATTAAATGCATGCTGGTTGCCAGAGACTGTGCTAAGCACTTTCTATGTATTATCTCTTTCCCAAAAACACATATTGTAAGTACATTAATTATACCCATTTCACAGATGAAGGATTAAGATGCAGTGAGTTTTAATGGTTTCCCAAAGCTTATTAACAGTTAATCAACAAACCCTGGATGTCTGGCTCCAAAAATCAAACTCTAACTTCTTATCGTGCCTTTAACTAGTCTCTAATATATTTTGGGTAAGATCCAAACATTTTTATTTTTTGAAGCTCTATGGGTGATCCTGGGAGCACTCAACCTGAGAATGCTAATACATACTGCAGTGGTTAATAGCAAATCTGACCTCAGTGTTGACATCACATGGACTAATTGCTCAATCTCTTGGGTCTTGGTTACCTTTTTTTCAGGAGGAGATAACCATTCACCTAGTAGTATAAGGGGTAAATAGGAAAGCAGGGCAAGGTGCCTATATACTAGAACTATTATTGCTGTTCTTAATGGGACTCTCCCACCTTTCCTTGAGCTCCTCTCGTTGAATCAATTCCAAATTTCTCTCTGTAAGCCTGAGTTCTCAGGCATCATTTCCCTGTAGTGTTCTTTATTTAATGCATTGCCCATTCCAAGGGAAGCAGCATTTTACAGAGGACTTATAGTGATGGGATGTCAAGGAGGTTTGAAAACGTGAGGAGAGACAACCTGCTTAGGTAAACTATGCAGCTGATCCTGAGATGATCATTCCTTCTTCTTTTTTGGTCTGCCTGTCTAACAATGTCAATGTCATTGTTTCTATTCCCAATGGAGGGCTGAGGGAAGGGCAGCATGCTTAGATCTCAACTTCAAGAGACTATGACACCTCAGCAGACTTGTCCCATCCCGCTCCTCCACTAGCCAGCTCCTGCCCTTCCCTATCCAGAGCTGATGCATCTGGTGTGGTCGAGTTTGGGGCATAGTCCCATGAAAGGAGCTAAATTCCCTGGAGCACACTCTCCACTAAGACCTTCCCTTGGATTTTAGAGTCATCTGCTGCTGCCAAACCTCCTCCCATGCTCCATTGCCAGAAGGGGAAAGCATATGGACTGTTATTTTTTGCCAAAACAGATCAGAGAACAGAACTTAGTTCTCATAAAAATTGCATGGTACCTACTTCCCTTTTCTTACAGGCAATAAAAATGAAGCTCGAGTTCAGGGAGCTATCTTTCTTGAAGGAAGTATTTTTCATTCAGATCCAAGCCCTAACTCTGTCATTTCTCACCTGCTCAAACACCCTGATCACCAGGGGAAAGAACCACAAATAACTAAAATTATAATTTTGTTAAGACTGTGTTTCATGCTCAGTAATATTCAGATCTTTTCATTGAAATCCACTGATAGTTTTAGAACTTTCCTTACAGGGGTGGAAAAGAATTCACAGTATTTTTTTTTTTTTAAGTTTACTCACTGGGTGACATCTGAAAGTATTTAATTATTAGATTTATGCCTCAAGATAAGTTCAATGGTAATTACAGGATGTCTTCTTTTTTTAATTCTAATTCCAAGTAATTAAATCCCTAATACACCGGATCATTATTATTATAATTAGAATAAAGGTGTCTCATATTTGAAACCAAAGTTTGGCTTTTTGTCTAACCTTTTTGCACCTCATCAAAGAGAATGCTTTGAAAAGACCTGCTTCAATCTCTCGAATGCTGCTTTAAAACAAAATATAAAATATAATTGTCTGCAGAAATGCTTTTCCACTGCAATATTGGCAGAGAGAAGGTGAGCCCTGAGCTTTCGGCTTGCTTGAGGTTCCAAGGCATGCTGACTTTTCTATTGCTATTTGTCATCCCTGGACGCAGGGAGAGCTCAGACACTGGGCAAAAAGATGAAATAGATGCAGTGAGAATTTCAAGGCAATCAAGAAAGAGGATCTGTGATATAATCTATCTCCCCCAGCCCCAATTTGTCAGTCCTTTCGGGGGTAAATTTTCTGTGCTCCCCCTCAGTTAAAGATGAATGAATGAAGATGGGTTGCCATTGGATAGAGTCCTGTGGTGGGATGGGGGAGGGGGAGGAGGCATACACCGACTAGAAAATCTAAAGCAAAATTCATGAAATAAGCCTTCTAACTAAAGCTCAGTGAGACTGCCAACTAAATGCATGGGGACCGGCAACAAAAATTAACCAAGAAGAAAATGTGCTATCCTTTCTGTGTTGATGAGGTTGTTGGAAACACTTGCTAAGATGGCTTAACCGGCAGATGAATTGGGCTGACCATCCTGCAGACATCTCTGCCCTCTGCTCTGGGATTTGGGATGTGGGGAGGATGGTGGTTTGTGGTTTCAAGGAGGAGTTGCAGGGTGGGGGTTCAGGAAGGAGAGGAGACACTCATCTTTAAAAAGTAAATAAACCACCCCCAGATATCTTCCCCTGGCTGGGTGGCAGAGAGCAAAGCTTATTGGAGAGATTTGAAGTCCTGGGGGGTGGTAGTGGGGGAGGGGGGAGATGGCAGTGAGGGTATGAGGGGAGGGGGGAAAAAAAACTACCAAGTGAAGGCCAGAGAGCAATGCTAATACTTAGAAAAATGTCACATTAAAGGCTCCAGCTGCCAGCGGCTGGAGGGAAAAGAGTTCCAGACAATAGCTGAGGGAACAAGTTGAATCTTGTGTTCATTCCTGTGGTTGAAACAAGTCTGCACAACCACAAGGAAAATTCCATTCTCCTCAGACCTTAACTCCCTGCTCACCTGAGCTGCAGACACTTTTTTATTGAAAGGCCCCTTAATGTAGGCAGTGGCGATGCACAAAGGCCCAGAAGCCCTCTTGCCTCAGCCTTTCTCTCTCATGTTTGCATCCTCAGCATCCTGAAAATTATCTCCTTTCTTTGGAGGGGCCTGGTGACCACATGGACTGAAGCATAAAGAATAAAGCAGGGTTCAGGAAGAGGACAGAGCCCCTACCCACCCTTCCCACTCCCTACCCACAGCTACGTTCATTTTTCAAACCGTGGAAGCCATGGATGTCAAATAAAATGAGTCGGTAATTCAATAAATGTCTGTTGAGTGTCTCCTGTGTTTCAGGCTTTAGACTACGCATTCACAGGGACCACTATGGTCAAGCAGTTGTTAAGAATTTCTAAGTCCGGAAACCGCTCAGGGATCTTGTGCTGTTCGTTGTGTGGTGAACATGGTGAGCACTATACTAGAACACTGATCATGGAATGTGGTAGTTTCCTTTCCTTCTTTGGGGCTTTCATGAATCCAACTGACAAGGGGCCTGATGGTTGGAGTCAGTCTAGTCAAGTATCTTTCTTCCTCACCAGTAATCCCATCTCCTCCTTTTCATCTCTCCCAGACAAGCCCTAGGTCACCTAGCTCTGGTAACTCTCCAGTCAGAAGAGGGAGATTATCAGTAATTGTCCTGGGGTTCAGGACAAAATGGGATCAAATTTCCTTCCTTAAACAACCCCTCTGATTCCTAATAGGGAGGTCTGGTCAGCACATCCAAAGAAGGAGAATCCACTCAGAGAGGCACAGGTGGTGGGAACCATCATGTCTCCTCACTGAAAAAATTTAACATCAATAATCCAATCCTAGAGGGAGGAGGACAGGGTGGGAGACTGTGGCACTTAACGAAGATCAGAACTTATATATAGTCAAACAGAAAGATCTGAGACTTGACTATGGCCATCTTTAAAAAGATGGTTCAGTAAACTCCCATACGTGTTTAGTAATAGATAAAGAGAGCTATGGGAATTGGTCAGTGCTCTCAGGGTGCTTAAGGCAGTTGTGTGCTTACAAATTTGAGCAACCAGTTCTCCAAGGGAGAAAAAGGCCATGTTTTCTAGTTTCTGCCTATTTCCATGGTGTAAATACTCCCACAATAGTTGATTATAAGATACCAACTTGAGGAGTTGGGAGGAGATGCACACAATCAGCTCTTGCTTGCTGATGTGAACTGCCCCCAGAACATCGATGTCTTATAGTCTAATTAACACAAAACACACAGGCAGACTCTCCTGATCCAGTGACTGCTTGGCATCAGTTGGAAAATCTTTCCCAGAGACCCAGAGAGAGACACATTTTAGGGGGATCAAGAAAAATGACTGCACAGCTAAGTGGAAATAGGGCGCAGTACTTCCCCCTTCTGGGTCCTCAGAAGCACACTGAACCATGGGAGGTCAGAGTCTACCAAGACCTTGGAGCTAATCAAGACCAATTTCTCATCCGCACAAGGGCGAAGGTGCCACCAGCTTGAAGTTCAGACTCTGTCTGAATTTGTTATTCAATGACTTGCCCTGGGTACAAGCTTTCTTCCAGAACAGAAACAAACCCATAGCTCTGCCAGGCTCTGGCTGCCCTAGCCTTTGAATCATTGAAATAAGCTCTCTCTAGGAAGGAAAGAATTCCCATGCGAGGAAGCCCAGCAATAATTTCCTGGGCAGGAGAAGTGCCCCTGCATCTCTTGGGCAAATGTAATGGGACAGCAAAGTCTTTGGTGCTGAGGGAGCTCCAGCTCCTGCCTGCCTATAATTCATGATCCCTGACACAATTATGAGCAATGAAAAGAGGTAAGTCAAAGGAACATCGAGTAAAGCCAGATTGAGGAAAATAACACATTACATTTAAATATCCATATATATTTAATCTGTGTTTAATAATGCAGGAAATGCATTAGTCAAGGCTTAGGCAGATTCTGCATTGACGGTAAGTTACGGAATCGCCTGGCCTTCTGAAGTTTCCCAGCCCTTGGCACCCCAGGGATGAAAACGTGAGGAGAACAGTGTGTCATCGCAAACCTGCGCACTGCAGGAATGCAAAAGGAGGGGCTGCAGAGATCAGCACAAAGTTGGGCTTGCTGCAGAAAACAGAATTTGGGTGAGAAAGAGAGACCCAAAGCTCCAGTATCTGGACTCAGTTACTTTGTTTGCCACCCTCAACAAGGCAGGGAAAGAAGAAGAGATGACATCATGGAGGAGCAAAAGGAGTAGGATCAATATTCCAGTTGTTATTTTATCTAAGATCTCCTGTCCTGCCCTTGGGTTTTAAGTCTAGACCACCAGATGGGCAACGGCTGCCTAGGCCCTTCGGAAAAGTCAGGACATATCCTCAGAGGGCCAGGCCCAGGCTCCAAGGCTGTTGCTGCCATCTGGAAGGGTGAACCAGATGAGTGTACTCAAGGGTGAAGGAGAAATGGTAAATATGCCCAACCATTAGGGCATCCATGGTCCAAGCTCAAAAGGGAATCAGTGGGGACCCCGTGCAATATCTGCCAAGTGGCAACCAGGACCTGGAGAAGAGAAACAGGCTGAACTACCAAAAAATAGAAGGAATTCTCCTGCTTTGATTGACCATCACCCTGCACAGCAAGCACAAAGCTCCAAGTACTCTGAGCTGGTCATGACTTCCTTACTCCACTTTGGCCAACTCATTCCTCAGACCCCAGGGTCCCAAAACAGGCACTATGTTCTTCCTAACCTCAAAGGAGGCCGTCTCAGGAACAAAGTTACAGCAGGAAATTTTCTCAAAGACTATATAACCCAATCTGCTGATTTTGCAGATAAAAAGACTGACACCCAGAGAGGCAATGCACTCATCTAAGCTCATCCAATCAGTAAGCGAAGCCCAAGTCCACAAACACCACTGTCCCTCCTGGTAAGTCCTTAGTCTAGGAAGGCAAGCCTGTATTAAATGCCAGGCACTGTGCTAAGAGCGTGACTATATGTCATCTCCCAAATATTAAATGCTAACCAACCTCAATAAAAGTTTACCATCGAACAGAAAGTTGGGCTCTAATTCTGGTTTTGACACTTTTTGACTGACTGGATTGGTCACTGCATTTTCCCAGGTGTCATTCTCTCCATGCCACCTGTAGAGCTTCCATGTGGAATCCAGCAAATCACAGAATGTGTACTTGCCTCGTCCTAAGCACGAGGGAGGAGAAGAGAAGAAAACCAGGACCAGGGAAGTGAATGAATGGGCCACTCACAAATGCCTGGGGGAAGTGGGCTGTGATGGAGGCCCAGATATGACCCACTCTATATTCTTGATCAAGTCATGAAATATCTCAATTTCCCCACATGTACTGAGTTAGGAACTCCTCCTCCTAACTCTGTTCTGTAAGAGAGTCATTCCATGTGTCGAAACAACCCCAGGGGGGAAAAGAAAAAAAAAAAAAAAGTGTGGGAGATGCAAGTCTTCCTTCCAAGAACCGAGTCCCGGAAGTTCAAATTATTTGAAATTTCATAATCCCACACAGGGCTCCTCCCTTGGAGGGAAAACCAAATTATCTCTTAGTGTCTCTAGGTTAAGCACAACTTGAGGCACATGCTTATTCTAGCAGTTGGCACTTGGTGAGGGGACTGGGAGTGGGTACACCAAAAACAAAACAAAACACGAGCTATGATTCACCAGTCATTTAAAGCCAAGTATTTTGAATTTGCTTAGGGCAGGAAAACGGCCAGGAAGGTGGGATGGGAAGGGCAAGGGAGGACCCACATAGATGATGGCTAAGAACTGCTCAACTCTGTTCCAATAAGGCAAGTATAGGGGAGACTCTCAGAACATACGCTCCCGTTCATGTGGCTGCACTGCCAGCAGCCTCCTAAATCACTGGGAAATGGCTGCTTTCTGCCTGCCTCCATCATGTATTATGGGGCATTTAATAAATAATGGGAGATTGTAGGACCAAAAGGCGGGAAAACCCAAAGGGAAGGTGATGGAGAGGCATAATTTAACAAGTAAATGAAAGAAGCTATTAAATCACAGTTAAATTATGCTGGCACCGGGGGGAAAAAAAACTTCCCGCTGCAAAATGCTTTCAATAAAATATTGAAATCTCTCTCCTGGCTGACAGCTGCATCTCCCAATCATAAGGATAGAAGTCTGTGGCCTGTGGTTCCCGTTAGATATGAGTGTAGGCAGGAGCCCAGAGGAGGGAGAGTTTCAAGGTGCTTCTCAGTACATACTTGTCCTAGAATGAGTCCACATTCGCCACTTGATGCTACATCTGTGATCCAGCTATTGCCTGGGGTCAATTCATTCATTCTATGCCTGTTTGCCCATTGACCCTCTCTGGCATATTTTCGAGTTCCCGCCTTAGTTGAGGTTACCAAAGGTTAAAAATGTCACGCAAAAAGAAGAGGAAAAATTAAGTCACAACCACATGCCTAGCTCTATATTTTCTTAAGGACCATCATCTGTATTAACACTGTGACCCTTACTATACTGCTGTCAGGTAGGAGGTGAACTCTTTCAGTGGGGAAGCCATATCTTGTTCATCTTTGTGTGCCCAGAACCCAGAGAACTTCACACTTAGTAGATATTTAGTTGGATGAATGGATAGATGCATACATACAATGAGAGGGGGGTGAATGAATGGATTCCCACCCACAGCTGAGAGGCTCAGAGATTAGATGACCATCCCAAGACTGAACTGCATTGCGTGGGTGTTATAACTAGCAGCCAGGCTTTCAGAATCTCACTGTGCTCTTCCAACATAACACATTCCCCTCTCTTCAAAGGCACACAGTAAACTAGATCAGAGACGGTAGGAGAGACCCCTATACACTCACAAAAGCCAAAAGCAGACTCATTTTTCTCTACTCGAATTGTGTTTGATTGTGGCATAGACTATTGTTGAGCATTTAAAGGACCTTGGGGTCTCTGTGTCTGAAGTAAGTTTCTGGCAGAAGATTCGCACAGAAGCCAGGACAGGACACTTCTCAAGAAGACTCTCCCTTTCCTCGTTTCCAGGGATGTTTGCTATGTTCTTGGCAGGAATACTTGCTGCCGTTCAAGTTCTCAGACATGCTCAGGCCCTAAGCCCCAGTGGGAGAAGCACAAGCACGTGTGTTAACACGCCAGGAGAATCAAGTCACAGGAGAGTAGATCTGTTCAGACAGGCAGGTTCTGCAGTCTGACAAGGGTGCAAGACACCCAAGCTACCCTGCATTTTAAGAATGAGCTACTTGGCAAACATATGAGGTAATAGCTAGAGGATGAGTCTGTCCAGGGTCCCTGTTGGTCAAGGGTACAGAGTTTGGTTGGATCATCTTTCCAAACAGGGAAGGAACATCTGAGCCGCTCTCCAGGCAGCAGCTCAACCAGACTCTACCTAGGAGAATCTCCAGTTCGGGAGAGAAGACAAGAAACTCAGTTTGGAGGTCTGCACTCTCTAGCAAGCATATGTATAGTAGGAAGCTTCTGCAGTGGGCTTTTATTTTTTTAATGGATTTTTGTTGATTTCAGAGAGAGAGAGAGAGAGAGAGAGAGAGAGAGAGAGAGAGAGAGAGAGGGAGAAACATCAATGATGAGAGAGAGAGAGAATTGTTTACTGGCTGCCTCCTGCATGCCCCCTACTGGGGATCCAGCCTGAAACCTGGGCAAGTGCCCTTGACTGGAATTGAACCCAGGATCCTTGAGTCCACAGGCCAAGACTCTATCCACTGAGCCAAACTGGCTAGGGCTCTTCAGTGGGCTTTAGAGTTAAGAGAGAATCAGGCTCTACCACTAACAACCTGCTACTTATGAAATTCTAAACAATTGACCTAACTTTCTCTATTATCTAGTCATCCATCTTTCTCTAGTTATCTATCTCTCTGAGCCTTGATTTCTTCCTCTTTTAAATGGGAATATTTGAACCTATTGTATCAATTAGTATTAGATTCATTTTCAAGTGACAGAAACCCTAAATTCCCAAGTGACTTAAGCAAGATGTTAAAGTGAATACAAATAATCTGGATGCAAGTAGCTTCAGATGAGCATGGTGGCTCCACAGATCACCAGGGGAACAGACTCCTTATATCTGGTTACTCTGCCTTCTTACACCACACACTTATACCACATGGTTCAAGGTGGCTTTGCAAGGTCCAAGCACTTAGTTCAAAGCCCAGTCATCAGGCAGGAGGGGAATATCCCATCTCCCTTTAAGGATATTTCTCAGAAGCTCTGCAAAACCCTTCTTCTTCTAGTTTATTGGCCAGAACTTAGTCACATGACCACATCCCTATGCAAAGGGTCGGGGAGCTGGAGATGGAGTTTTTAATTCCTAGTGCCCATGTACCCAGCTTAAAATAAGAATAAATGGAACGTTATTAAAAGGGGGAGATGGATATTAGGGGAGGGGTGTCAGTAGTGTCTCTCCTGTCGAAATTTTAGGACAAAATGAAATGATGGTGGTAAGTAGTTTACTTCAGGGCCTAGCATGTAGGTAGTCTCTTCAACAACAACAACAAAATAATAAAAAGATATGTTTACAGAATTGTTAGATTCTAACTACATAGAAGGAACAGATTCTGCCTGTGTGGAGATAACCACACATTTGAGCTAAAAATTGCTTACCAAAAATATATAAGAGCACTTACAAAGCAATCATCAAACAGGACAAATGACACTGAGCTCAAAATGGGGACAGGAGAGGAGAAGGAATGTCAGTGGAGCGTGGGTTAATACTGCAGCTCTCCCGAGGGTTGTGGCTGAGGCAGGTGGAGCACCTGGGACATTATTTATGATGCACTGAAGGCTGTCAACAGCATCCTTCTGGAGAATTTAGCCTGCAAGGGGAAGTCATTAAAAAGAAGGCACTGCCACACTGGAATGGAAAAAGCCTTCCGGCTTCTAATCCCTCTGACCTCGTAGATGAATTTCTTTTTCTGTTGATCTTTCCTGGTCCTCAGTCATGGACTATTATTTATATTTTCAGCCCGGGAGCGTATACCGTATATAGTGAAGAGCCTTTGATGTCCAAAAGTCTAGGGTTCAAATGTCAATCTGACACCTGCCCCAGGGACCAACACAATGGTGAGCCTGAACTTCCTCATCTGTGAAATGGAATACAGCACCTGACACACTGGGCTACTGTGAGGCCAAAGCTGATTGCCTTTGGGAAATGATTTAGCTCAGTGGGTGGCACAAAGCAAGCGCTCAATGAAGAAGAGCTATTTTTATTGCGAAGCCTCTAAGGAGAACATAATCATTTTAAAGAGAGGGAGAGCCCATCTTCTGTCCCTCTGGGCTCCCAGGGTCCAGCCCACACACTGAGAGCACTCATTAATGCCACTAAGCTTCCCGCCTTTGCTTGAAGAACTCTGTTCCCCAGGAGACACAAATACACAAGCTTCTCCCCCAGCTCATCATGGATGGAGTCAACAATGGGGGCGGGGGGGAGGGAGAAATCTGTCCTACAAGGATCCACAAGATGGTTGAAGCCTCCTGCGAAGAGAGGGTCAGTGAAAGCAGGAGTGTGAATGACTGGCCACGGGGCCTCTTCCATTAGACTCTACGGGGGCTTGAAATACATCATCCAAAGCATTGCTTCTTCAGTTTTCTTTTCAGTTTTCTTAAGACAGGACTACATATGTAAAGAGAGAGGTTACATTTTATTTCTTGGAAAATAGTATTTATGCAAAATATTAACTCTTATCTCAATGGGCAAGATGGCAAAGCCATTGCTTGTGAAAAAAAAAAATTGCCTTTGATGCAATGATCTGAAATCTCAAGAGAAATGAGCTCAAATCTTTGCATTGACTCTGAGAAAAGGAATATTCCTGCCAAAGGGGAAGGGGGGGGCACGATGACTATGAATAATTTGTTTCTCTTTCCTTAGGCCTCACAAATGCATATTTCTATGCCTAATCTCACTCTATGGAACATGCACAAGATCAGACTAAAGGGAGATGAGATTAAAGCTGTCTGAGGTCCTCTCTTTCATACCTTTCTCATTTTCTTTAGCTGTAGAAATAGAGCTGACCTCTGTCTTTGAAATCATCATTTGAAAATTTTTAACCAGGAAAGATTAAATTGAACTAGATGGGTCTGGAGTGGTTATTAGAACCAGTAAATTTGGCATAATGGACATACCTAGAGAAACCATTTA
This sequence comes from Pipistrellus kuhlii, assembly GCF_014108245.1. Lineage (NCBI taxonomy): Eukaryota > Metazoa > Chordata > Mammalia > Chiroptera > Vespertilionidae > Pipistrellus > Pipistrellus kuhlii. Next base: position 10,193,415 of record NW_023425493.1, read on the forward strand.
CACAAGGAAATCAAAACCAGATTCAGATTTTTACCCAGTGCTCTGACCTCTATTCGAAGTTCTGACAGGCAGATTTTAGCTGAATATTTCTTAAGATGATACATAAAACAGTAAAATGCATTTCCTACAGTATATATATAAATCAACATTTTCTTTGCTAAGAGGGGGAAAAACTGCCAAAGAGAGATCTTTTAAAATATTTATAGGCATATTTTCCATTTAGATCCTTATGTGAATTTCGTTCTCATTTAGAATACAATTCTGACAACTCTATCATTAATGCCAGCACTGGCAATATTCTATTAAAAAAACACACCAATATGGCACAAAATCGAAATGCAGAGAGGATTATTAGGTCATATTAAAGAAGGGAACTGAGAATTAAAATAAGAGACCTATCTTAAACGACCAGAAATGAAATTCTCTTTGGGATAAAATGGTCTCTTCCAGAAATGCAGCCATTTAAATAAGATTACAGTGATACTTTAGAACTAAAGCAGAGTATAAACTCTCTTTCCCTGAATGAACTTAAATTTGCATACAATGAAGGGTAAACGAAAAAGAGGGCATATTTTTAGGCTATTAGCCTGAAGCTTCCCATTTTGCTCAAAATTTCTTACCACCAGCTCCTGCACCAACACATCGGGGGTCCATATTAATGATGAAAATTCTAGGTCCCCATCATTTTATCAGAATGTGTATGGGGAGAGAGGGAGATTCTGTGCTTTTAACAAGCACCCCGCACACCCATAATTCTAAACCCCACTGGTGTTTGTGAACCCCACTGGTAAAATTCTGTGTGCTCATCACATATATGCCAAGAGTAAATATAAACCCATTGCTTGGCACCCACTGAGCTGAAAAGAATATTGACGGAATGACAAGGTAGAATTAGGGTGGGACAAAGCCATGGTGATGTGGGAATGACCAGGATGACTGCTGGAATGACCAGGATGATTGCCGGAAGTAGGTGGTTTTGTTTCTCAGAGACCTATGTATGATAAGAATTGGTATGTGGGAGTACAGACAGGTGACTAACTGTCTTTGTAGAAGATCTGGGGACTGAAATCAGAGAAGAAAAGGGAAGTTTCCAAAGGCTTGTGTCTGAGATGCAGCACGTAGGTCTAGAAGGAGGAAGGTGAGACAGAACTGGTGTTTCAAAATCACCACAAAGGAACAATGAAGCATCCAAAGGCTAAAGTTGATTTCCAACTCTGAAGCAAATCATAAAGAATGCCAAAATAGAATGGAATTTTAAAATATCTCCCTGATTACAAATGATGCAAGCTTAGTTATCTTATAGAAAATCAGCCTGCCCTCCTTAGGTTCCTTGTGTATGATATAGGGGAAGAAGAGTTGCGGGGGGGGGGGAGTCGGGAGAAGAGAAAGGAAGGAGAGTTCTGTGCTTCTTCTGGAATGGGAACTGGAAATTCCAGGACTCAAAGCAGCTGCATTCCAAAGGGACAGAGCTCTGGCTTCTTTCGTGTTAAGCATTGGAGCTTAAATATAATACAAACTTCTAAGGGTCCCTCCCCTTGAAGCCCAGATAAATTGAATTTCTTCCTGGAAGTTGTATGCTGTGCCCAGCTTTAATTCATTCTGTTCCCTTGACAGGAATGTCCTTCCTTGCCCCTTCATCTTACCTTAAAGTCCTAATTATCATTGAGGGCTGATTCCAATTGTCAACGCATTCACCACACCCCCTTCATTGCATTCATCACTCCCTTCTCTCAGGCCTGTGTTAGTGTTAGGTATCTGCCTATGGGTCTATGTTGAAGAGGTGCTTTGAGGTCAAGAACTACATCTGATTCACTATGTGTGTCTCTAGATATCTTCTTTCATACACTAAACACATAGGTAAATGATAACCCCTCATCCTATACTTTTACTGGGCTTTGAGATATAGTTTACCCTAAACTAATAAAACAGCATGCAACAGACCCAAAGAGAAAGAAAACCATGGGATTTCCTATTCATTACAGCAGGATTTAAAGAAGACTGCTTCCATGTCAGCAAGCAGACATCATAGTAAAGGGCTGCCTTTAACCGAAGACCTTTATATGAAAGGATCCCATATTATTGAAGGTTAAGTCCCTGGGGCCCCTGTCTGGCCTTTCTCTGCTGTCAGACCTGCCCTTTCTCACACAGTTGCATATGGACCAGATGCCTCATATCAGTGGCCCTGGGAAGTCCACCCCATCCGTAGAAGACTCTCTATTGGTTGCCTGTTGAAGGGGTTCCCTAGTGACTAAAGTAATAATGCAGAATAAATCAAGATTAAAGGACCTCAAGTGTCTGAACGTGGCTCCTTTGTACTCTAGAAGAAGTTGGTCAGAAACTCTAGTTCATATGCTCATTTTTACCTAGATCTTGGCTTTGAACTCCCAGTGAGCAAGTTTAAATTAATAAGATATACCAAAGCAAGAAAATGCAATTCCAGCTTTTGTTCTTAGAGGGCTTAGCAATTGTTGATGCCAAAAGGGAATTTAAGATGTCTCTGTCTAGCATCCTAATTTCAGGGAGAAACTGAAGTCAAAGAAAGAGATTTCTCCAAAGACACATAGTCTCTCTCTGGCAAACATGAGACAGGAGTTCTGAAATTTCAACATCTCCAGCAGTTCCTCCCTCTGTAAGCAAAACAACACTTCAGTTTCCCTTAAGGAAGTATCCCTGGTCTTCACATTCATCCCCTTCAGAACACAACTTCCCACCTGGTTTGTAGATGGGTCCAAAAAATCCCCTTCATAAGAATGCAGTGCAGGGACCACTCACTTGAACAAACTAAATGTTTCCTGCTGAGGGGCTATCATCTTCGTTGCTGCTTCTGCATGCACGCTCTTCCCTGCATGCCAATCCCCACCTGCCTCCACACATTGCCTTAACATAGGGGTGTCGAACTCAATCAGAGAAGGGGCCAAAATCTAAAATCCAGCCTAAATCGCGGGCCGAATGGTTTACTGAACAGTCATAAACTGTCATTGTGATGGAAACGCAGCAGAGTGCAGTGATGACAGCGCAGTGCGGGCCACATTGCAAGGCCTGGCGGGACGGATTTGGCCCGCGGGCCTTGTGTTTGACACATGTGCCTTAACAGAAAGCGTTTCTCTGATATCCCTACCAGCATAGTGCCTCCCATACACTATGCTATCATATCTCCTTATTTTTCAACCTCCATGGTAATTATCATGGACTGAGACTTTGGTATTGGCTGTGTTTGTATATCAGAATGTAAGACCATAAGGTTAAGGACTGTCTCCATCTCATTCTCTGTAGTATCTCCAGCACCCAGAAAACTGCCTGGCACGGAATTGGTATTTGGTTACTTACTCCCTATTGTGTGAGTGAGTGAATGAGTGAACTGAAAAGCAATTCAATTCTGGCTGTTCCTTACAGATAGGCAGAAGTAGTCCGCATACAGGGGGAGGCAGGAGATGATATTTGATATGGCCCACAGGGACAAGTGAACTCTAGAATATTAATGGCCACATTCTCTTAGTTAACTACAAATCAAGGGGGGAGAGGAGATAATAATGTTGGTGCAACCATTTTGACCAAAATGATTTATTTAAAAAGCTGGTGTGAAATTTTAGTCCCATAGGGATATACCATGGCTAGCAGTACACACCTACACGCACTCAAGCCCTCCTATTGCCTCTTCCTAATAGATACCTCAACAAATGCTCTCAAACTAAAAATACATGATGTTGTTATATTTCTCAAGGAAATCCATGTATCCATGCAACCCAAGAAAGCAGAGAGGCTGCTTTATTGGGGAAAATGGAGTCCAAAAAACATTTATATGTGTCACTTTTTATGGAAAACATTTTTTTTAGCCCATGAACTAGCAAAGAAATGTTGAAAACATCGAGACTTTTCAACGGTATTTCTTTTTTTCCATAGACACATCCCCTCTGTGTTAGAGGTCTATCAGACATGTCTTCCAACTCTGACAAAGAAAGAATGTTTTTAATAAAGAAATGCTCACAATGCATTTTGTTTCTCATTAAGTATTATACAAATCCAACTGTGGTGGAGAATTTAGAAGGAAACAGATTCAAACTCCAGTTTAATTTCCTTTTTCCTGTTTAGCTCCAAGCTCAGCATGTGATCTTATAAGTTGACGGGGTAACATGGCACCTATTAGCACTCATCAACCAAAAGTAGATTGTCTGGATTTCAATAAACATTTTTTTGAATTGGATTTAGGTTGGTGAGAAAATAAATTAAGTCAGAAAGTCTTTGAAGCAAATTACATATTGAAATGAACATTTTGATGAATCACCCCACCCCCAAATAAGACATAAATAAAGGGGGGAAAACTGAGGTCTTGCTTGTCTAGGCTGTGAGAATTTCTTCTGCTGTCACATCTGTGGACACTTTACAAGACAACGTCCACAGTGTGATTTTTACAGTCCGTGTGCAACTGGAGTTTGCATGACATCTGGGGCTGTCTTTTTGGAGCAATTTCAAAGCTAGTGATTTCCAGTTTTTAATCACCAGAGCACTTATTTTCTACCATACACTTGTCTATGCTTCCACATTAAAAAAAAAAAAAAATGGGAGCAGTGCAAAATGAAAATCAGGGTGAATGAGTAACTTGTATCTGTCAGGGCTTGATGACTCTTACCTGTTCTGGAAACGAAAGCTAAGGTGCTGACCTCACCGTGTTGGAAAAATTGAACACACGGCTGTTGTCAAGGACAAGACACTCTCAGTCATAAGAAGAAAGGGAGCTGGACAGGCTAATGAGGGAAAAGGCCAGGCGCTCACACAAGAACACAGTATCCTGCGCCCTCTGCTCGGAACCCGGTCATGTTCGTGGCCACAGGTGTTACATGCCGAAGGGTAGAAAAGAACAGGAATCATTTCCCCCCCCCCCCCCCCTTTCTCCTGAGAAAGGGAAAACACCTCATTTGAGCAGCCTGCTCCCCGGCGAGGGAATGAATAAGCACTTGTTTTTCATGTGGTTTAGTCAAACAGCCTGGTGTGCGTGCAAGTAAGAACTAGAACAGAAGCTGCTCGCCTGCAAATTCAGCCGGGCCTCCCCCGCCCGGATTAGAGGAGTTATTGTTTGTTTGCCTGGTTGCTACTGTTGACTTCTTTTCCTCTATTTTGGAGTAAATGATTTAAGCTCAGATAGATAGCAACCACTAGATCTGTAAGAAGGCAAGTGATTTCCCCAGGGTCCCACAGTTAGTGAGTGGCAGAGCTAATCTGTACAAGACTCCTTTACATAAACCAAAGCAGGTGAGTTAGGGGTGAATGAAAAAGAGGGTAAAGTCAGGGACTTAAAGAGTTGTGTGGAATGAAGGGGCTTTGAGAGGAAATTGATGGATGGTGCTTTCAGCAGCCCAGCTTCCCCTCCACCTCTGGCTGCACTGTTGTTCTCCAAGCCCTACTTTACTTTGAGTTCCGTCCGGGCAAGTTCTGATCTCCTGGAATGCCATCTTTGCCTTTCTTATCTGGGAGCTAATCACTAAATAGCAGGTGGGGAGAGACTGTTTTTCATCTCTCTTGCTCTCCCCCCTCCTCTCTTTTACTCATTTCCTTGGGGCTATGAATTTCTGAATGTTAAGCAGTAAACCTCCCAGATTTGTTCACACCTGGAATATCACTCTCTCTTTGTTTGGAAAGTGCGGAGAGGAGCAAGGGGAATCAAGAGGATAAGTGTTTTCTAAAGAGAAAAGAGGGATGTCAGCATTTAAATATTAATGCACACACTCGGTGAGGCATGCACACAAGAGGCATATTATAAACCAAGCATTCTTGCTTTCAACTCCTCCATTCCCTGCTCGTCTCCACACCCAGCTGAAGTCTCACAAGACAAAGACTATTTACTGAGTGTCACTTTGGTTATCAGCGAGCCCCACGCAAAGAGGCTGACAGAGGAAAGAGGCAAAGTACCTTCACCAGCCCGTTTGGGGTTGAAATAACAAAGAACATGCCTAGAGGCTCCCAGAGATTAGTTTAGCATTTGCTCCTACAGATGTTGACTCTTGAGGGAAGCTGTCATCAGCCTCCCTATCTCTGTGGGTGTTGGGGAGGGGCAGCTTCTTTAGCTGTGTCTTTTGTTCTCAGAATGGACTTTCTGTTTTGGAAAGGACCTCAGAAGGTCAACTGGCCCAGGCTCCCAGCTTTAGTTATCATTTGTCTCTAAACCCAGAGACCAGTGTCTGTGGTCTGCTAACCATTAAACTTCCTATGGAGAACATGGAACAAAATATTGGACACAACAATGTAAACCTAAATCCATGGTTTCCAATCCATGGGCCTTAGGAGCCCATGGGAACACCACGTTGGCATGAATCAGTACCGATAGTTTGGCTAAATAGCATGCATGACTCATGTACATATAGTCTGATGTACTTATTCATTCACTCTACAGCTAGTCATGAGGCGCCTACTCTGGGCCAGGAACTGTGCTAGGTGCTGAGTATACAATAGATAGTAAACAAGTCAAAACAGCTCTGGCCTTGTGGAGTTTCCAGTCCAGTGGTGAAGACAGGCACAGAGAGTTACAGAAACACAGTGAGAGCAATAACTCAAATTTGGGATATTATATAATGTATTTTCCGGCTTATAAGACGACTCCCCTAATTTTACAGTTAAAACATAGGTTTAGGCCTATATTCGCTGTATAAGACTACCCCCCACGTCCGAGGCAACACCAGTTCTTTTTTTAATAGATCGCCTCTCTGACTGGCCAATCTGAGCAGGCTTTTTTTCGTTTCAAAAGTCGTCTTATACGCCAGAAAATATGGAAGATAAGGTTGTGATTAATTGCATTCAAATTCCTTGAAAGTTGATGGCCTGTGATATTAAGCGTTTGCTCTACCAATGCATTCCTAAACTGTTAAACATCTTTATCTGCAGGTCTATAAATTTTGTGAGATTAAAATGTGCTCTCCATACTAAAAAAGGTTGGACACCACTGACCTAAATCATCCCTAAGAGACGTCTTTTTTATCACGGATGAATGACTTAAATAGCAAGGAGTAGTATTTCACCAATATTTCAGCAACACTCACATGGATGATTCTTCCCCAAATCTGAGCTTGTGTAGCTTCAGTGAAAGTTAATGTCAGAGCTCTCTGGATTCCATCATCCTCTACTACCCTGGGGAACTTTGAAAAAATTGAGAAAGAACATACCCATTTGGTTTGGCTGGTGTGGGTCAGTGGTTAAGCATAGACCTAGGAACCAGGAGGTCATAGTTTGATTCCTGGTCCGGGCACCTGCTTGGGTTGTGGGCTTGCCCCCAAGCAGGGGCCTTGAGGGAGGCAGCCAATCAATGATTCTCTCTCATCATTGATGTTTCTGTCTCTCCATCTCCTTTCCTCTCAGAAATCAATAAAAATAGTTTTTTTAAAAAAGAAAAAAAAATGATCATATCAATTGATGCAAAAAAAAGCATTTGACAAAAAAATGAGAGAAAAAAAGTAACATACTAATTTGGTCAGAGATTTCACCTCCCCAGGGACAGAGAGCTACCCCACCTCCACCCTTGATTTGGGTGAGTTTGGAGGTAAAGTCTTGTGGTTGAATTTGGTATGCTGTGAAATAGCAAGCCTGGAGTCACGGGACGTGACTTGTTGCTCTATTAGACACCAAAGGCAATCTGCTGAAACAAAGAAATAAAGCAAAGATTATATAGGAAGATTTTCCTGTCAAGAATTATGAATGCAAAAATAACTCAGAAAATATAGGTGTATTTGAACAATGGGCAGGAAGACCTGTTAAACATGAATTCTCACTTGAATCAAAACAATCCAAGTCAAGGCCCCCAGTGGTGTCTCTGTTTGCATACTCAAGGAATATTAGAGGGACATTTTTAGTGTCAATGTCGTTTTAGATCATTTGAGCACTGAATTTACCCATCCCAATACAATGTGGTTCTTTATATGGCTTCTTTTAATGCCAATGCTCATTTAAAACGTAATTAAACAGTATGCTATGCTTTGTGACAACGGCCAGAACAGCAGCATGGGGGCAGGCAAAGGTGTTCACGGAGCAGGAGGTTTGACTCAAGTGGTTGGATTTTATTCCTCTCTAATTTGGCAAGTCACTTCCCTCTTATCTTCAACTCAGTTTCCTGACCTACAAAATGAAACAGGTTATTTCCAGCTCCTCGTACTATGATTCCAAGTCCTCTACCAGAAAGAACTTCTTTCTTATAAAAGTCCTCTTAAAGTGACAGGTCACAAGTACCCTTCCTATAGAACTTCTCACAGGAGGACAGAAAACCTACCAATTTGCAGAGCGCCTGCGTTGTGGGATAAGGTGTTTCCTGACAGACCCCAAGAGCATTTGCAGGTCCTCTACAAGTGACCCAAGGAGAAGATTTATTTAAGGAAGGAGACAAAAAAAGCTGAATAGTGAGGATAACTTTGGGGGTTGCCTGTTTATTTTGTGACTAGAAGCATAAATGCATGTATCATATGTCTCCCCACTTCCCTCCCCACCACCCCACTTCCACCATGGCCACCATAAAAAAGCAAGAAGGCAGCAGATCTTCAGCACATCCACTTCCAGCCCTGGTTTTTCTCTGAGGTAAGAGCTTTATCCGCTACCAACTAGACCTGTTGGTGTATGTAGCTGTTGCTTCATTATGACTCATCACAGCTTGCTTTGAGGTAGGAGCCATTGTTTCCTGGTGACCTCTGGCCTACTTCCTCCAAATTGCTGCAGAGGTAGTTATGGAACAGTGGGGGCGGAATGCCTTGCCCTCAATTAGTCAATGGCTCTTTACGCCCTCCTGAGAAGTCACAATGTAGGAGTTCCAGGAAATACATTCTGCTAATTCCATAAGAACTTTTCGTTAAAGAGTAAAAACTGGGCATTCAAGCCCCCATGCTGTGTTCTTTGAGAAGGGAGGGAGGACAAAGGGGATGGAATCAGGAGAGGAAGCACAGTGAGAAGAGTCAGTAAACCCATTGATTGGACCAATCCCGGTGCAATAGACTCTTACAGTTCCCGACCTTGCTGTTCCGTTTTCATCCCATGCCTGTTCCATGCTGCCTACTCTTTCTGGAATGCCCTGCCCCACTCCAAAGCTTCTCTTCACAGAGCTAACTCCTGCTTATCCTTAACCCTCAGCTCAAACATCACTTCCTCCAGGAAGTCTTCTCTGATCTTCCATAGATGTATTAGATGCCCCTCTTGGTTCTTAACTTAATGTCTATGTATAGTTCTTACCATATGGTTAAATAGACGCTGTCTTCTTCTCCTAAACTGTGAATTTCTTGTCAACCAAAAGAGAAATTTCATCTTTTTTCTCTCCACAGCTTTAATACAGGAAGTTTAGTGAATGCAAAAAAAATGATCTAGCCTAGCCAGACCAGGCAGTCCAGTCTCCTGTAGCTTGGCTCCTTTCTCACTGCCACTCTTCTCAAGAAAGGCGAGCCTCGGGCCTCAGAGCGGCCCCTGTGGTGGGAAGCCAAATGATTTCTCAGTGGAACTCAGTGGACCTGATCTGAAAGGTGGCAGTCAAAGTTAGTCACAGCAGGAGAGAGATGTCACTTCCTGGGGATTCAGACCGCGGCGGAGGCCTTCTGAAACCGGAACTTCTGCTGCTTCTTCCTTCACCACCTCCCAGGGGTGCTTCAGGAGGATTCAAGGATTGTGTCTCCCAAAGATGTCCCAGAATCTGACCAGTTATCGTTGGGATGGCTGACAGTCATCCTAAAAGACCCTAACCAGCACAGAGAACACTGGTTTCACCCAGCTTCAGTGCAAGGAGCTCACTTTACTCTTTGAGTTTCTTTTATTTGCACCTCCTGGAAAAAAAGACCATCTTCTCACCCCCACCAGACTGCTAGGAATCTTTATCTGTGTTTAAACAGTCCCTTATTATAACTCATGTTCATTTTAAGAAACTCCTTTTGAAATCCTTGTTCCACAAGAAGAGGGAAGCTGCTCACTCAGCCTTCTTGTCCCAGGTGGGGGAGTATGCAGGACCTCTGGAGTCCATGAAGACAGTCATGGTGAGAACTCAGTGCACTCAGCAGAGAAGTGGAGAAGGTTCCCAGATCACCTGTTGACTTCTCATTTGCTTTCCCAAATAGCCCCATTTTCTAAGGGTCCATGCATATTATGAGAAAGCCTTGCCATCTGCCTGTTTGCTTTGATTTTGATCTCCTTCTTCAACTTAGTGGGTGAATTAGACCCAAAGTTATAGATGCTTTGAACTAGAAAGGACCTAAGAAATCAGCTGGGAGAAGAAAGTGACTTGTCTATGGTCACACAGCAAGCATTCTTCAGTGTCAGAGTTAGGACCAGAACTAAGGCCCCTGGCTCCTGCTTCAGGCTGTGCACTGTGCTGTCACACTACCCAGATGGTCTACTCCCTGGAGAGTATGAACTCAGAGAATCTGCTTGAGCCCAACTGACCACAGCAACTGGTCTTGTCTGTGAACTCCCACTTCCTTCTCTCTTGCCAACTCCAATCTCAGCCTCCCAAACCTCTAGAATATTCGGGGACAAGCAAAACAAGTCTGGTAAGCAGTGCACTTCTCCTTAGGCATTCTTAGAATTAAGCTTCTGGTCATTTTAGAAATTGATACTTTCCCACCCACTTCTCTCTCCACTTTCATTCACTTCCCAACCCTGGCTCTGATTCCATGTCTGCTTTTCTGTTTTCCTGGCTACATGAGGCATTTCACACGGCCAACCTTGGACAGAGGCTGTTTCCTGTGAATGCAAACATGGTCCTTGGACATACCAATAAAATGTAATTTTAGCCAATGTGCTGTTGTGGTGTTTTTTCAATAAACCATATCCCTTTGAACACATTTTCAAGCAAAGTGAAATACCAAGGAAAGAAGAACATGGCTATTTGCAGACAATGTAGGAACCATTTAGACATAAATATTATAATAGAGGGACAGGCTGTCCTGTATTATAACTGTTTATGTTTTCCCTGCTGGAACTAACTCCTGAAGGATTTCCATCTTGTCTTTTTCAAGTTCTGAAACCCCCACTCACAATCTCAAACATAGTGCTTTACACATGAGGATTTCTATAAATGTTTAAGTTGAATATTTTTAAAATATAGTGAAAGTCTACTATGTAATAGGCAGAGTACTAGATGTTTTCATAGCTTCTAAGAAACTGATTCTCATGACCACACTATATCAGTTAGTTATTTCCACAGTAATGATGATTTGCAAACCACACTGAAGCTTAGTATTATCACCTTCCATTGTTTCTTGTGAGTCTACAGGTTGGCTCATCAATTCTACTGATCTAGGATAGGCTTGGCTGATCTCAGTGGACTGTGTTCACATACCTATATTTGGCTGGAAGGCATTTGGGGAAGGTGAGCTAAGCTGGCCTAACCTTTTAAGGTGGCATTAATGATTGGGGCCTCTCCCCATACAACTTTTCATTGTTTGCAGGCCAGCCCAACCTTGTACTCATGGCAGAGGCAGCAGGTTTCCACAAGAGCAAGCAGAAGCCAGAAAGACCTTTTCAGTTCTAGGCTTAGAATTAGTATACCATTACTTGGACCACAATTCATTTGTCAGAGCAAGTCTCAAGGCCAGCCCCAGATTCAAGATCTGGAGAAATCAGTTCTACCTCTTCTATGGAAGAATCAACAAAGTCATATCACAATGTGTTGAAGGATTGTGGTCACTTTTGCAATCAATCCAGCACATAAGTCCAATTTTAAGGTGAAGAAAGAAAATGGAGAGAGGTTAAAAAGATTTATTTTAAATGTTATAAAATTGCATTGTGACAATGGTTACCCAACTCTATAAATTTACTAAAAACCATTGAACTGCACACCAAAAATGGCTGGATTTTATGGTATGTAAATTACCCCTTAGTAAAGCTGTTAAAAAATTTTAATGCACTGAAGATCATTCAACACATAATTTCCAAATCTGTATTTAAATTCAGGTATTCTAGCACAAAACTCAGTAATCTATTCTATTCACTATATTTATCATACCTGATGTATTAAATTCTCAAAATGGGTGAGTCTGTGAGCTAGAAAAAGTTTTACAGACGATTTTTGTCCATCTTCTTTCTTCAAACACTGGATGTGTAAGCACAGGTGCCTGATTTTTAATTTTATGTTGAAAAATAGAAATAGCAGAAACCTAATCCAGGTAAAATGTGCACCTCATCTTTTCATATGCTTTTGGGATCCAGGTGATAAGTACTGAACAGGACTTGGCCCAACTATTCTTTCCATTTTAGCTCCTCTGATTTTTCACTGATCACATCCTAAGTAGCCAAGTACCAAAGTGCTTGGATTCTGATATTAGCATCAAACAGCACTTTTCTTCTGTTTTATTACCCAGTGTCCAAATCAAAGTGTCCACATTTGGACTGAGAATGGTTATATTCAAATTAAAAATCTCTGACATAAGGACTCTAGGAATAACAGCATTTTAAAATGGATTTTTTAAAAATTTAAGTGCATTTGTACAATATCATCCTTCTCCTGTAAGCATTAAGATATCTGTGAAGACAATGAACAAATGGGAAGTGGCATGGCTTTGTCCTCTACTATGGACTGGTTTCTTGAGAGAGAAAAAGTGATATCCTAAGAAGATGCACCCAAGCTCCCCATAAGCAGAGCTTTGAAGAGCAAATGGAGCAGCTTTCATCACTCACACACAGACCACATCAAAAGCTGCTGGGGAGAATCACTCACCAGTGTCAGGCAGGGTCAGGCAAGCATTATCAAACCCTCTTTCAAGATATTATGAACCAGAATCAGAGGTAAAGAGAACCAAAAATAAGACCAGTGGAGGAAGAGAGGCAAATAAAACAGAGAATGAGATGCACCAGCCAAGAGGATGAGGAGGGCAGAGAAAGAGAGAGGAAGGGAGGGAAACAGGAAGATGTATATATAGATAGCAAGAAGCGAGGAGCAAAAGGCAAGAGCAGAAAGAATGAGGCAGCAAACAGAACAAAAGCAGATCGACAGCTGAAGAGAGGCAGAGAAAGGAAAGCTCAGAAGCGAAGTGGAGAGAAACAGCCTAATCCAGGGTGGAGGCCAAGATGGCAGCCATCTGCCCTAAGGGTACATAATCTCCACAGACTTTTGTTGAAAAAATTAGCCAGAACAGCTCTATTTTCCACACCTCATGAGCATCATCAAGTCCTAGGAAAGCAAAGACAAAGTGAAACACTCCAACCACCGCCTTCTCGGCTCCCAAATTATTTTTTATCTACTAGGAAGGGCTATTTGATCACCCTGGCTGGCCTCACTCAGACTCTGAATATTGGCGGGAACAGTCATTAGAAGCCCAGCCTGAAGCCCACCCAAGCCCCCACTGGAGCAATTTCATCTTTTATTACAACAAAGCCAGGGCAGTCATGTATCAGCTCAGGCTATAAATCTGCCTTCTTCATAGATCAAGTTCGATTTCCCAACTAATTGGAGGGAAACAAATCCACTTCTGGGTCACACCAAGCAAATATATCCCTCTCTGTAAAGGGCCTGGCTGTGCCTTAATCAAAAGGTAAGGGCCCAGGTGCCTGAGTGTTCCAGGGTGGAGCTCTGGGGATCCCGGGGTCAGTAGGAGGGTACCAGGTGCGAGAGAAGGGAGTCTGTGCAACAAGGAGGGAGATGGGAGGAATGGGAGATGAGGGGCTCTCTCCACAACAAACTCTGCTCATTGCACTTTTCACCCCATAAACAGACACTGGAACTAAAAATGCATTAGGAAACAGGGTCCTAGAGAGAGCCCGACTCCTGGTACTCTGTGTACATTTGTTGACATATGGAAAATACTAGCCATGGTTTAATAGTGGCTCCCAATACTTAAATGCAAGATTTAGATAAGAGCTAAAACTAAGGGAATAACCTTGCTAACCTTTATTGAGCCAATCATTTTGCATGCATCATTTCTTTTAACCCTCCCAATAGTCCTCTGAGAGATATTCTTAACATTATTCCCATTTTTACTGGTGAGGAAATAGAAGCTCAGGGAGACTGGTGGAAAGTCACAGAGAAAGAAGGTGTTGGAACAGATCTGAACCGCAGCTGCACCCACAACTGGACTCGCAGCCAGTGGATGGGATGGAGAAGCTCTTTGTCCCTGTCCACTGGGAGCAGCCTATAGGGTGACAAGGAAGGGGACTTGCAACAGCCTCAATCCAGTTGGGCAGGGGCAGGGTTTGGAATAAGATGGCCACAGATCCTGTCTCCATAAAGAAACCAATTTACAACATGAAAATTCTTTGAGCTCCGGGATAAATGCTGCAGCCATTCGCCAAGACGAAAGGTAGCATTATTATGCACAGCAACAAGTTTTAGGGAGCTCTCTAAACTCTTCTATTTCCCTCTATGAAAGCAAAAGACCAGAAAATTGTCCATAATTACAGAGCCAACAGCACTGAATTACAACGGCTCTTGCATGAGCCAGCATGGCACGTGATTGCACAGCAGTAACGAGTGTCCTGAGATAATCCTCCCACCCCCCAGCTCCTCCTTGGCATAGGCTGATGTAAGCAGCCCCACCGGTCCACCCTACACAGCAGCAGGGTCGGGAGCACAGGCTCTGTGGGCAGACAGCCCTGTGCTGTTCAGGTCTTGTCTCTACCACTTACTACCAAACATCAGACACGTTGCTGCATGTCTCTGAGCTACAGTGCTCTTCTCCGTAAAATGGAGCTATAGAAATACCTTAGACCCAAGGTGATGTTAGGACACAATAAAAAGATGAATGTACAACATCTAGAACAATGCCCAGCATATAATAAGCACATGAAAAGGCTGTTGTTATTATGTTTTTCTACCCCTTCATCCTCCTTCATCGAGGTTAGAGAAGGATGAGGCAGAGCAAGTGACACTGCTTGCAAAAAGGCCAGCGAGAGCCTGGCTGCTCTACCGGAGGCCATGATGCTAAAGCTGCTTCAGAGCACAGAGAGTTCCAAGAACGGAGCACACATTTGGAACAAGTTCATTAAAAAATTGCTTACTCATAAAAGCTGCTGTCGCTGCCGCCTCGCAAATGGAAGGCCCGGCACCAGTAGATAAAAAGCCAGAGGTAAGCAAGCCGGCTACTCTGAGAGCTCGCTTGATGCCTCTCCTGCCATCCGCCACCTGTTTCTTAACCTTTTCTGGGGTTATAATGACCAGCTCAGGTCGGTTTTTTGGGCCTGTTCACACTGAGTTTTCCCCAAACTCCAGATAGAGGGAAGAAGCCTAAAGGCTTCCTTGGAAAGTCTCCTGGAGTGGAGCAAGGCCGCCATGGCACCGGCAGGTGGACACTCACCTCTTTGGCCAATGGAATCGGCTCCAGAGTGTCCCCTCTTCTGTCCCTAGGGACTCAGCCGACTGCACCTCTGCTCCAGTGCTTCCTCTCATACCTCACGGGGCCACTCCAAGAAGCATCTCCTGCCAGTCTGTGCCCGCTGTCTTCCCCAGTCAGGTCACCTTCACAGCAGTGCAGTGATCACGGCTGGAAAGTCAGGATGACGGCACAGCCTGGCCACTTAGGAGCTGGCCACTGTCACTGAGCTTCTCTGGTCCTCAGTTTGTTGTCTATAAAATGGAGTGAAGCACCTCTCTCGAGTGTTCCTGTGAAGATTAAATAAGTTTATGGTCATGATACAGGTGTTGCAGTTAGTCAGTGACAATGATTAAGACCCCTGATGTTTGAGCTCTGTCCTATGTATTTGGGGGACACGGGGTGCCGGGGCAGGGTTGGGGAGGGGGAGTAAGAAGGTGTGCAAGTGTCTTCCCTCAGAGTTTTGAGCCACATATAATGGACATCCATGCAACTTTGTTTTCAAAGACTTAGTAAGTCCAGATATGACCTGAGGACAGGAGTGAGGACAGCTGGGTGGCGTTATCCATCCCCTTCACCCACCCTGTCCCTTCCCTACTCCAGTCCTGCCAGACTTGGCTCCGTCTTGCAGAAACATCAGAAATGAAGCGGCTTAGTGCCTTTACAGGGCCTGGGGCCAAACAAACTTTTGCCAGCATTTACCAGAAACCATGGCAAATTGCATGAATTCTTATATAATGAAAGCCAGTCATCTCCAAATACTCCTGTCTCACCCGAACCCCACCTCCTGACTACTGTTTTTCTGGAAGTTAAAACAAAAATTATGTGTCACTTGGTTACACAAATCAACAACCAATATGGGCTTTGAAAACTTTATTTTGTGAAAGAGGACTAAACACAGTAATACATTTCAGGAGCCAAATCTTGCCAAAGCAACATTTCCTAGAATCAGCTTTCTGGGTGTGGGTGCTCAGCGACAGGAAACACTTGGCTTGAATTTGAATTTGCAAAAGCTAGGCTGTTAGGCATCCATGCTGTTATTCAAAAATCTTTATTGAATACCCACTGTGTACAAAGTTTTGTGCTGGGTGCTAACCTAATGTACAACCACAGCAGACAACAATGAATAATGCAGAGAGAGGAGGAGGGACAGAAGTCCAGGCTGGAAAGGGGCAGGAAGCAGTTGTGGCCAACTTGATTCATTCGTTCTGCAAAGAGCTACACACAAAGGACTGTGTTAGGTGCTGGTCATACTAAAGAGCCTAAGACCTGACGCCTGCCATCTTGGAGTGGACAGACTATGAGACAAGTTCAGTTACGTTGTATATAGGTTCTGAGATGAATGTGAGTACAGAGGCAGGCTCCTGGCCCACCTGGTGAGTCAGGAAAGACTCAGGAGAAATGATGCATGAGCCACATCCTGAACAATGAAAGAGCTGAGCAAACAGAGCTGCAGAGGACATTCCTGGCTGAGAAAACTATTCCTCAAAAGCCCAGAGGCAAGAGAAAGCTCACTGAGTTCTGGGAAGAGCAGCAGTTGTGCAGACAAAGGAGCGGGCAATGAATGGGCTGGGCCAGTGGTCAATAAATTGTGGCTCCTGAGACACCTGCGGCTCTTTGGCCCCTTGAGTGTGGCCCTTCCACAAAATACCACAGCCTGGACGAGTCTATTTTGAAGAAGTGGCATTAAAAGTTTAAGTTTAAAAATTTTGGCTTTCAAAAGAAATTTCAATCGTTTGTACTGTTGATATTTGGCTCTGTTGACTAATGAGTTTGCCGACCACTGGGCTGGTCAGTCAGCCTGGAGGGACCAGAGCAGGCCAGTTTCTCACACTTCAGGCCACTTGGTGGCCGCTCACTTATCTCTGATCATCAGCACCTAGCACAGGGCCTGACATGATAAACATGCAATAACTATTGGTTAGGTAAACCAATCCAAGCAGAAGATTGAGGACACAGACACTTAAAGATTAAATAAGAGAACATATGAAGAGAGTGAGAGGCCAAAGTCAGAGAGGTGGGAGATAACAAGGAGATTAGTGGCCCAGAAACCGAGGGAGGACTGAGTTTTCAGAAAAGGGACTAGTGTAAAGCCTGCAAATAGTGAAGGAAGCAAACAGTGAGTGCCACTTGGTCAGATAACCATGAGGTGTTCATCAGCAAGACCCATTGCACATGGGAGGTGAAGGAGAAACACAATGGTAGTGAACTCAGGGAAGGGACAGACTGACCAAGTAAAGTCACCTATCAGGGTGCTTACCTGGAAGAGGGTAGGTGAGATGGAGGGATGGTGGAGAAAAGAGCACACTGGACTAATGGATTTGTTTTTTATATTTTAGACTTACACATGTTTTTTAACAAGTTCAACTGGAAGATCCTGTTGACAGTTAGACATGTGAGCCAGTGTGCTGTAATAAGAGTGGACCTGCACTTACTGTGTGACTTGGGGCCATTTGTAACCTCTCTGGGCCCAGTTCTCATCTGCAAAACAAGGACAATCACCCTTGACTTGACTGGTTGTTGTAAAGAGTAAATTAGCCGGGACCGGTTTGGCTCAATGGATAGAGCATCGGCTTGGGGACTGAAGGGACCCGGGTTTGATTCCGGTCAAGGGCATGTACCTTGGTTGCGGGCGCATCCCCGGTAGGGGGTGTGCAAGAGGCAGCTGATCGATGACTCACTCTCATCGATGTTTCTAACTCTCTATCTCTCTCCCTTCCTCTCTGTACAAAATCAATAAAATATATTTAAAAAAAAAAAAGAGTAAATTAAAATGCAGAGTGCAATGACTGGCTCCTATAGGATTTCAGGCCATTTCTCTCTCTCTCTCTCTCTCTCTCTCTCTCTCTCTCTCTCTCTCTCTCTCGTCCACTTAAAAGTTGGTGGTGTTGAAAGAATTGTGTTCTTCTGTCTCTTCCCTTAGGAGATTAGTGGTTTCTCCCAAGTCACTAAACACTACATGTCCACTTCAGTTTCCTCAATCAAATGGAGGCATGGGTCCCCGCCGCCTCATAAAGCCAGGGCTTTTAGATTTACTAAGAACAGAACGCTTGCAAAAGTTAAAAGTGCCATTGACATTATAGGATTACTACCCATGCAGTATAAAAAAGAGCCTTGAGATGCTGACTAGCATTTCCTTAGAGTCAGGTTGAATCATGGATTCATTCTTAAAGCTGTAAAATTTTAGGGACGCTGAACACAGAGCCCCTGCATCTTGATCTCTAAAAGGATTAAAAGTATTTTTAAAGGGTATGAAGTTCTCTAAGTGTAGTAAATGTCAATAATGTTACTTTCTGTCTCCTGACTTGGAAATTTTAAAACTAGCATGGAGTGTTAGGAGTGGGATTTGGCATGGTTACAAAGGAAAGACAATAAGGTTTGAATTCAAATACAGGTGACCATTGAACACCACCAATTGTAAATCCTCTTGTAACTTAAGTTGGCCCTTTGCAGGTTCTCAACCAACATCTGACCCTTGAACACGGCAGATTTGAACTGCACAGGTCAATTGAAAACACTGGAGTGTAAGAAGACCCATGTAGTTTATACCCACATTTTTCAGGGGTCAACTGTATAACTTTTGGCTTCCCAAAACCTATATAGTCCCTTGGCATCTCTGTTGTCGATGGGTAATTGGTTCCAGGACCCCTGCAGATACCAAAATCCATGGGTATCCAGACCCCTATAAAAAGGGTAGGTTAATGCATACAGTCAACCCTCTGTAGCCGCAGAGTCCTTATTATGATGGATGGAAAACAGTATAGGTGTTTATTTTAAAAAAATTCCATGTATAAATGGACCCATGCAATTAAAATCTGTGTTATTCAAATGTCAACTGTAAATGCAATAATCTTTTGAAGGCTCAAGTAGAGAGGCAAGCTTTTTCCAAACTAAGCTGCTGCTATTGATCCTTCTTGTTGATCTTTTAGCGTTAACAGCAGGCCATGATTTTAAGAAAAGTCTCTATTCCACCATTCTTGCCCCAAACTAGTACCTTCATCAGAAAATAGCAGGCTCTCTGATTTGACTGCAAGCTCCTTAGAAGGATAAGAACAGCGTCTCAAACATTCTCTTTCTCCAGCTCCAGGATCAGCACCTGTCTCACCCTGAAGAGGTAAAATTGCGTAGACCTGGACTCAACCAAGTGGCATTCTAAGCAAGAGCCATTTACAAAGTGACTGAACTCTCTAAGCTGCAGTTTCTTCATCTGTAAAATGGAGACATTTATGACTTGAAACTGGGTTGGGAGAGGAAGGGTCTATAAGGAGCTGGCTTGGTGACCAGCGACATCATAGAAGATCAACACATTATGGGAGTTCATATTACTGTCAAAAATATAAATACTCAGGATGAAAGAGAGGCCAGTGAGATCAGGATACAGACAGGAGTAGAGAATATGGACAATCTTTTTTTTTTTTTTTTTTTTTTTTTTTTTTAGGTTTACAGCTAAAAAAAAGGGGGGGGGGGGGGTCAAGTGAATTTCCTCCCAATTTCACTAAAATAATATGCTCCAAGCCCAAGACCTTTTTCCTTCCGCCTACAGCCTGAAACTCATTTCTCCAACAGAGATCTAAGCCACCATAAATCCCATCAGGGGTCAATATGGCTGACACAATTTTGACTACAAGAGAGCACAGCTTAAACGGTGTCATTATTATCCCCAAGAGTTGCTCTCTGCCTTTTCTAGGGGATGAAAGAAAAAGGCATATTTTTAAACTTGGAAATATATAGTAGTTGAGAATTTTTGAGGGACAGATCCAAGACCTCAGAAGCACAAAGGCTGTTAAAGGAAAGTAAGACCAGACTTAAAGTGAATAATCTGTCTGCCTTTTTTGGAAATCTCGTTATTGCTATCCTACCCCCAACCCTAGAGAGACAGTTTCTAAATAAAGCTGGTTCTGCCTCTAATGTCCTGTGACTGTGTAGTCCTCTATATTCCTCTCTACTCATCTGTCTCATTTACAATAGATGAGGCCCTCACTGAGTCTGCATCCTTTCTCCTACTGAGGTACAATATAGCAGCCCAATTCTGACACTGGTTACTCGGACCTGGTTCAGACTTCACGAGTTACGAGCTCAGTTTCCAACAAGACTGCCCTCCCATCAGGCAACAGCCGTAAGTTCAGGGGTGCTAGGCCACCTGCACTTCTGACCAACTGGCTACACATTCGGGGGTCTCATAGCTCCCTCGGTTCAGTCATTCAGGATGATTAACAGACTTAAAGAATGTGTTATATGTATTAAGGCTTCATCATAAAGGACACAACTCCCTGGGCCAGCTAAATGGGAATATACACAGGGCCTGGCCAGGGAAAGTCCAGACTGTGAAGCTTTTGTGTCCTCCCCCGTGGAATCAGGATGCACCACACTGATGTTCACAAATCCGGAAGCCTGGGCATCCAGATTTTCACTGGGGTTTCTTTACGTAGGCATCATTAATGGAATCATTGGCCATGTGGTTAAACTCAGTCTCCAGCTGCCCTCAACTCCTGAAGGCTGGACCAATGTCATTGGCTCAAAGCCCCAATACTCCAGACACATGGTTGGCCTTCCCAGCATGATCACTCATCGTCCAGAAACTATGTAAAGGTTCACTGCACTTACTTCATTAGCATAAATTCAAGTGTGGTCCAAAGGGCCCACCATGAATAGCAAAGACTTTACTATCATTTTGGAAATTCCAAGCGTTTAGAAGCTCCTTCCCAGGATCCCATGATAAAGCCTAGACATATACTGTATTATACAATAAGAGATCATGTCCTAACATCTAAAACACTTGACACTCTAGACCCAATACTTGTTCATTTGTTGCCAACTTCCTTTCTGACATATCAGTCTCTTCATCTTCTGCCACCAGCATGCTTTACTAACCTCCTTTCCACTATTTCTCATCACAAAAGATGCACCCTACCCCTCCTACTCTATCTCAGTTTCCCTAGACAAGTTGTGGAATCCTAAAATAACCACAGGAGCACAAGAATAAGACTAGAAGAGGACCTTGGACAGAACCCATGGTGATATTTAAGAGTGAGAAGAGAAAGGGTAGCCTAGTAAAGAGCCTGATAAGGTAGGGGAATTCAGCTGCTATGTGTGGTCATGGAAGCCCAGGAAATGAGCTTTCAACTTGCAAGGAAAGACCATGCAAAGTATCAGCTACAACAGGGAGATCAGGGAAGGTAATAGCTTAAAAGTTTCCATTGGATTCAGTCATAAAATAGTCATCAATGACCTTGCTGAGAACAGTTTCAGTGGAGTGATAAGGGCAGAAGCCAGGGTGCAGTGGGTAGAATAGAGAATGGAAAGTAAAGAAGCAGAGAGGCTGAATGTGTTTCTTTAAAAAAAAAAAAAAAAAAAAAAAAAAAAAGCTGTGGCTGAAAGGTGCCATGAGGCCTAAAAGGAATTGGATATTCAGGATGAAAGACCTGTCCTGGTAGGAAGAGGCCACAAGGGAAGGAACATGGTGACTCACAGGGAAGAGATCGGGAATGCTGATCAAGCCAGGCTGCTAAGAACTAGGAGAGGAGAGCTCCAGAGGACAAGTGGAGGCGTCAGCCCAGGTGGAGATGCTACTCTTCCATTATAACAGAAGTGAAAGAGGGAGGCGTGGAGGTAGTTGTAGATAAATTTTAAGTTTGGTGGCAGTAAGTTAAGGGAGAGTTGGGAGTGTTCTCATCTGTGATTTCTATTTTCTCTGTGAAGTAAGAAGCAAGGCCATGTTTAACTTGTGAAAGTCAAACATTTGAGGAGAGAAGGGGAGTGAAGGAGGCATGAAAGAGCTAATCTAGAGAACTAGAGAGAGAGCCAACTAAGGAATGATTACAGGGTAGCAACAGAGAGCCAGTAGTGTCTCAGAACCATGAAGCTGCCATGATATTAATCTGCAGAACTGTGTGGGTCTCTCTACAATCCTTAGCAATACTGGCTGAGAAGGATAATATGTAATTAGATCCAGGATTAAGTTTTTACCAGTCAACTATGAAAGAAAGCCAATGGAGCCATTCCATTGGCTAGACAGAGGTTGAAGTATCATGAGGCTGGAGATGAAATGAGAAAGGGGCTTCTAGACATGAAGAATATAGAGATCAATGGTCTGAGAGTCTCTAATTTAAAAGATAGAAATAGTATAAATTATTGAGTTACTAAAGTAGAAAGATAGGAAGTTATGGTCAGAAATTAGAATGTGACCTAGGAGATGACAAGGTCGCTATGGGGCCATGCATGTGAGTGGCTCAAGTACAGTGAAAGTGGAGGTCATTGTACGTGAGAAGATCAGGGAATGGGGAAGTCAGAGTGTTGTGAAAACCCCCCATGAACACCAAACCAAGCCAGAATAAGGCTGGGGATTCAGATGCAGAGGAAGACTGTGCCACATGCTGATGTCTCACTGAAAGGTGGAGGATGAGTAAGAGACTGTTAAACAATGTCCAAAAAATTGAGTGGAAATCACAAATCAGAAGCTTATGGGCCAAGTCAGACCAAAAGCCAGATTTTATTTGGCTTGCTCGGGGTTTGTTCTTTATTTGTTTTAGGATAAATTATTTCCTATCATTTACAGATTAGGAGAGTTCATATAAAAGCCTGTATTCTTTGGAAGGCTGCTCTTAAAAACTATGAACATCTGGCAGCACGGGTCTTCTCCCTCCATTGTGACCCCAGGAGCTGAGTCACATTTGTGCCCCTTTGGAGTATCCTGTGGTTTGCAATTCACTGCAGACTGACAGGCTTGCTTCACTCATTGAAGAAACCAGCCTGCCCTGAGGGCATCTCTTGGTGTCTCCAAAGGGGCAGACATTTCTACCCAATTCATTTCCCTTTCTGGTGATTTCATATTGGGTTATTCTTAGATGTTCTAGTGTTCAGCAGAGATGGTGCCAATGACACCTGCTGACCCTGAGTACGAAAGAATGAGCAGCTCCACTTGAGAAAGGAGAGGCAGGTTTAGATTAAAAAGAAAAGAAAAAAAGTGAAGGGAATAGTCGGTGAGACGTCTGAGGTTATGAATGGATGTATTGAATGTGGACATTCCAGAGGACAGACATGAAAGTTTTGGTCGGAGCGGGGCCAAATGAGAGGAAGCACAGAGAAATAGCAAAGGACAGGAAAAAGCAGGTGACAGAAAGGCCCCTGGGAAAACAAATATTTGAGATGTGAAGCACCGAATGTGAAACCTCCAAAATGTCTGACTAGTTTTTCTTGGAAGCAGCCTGCTGGAGTCACTGACCTGGACCCTGGGCACTCAAGTCACCTTGGCAAAGATCCCAAAAACAGAAAAGAAACATCTAAGAATAACCCAACATAAAATCACAAGGAAGGGAATCAGGCTGATTTTTTCTCATATATATATATATATATATATTTAATTTTTTTATTGATTTCAGAGAGAAAGGGAGAAGGAAAAATAGAAACATCAGTGGTGAGAGAGAATCATTGATTGGCTTTCTCCAGCATGCCCCACCCTGGGGACTGAGCCTGCAACCTGGGCATGTGCCCTGACTGGAAATCAAACCATGACCTTTGGTTCATAGGTTGATACTCAACACTGAGCTATGCCAGGCGAGCAGACTGAATTTCTAATTCTCTTTTTCCTCCACTCTGTCCACAGAATCTGCACTCCAGCTGGCTCACACACCCGTTATCCAAAGTGAGAGTCCTCTTTAGGACATCCCTTATAGCTGCATTGAGTCATTGGGGCAATACGGGATTCTGACAGCCAACCGAGAAAGAAGCAGAAAGGGCAGATGCCCCAAACTTGCCAAGACTACTACAAAATTTCTCCAGAGCTTGATTCAAGAAGATTTTTTCTTCTACCCCCTCTTCCCTCACCACACAGATTCCTGTTCCCATATCAGTAAAACACTTAACAATAACTTCAGCCAAAATTACATGTCTTAAATGGACTTTTGTGAACAGGCCAAGAAACCTGACAATCCAATTAAAGGGCCATTTTCAAATAAATTGTGTTTCGGGTTCGAAAGACCCACGTTGTAAACTACAGATACAGCTCATCTGTATGGTGAAGAACACCAATTTATTAAACCAGATTTGAGAAAATGAGTTCTGTTTCAACTTGTTTTGTTCATGGATCCTATCAGTCAAAGCAGTATGTGGCTTGCACCTTCTAACAATGAATTCATCAAAGCAAAGACCCCCTGCTCTTTTTAGGCTTACTAAGACCTGCTTGCCAACCCCTTTCTGGACTCTGCCCAGCCTTCTCCTGAAGTAGCCTGGTAGGTGTCAGAACCCCACAGACACAATGGGCCCTGGTGGGCTTCACTGGAGACTGGCCCCTAACTGTGGAGGTGATTGGGGTAAATGGTGTGAACTCAAGAATCAGCATGAAGCTAATGCTGGTCAGTTGGTCCTCATTATACAACATTATAAAAGCATTCCATACTCTATGGCCTTCCTCTCTCCTAATATCTTGCTATTGAATCTTAAACAAACTCAAACGAATCTGTGATCTTGATCTGGCTTTCCATTTAGATTTTGGATCATAGATTTTCCTCTTTTACCTTTTTGCTGTTCTCTCCTTGTCAAAAAAAGAGCAATAAAAGGAATTAGATAAGAACTTGCAGTTTCTCAACTTCAGTCTAAACAAGAAAATGTCTTATTAAAAAAGGGGGGATGGGTTAGGGAGGAAGAAGGAAGGTGATATTTAATTTTATTGGGGAGAACGAATCATTGCTGGAGAATGCCTGTGGCTAAATGAGACCATCAAACCGAGAGCGGAGCAGCGAGCTGCGTGCACAAATATGAAGTAATATCTTTCTACTCTTAGGGAAGCTGACACTCAATTTCAGAAGCTTCAGGCAGGCAGCGCTGAGTTTGAAGAAATCACAGCCACCTTCTTGGAGCCATTTACAACTGCTTCTGCTCTCCGCAGTGAAAGCTTAAAAATGCAAATGAAATGGGGCCATTTAAAGAAAAATATTCCTGCTAACTGTACTCTGGGAAGGAAAAAAAACCGCCTATAGCTCAGAGGGCAATCTTAAAGTCAATGAAACTGCGCAGCGCTGGGTGATGCTTCATTCTGATGGATAATGTGTGCTCTGCTTCTCCCTCATGAGTTTAGAAGTATTTAAAGAAAAGGGTAAAATCACCCTGTTTAGGAGATTAATTTCCTTTCTGAAAAAAATGTCTCTTTTTGCTGTCATTTCTGGTTTGATGGAGAGTAAAACCAGAGCTTATTCTAAATGTTCACTGCTGAAAATTACCAGTCTCGGGGGCTGGGGAAAAAACAAACCCTAAGAGGTCAAATCCTGCCCCGTCTCTCCAGGCAAATTCATGCTTACCGTATTTTTCAGACCATAAGACGCTCCGGACCATAAGACGCACCAGTTTTTAGAGAAGGGAAATGAAGAAAAAAAGATTCTGAAACAAATAGTGTCCTAAAATATTTTATGTGCATTAAAACCCAACATCACAGTCATAAACACATGTAATCAACCCTGTAAAGTAAACAGCAGCATTTAGAACCATTTTAGAGCCGGGCAAGCACAGAGACCACACAGAGCCGGGCAAGCACAGAGACCACACAGAGCCGGGCAAGTAAAAAAACTTTTTTTTTAAAGTATATGTGTAGGCTATATTTGGACCATAAGACGCAGGGACTTTTTCCTCCCACTTCTGCGGGGGAAAAAGTGCGTCTTATGGTCTGAAAAATATGGTATATGATCCAGGAAGCCACTCTAAAGTGTTTCTTCAGGGATACAGACTCTAATAATATGTGTAACATTTACTGAACACTAATGCCAGGGACTGAGCTGAGCACTTTATAGTAATTATCTCATCTTCACAACCCCCTCTCCCCAGACAAACACACATAGTTGGCCCTATTACTCCACCCATTTTACAGGTGGGGCAACTGAGGTCAGGGAGATCAACTAACTTGCTCAAGGTTCCATGGCTGGAAAATGGCTGGGCTATGGTCAAGTTCAGGCTGTCAGCTCCAGAGACCAAAGCCACCCAATGTTGTGTGGCCTACAACATCCTCTTAAGGCCAGTTCATTTCTACTGAATCCATTAAGCTTCACCGAACTGTGTCATTGATATTATTTAGTATGTCTTGCTTTGAACTTCCTTTCTTTAACGATTGCATTTCGAATGCAAGTTCCTCAGTATTTGATGAGCAGGCACCATAGACCTAGGACTGAGGGGCAAAATGGGGACGGACAGCTAGCCAAAGGACACATGGCACTGCCTACCCTTTGCATGCTTAGGAACCAACCAGAACTCCATCACTAAGTTGCCATGGGAACCACAGACAGAGTCCTGAGAGGGACCGAAGCCCGGACATAGAGCTGCCAGATCTGGTCCAGCTGCAGCTGGGAAACTACAGCCGGACTGTGTTCGGCGACACAAAGCAGAATGGCCTGAGTACAACAATGGACCAAGTACGAAATGGTGTCCAGTTTGGCATTGCAGATGTCACTACATAACAGGTACTAACACTTACTTTTTCCCACTTTGGCAAGTGAGCAGTATTATGATGCTTTAGGAATTTTGCCTGATTACTACAAATTCATTCTGGTCACTCTGTCATCTGAATAACCTTAACTGAAGCTATCGGGTTGTATCTGGGCCACATGGATAACCTACCGGAAAAGATTCCTGAGTTGGCTGATTTTTGAGCCTTCTATTGTAGTTGCCTTTCATTCTTTTTTCTTTTTTAAATATGTTTTTATTGATTTCAGAAAGGAAGGGATAGAGAGATAGAAACATCAATTATGAGAGAGAATCATTGATCGGCTGCCTCCTGCATGCCTCACACTGGGATTGAAGCCCACAAGCCTGACCGGGAATCAAACCATGTCTTCCACATTCATAAGTTGAGGCTTAACCACTGAGCAACACCAAATGTAGCCTAAATCTGAGGAGTATGCAGAGCAATGAGAACTCTTGTACACTGCTGATGGCAATGTAAATTAATTCAATCATTAGAGAAGCAATTTGTCATTGTCTTAACATTTGGAGATATGTGTACCTACAACCCACAATTTCACTCCCTGGTACTTTTCCCTGAGACATTCCTGCACACGGATATCAGGAGTCATGAACATGAATGTTCCTAGCAGCAGTGTCCATACAAACTTCAGCTGGAAGCAATCCAAATGCCAATCAACAGTAGAAATGATAAATAAATCATGGCATATACACACAAGGGAACACTCTGATCTATTAAAAATAAATTAATTCTAGCCATATGCAAGTATCTATGAATTTTAGAAGTATAATGAGCCAAAGAAGGAAATAACAAATGAAAGCATGCCATTCAAAGCAGGCAAAACCAAACTATGTTGCTTAAGGATGCATAACAGGTACTAAGCGTTTTTCTTTTTTTTCTTTTTTTTTTAAGGCAAGGAACAGGTCACAAAATCTGGAGAAGGATTATCTCTGGGAGAAGGAGGGATGTGACTGGAGAAGGGCACATGGCAGGGGTGGAAGGCTTCTACAATAAAATACTGGCAATGTTCTAACATTGAACCTGGATGGGGGCTAACTAGACATCCATTTTTAAATTTTCCATTGAACACTATACACTGAAATGCATATGTATTTTAGTTTCCTCTTCTTTAGCTCAGATATTACAAGATCTTTTGTCAATTATTCCTTATATGACATGTATGTGCTATAAAAGTCTTATGTTTCAATGATATATTTGAATACACTCTTGAGTATGTGATGCAATATCAAGAAAGTATACAGTCTGGCTCAGTTGGTGGCATAGGATAAGCCCCTGTGTGCATGTCGAGTTATGGAAGTTCTGAAAGCATTGGCATTGATCTCTTCTAATTCTTCAATTCCCTCTAGCATATGCCACCATGAGACTATCCTGCAGCTGTTTAGATACCAACAGTTGTGGGACATTCGGTATTTCTCAGAGCCTTCCGTTTCTTGAATTTTTTAGGGTTGATTCTATTAGGGAACATGGAGCCCCTAATTTATTGTTTTTAACTGTGGTAAGATATACATAACAAAAATGTGCCATGTGGACCCTGTTTAAGTGTACAGCCCTGCGGCACTAAGCACATACACATTGTTCTGCATCACCACCACTGCCCATCCCCAAAACCTCCTCATCGTCCCCAACTGATACTCTGCACCTGTTACACAATGGCCCCCATTTCCCATTTCTCTCAGCCACTGGCAACCACCATTCTGCTTCCTAGTTCTGTAAATCTGACTACCCAAGGTACCTCATGTAAGTAGAATATTTGTCCTTTTGTGACTGGCTTATTTCACTTCGCAGAATGTCCTCAAGCTTCATCCATGTTGTAGCGTGTGTCAGAAACTCCTTCCTTTTTAAGGATGAATAATATCCCATTCATTGTAGTGTTTGCCCAATGTTGTTTATCCATTCATCTATTGATGGACACTTGGGTTGCTTCTTTTCTTTGGCTATTGTGAATGATGCTGCTATGAATGTGGGTGTAAGCCCATTCTTTTTGAGTATTAGTAAGTTTTTCCTTATACTCAACTAAACTGTGTCTCCTTATGACTTCTGTTATTGATCTTCATTCTACTACCTTAAGTTCTTACAAGGCAAACCCTTCTCCCTTTCTTTACAAGGAAACCTCAAACATAGGAAGACAACCTTGACATTTTAGTTTCCTCTTCTTTAGCTCAGATATTACAAGATCTTTTGTTATGTCAATTATTCCTTATATGACATGTTTTCCAAGCCTCTTATCACCTTAACATGCTTCTCTGGAAACAGCTCAGAGTACATTACCTTGTAAGAAAACTGCATCCCACTATTGTTTCATCTTCTGCTCATGGTCCAATTAAAAAGCCCTTCACCAAGAAAGACTTCTCCCTTTCAATATTAACATGTACAAAATCAGGTCTCCTGGTTCTGTGGCTGAGGATTGATATGTTGAGTTTCAATGCAGCAGACTAATATTTACATGCTTGAAATCTCATCCATATGAATTGACCCAGACTTCTAGTCTACTGAGAGACAATGACTCTATGTCATACAAAGAAATTATAAATCATATTTGTTACTGTGTCCCTTCAAAGTATTGATGTATGTATTGAACAGAACATGGTTACCATGGTTAAGTCAAAGGTAAATTCCACTGACCTCTCCTTCCAGATTATCACTCATAACACTCTTTAAATACATCAATTCAACCAGCCATAAATATGGCTTAAAACACCTATCATAGTCTTATCCTTTAGGATATCATAGAAGACCTTGTCAAACATGTTTTAGAAATCAATGTATGCTAAGTTTTTGGGCCCTCAGAGTCATTATTTTCTAAGCATGTATCAAGCATGAGTTTAATGTACTGGTGAAGAGTTTTACCAGATCCAATGTCAAGTTTGCTTTGAGGTGGCTTCTAACACTAATTTTTCTTTGTTTTGTTTATGTGTGTGTTTTTTAATCAGAAGAATATTTTTTCCTATTTCCAGTATTCTGAGAAGTTTTCAATTCTTCATGATTGCCGAAAATAAGAATTTTGAGATTTAATTTGCAAATGTCTCTAATACATGAAGACGTAACCATCTGGACTTAAAGGCTGTGATCTGATGCAAAATGACTACAGATTAATATCTCCCACTATCCTACTTCATATATTCTAACCTCCCTTATCAGGCTTCCCTATTCTTGATGAAGAATTCACATTAGGCTTCCACCTTCTCTCATTCATTCATTAGCATTACAATTGCTTCAAGCAATTGGCCTATCCATTCTTTCTAATTGTAATTTCCATTGTTCTTCTTGCACATTTAAACCCTTTGGTTGATTTGAAAAATAAGATTTATTTGTAAACCTAACCAGTTTGGCTCAGTGGATAGAGTGTCCGCCTGTGGACTGAAAGGTCTCAGGTTTAATTCCAGTCAAGGGCATATACCTTAGTTGTGGATGCATCCCCAGTAGGAGGTTGTAGGAGGCAGCTGATCAATGTTTCTCTCTCATCAATGTTTCTAACTCTCTATCCCTCTCCCTTCCTCTCTGTAAAAAAATCAATAAAATAATTTTTTAAAATATTTATTTGCAGTGCTTAGTGGAAGAAGGAAAAAGCAAATACCTAGGTACCAAGACATGAGGTTTTGATTGGTTCTCTCACTATGGATTAGAGAAGGTCTCTTTGCATTGTATGTGCAACTACTATTAAAATGGGCATAAAAAAACAACAGAAACTTAATTCCATTAAAGATAGACACATAAATCAGCCTCATTAATTGCCCTTTTATTGACCTGGGGAATATCAGGCCTTAGTATCTTCATAACTCAAATAATGAGTTGGACTCAATCTTGTAAATAGGGTCACACTTGTCACTTTGAAGAAGGGAATTCTCTGTTGTATGCAACTACATCACATCATATAGCACGTAAGCATGCAGAAATCTTAGCACCAGGATTCCAGGGCACTAAACCCACTGTGCCCATTCATTAGTCATTGCCATTTGACAACCCAAGGGCTCCTGGTTGAAACCCATTGACAGATGATCTTTAATGTCCCTTTCAGCTCTGCATTCCTGGGTCTGTAGTTCTTTACAGACAGAAACTTAGGAAGGCTGATTTTTAGTATTATTTGTTCGAAACTTTGGAGTTTTAAATTATTAATAACTTTAAGTTAAGCTTTAGTCAATAACATATTACATTATTGAAAATCATTTTCTGGATGAAATAAAGGTAGTCTGTTCCATTTCAGCCGACAGGCAACATTTTTATCCAATTTTTAAAAATTAGTGGGACTAATGAATGACAAATCTAGATTTTCAGAAAAGCTATTACACAATTAATCACTTAAGTCAATTGGATGAAGAGCCTAGATGAGTAAAAATGTTGACAAACTCTTATCACGGTATCACAATAAAGAAAAACAATCTGAAGTCTGTCTTTTTCCTTTGTTTTAAAGGAGTAAAAGCCTAACAAGTTTCTTCATCTCTACTGTACCTTGAAATTCTCCTGCAGATAAAAAGAATTCCCCCAAATCCAGGAGAATTATCTTCCTGCCCAGAACTGAATATGTGCCTTGTCTAAGAGCAAATAATTTAGTCCATCAACACTGTGCTTTCCAAGAAGGCTTATTTTTTTATCCTTTCCCTTTACAATACTTTCCTGCCTCTCTCCCAACTCCTACTCTCCCCATAGATACCAAGCCCTTCCTTTACCCCCATCACCACCACCACCAACCAGGACCACCAACCAGGAGATACAGAGCCATGGACCCGCTGGTTTCCCCTGAGTAGAAATTGGCACGATTGTCCTATGCTATGCAGGGGTGTCTGTAGCCAACATGTGCAGAAAGCGGTTTCCTCTCAAACCAGAAGGCCATACTCTTGCAAAAATATCTGGGCCTCCCCAGGCCTTTGAGCTAGTCCAGACAGAGTGAAAGGGTTATAAAACTGAAGGCGCCATATTTATTTTAAATTATCATTCGCAGGGGAGTAAAAATGGGGAAGGAGAACTTTTAAAACAATGCCATTCTGTCAGGCTTCCTTCCCCTTCCCAACAGTCCCAGGATCTAGCATAAGCAAAACATGTTATGTCCTGTTCTGGTGTGAAGACAGAGAGAGACTAGAATTCAAACACTTTGCACAGGGTAGAGGAGCTTTAAGACTTCTTTCTGGCCTCTCTTGTAGCTATCTCATTCCTTCCTGATTTGGGGGAAGGGGAAAAACTACAAAGGATTTGGAAGCTGCACAGAAAAGGGTGAAGGGACAAATACGCAAGAAGCTGGTATGCACACAGCTATCATGCAGACATAGGAAGATGAGCCCAAACCTCAACTGCTGGTTTTTTGCTAATTCTTGGGCCGAGAGAGGCAGCCCTGGGGCAGCAGTTCTGCCAGAAAATGGATTCAGGTCTGCTGCTTTGATTGGAAGCTGGCTTTGCACAAAGGTTTTAAATCCCTGTTAGCTTCTTCAGCCACACACAGAAGAAATGAAACTAGAGCCAGTGAAAAAGAGTTTATCCTGCAGCCGTTCGGATCTGGGTTAGACAAAGTTACTGTCAATGGTCCTGCAACAAAGCAATGTTTTGAAACATCTCATCCAGAGGTCTACTTATCTGCACTTTCTCTCCTCCTCTCTCCTGTGTCTTGCCTGGACTTTTCAGAGACAGCAGCTGGTTATTGCTTCATTTGTCTTCCCTTCCTTTCTCATTTCTTAATTTAGCAAACATTTCTTCAGTGTCTATTGTGTCAGTCTCTGTGCTTGGAACTGGGAGGGGGAGATGGAAAACCTTCTCCTACATAATTTATCTGTGGTCTAAACTAGCGCGGGAGCAATGAGGATGGACAAATGGTTGGAGTCAGGCCTGTTCAAGTTCTGATGACCAACAGGATGCAGAGAGTAAGAGAAGAAAGGAATCGAGGGCGAGTCTGACATTTCTGGCATGAACAACTGAGTGAAAGTTGAAAAAGAACAGGCGTGTTTGAGGAAGTAAATTGGGGGAAATTCTGATTAATTTCATTTCAGACAAGTTGAGTTTGAACTGCATGTGGGATATCCAAGTGGAGATGTTCAAGAGAAAGCTGGACAAATGGGTCCTATGCTTAGCACAATGGTTTGGGCTAAAGACAGGAATGCGGGAGGCACTGCATTCAGGCGATTAGTTAATGAAAAAGAAAGGAAGGATTGAAGGAGGTGTGGGTCCTTTTCCCAATCCTCAAAGAGACAAGAAGATCCAAATGAAAACCCCACAGTGCTCGGGGAATCGATCACTAGCCTAGATTTTGAAGAAAGATGCTGAATTACTGAAGAAAATCCCATGGAGTCTTGGTTAGCTGAGGAGTTGAGCATTTCTCAGTAATAGACACACAAGCTTGGGCAGATCCAGCTGCACAAAGCATCCTCCCCCTCTGCCAGGCCTGACCAGTGATGGCAGGAACTTTCCAATATCACAGAGCTCAGCTGAACATCACTGCCAAACCAGCTTCCCCAGAATGACTCCCCAGCTTGGGAATTTAGCTGAAGAATCAATACTTTAAAAACTTTTTTTTTTAAGTTTTCATTAATCCTCACCTGAGGATATTTTTCCATTGAAAAACAAACAAAACAAAAAACAAAAAAAACACTATCCTACACATTTCCTAACCCTAACAGTAAGCCCCAATTCTAGCCCAAACCCTAAATCCTAAACCCTAACGCTAACCTAACAACGATGAGAGAGAATCATTGATTGGCTGCCTCCTGCACTCCCCCTACTGGGGATCCAGCACAAAACCCAGGCATGTGCCCTTGACTGGAATAAAATCCGGGACTCTTCAGTCCACAGGCCCATGCTCTATCCACTGAACCAAACCAACTAGGTAGGGCTCCATTGATTTTTAGAGAGAGTGGAAGGAAGAGGGAGAGACAGAGACAGAAACATCGATGTGAGAGAGACACACCGATTGGCTGCCCCCAACCAGGGCTGAGGATGGAGCCTGCAACTGAGGCATGTGCCCTGACTTGAATCAAACCCTTTAGTCCATAGGCCGGTGCTCTATCCACTGAGCAAAACCAACTAGGACAAATCAATACTTTAAAAAAAAATGTTTTTAAGTTCACCTGGCTCCATCCCAAGAGTATTAACATCTTCCCAATCTCTCTTGAATTTGCCTGCGTTCATGTGGCAACAGCACAATAAGCAAAGAGTCTCTCCAAGTGCAGCACAGAGTTCCCCAAAGAGCATTGTGTACCTAAAGGCGCAGAGCTCTGTGGATGCCTTCTGAATGAAGGCCACTGGTGGGCGAGGTGGGATGAAATAAATGGCGGGGGCTGAGCAGAGGGAAGGGAAGGGAGAAGAGTGGGGTGATCATGCACGACTAATGGCTGCCGCCAAGTTAAGAACCTACCTCTTCAAGGGCAAACCCAGCCCACCCCTTTGCAGCTCAGCTTTGTTTATTCTTGGCTGAGGAAGATCTCAGGTTTTCAAAAAGGTAAGAGGAAATGAGAAACCAAGAGAAATCCTAAAGTTCTAATTACTAAATGACACTTAAATTCTTCTGTCAACATAAAAACATCAGAAACATACAAATTTCCCTGAAACATCCCCACCCACAGTACAAACATGCTTTTGTTACCAGGAAGAGTTTTTACAGAAGGGGCCATTGGGGCATTAGCAAAGACATAGAAAAATATCAAGTTGACTCAAGACCCTCTCTCATCCCAACTTCTGCCAAATTTAAAAAATAAAAAATCATAGCAGGAACGGGCTGCTGGGCTTTTTCTAAGGACAGGGGCATAATGAGCAAATCCTGGGTTCTTCTCTTTTCTTTTCCTTGGATTTCAAGTTTTAATAAACTTTTTAGTTTATTTTAGAATAGTTTTAGATATACTTTACTGTCTTTCTAATTTCCCACAATACTATTTAAAAACAACAACAAACTAAGCATTTAGTTCATTAAGTCCTGATGAAGATTTTTAAAGAACTATCAAGCCCGGCTGGTGTGGCTCAGTGGTTGAGAGTCAACCCATGTACAAAGAGGTTGCTTGGTTCCATTCCCAGTTGCAGGCTCCATTCCCAGTTGGGGGATAGGAGGCAGCAGAATTATGATGTTTCTCTCTCATCAATGTTTCTATCTCGCTCTCCCTCTCCTTTCCTCTCTCTGTAAAAATCAATAATACATTTTTAAAAAGACCCCCAAAAAAGAAGATGGAAGAGGAGGAGGGGGAGGGGGAGGAGGAAGAGGAGAAGAAGGAGGAGGGAGGACCACCATCCTCAGGACTGCCCAACTTTGACAAAAACCTGGGCTCCAGAGAACAGCTTAGGCTGACACCGAAACCAGCTCTTAGTCCCTCAGGGGTGTTTGTACCTCTGGGTCATCTGTGTTACCAAGCCCAGCTGAGGCCAGCCTCTGAGTGTCTTTACAGATCAGAATTGATACAAACCAATCCCTTAGCTTTTAGTAAAAAGAACCTCCACAGATTTCAGCTCATCCTCACAGCTCTGTGACGTGTACCACACTGCATTACAGATTGGGGAACTGAGGCCCTGAAAGGTAGAGAGACCCAGGGAATAATACCAGGAAAGATCAGAGCTAAGACTAAAACACAGGCCATGCCCACCTGCCATGCCCTGGACACGAAGAGAGACCAGGGGTCCTGCATGAGTAGGAGCAACAGTTGCCTACAAAGTCACACCAATAAGCCACCTGCGGTGAGCACTCCCGTACCGGGAACACATAGGCCCCTTTGAAATGCTGTGTCTGCAGCATCTCCTAACGTACACTCTGCAGGACCCTCCTCAGCTAAGCCCAAGAACAAGCCTCACTGTGTTCCATGCTGATTTCCCACCCAGGGGACAATTAATGCACGAGGCATTCAAATTTTCAACAAGGAGATGTGGCCCACACTTCCGGCCCCAGCTGACTGGGCCCATCTACCACAATGAAGGATGTAAGGATGCCCCCTTGGTCCTCCTGCCACCCAGCTCTCTGGGTCACAGAATGGCCCAGCAGTGCTTCTCAGACCTGCAGGAATCTCCTGGGCATCTTGTTAACATGCATTCTGATTCAATGGGTGGCAAGGAAGAGCTGAAATGCTACAGGCCCTTACTGCTGGCCCAAGGACCACACTTTGAGGCAGAGCTGGTAGAAGGGGGATGGCATCAAAATGATCTTCCTCGGTGCTTTCAAACTATGATTCTGGGAAGTTCTGATGAGGTGTTTCAGGGGGCAATCTGAATGACCAGGAGGAAACCAGGAGGCCCTACGCACCCAGCTTCAACTCAGAATGGCCCTGTGTTCCCATTCTAGAAATTGAGATTCTTAATGAGATTTTGCTTGATAAAAGGTTCCTTTGTTTTCTAACTTTGAAAGCTACTGCTTTAATCCAACTACTTTGTTTTCCAGAAGAGGAGTTAGATCGAGCGAGAGAGATGAATGAGTCACCAGATGACACAGCTAATTGGTGGTCAAGTCCATTCGGAGCTCTTCTGGTCTCTTCTTCTCCATCCTATCCTTCCTCTCTCTGGGCTCAGGCTTCAAACATGCCATGATTCCGTGGTTTCTCCTCCTGCTCTTGGGTTTACCAAACTGAACCTACCAGAATCCTGCAACTCTCTTGCTTTGGGATGGGAGCGGGCCTCCCCACACCAAGTGCTGGCTCTTCAGAGATGCCCTGCCATCTACTCCTGACAAGTCAGGACAACTAGTGGAGGAGGGAAGAAGCTTACTGGAGGTAAAAATAAGGAGTGTTCCCCGAGGCAAGACGGGGGTTGGAATCTGTCCACAGATGGGCAGGCATGTGCTTGCTAGACCTCAGAATTCCTTGTCTCTAAGGAGGGGCCCACTTGACTCACCAGGGCACTTCCAGACAGCTTACTGCAAGCTGATTTGTAGCAGGCATGCTAGGGCAACTGCAGGCCCCCTGCTGAAAGGGACAGTTTGTCACTGGCAGGAGCAAAGCAGGAGCTGGGGAAGGTACATTGAGGCAGGGGGAAGTCTCCAATGACGAGCATGTGACCATGAAAGATCAGACACTAGGCCAGCTAGCTCGGCCAGAGGCTATTTATTTATTTATTTATTTAGATATATTTTATTGATTTTTTACAGAGAGGAAGGAAGAGGAATAGAAAGTAAGAAACATCAATGAGACAGAAACATCAATCAGCTACTTCCTTCACACTCCCTAATGGGGATGTGCCTGTAACCAAGGTACATGCCTTTGACCAGAATCAAACCTGGGACCCTTCAGTCTGAAGGCCAACACTCTACCCACAGAGCCACACCAGTTAGGGCTGCTGGGGACGATTTAAAAAAGCAGAAAACATGGTCCCTGGCTGGAGGGTTCAGCATGGAACAGCCACTGTAGGTGGTCCTCCTGCCACCCAGCTCTCTGGGTCACAGAATGGCCCAGCAGTGCTTCTCAGACCTGCAGGAATCTCCTGGGCATCTTGTTAACATGCATTCTGATTCAATGGGTGGCAAGGAAGAGCTGAAATGCTACAGGCCCTTACTGCTGGCCCAAGGACCACACTTTGAGGCAGAGCTGGTAGAGGGGGGATGGCATCAAAATGATCTTCCTCGGTGCTTTCAAACTACATCCTTCATCCAAAAAGGTCACCATGGGCTAGAGGAGCACACGGGGGGAGGGGGGGTGTTGAATGCCACACAGCAGCACAGAGGCTGGGTAGATCAAGACTAGAGAAAAAGAGGTCATGGGTGATGGTCTATGTGATAGAAGAGCCAGTGGTTGCTATCAATAGCATCTGGGGGAAGGGGGAGAAGGGAGAAAGCAACATGAGTTAAATCTTCAAGAAAGCAAGGGAGCCCTAACTAGTTTTGTTCAGTGGTTACAGTGCCTAGTTGTAGACTGAAGGGTCACTGGTTCAATTCTGGTCAAGGGCATGCACCTAGGTTGCAGGCTAGAATCACTGGCCCAGGTTGGGATTTGAGGGAAGCAGACAATCGATGTGTCTCTCTCACATGGATGTTTCTCTCTTTCTCATTCTTTCTCCCTCACTTCCACTCATTCAATGGGAAAAATATCTTCAGGTGAGGGTTAATAAAACAAAACAAAAAAGCAAGGAAGAATGTATTTGGCTTGAAATCAGATGCTACAACTGATCCAATCCAGTCCAGCCCAATCTCCATCTGCCTCTGCATTTCTACAGGCCTTTCATAATTTCCCAAACTACTAGGCAACTCCAAGAGCTCAGCTAGGATTACAGGCAGTGGGAGAAATGCTGAGCTCCCCTTCATGGTGGTCCTGAGCCAAGGTCAATGTCATGTGTCAAAATTCCATATATTCTTTCTTGCTCCATTTAATGCCTCTCTATCCAAAGACTTGGATATACCCAGAGAATAGAATCATGTCAGCCCGAGAAAGGACATCAATCCCAGAGATTGAAAGTGACTAAATGCTTTGTTGGAAACCACTCAGTCAATTAGGAGGAACAAATCCATCAGCCCTTCTTTTCTACATAATCCTGTCTGTGATCTGACCTGAACTTAAAAAGCAAGAGTGAGTCTTCTTAAAATCTCATCCTTGACTCACTCACAATCTTCCCACATCTACATTTCTGAGGTAGGTAAATTTTAGTGAAACTCACTTCCCAAAGATACACTGCTCAGTCTAGGAATGAAATTGCAAATCCTTCCACTTCCTGCCTCATTACCTTATCACCCACCTCCATGGCACTATCTTCTGACCCCTGCACTGTGTTCAGCCAAAGCAATTCAGTGATCTGGAATTCTTCAAGCTCCTTGGAATTACAAAAGATTATAAACAACAAATCTCAGACTCTGGTTCCTTGACCCCAGCCTTTCTCTGACCCAACCCAGCATCAGAACTTCTCTACTGTCCTTCAGCAACCTGATTTGGATCCTTCCCAAAGTCAACTGACAACCTTCTGAGGAGTGAAGTTCTACATGAATAGTCATTGATACTTCCCGTCTATGGGTGTTAGTTTAGTGAGGAAAACTAACATCCATAGATGGGAAGTGACTTGTCCAGGGTCACACAGATCCTTGGTAATGGGTGTGAACTTGAATCATGGTCTTCCAACTCCCAGACCGGAGAGACTTTGAAACACTTTATGAAAAGATGATGTTATTGCTCAAGAGGCACCTGGCCTCTACTTAACCATTTGCCTTGAGTCTTTTGTAAGTGAAGACACATGTCTGATGACCACATAAGGAATTCTGGTGGGAAGGAGATGAGCCTGGGTCAGCTGTTTCCACTTTATTTTACTTCACTTTAAAGTGTCAGCCAGAGATGTTTAAGGTGCTGAACAAGATGGCACACCTTTATTGCACAGTCACCTCAAGAAAGAAGGCAAGGCATATTAAAGGGAAGTCTGAACAAACTGACTCATTAAAGAGTGAAATGGCAAAGCAGAGCTTATTAACAGCCAGGTTATATCTTGCAACAGTTGTGTGATTAATTTAGGTCCCTCCCTAATGCTTCTTTTCAGACATTCAAACCACTCATTGTCTGTGACCGTTTTGTCAAGCCCCGAGCAACAAAAATCCCACGCTCACACCATGTTCAGTTCTGCTCAGAAGAATCTGTGTGAACCTGAGAGGCTGTTCTGAGTGCAATGAGCACTGGGCTAAGAGCCCAGGACACCTGGGTTTCATTGTTGTTCCCTGAGTAACCTGGAGCAAGAGGGTTGCTCTGTATTTCACCTGTGTGGGAGAGTGAACAAACTCCCAGGTGCCATGCTGTGTAAGAGTCTGTGGCACTGACTTACGCCAACATTTGCTTTTCTCTGCCTCTATTTGGAGCAGAATAAGAGCATGGGAAACTAACGGTCATTGAACATCCATTGGATATCAAGGATTGTGCTGGGGCTCATTCTAGCCTAAATGTGGTGTCATAGAAGCCCCAGGTGTGGAAACAGTGATCAGAAATGTAAAGTTCTTTATACAAAGTAACACAGTAAGCGAACAAAGGAGCTGAGATTTAAGTATGGTTCTGTAATTCAAAGGTACTTACTTTTGAAGTAAGAACTTTAAATTACTACCTTCTATAAAAGGCAAGTTCATATTACGTAGAAATTGATGGGGGGGAAAGAGAGAGAGAAGGAGAGAGAGAGAGAGAGAGAGAGAGAGAGAGAGAGAGAGAGAGAGAGAGAGAGATTCCAAGGATACAAATGATTCAAACACCAAGAGCCAACAAGTTTAAGTAAATGTGTGGTGAGAGCTGAAAGGCACATGTGTAAGTAGTGGTTGCCTTCTTAAAAGGACTAGAAATTCAGGTTGAGCAGAGTGTGGTAATGGAGGGATTCAGGCCCTGAATGGACAGATTTTTTTTTTTTTTCTGTTTCTTTTTTAAGTGGAGGCTGAAATCCAGAATTTTATGTGAAACCATCTAATTAATATCTGCAGCAACGAACTCACGAAAACTCTAAACATCATGCAAACCTAATAACAATCCACCCACACCTAGATTCTACCCACAAGCCACTACATGCAAACTCTGGACATTTAGCATAACGTCCTAACCGTAGGCATGAGACTGAAACATTTCACCTTGGGACCCTGGGAAGGCCTCCTGTCTGGATTTCCTTTTTAGAGAAAGTGAACTTTCTGGAATGTTCAGAGCTGAGATACTAGGGTACTAGGATCCCATCAACCCACTAAAATTACTGGAGCTCGCATCAGCCATCCTTTCCTCTCTTGGAGAGTTGAAGGGAGCCATAATACATGCCACTAAAGCCAGTAAGAGTATCCTTTTTTCTTTCTTTCTAAAAAGCAACAAATTATTTGAGAGCACTTGGTTGGAAACTAGCTCTACCCCTATAGTTAAATCCAATTATTTCTTAATTATAGGGAGTCTGCACACATCAGAGCTCCGTTGGAAGAGAATAGGAACACCACAGTTCTTCAAAACGCTGGCCAGAGGTAAACTATAATCTCCCCGCCTGTCGTCCTGGCAGATCCTTCATGGGAAAGAAGGCACACTTACCTCTCAACTTTCCATCAGAGGACAGCCCCGTGGACACCTCCTAGCTGCTGAGTGCCGCTGGCTCTCTTAGGGCTCAGAAAAGATGAGAGGAGGGAGGTGTCTCTCGTTTCCTTTCCAACTTGTCAGAAAATAGTGGTCTGCTTAGATTTCCAAACCCAATAGAATTAGGCAGTGGGCCTATGGGAGAAAAGGGAATTCTCAGTCATTTAAAAATCTTTATCATTTCCTATTATTATTATTATTACTAGAGGCCTGATGCACGAAATTTGTGCAATATGAGGCCTTCCTTACCCCCCCCCCCCCCCAGCTGCGGCACAGGCTTCCCTCTGGCACCTGGGACCCGGGCTTCCCTCGTAGCCCTGGCTTTGTCCAGAAAGTCGTCTGGTCTAATGAGCATAATACGCTTTTATTATTATATATTATTATTATTATTATTATTATTATCATTACTACTTGTGGCATGGAAGAAAGAAGCACTAGATTTAAAAACAAACAACAACAAAAATGTTCAAATCTGAAACTACAAGGAAAACCTTTGAGGTGTCTCTCAGTCATTGCAAAAGAGCCTGTTTAACTTGTCCATTTTTCATCCTCACAGGGGCCCAGATGCCTCAGATTTGAGGGAAATGTTAAATTGTCATTATTGTTGGCTATAACACAAACAAGAGGCAGACAAGCTTCCCTAAACTTGGAGGTTTGATCTGTGCAATATTGTAACTGCACAGTTTGTCAAATAATATTCTCTTGCTGAAGTCACGGCATGTCTGTGCCCCTGTTGAAACCCTTTCACCATCTTTACAAAAACTGCTGGCTTGCCTGGCCGGTGTGGCTCAGTCGTTGAGCGTAGACCTATGAACCAGGAGGTCAAGGTTCAATTCCCAGTCAGGGCACATGCCCGGATTGCGAGCTCAATACCCAGAATGGTGTGTGCAGGAGGCAGCCAATCAATGATTCTCTCCCATCATTGATGTTTCTATCTCTCTCTCCCTCTTCCTTCCTCTCTGAAAGCAATAAAACTATAAAATAAAGAAAAAAACAAAAACTCCTGGCTTCACTTTGAAGGGACCATCTAGCACAGTGCTTATGGAGGTGGTGGTGGTGGTGGGAGGGGGCTCAGGTCTTTCCTTGGGACAGGGTTAATTTTGTGAAAGTAATACCATCTCTAATTCCTCCCTAATCCCCATCTCATTTTTGCTACAAAATACGTGACTGAAAGGAAATTTCAATAGATTCATCAAACAGGCATGAACCCTGACCTCGTGCAGGGCACTGTGGGTTTTATAAGAAGGAAAAGTGGCTGAGAATCTGAAAGTGTAATGGGAAGACTAAAGGGGAAGGCTCAGCCTGAGGAGTCAGAAAGCCTTTTCCCCAAATCCAAATGCTAACACTTACTAGTCATGCTATCTCCTGTGAGTTACCTCACTTTCCATATCTTTGAAATGACTGTGCCATGGGATTACAGGAGGAAATATGAGGAAAGCCCTGTATAATAACCTAAGAGAGACCTTCGGGGCATGTCCGTGGGCTAGCCCTGCCTCGGAAGGAAGTGATGGCCTAACAGCCACAAGGAAGAGGCATGTGGGGAGGCCCACGTGGAGAAGGAAGGAGGGGTGAGTGGGGAAAGAAAGAGGGGTGGCAGAGTGCTTCAGGGACAGTACATTCAGAATACTCAGAGGAATGTTCTAGATGGAGGAATGAGTGTAAACAAGAGCACAGAGCAGAAGCATTATGGGGGCTGCATCTCCTGGAAAGAGAAAGCAGCCTGTGGGACTGCAGTTTGGGGTTCAGAACCAGAACTAGGGCCTTCAGCATTGCTGTCCCAATGTGCTGAGTGTCATGAGAGCAAAGTGGGCAGGAGAGCTAGCCCTCAGACCTGGGAAAGCAACATGGAAAGCCACCAAAAGGGAGAGGGGGACAACATGGAGAACCAGAGGGGGGTCATGGAGAGCCAGTGAAGGAGGAGGGGGCCATGGAGAGCCAGTGAAGGGGGAGGGCATCATGGAGAGCCA
Source organism: Pipistrellus kuhlii (assembly GCF_014108245.1). NCBI lineage: Eukaryota > Metazoa > Chordata > Mammalia > Chiroptera > Vespertilionidae > Pipistrellus > Pipistrellus kuhlii. Next base: position 10,236,031 of record NW_023425493.1, read on the forward strand.
GTGAAGGGGGAGGGGTCATGGAAAGCCAGTGAAGGGGGGGGGGGGTCATGGAGAACCAGAGGGGGAGTCATGGAGAGCCAGTGAAGGGGGAGGGGTCATGGAGAGCCAGAGAGGAGGAACAGAGTTGGGCTGTAAACACTTAGCAACTGGCTCTTGGGAGGGCCCTCACTTGGAGCATGGTACAAGTCCTCCCACCAGGGCTGCTTTCAAGCTACCAACGTGTTTAACAACCAGGTGGCGAGCGATTCCCTGGAATTCTAACAAGCGGCACTCGCGCTCCGAGCAGGTGTTAGCCAGCTGCAGTTCAGCTCTGGGTCGGGTGGAGGAAAATTGGGGAACGCCAGCAGGTCCTCAGACCACAGACACTGAGCTAGAAACTGGGTCCACCCGGCGACTCCCGAGTCTGCATTTTACCATTTTGGACTGTGGGTTGCACTCAGCTTCATAACGACAGTGCAGCTCTTTGTTTTGGGGGACACCCCCAGACATTACCTTCATGCCCACTCCTCCAGGAGGACACATGTCAGAGTCACTGAGGCTTGACTAAACGGCACCATCAGCAATTGGGAGTCTGGGCTCAAACATCAGTCTGCTCCCTTTCTGCCTCTCCCACCCCGAACAGGTGTTACCCCTGACGCCTGGTTCATTCTAGTTCCGAAAGAATGAAGAGTCCCTCCCTAGCTCCTCCCCATGCCCAGTTTCAAAAGATGCTGCATAGATTTAGGCGATGGTTCTTCCCTGCCTTTGGAAAATGGATGCCAGGGCTGAGCCTCAAGCTCCGTTCCTCTTCTTCCCCAGCTCCTTGTCAGCCCATCACCCACCCCAGCATCACAAACCCAAACCCCTTCCCGCGGGCTCCTCTGGAAGGCACAGCAATCTCATCACCTCCGGGCAATTTGCTCTGGTTCTGCTGCCTCCTCCCGCTTATTAAATTGTGGGATCGCCCCCTCTCGCTGCAGCCACAGGGCTCCCGGGCTGCTTTATTGCTCTGTTGCTCAGAACTGCTGAGCTCAGCCAGAGCTCGCTTCTCCAGGCTTTGCGAGATGGATGTGCTGGCATCGGCCAGCGTGTTCTGAGAGCAGAAACCAGTCCTCTGAGCCCCCAAACCATTCCCTAGCTGGAGGTCCGCTTTCGAATTGTTTTGTCCAGGGGCCCCAAACGTGGCTTATTTCTGCAACAGATCATCGGATGGCTGAAAAGTTTTGCAGCAATGCAACCCTCTCCCTCTTTGTGTACTACATTCGTTTGCCCACCTAATCTCCTTTCTGGGACTATTAGGCAAGCCAGGCTGAAATGCTTTTAAGGGAGTAATTAGCCACAGGTCCGTATTCGCAGGTATGTGCACACAAGCATGCGCACCAGCCGGTGCTGAGCTCAGCAGCCCAGTGGCCTCAAGCCTGCCTGTCACCCTTTAGCAGCTCCCTGGGTCAGTTTCTCCCCATTAAAACTTGCCCCTCTGCTGCTGATCTTCCCTCTTTATTTAGCAAATTCTAACTGGCATCTGATGAAACACAAAAAAATGCAGCGAGGCAGCCAGCAGAGATTGTCAAACTCGATTACCTGCCCAGATCTATCTCGCAGAGGTGCTGATGCAGAAGAGTTTGGCTTAGGTTTTCCCCCCCCCTCTTAGGCCGGCTAGGTTCCTTCAGACCCTCCCATTCTTTACTCTAGACCCCCCAAGTGGCAAATCCATGTCTGATCTAGGGTGGAGCTGACACTTTTCTTCTTTAAAAAATATTTTTGTATTGATTTCAGAGAGGAAAGGAGAGGGAGAGAGAGATAGAAACATCACTGATGACAGAGAATCATTGATTGGCTGCCTCCTACATGCCCCATTTTGGGGGTTGAGCCTGCAACACAGCATGTGCCCTTGACCGGAATTAAACCTGAGATCCTTCAGTCCGCAGGCCAATTCTCTATCCATTAAGCCAATCCAGTTAGGGCTGGAGCTGGCATTTTTCTATCTTTTCTAAGGAGTAAGACCACCTGCCCATCTCTGCTCAAACCCCACTACCCTAAGGAGCCCCCACTCCAACTTCTCTTTTATCCCATTGCACAGTTCCTCTTGCATTTCGGAGCTCAGTGGGGTGGCACCTCCTCCATGAAGCCTTACTAATATGCAAGGCAGGAATACAGGCTTCTCTTGGCTCCTGCAGTGCCAGTCCAGGGGCTACCATACTTGTCCCTTTCTCTAGCAGCACGGTCAGCATGCCAGTTCCCTTTCTGCATGCGAAGTCTGTGTTGTGGGCATGGCTCTTAGTCATCCATTTATCTGCAGCACCTGGTCAAGAATCTCCCATGTGGTAGGTGCCCAATAAAGGTTGAATGAAGATACAAATTAACAGGTGACACACCTTTGTGCTGTCCATACCTTCTAATTCCCCAAACGCTGAGAGCCAGGAGTCAAGGTCTGAAGGAGCACAGCCACCTCTCGCTCACTGTTTCAGGGTCTCTCTCTCTCTCTCTGTTCAGGAGCACGAGCTGCTCCAGCTGATCAAAGCATCTTCCACTAGAAACTTGCCCATTCCTCTGCTTTCCTAAAGTCATCCCCGGATGTTGTAAACACAGAAAAATAAAATCTCCAATGACCATTCTCCACGGAAATGGAAGTTCCCCAAACCCAGAAAGCCTCCAGGCAGGTAGGAGAGATTGTGTGAGGCAGATAACGGTGGGCCTGGGCCGTGTCCAGAGGAGCTGAGCTAAAACAATGGCTTTGCTTTGGCATGCTACAGGATCCCTGGGCTCCTTCTTCTGCCCTGAGCAGGAAGGGGACAGGGGGCCTGGGGTTTTCCCCTCACCTGGAGAACTAGCTGAGGCCTTGGGAGGGAGGGGCCGGAGAGAGGAGACCTTCAACTGGCAGGCTTCGGCCCAGCTCCCCTCCTCTACCGTCTCCAGAGAATGTGGCCACCTCAGGGATGAGGGACCTTCTGCTCCTCGGAACAGGAAAACATCCCGTCACAGCTCCTGGAACTCCGGGACAGGTTCTGATCAATGCTGGCGTGGAGAGGGGCCAGGAGACTGAAGGGAAGGGGGTGTAAGACCCGGACCCCAAGTCTCCTCAGTCACAGCCTCCCTTCACCTTTACCCATTTAACAGATTGAGCACCCACAAGGTGCCGGGAACGTCCCAGCACAGAGAACGTAGGGCTTTCTTTTATTTCAGAAGGTCCATGGCCTAGTGAGAGAGAAAGATGGGGCCTCGGGAACTACAAGATGACTCTGGAGAAGCGGGCCCAGAGCACAGGATGGTATGTGCAGAGTGCGGATGTGATTTCGGGATACAGAGGCCTGGCCAGTGAAGACTAACCCAAAATCAACGTCCGTGCACAGCACTGGCACCGGACAAGTCCACTGAAGAGCTACAGACATGTGGGAGGGAGGGGGCAGTCAAGTCGGCAGGAAGGGGCTTCCATTTGATTTACTGACTTGGATTCAGGGCTTTGGCCCACCTGCTCAGACAGGTGTTCTGTTCCACCTGGTGGGGGTATGCAGGGAGCATGCCTGCTCCTTCCACGTACCCCTAGGGGTTGGGAGGGACTTGCCCTCTCTCAAGGGGCTATATTAACCCCCGAATCACTGGGTGTCTTTTTCCACCTGCCTGTGTCCTGCAGGGTCTGTGTCTAAGAAAGTAGCTCTATGGGGAACAGATGATTGGAAAAGAAATGGTTCCTAATTCTACCCATGGGGCCACTAAGAACACATATGACCCTCTTCTACGTGGCGCATCTGCATGTGCTCGAAAACACCTGTCCTGCTGCTCCCTAGTCACCACTTCTCCAGACTAAACAGCCTTAATCCTTCCTCAGAGGGACACATTTTCAAGCCCACCCACCATTCTGATCACCTTTTTCTCCCTTTCATACTTGTATTGTACCTTGCTTCAAATGTGAAGCCTATACCTGAACATAAGCCATGTGTAATCTAAGCAATACAGAATAGACTAGAAATATCACCTCCCTCGTTTTCTCACTCATATTTCTAATAATACAACCAAAGACAGAATTTTCTCTTTGACAGCCACATTATAACACTGAATCTTGTAAAGCTTACTATAAGCTCAAACCCTAAGTTGTTGTTTTGTTTTTCATTTCTGCTGCTAAACCACATCTTCTCCCCTTATGTTGATGCACTTTCTTCTGGGCCAAAGTGACCACCCAGGAAGTGGCAGAAAAAAATTAGCAGGCCTGCTCCTGGCTTTGGGCCCTTACTGATAAACCTGTAGGGAGAGGCTCTCCTCACTCAACACGTGGAACAGAGCAAGAGGCCGAGAATGAGAGGTGATGAAGGCTCCAGGCTGTTGGCAGCCCAAAGGGCACCCTCCCCCACACTTCCAGGCCACGGGCTCTGAGACTCTGGGAACAAGCTGTGTCCTTCTGTCACACTACCCGTCCTGTTTCACCCCTAAGAGGTCACGATGACCACTCCAAATGGGCTCCTTGGACACCTCGGTTGCTTTTCGTTCTGTGCCCCTCCCCAGGAGAGACAACTGACTGCACAGGAGGACAGTGGGCACCCATGCGAGGCAGGAAATGGAGCTACAAGACTAGAGGAGCGTATAACCAGAATTGAGTCAGGAGGGAGTGGAAGGTAATGACACTAATCTGGTGTTAGGACACTTGGGAGAGTTTGCAGTCTTTTACCTGTTTCCTCAACAGCTAAAGATGTCACAGTCACATATGGCGCTGGAAGTCAGAGCGGAGGGGATGGCAGACCAGAGATCCCCGTGGGGCCCAAAGATCTTCTCACAGCAGAGAATCCTGGCTAGGCTCTTGTTGAGGGGGAGAAGGAATGAGGATGCATACAGGACATCAAACCAACACATGAAGCCCCAGATGAGAGAAAGTGAGCACACACCGTGACATGGCTAGCTCCTGAGTGGAGACGGGAGGCCTGTGCTCCAGCCCAGCCACCTGCCCTGCCCCCTCTACTCCTCTCTGCCCTCACACTCTCCCTCCCACAGGCATGCGGTCCTTGAAAGAGTCTGGGAAATGCCAATGATGTGGGGGAAGGCAGCACATCTAGAGCCTTCGCCTCTTAAGTGACTTTGGAACAAAGAGCCAGATTGAGGGATTGGGGGGGGGGGGGGGGGAGAGAGACAGGAGGCTACCAGCAAAGCCACCCTGCTATGCTCCACCCTCATCCCCCATCCAGACCCACCAGTCCACAGAGCATCCTCCTGGACCTCGGTAAATCAGGCTGAGGGGAAGGTAAATAATAATCACAATAACTCCAGGCAGGTGAGTCTGCCCCGGCTGTGTCGGCTGCGTTATTGTTTCCATTTTCTAAACAAATGTAGAGGTCAAGATGCCCCCTGGATGGCGAAGAATAGGACCAGCAGGACCTCTGATGCCACCCTAGGTGCCATTCCTGCCCTCCCTTTACCCCACGTTTTAGGGCAGCCATCTCTCTAGCAGCCATTCTGCTGCCTCTAGTCCTACCCTGGATCACAGTGAGCTTCTGATCCAGGGCTCCTTCTTTGGGGTTTCCCTTCCAGAGGGTCCTAACCCACCTCCAGGCCTCCCTCCTCTGTCCAGGGCCAACTCAAATGTCGCCTTCTCTGTGGGACCTTCCCTGGACCTCAGGGACAAAGGTTGGCTTAGCCCTTTGGGGAGTATTCAGAGTGTTTTTCTCATGGGCCTGTTTTATATCTGTGCATGTATATGTGTATCTACGTCAGGAGTTCCTAAAGGGTAAAGAGCTCACACACCTGGTACAGAGCTGAGTGAGGTGGAGTGAGGCGTTGAAGGAGAGCGCGTATCACTGAATGAATGAATGGGAAGAGGGATAGGGCTGGACAAAGGTCCAGGGTCTCTAACTCATAAGTATACGTGTATCATCTTACCAGGGACTCTGCTTCTCTCTCTACATTTCTAATTGGAAAAAGGGAGAAAGGCAATTTGGGTCCAGCTGGTAGCACAATTGTGTGCCCTGACAGTTTGGGGAGGAATCCCCAACACTTAAGAAAGCTATCACCCAGAAAATCTCCCTCTCCTCACCCTCCGTGGAGCCGTTTCTTCTTCTGGAAAAAGTGCCGAATGCCCCAGACAAATGTGAGGCCCCCCAGAACCAGGGAAGAGCCCTTAAGAGCAGGTCTGGAGGTCCAGGTAGACTAGAATCATGACCTGCATGAACGTGACCTCCCCTACCTGGAGGAGGGAGGCATCTACCAGGTTCACCTTGAGAACACGTGGGCATCAGGCAAAGATTCAGAAGTGCACTACGTGTGAGGAGGCTTCCATTTCCCTTACCTTCCCGCCACGGGGTGGGGGGTGGGGGGGGGTGGAGCAGGCACGGGAAAGAGGGGGCTGGGGTGGGGGCACAGTTGAGCAACTTGTCCTCACAAAGAGCGGTCTCTTCCCCACCCCAGGAATGGAAGGAAAGCAAGTTGCAAAGTCTCTTGGGTTGCAAAAGCCCCTTGCTTCTCATTGGAGAGCAGCAAGCTCAGTTTGCGCTTCCTATCAAAATTACCAAGAGGTGGGCCTCGGCTCAGACCCTTGGCCTCTTTCTCTGGCAGCCCTCGGATGGGATGGATTCCTGAAGTGCACTGCAGAGAGCTAAGAAACAGGGTCACGGCTGAAAGCTCAAAGAACCATCGATTTCTGCTGCCTACACACGGGCGTGTGTACACACACACACACACACACACACACCCATCGCTTGCTTCTTCCGGCCAGGATAAGATCTCAGCATTCCCTTTTCTTTCCTGCAGGTCTTCCAGAGGCCAAAGCCTCCAGGCCAGCACTCAGATAACCTGCAGACTCCCCAGTGATGCAGCCCTCACCTCCCTTTACTCCCTTTCTGGTGTTCACAGAACAATAAGAAAGAAACATTAGTTTGCAGAGAGGCCTGGCCATTCACGGCCCCCTGGGGTGTGGGTCCTGAGAGGCGGGGCCAGCAGCCCGGGCTCTCTCCCCATTGGCTGGGCCCAGCAGGTAACCCGAAGCTTAGCTGTGAGGTGCATAAATAAAGAGTGAAACTGGTGCCACCTCCTTGAAAGGGGCCAGTCCTTCTTCTTCCCCCTCGCCTTGGAAAAACCAGTTTCTCTCTCTTTCATTGTCTGTTAGCAACTTCTATTCTAAAACATCCATGGAACCCCAACCATATTCCAAACTCTCTTTTCCAGCTACCTTTTAGTCCCCTCTACTCCAACTCACTCTCATATGCCTTCTTACTAACGGGAGAATGGCTTTGGGGACCCTGCACCCCCCACCTTCCCTCAGGAGCCATTTCTGTTCTGCACGGGTCTGCCGCACTGGACACTTTATACAGTAAGTAGTTCTCCTTTCTCATTTCCTGTCCCCAAATCTTAGAAGTGGAAGAACATTCCAAGACTTGGAATTCCTTTTCTTTCTCTCCTGCACATGAGCCTGTGGCCTCCCCTTTGTTTGAGTTATCTTAGGAAAAATCTATTGATTGTTTCCAATCAAGCTCACAGTAGGCCCTGCTGTGCTGAAGGTTCCGGCATTCATACCTACAGGTGAGTCCGACATCTCTGGGTTTGTGGGGCTTTGGGAAAGCTGAGAGGCTACTACCTCTCGGAACCCCTGGGCGGGAAGAGTGGAGGATGGACTGTGGAAAAGGCCACATTCACTAGCAGTTAATCACCACCTTCTTCAAGGCCAAAGTGGCCGACCCCAATGTTCTAATCAAACCTCCAGCTCGCTTGGAGTCGTCTTGCGGATTTCCACTGATCTCAGGCAATAAAGCTCACTGTACTGGGAGCTGGCGAGGAACAGGGGTGCTGAGCAGGGAGGTACCAGGCTGCAGCTCTGTCTGATTCCTGGAGATTTGCACAGCACAAGGAGCTGGGGGTGGGCGGGCTTTTCAGTCCTGGGCTGGAAGGTGTGGCGCTAACAGGAAATCAAGTGCCTGGCTCCCTTCTTTGCTTCTCGTGTCCAAGTTGGTTTCATTAGGAAGCCATCTGGGGCCAGTCCTGAGGCAGTTGGGGGCAGGAAAGCAAATGAGCTTCCTCCATAAGCCAAACACTTGCCTGCTTTGCTTCTTGTGCCCAAACCCTCCTCTGCGAGTGGCCAAGCAAAGGTCATTGGGGCATCACTTTGGCAAAGGCATGATGGACAGAAAAATCTTGAACTCCTAACGAGGGGTCCAGAGTGCTCAGGGCTCCTGTTACAGTAGCCACCAAAGGTCTGCAGGTGAGGGGAGGGCGCTGGGAAAGGGCCTGCTTTGTCGGGGGTCTCTAAATACCATCAGTGCTGCCTATTGTCTGCATTGTCTTTCACAACGTGCTTCACAGACACGTCGCATCCGGAAGTACCCATCCTGCAGGCAGTGGACCCCACGTGAAGGTGAGGCGCTCCGCACACTCCCACCGAGGACCTGGAGAATCTGGTGGGCTGCCTATGGTGGAGGATAAGAGGGGGGTAAGGAGGGTCTGCAGGGAGACACACTGGCCCCTTGGCTTCCAAGTTAGGCTAAAATCCAAAGAGAATGTAGAGAATCCTCCCGTCCCAGAACTCTTTCCTTCCACCATCTCCTGCCACCCTTTATCAGAGCCAAACAGGAGGTCTATAAAATAGGCCAAAGGCAGTGCAGAACTATGTGATGTGGATCATTCACAAGCAGCCCGCACTTCTCTCATGACTGAACTGAGGGTTCATGAGGAAGGCTGAGAGGAGGAGGATGGGCCAGCCTTCTTCCTCTCAGTACTCAGGATGGCGGGGCTCTTCCTCGGCCATAGCCAGGACCCCCAGCCCTTGCTGGGGAGGCTTTTTCAGAGGCCCGATGCCCGGGGCTGGGGAGGCTGGACGGCAGGGGAGGAGCCGCGCTCTGAGCTACTGCCTCCCAGCATCGGGTCAGAACAAGCCCCAGGAAGAAAGTATTCCAAACAACAGGGCGGATCTGCCCTAACTACCCGGTGTGCATGTTGGTGCTGAGAACAGCCTTTTATGGGGTTTGCACTGAGCCGCGGGCATGTCTGAACACAGCGAGGAAGAGGCCCCGCGGCAGCCATACCGCCACTGGTCCGTGGGCACTTCTCTTAGGAGGGCGGGGAGCCTCAGAGCCCGCGTTAGTTCAGTCTCTGAAAGCCGGGCCTCTCCTTCCTCCCCACAGCCCACAGCCCTATGCCTCCAGAAGGTGAGGTGGTACCATTTCCCAGCAGACTTAGGAAAGGATGTGGGGCCACCAGAAACAGTTGTCCTGGGTAAGTCTACTTCCAGGAGCAAGAACGCAGGAGTCTCAGCCTTCTCTAATACCCACCCCCCACCCCAAGAATGGGCCTGGCTCAGGCCGGGGTCCTGGTCCCTCCCGAGCTCCAGCCCCTCCTCCTGATGTCACACTGGCAGACGGGCCTGCAAAGTGCTGTCCACGCTCACTGGACAGTGCATTCTGGAGAGGAGGCCCCGACCCTGCATCCCATCTCCTTGGTGAGTAGGTCCATAGGTGATGGGTCTTTTCCTAAAGTGACTTCCGAACACCTGGCTTCCACGCCGAGCTCAGTCACATCACACACAGGGGGACACGGACAAAGGGGGAAGATGGCCAGCTCCCCAACGAGGTAGCCACAGAGAAGTTCCCCACGGATAGGCCTGGACGGCTCACTCAGGGGTGAGAAGGAGCAGAGTGCCAGTCCCACAGCCCAGCCCGCCACTCAGCACTGTCTGTCCGTCCATGCTGCAGACATAGGGTGCCTGGGTGAGCCTGCTCTCTGCAGCCCGTGGAAGGCAGTGATCCTGGGAGGGCAGAGAGCACCCAGGGTCCCCACATCCCCCACATCTGCCACTCAAAGATCCCGAAGGCCTGCGACCAGGCAGTCACCCTGCGTGTGGAGTCTGGGGATGGCGTGCAGCCCGCCCTCTGAGGAAAAGGCCCCCGGACGATCCATGTGTTTCTCTTGTCCTTCATTCCACCGGAGTCTGTTTCATACCCAACCAGATTTCAGTGGAGTGAAGTTCAGGAGGCATGGAGCTGACGCCACAGCCGCAGCAGCCCCAACAGTGGCAGCCTGGGGAGCTCTGACTTAGAAAAAGAACCCCAGGGAGAGGCGGGAGAGGTGAGGAGACACTGGAGCGAGTGTCCTCTGCAGAGGGGACGGGTGCAGGCGGATGGGGAACCACAGGTAGGAACCGCCTTCTACATGCATGCAACGGGAATGCGTGTTTTCTGTAACTTACAAACATTAAAAAGTCGTCCGTCTACTGGAAAACTGCGTCTGTGCTTCTTGCTGTTGGATGCTGACTCCCTGACCGCAGGGGTAAAAGGGAGGCCTGAGGGGGGACAATCTATCAGCCCTGTCTGTTCTTGGGCTTCCAGGCAGGTGGCTGAAACTTGACTTGCAATCAGCAAGGAGCCCCGCTGCCTCCCACTCCCCACCCCGCAGTGCCAGCAGGACCTGCAGGATGGGGAGGAAAAAACTCCCGGAAGATGTTTTGAAACCCGCTTACATTGTAATAAAGTACATGTACATAAGACTTAAGTGAAGGCAGGTGGCAGAGATTCCAGACGCTGAACAAGTTGTATCTCGGAGGGAGTGGGTGTCAGTTCTGCAAAGATGAACATGCTTGAACATATCTGACACACACACAATGTCAGATCCAACATGAAGCCTTTATCAATCGTAATTGCCTTTCTAGGGGTCTCGTCTCCCCAAGATACATGCTGAACACACCAGGCTCAGTAGAAATCTGGGAGGAAAAACACAAATAATACGTCTCAGCTGTCAGGGCCTGTGATTTGCTTTGATGGATTTTAACACTGATTTCCCTGGCTTTACAAGCCTGTGTGATGATTTTTTATTTTTTTTTTTTAACTCCTCTCGTCTCTCCTTTAGGGAAGGAGAAGGAAGTGGGGAGTGGGTGGTGCAGGGAGGTGGGGGAGGCCCCTAAGTCCTAAGGAAGTCCACAGTGATGGAGGGGGGATGCCCAAGGCTTTCTCTTAATTGCCCTTTCCTTAGGTAAACAGGCTGTCCTCCAAGGAGCCAGTCTGGCTAAGGAAGCAAGCTCTGAACAAAGCCTGGCCCAGCCAAGTCTTCAGAAAAACCGGTTTTCCCCTCCAGAATGTGCCCCAGGCAGCAAAACTCAATAGAGCCCCCTGGCCCGGCAGAGGGTGTTTTCCTTAGGAGCTGCCTATTAAGGAGATCACAGCTTTGTGGAGGCACCACCTGTCACTTGGGTGTCTGAGTCCCTCCCCCAGCCAGTGACCTCTGAGGAGAGGGGCCCCTTCATCCTCCCCCACCTCCTCCCTGGGACTCTGCCCCTGAGGAGTTAAGGGCTCCCAGACTGAAGCCGGAGCCAAGATGTAATAGCATTTCTCTGTCCCTGTCACCCTTGCCCCTTCATTAGGCTCATAACATTAGGATAACAAAGGAGTGAGGAGGACAAGCCACGGGCATTAAAAAAAATGTTTACCCAGCCTGGTCGGTATAGCTCAGTGGTTGAGCATGGACCTATGAACCAGGAAATCACGGTTTGATGACTGGGTTGGGGGCTTGATCCCCAGTGTGGGGCGTGCAGGAGGCAGCCAATCAATGATTCTCATCATTGATATTGTTATCTCTCCCTTCCTCTCTGAAATCAATAAAAATATATTTAAAAAATGGTTACCCATAAAAACGATGCCATGAAGGGGGTTGGGAGTACTTAGGTAACTAACCAGCAAACATCCTCCATACAGGGCTCTGCAGGAGAAGTGTGTGTGTGTGTGTGTGTGTGTGTGTGTGTGTGTGTGTGTGTGTGAGAGAGAGAGAGAGAGAGAGAGAGGGAGAGGGAGAGAAGGGGGGGTGAGGCCTGGCTCAGGTGGGGCTGAGAGTGGGGGGCAGGGGGACCTGGCTCAGGTGGGGCTGGACCCAGCAATGTGACCTGAGGGCTGACTGTCAGAGCCTAGCCAGTACGTGCTGCTGTGACTACACACTGGTGGGCTCCCACCCCGCAAGTCCACTGCAGGTGCCACCTATACAGCAGGCTACTACGTGGCTATATTTCTGGCTCCCGTTCTGGACTGCCCACCACCCACTGCCTCCCGCCCCATTGCAAAGAGAGACAACCCTGAGTGAGGCCCAGAGCAGGCGGCCAGGGAAGCTGGTGTGTGCTGAGCGCTGGAATAAACGGCCCAACCCCCTTCCCCATCCAACCCCCACTGTTTTATGTCTCCTATCTTTATGGCAAAGCATGGCCCGCCAAAACACGGGACTGAGAAAATGATTTCATCAAAATGCTCCTGCAACAACAACCACAAATAAGATCGCCCTGCTTCCTTTACGCATGATCTTTTATTGAGGCGAAAGGCAAATATCATTGAGCCAAACTTGAATAGACAAACATACACAACGGCTGGTAATTTAATATTTTGTGCTAATGGTATACACTGTAGATACAAGCCCAGAGGAGTGAATTACAATCCTATCAATAATACATCGCGTCTGGGCTCCAGGTCCCCACTTCAGGAGAAAATGCGTATTGGCAAAAGGCACTCCGAATATTAAAAGCCATGAATATAATGAGGCTGTGGGTACAGAAGCTAGACACGCTCCTGGGACGGTAGTCCTTTATGAGGGAAACAGCCCACAGTGGAGCTTCTAAAACCGGTGCTCCATTCGAGTCCTCATTCCCCGCAGGCCTCCGGTGGGGCTGCCATCACAGGTGAGGGATAGTCAGGGCACTGGTTTGCCAGGCCACACGGAGCACTGCATCCATCTGGCACCTCGGGTTTGTGGTCAGTGTCTCAGGTCTGTTGGTGGTGACAACAGGACGGACAAGGGTTTGCAGAGAGCCCCAGGGCAGGCAGCAATGTCTGAGAGCAAAGCCACGTGGCTTCAGACACAGCACTCTCACTCTGATCCCGACCCTAGCTTTTCCAGTCGCAGGAGTTTCTTCAGCAGAAAGGAAGAGGGGAGGGAGGACTGAGGGCAGGCAAGGAGCCAACCACCTGCAAAGAACAACATGCCTTCTGGAATTTGAAACGTCCCCAGGTTTTAAAAGTCAGTGGACCCAAGTCCCTTCCACCGGGAGAAGCAGATGACAATCTTAATTGAGGGTGGGGAGGAAGTATTTCTGTCATGGTAATAGTAGCATCATAGGAGAAATAGTTTACTATTTCCAAGACGGCTGGTTAGTGCCCCAACCACACATCGGTTCCTGTCCTTGACCTCCCTAGTTAAGGAGGTACTGAGGAATCAGACAGGCCAGCTAGCTCCATACCTTCCATATGGCTTTGTCTTTCTTTTTTTAAAAAATACATTTATTGGTTTTTCATTTTTATTTTTTTAGAGAGAGAGGAAAGGAGAGGGAGAGTTAGAAACATGAATGAGAAACATCCATCAGCTGTTTCCTGCACGCCCCCTACTGGGGATCCAGACATGTGCTCCAACAGGGAATTGAACTGGGGACCTCTTGGTGCATGGGTCAATGCTCAACCACTGAGCCACACCAGCCATGCCCATACGGCTTTTTCAATCAGATGCTGGACGAGAAATCCATAGAGGATTGGGAGGCTGTCAGGGGCTTTCAGTCAAAAGGAAGGGGATGCACACAGCAGCCCCCACCCCAAGCTCAGTGATGAAAGGGCCTGCCTGCCAGAAAACACTTGTTAGAGGAAATAAAAGCTTTCTAAATTGCAGGGAACTGACCAGGCTTTCTGGAGAAAGACACCTATGCATCAAAGAAAAATAATGCTGAAAAAGTCCTTTTGCCTGGAGGCAAGAAGCAGCATCTGAAAGTGTTGTCACAATCACCACCCCCCCCTTCAATCCTTGCACCCCCCTTTTATTCCTTTTTCCCCTTTCCAAGAAGGTCCTTTTCCTGGCTGCATGTCAGATAGCAGGTCTGGGTGGGACACCTGGTGGGCAGTAGCGGAATTACACCAGTCTTTGGTCTCAGGCCCACTACGCAGGCCTGAGACCTATGTATCCAGAGATCATGCAAAATAACAAGGCAAGCCGCTCCCTGAGGTCTGTGATATCGAAGTAAACTTTAAATATAGTAACAATTGAGTAGACACTGACCTACATTTCTTCTATGTTGAACTGTATATGGGAAGAATTAAGAATTGGTGGCTAAGAATAAATATAAATAGAACCCATAGGTCAACAAATATACACTAATATTTGCAATACAACTCCCTCATTATTTGAAGTTAACCTAAAGACATATTGCAAGTAGATAATATTCCAGAGGACTCACCAAGCTGTAAAGCTAGGAGAAGTTCCCCCCCCCCCCCAACAATAATCTGTAGTTGAGAAATTCTCACCTATGAAGGTAATCAAAGATTGACTGCTCAAGGCTAATACTGATTCCTTATTTGCTGACAGTTTTGGAGTCAGGGTGAAAATGGTTAAGAGGGGACAGGTTAGATCTGGTGCCAATATGATCTGGCCAGCGGACTTTGAGCCAGCCACTTAACCTCTCTAAGACCCAATTTCCTTATCTGACCTGGGGAAATAATGATAATAATTACAAGTACTTACAAAGGACCAGACACTGCTTTGTGAATAATAAGCCACTGAATGCTCCCAATCACTTTATAAGGTCTGACTGATACTCAAGTTTTATGGGTGACAGAACTGACACAAATAGAGGATAAGGGACTTGCCGAAGGTGACATAGTTTGTGAACAGCCAAGATGAGATCCAAACCCAGGCTCTCTCCCTATGGAGTTCACACATGGGACTGTTACTTTATCCTATCTTCTTTTTTAAAGAAATAAACTTTTATTGATTTCAGAGAGGGATAGAGAGATAGAATACCAATGATGAGAGAGAATCATTGATTGGCTGCCTCCTGCACATCCCTAACTCGAGATTGAGCTACAACTGAGACATGTGCCCTGACCAGGGATCAAACCATGACCTACTGGTTCATCTGTCGACGCTCACCACTGAGTCATGCTAGTGGGCTATCTTTTAATGATGGTGTCAGGATAAATAAGATAATATATGTAAAGGGCTTTGCAAGTGCTTAGTAGACTCTAAGTACTCAAAACATATTATTTAGCCCTGGCCAGTGTGGCTCAGTGGGCTCGATTCCCAATCAAGGGCACGTACCCCAGTTGTACGTTCAATCCCCAGCCCCAGTCAGGGCACATGTGGGAGGCAACCAATCCTTGTGTCTCTCTCACATCGATGTTTTTCTCTCTCTCTCTTCCTTTCACTGTCTCTAAGAGTCAATGAAAAATAATATCCTCAGGTAAGGATTAACAACAACAACAACAATATATATATATATATATATATATATATATATATATATATATATATATATATTATTGTAACCTTGTTTTCAAGAAAAAGTATCTTTGAGAAGCTTGTCTAGTATCCACCAGCCAGAAATTAGTAACTATACATACATCTTTGGCAGCCAGCAACTCAGTGTTCAATTTACTGTACAATTTAGTCACAATTATTCTTAGCTTTAGAATAATTATCTCCTCTTCCCATCACCTTCATTTTAGGTGAGTTTTTATTTTTCAGCTTCATATTCAGTACGTGTCATACTCTGGGAGCCTTGAGGACTTTTTTAAAAATAGGCATAGCATAAATCAGAAATAACCATTTTTCCAGGGTAAGTGCCATTTCAAATTTTACTACATTTTTCCAGGGACAGGTGGAAAGTACTTGTGCAAAAGAAATGGATGAAGAGCTAATAAAGAAAAAAAAAATTGCTCCCAAGAAAGTGGAACAATCAAGAGAAATAAATCAAGAAATAGGAAACAGGTTATCAGTGAGGGTGGCTGCTCCCCAGGCAAGAAGCCAGTGTCAGGTGTGAGGAGCAGCTCTGAGGTGAAGCCGTGCTTACTGGTCCCATTAAAGAGCTTGCCAAGGTCAGGGCAGTCCTAACACCAGACATGTCATCCCCAGGCTGGCGCTCACCTGCAAGAGCTTCCAGAGACCAGTGGGGGTAACTGAGCAACTTGGACCCTTGAACCCTGGTTCTCAGCTCACCTCTCCCTCCTAAAGGGCCCAGCTGAGCTCAGGTAAGAGGGCTGGGGTTGGAGACCGCTCCCCTGGCAGCTGCTGGCACTGGGGAACTGAGCCCAGAATCTGGACACAAAACAGGCCAAAGGAGAAACTTTTGCCTTATGACCTTACCCCGTGACCCTTTCCCTTCTATGAAGAAAGAAAGCCTCAGATAGAAAGTGTCTGTTTTAATAACATTACCATGCCAATTACATTTCAACACTATACCACTATGGCGCATTGCATTATAATCCAACGGGTGGTAGCTCACCTCCAAAGCCCACATCACTCCCCTTTGCCCCCAGGAGGCCTGGTTTGTAGCAAAGTTGCTTTATCTACTGCCATTAGGTCCAGATGTCTTCCTTTCTCCCAAACCAGCAATGACAACAACTTCTGCACAACACCCTAAGGGATCTCTATGAAACCTTTCTTGCCACTTGGAGGATAGTTTTCAACATTTCTATAGAATCTATAGATACATAGTATCCTATCTAATAAAAAGAGTAATAAGCAAATTGACTGTCACTCCAACACACAAGATGGCCATCATAAGATGTCCAGCCACAGAGGGCAGTTGGGAGGGACCAGGCCTGTAAGGGAGGGCAGTTAGGAGTGACCACATCATCAGAGAAGGGAAGTCGGGAGCGACCGGACATGCAGGAAAGGCAGTTGAGGGGGACCCAGGCCTGCAGGGGAGGGCAGTTAGGGTTGACCAGGCTGGCAGGGAAGCAGTTAGGCATCAATCAGGCTGGCAGGGGAGAGGTTAGGGGGTGATCAGGCTGGCAGGCAGAAGCAGTTAGGGGCAATCAGGAAGGCGGTCAGGCAAGCAGTTGGGAGCCAGCAGTCCTGGATTGAGAGGGATCCCAGATTGGAGAGAGTGCAGGCTGGGCTGAGGGACACATGCCCCCCATCCACAAATTTCATGCACTGGGCCTCTAGTAGATTCATAAACAGGCAGCGCTTCTTTCACTTTAATGCGCTTACAAGTCACCTGGGAATATTATAAAAATGATTCAGCAGATGTGGGGTGGGGCCCAAGATTCTCAGGTTTAACAAGCTCCCAAATGGTGCTTCTGTGGGATGGGGACCACAGTGAAAGAACTAGAGTGCTGGAGATTCAAAGCCCAGTTACCTCTCCACCACTGGCTCAGTCCCAAAGGTGGCCAGAGCCTGCATCTGCTTGGCTCTGCTCTGCTTCCGCGGGCTTTTCTTCCAAGTCCCTGGTATCTTGACATGAGTGGCCCCAAGGCCAGGAGGGTGGTTTGGGGCTGTCATGGCAGCCCAGGTACTGACATGTGATAAAGAAGTTGGGGTCTTTCCTGGACATGAAAATGGCCCAGGTGACCCCTACTCAGAGAAGTCACTGCAGTTGAGGTGACCCTTACTCAGAGAAGTCACTGCAGTTAAGGATGGTAATAGTATCCCAATGCCTAAACTAAGAGGTAGGTTTCTTAGAAGTGAAAATTCTGTGACCTAGGGACTGACATAAAGCACCTCAGGTATCTTGGCTGGTGACTGTCCATCTGGAACAAGTAGCCATGAGTAGACTCTGGTGGCCAGAACACTCAGAGCTCACCTTAGTGGCCAGCTTTCAAAATGAAGAAAGAGAGAAGTCAAGTAAGTTACCAAAGATCCAGATTCTGGGCCAGGAACCGATCTTGCTCTGTTGCCTGAGTCTACTGTTGTTTGCAACAAGCCACTGTGACATCACACCAAAACCGGTTTGGCTCAGTGGATAGAGCATTGGCCTGCGGACTGAAAGGTCCCAGGTTCGATTCTGGTCAAGGGCATGTACCTTGGTTGAGGGCACATTCCCAGTAGGAAGTGTACAGGAGGCAGCTAATCGATGTTTCTCTCTCATCGATGTTTCTAACTCTCTATCCCTCTCCCTCCCTCTCTATAAAAAAAAATCAATAAAATATATTTTAAAAAAAACTTATTAAAAAAAAAAAAGCCACTGTGACATCACTGTGCTCAGAACCTGAACCTCCTCCTCTCTTGCTGACCTCCTGTGTGGACTTGTTACTAAAACCAAAGACCTCAATTTACTTTTGGTGAAATGGAAACTGTAAAGTTGATTATAATTTTAAAATTAAACATTCAATATAACATATATTTTAAAAGTACACTTATAATGGTTAGGTACTTTTTCAGTGTGTACTGTAGACATGAACACCACTGATAAATGACTATTCCAAGCAGTAACATGTTGAATCACGAAGTCAATGGCTGGGTGGAAAGATCTCAAGGCTGAGGCAGAACAACTCTGGGTTCAAATCCATCCAGTCTGTGTCCTTAGGTAAAACAATAAACCTATGTGTGCTTCAGTTTACAAAAAGTTACAAAGCAAATCATAGTCCCTCCCTCTCCAGGTCATTGTAGGTCCAAAAAGCCGTTGGTGCATGATAAAGCGGAACATGCGTATTTGTAGTGGATGCAGGACGTAGAGAAAATGAAAGACAACCGAACCAGGAAAGCTGAGGCAAGACTGTGAGATCATAGCCCAAAGATGACAAGACCCCAAAGGACCAGTAACTTCTGCAGAGTGGGGCCTAACACCGCAGGGGCCGACAGAAGCAAAGGGCAGAGTGAGCAGATCATCCCTGGGTCCAAGTGGATGTTAGAGGTAGGCGTCGGCCCCGGGAAGACACATTGTGATCGCTAGTCAGAATGAAATAGTGAGTCAGCAGACCGAAAGCACGCAAGGTCAGGATTCAGGAAGATCCCCTGCCCAGAGTCAAGGTGAGACAATGAGCCAGAAAGCCAGGCAGGTGGGCTGGCAAGAAGCGAGCAGCAGGAGGCTGTAGAGGACCGCCTGAGAAGGCACATGGACGTTCTTTAAATTGTCAGCTAAGCCTGAGGCACTGGCAGAGTACCTTTGTCCAGGTGTCAGCAGGGGCAGGTATAGATATGTAAATCCAGTAATGTTAGAGCCTAGTTAAGAATGCAAATAAGCTCCCTTGACCCTATAAAATAACCCTGCTTTGCTGCCTCTCCATCAGAGAGAGAGAGATGGTGCCCACCTAGCGCCCAGCTTGATGAATCTATTTCTGCCTCCATGGTCTCTTACTTATTTCTCTAATTTCTTAATCCCCAGCTCCTCCACTCAGGAACCTGTTGTTTTCCATGATGGACACGGAAAACAGAGAAACAGCCCACCCTGCAGGAGGCTAGGGGTTGATGCTGCTAGAAGGCAGTTCCCACCAAGGCAGGGACAGCTCAAAGCCTGCTGATACAGCCTACAGCTGGGAAGCAACAGCATCTGGCTGGATGGTAAGGAGAATAATGGAGCAGCAACCAACAGCAAGTTCCCACGCGGCGCCATTTCCGCATTCCTGACCTACATTCATTTTGTCAAAAGATGCTTTTCAGAATTGAGTCTTTGTTGAGAAGACACGCACCTAACTCTGATTTAAACAGGCAACGGAGCTGCATTCAAAAAAGGGAGGTTAGCGGGAGCCTGTTTTGCAGCCTCGCTCTCTCTCTACAAGCAAAGTGCCCTGTTTTGTATTCATAGTCTGTGTTCCGGGTAAACTGTCAGCTCCCTCTGCCAGATCTTTATGGATAATTAGAAGGTTGCAAGAAGCAGATGTTATGAAACTATCTGTGACTAGTCCTTAATGGTGGATGACAAGAACTCAGCACCATTTCTTAATCATACAAGACATAGCGAGAGGTGGAAAAAAAAATAGAAGGAGCCCTTGTCAGAACCTGACAAGGTATCAAACGGTTAATCACCGCATTGAACCTGAACATTTCCTTCCTCTGTGATTCAGAACCTGGGTCCCACCTCCCGGAGCTGAAGAATGTGATGAGTTGTGTTTTCTTCCTCTGTAGCTTCATTTCAGGTTTTAATAACTAAAATATGAGCTTCTGCATAAAAAGAGGCATTTTTTTCAGGTTAAAATGGCCCCAATGAGAAAATTTGCATTTTATTAACTATACACACAGTTTTGCTACATCAGACCCTATCCAGCAGGATAAAAGGAAGACATGGTGCTTGGAAAACTGGGCTCTTATCCTATAAATATTGAAGCACAACTACCTTTTTTTTTTTTTTTTTTTTTTAGATCTTGCTCTGTGGAGGGCAATGGATCAGCTTGGCATGCACCATCTTATAAGATTCTCACAGCAACTCTGGGTAAATAGACATCATATTAGCCACAGCTGATAACAAATATAATAATAATAACAGCTACCACTAGTTACTGCAGACTTACTGTGTCCTAACAGTCTACATTGCATCCATCACCTCATCTAATAGTGCGAGTGTTGTAAGTATTTTTGTTGTTGTTGCTAATCCTCACCAGAGGATATTTTTCCATTGATTTTTAGAGAGAGTGGAAGTGAGAAAGAGACACATAGAGAGAAACATCAATGTGAGAGAGACACATATATTGGTTGACGCTTACATGCGCCCTGACCAGAGCCAGGGATCAAGCCTGCAACCAAGGTATGTGCCCTTGACCAGAATTGAACCTGGGAACCCTTCAGTCCACAGCCAATGTTCTATCCACTGAGCCAAACTTGCCAGGATGCCATAAGTATGTTATCTCTATTTAACAAAGGAGGAAGCTATATTTCCAAAAGATTAAATAACATGTCCAAGTAATTATGAGTATAAATTCAGATTCAAATTCTAGTCTCTCTGACTCATTATAGCTTATTTAATCCCTGAGTTACACAACCTTTATCTGGCTGGGTGACTGTTATAGGCTGAGTCGTGTCCCCTGAAATTCATATGTTCAAGTCCTGACCCCCAAAACCTCAGAATATGACTGTATTTGGAGATTGGACCTTTAAAGAAATAATTAAGGTAAAATGTCCTATGGATGGGCTGTAATGCAATATGACTATAAGAAGAGGAGATTGGGACAAAACTAGGCGCAGAGGAAATGTATGTGAAGGCACAGGAGCTGGCTACCTTCAAGCCAAGGAGGGAGGCCTTAAAGAAGTTACCCTGCCAGGAACCTGCTCTTGGAGTTCTGGCCTTCAGTACTGTGAGAAAATACATGTTTGATGTTTAAGCCTCTCAGTCTGTAGTCCTTTGTTATGGCAGCCCTAGCAAATTAATACAGTGTCCTCATTTAAATTCCTGACTTCCATATGTCTCAGTTTCTGGACCTAAAAGTCTAAGGCCCTTCCTAAGTGTAGTGCCCCAGATGTGCTGTCTCTTTAATGTTCTTCACCCTGCTGGATAATTTTAACAGGTGCATTCTACCCATGGCCACACAGGCTATGGGTACGCCTCACTCTTCAGTCTCTCTGACTCTGCCCACCATTTCTCTTGTCCTTCCCTGAGCTACTGGCAAAGTGAAAGGCTCAGGTCAGAAATAGTGGGGAACAACGCTGCGTTGGACATGAGGGGTGAGAGCCAGAGATGCAAGCTCAGTGGGAAACTATGGGTGGGGCTTACCCAACACACCTTCTCAATGACCTATTATAAATTACATGTTTATCCTATCTAATAAAGAGGGAATATGTTAATTGACCGTTACACCCTCACAAAGATGGTGGCGCCCACAGCCAATAAGGAGGGAATATGCTAATTGACTGCCAGACCCTCAAAAATGGCGGCGCCAGTCCCCTCTGCCCTGCCAGGGCAGCAGGCGCACCGCATGGTTGGGCCTGCCCCCAGGCAGGTCTGGCCACTCTGCACCTGCCTCCAGAGTCCCTCAGTTTTTCTCAGCGCCCCCTAGTTGCCCAGGGCTAGCCCGAAGCACAGGCAAGCCTCAAATGGAGGTTGCCCAGACAACACCTAAGGCACAGACAAGTCAACAATGGTGGCTGCCCAGCTGTCCAGGGCTGGCCCACAGTGCAGGTAACCAGGACTGGCCAAGGCTTGTGCTACCAGCAGTGGCAGCAGCAGAGATGTGATGAGGGCATTGCCTTCCCCTAATCACTGAGACACCTCCGCCACTGAGAGCTCCTGGACTGTGAGAGGGGGCAGGTCGGGCTGAGGAATTTTCATGCACCGGCCTCTAGTAATTTATAAAATTTATATTAAACATTATTATGAATTATAGTGTACCAGGCTCTATGCAGAGTGCTGAAATAGAATGCTTAAAACAAAAAAAAGGATCCTTACACTCATGAATATATAGAAGGGTCAAATTAAGAAATGAAGCTATTAAGAAAATAATTACACTATTTATTGAGTATGTAATTTGTCAAATGAGAAAACTAAAACAACTTAGTAATGAGTTTGGTGACCTTTATTCAAAAGAAAACAGCCCTGGCCAGGTAGTTTAGTTGGTTGGAGCATTGTCCCCAAACACCTAGGTTATGGGTTTGATCCCTGGTCAGGGCACTTATACAAGTCAATCAATGAATGCATAAGTGGGTGGAACAGCGGATCTCTCTCTCTCAAATCAATAAGAACAAATTTTTTTTTAAAGAAGTGACTTCCTATTAATTAAAAAAGAATACAATCAATGGATTGAGGTATCAGAGAGCTTCACGAGTGTGGCCAACTCTTCCCCAGGGACTTCGGGCAGGAGAGTTGTGTAGAGCGTTAGAAAAGGCAACGTGGAAACAGGACCTGGCTGGCTAGGAGGTAGGAGGCAAGCAGGTCCCCATTTCTAGGGTGAGGTAAGCTGAAGCTGAGTCTGATTGTGATTGGTGCTGAGCTTCCTACAAGGAGGCCTTTTCAAACTCTGGAGCAGGCTGACACAGATTTAAGTTGGTGACACCGCCCAGCCACTGGGGTGGCCCCCACGTTGTGGGTCCTGATCTATGAATGAACTTGATCAACTTTAAAACGAAAACAGATGCTATGAAGGGAAGGAACGGAATTGGCTCGACCTTCTATAGAGCCCTTTCTTTCCTAAATCAAAAAATGAGGCAAAAAAAAAAAAAAAAATGCAAATACTCCAGGCGGAGGCCGCATACTGAGTTCATGCCTCACAAGCTATAAATTAGTCCTTTTCCTAGAGCTAAGTCTGATGAAGAGAATTAAATGGCTGAGGTAATGGGGAAAACACGGAAGGAGATGCTAGAGAACTGAAGACAAACGTTTGCTACTTCACAGTTTTCGCCTGGGGCTAAGCTCGGCTGTTTCTGGGAGTCCCTTAGCATTTACCAAGTCCCTATTGGGAAAAGAGGAAAACCTTAGATCACCAAGCTCCACAGAAGGAAGAAGAGGAACTTTTAAATAAAAATGGCCCCTTCCTGTGGTGTCAGAAGGCTTTCTTTTAAATTGGGTAAACAGGTACACACCCAAGAATAATTAGACAATGATGAGCTGCAGTAAAAAGCAAATGCATCAACATGGATTGAGAGCCTGCGATGCCAGGCAAGGTGTTAGGTCCTAGGGCTGGAAAGGAGAAAATGACATGGTCCTGTCCTCATTAACCAGGAATTCACCAAGGAGGGAGGAAGAAATTCAGACCCATAAACAGATCCCTGGATGACAATAGGGGGTATGGAACAGTAGAGGGAGGGGCCTTGGAGCCCACAGTATAAAGGTGGATCCGAATGAAGAAAGGTTAATGGGGAAGCCTCCATGGTGATGGCATGAGCAAAGCCCCAAAACACAGGACTAGCCACACAACAAAAACCTCATGGACCTCACAGAAAGTTCTGGAGCTGGATGGCCGTTCAGAGTTATCCTGCTTGAAGTGAGTGGACCGAGCCTTAATACTCCCATGATGATAAGTCACTGCATGTGGGACGCTCCAGAAAGAGGCATGACCTTGGAGAAGGCAGGTTTCCATAGCGGATAACATCCCCCAGAAGAGCTGACAACTGGGGAAACCAGTTCCCTATTCCTGAAAGGGGATCTGGGCAGCATGTCTTGGTAGACTTGCTTGGATCCATTTCTTCACATAAGCTCCAGGAGAAGTTCCGCTAGGGTTCTAGTGAGCACCTCTTTGGGGGAAAACCTGGAAGGAGACCAGTGGAATGATTTGCACAGTCCCCCTCTTCCACTTCCCCCCCACAAACACATACTAGTACACACGCGGCTGGCTTTGGAACGACTACTGACAACATTTATCTGTCCCCTTCTCTGCTGTCACTATAGAGCCCCTCACTTTCAGTGAGTACCTCTGCTGCTTCTCATGGCCTCCGTGGTGGCATGACTTGGACCCTTATTCCCTGGAGTTAGAACGCCTGGCCACCGCTCCCTCCTCGCACCAGGGTTGCTGCACTTGCCCATTTCCTACCTTTGAGAGTTTAGCTAAGCTACTCCACTGCTGCCTCAGCATTCCTTTAGCTAGGTCAGCAGCCTGCGGGAGCCTTCAACGGACACTAGTCCTCTCATTCAAGTGCATACCCGAGACAGCAGCCCGCAGAGCCACAGCAAATGTAAGTCACTGATATTGTAATATTTACATAGCTTCTCCAACAGTTTCCTCTGCCCTCCAGCACCTCTGCTTCGTGTGCCCTTTGGAGAAGACTCCTCTGGGGCTTACCAAAAGCCCCCTCTTGTGCTTACATGGACCGACCTGGCCCCAGGCTGGGAAACCCAAAGCACTCCAGGCCTGAACCTTAATAACGACATGGGTTTAGGTCCTGCCTCTCTTTCTGTCTACAGTCTACACCCTCCTCTGACCTCTTTGTTTGTTCCCCTGCCCCACGAGGTATGCTGTGTACTTTTTCCAGGACCTATGAGAAATGAGCTTTTCTATTTTAATTTCTCTTGTGGTCTTCTATGAGTCACCACCTGGCACCATTTAAGGAAATAAGCAATGGGGGTACAGAACAGGGGAGGGAGGGGCCTTGGAGCCCACAGTATAAAGATGGATGAGGATGAAGAAAAGTTAATTAGGGAAGCCTCTATCTAAGGCGATGGCATTATGAGCAAGGCCCCAAAACACAGGGTTAGCCACACAATGAATTATAACGTGGAAGAAAAGTGGTTAAGCAAGTATCAAGAGATGCCCAAGTGGATCACCCAAATGCCAAACATGTTTCTCCCTGCTTCCAGTGAGTAACGGCAGCCCCGTCTCCTCTGGCCAAAACAGTGACTCCTCTCTTTGCCTGAGATGCCAAGGAAATATGAGTTTCTAGTTCAACGGGATTTCAGCAGGGTTTCCCCTTTAAAACAAAACAAAACAAAACAAAACTGTCCTTACACAGGTAGAGCCCAGAGTTGTGGGGGTGAGCAGCACATGTTCCTTGAGTGACCCATGGACTATGAGTCTATTCTGCAGTCGATTTGCCACCATGTGGCCAGTTGGTTTCTCTGAAGGATGATGCTTCACTGTGAGAGCAGTATTGTGCCCTGTTGCTGGTAGGCTGGTCAGGTGACAGTGACAATAGATAGATCAGCTCTGGGAGACGGTGCTGCGGTGCTCTTGTATAATCCCTGCCAGCATGGCTCTTACATTCATTGGCCCATAGTGCCAATGCAGAGGTGGCCAATGACATAGATCCTGGTGAGGTTTTCCATGTACCCAGTTCTATAGTAACTACTCTATGGGAGAGCACTCTCTGATAGACATAAACGTAAGATATGAAGATCTTTGCATGTTAGGCCCACTTCCATATAGCCATCCTCACGTCTCCAGCCCATACCTTCTTGTCTCCAATCTTCCAATCTTTCCAGTTCCCTCATTAACCAGCAAGCCTGTGAGTCCATAAATGTTCTAACTGTGGGCCATTGTGTTTAAATATAAAGCAGATGACTAGAAGGACTTCCTGTGTTCTTCCCACCACGAAGTTTTCCCCTTGTCACTGTCTTTCAAACCCACCCCTGTATAGTTATAGTTCAACTGCAAAACATACCCTCATACCCTGCCAACTTACCCGTGAACCAACATGAGGCTTCTTTCTCCTTTATTAAGTGGTCATTAGGCACCACATGTGTGGCCACACATGTGAGCTGAGGGAAAGGTCCTGTGCAACAGTGGCAGAGATCATGGGGTCTGGGCAACTTGTTTGCACCCTTTGGTCCTGCTTGGGCTCTATCCCAGGTGTATCCCTTTCATCATAGGAAATCTGGACTCTCCTGACCTTCGATTTGGTGAATCTGCTCAAACCTGGCTCATGAAGAGAAATTCCAGATGCATGGTCATTTAATGTCCATCAAGTGTTCCATCTCTACAGTAACTACTCCATGCGCTGTTTCTCAAAAGGGGTGTCATTCTCTGCTGCAGGTGGCATGGCCCCATCCTAGAATCCCAGGTGCCTGTATTTCGATCTTCTCTCTGGACTTCCCCAAAACCCTCCAGTGCATCATTTACCATCACTGACACCCTGATACCACTGCGTCTAACTGTGTGGCTCAAGCATCAGAACCACTTGTACTACAGCCCAGACTTGCTCTTGGCCTCACTCAAAGCTGATGGTCATTCATGTCACCTGGTATGTGGGTTGTACCGTATTCCCAAGTGTAGAATATATGCCTCCAAAATCCAAAACAGGTATTGTGTTTTCTTTTTTATGAAGGGAGGGGCAAGACACAATACATTATCTTTCACTTTAAAGGAGATATTCCAACATGCTCCCACCCATCAACTCCAGGAGAGTGCACATGTTGTCTTCTTCACATAACCACGCTGGGATCTGGTCTTTTACTCACTAGCAATGATCCAATAAACACTTTTTTAAAAAAATTTATATTGATTTTTAGACAGAGAGGGAGAGAAAGAAATCTATGAGAGCAAAACATTGATCGGCTGCCTCCTGCATGGGGGATTAAGCCCACAGCCCAGGCGTGTGCTCTGGCCAGGAATGGAACCAGCAGTCTTTCCGTGGCCCTGATGGCAACCAACCAACTGAGACACAGCATCCAGGGCAATCCTTCCTTTTAAAAAGGCTTTCGGCCATGGAAATTACAAGCCATGTCTTATAGGAAGAACCACACAGGCCTTCATAGAGGGTCCTCCTATGGCTGTGTCCTCAAGCCCGAAAGGCCAAGCCAGTCTGGAAGATATAGTCCTCTACGGCCTTCACTGCCTTCTCAGCGCCTGGCTTTGTGGGGGATGGCAACGGAGCGTCTGAATCCTCCCCCTCCTCTCATAGCCCCTTGTCCCCTGCACTGTAAATACATTATATATATATATATATATATATATATATATATATATATATATATATATATTAGTGTGTGTGTGTGAGAGAGAGTGAGAGAGAGAGAGAGAGAGAGAGAGAGAGAGAGAGACCACATTCACATAACTTGTATTAGAGTATATCACAATCATTCTATTTTGTGAAAAATTATTGTTGTGAGTCTCTTATTGTGCCTAATTTATAAACCAAACTTTCCCATAGGTATGTACTAGTATATAAGAAAAAAATATAGTAGGGTTTGGCACTCTCTCTGTTTTTAGGCATCCACTGGGGGTCTTGGAACATACTCCCTGCAAATAAGGGGGGACTCCTGGGTTACTCAAGGATAGCAACCAATGTTTCCTTTTGAAGTTACCAGCACTCTCTGCTCATAACCTTATCATCAAGCTTTGAGAGACAGAGCAGTTAAAAACTACTCACAGCAAATGGCCACTGATGAGTCAGAAACCCTTAAAAGCAGTCATCTGGGGCCAGTGTGATGCATATAATTCCCTGGTCAGGCAAGCAGGAGTCACCTCCAGGAAGGCTGGAGATTTTTCCCAGCAGCCAGTGTGCTGTGCAACCAACCACCCCCTTCCCGCAGCACCTGGCTTCCCCTTAATTTACCGGTGACATGTTGCTGCACTTAATTGCATTTGACAATTAGCAACATTTCAACACCTCCTTTAATGGAACAATTAAGAGAGTGCTTGTCTGGATTGCAAGTAAATATATGAGCTGATTTTTCAGAGGAAAATAAAAATTAAAAAAAAGACCAAATATAAAGCCCCATTGGTAATTCTGTTATTGACAGCTTTGGGGTCAGCCCTTCTTCTGCATTTTGCAAGAATTATGTGTCAGCATGCCTTTCCGTGTTTGTTTGTTTGTTTGTTGCTTGGTTTCCTGAATGAGCATTTCTTCACCAGACCGCTCCAGGCTGTTCACCAGCCACAGTGACATTAATTACAAGGAAGAATGGATGCTAAGCAGTTGCTGTTACTCATTTCTCACTCGTGTTGTTGCATTGATTGCCTGGGAAAGCAGATGCCCCAAAGCCACTTCTTCCCACAATCAATGAGGCCTCCCGGGAATGCTGGGAAGAGTCTTTGAACCTTTGTCCTGGTTTTCAGTTCTTTCCAGGTAATAGACCAGGGGAGAAATGTGACCCCTCAAATAATTTAAGTACCTGCTTTTTCTATTACCCACTCCCCACATCAGTAAGAGAGAAAAATCATGCTGCTCTGTTATTATAGACCTTGCCTTAAAGCAACAGTTTACAAATCTCTTGACTCGCAAAATATACAACATTGTCACTGTAGACAAGACCACAAGGTGTGTGCATGTGAAGATTCATCTATAAGAGCTGTGAGGGGCACAGATTAAATATATCATTTACAAAGGTTGATGCATTTTATTTCCCAAAACATTCATTTGGCAGAGCAGATGGCCTAGGACCTCAGTGGTCGGCAAACTCATTAGTCAACAGAGCCAGATATCAACAGTATAACGATTGAAATTTCTTTTGAGAGCAAAACTTTTTAAATTTAAACTTCTTCTAATGCCACTTCTTCAAAATAGACTCGCCCAGGCCATGGTATTTTGTGGAAGAGTCACACACAAGGGGCCAAAGAGCCGCATGTTGCTCGCGAGCCGCAGTTTGCTGACCACGGGCCTAGGTTATAGAAGTGGTGTCTGTCTTAGAAAAAGTCTCAAGAGCCTGACCAACAAACCGGTTGAGGCTTCGCTGTTGCCCAGTACTCACCAAACGCAAGGCTGATTGTACTTTCACAGCCCACAGCCATCCTGGTTCTAGATCCACTGGAGACCTGCTGTCCCTGACAGTGAGCGATCACTACTCTCCCACCACCTGGTCACGTACATTCCTCCTGCCTGCAATGCCCTCCTCTCTGCTTGCCCCAAACCCACCATTCCTCAAGATACAACTCACATGGCTTCACGAAGCAGCCTCTGCCCCCCTTAGCCACTCTTCCAGACCCTCACCACACTGGAATTCTTCTCGGATCTTTCATTATTCATGACATTGTCTTATAAGCAGTTGGACCATTTGATTTTGCCTGAATAGAATGTAAACTCCTGAGGCCAGAAATCATCTATTATTATTATTTAAATTATTTATAAACTCCATAGCACAGTATGTGCTTATTTATAATACCAATAATCCTTACAGCTGTCATGTGTCCTTCAATAGTGTTTTTCTAATTAAATTGTATTGAACATTCAGATATTGTGTCTGAATTTTTAGAAAATCACATTGGTTTGTTTACCCCATTCCATCCCCCAAAATAGTGCCAGTCCAGATGAAAGGCTGGGAAGGGCAGGGAAAGTGCTTCTGCTCCTCCCATTGACATAGAAATCTCCTCAATCAGCTCCGGTTGGTGCAGCAGCCATTCCAGAGGAGCTGGGCATTTGCAACCCAAGCCAGGTCACAATGTGCCCCCGGGGAGAGATGCAATCAGAAGAGCAATGATAACTTTCTGTGAGCTGGGATGAACGACCTCATCTTTTGGGTCATTAGGGCAACCATCTTCCAAAATCTACCACAGATTTATTTTTCTTCTTTCTGTGCTGACACTATTCCTTCTCCCCTTACCCCACACACAGCAAGCAGCATGCACCCAAGGGGCCCTGATTGGAATATCTGAGGATCTAAACAGAAGGTTCACAGGTGCCATCCCTGCCCTGGGTCTGCAGGAAAGGAGGCCACTGGGTCCCAAAAGATAGACTTAGTTTCTTCTGAACATCCTGAGCACTTGCATGTCCACTGCCTCAACTCTCTGTCTCTCTCTCCATCATCTCCCCCATGCGCAAGCGCACGCACGCGCGCGCACACACACACACACACACACACACACACACACGCATGGGGGAACACACTAATACCACATCTTGTTAATTGCGTTACCCTTGCTGGTTATTATTAAGGTCTTGCTTTCAGAACAGAGCGGGAACCAACCACATAATGATCAAGGAGACAAATGGAGCATATCACTGCAGCGACTGTGCAATGATAATGAGTTACATAAATCAAAAGTTCTGTAATTTACCTATCAGACTGAGCAGTGAATAGGGGTGCTGCGTTACTGTGATTGTTTTGTGATAGATTTTTTTAATAACTCTTTTAGCAAGATGTTCTGGAAACGGGGGATTTCTGTCCTAAGGGGAGGCGGCACAGTGCTGTGCAAGGAAAGTGGCAGGCTGTGTCAAGAGACCCGCGAGCTAATTTTAGCTCTTCTCTCCGGGAAGAACCAGCTCCCTTCTCTGGCCTTCAGATTGTTCTGTCAAATAAAAGGGGCTTTGCATCCTTTAAGGGTCCCCTTCTCTCTGAGACTCTGTGTTACCTACTCATCTGCCTTCCCCTTTGCAGGCAGCAGCTTTAATGAAAGTCAGCCAGTCAGTCACCAACTGCAAAAGGGAGTTCTGACTCACTCTGGGTGCACTGCTTCCCTCCGCAGACCTGACACTCATCAAGGATGGTAAAACCCTCTCTTTTTACACCTGGTGAGAGGTTTGCTGTGCGTGGAACTGGGTGGCGTCATCCACGGTAGTTTCCCTGAGTTAGAATGTTTTCGGTGTGGAACCACTTTGCTTATTGGTGACTTGTGAGTGGATACTTAAGAACTTTGGGTAAGAGCTTATATTTTGGATCCATGGGATTAATAATTAATTTTATTCCAATTTCCCAATGGATTAAACTTCAGGAAGTGCAATGTCCCTTGATTCAGACCCAGACTCAAGGAGCAGAAGTCCCACCAAGACTGTTGGTTCAGCCAAAACCAGTTTGGCTCAGTGGATAGAGCATCGGTCTGCGGACTGAAAGGTCCCAGGTTCGATTTCAGTCAGGGGCATGTATGTTGGTTGTGGGCACATCCCTGGTGGGGGGTGTGCAGGAGGCAGCTGGTCGATATATCTCTCTCATCAATGTTTCTAGCTCTCTATCCCTTTCCCTTCCTCTCTGTGAAAAATCAATAAAATATATATTTTTTAAAAGACTCTTGGTTCAGAGAGGAACCTGGGCACAGGGTTCCTTTGAGGGGCTATGACTAGGAGTGTGTGTACACGTGAATGTGTGTGCATATATGCATGCACATATGTGCATGCACTTGTGTATGTGTACAATTGCATATATTTGTATGTGTTTGTATGTTGTCTGTGTGTATGTGTGCTATATGTGTACCTGTGCGTCTGTGTGTGCACACGTGTGTGTATCAGAGTACTTATAAATGTGTGTGTTTATGTATGTACATGTATATGTTGCGTAGCTGGATGAGATGATGGTAACACTAAAAATGGTAAAGATGCCAAAATCTTAGCCCTTCCCCAAACCACTAGCTTCTACCTCCCTCTCAAACCAAGACCTTTCACTCCAGCCACAGGGAGAAAACCACCCCTACGTGGAAGGGGACTCGCCAAGCATGAAGCAAGCTGGCACCAGCTCCTTAGAAAGGAACAGACAAGCACACAAAGGGGAGCTTGGAAGGAGGAGCTGGGTTACGCAGAAAACAATGTTTTATTAAGTTGGTATTAAACTTAAAGTGAACGGTGCTTGGGATACAGAGGCACAGCATATTCCTGAGGCTAATTGGTTTTCCACATCTGCCTCGCTTCCTAATTGGACTAATTACCGTACTGTAGGATCATGCTCCGCGTATTACAAAAAAAGCGAGAAACCTTGATTTACAGTGAGAGGAGCAGCAATTAGAGGGAATTAATTCATAAAGCAACATCTAAATAAATCATATTATGGGAAGACAGCAATGTAATTATTGTGACTGGTGGGTCCCCAATGGGAAAACATCACACTTAAACCTCAAACCAACCTGCTGGCTCCTCCC
This sequence comes from Pipistrellus kuhlii, assembly GCF_014108245.1. NCBI lineage: Eukaryota > Metazoa > Chordata > Mammalia > Chiroptera > Vespertilionidae > Pipistrellus > Pipistrellus kuhlii. The sequence continues at coordinate 10,267,785 of NW_023425493.1, forward strand.
CACGCCAGTGTGGCACCTCCGATTTCGTCAGGTGTGTCCTACCTATTCTTTACGGCCTAATTGAGGTGGCGTGTCAGAAGCAATGTGGCCCGACACTTCTCCTCTCTGGTGGCAGCAGCGAAGCAGCACGTCTCCCCGTCTCGTCTTTGTCCTTTGTCGGAATTAAATATGAGCTCAGCACGACGTGGGTAATGTGTTATGGCTGCGGTCTCAAAACGGGAGCCTTTGCGAACTTAAGTGTCATTACGAATCTCCTCTTGACATGCAGTGGTATTTTGGGGTTGTTGCTAAGAGGGCTTATTAGTAAGAATAGCAAGTTAAATGCTGATGTTTCAATAACTCATCTGTCCTCGTTAGGAAATCACAGCCGAAGGTCCTGCCTGGCTCCGGTGGGTCTGGAGGTCCCTCGGTATTTGCTGCGGCTCCTCCCTTTGATAGCAGGGAGTCTCTTCCTTCATTTTTGTTTGTTTTCTCCTCACTGTCATTCATGGCCTGAGAAGAACTTGTGAACAGCTTCCAGACCTACAGTTTCCCCATTCATAAAACCCAATACATTTTTTTTCTTTATTAAGGTGCCCCCTGCAAGATGCTCTAAGAAAGGTTCCCCTGTGTTTTCGCATCAAGGCATCTGGCGGAAATCATGCTCTTCTGACACTGGGGTACCCAGAAGGGGCTGTTAGTGAACAAGGGCCATTCAGGTTTCTGAATCCAGGCTCGGGCCACCCCAGGGCCTGGCTGCTCTGCTGCCTCGTTAGCTGAGGGGATTGGTGCAGTGGACACCCACTGGGGAACTCTCCCCAAAGAAATGACACTGTCCGCTTCAAAGAAGCTTCCTGCAGACTCTGGACTGGAGCAGAGCAGCCCTCCCCTTCACCACACAGCAGGTCATCCCTCTCTGTTGGTCGCCACCAGCTCACTGACCACCGGGCAAGCCTTTGCTCATCTCTCTCTGCTGGTAGAGCTTTAAGGAGCACTGAGCAGAAAATATTGTAAGAAAATAATCTCCAAAAGTAACCACACACAGAGCGAGCTCTCTGCACTTCCTTCGGAAGGAGACTGACTCCGTGCATGTGAAATCCAGAAGATTTAGCAGGAGTCAGAGCATATCTTTGGAAAAATGGGGCTCACTCCCAAGATTAGAAAAGACTAAATTGCTACGAACAAGTGCTTTTAAAATACGAAAGACTTGGGTTTAGATTTATTTCTCTGATGGTTAAGCTTGGACACACCATTTAAATTCTGCATCTCACTGTTCTCATCCTCCAAATGGGGATACTGGTATCTGCTCCATGAGGTTGTCCTGAGGCTTGAGTAATATACTGTATGTATTTATTAATAGCATCTTCCCTGGCCTGGAGTCTCTCAAAAAATAAAAGTTACCGTTATTATCATCATTATTATTTACTGCCCACATCTAATTCTTATGGTCATTCTTCTGTAACCTCACCAAAAGGTTGTTCATCTCAATTCCTCTGAGAAAAGGAATTTGCTTCCTTCTGAAGCAGCCCATTCCATTTTCAAGCAGGCCCAACTCTCTCGGCTTCAATTCTGAATCTACAGTATGTCAGTTGGTCTGTGTCATTTCAAAATGATTCATTTTGTCCAAATTAATACAGCAACATCATTCCCAGGGAGCTGAGGGAGCTACTTTTCCTGTTAGGACCCGATCTTACATTGGGAGTTTGTCTATAGAGGTTCTCTCTGGGGATGATGGTTCAAACACTGTTCTGAGCAGATTTTTCAAATCCAAAGCAATATCTAGCCTGACCTCATGAGTATAATTCTACCTAGGTCCATAAAAACAATTGCCAACAGAGAGCAGTTCTGTTTAAAAAGAAAGAAAGAAAGCTGAGTTTATTTCTATTTCTCTCTAGGCACTTCCTTAGGATGCAGACCTAAAAGAACAAATTTCCTTGTGAAGTGGAATCATATTTTATGCCACATTCCAACACCCATTTGGATTCTCTGACACTGCGTGGGCCACTGGCTAATATACATAAAAGTTGAATAAATGTGAACGTGTCCACATGAACTGCAATGGCCTCCAACAATACAAGAAGCAGAGAATTTCAAGTCAAAGACTTGGATTTGTCTTTGTCAAACGAAGGGTCCTGTAACACCAGCCAGCTCGCTGGGGTGCAGGACATCTGGGCAGGACTTCAGCAGGTGCTCACACCTGGCCTTCTCCCTATACCTTGTGGAGAAGTAGCCAGCATGCATCTGGATGCATCATGAGGCTGGACCCCAGCTCAGGCACCACCACCTCTATTTGCTCCTTGTTTTGTGGGGTGAACACGGGAGCAGCTTTGTGTGGGAGGATAAACATTTGGGGCTCAAACGTCTAGTAGTCTAAGGTTAGTTGCTGACTCAGAGCAATACCGAGAAAAGCATATGCTCCCTGCCTAGATTATACTTGGGGCCCTCAGGACCTGTGGCAAGCTAAGTTTGGGCATAGCTAACCCCTCTGTGGAGGGGAGATTCCTTGATCCCAGCTAGCTCAGGATCAGGCAACCCAAGCTTCCAGGTTCACTCACTGGACAACCCTCTTTGTTTCCCCAGACTTCCAGCTCTACATCCTAATCTCTGTGTGGTTTCAGGAAAATAGCTTAGACTATGAGTCCTCACTGTCTCATTAGGAAAATGCGACTGATACCCATGCTTATCTCACAAGACTGTGGTGTGACAAGTAAATAAGAGGCTGTGTACAGAAGGCCCCTAGTCAACAGTCAGGATGCCTTGGGTTCTCTGGCTGTTTAGGACAATCCAATGGGAAACATCTTCCCTTTCAGGAACGGGAGCCCCTATCTATTTTCCTTTGATGTTTTATAGTCACATCACATTAAGCTGTGTCAAATCACCTTCATATGATGGAGGAGAATTAACATAATATGTCGTTGGAGGGCATGTTTGCTGCGTGATACACCATAAATTCCTCCATTTAAAAGCAAAGCTTCACAGCCAATTACCTGCTCTTAACAAAAATTGTATCCAATATGAGCCAGAAAGATGAGGGATCGTTTCAGGCAAGCAGAAAGGGATCCATCTCGATTTGTGATGCTTATGCCATGGCTAGGAGGCCTTGCAATCTGTTCCCAGCTAGTGTGGTGAGATAATATCACTCCAAGGAGATGCAATCCAAGAGGGGAAGATTTATTCAACATTTCTCTTCTCTCTCTCTCTTTCTCTCTCTCCCTCCTTCCCTCCCTACCTCCCTACCTCCCCCCTATTTTCCTCTCTCTCTCTCCTATGCAATCAATGGCCATGATTTGAGGAAGCCAGAGCACATGTGGAGGCCTCGCGTGAGTGTTTCAGCCCTCAGTCCCAGTAAAGATCTCAGTTGTCAGTCAGCTTCAACCACTGCACATGGGAGGGGACAAGCGTTCAGAGAATTCCAGCTCCCAGCCTTCAGTTCTTCTGAGACCCCAGACATTGCGGAGTAAAGAAAGGCTCTGCTGAAATGTCTGACCTATGGAATTCAGGAGTATAATAAATGGTTCTTTTATGCCACTAAGTTTTAGGGTAATTTATTATGTATCCATAGCAACTAGAATATCATCTTAATAACAAGCTTAATAATAACAAGGCTTCATAGATTTTTATATTCACTGCTCACTTAATCCCCCATGAGAGACATATTATTACACTCCTAATTTTAGAGAAAGACAAAATTTCCTGATTAAGAGACAGAACTGGCTGATGGTACAGCGAGCTTCTCTGGCTCCAAATCTTATGTTCTTTTCCATTCCCCCTCCCCTGGGTCACAGCGCATTTTGATAAACAGGAGATGGGCTCAGTTAGACCTGTGAGTTTCTAACGCCAGTGTAGCATGCTATGTGCAGTGGCTCTGAGATCACATTGCCCAGGTTTGATCCCTGCCTGTGCCTCCTATGACCTGTATGATCTGAGCAAATAAAGAGATATACCTGAATTTCGTCATCAGTAAAGAATATAGAACGATGCCTAGCACATCAGATATGCTCAATCAATGTTGATCATGATTGTGGATTATACAGTCACTCTTAGAGTCAGGAAAAGGGGCCCCTGCCCTAGGACTTCCAATTTAGGAGGATGTTTTTTGACTCATCTCCAGCCATGACCCTACCCCATTGGGAAAGGAACCAAGAGAGCATGAGTATCCAAGCTTATGTCCTTACCTCAAAAGTGTGCTCTAAGTGAGTCAGGTTAGATTTAGGGGTTTAATAGTCTTCCCAACGTTACCCAGCAGGTAAGAACCAGAGCATGGATGTCAACCTACTCTAAATTCTAACCTCTCATAGAATCATCTATCCTCAGCATTCAGGAATCTGTCCACAGTGTGGAAGAATTTAGGCAGCGTGAACAGAACAAAAACCAGAAAAAAAGGAAGTTAGTTAAGGGAATACACAACTCACTGTAAATGGCAAAGTTTCTTCCCAGAGGACTGCTGGAGGGAGCAATGTATGAACACTGTCGACATAAGAAACATCTAAACCTTTAAGAATTGTTATGAGTTATTTGAGCCAATCTGACTACAATTGCCAAGAAGCAAAATTTTCCATGAATTGAGAAAATGCTCCATAGAATGGCAATTTTGTATCTTATTTTATACATTAGAATCAGAAAGGGTTACAAGAAATCCTTTGGTGATAGATTAGGAAAGCAGGAGAAAGCAAAGAAGGAAAATATCTGAGATTAGATTAAAAGTAAAACAGATAGACACATACTTCTTTTTGATTAGTAGGTATGAAATAGTTAACAATTAAAAGTTACGGCACACAGAGAGGATATGTGGGAGAACAGGGTAACAATGCGGGAGGGAGGGGGGTTCTGTGATCTCATGCTTTGGTGAGAGATTGTGCCCTCAGAGATTTGGAGAAAGGGGGTTACTCTGACATTCCAAAGGCATGTTATTGTAGATGCAAAGACAATAGACAGGCTTAGCTACGGTAAAGAATGACCTTTAATAAAGAAGATAACAGTCTAGGACATGACTACCCACAATGATTCATTTTTAGCTAAGAAATTTTAACTTCAGGCCATCTTATATGGTTACTTTAGATCTCTGAGTTTGTAAGGCTTGCCATGCAGGCCTCCCTGAGCTTGTCAGGTTCAGTATATGGCCCCTTTTTCATTCACAACACTAAGAAGGGACTGTCAAATGTGAAATACCAACCATTGAGTAGAGCAGCTGGACTAAGACTGTAGGTGAGTGTGGGGTATAGATCAGAGTGGAGAATTATCTTGGTGAAGAAATCATATCAGCCTTGGACATTCAACTGAATAATCATCTTCTCTACACATCTTTCCTAATCCTTCAAACAAGTTTAGAATCTATGTCATGAAGCACTTTTCAGCTCTCTTAAAACACCATATTCTGCCTTCCATTACATATGTGGCAGCCTTTTCTACTTTGGGAGATTGCAGACTTCCTAAAGACTGCATCTTATTCATCTGTTTCCCAACTGCTTGGTACTCAGTAGAATCTCAATGTGTCTGTTCAGTTGAGAATTGTCCCTCAAATAAGTCTTCCTGTAGGCAAAGGGAACTGTCCTTGATGGTGATACTGTTAATAACCCGGTTATTATTTAGCAGGAAAGAAGTAAAGGGGAAACTAAATACTATAGGCATACCATTTATACAGTTTGGCCAAGAAATGACAATTAAGATTCTCCAAGTCTGTCTCCCACAGATAATAGGGTTTGAATTGGAGAAAGGCAATTTAGACACATGCCCAATAAGGTCTGAGAAATGTGGGAAGATGCTAACCTGTCATCACACCTAGGAGCAAGTCAGTGGCCAGAATAAGCCTGGCCACTGCAAAGGCATGAAATCTGAGATACTTAACTCCTAAACAAAGAGAGTTCTCTCTCTTGGCTCTTCCCTCTTACTCTTCGCGCCTGACTCCTGGCCTGTGGGGCTCTGGTTCCCTGCATTGGCCCACATAGTTCATGGCCATGTAGAACCCATGCAATGGACTGATGGACTAAATCTAGCTCAATGCTGCATTGGCCTCAACTCCATCATGGAATGGAAACTCTGGTCCCTGGCTTTGTCTTTAGCTCTACTAAAATCCCAGCTGCACCTCGTTCAGGACTGGGTTAAAAGACATGAGACTTGCCGGCACCGGTTTGGCTCAGTGGATAGAGCGTCGGCCTGCGGACTGAAAGATCCCGGGTTCGATTCCAGTCACGGGCATGTACCTTGGTTGCAGGCACATCCTCAGTAGGGGGTATGCAAGAGGCAGCTGATTGATGATTCTCTCTCATCGATGTTTCTAACTCTCTATCCCTCTCTCTTCCTCTCTGTGAAAAATCAATAAAATATATTTTGGGGGAAAAATAAATAAAAGACATGAGACTTTACAACCTGAGTGATTGTTAATAAAAAACATTCATTCTCCTGTGAGAGTCTTGGAAAATTCCTTTTCTAGGTATCATAAGAGCCACCCCACTTCCGCTAGGGAAGGAGAAATCCCATCAACCCAATCCTCCTGCACCAACAGGAAAACTTTAGGTGGCTATATTTAGAAAGATTAAGGGGGATCCTTCTGAAACGAGTGTAATTGGAGAGAAGGAAAGATTATTTCCAGAACATTAGGGGTTGCAGTTATTTGAAAAATCGAAGTCAGTCTTCTCTGTGAACTCAAGGATGGTCCTTGGCATTTAAAAGCAATGCCATTTATTTACAAATTATAATGTTTTCATGCAAATTAACCACTTCAGGACAGTTTCCTGTCCCCCAGATGAGCTAAGAAACATGAGAAAATTGACCAAGGATGCAAAATGCTAAACCAGACCTAAGGCCTATTAAAGCTTCTGTTTAATTATTTCTGTTTCTGAAGTAAGAGGCACGTAGGACCCAGTGAAGTGGCAGGAAGGGTCTGACCCAGAATTTCCATTTCCTGTATGTAGATTTTTAGGTCTGGATGCGGCCAGCAGAGCACACTTGACCTAACAGTGTAGGGAAATTGCAAAGGGCAGCCGCGTGTCCCAGGCCGGACCTGACCCAAAGTTGCAGGAAAATTGTGGTAAATGACTGAACTCCATTGGCCCGCCATTTCTCTGTTAAATAGGGATAACTATTCTGTCCTCTTTATAGGAGGGCTGGTGACAGAATATTAATCTAATGGCTGGCATTCAACGATTTATAATTTATAAAGTGTTTTTGCATCCATTATCTTATTTGACCCTCACAAGACCCTGTGAGGTGGGAATTATCATCATTTGCATTTCCAACAGAAAAACTGGTACTGGTAGAGGTTAAATTGCCCAGGTCACATAATCAATCAGCGATGGAGGCATGCTGCTTCTAACTCCAAATTCCATTAGGCCCTTTTTCCTTCCTCGTAGAAAAATAATAAGAAGTGTAGGGGAGAAATGTTTTTCCTTGCACCCATCTTAAGTTTTCACACCGGAGTCCTATCAAATTGACTGGCAAAAGAGATTAACAAGAGAAAAACACACAGACATTTATTAACAGGTGCACTGCCCATGTACACATGGGAGCATCCATCAATGAGCAATGTGGTGGTTGAGAACAAGCCACCCCAGATGTGCTTCTGTGGTGTGTGCATTATTTGGAACTAATGCCAATTTTAGTTTCAGGCTCAAGAGAAACTTCTGCCCCTCCCTTACCTACCTAGTCAAAAACTGAGTGGACACAACTGTGGTACTACTTGAAAGATGAAAGTGAGTATTATCCCTCCCATTCATCCCTTCTCCTCACCCAGGAGACATCATTCCCACTAACCATCATGCTGCCAGGAATTCTACCATTATTGGTCATTTCTCCAGACCTAGTTATTTTTAATTCCCTTTGTTTAAAGGCTTTCACTCTACCTGTCTCTTTACCTACCCACCCCAACCCACCCCACACACCTGCACACAGAATGAAGTCTCACCTTCTAGCGGAAAATCCTCCATGATCTCAACTCCCTCCTGCTCAGCTCTTGCCTCTTCCCTGCTTCATACCCTGTCTTCCCAGCCCACCAAGGCCCTGGACATCCTTTGAAGAGGCCATGATCTCCTGCATCTTTATGTTTCATTCTCTCTTCCTCATTATCCTATCAAACACCTATTTTTGTTTAAGTTCTTTGCTGCCCTCCCAGTTTACTCTCACTGCGCTTTATCAGTGCTCCCATAGCAACCTGTGCATTTTCTTTTCATAGGACATAATTGTTGGAGCAAATTAACTGGGAGCTCCTTGAAGGGAAAGGTCATTTTTTTGTTCATCTCTGTATTACTTATCTCAATGCCTGGTACTTAGAAGCTATTTGATAAAGTTCCTCTAAGTCAATATTGTTTATCAACACTCTATTATAAACTAGTTTATCAATACCTTTCTTCCATAATAGAAATAGCTTTATCGGCGTGTGTTTTCCTGGCTATTAAAGGAAGGCATTCTTTGTTGTAAACATTTTTCATTATTATAAGGAAATGTAAAGAAAAAAATAAACATCACTAATAATATTACCACCATATATCTTCCCTTTTAACTACTTTTCTATAATAGCAGCTAGCTGAGAAAGGATGGTACCTGCATGTTTATTCAACATGAACAAGGCCGAGAGAAAAGGAGAGACCTGAATCATGGAGCACTGCCCTGGCAAGCCATCTGTGGGCAGAGCACAACTTTATATGTTCCAGATCAGTAGGGACGAGCACAGGGTGACTGGCTGCTGAAGAAAGAGCACCAGAAGAAATGGGACAGCAAAGCTGCGGCAAGAGAATGAAGGCGCAGGCTTCTTTGCTGCCTTCGGAGAGCAGAACCAGCATATGTCGAAAATGTACAGAGACTCAGCCTTTGACTCACTTTAAACAACTCCCTAATAATCATAAGGCTCTTCAAAAACAATATATTGCCTTCTGAGCTAGCAAGCAGCCTGTTTCCAGAGGTGACCAAGGAGCTGCTGATGGCACCAGACTTCAGTGTGTGCCCAATGCTTTGAAAAGTCAACACACAAAATGTCAGAGTTTGGAGTAAGGAAAGGTTTATTGATCGAGAATGCACCAGCTGAGAAAAAGGGAGTCTTAGAAATACCTCAAATCCATCTCGCTTACTGGACTAGGTTAAGAGCTTTGAGTGGGGCAAAAGTATGCAGAGATGCTGACAGGGCAATTTTTAATTGGAGAACCTTAGAACTTGACTATTTATGATAAAGGGACATCAATACCGGATCTTCCTGGACAACAGACTCCTGCTCAACTTAACCCCTTCACACATGTACAGCAACTCCTCCCCATTTCCTAGCTGCCTCTTCAGGACCCCTTTCCACCTTACAGTCGACCTGGACCTCTACATAGAGATGGCCTCCTGGGGCATCAAGATGGTGGTAGAGGGCAACTCATTGGACTTTTGGCTAATGAAGACATTAGGGACAAGTGAGGTGACCCCCTCATGTGACTTGACCATCAGGTGCTTTGTTCCACAGTAAAGATCCTGATCTAGCCTACCTCCTAAAAACTTAAATAGGACGCCTAGTGGTCCTCTCTGTCCAACTGCCTAGCTCCCACTCTACACACTCCTGGTGCTGGGCTTCCCTCGTTTCCCTTTTTTCTCAGTCTCTCCCTAACTGCAGAATTTACTTGCATTGCCCTCCACCCAAAAGTTTTATTTTATTCTTCTCTTTCATATGATACCAAAGTGCAAGTTTAATGTCATCCAAAATAATTACCATGCATGCACATATGTGTATGCACACACATGGACATACACACGTAGACACACACAGGTGCAGGGAGAGTTTGGTCTTCAGAAGCACAGTTGCTAGTAGGGGAAATGTCTGTATTTTATTCAAGAGAAGGTCACCTTCCTGTCCATAAGAGAAATTGACTTCTTCTAATGCAGTAATGAAACAGCCAAAAAAAGTAAGTTGAGTTGTTGATGTTTTTATAAAAAAGGCAGGTTGGACATAAATATTCTGCTACATCCATGGAGGATCAGCCAAAATAGCTTAATGACTGCTGGCTCACAGAAGGCCTGGGGACGCTCCGAGTGTGGTGGGAAGGCAGCAGAAGACAGCACGAAGATGGTAGGAAACACAGATAGAGGGGGTGTTTGGGGTGGGCCCCACTTGACTGTCAACCTCAACACATCTACTCAAACCTCTGCTGCTGCTCCTGTTTCCTGCCTGGGTGGAGTGGCCTGGCAGCTGGGTGGAAAGTCCCAGATAGGCAACTGAGCAGGCTGGCTGGGAGTCTTTAGCAGATACTTCCTTACACGGGATGCTTAAAAGAGCAGAGGAAAAAAGTGAAAGGTAAATGGCAAGGTTGTGTGCTGAAGAGTCTCTTTTCTGAAGCCCATCCTTGAATTCCCAAAGCAGGGCAGCTATGTATGGATGTGTATATTATTCTCTTCAAAAATTAAATTAAATTAAAAATAATACATAGCCAGCCGAAACCGGTTTGGCTCAGTGGTGGAGCGTCGGTCTGCGGACTGAAGGGTCCCGGGTTCGATTCCGGTCAAGGGCATGTACATTGGTTGCGGGCACATCCCCGGTGGGGGTAGGGGGGTGCAAGAGGCAGCTGGTCGATGTTTCTCTCTCATCGACGTTTCTAACTCTCTCTCCCTCTCCCTTCCTCTCTGTAAAAAATCAATAAAATATATTTTTAAAATAATAACAATAAAAATAAAAATAATACATAGCCAAAGAAGCAAATTGAGGCTAAAATGCAGGCCTGCGCCAAGGGCTACATTTACTGAAAGCAGGTATCTCTTCTAAATCCCCTAAAGGTACTGCATGGGTTAACAAAGCCTGCTAAGAAGCAGCTCTGGGATTATGCTGCTCCCATCATTCCAGTCCTATAGTCCACGGGCTGGTTCCCTGCCCTGGACAAAGCTGGAGCAGCAGGATGGAATGCAGCATCATCCTCCCACCATGGCCGGTACTCCCCTCTCTACACACTGGGATTGAAAGCAGCTTGTAAGGGGAAAGCATAAGGTCTAAGGTTTCCAGAAAATTTGTTCAGTTGTTGCCACCCTCCTGTGTGATTGATTCTGAACAAGTCACCTAATCTCCTTGGATCTTTTATTCCTAAAAGGAAATCAATCACAGTCCTACTTTGAAGTTTATTGTGGCAACGAGATAAAATGAATGCCCTGCCTTTCAGTCTTGAGGAACAATCAGAACTATCTCCTTCTTGTTCTCTGCCCACTCCTCACCCCTTGACTTCAAGTGAGGACGGTTTGCTGTATCCATTGTTCTTTAAAATGCTGCAGGGGATTTTATCCAATAAAGTGTCCTTGGGGGCTTACAGTCTCTCTGCATCCTTCATCTATGACGGGTGAAGGAGATGCTTACTACACTTGTTCAAATAACTCCAGAGAGCCGAACGATGAGGCCACCGGTCTGTGCTATCTTCAGCCCCTTGGTCTGCTGCCCTCTGCTCAGGTCATCTTCTCGAGCTGATGGGGAAAGGCTGAAGTCCTCTCAGCAAGTGGGTAGAGGCTACATCAGATACCATTGTCAACATGGTAGGTCCCTTTGACCTTCAACCTGGCATCCCTTGCAGGGCAAAGCCTCTTGTGAGATCATTATTTGCTCCAACCTTCAACTGCCAGCTGGGTGTCCCAGAGCTCTCCATCTGGAAGCCCTTGGGACTGAAGATTTAGTAGCCAACCAGGCACCAGAGCTTCCAATTTATGGTTCAAAGAAAAGAAACCCTATTAATCTGGCACCTTTTATTCTACTGTAAATCCCAGCCATATTTAACTCAGCCATCATCAAGGTTTCCCCCCTATCTGCCAATGGCAGGCCCATAATATAAAGCTTGCCAATTCAAGGAGAAATTAAGATCCCGCTTAGTATTCAAAGGGAGGTCCCTTTCACTAGCTTCCTTTCGAGGTGCCCACTGTGCTCATCATTTACACAGGGAAGAAGAGTATGCCATAATTTAGGGAAACTTTATGGACCATGTGGTTAGAAGAAGAAAAAAAAACCTTCATCTCCTTCCATCAAGTTCAAAGTAAACCTGGACTATCTGTGCTGATGACCTGGTAACAGTCCCTTCCCTCATGAAGCCCAGAGAACAAAATGACTCCCCAAGGCCATGGAGCTCATAAGTAGCAGATCCAGGGACAGGGAAAGGAGGGGGGGGGGGAAAGGAGAAGGCACTTTTCCATATTCTTTCCTATTAAATGCAAATCTTCAAAGTCAGTCTTACTATATCCATTTCAAGAAGGAAGAAACTGAGGCTCTGATCGCCCAGCTAATAGGAGGAAGCCTAGGATTAGACTTCCCAGTTCTAAAGGCAATTCCTTCAGAGCCACCCAGTGTTTTTTTGAGGACATGCTATGTGCCAGGCACTGTCCTGGAACATGGAATATAGATATGAATGTGATAGCTCTGTCTTCCACTCTAGTGGAAAAGACAGAAATAAAGAGATAAATATAAAAAATATCAGAGTAATAAAAATAGGATCATGTGACAGAAAGAGGCAATGACTGACTGAGTAGTCAGGACTGAGGAGGTGACATTTAAGAAGGGATCTGAGGGCAAGAAAGTGCCAGCTCTGGCAAAGGAAAAAGAAAGGGGAATCACTGTCACTGCAAAGGGTCCAATGGGTGGCTGGTTTATGTCTGAAGATCAGGAGGAAGACCAGCATGGGAGAGTATGACATGAGCCCAGGGACTGTAGGCAAAGGCCAAGTTAAAGAGTTTAGATTTTATTCCAAATATAATGAGAAGCCATTGGAGGGTTTTAAGTGGGAAACTGACACCATCTTTCATTAAGAAGAGCCGCTGGCCCCTACAACTTGGATGGGAATGATGAGATGTATTTGTTTTCCTGATTAAGACTTTCTCAAAAAGCCAAGTGGCCAGATTCTCTGTCATGTTATCTGAAAGGACAGCCCCTGCCCTGGTTCCTGAAATCCTTGCCAACGAAGAATTGTTTTGAGACAAAGAAAACAATGAACCTCTTAAAAACAAAAACATGAAGGGCTCAGAACCCACTAAACCTGTGTCAGTCCTGGCACTGCAGAACCAGTTGACCAGATAAATCATTCCAAGTTCATGGGCCTAGGGTAACAAGACCCAGGAGGGCGATGTGCTGATTGGGAAGGGCAAAGGTGAGGAGAAGCCTAGATGATGGGTTCGGCCAAGTGACCCTCAAAATCTAATAGCCTGAGCAGTCAAGTCTGCCTAACTCCCTGAGGCTTTACTCTGGTGTATTTGAAAGCTATTGGAAAGTTGATTAAGTAACTTCCCATCTCTTGATGCAAACTGGCAGCTATAAAGTCAAAGTCTATAGCTCAGCCCTTGGAAGGTGATAGAAGGCAGAGTTGTCCTCCCACCTCTTCCTCTTCTCACATGTTTGCTTAGATGTGATACCTGGAGCACTGGCCCATCTGCCTTAGAACCACATGGAGCACCACTGATTCACTGGCAGAACCAGGGCATGTGAATTTGCAAGAATGGCAGCATTCTGATCCTCGACAACACTCGACTGCTGAGCAACCAACAAGTCACCTTCTGTTGGCTGCTGATCGAACTCCTGGTGGAGGGTGCTTCAAAATATTGCTCATGTCAACTCCTGCTCATAATACTTCAAGCTCTACCCTTCTCAAAACAAAAAATCATCTCATTTGTTTCAAAGCCCTATGAGAAGATAAGGAAGAATAGGCTCATTCACTTTGCAGAGCTGAGGAAATAGAGAGGGAGGTTTAGTGACTTCCCCAAGGTCATGTAGCAGGTAAGGATTAGAGCTAGGATTCGAATCCGGTCTTCTGAGTTCAAACCCTGTGTTGTTTCAACTTATACCAATCACCTGGCCCAGAACAGAGCAGTAACACCCCTTCTTTCCAGCACAGGGAGGAGACTGCCGAGACCAGGCAGAAGAAAAGCTATTTGGAAAGCACCAAGCAGAAAAAGAAACACTGTGCATGAAGGGGACTTCATGGATCTGATTCATCTCAATGATAAGGGACTACCATGGTCCTCAGAGCACAGGAAGACCTAGTTATTGTGCTCTCCCTGAGGCAGGTTTTAAGAAGTTATAAAAGATTGGATTTTTTTTTTAATCTCTTGATGCTTACCCTGTAGATTAATCAGTTTCCAGATCACTCTGGCTCTCCTCTACGCCGACACACTTAAGGGAGGGACTGAAGCTGTTTCTCAATGTGGGGAGAAGGCAAGAGAGAAGATGGGGGTTTGGAGTGGAATTTCTGTTTGTTCCTGAGCCAAGTAAGCTTGTCCCACTCTTGGCCCTTCAGGGAAGGGAGTGAAATTAGTTCTAAGGGGCTTCAAAGAAAAATCACGACTGATTGGCAAGTCTGAATCCTATCCAAATTGGAGTGAGTCACGGGGGATTGTGGTAAAAAAAGAGGAGGTGGCATATTTTTAACCCCTTCTGGATATGTTTTGACCAGCTTAAATCAAAGATCTTCAAATCCTAGAATGGATAAGAATTATATTGGATTTTATGTTAAATGCAAATCCCTAGGCCCATCCCAAAAAAAATTCATTCGGGAGGCCTGGGATGAGGCATCAGAATTTGCCCTATGCCGAGGACCCCCAGATCAATCTATAGGATGGTCCACAAGATCATACCTTGACTGTCTGGACGACATCCAGGGCTAGAATTCCCACAGATTCCCTCCCTAGTAACACTTTACCTGGATAGAGAAAGCTCATTTCAAGTAGGAGCTTAACAACCCCCATAATCCACTGCTCTGTTCCCAGACCATTACTGCACCTCTACATCATGATGAGAAGGAGAAATCTTCTTCCCTATCTCTGACTTCCTTTTTCAGATTCTTTTCTACTCTGGGACACTATCCACCCTTACTCCTTTAGTGCCCTTGTGAAATAGTTGCCCATGGTTTCCAGAATACAGAAGTGAAATGAGGCCAGGAGAAAGCAATGGCCCAGAAAGGTAGACAAGTGCTCCGCAAGGTTAATGATGAGGTTTATGAGAGAGGTAGAAGGCAAGCAGTCCCCGGTGACAGCAGAATCCAGATGTTTCCACTGATAGGAGCTGAAGTAAGCTTGTGTGTGACAAGCAGACAGACTCTAAGGCTATGGAGTTGAACATACCCACACAGACATTGAAGTTGATCAGACAATGATAGGAAATGGCTTGCAGAGGAAGGCTGTAAGCCAGAAGCTAACTACTTCAAGGAAGAGATGGCCATGGCCACCAGCTCAGTAGATGACAGCAAGCCCTGGGTGTCAAAGGAGGAGGGGCTGGGGAAGGAACAAATTTGGACAGTGATGGTTGAAAACAGAAGTAAAAGCCTAAAGAATGTCAACGTGGTCTCCACGCTGTAGCTGGAGGAGGGGCAGTGAATAAGACACAAGGAAAATTAGTAACTTCCCAGGAAAGGGTGCAAAGTAGGTGGCCCTATCAGGAGGAAGCCAAATGTCAGTTAACATAGCATCATGTGATGATTCAGGAATCAGATAGACTTGGGTCTAGTCTGGCTCTGCCAATTTTTAGTTGTGCTATCTGGGGCAAGTCACTTCATCTTCCTTTGGCTCATTTTCTTTATCTGTGAAATGGAGACATAAGCAGTGCTTACGTTATAAGTGTTTGGAAGGCTCTGATAAATTAATTTATGTTGGGCAATTAGCACAGTGCCTGGCACATACTAAGTGCTCAATAAACGTCAGCTAGTATTACTAGTTTGAATTTTAAAAATCAATGCATGGATGGAATAACTTAGAAGAAGGATTTTTGCAGAGGAGGAAACATTTCTTGTGATTTTGACAGAGACTGGGCATACAAGATTATGCTTTCCAGTCTCCTTTACAGTTTGCTTGAATCTTACATAAATTAAAATATTTCTTTGGAGTGTTTTTGTGTATTCTCTAAGAAATTCATTTTAAGCACAAGATAGCAACCAAAGGAAGCATAAGGTTTGAACAAATGCAAAAAGAGGAGCCAGTTCTTTCCTTACAATTGGTAGTAAGCCTGTTTTTTCCCCTCCTTAAAACCCTCTGTGGACAAGGTCGTGTTCTGCAGATCATCATACAAGATCAGAGATAGCTTTTCTTCACCAGGTGATGCAGAATGGGTTTGACTTGGAGCATCACTGATGAGATACAGCAGAACACCAATGACATAAGTTATCGTCTTCATAGAAGATGCTATTGCCATTCCCAGAACACACTTTGAGGTGTTTCTTCTGGCACAGTCATATTCTCACAAAGTTTCTGGATCACTGGTAGGTCCCATTCCTAAGGGATCTGTTAAGTGTGTTGAAAAGCCATAACTAGGGCACAGGGCAAAACTACGGGGAACCCAACACACATCCTTGACCTCATTAGGGCTATGCTGTAATAAGCTGAACACAACCCCATAATCACGTACGTGGAGCCTCTCCAATGGTGAAACTCTATATTCATTTACTTAACCAGTGTTCATTAAGAGTCTTCTTGATGTGAGACAGCATGCTAGGTACTAAAGGTTTGATGATAAACAACTCAGACAAGGTCCTAACTTGCCTGGAAGATAATTATTACAACACACTATAACAGTGAAGCACTAAGGGTGTTAGGATAGGGGAAGTTCTATAGGAATGAATGTAAGGAAATTGTAATTGCAGTATCCTTTCCATTAATGTCTTGTGGATTGAATAACCCTGGACAAGTTTTTTGAATGTGCATGAGTCTCAGTTTTGTCAACTCTACAATGGAATATCGTATTTCTCCCTTAAGGGTCTTAGGGTAATGTATGTGTAACACTTCCTAAAGTGCATATTCTTGCCCAAACATGAGAAAATATTGCTAAGAGATTCCCAGTTTATCTTCCCTTCTGAAGGGCCCATCATATTGAATGGTGAATTTCCTGATGGTTTGAGTTTTACCAAAATCAACAGTGCTAAAGTCCATTTCTGGCTGAGCGCCAGAACACAGGAAACACCAACCAGTGGTCCTATCTGAGGCTCATTCTCAGTGTCAGCTGTTTGCACTCTTTCAGGCTGTGCCTTGAACTCCTTGGCCATCCCCACTTTATCCCTACTCTCCTGTCCCTTTCAGGATGGTTAACAGAGCATCCTGCAACCTTCTTTCTTTTATTACTCAAAAGTGGGATCTGAGCACCAACAGCATCCATGTTTATTGGGTGCTTGTCAAAATGTAGAATCATGGGCCCTAATCTGTGGCTGGTGAATTGGAATCTCAATTTTAGAGAAATTTCCAGCTGATTTAATGTACATTAAAGTTTGGAGAACATTGGCTTAGAATATAAGTTGATTTCTACCCAACTGTGTAATTCTTTCATTCTAAAAATAATAATTCTGCATCTACTATGTGGTCACACTGTGCTAGGTGGAAGAGTTACACTGGTGAACTGCCAGAATAGTAGAATACAATCTATTTGAAATCTTTCTGGAATGAGGCAGGTTATAAACTACTAAGAAGTGGCAATCTGACACATACATGTATTGGCATGGTAGAGTATGAGAACTGCTCTTTAAGGATGACAGAGAGCTGTGAGAATATGGGAAGAGTTAAGTTGGCATGGGCAGTTGAGAAAGACTCCACAAAGGCGGGAATGCTTGGGCTTAACATTGAAGGATGAGTCAGAGCTGGATGGGTGGAGCAGTGAGAGGATAAAATTCCCAGCCAAGGGACAGGATGATGAACGTCAAGGCAAGAAGAGGCCTGTTCTGCTCTTGGCTGCTGGCCCGAGCTCTGCTGTCACCATGGGAAAGCACTCCTCCATTTGGTGCTCTGCCAACAATCACTATGGGGCCTTGAACAAACTGCCACTCCTATCTGGGCCCTATATTCATCTAAAAACGTGTGGGTTGGATTATAAGTTGGCAGTTTTTAAAATGTAGAGTTCTTTCAACCATCAGCCATGGCCAAAGGAATGGAGAGGAAGCGGGGCTCTGGGTAGCCAAGAGAACACGGGTCAAGTGTTAGATTTCTTACCACGGGCTTCCACTTAGCTTTAATAAGGGAGGAACAGGTGATTCCACATATTGAATAAGGGATGATCCCTAAATCTCTAGTAAGTGATAACACTGAATTCTTATCTAGTTCATCCACAACTCTCCGGGTTGAATTTGCAACTTGTGGCCAGAGGCCTCCTTTCACTGTATATATCAGAGCTGTAATTTTTATGCTTTTCTAAAATAGCAGAACTCCTTCCTTACATAAAGTCATATAGGAAAAACACAATATAAAGAAAAGGTCACAGGCATAAATGGATTTCTGGGCAGATAGAATCTTCATTATTTGGCAATATTTTTTTAATTCGGGTCCCCTTGCTGTTATCACTATCCTACCTCATACCCTTTGGTAGACCCCCAGGATTGAGTATAAAAAGCAATGACTCCAAAGGGGTTAGAAGGGGTTTAAGCTAATATGAAGGTTGCTTTCGTTGAGTCCTGCAGCTAGGAAAGGAATGAGTTTCCTAGAGGAAGGTACAGCGAGGGGCTGGAAGCAGCAGCTTAAAGGGAGTTGGAAATGGGAAAAGGGGAAAGGAGAGAAACAACTAAAAGAAACAAACAAACAAACAAACAAACAAAAAACATGAACAGAAAGCTCCTCAACTGGCCAACTAAGTGATCTAAAGGAAGACCATACAAAGCTTTAGTGCCTACTCAGTGCTTTCTTTAAAAGCCATCTTTTAAAAAAAGTTGCCTCGATCCATCTTTCCACATTTGCTTGCTAATATGGGTCAAGTTGTATTCCCTGAAAAAGATATACTGAAGCCCTAACCTCCTGCACCTTATAGCATGCTCTTACTTGGAAATAGGGCAGTTGCAGATGTAATTAGTTAAGATGAGGTCATACTGGAGTAAGATGGGTCCTTAATCCAATATGACAGATCTCCTTATAAAAGAGAGAAGAGAAATAGTGCTGCACAAGGAGAACACAATATATGATAATGAGGCAGAGATGGAAGTGTTGCAGCTGCCAACCAAGGATTGCTGGCCACCACCAGGAGCTCGTTAAGAGGCAAAGAAGAATTCTCCTCTTCCTGCTTCAGAGAGAGACTAGACCTGTTGACACATTTGATCCTGGACTTTTAGCCTTCAGAACTGTGAGGCAATAATTTTCTAGTGTTTTAAGCCACACAGTTGTGGTCCTTTATTAAGGTGGCCCTAGGAAACCATTACACTTGCTCTGGAACTAGCAGCAGTGGATTTTGCTAAAGAAATCATCCCTGATACTCAGCAGATCAGTTGGGCACGGGTATGAGTATGCTCACAAAAGAGTTGCGGGCCTCTGAGCCAGCCTGGCACTCTCTGTCCACTTGGGAATTCCCACTTATTGCTGGCAAAGCAAGCTAATCATACCCTTTCTTTAGAGCCACATAAATGCAATGGAAACTAGAGAGAGCAAATCAGAGTCCAGCTCACCCCAAGTCAGTTTGCCAACCAGAAATCACTCTTAGTCAAATCTGGGCCAACGAGGAAGTATCCCATAAAGAAAGAGATCTTAAGAGTAACAGAGAGGTCAAAGCAAGAAATCCCCAAAAGGATATATAGTGCAGGCATGCTGTGAAATAGACCTGCTGCATGGGTGATCACCCTAGGAATGACCACAATGCCTATATTCCAGGCAGAGGGGGAAGGAAAAAAGATAGGGGAGTGAATGTGTAGAGAGAAGTATGAATGAAGGAGGGAGGGACTATCGAATGACCAACCATCACAAGTTGTCCAGGACTAAGAAGGTTAATGGAACACAAGTTTGAAAACCAAGACAATGCCAGGCAAATAAGGATGAGTTGGTCACACAACATCTGAGTGAAAAAATAAAGGTTCACAAGATGGGTAAAGGGTCCACACCCAGAATATGTCTGCAGAAGTGTCTGGACCAATCCAGGTCAATCCAAACATGGGGCCATTGGCCATCCTCTGGCTTAGCCAGGTGGGCTTCTTATTGGATTCAGGGGAACTGATGCTCAGGATTCACACAGACTCTCTATTTTGACCATGAACTCCTGGGAAGAAAATGGTGGGAGACAGGAGCACCCCCTTCTGCAGTCTGGAAGGCTTTTGCCCAGTCCAGCAATGTCTCCAAGGGGAGGAGACCTTCATACTTAACTTGCCAACAAATCTCATTCTGTAGGACTGGTCCACTGTATCTCTCAGTCCGAGGCTCTGCCCACGGAGATGCCTTTCCTTCGCTTCTTATCTTTCACCTCACCCCCACCACAAGGCATACATGGGATGCTCTCAAGGGTGTGTGGAAAATGTCATTTATCACCTCACTCTATCTAAGCAAGAGAAGTCCTGCTGTTTATGTTTCTGTATTCTCCTAGTTCAGGATGTAACACAGTCATTGGTTTTATTTCCAACCTCCTCCGCTTGAAAACAATTCCTTCACAGCGGAGTCCACACCTTGCTCTTCTTTGACACCCTAGTGCACAGGAAAATGCCTGGCATGCAGGAGTCCCTCCTGCAATATCTGGCAAGTAAGCTAATTAATGAGTGAATAAGTTAGTTAATGTGGATCAGCATGATCTTTCACTTTGAGTCAAGTATCTGTGACCTGGCACTTCCTGGATTTCTGATGCCTCAGTCAGTAGCCCACCTGCATGCAGTTAAAACAAAGGAGAAAGAAGGAAACACAGCAGAGCCCTGCAGCCTCACAGTGAGGCATTGTAGCAGCTTTAAGGGCCAGCCCAGGGTCTGCTGCCAGGGCAGTGACAAGGCTCGGGAAGTGGATACAGACTCCTGTGCACATGGCTCTTCCCTGATGCTCATACTTCTTTCATGCTCACCTGATAACTGGGTTCTATAAGAAGAAAAAAAGAAATTGAGCTAGGGAAAAGACCCCTGCAGACAGAAACTATAAAAGACAAGCAGGATGGTGTAATTGCCTAAGAGAACACTTGGCTTAAATACCCCATGACATTAATCAGATCTTGTCATGAAAGCCCTTGATGATGAGGTAGGGGACTTAGGGTCTAATCTCCATTCTACTGCTGTGTGTCCTCAGCCAGTTGTTTAGCCTCTCTGAGCCTCTATTAGCCCATATCTACCCTCAGCTGATACTCCTTTTGCATGAGGTCCATTGGGTAGACATGTGAAACAATACAATCCAGACATCTTGAACTCTTCTAAAGAGGCCCCCTAGAGAAATTCAAAGGAGAGAATTTCCTCTGCCTTAAACTAACTCCCACGGCTCCAAGGACAGTTATTTTAGAAAACCTGCTGATGAATTAAAGTTTATGAACCTGAAAGCTAATGTACCTTCCTCTGTAAAGAGCAGGGTACTGCTGGGCTGTAGGCTGCGCAGAAACTCAGTCACCCAAGAAGCCCATTAGTAAATAAGGCCTATCCTTTGTAATGTAAGCATCCTACATCTAGAACAGCTCTGTTCAAAATTCTTTTGTTCTGCAATTATATAAAGAAAACACACAAAAAGATAGGCCTAATGTTTCACTGACCTCCTGTGGGCATAAGAAAGAAGTACATTCATCTAAGCCACAGATCTAAGATGTCCTGGCATGAGCTAAAGAAGAACTCCTTACAACTACTTTCCTGATGGAAAATTCATGCTGCGGTAACACGCCCCACACACTATTTTACCTTGCCCCAGGATCCCTCAAGGCCTGACGGAAAGTTCCTCCTGATAATTTAGCTGATACTTCAATCTGTTTTACAGATGCAGACAAGGGCAGAACAGGCAGCAACTGGAGGAACTGATTAAAATGCAGGTTCCCCTGCTCCAATCAGAGATTCTGATTTTGAGTGACTATGGCGGGCCTGGGGATCTGCATTATGCTAAGCAACTGGGCGATTCGGATGCCAATAGCAAGGTTGATGGGTAACAAATCCAAAGGCTGATAAAATGTTGAAAAGGAGACTTCTCCTCCTTTTCAACATTTTACCCAGGGAGGTCGTTCCTAAGACAGAGGAAGGAGAATCTCCTGTAGGCAGGGCCTAGATTCTCTGCTTCCTACACCAGGCCATGTGCCCTCTGGGGTGGAAGCTTGACGCCCCTCCAGCACCTGGGATGCAGCAGAGGAAAGGAGCTCCCTGCCTTGGAAGGCGGTTTCCTATGTGCCAAGGGAGAGAACTGCCGCACTGGCAATGTGACCTCCACTCACAAGGTCAGCGGGAATGATGAAGCAGCCACTCCTGAAAGGGGGAAGCGATTCAGAAATCAGCTGTGCCCATCTCCACCATCTGCTGCGGAGCAAGAGTAATTAAAATGGAAGGGAGACCCGTTGGCAAGTTAATAACAGGGCTAACATTTCAAAGGGTAAGTGGGAAAGGACCCATCATTAATGGGGAAAGAAGGGCAGCCCTTGGGAAACACTCCACTTACAAGGAGGATGGCAGAGTAACAGGGAGAATGGTGAGGGATCTGGAACCCCTGACTCAGTGGGCCTGCAGGGGTGCTCCTGCTCAGGCTGCTTCTTTCTTGTTTTCCTGAAAGCCCCAGGGAGGCTGGTTGGCAAGATCCTCCATATCAAACTATAGGCACCCACCACAGGGATGATGCCCTAGCTGCGAGGGTTCTGGAACTGGAACACTTCAGCCACTGAGTTCTGCTAAGAGGAGGCCAAACAGAGGGGCTCAGTGAATCTTCACACATGTGTCAAACACAAGGCCCGCGGGCCAAATCCGTCCCGCCAGGCCTTGCAATGTGGCCCGCACCGCGCTGTCATCACTGCACTCCGCTGCGTTTCCATCACAATGACAGTTTATGACTGTTCAGTAAACCATTCGGCCCGCGATTTAGGCTGGATTTTAGATTTTGGCCCCTTCTCTGATTGAGTTCGACACCCCTATTCTAACAAGATAGGGTGATGCAGCAGGCGAGGTGAGCATAGACTCCATCCCAGCATGGCACCCCAATGAGCAGGGTCAGGGGTATGCATTTCAATGCTACTGGCTGGGTATTGAGCTGGATGAATGAGGTAGGGTGATGGGAGGGGCCAGAAAGAGCAGCCTACTGCAGGTAATCAACCTGGTCCGTGTGTCCCCTCCCAAAACATGCCCTTAAGTATCTGCAGTGGCTCCCAATGCCACTTTCTACAGGACGAACGCCTTAGCATCTTATGGGGTCTTTTACAACTTGGCCCTACTTTCCAGTCTCACCTTGCTGCGCCTTCCCCAACTCCCCCTTTCCTCCAGTCACACAGAACGTGTCCCCTTCCCCTGAACACCCAGCCTTTGTAAAAACTGTCCCCTCCACTGGGGGGCCCTCCGTTTCATTTCCCTCCAGAGCAATTTCAACATATTTGCCAAGGACCAGTTCACCCGTGTACAGCCCCTTTGCTTTTTGTTCCTCTGGTATATGCATATGGCAATGACAGTAGTTGTTTATCTAGCAATAATGATAATTGGCGTCATTAATTGAATCGTAATTGTGTTCTAAGTATCCAGTATGTTCACATCACATGGAAAGAATCTGTTTATCTGTTTAATAATAATCTAATGATAATATAATACAGATAATGGGCAGCATTAATTGAATGCTAATTGTGTTTGAAGCACTGCGCTAACCGCTGACATATATAATCTGGACACTCGATAAGCCTGCACCGTTATGCCAATGGCAGAGGCAGGACTCAGGCCCAGGGTAGCCTATGCCGGAAGACACGGCTCCTCGGCAACAGGGACTGTGCTTCATTCATTCCCGACCTTCAGGTCATACCAGGCCCTCGAAGAAATATTTGTAAAAGGAGGCAGTAGGGACATTGAGGGGAACTTCACTCGTGTTAACTGCCAACACCAGCAGAATGTTTACAGTCAGCCAGGCACCATGCTTCACATTTTACTTGCCTTCATTTAATTCTTGCCAAAATACCTGGGAGATGGGCACTGTTATTATTAGCATCTATCACAAAACCTGACACATCATGCTAGCCCAAGTAATACATGGTGAACGAGTGCATCTCCATTTTATAGATGTGGTGACTGAGACTTAGAAATAGTATTGGATCCACAGGATAAGACCAGCACAGCTGAGATGGGAAAATACCTGTATCCGTAGTAGAAAGGCTGCCCAGTGGCTGCCTCCTCCTCTCACACTAGTCTGGATGGAGGGCGGTGTCTGAGGTTTGCAATCGGGCACAGGGTGTTCCCTGAGGTGGGCTTCCTCTGTGGTAGCTTTCTAGTCAGACATATGGTGGAAATCAGCCCTGTGCTTCTTAGGAAGCTGAATCCTGGTCTGATCTCTGCTGACAGGCAGAATAACCTCAATGAGTCCCGGAAGCTCTGAGTCCAACCCCTGTATCAGCAAAGCAGATCCGTTTATAGGCTCTGGTGCCAATAGAGAGAGATGGAGTGGGTATAGCGTGAATGGAAAGTGAGGGCCCCTCTGATTAAGATGAGTCCATTGATGTTACAATAATCAGCACGACGGAGGCCTGATAAAGGGCTCCTGTGTGCTCACTGGCAAGACAACTGATGCAAGGAGTCAGCAGCTACCCCACGGCTCCTCCACGGAGAGCTGCCCGGAAGTCCAATTAGCAGCCTTGCACCCCGCCTGGGCCTGGACAGCTCTGGGTCCCTGGAGAGGCTGCCATCATCTTTCTTCCTCGGATTTGATTAGGATCCTAATTGGACATTTCTCCACTCACCTGTGGTGATGAAAGAGCATCACTGTTTCCATCACGCATGGCCCTGGAAGTGAGGCGCGGGCGCCACGCATCGCTTCTCATTGCAATGATGCGGCACCAAAAAGCCATCCTTCATCATGTAAAAAACACTCTCCATGCTGCAGTGTCTCTATTTGTAACAGCCTCTGAGATATTCATGCGATAGATCATCTATTTGCCTGAATCAATATTTCCCTGACACTGGGAAGGCCGCCACTCATCCATCCCATTCTGTTTGATAAAGCCCCTCTGTGTCGCCTTTACTCAGGTTGGTGGGACCACAGGCCCTGCTTGCCCTCCTGATGGAGGATGGCCAGATGAATGATTGCTTTGTAAATTATTATCTTGAGAGCAGAGCCCCCAGAACTCAGTCAAGCCTGTGTGGAGCAGACAGCAAGAAGAATTGCGAAGGTTCATAGAACTTGAGACAGCAAGCTCTTAGTCCAATGTTCTAATTTAACTGAGGAGGCTGAGGGCTACAGTAGTTAAGTAACTTGTCCAAGGTCAGGTGGTTAGGTATAAGTAGACTTTGGATTCCCACCACACATGCTATCTCCCACAGTTGGATTTTTTTCTTTTTTCTTTTCTTTTACAATATTAACTGCCCAGGAAAGCTAGAGAGAGGTAATTACAACTTGAATCTGAGAAAGACAGATTTCAATTCATATTCTCTCTACTCAGCACCTAGCAGATCCCTGCAAGTGAGCTCTAAGGCACCAATAAAACAGTTTCTGCCCTAGAAAAATCCCACCCCCTTTTTTTAAAATATATTTTATTGATTTTTTACAGAGAGGAAGAGAGAGGGATAGAGAGTAAGAAACAACAGTGAGAGAGAAACATCGATCAGCTGCCTCCTGCACACCCCCTACTGAGGATATGCCCACAACCAAGGTACATGGCCTTGACTGGAATCGAACCTGGGACCTTTCAGTCTGCAGGCTGACGCTCTATCCACTGAGCCAAACCAGTTCTGGCCCACCCCTTCTTCTGTAGCTGAAGAAATCCGAGTGACCAAATGCAGTACTCAAAGAAGTCACATAGATGGCCAATGGGTATATGAAAAGATATTCAACATCACTAATCATCAGGAAGGGAATTGCAAATAAAAACCACAATGATAGTACCTGACACCAGTTAGAATGGCTATTATCATAAAGACAAGATATAACAAATGTTGGTAAGGGTGCAGAGAAAATCTTATACACTGTTGGTGAGAATATAAATGGGTACAGCCACTATCAAAACTAGTCTAGAGGTTCCTCAAAAAATAAAAAATAGAAGTAGTATATGATCCAGCAATTCCATTTCCATTCCAAAGAACATGAAATCACTATCTTGAAAAGATATCCCATATTCATGGGAACATTATTTACAATAACCAAGACATGGAAACAACCTAAATGTCCATCAACAGATGACTGGATCAAGAAAATGTGATACACACACATACACACACAAAATGCAATATTATTCAGCTGTAAAAGAGTTAGTATTGTTAAAAGAAGGATAAAAAGAAGGCTATCCTGCCATTTGTAATAATACATATGGACTTGGGGACATTACGTTAAGTGAAATAAACCAAGCATACAGAGAACGATAAATACTGCATGTTAACACTTATATTTTTTTATATGTAGAATATATTTTTTATATGTGGAATCTAAAAAAAAGAAGAAGAAGGTCAAAGTCACAGAAACAGAGTATAGAAGTGGTTGCCAGGGGCTTGGGGTTGAGGGATGGGGGTGGGACAGGAAGAGATTGGTAACAGGATACAAACTTTCACTATAAGGCGAATAAAATCTGAGTATCTAATGAAATACATGGTGACTATAGTTGATAACACTATGTTATATAATTGAAACTTGCTAAGAGATTAGAAGTTAAATGTTTTCACCATAAAAATTAAAAAGATAAATACATGAGGTGTTAATTAACTTGATGGTTGGAACCCTTTCACAATGTTTATGTATATCAAATTACCATTTTATATCCTATAATTTTATTTGCCAATTAGAGGCCAGGTGCATGAAATTTGTGCATGGGGAGGGCAGTCCCTCAGACTGGCCTGCACCCTCTTGCAATCTTGGACCCCTCAGACATCCCTCTTGCAACCTGAGACTGCTGGCTCCTAACCACTCACCTGCCGGCCTGATCACCTGTAACCACTCACCTGCCTGCCTGATCACCCTTAACTGCCTCTGCCTGCCTGCCTCATAGCCCCTAACCACCTCTGCCTTAGCCCCCGCCGCTGTGGCTTCATTAGGAAGGACATCCAGAATGCTATCCATAAGGTCTTTCAGCTGTCCAGCCTAATTAGCATATTATGCTTTTACTTATATATTGATACCTCAAAAAACATGAAAGAAAACCTTGAAAAAAAGTTCAGCCATCCAAGATTATTGCAGATACTGGCCCTTTCCCAGTGCCCACCTTCCTGCTTCCAGTTGGCCACAATTACTCCGTCTTCTGAAACTCAGTATTCACTGATGTTTTTTCTTTGTTTCATTTCCCACATTCTGCTTTCTATACTACTCGTGTTTCCCCGAAAATAAGACATCCTCCAAAAATAAGACCTAGTGCATGGAAAGATAAGACATCCCCTGAAAATAAGACCTAGCGCAACTTTGAGAGAAAAAATTAATATAAGACACTGTCTTATTTTCGGGGAAACAGGGTAGTTATTTGTGTACCATTTTTATCTATTAGGCTAAAGAGCCTCAGGTGTTGTGAAGGTGTAAAATGGGGCAGATTCCAAAGTATTCCTGTAAGATCACTCACACTTGTGTTTTGTTTGTGTTTTTCATGCAGGGAAGGAAACAATGGTATTCTGGCCCGCACAGGAAGTAGTTGTGCCTGACCTGGGTCTGGTCATGGGGAGTGAGCTGCACACATGTCATTCAGCACATTGCGTGTTCATGGGGGTACATGGCTAGTACCGGGTATATCTCTAATTGGGCAAAATCTACTGCAGAGCAGTGACTGAGTTTTACACACTGGGTCTTCCCTGTGGCCCCTGGCCCAGTGCTTACTTAGGCAGGAATTTGAGGAGCATGTGTGAAGTTTTTCCCTTGAACTGGAAGATCTTCTCTAGATCTATTCTAGACCTAGACTCAGTTCAAGACTATAACCCACAGAAGATGATAACCCACAGCAAAGTTGCTGACCACCAAAGACAAAACGGAACTCTCCGAAGTTTTGTTTCTTTCACCAGGAGGTATTTGCCTTTGGACCAACACATGGCCTTGGTTTTGACTTAATAATAACAATGTGTACCCCCCCCCCTCCTGTGACCCCAGGCTGAACCCTGTTCATCCTGGATGAACAGAGAAAGGCTGGCTTTGTTCCTTTGACACTGGGTGCTCCATGAGGTACAGGAAGCTCATACAAATCCTGCACTAAGGCCCAAAACTAGTGAACACTGTGGCCAAACCCAGAGAAAGACGAGCAGAATGGGGAGGAGGCTTGCCTGGCCATAGAATGACAGCACAAAGGCAAAGGAGTGGAGGTGGGAAGGGGTCCCATCTGTCTAAGGCAAAGGGACAAGGAGGCCCTTGCAAATCAGGAGACGCGGCATCTTCTATGGAAACGGGAGCTTGTTCTGAGCAGGGCTGCCGTGGAGCACTCCCTGAAACTTAATTTAACTCTATTTCCCCAGCACAGAGCAAGCAGAGAAGACAGAGCACTCCACGTCCACAGAGTGTGGCCCCAAGCATTCAGTTGCTGTCGTGTGTCCCTGGTGCCTCATTTGCTGATCACTGACGATGAAGTAAAAGTACATACCAATGGTGCATATGCACAAGGCGCAGGAACACACACACACAAGCGCACACTATCTTCCCTGCAGCTGGCACTCATGGGGGCTAGAGCTCTTTTGTTAGATGCAGGAGGCATGGATGAGTTTCCCGCTTGGAGACAAACCAACCCACAGTGCTCTTCTTTTAGGATCAGAAAAGAAAAGAAAAAAACAACGCATTCATGCATCGCCACCTACTGGTGCTCATACTTCACTACAGTCTAGGATCTATTCTAGACAACAGGTAAATAGGTCCAAGGTGGAAAATGCAAACTCGGCCTCACAGGCAAAATGTAAGCTTGGACTTCATCTTGCAAATGTATAACCAAGTGGCCAGCAGCAGCTCATGGAGTCCTGTGTCCTTGTGGCAGCTGTCTCAATGCCCCTGTTCTAGTTCCAGCATTTCGGGTAGCTCCCAGCTATCCGTCCTGTGCTTCCCAGATAAAGGGGACCTTTAGCACAAAGCTTTGGTCCCCTTTAAGATACCCTTCTGGGGATTATCACTTCCAGGTGTTATCACTCACTTTCCCAGATGTTGTCAGACTCAGGATAGGTTCCATGGACCACATGATTTTTGCCTACGACTGATCTACCACATTCATCTCCAGCTTACCCTCCAGGTTCTAGCCTGCCTTCATGGGTAAGCCTGGCTCAAAGGGATTTGAAAACTCTAGTGCTTTTCATTCCCAACTGGACTCTCAGGTGCTGAGCCAGATCTGACTCGCTCAGAATCTATTGGGGTCTTTGTGGCCTGATACTAAGCACTGGTTGTATCAAATCACAACCTCTGAAATAGGCTGAGCGGCTCCAGCTGACTTTTGAAAACCCTGGGAATAGAAATCTGAGTAATCAGTAAAGAAGGAAGGGTCTTCGGGGGAGACTGAGCCACACAGTGTTTATATTCATACCAGGTGGATGGGGTGCCTCTGGCCTCTTCGCCCTGGGCTCAGTAATTCTCTCCTTGGTGTCTCCCAGTAGAAAGTCAGCGGGTCATCATCTCCACTGAAATTTTTGAAGAACAATATCCGGAGAAGTTAAACCATTTGCCTGCGATCACGCAATGGAGCCCAGAGGAGAAAAAGCTAGGGTGTGGGTCTCCCAGCTTCCAGACCTGTGCCCTCCTTCTAAACAGACATCCCTGCTAAATTCCCACTGTGCAGTGACATTTACATGCCAGCATCTATCGGTCCTTCCTGAACAGCAAAACCAATGTCTTTACATTTTTTCACATAACTATTAGCTCTAGTACAGTCTTTGGCCTTAATAAGTGCTCCATAGTTGTTTGAATGTCCGTGTATCAAATGTTAAGGTGATGATAATTAATGCTTACTTAATGCTTAGTTACAAGGCGCTTTCAGCCATGATGCCACATTTAATTAATTCTCACAACAACCCTGAGAGGTGGGCATGGCGATGCTCCCAATTCCTTCTAGAGAGTGAGCGTCCGGGGACCAGGCTGCTTCGTATGGGCCCCAGTGTGGCTCAGCTCAGAGAAAGAGGACTTCCGAAACTGAAGTGTGTCTTCTGCAGATGAAGACACAGGGTTTGAGGGTTTGTCATTTGCACCGGATCACCCCACCCGTCGCTCTGTCACAGCCCAGCCATAGCTCCGCATTCTCTATGCTTGGGTTCCGCCATCACTGGCTTTTCTTTCTTCCTGGTAACGAAGCTAAACCTGGTGGGTTAATGAATCCTCCTCGATGCTGGCCGGCAGTCATAGGACCAAGAAGAAAGCCTCTCTCGTCCTGGGCTCCCAAGGGTGCCTGGTGGGGGCCCAGGAGGAGGCAGAACACAGCCTTCAGTCTGTTAATTGCTCAAGAGCAAATCATCTGTCAGCAGGAAACAGGAGAAAGACGCCACTGAATTCAGAGTCAGAACAATAAATAACAGTCAGCACTACACCCTTGAGAAAAATAAAGTTGCCGGCATTCTGCTTCTCAGGGAAAACAAAAATAAATGCTCAGTATTTCTTCAGACCTGTGGACTGCTGCGTGATGGGGAAGAAATACTGCAGCCTATTCAGACTGGGTGACTATTACTAATGCAGGACCTACTAACCCTTATGCCACCCTCAACACCCCTGGCCCAGGGAGACAGAGGCAGGCAGCTAGGAAATGATCGTGCAAAGGAGAAAATTCATTTCCTAATAGGAAATCCCAGGGGAGAGAGACAGGGAGACATTCTGCAGTCATCTCACTTCACACTAGTCTCCCTGCTTCCATGCCTGTGCTCTGAAATCCACCCTAAATAGTTCCCCAGAGAGAAAGGTACACCCCTTTCTCCAAGATCTGGCCCCCCTCCAGCTCTGCAGCCACACACCTCTGCCTTCAGCAGCACCAAATGGCTCGTGGTGCCACACTCAGGACACTGCTCCTCCTGAGCCTCTGTCTCTTCTCTCCTCTCCATCAGTGGAAGCCTTCTCAGTCCTTGAGAGCCATTTCATCTACTGCAGAGGTCGGCAAACGGCGACTCTCGAGCCACATGCAGCACTTTGGCCCCTTGAGTGTGGCTCTTCCACAAAATACCATGGCTTGGGCGAGTCTATTTTGAAAAAGTGGCGTTAGAAGAAGTTTAAAGATGTGGCTCTCAAAAAAAATTTCAATCATTGTACTGTTGATACTTGGCTCTGTTGACTAATGAGTTTGCCGACCGCTGATCTACTGTCACAGGTGTCCCACTTCCAGCCTGGACCAGAGTCTCTGTGACACCCTACATTAGGGGTGTCGAACTCAATCAGAGAAGGGGACAAAATCTAAAATCCAGCCTATATCGCGGGCCGAATGGTTTACTGAACAGTCATAAACTGTCATTGTGATGGAAACGCAGCGGAGTGCAGTGATGACAGCGCAGTGCGGGCCACATTGCAAGGCCTGGCGGGACGGATTTGGCCCGCGGGCCTTGTGTTTGACACATGTGCCCTACATCATACAAAACTGACAGTCCAGTGCTGAGCCAGATAGCCCGGGTTGGGGTCTAATCTCTGTGTATTTATTGCTTGTGTGATCTTGGAAGGAGTTTCTTAACTGTTGGGTACCTCTAACCCTCACTTCTAAAATGAAATGGAGATGATAACAGTTCCTACCTTTAAAGCCGTGTGAGGATTGGAGTACTTAATACATGTAAATGACTGAGAGCGGTGCTCACTAAGAGCTATTATAGCCACTTATTATATTTCCCTGTAATTGTTGTCAAGTCTATCTTCATCTCTAAGCTGTGAGCTTAATGAGGGAACAGTCTATTACTCATCTATGCCTCTATGCTGAGCACTAAGTGTAGCGCTCCCAAATATTTGCTTCTCTCTTCCCTCCCCATTGCCCACGAATTGCAGCGCTTTCTACCTTAGGGAACAGCCGTTTCCCTGCCCATCAGCATCCCACGCGATCACATGACTTGTGTTGGCCAATGAGATGTAGGCAGAAGTGACAGTGGGCCAGTTCCCAAAAGAAGCTTCAAGAGGCATCGCATCATTTCACCAGCTCCCTTCCCCCTCTGCCATGAGAACAGCATGTCCCAGAGAGAGATTGCTCCCTTATCCTGGATCCCAAAAGCCAAAACACTCCCTGGAACAGGAGCACAACCACTGCTGACCTGCAGCCGGCATAGCATGAAGGAGAAATAAGTATTTGGTTGTTAGCCACTGAGATTTGGGGCTTGTTTCTTCCCACATTATAACCTAGAGGGAGCCGATTATATACCCACTAAAGGCTTGCTAAATAATTGGATGCATTGATAAAAATGAGAAGGAATTGAAGTGTGCCATGTGCAATTCCTGCTTGGAAGAAGGCTGGGTATGTACACCACCAAATCCACTCATTTAAATATGTGCTTTCAAAGCAGTGAGTGTGTTTGCTCATATTAAGAAGGAACATAATTCTTTCTGAATGAAAAATGAGGCAGCGTTACTGTTGTCACCCAGACACATTCAGAATGCCTATCCCTAGCCCAAGCGAAAGGGTAGGTGACAGTGAGAAGAGAGCATTCCTGGGGCAGCTACTATGCTGTGAGCACTTGACCTTGGCCAGCCCAGCAGAGCCTCTCAGCAATCTTAGCAACCAAATGCATTTCCAGATGTGCAGGTGAGGCTCAGAAACCACGTGAAGTTCACCAGAGACAACAAGAAATGGTCCAGATGTAAGCCCAGACCTGTCTGAGTACAAATCCCATTATCTCGCCACTAAAGGACACTAAAGAAAGTATATGAAGATAACCCTGGAAAGAAAGCCTGGCCAGCCGAAACCAGTTTGGCTCAGTGGATAGAGTGTCAGCCTGTGGACTGAAAGGTCCCAGGTTCGATTCCGGTCAAGGGCATGTACCTTGGTTGCGGGCACATCCCCAATGGGGAGTGTGCAAGAGGTAGCTGATCAATGATTCTCTCTCATCCATGTTTCTAACTCTCTATCCCTCTCTCTTCCTCTCTGTAAAAAATCAATAAAATATATATATATTTTTTTTTTTTTAAAAAGAGAAAGAAAGCAAGCCTGGCCAGCAATGACACTTCTCCTATGCCACCTAACACTCTTCATTTTCCTTTGTCACATGGCCAACATTTTAAAAGAGATCCAAGTGAAATAATTTGAAAATGCAATCTCACTGAAGGGCACATGCAGACTATCAGTCTTTTACCTCAGCAAATGGATTTGTTTAATCAGATTGTTTCCTTATCACAAAATTAAAATCTGTTCAGGGAAAGAGAAAACGCTAGTGTGGGTGCAATAGGGAAGAGAGACAGAGAAAATAGTAATTTCCATCAAGGGCTTCAAACGTACACACCCCACTGGGCCAACCAGGTCAGATAATAAATGAAGAAGGCTGAGTGGGGTGTTGGCAAAGCCAGCGCCCACGTGCCTGGTAGAGAGGGGACAGCAGCTGGGCCGTTACACGCAGCTGCTACCATTCAGAATTGCCAGGCTAAAGCTGGACCTCCAAACATTGAAATGTTGGCAGAAAATTCAAGATGCTTGTCTATATATTGTATATTCCAACCCTCCTCCAAAAACTGTCACATGGGTTCTGACTTTTGTGTCACCTGTTTGTGATGCACAGGACATCTGAGGGAATTGCAGGTTTGGGGAGGGGGGTTACGCTTGGAGGGGGGGAAAGGGGGAGCTATTGTGAGAGCAAAGGCAGGAGGATGGTGCAGGGCTGGCGGAGAAGCTAAGTGAGATGTCCCAGCAAACAAACTTCTCCAAATACAATAGGTTTGGGCTAACTCAGTACTTCTCCATTCCAACACTGCCAAGTAAAAGGAAACTGACAAGAGAAAGCCATTTGTCCCCAAATAAACTTGATTACTCTGCGAAGTATCTTTACTGGATTTCATTTGATCTCAGTCCTTCTCAATTCAACAGTGCAGTCAGCCAACTTAACCTTTTAAAAGGAGCTTTATTGATGGCATGCATTTCTCAAAAAAAAAAAGAAGAAGAATTAAATTGCTTTGTTTAGCAATCTTAATTATCTGAAATAATTAACTCCAGTCAATTCTCCAAAAAGAGCTCCCCAGAGAAATCAGTGTTTGGGGAAAGGTAAAGGAAGGGGGTGAGGAGCACAGTGGCAATCTTGGGATAAAAGCAAGCATTTGGCAAGTTATTTGGAGACATATAATTAACCCCAAGAGTGGGACTGACAATCAAAGCCACTTCCTTAGTGCTTAATTATTAAAGCAAATAAAGAGAGTAAATATTCAGGGAGCTAGTCTATTGGATTCTAGAAAATAGAAGCCAATTTGCACCAAAGTACTCAATAAACCCCAAACACACAGGCAGGGGTGTGTGTGTGTGTGTGTGTGTGTGTGTGTGTGTGTGTGTGTTCGTGCGCATGCTCCCTTGTTTTTGTTCCTGAAGACCTTTGCTTACTCTTCCATCTCTCTCTGCCTAGAAACTCTTACCAGCCCTTTAGGGAGTCTCCCATGACCCACCTTTCTTCCCAGAGGACATTGTTCTCTCCCTTGTGCTTCCATAACCTATTGCACAGAACAGTCATCCCATGTGTATTCAGTATGTGCTCATCTGTCCCACTAGATTGTAAACTTGCAAAACCCCAGCAAGTGCTTATCCACCTCTGCATCCTCAGTGCCTGGTGTATTTGGAACAGTGCAGGTGCTTGTTAAGTGAGCGTTGAATGAATCTATAGACCAACAGCTTTTGGTGCAAAATCTGGTCCATAGTAAAAGCTCAATAAATGTTTCGTCTTTTCTTCTTTCTCTCCTCCTCCTTCCTTTCTCCTTCCTTCCTTCTTGCCTTCCTTCCTGTTTTTATTTCACTTTAGTCTCCACAGTTAAAGGTATTGATTCCAGAGCTCCTGGGCCCAAATGGCAGTTTTCTCCTGTGAGGTCATCATTTTGACTCATGATTGATTTCTAACAAGTCAATGCAGATCGGTGGAGAGGCTGAAAAACTCCAGGCAGAGTGAGGGGTGGCATTGGATACCTCCATCCAGAACCCCTTTGGGAGGGAATAATCTCAGTTTGAAGCTACTACTCTTAGGCTTGCAGTGTATGAAACTGCTGGC
Source organism: Pipistrellus kuhlii (assembly GCF_014108245.1). Taxonomy (NCBI): domain Eukaryota; kingdom Metazoa; phylum Chordata; class Mammalia; order Chiroptera; family Vespertilionidae; genus Pipistrellus; species Pipistrellus kuhlii. The sequence continues at coordinate 10,302,578 of NW_023425493.1, forward strand.
ACCACTAGAAGACATGGGAGAAGCCTTGGAGGGAAGGGTAGGCAGGAAGGGGAGAAGAAAACCCAGTGACATTCAAGCTGCCCTCTGATGTAACTCAGGGTGATTTGTCAAAACCAACTGTATGTCTGCCTTGAGGACTATATGAATCCTGGGGAATCTGCAGAATTTGATTTAGATATTTGCCCCTGAACCTGGAGCTGAATCTTGAAGGCTCAATAAGAATTAACTGGGTGAAGAAAGTGAAAAGTTCTTTCAAAGGGAAGGATCAGCATAAACATAGGCACAAGGGTGGAACATCATGGTGGGAATGGGAATCCATGTCGGGCTATTTGGTTTTCTTCACACTAGTGCTACTGGCAAGAAGACCTGTCCATTGTCTTTGTACAAAGGTTAACATATCTTTGAAACTTAGACATAATCCCCCTTTCCAGACTCCTCAGAGGTATAATCACCCTCAAGAGAGCAGGTAATTTTGATAACTGCCCTATAAACCAATCATAATCCACCCACCCTTGCTTTCTCCCACCTTCATGCAATCTTCCTTATGTGTTCCAGCCTTAAAACCACATGTAAAAAAGGAACTGTAAACTCTCATTCTCCAGAGCATTTGAGTTCTTGCTTTTCAGCATGTCATCAGTTTGGCTCAAATAAACTCTTATAAAAGTTATATGCACGTTTGGACATTCGTACATTGATGGACACATGAAGCCCAGGAGGATGAAATATATTTATGCTGCAGAAAGAAGTTACTGGATTTGGACCTGATGAAATTGTTGTGTTAGAGAATAGGAATGATTCTCCCCTGCTCTACCTCTGCTCCACTGTCTGAGCTGGCACATACAGAGGTCAGGTGAACAAAAGAGAGCAGTTAGTAATTTTAGTAATTCTCTCGGGAGCAGGAAAGAAACTCATCTCACATAATAAGAGCTATGCTAGGGATAAGCCCACTGGGCAAGAGAAGGTTCAGATTGGCTATTGAAAGTGACCTCATCCCACTGCCCCACCCATGGCAGAATTCAGAGGTGCACATACACAAAACCCCCCTCTACATACCACACACTCACACATGGACACACACACACACACACACACACACACACACACACACATATCTGGAAGGAAGAGGGAATGAATGACCAAAGCTAAGGTGGAGAAAACAGATAGGAACCCAGGGAGAGAGTCCTGGTGAGGAGGCTTTAGCTCTGTCCTTCCCTCACCTGAAATGGCCCTCACAGTCACCTCTACGTACATTCAGATCTTTCCCGGCTCCCAAAGGAGCTGGCCAACCCCTCTTCTCAGGCAACTACTTCCACCATCCAAAGGAGGTCTTAGCAGCCATGTTTCTGGGTCTCTAGTTCCCTTGGCCATAGCTAATGAGTTGAGGGCTGAACTCTGATACTCATCTCGGTTAATCATAATATAGCTCTCAGAAGGTGAAGGTTGGATGAGAAAGACAGAATCATTGGCACGGAATCCTGTTGACAGAGAAACTCTCAAGGGGAGAGACACCCATTCACCACTGAGGCCCCTGGGGATCTCTGCCTCCCACCCCGCCTGAGGCCTGTGTGTTGAATACTTCCTTAAAGTCTGTGAGATACCACGGACCTATTCCCTTTGAACATCTAAGGCTAGATTATCTCTGACTCATTTTACTTAAAGACAAAAGATAAATACACTATACATTCTAATCCTATTGAACACCCACTTCTGCCACCAGCTACAAGGGACCTATTCATTCTCAGAACACCCACAGCATTTTAAGAAAGAAAAAAAAAAGAAAAATATATATATATGTGTGTGTGTGTGTGTGTGTGTGTGTGTGTGTGTGTCTTTTATTGATTTCAGAGAGAGGAAGGTCAAGGGAAAGACAGAACATCAATGATGAGAATCATCAATCAGCTGCCTCCTGCCACGTATACTGGGGATCAAGTCCCCAATCCAAGAAACAAAAGGTGACCTCTTGGTTCATGGGTTGATACCCAATCGCAGAGCAACATTGGCCAGGCTCCATAGCATTTTTATGATTCCACTGTCTTCTCTGTACCATTGGTTTCTCTTACCTTCAATGCTAGTTCATAAGTCCTTGAAGATAGAATCCATGATTTAGTCGTCATTTTAGTCCACAGAGCACCCAGTGCTTTGCACACAGCAGTTCTTTTTTTTTTTTTAATATATTTTATTGATGTTTTACAGAGAGGAAGAGAGAGGGATAGAGTTAGAAACATCGATGAGAAAGAATCATCGATCAGCTGCCTCTTGCACATCCCCTACTGGGGGATGTGTCCCCAACCAAGGTACATGCCCTTGAACGGACTCGAACCTGGGACCTTTCAGTCCGCAGGCCAGTGCTCTATCCACTGAGCCAAACCGGTTTCGGCTCACACAGCAGTTCTTGATAAGTATATGTTGAACAAATGATCAAATGCATCATTGAATAAATGAAATAATGAATAAATGATCTCAAGTGACACTAAGTATTTCTTCTGTTTTCCCTAGGAATTCATCAGGCCATAATCCTAGAATCTAAATATCCTCAAATGTGAATCAGTTCATTTTATTGATTTGTTGTCATCAACTATGTGCCACACACAGAGGATACAAAGATGAGAGCGAGATATAGACTCTGTCAGTAAGGACCTGTTGTGTCACTGGACTGAGGAGAGGGTGGGGGGTGAATGAGGCAGAGGGTGGGGGGTGAATGAGGCTTCCCACCCTGGGACACAGCCCCGCGCACCCTGTTCCTGGGAGCAGCAGAACTGGGAGAGTCACCCGTTGTACATCCACCCCCATCCTGCATTCAGGCGGCATTAAAAGCCATGTTTCCAGCCTGAGTAAGATGTTTATGACCTGATAGATGATGGCTGGCAAACTCATTTCACCATAAATATCACAGCAGATAATATACACACTATAAATGATGCACCTGCCTTTGCCAGGATCCTCAGAGTGAGTGATGCTCCTCCGTATGGGCTTCGTAAAAACAAACAAATTATGGCCCATAATTACCTGACATTTGATTTTCTTTTTTAAGAGCTTTTCTTTTCGCCCTAATTACACTCAGGGCGGGAAGATGGGACGGAAGGGAAGAAAGGGGCTCTGCTTCCTCGGCTGTGAGGGACGCCAGGGAGAGCCCTGAGAAAGGAGCTGGCATTTCTGTTGCTCTGCAAGGAAAGGAAAAACTCTGCGAGTCCTCTGTGCAGGAAGTGGTGACTCCTCAAGAGTGTCTACTTTGATTTTTCAGCTCTGGCTGGTGCCTCAATGGTTAAAGCATTTGCCCAGGATGGGTTAGATTCCTAGTCAAGGGCATGTAACTGGGTTGTAGGTTCAATCCTGGCCCTGTGGGAGGCAACCAATTGATCTCTCTCTCTCTCCCTCTCTCTCTCTCTCTCTCTCTCTCTCTCTCTCGCTCTCGCTCTCGCTCTCGCTCTCGCTCTCGCTCTCGCTCTCGCTCTCCCTCTCTTTCCCTTCCTCCCTCCCTCCCTTCTGCTCTCTCTAAAAATCAATGGGAAAAAAGGCCTCAGGTGAGGATTAACAACAACAACAAAAAAGAGTGTATATTTTTTAAAATGTATTTTATTGTTTCAGAGAGGAAGAGAGAGGGGGAGGGAGAGAGACAGAAGCATCAGTGATAAGAGTGAACCATAGATTGGCTGCCTCCTGCACATCCCACACTCAAGATTGAGCCCACAACCCTGACCAGGAACTGAACCATGACTTCCTGATTCATAGGTCAATGCTCAACCACTAAGCCACACCAGCGGAGTAAGAATATATATTTTTCAGAAGATGCCAAGGACATTAAAAAAAAATCCTTTCCCTGTATCATACACACACACACACACACACACACACACACACACACACACTGCAGGTAATATTCTACACCTGCAAACTGTCCCTCCAACGGCAGAGTGTGGACCCAGATTTGCAATTCTCTAATCTGCTGCGACTCCTGGATTTGGCCGCCTCCTCCTTTCTGGGTGCAGTCTTTTCTGTGTCCTCTGCAGATGAGCTTACACTTCCACTTTACAAACACCTCAAGGCTCCCGGCTGATCTTATCAACTATTCCACCAAAATGTTTCCTCTATGGTTTCTGGGCATTTTGTTACAATTCATACTTGAAAATTAAACCTCACCTTAAACTAGGGACCAGATTCTATTGGGTTAGTATCATCTTTTGAGGGGTCAGAGAAATACTTTGAAGTGGGCAGGAAGTATGTCATGAAGAATAAATTAAAGCAGAAGAGGGTCATAGTGTAATGTAGTCGAAAAACCTCTGGGTTGGAAGTCAGGAAATCAGGTTTAGTTAGGTCTTTCACCATTTCTTATGTAAGTAATGTTTCTTTACTTCTCTTCAATTTATTTTTCTCTCACTTAAAAATGGGAATCACCACCTAGCAGGTTGCTTTGAAGATTCAAAATAACAATATTCTGAAAAGTCCCTGTCATCTTCTGGGTGTTCAGTAAACATTTATTTCATCCCAGATTCCCATGTCTGGATTATAACGGGCTGCAAAATGTCCACAGCACCCTCCGCTCTGCTTTTGAAGGTTCTGTCCCATTAACAACGTTCTCCGGAGGCTGGAAAGACTAGTGTTTTCCTTATTTTATCACTGAAGACACTGGAGCTCAGATGGGTTGAGAGTTGCCTAAGGCCACATGGAGATTTAAAACCCAGATCCTTTAGTCTTTCTGTACTTTTCGCAGAAGGCACCTTCACTTGGGATGATGGGGTCAGAAGGAGGTTCCATTCATGAAATATTTACAAACCCTGACACTTTGGAGCAGAGAAACAATCCACGCAGTTGTTGAGCTGAGTCCAGCAGGTGTGAGCTTTGCCCTCAAAGAGAAAGAGCCAGCTGACACCTGATGCTGAGACGCAATGGATGAAGTTAATGGTTTGGATCAGAAAACACGAGCTGTGGAGGCAGAAGGGAAGGATGCTGGAATTTAGTGATAAATGTATTTGCTTCCTGGAACTTATGTAACAAGTTACCACAGACAGGGTGGCTTTAAAACAACATATTCTCCTACAGTTCTGGAGGCTAGAGATCTGAAATCAAGTTGTCAGCAGGGCCCTGTTCTCTCGGAAGCCTCTAGGAAAGAATTGTCCTTGCCTCTTCTTATCTTCTCTTGATTGCCTGCAATCCTTGGCATTCTTTGGCCTGGAGACTTTTAGGATTCAGAGGTGACTCCCACTCCCTCCCAACCTGAGATTTCTGGCCAGTTCTTCTCTTTGTAGCTGGTCCCAATCATCTGCCGGACCTTGTGAGTTGTTTCTTGATTCCCATGATTTCATCATCCAAGACTGCAACTTTGTCCCCCTTTGACTGAAGCCTGCAGTAGCAGAGGCTGTATTATTTATTAGTAAGGTCCTAGCTGGTGCTCCTAAGCCCCACAGTACCTGCAATTGTGTGAAGGATGTATTTGTCTGCCTGTTCCAATGCATCAAATAAACTCAGCTTACCAGAGCCAGCGCACACCTGGAGGGTGTGAAAAATTCCTGCTAGAGATGACAGACCAGCTTCAGAATCCACCTAAACTTCCCAGTTATCCTGTGTTACTCCCTACTCTCCCCTTAAGAACAAGAGACCTAAATTCAAATCTGCCACTTATTACTAGCCTGGAACCTTGGGTAAGTTCATCGATCTCTCCAAAAAATGGAGACAATAAATCCTGTGGGCAAGAGCCCTCTACCCCCAACCCCTGCTTTTCTACCTCACACATCAAATAGTAGGATCTGAGAATTGGTGATCAGCGCAGACTTATTGACTTGACCATTTTGAAATCAAGCTGCAGGCAATGATCCATTTATAACAAGTGGGAGGATTACCAGCACCAGAGATGCCCATAGGTCATTTTTTGGAGGAAGAGCTGATAGAATGCATACTGGTAAACCAGTCTTGTCAAAATAAATATAAATATGTGACCTCACAGCAGCATTAAGACATGAGTCAAAAGATGGATGAAGAGGATGGGGACAGGGGCACCAACAGGGCAGAACGATGAAGGAGCAAGAATCTTTCTGTTCAGGCCACTGCCCCACACTCCGTTTTAGTGTGTTTTTAATCACTTTACTATTCCGTCTACAAACCAACAGCCGGTACCTGGTGGAAAAATAAAATAATGATTCAAGCATGAGAGTCATTTTCTTATTGATTTCTTTTCCCTTCATTTCCTTTTGACCTAAGTAGAGAAAGTACAAGTCTCGCTATTCCAAGAAACCATAACTCAGTCCTCACTCATGGACTTTAAGAAAGTGCTTAATATTTTTCTTCTTATGTCCCAGGGAACTACATTTCAGGTGTTTAATCATCTTTACAGCCCCCAAATATTTGGGATTTATGAGAAGCATTTAAACTCAGTGGGGAAAAAAATAAAGAACAATGTCCTAAATTCAGGGTTAATCTCTACTCTCATTGTGGGTGTAAATTTATGATTCGACAGTGATTTCAAGGCTTTTCCTCAGATCTTTTGAGGCTTGTATTTTCTTCTTATTCCACCTGGTTTTATTCTCAGTGTCAAATGAATCCCACATTTAATCATACAGAGTCTAATGTCCCCGCCCAGGTTCTTAGTCTATGAAATTATAAGGTGAAGACCAAAGTAGTCTTTGTGGTATCTCAGGCCCACATCCCAAGATGAAAATGCCTCATCCTTCAAAAGGCTGATTCCTGAGGGGAGCAACGCTCCTGGGAACTCAGCCTCGAGGCCAGTGTCTCAGCTGCTCTGGGTATGTCTCCCAGCTACTGCAATCCCATAAGGTTACTCCAAAGCAACAGGGTGGTTTCTGGGAGCATTAATCTACGCTCACTAAACTGGCCTTCACTCCTGGTCTCTGACGGTGGGTCCTTCAGACATGCTTCAAAGAAGGAAGAAGGGCCCTAGCTGGTTTGGCTCAGTGGATAGTACTTCAGCCTGCAGACTAAAGGGTCCTGGGTTCGATTCTGGTCAAGGCTATGTACCTCGGTTGCAGGTTTCTGGCCTTGGTCTGAAGCATGCCGAAGGCAACCAATCAATGTGTCTCTGTCACATCGGTATTTCTCTCTCTCTCTCTCTCTCCCTTCCACTCTATCTAAAACCAATGGGAAAAATGTCTTTGGTGAAGATTTTTATAAAAACGAAGGATCTGAGATTGGAGCCTCCAAATAGGAGTTGTTTTCTCACCTTTAGGATGAGAGGAAAGAAGTAATTAGAACTGAATAGGGAAGTGGGAAATCAAGGCAGATTTTGAATGGCAGGGTAAGTACTAATAGTTCCACCCAATCATCATTGCTCCTGCCCAAGGCTGCAGGCTCACTTGGAAATACCTATGCAGCTACTGTCTCACGACATAACAGTCTCCTCTGTCCACCCTTGCTTTAACCTTCACTGCTAACTTCCTCAGACGTTGTTGCCTCTCTTCCCTCCAGGACTCCTTTCTGACTACCCCCTTCACATTGAAAGGAAACCTGTTTCAATAGTCTGTCTGGACTTGGGATTCAGCTGCTTCCCAAGATGACCCTCTCAGTCCCATGGTTCTCACCTGTAGGCTGGTAATGCCCTCATCTTCACATTCTACCCAAATCTCCTAGGACTCGCAGATTCCCATTTGTCTGGAACAGATACTAGACAGCCTGTGCCCTTCCCGTGTGCGCTGTTTCCCATCCACTGGGACTCCACCGCAGGCCACTCAGGCGCTGAGCTGAATCCTAGTTAGCTCTCTTCTTCCATTTTCCATAGCAAAGTCACCCTAACCATGTTCTATAGACCTGCTAGGTCCATGATATACTGACATCAGACCACATGAAAATAGAAGTAACTTTAAAAAAAAAAAAAAGTAGCCCTAGCTGGCTTGGGTCAGTGGATAGAGCATCAGTCTGTGGACTGAAGGGATCCGGGTTCGATTCCAGTCAAGTGCACATGCCAGGAATTGTGGACTCAATCCCTAGTAGGGGGCATGCATCTTTGATGTTTCTATGTCTCTCTCCTTTCCTCTCAGAAATAAATAGATACACTGAGTGGCCAGATTATTGTGATCCCTGAATGCAAAATAATCTGGCTACTCAGTGTATTTGTATCTCAAATGGGAACCAAACGTATTCTATCAGCCAGTGCAAAGGGGAAAATTGATCAGGTGGATGTTTTATAGTATCTTTGATATCAAATAAATGAGGTACTCAAGAGAAGTACACTGAGTGGCCAGATTATTATGCATTCAGAGACCATAATAATCTGATCACTTGGTGTGTGTGTTTTAAATAGTGTAGCTATGAACCAAGGAATACCAAGGATTGCTGGTAACCACCAAGAGCTAAGAAGAGGGAAGGAAGGATTCTTTCTTAGAGCTCTCAGAGGGAGCACGGCCCTGCCGCCACTTTCATTTCTAAATTCTAGCTTATAGAACCATGAGAGATTAAATGCCTGTTGATTTAAGCCACCTGGATTGTAGTAATTTTTTATGGCCACCCTAGGAAGCTAAGACACACAGTGTGGAGGTAAAAAGGCAGCATGCTACCAAAAAGCAAATCATGAAAGAAGAAATGCAAATACAAGTAAGATATGTAAACAGCATTCCACCTCAGGGATAACGAAAGAAGTGTCACTTAAAACAATGGTGTGCCCTTTTTACTCTTCAGATGGCAAAGATTAAAAAGAATTACGACGCCTGCTGTGGGCAAGGAGGTGGGAAATGGACATCTATATGCTGCTGCTGGGAATAGGAGGGAACAAATCTTCTGGCGCGTAATATGGTAATGCACATCAGACGCTGTAAATCTCATCGTATTCAAGGAAATAATTAGGTGAGGGTGCAGAGATCTATGCATAACACTATTTTCATTCAAGCATTCTTTATTTAGCAAAATAGAAAAGGAAATTTAAAGTTCAAACAATAGGGAGTTGTTAAATAATTTATGTTATGTTTCCACAATAAAATTATGAAGCCATTAATAATGACGTTGCTATATATGTCTATATATAGTTTTTAATATATTCTTATTTATATATTTTTTATATACAGGGTTTGGCAAAAGTAGGTCTACAGTTGTGAGTACATGAAACACACTTGTATTATTATTCACCAACCTTTGCATTATTTTCCATTCAAACAACTGTAAACCTATTTTTGACCATATGTAAATAGCATATGTAATCTTTTCCTGGATGTTAATCCTCCGTTAATATATAAAAGGAGACAGGAGTGGCAGGCAAAGAAGGTTCATGGTCAGGGATGCAGACTACGCCCTCCACGCCGGGGCCTCTTTGGTGGTATTTGTGGGGTCACTTGTATTCGAGTTCCTTGTAAGAAAGGCAGTAGCTGAAAATTCAAAAACTGCCAGCCCATAGAAACCCACGATGCTCCTTTCTTCCCACTATCAAACGTTTTGTAATACTGGTAGCAACCTCCTTGAAATGCTCCGACATGCCCTTAGGGGCGAAAGCCTGCTCAATATCCAGTGTGGTGTCTCCCTTGTTTTCATATATCTGAGTTTCTTCTCCGTCACTGGTGTGACTGATGCCATCTTGGAACCCCAAATGTCCTCTGAAGAAATCAGTTTATATTTATCAACAAGGAGAGATGTTCCAATATATTGCCCAGTAAGAGAATCACAAAATAGAATAATATAATTGTTTGTGTGCTTTGTGTGTGTTGACTGAGAAAGGGAGAGAGAGAGAGATCTAGAATATATACTATGTTAATTGGATGCTAACCTTATACATCATTTGGTTTTTTTAATTTTCTAAATAAAAGCAAACAATGTTTAAAAATAAGGATAAATTTTAAAGCAATGGAGTGGATTTGACCACTTCTTTTCCAAATCCTGGGAGGAGAGGCCCTGGATGCTGCCTCCCCGGGACCTTTTTTTCAGCACGGGGCCAGGTCACCAGAGAGCCCAGTGGTGCAGCACGAGCCAGACCCACACGGCGTGCCTCCCCTTCCTTCTTAACTCTGCTTGGAAGCCTTAAGCACACCCTTCTTCTGTTTTCTTCTTCTTCTTTTTTTAACCTCCAAATAAATCAGTTCTTCCTTCAGCTCCCATTTTTGGAGTTTTCTGCCCCTCTTTATGGCTCTACCCTAACTTTTAACCAGGTCTAGTAACAGAATCGATGCTTTCTCCCTTCACACTGTAGCCCAGGTGCCTGTGCAAATGCCCATTTACCCGAGTCAGTGTGAGCCCTTCACTGACAGGCATCTGCTCCACCTGCCTCTCAGCGCCGGGCTGTGCCTGACCCACAAATGCAGATGGAAGCAAATCACACAATTTCTATCGCTGAAAGGGCTTGGCAATCCCTCAACATCCCTATGCTATAGATAAGGAAAGGAAAGGCGCAGAAAACGGAAATGACCCGCCAGTGGCAAAATCAGGCAGGAGCCAGAGCTCCTGGACCACATTCTTCCTACACGTGGACTTTCTACAGATATAACCATTCTTCAGGCCTAGGCTTCAGGACCCCCAATAGTTTCCTCGGAACCTTCTGGAAATCTGGCACCCTCACTGAATCCTCCCAACTGTTCCTTCCCACTAATCCTCTCAACTATCCTCAGCCCTTTCCATGGGAACAGGCTTTCAACCGCGGCCCTGTGCCAGACTCCTTTCCCCGCTGTCCCTTCAGCCCTGGCCTGTCTCCCCCGGTCCCTCTCCAATCTTCTCAGACCCTCTGGCCACATTTCTCAGCTCCCATCTATGTTCCCCCACCTCAGTCTCCACCTCAAGTCAATTCCCAGACCAGCCTCCCATGTCCAGTGGCCCAGAGAAAGTGGATGGTGCCACTGCTATCGCTTTGGGCCTCATATTTCTCTTCCATACCTGTGTTCACACCCATGCCTTTCACCTGGACCTGCTGCCTGCTCACCTTCCTCACACTGCCCTGTGGAGAGGCATGGAATATGCTTATAGCTTCTGCTTATAAGATTGTCACAGCCTAAATGATGGTAACCTTAGCCCAGTGCCCAATCCCAGGAATTACTCGGGCCTCAAATTAAGTATTCTCATGTATTCTCATTCCTTAAGTGATTAGATTTCTAGGCCCCCTTACCAAGCTGGTCAGCATCCATGGGCGATATCTACACTTGTCAAGATCCCTTCGAAACTGCCACCCTTCATCCAGTGCGCAGGTGCAACCCGTGTGGCCTCACCTCTCCATGGACTAACAGTCTGGCATCTTCAGCAGTTTCTTGGTTCTGCTAACACAGTGGTCAGCAAACTCATTAGTCAACAGAGCCAAATATCAACAGGACAATGACTGAAGTTTCTTTTGAGAGTCAATTTTTTTAAACTTAAACTTCTTCTAATGCCACTTCTTCAAATTAGACTCACCCAGGCCGTGGTATTTTGTGGAAGAGCCACACTCAAGGTTGCCAAAGAGCCATATGTGGCTCTCGAGCTGCAGTTTGCTGACCACGGTGCTAACGCATACCAGTGTGCAGGAGCCTGAAGCCTTCTTTCCTGTGGTGCCACTGGACTCTGGCCCTCATTCATAGCAATTCAATCCCAAGTTGTTCAGAGGAAAGCCTGCACGCTGGCGGCCGAAAGCTGAATCCAGAGCCTGGGATTTTGCATTCCCCACCGTTTTCCCTTCTCAAGGCCCTTAAGCTAAAGATGCCTGTTCCCAGGGTTGTAGGAGTAGCACAGGTAGGAAGTGAGATCTTACCTGTTTAGTCAGCAAGTTTAAACTACACAAAACGACCTTGAAATAATCTTGAGTCGCTAATATCTGATGTCACTTCTCCACCCAAACCAGCCATCCTGCTTCCCCCCAAGTGAGAGCTGGCACATCCAAGAAAAGATTTGGCTCTTAAGCTGACAATTAGTGGCACTGGCCTAGATTTATTTAGAAATCCCTAATTAAGCTCCAGAGTCAACTAGTCATCAAGGTGTTTAATTGGCAGCATATGACCATTAGGAGCTAATTAAGTTGTTCTGTCGTTCTTTAATTAATGTCTCTCCTTCGGCCACCGTATGACTGGGGCAAGTTTAAAGACAAGAGAAGCCCTAGCCGGTTTGGCTCAGTGGATAGAGTGTCAGCCTGCGAACTAAAGGTCCTAGGTTCAAAACTGAAAGGTCCTAGGTTCAAGCCTGGGTTGTGGGCTCGATCCCCAGTGTGGGGTGTGCAGGAGGCAGCCGATCAATGCTTCTCTCTCATCATCGATGTTGCTTTCTCTCTCTTTCTCCCTTCCTTTCTGAAATCAATAAAAATATTTTTTTAAACTTTTAAAGAAAAGGGCCCATCTAGCCAGCCCATAGACTACGTCCGGAGCTGCTGCTGGGTAAGAGTGGCCTTGCCGTGGCAGGAGCCCCAAGCTCTTCCCAGACCTCTTCAGGCAGCAAAGTCTCCTGGCCCACACTGAGCCTCTCCGGTGGTCCTCATAAACCCTGAGCACTCCTGGTCTGAATGTCCTGTAGCCATAGCTACTATAGGTGCTTCTTCCCATGTTCTTACCCATAAGCCCTCAGAAGTGCCCTCAGGAGATGAGTTACGAGGTGCTTATCGACAAGCACAAATGCCCATTATGACAACCTGACACAACTTCACTCTTACATCAAAACAACTTTATTTATAAAAACAATTTCAGCCCAGCTGGTGTGGCTCAGTGGTGGAGTGTGGACCTATGAACCAGGAGGTCTCAGTTGGATTCCTGGTCAGGGCGCATGCCCAGGCTGAGGTCTTGATCCCCAGTAGAGTGTGTGCAAGAGACAGCAGATCAATGATTCTGTCTCATCATTGATGTATTTATCTCTATCCCTTTCCCTTCCTCTCTGGAATCAATAGAAATATATATTTTTTTTAAACTTCATTTTTGTCAAAAACAAGTGGATTTGAAGTCCTGTGAAACAATACACAGCAGAAGGCTTTGGGGAAGAGATGAGACATAGGCCCAAGCACTGAGCTATGGTTAGAGTGAGATAGACTAAGCAGAGAACCAAAATGCTTCCCCAGCATGAAAAATAGCAGTATCAACAGTAATAATAACAACAACCATAGCCCAGTGAGTGAATAGGATTTAGCATGCCCAGCTCTCCGCATTTTGTAAGCGTTATTTAATTTAATCCTCAGAGGAAGTAAATTTACCCCTTTTTTCAAATGAGGAGACGAAGGCAAAGAAGGTTCATCATTTCCCCCAATATGCACAGTCAGGAGCAGAGTGGGGCTCTCAGCCTAAGTTGTCAGCCTCCAAGGCCACACTCCCTCCCATTGGATTCCCCGCTTTGATCTAGATCCCTCCCACTTCCTGTGATCAGATGCTGCCCTGTCCCTGGTGTTTCTAAATTCATGTAAATAACCATTTCCTAAATACACTCAATGAAAAATCAATTACATAGCAAAGAGGCTGAGGTTTGGGTAAACATCCTAATTGTTCCCTCTGGGGCTGCTGGCTGAAAATCCCTACAGAAAGAAGAATGAGTTCATGTTTAGTAAAAGCTCTGCCTCAGGCACTGAATGTGCATTCTCTTCCCCCTTGACCTTAGTGGTCTGAGCCCCTGGGCCAAGCCCCCACAACTTCCCAGGGAAGTTCCTGGTCTCTTATACCACTCCCCGTGGGGCTAAGTGGAAACCCCATGCTCAAAGTAGGCCTCTAAAAGCCAACTTGAAAATTTGACTCCCAAAAATGCTTCCCAGGAGCCTTACTCACAGATGAGCAACTGGCTGCCTTCCTGACTGATTTGATGACTCCTCCGGGAAGGTCACCCTGCTTACTCCCCTGGATACTCCTCATGAGTTCTCTGGTTCTAGACTTAAAGATCTGGCCATTAGACTTTCTTTTGAGTCAGGACACCAAAAAGATGTATTCCATCAAACCTTGTCAATCATTAGCACCTTACCGTGAGTTAGTTTTCAGAACTTTTCAACCAAACAAGTAATTAAAATTGAGCATTGGCTAGAGAAGATGCAAAGTCCAGGTTTGGGGCATAGTAAAGGAAGGCTGAAGGCAGAAAAGTGGCCTTTGATAAGAAAGACCCTGAAAGGGTGGCATTCTAAACTGAATCTGCATAGCCACCCCCTCAACCCCTCCCCCCCACACACTCACACACGCAAGTCAGTTATCTATTATCAATCATTTATGGTGAGCCAGGTAAGATGTATGGTTGGTGACAATTGAAGAAAGAAGGTATGGTTCCTCCCTGGGACTCACAATTATCACAGCATGCAGTTAGTGCTATAGGAACACGGGAGCGCACCCATCAGCACTGGAATAAAGCGGTCCACGGTCTGACCATCTGACTACATGGAAGCAGTGGAATAACTGAAGCAGGATGCAGGAAGTCAAGAGACCTGGTTTCAGTGCATACTTGCTGTGTGACTTTGCATGAGCTCCTTCCTTCTTTTCTTCTTTCCTTCCTTTCTTCCTTTCTTCCTTCCTTCCTTCCCACCTACCTACCTACCTACCTACCTTCCACTTTGTGCTAGCACTGTGCTAAATTTTAGGGATGAATATGGTGATACTACTAGACCAAAGTCCCTGAGCCCAATGGTTCAAAAGACCAAAGCTTAAAACATCAGAGAGTAAGGAAAGCTTTATTTGTCGAGATGGCATCAATTGAGAAGATAGACCTAATGGTGCCTCAAAACCATCTTGCTCGCTGGACTAGGTCAAGGGTTTTAAGGGGTTGGGGAAGAGGTGTGCAGGTGGGGCAAGTTTTAGTGGTAGTGAGGCAGGAAAGGTAAAATAGGGAACAAAGGCCTCAAGCTCTACCCTCCCTTTTTCCATCCTGAACTGGTTCTGTAGTCACAGTGATAACATTATAGATACTATCCCTGCTGTCTTAGGTTTTACAGTCTAATGGAGGAAACAGACATGAAAAAAATAACTTCACAGACAATTTGCCTCTAAAATGATGATGTTTGTTTAGACTGGAGGCTTTCCATCTTAGAATCAACTGGGAAGTTTTAGGAGAGCTATCTGGACATTATCCCCAAAAATTACAATCCATACTGGTGGGGCTCGGGCACAGATATTTTTATAAGTTCTCCCAAGTGAGTCTAATGTGTAATCAGGGCTTAGAACTGTGAATGTCTCTTTATACTCAGACATTCTATGAGTGTTTTATATTCCACTAGAAAGCCAGTGAATGAAATTCATGCACTCAGGGGTCCCTCAGCCCAGCCCATGCCCTCTTGCAGTCTGGGTGCCCCCTCAGGGGATGTCCAACCGATGGCTTAAACCCGATCCCTGAGCAGGCCTAAGCCAGCAGTCAGACACCCTCTGCTGCTGCACTCACCAACCGTGAGTCCAGCTTCTGCATTGGTCAGTGCGGGTCATAGTGACCAGTCATTCCACCGTTTGGTTGATTTGCATATTAGCCTTTTATTATATAGGATAGATAATCTAGGACATTTATGTGTGCACATATGTATATTTCTGTTTATCTGTATATAAGAGAAAGACAAAGATACACAAGGAGATTGCGAACGAGAGAGAGACCAAGTCCAAGTGGAATGTGAATAAGCAAAACGTTGGAAATCAATGGGAAAATAGTATAGATCAATACTTCCCAAACTTGGCCTGAGGAATATTCAGTTGGAAGAGACTACTGGCTTTCTCAACATTCTTCCATCCATTTCTCTTTAGTTATAAACCTCTGATTTAATTCAGGACAGAAATGTGTCCAGCTCTTGACCTGCATTTCCTAGCCTCCATGGCAGCTAAATGTGATCAATGAGATGCGAATAGAAGTCATGGATGGGACTTCCAGAAACTCTCCTTAAGAAAGATATTCACTAAGGGAGAGCATACGTTATTATGCCCTTCACCCCATTCTTTCAACTTTCTGCTTGGACAGAGTGCGATGGCCAGATATCATTAGCCATCTGGAACCTTGAGGATGGACCTAATGAGCTAAGGACATTAGAAGAAAGAGATAAAAAGGAGCCTGGGTCTAAGATCGTATCATGGCATCATAATCACCTGGACCGCTTATTTCTGGTTTTCTTTCATCTGAAAAAAAAAGCTAAAACCCCACTTTGTGTAAACAAGACACAGAAGATTCTTTGACTCTAATGCAGACATTCTATTAAAAAGAAAAATAATCCTCCTTTCGGAATAAGTTTGGGAAATAACGCATATCACAGGGTAATTCTCCACCTGGTCTGTCAGGGCTCCCATTGCACACTGGCTCATAATAAAGGTTCAAAACAGAGAAACCTGCTCACTTGGTTTAACTTGGCATTCAGAATCTGTCTCCACTCACCACCACCACCCCTCCTCCCCCCACCCCCCCACACACACTCCCTTCCCACAACAATATATAGTCAAACACGGACACACAGAGGATCTTTCCATTTTGCACAAAACTAATGTTGTTCAGTGCCTTATTCAAGAACCTCTGACACTGAGATCTGCAGGGTGGGGGTGGTCGGCCGGAGTCGGTTTGGAGGGTGCTGGGGAAGGAAGAGCAAGATCCGATTAGAAAACGGCTCAGCACATACCTTCTCATTGCGGACCAGGACCAGGACTGGGACCCGGACCGGGACCGGGACTCGGAGAGCACCAGCAGAGGATGGATGGGCGGTTGTCTCATGAGTCGCTTGCAACCGACAAGTTCATGGCAGCGGCAGTGCTCTGGGAACTTCGCTGATTCCAAATAGTAAACAGCCATCAACGCCAAAGAACAGAAAGATCCTCTCCGACTAGAGGCCATGAACATTGCAACGCGCCCGAAGGAAACACCACTTCGGGAGGAGCTGGACACACCGGAAGTGTGCGACCGGGGGATTGTGGGATTGTGGGGGCCGCCAGGGCGCCCACCGCTGGACCATGAGCCTGTTATTGCGCATGTGCACAGTCAGCGCTATCATCCTCAGCCCCCCAGTATTGGGACCTGACGTCTGATGGGAAATTATTTCCATTGAAGTTTGCTGTTCCCTTGGGGGGAGGAAGATCAGAATTAAAGGATTCGTCTGTTACCTTGGTTTTAAAGCGAAGGAAAATGGAATAGTGACGAATAAGAAACCAGAGAAAGAGAAGCAGCGATCAGACTCTCAAACCTCAGAGAAAAAGTAGGGGAGGGTGGGGGTAAGGGGAATTGATCAACCAAAGGACTTGTGTGCATGCATATGGGCCTAGCCAGTGGCCATGGACAACAGGGGGTGTGGGCATATGTGGGGAGGGGTTTGGGGTGGGAATTGGGGAGATGAGGACAATTATGTGATATCATAATCAATAAATTTTTTTAAAAAAAAGAAAAACCTTGGGAGATAGTGAAGGGCAGTTTGTCCAGGCTGTTGAGAGATCAGAATTAGAGTTCAATTGGGATAGAAATCCTGCTAACAGCACCTGATGCCTAAAATCTGAGCACTCTCCTTTTAGGTTTTCCAGTTCAAGCTTTTGGAGACTGCCTATGAAAACATGCCTGGTAGGAAAGTGTGTGTATAGAAGCCCATAAGTATTAAGAGTTTGCTGTGTTTACCATGCTTAGCTCTCTGTAAGGAATGTGGAGTAATGTTAAACGCCTCATGTTCTCAAGAAACTTTAATTTTAAAATAAAAAATAAAGAAGAAATATAAATATTTTTTTAAAATAAAAATAAAAGAAGCTTGAGTTTTAGGAGTGAATCAGGCAGGCAGGCGAGTGGTTAGGGGTGATCAGGCAGCAGGCAGCAAATTTAGGGGTGATCAAGCAGGCAGGTGTGCAGTTACGAGCCAGAGGTCCTGGATTGCGAGAGGATGCAGACCAGGCTGAGCGACCCCTCCCCACCAGACATGAATTTCATGCACAAGGCCTCTATTTTATTAATAAGAATAATGAAGCTTATTATATATAGTTATGATTATTATACTGAGCACTTAATCTCATAGCAGACACTGAGCTGTAAACTTTACATGAGTGATCCTTATCAATTCTTACAATGATCCTAGGAGGTCAGAATTATGATCATTCCCATTTTACAGATGAGGAAAATGAGGTCAAAATGCACCTTTCAAAGTTAAACAGACAGTAGGTGGCAAAGCCTGATCATGACGCC
The DNA here is from genome assembly GCF_014108245.1 of Pipistrellus kuhlii. NCBI lineage: Eukaryota > Metazoa > Chordata > Mammalia > Chiroptera > Vespertilionidae > Pipistrellus > Pipistrellus kuhlii. Next base: position 10,320,524 of record NW_023425493.1, read on the forward strand.
AAAGTCCACACTTTTGACCTCAAGTGTCACGCCCAGTTAAAATGCATCTCACATAATATTAATAGATCAACCGAAGGACTTGTATACATGCATATACCGTATTTTTCGGACCATAAGACGCTCCAGACCATAAGACGCACCAGTTTTTAGAGAAGGGAAATGAAGAAAAAAAGATTCTGAAACAAATAGTGTCCTAAAATATTTTATGTGCATTAAAACCCAACATCACAGTCATAAACACATGTAATCAACCCTGTAAAGTAAACAGCAGCATTTAGAACCATTTTAGAGCCGGGCAAGCACACAGAGACCACACAGAGCCGGGCAAGTAAAAAAACTTTTTTTTTTAAAGTATATGTGTAGGCTATATTTATTGGACCATAAGACGCAGGGACTTTTTCCCCCCACTTCTGGGGGGAAAAAAGTGCGTCTTATGGTCCGAAAAATACGGTAAGTACAACCAATGGACATAAAACTCTGAGGAGGGAGGGGATTTGTGGGAGGGGGGAGGGGGGCAAAAAAAATCAATGAAATATGTAAAATAAATAAATAAATTTAAAAAAAGTAAATGATCCAATCAAAAAATAAATAAATAAATAAAATAAAGTTATGTTGGAATCCCTCAGAAACAGCATCTCTCATGGGAATGTTAATTTTTATCACTCAAAGACAAACCTAAGTTAAAAAAATAAAGAGATGACTTTAATCAGCAAAAAAAAAAAAATAAATAAAATAAAATGCATCTCACAGAGTTCAAACAGCTTGGGAAGGTGGCAACAGCTAGGTCCATCTAGTTCATTCATTTCCTACATCGTTGCAGGAAGGAATTGAGGCCCTGCCTGACAGTTACAATATTCTTGTTTATCTAGAACTCTCCGCTTCTTTGCCAGTTTTATAAAGTGGACAGCATTGATTTCATTATACCAATTATTTTACTTTAATTCTAGAATTACTGCCCCCCTCCTTTTTTTGTTTTTGTTTTTGTTTGTTTGTTTGTTTGTTTGCAAATGAGGAAACTAAAACTGGCCCTAATCCTTTCTGAGACGTGCCCAACCCCCTGAGGAGAGCGCATCTGACAACTGTGAAAACTAGTGGAGGCTGCTGACCCAACCCCAGGGCCCCAAGGCACACAAGGCTAGCATAGCTGAGCAGGGTGGTGGGGGAAAGGGGTGGGGGTGTTAACAAAGACTCTTGAGCTTTGGGATATCACCAGAAGTGAGGGCTAATCGCTGACACGGCCCCCCAGGAGGGGACCTGTCTGTCCACAGCCTTCCTCATGGCCCAAGAGCAGAGGAAGGGGCATGCCTGCAGGTCTTGCAGGAGGAGGGTGTGTGGGGCTCATCCCCCACTGCCACTCCCTGAATAGGGGTAGTTATTTTGTTGCTCAGAAAGGAAGGTTCTTCATTGTACTGTGCCAAAGGGCCTGTTTTTATTCATTGTGCCCCAGGCAATGGTGTGTGTGTGTGTGTGTGTGTGTGTGTGTGTGGTAAGGTGGACCAGAGTCATTTAAACCTAATATAACCTGCAAAAAAATACAAACAGAGCCAAAACCGGTTTGGCTCAGTGGATAGAGAGGCGGACTGAAAGGTCCCAAGTTCGATTCAGGTCTAGGGCATGTACCTTGGTTGCAGGCACATCCCCAGTAGGGGGTGTGCAAGAGACAACTGGTTGATGATTCTCTCTCATCTATGTTTCTAACTCTCTATCCTTCTCTCTTCCTCCCTGTAAAAAATCAATAAAATATATATTTTTAAAAAAATACAGAGATTTGATTCAGAAAGAGCAAGAGCTGTGGAGGAGCATGCTAACACTGATAAAGGGAACAAGAGGTGGACCAGTGAGAGGTGGGCCTCCACCGGAGCCTCCTCTGGGTTTGCTGCTGGGATTCCCAGAATTCCCCTGTCTAGCCTGAGCCACTGCTCCGAGAATGGGTGCATCGTGGGGAGAAACAAACAGTCCCATACCCCATATGGGTGCTTTTCTTTTTCTAAGGGATTAGAGAAAAAGAAATAGCTTTTGTTTTCCTTTTTCCCAGTTGGCTAAACATGACATCCGACCTACAGACTTGAAAAACAACCACTAGCAGTTGAGCGATTAGACAGGACAACAGCCTGGGGCATTCTCTCCTGGAATGGGGGAAGCCCAGGCTGTCTTTTCTTCTCACATTTGTGACAATCATCAGAAAAGAGCAGCTGTCAACCTCACCTCCTGCCCCAGTGGGGCTGCCAGGCCACTGCATCTCTATGTCATGGGTTTACTAATCTTACAAGGCAATGCCAGCCTCTGTCTCCTGGTACCTTTCCGGTACCCAGCTCCGGATTCTGCATACAGGTTTAATTAAGCCCCCACAGCCACAGCCCTTCTCCGCTTGTTGATCCTCTCCCACCAGGCCAGACACCAGCCAGAACTCCAATAAATACAAGGCTCTGCCTCCCTGTCCATCTGTTCCATCGGGGGTGGTGATGCAAGGGCAGGACATCCTTCGGGAGGAAATGTCCACTTCATCAGAGGTTTCCTGCTCTCCATGATGAGGGGGAGGCTGCTATCCTGTGTAGAAACGTGCATTAGAGTGCTGAGGGAAAGGTAAGAAAGAGAAAGACATTATTCAGTTTTTTGCACGTAAGTCACTCCTGCTCCCAGCCATTCAAACTTACTGGGGAGGAAATCTCCCCGCCACTAAGGAGCTGCTCTTCTCCAGGGTTCTGTGAGCTCCTGGAGACAAGGTCCCACCCTGGGGAGTGTGTGTGTGTGTGTGTGTGTGTGTGTGTGTGTGTGTGTGGTAGAGGGGGAGAGGTTGGGGGAGGGGGGCGTGTAAAACCAGGAGAGGAGGGTGGGAATATCCAGAGACAGGTCTGGGGAAGAAATGCATGTGTGAAGTATGTTCTACAACTGTGTTTTCACAGCTGTGATCACATCTGTCTCACCCAATAAACTGTGAGTCCTAGCAGGCAAGCACTGCTATCTGGCATAGTGCTGGGCACATAGTAGACATACACATTTTGAAGGAGGAAAATAGGAAGGCAGAAAGGAAGAAAGGGCAGGTGGGTAGGTGAGGATGGGTGGAAAGAAGGAAGAGTGGATGAGTGGCTGGGTGGGCAGATGGGTAGATGGTTATGTGGCTGGGTAGCTGGGTGAGTGGGTGAGTGGATAGGTAGATGAGTAGATGGACTATAAGGATTTGGATGATGGACTCCACTCATTATTATATGGACCTCATTGCTCCAGAAAACCAAACCATTGTGTCTCCTCCTCAGGCTGTTCTTTCATTGGCTGAGTCTTTTTCCTGGGAGGGCATGGTCAGAGACGGCTCACACACAGTCTGCATAACCCAGCATTAAAGCAATGCCAGCAGGAAGAGAAAAATTCCAATCTGTCTGGTTGTTTTGAAAACAAGATGCTAAACACCTTATTGCTTGGGTTGTAGAGGCTATTTTATTTATTCATCTATTTGTTTTTACTGAATTGTGTCCATAGGACACCAAGCACTTGGAATAAGCAAAACTGCAAAAATTAAATCTACCATCTGGACTTTTCTAGACATCTGGATATTTGGCATCGTGTTGACCCCAACTGGATAGCTTGTGGCCATGTAGTTATAGTCCAGAACAGCAGGAGGGCCAAGAAGGAGGCGTAAGTAAAGGTGTGAGCATGATCATGCATTCCAGAGTACCCATATATGTTCCGATTTCAAATACTCTGGCCCATTGTCAGACTATGTCTCAATCTTTAATTTGAAAAATTTGGTTATTCTAGACACATGAGTAAAGGAGAGAGTACACGGGATAAGGGAGGGAAAGAGAAAGAAGAACAGGGAAGGGAAGACAGCAAGTGAAGAAAGGACCTGCTTGGGGCACCTCTCTGAGCTGTCAGTTGGGGGCACTGCAGACAGCTCCCTGTGCCACAGGGTATTCCTCAGAGGGTACTGTTCCCAGAGGGTACTATTCCTAGCTTAGGGCTAAGTCCGGCTGTTCTCCGCACCCCAGGCCCACGGCCCAAGTGCAAACAGCCAGAGCACCTCCTGGGTTTGGCTTACACCGTTTTAATAATGCCTCCACTTTTCCTCACCCCAGCAATGTGGGCAGAGAAAAGAGAGTGAAGCTCCCATTCTACAGGGAAGAAAACTGAGGCTCAGAACAGAAGCTTTCCCGTGATGAGCTAAAGGGAGGGCTCTGTGCTTCCAGGGTACCTTTCCCAGAGGAGGAGCACAGTGAAGCCTTAGCTGAAGTTCTTTTCTGCTGCCCAGGTGTGTGTCAGGAAAGAGGCAGATGACAGGGGAAAGCCTGGAAAGACTGGCATCACTTTAGGCGTGAAAAATGGTGATGATTAAGCAAACTCTTTCTCTCTCTCTCTCTCTCTCTCTCTCTCTCTCTCTCTCTCTCTCTCTCTCTCTGGCACAGACAACAGTACAGTAATTACCAGAGGGAAAGGGGAAAGGGGGATGGGGGAGGTACGAGAGGATAAAGGGAGGGATAAATGGTGATGGAAGGAGATGGGACTTTAGGTGGTGAACACCCAATACAATATACAGATGATGTATTATAGAATTGTACACCTGAAACCTTCAATTTTTTATTAACCAATGTCACCCCAATAAATTCAATTAAAAAGAGGCAGCATGACAGGGGAAGCCTGGAAAAGATTGGCATCACTTTAGACATGACCCAGTCTCTCTCTCTCTCTCTCTCTCTCTCTCTCTCTCTCTCTCTCTCTCTCTCTCTCACACACACACACACACACACACACACATACATTTAAGAGAAAAATATTCTCTCTCCAGGACCCCCCTCCCTGCCTGCCAGCCTTGCATCCCCTCCTAGCTGTTCCTGGCTCACTGTAGTGTGTTTTTGTTTTCTGACTGGGAGATTGATTACAGACGAGCAAATTAGCTCCCACTACTTTTAAGATGCATTTTCTCTCTTAAAGAGAAGGTGATGTGTGTGAGCATTGCATCTCTCTCCCGCTGCCTGCCTTGGCCGCAGGCTGCAGTCAAAGTGGCTTTAGAAGGGAATTCTTGAAGGCAGGCGCACACAGGCAGCCCACAGCAGTCCACCTGCTGTGACCCAGCCCTACACCCATCCGCCTTCACCACCTCTAGCCCCAGGGAATCTCTCTGGTTACTCCAGACTATTTTTAACCATCTCTGTGTCAGTGCATTGAATCCAGCTGCCTAGCACAAGGTAGATAATGGTGAATGAATGGATGAACACATAAATGATGAATGATTTATAAACAATGAGGTCTCAATGTAATAAAATCTCTCTCTCTCTTAATTCTCTCTCTTAATTCTCTCTCTCTGCTGTGGACCTTGCAATTAAAAGTGCAGTCTCCTGACCAGAAGCCTAGCAATCACGTGGGGACAGGGTTTCCAGGTTCCCAGGTGACCTACACCAGCGTTTTTCAACCGCTGTTCTGCGGCACACTAGTGTGCCGCGAGATGTTGCCTGGTGTGCCGTAGGTGCAGACAAGACAAGAATTTTATAATTTTTCACTATTTTGTTTACTTAATATTTCACAATAAAGTAATTATAAAATACTTTCTTTGTGTTTATTTGATTCCTATTCAAGAGAATTACTTTATATATAGTCAATATAGGCACAGAGTTAAATTTTTTTAACATTTTCTAATGGTGGTGTGCCTCGTGATTTTTTTCATGAAACAAGTGTGCCTTTGCCCAAAAAAGGTTGAAAAACACTGACCTACACGACCTACACACAGACCTATAGACTTTGAGAAATACTGCTATGTGGCCTAAGTAGACAGGTAGACAAGATGATCCCTTACATGTGTCTCACTCAATGATATCAGATTAATCAGGATATGGAAGACTTGGCTCAGGGGCATTGCAGAGAGAGTGCTGGCCTAGGGGAGGGAAGGTGCAGTTTCAACTCTTCCTTCCTTTGGTTCTGGCCCTTCCTGCTGTCAGCTCCTTTGGGGTTCCCAGCTAACAGATCCAGAGCACAGCCTGACTTGGCTCTAGCTAATTGCCAACAGTTGGCTGTGGCTACATTCGTTACTCAAAAAGGCTCACTAATCTCCTAATGCCAGTGTGGCCAGAGTGCTAACGGTGCTCTCACCTCCTTACACCCAGAGCCCCAGAGGGCATCCTGGCTTCTCTGTGGAAAAGCAATAGGAACTGCCTCCTTCTCTGGCTAAGGTGGTGCCTGGGCACAGGGAGCCAGGCCGATTTAGAACCTGGTTGAGCCTTGCTTATGAATACCAGGAGGACGGCTATCTGAGACCCTTTGGATGAGCTGAGTTGCACTCGTTCAGCCAAATAATCGAATCTGCCCTTTTCTCTCTCAGGTATAGGGATGGGTTTTACCTTGGAAAACCTTGCAGGGTGTTTGGAAACGTGGACGAGGCGCCTTCTGGAAAGCTAATGATGAAGTCTGAAGAGCTTGAGAGCTTTTGGCCACGGTTTGAGTCAGAAGCTCAAACTAGTATTTATCCTTTCGCTCCAAAAATGTGGCTTCAATGTTCTCCTGCCTTTCTCCTCTAAGTTGCTTCTGTGGCTTGTCCTTCAAAGACTATACATTTTATTAAAATGATAGCTAGATAGATGGATAAATTTAGAGAGGAAGGGAGAATGAATGGAATAGAAACATCAATGATGAGAGAAAATCATTGATAGGCTGCCTCCTGCATGCCCCCCCTACTGGGGACTGAGTCCACAACCCGGGCATGTGCCCTTGACCGAAATCAACAATGAGCTCCTGGTTCATAGGTTGACACTCAACCACTGGGCCACACCAGCCAAGCAGACTATGTATTCTTAAAAGAAGGGATCTGCTGTGCCTTTCACACTCTGGCCACTGGGGCCCAGACCTGCTATCCCATCAGCCATCCACCACCTAGACTCACATGGATAAAGCACAGGATAAAGGAGAGAGCATGATAGAAAGAGAAAGAGGAAGAACAGACAGGAAAGGAAAGCAAGTGAGGAAGGGAGCTGGTTTGTGATACCTCTCTGAACAGTGAGAATATGATGAATATTAAGAATAAGGTGCTTGCCCTGGCCTGTATGGCTCAGTTGTTGGGTTTTGTCCTGTGAACTAAAAGGTGGCTGGTTTGATTCCTGATAAGAATGCTTTCTAGTTCTTTACAGGTGTGTCTGAAACACATGCCTGGGTTGCGGGATCAATCCCCTGTAGGGGGCGTGCAGGAGGCTGCCAATTGATGTTATGCTGTCCCTTCCTCTCTCTCTCTAAAAATCAATAAAGGGGGAGGCGGGTGTCAGAAAATAAGATGCTTAATGAAGATTGATATCACTGCCTCTAGTGGCTATGGGACTGGTCCAGGTGGGTGAGCCATTCACTAGGTCTAACGTGGCACATCTTATGGCTTTATTCTCTTCTTCTTCTAACATTTTTAATATGAAATTTTTTCAAATGGAAAAGTTGAAAGAATTATGTGGGAGATGCTAATGTTGACTATAGGTGGTGGGTGTGTCAGGATCCATCTTTGTTGCTATTTTTGTTCTTCCAATGGACCAGACTCTGACTTCTGTCAATTCCATCAGTATTGCCAAAGCAGATGTGAGAGAGCGTCCTTCTCATCAAAGTAGTTGTTAGTGCAATACTGCCCTCTGCTGGCCATGAGTCCTCATTTCCCCAGGAGCTCTGGCTGGTAAAGGGCTCCAGAAGAGCTGGTCAGGTTGTCCCTCCTGTGCCTACCCTTCACCGAGGCCCCCACTTAGTGCTGATGGGACACACCCAGGCACAGCGGTAGGCACCAGGACTGAAACCCAGCTAAGCACAGACAATTAAGCAATGTGTTAGGTCAGCCAATGCCTTTGTCTTCATGTTTCTACAGCCATTTACTGAGGATATGCTGGTGTGATTCACAGTGGGCAGTGCAAAGCTGTGTCTCCGTACCATGAGAAAATGACTTAACCACTCGGAGCCTCATTCTCCTCCTCGGAGAAATGGGGGTCATCAGACTCTTTCTTCCCTGGGGTAAAGCAAAGAAAATTGCAATAAACCTGGTGTTTCAGACACACCTGTAAAGAACTAGAAAGCATCTGTCTTCTTAAATCAACAGTGACCCCTGTGCAGGTGGTTTGTTGACATCAGGTATATACCCTGGGCCTTGATCTATGTGAGGTCATTCGCTGAGGCAGCTGGTGCTTAAATAGCACTACCAATGGGAAGGGGGTAAAGCAGAAGGGATCATGCAAACAGTAGCCACCAGGGGGCAGGGGAGAGAAGTCCCTGGGCCACTGGAAGCCTGGGGAGCAGGGTCTCCCCTGTGCCTTGGACCTGTTTTATTCAAGAGAGGTTAGGGCGGTGGTTCTCAAACTTGAGCTCCGTCAGCATCGCCTGGGGGAGTGGTTAAAACCAAGATCACTGGCCCCAGCATCAGCCTCTGTTTCCGTGTGTCTACAGTGGAACCTGATAATGTGCATCTCTAACAAGTTCTTAGGAAAGCAGACCACATTGAGAACTGCTGGGCTGAGCTGTGCTATGGTAATAGCTCCTGAACCTCAGTGGATTCCCACCATAAAAGATTATTTCTTGCCCTAACCAGTTTGACTCAGTGGATAGAGCGTCAGCCTGTGGACTCAAGGGTCCCAGGTTCAATTCTGGTCAAGGGCATGTACCTTGGTTGCAGGCACATCCCCCGTAAGAGGTGTGCACGAGGCAGCTGATTGATGTTTCTAACTCTCTCTCCCTCTCCCTTCCTCTCTGTAAAAAAATCAATAAAATGTATTTTAAAAAAGAGATTATTTCTTGTTCATGCTGCATATAGAGGGAGAGTCGGTGCGGATCACTGGAGGACCCACGCTAATAGATGCTCTACCATCTTATTGCTGCAGCTTCTGGAACATCTGATCTCCTGGTTAACAAAGGAAAGGAACTGCAGTGTCATGTTTGGGTTTTTAACCATCTCAGCCCAGAAGTGATGACACAGATCACATCCACTTATTTCACTGACCGGAACTACTCACCTGCCCTGCCCATGTTCCAGGCAGATGTCTGCTATGGCTCTAGGGCCTAGAGGAAGTGGTGGACTGGATGCTGGTGAACACAAATACTGTCAGTTATGCCACCAAGCATCTCTCTTTTCACTCTCAGGAACATGTGCAATCAATCAAAACAGGTTAGTGGGGACATGGTTTTATCCTTTTAAATGTTGGCCATTTGATGGTGATGATGATGATGATGATAATGATGGCCACAGAGAGTTTACTATGTGCCAGGAACTGTTTCTACTGCTTTTTGTATACTAAGTCAGCCGCACAACAACCCTATGTGATAAGTATAATTCACATCCTTGTTTTATATATGCGACAAAGTGTGGTTCTGTCAGTTTCCCAGGTCACACAGCTAGTGGGCAGAGCTCGGATTGTAGCCCAGCCAGTCTGACACTAGAGTCCATGTTTTTAGCCACCCTTCTGCTCCATCACTGTGCAGTTGACTTAATTTTTTTGTTTGTTTGTTTGTTTTTAAATATATTTTATTGATTTTTTACAGAGAGGAAGGGAGAGAGATAGAGAGCCAGAAACGTCGATGAGAGAGAAATATCGACCAGCAACCTCCCCACCACTACCAGGGATGTGTCCGCAACCAACGTACATGCCCCTGACCGGAGTCGAACCCGGGACCCTTCAGTCCGCAGACCAACGCTCCACCACTGAGCCAAACCGGTTTCGGCTTGACTTAATTGAAGAGTATGTAGGGGAGACCTGGTTTCTGGATAAGCAAATGGCTCAAATCTAAATGATCGGGATTATAAACAGTTCTACAGGGAGAAAATCCTCATACAGGTAGCTCTATTGATAAAATCTAAAGGAGTTATCTCAGCTGAGTAGGTTAAAATGGAATCCAGTTCTGAGGTGTCTTTAAGGGTACTCACGGAGACCCCCCCCCCCCCCCGCAAAGGCTAGAAAGCCATGCAGGTAGTATCTGCTGCCCCAAATGAACACCATCTTCCTAGCAATTGGTCAGGGATCAGGAGGACGAGACAAGACATTTCTCGATTTTTCTCATAGGATTGCTTCCCATATCATACAGGTCCTCCTTTAATGAAGATCCAGAAATCTTACTCTCACTTCCCCCCAGTACCCTCAACTCCTGCCCTTGGCCCTTCTTCTTCCAGAAAACACATCAAGCTGCGTGTTCCCACCCTGAGATCTGAGCATCTTCTCTCCCTCTACCCTGGGGGTCGAGTGACAAGTTCTTGCTTAATATCATAGGCAGAGGCTGTAAGTCTTAGTGTTGCTGAGGTGCAGTCCCACTGAGTAGAGGCTAAAACAGTTCCTCAGGGTGGATCATCTATATGCAAAATAAGCTTTTTTCCCCAGTGAAGGTGATATGCTATGGTAATAAAACTGTCCCTTTGTTCTGTCTTACCAAAGACCCCCCCACTCCACAGAAATTGGGAAAGGGGGAGCTAGGAAAATATATAGCTGGGAGAGGGAAGGATAATCCCAACAGGACACGTTGGATCTGATGAGTTTGTTTAAAGGGCCAGTAGAGGGCGCTACTCTAATGCCAGAGAGAGCTTCACATCAGGAACTTGAGCCTGCCCTCTCTGGTCATTCCATAGCATCTCTGGGAGAGCATTATATCCTCAAGAGGGATCTGTTTAACCCAAATGGTCCTTGTCAGTGCATCAGAGGGAGCCAGTCTTTGGCCTCAAAAAGTTAGATGTCTTTGCTGGGATTTACAATCCTCCCATTTCCTGTTTTTCTTCATAAAAGCTCAAAATCTCCTTGGCAATGGTTTTGAAACACTACATTTTCTGGGCAACCTGAAAATACTGGCTATTTTGTTTAGACAGCTATTAAGGATATGTGGACAGTTCATCCATCTTTCTATTTTTATGTCTCTTTCTCTCTCCAATACACACACACACACACACACACACACACTCAATATTCACTGTTTCTGCTGGCAGCTCAATCCCACATCTGCAATGTGGTATCCGACTGAGAAGACAGATGATTGGGAATTAACTGAGTGCTCAAATAAGTTATTCTGCATTGAAGGTCTGTCTGGTAAAGGCTCTCCAACCTGTTTAGGAGTGTGCTTAGCATTAATTATCAATTGAGTGGTGACTAAAGCAATTCTTTCCAGCCCAGTCTCCAGGTGGTAAAAAGCATGGAAACATATCTTTTCTTTCTTGCAAAAGTACCTGTCAGATGGACCAGTGGTGGGAATTGTGCTTTGAAAAGCAAGCACTAACAGCTCACTCCTCTGCTGATTCTGACATGAAATGCATGTTGTATACACGGCTCCTGGAGGCACCGATGAGCTCTGCCTCCAGACTGAGGATGAAGAAATGGGGTTGAGCATTTAGCAAATCCATATCTTGAGAGGTCAGCAAAGGCAGACTTGAGATCTCCCATAGCTCTCATTTCAGCCCATGTGCAGGGGAGGTCAGCTGACCCTGATACTTCCTTACTGCACCCTATCCCACTGCATAGGATCCTACCCTGAGTCAGCCCGACCACCCCTATGGAGGTGTATTAGTTTGCTAGAGCTGCTGTAACAAAGTGTCACAAATTGGGTGGCTTCAACAACAGAAATGTATTGTCTCACAGTCCTGGAGGCTCCATGACCCAAATCAAGTGTTGGTAGAGTTGGTTCCTTCTGGGAGCACCGAGGGAGGAGCTGTCTCACGCCTCTCTCCTCGTTTCTGCTGGTTTGCCCGCACTCCTTGGCATTCCTGGGCTTGTAGAAGCATCACTCTGAACTCCCCCTTTATCTCACATGGTGGTCTCCCTGTGGGCTTATCTGCTTCCAATTTTCCTCTTTTTACAAGGACACCACTCGTATTAGATTAGCACCCTCCCTGATGATCTCATCTCATCTAATTGCATCTGCAATTACCCTGTTTCCAAATAAGATCACATTCTGAGGTCCTGGGGGTTAGCTGAAGTTTTAAATAGGTTTTATGGATTAAAAAAAAAAAATACAGGATAGGTGTCCTAAGCAAAATGAGAGAAGGAACATGATCAAGTCCATGAAGCATGACACAGCAAGGTCATCCAGCCATACAGCACAGATTTGATCCTGCAAACAATGGGGAGCCATGGGCAGATTCAACAAGCATGCATGCTCGGAGGTGCATTGCAGGTCAGTCACTCTATCAGGGCTGGTGGATGGGAATGGGAGAGGGACAGAACTAGAGGAAATGAGCTCAATTCAGAGCTCTCACTATAACTTAGGCAGAAGGAGTGTGGAAGGGGCAAATTTAAGAAATACTTAGGAAATTAAGTCAGCAAGACAGGGGGTTTACTGGATGTGGAAGGGTGAAGGAGGGTGGTGGGGTGGGTCACAAGCAGCTCAGGCTTCCACACTGGATGACTAAGAGGGTAACACAGGATACAGGTGGAAGAGCAGGTGTGGGGACAATACATCAAGTTCAGATTCATAGGCCTGCTTCACTACTGTTCCTTCTCACTCCCAGCTCCACTGTTCATACTTCCCACTGAGGTGCAGTTTCAGACGCGCTGATCTTGGGGAGCTGCAGGCCCCCTGAGAGTGTTCCTCAGTGCCATTAACTAGTTTACATTTTAAGAGAGAAAGTAGACATGTTTGATCCAAGTAGGCCTAGGCTCTACTACCTACAGTTTCACAACCTAGTACCTACAATTCCAAAATCCAAAAATCTCAGAAAATCTGGGGAAATTTTTTTTAAATAAATATGTTCATTTTAGCAGCAGAACTAAATGGAATTAACTTGCTCTCACTGCTTGGCCCAACAACTGTGGCCAAGGCTAGGTTCTATGTAAACATGATGGCTTTCATTGGAGTTATGTGACAACCCCAAGGGGGTGGGAGTGTGTATCCAGAAAATGTAAAGCATGCTATGTAGACCCCATAGGAGCTACCCACTATGCTCATAGGACTCCCATGCCATCAATTCTACATTCCCATTCTATAGATGAAGAAACTGAGGCTTAGATCTAGACTGAAACCTCTTCTATTAGCTAAAAATTTGAAAAGGGCTGCTAGGACCTGAACTGTTTTTATTCTTAGGCTTTTCTAGTTCACTTTCTGGTTGTTTTCATGTTGACTAAACACATCCCACAGATGTGTTTTCACACCTGAGCTCTAAACCCCCCTCCTCCAGTCCACCCCTGCCTTATTCCTAAAACTAATTTTCCTCCTTGAACCCCATTTTCAACCTTGACTCTTGTATGGGGATCCCTGTAATAAACTCTGCCCTGGGCCCAATTCCTCAGAGCCAAGGCACTTACTTACTTTAGTCTCCACCCCCACCCTGGGCTTGGAGTCCCATCCTGATATCTCCCAATAACTCCCACCCCACTCCATGCTATCAGCCAGCCTGCCTTCCTGAATCTCAATTTACATTTGTTAAACGAATTGATACATTACTGGCCACCCTAACAAGTTTGGCTCAGTGGATAGAGCGTCGGCCTGCTGACTAAAGGGTCCCAGGTTTGATTCCAGTGAAGGGCATGTACCTTGGTTGCGGGCATATCCCCAGTGGGGAATATGCAAGAAGCAGCTAGTTGATCGATGTTTCTAATTCTCTCTCCCTATCCCTTCCTCTCTGCAAAAAATCAATAAAATATATATTAAAAGGGGGGGGGGGCAGTCCTGATCAAGGCATGTGGCATGAGCATCTCAGAATCCTCCTTCTCTTAGACTCCCCACTGCTGTTCTGCACACATTTGTGATGCAAGAAGACAGTCCATGTCCTCTTTGCAATCTTTTATTTTGGTTGCTTTCCCTCAGGTTTTGGAAAGCCTGGGCAGACCATTTTCTCTCTGCTTCCTCCCACCTGTTGGGAGGCTTGTAGAAATGCGGAAAGTTGAGATCAAAACCATCCACAACACAGATTGTCAAGGCCAGCCACCTCCCCACCTGCCTGCTGAGGACTTGCCTCCTGTATAAAGAACAGGCACTGGCCTTGGATCTGGAGCTCATTGTGCCTGTTTCGAGGCGCTGTCCCAGGGATTGGGGGGTGGGGTGGGGCAGCCATTGTTCTCTGCCCACAGACCTTGCCGGGAGGTATGGTGCCTGCATCATTCTCTCCTTCTGCAAATGTTCCTTCAGTCCATCCCTGAAGGTCAGATTTAGACTATTTGTTGTCTCCATCAAGCAATTGTTTCTTCTCTCAGGAGTGAATTACGCCTGCTGATTTCTACTTATCATCAGTTCTATTATGTAAATGTTCCAACTCAGCAACAAAGCAGATGAGAACATCTAGGTGGTGACACTGGCTGTTACGTTAGCAGCCTCAGGAGCACTCCTTCTCCTGAAGGCCTAGAAGGGGGCTGAGGAGAAGTGGGGAGGCGAGGGAGAGGGGCTCACTGCCCTCCAAAGGTGGGAGGCAGAGAACCAGGGAAAGAAGGGTTTCTCATTGCTACTGTCCCCAGGGGCTCCCTCCCCCCAATAGGGTGGTGTGTTCCCAGAATGCCGTCCAGCTGCCAGATCCTAGGCATTCCAGTTGTTCCAGTTGTCAGCCTCACACACTGGTGACCTTGGAGAGTCATGCCCATTATAAGGAAAAGTTAGTCTGGCCATGGCTCCACTGTGACTAAGTCCCTAACCAGGGCCTACGCTGGACTTGGCTGGCACTAGGTTGCTCAGGGGCTCAAGACGGCTCCTCCTCCTGGAAAAGATGGTTTCTCCGTACCTTAGAATCATAAAATGAGACCTCACTGTACATGGACGTCCCCTGTCCCAGACAGCTGGTTTACAGGAGTGAGCGCACACACACACACACACACACACACACACACACACCAGTGCTGACACTGCCCCTTCCCTCACCCCGTCTGCTGCCCTCACCAGCCCCCCCCTGAGCTGCCTTCCTCTCTCTATAGGTCCCCACAGTGTCTCAAACTGAGCCATGGCCCCAAAGGGTCCTCTTCCTGAGTGTTTATCATTTTCCAAGCACTTTCTCACCGTTATCTCATTTAATTCTTATGACCCTCTTGTGGAGAAATGTGTTCCTTTATGCCCAACTTGTGCCTTAGAAACAGACTCAGGAATGAGAAGAAAATGGCTTAGGATCATACCGCTAGTAACAGGGCTCCCAGTTCAATCCAGACTCTACTCCTGTTGCCTGACTCTTAGCTGCTTCACTGTAACTCTCAAGGAGGAGTGTGCCTATTACAGAACGCTAGGGTCTGTTTGGGCAGACATTCCTGAGGGTCAGCTGTTCACTCAGCAGTCAAATTCTTCAGTAGGTGAGTCCTTCCAGGATGCCTGCTCCGTGCTTGCTCTGAGCCAGGCACATGCGCACAGAGAAGATTAGCAGGCGGTCCCTGTGGTCCCATGAGCTCCTTTCCCCAGAGGTCAGCGGGCTCAGTAATTATCCCTGGACATTTTCCAGAAGGTTGGCATTGTGGGGATGACTGCTCTGCAACCTGCCCCTTCTAAGGGAACGGGGAGCAGAGGGAAACAGAAAGGAGGGGAAGGAGGGTCACCTCAGTGCCTGGCACAGTGTCCCCACCCACAGCAGACACCCGACAAGCACGTTTTGGTTCTAATCATATTCTGGAAACGGTGCAGCAGTCTCCACCCACATCAGGAATATGGAGAACTACGAGGCAAAGCATTCTGAAGGGGTGTTAGTCAGAAACAGATCAGCCAGGTGGGTGGACACAGGCACCAGGTCTGGGCAGAACGCTGTCACTAGAGGGCAGTGGCAGCTCGCTCTTGGGAATGAGGGAGCCCTGACGGGCCATCATTCCAGAGAAGCCAAAAGCAATCCTGCTGCTTTATAACTCTGTCCACATGGGGAGGACCTGGAGGGGGATCACATGACTTCGGCTGGGAATAAAATGCAGCATTACCTTCATGTTTCATTTGACTCCAACAGTAGCCTCGAGAGGCAGGCCGGCATCGTTAACCCAATTTGACAGGTAAAAACAAAAAGATTCCTGTGTTTTAGACACAGCCCAGGTTGCTTGGCTAATAAAGAAGCTGTGAGGACAATTGCGAGGTGCCCTAAACCCCAGTCCGGGGCCAAATCCAAGACCTGCTTGTACATGGTGATGTGGGCTAAATGCTTTAGGGAAATTCTCAGCATCACAGTTTTTCCTTTATAGGCCATTCCC
Organism: Pipistrellus kuhlii; assembly: GCF_014108245.1. Lineage (NCBI taxonomy): Eukaryota > Metazoa > Chordata > Mammalia > Chiroptera > Vespertilionidae > Pipistrellus > Pipistrellus kuhlii. The sequence continues at coordinate 10,336,567 of NW_023425493.1, forward strand.
TTTGTTGTCTGTTCATTCCCTGCAGGGTTGGGAAGTAATAGAAAAAGGAGATTAAAATCAAATTGGACCATCAGTTACTTGGTAAGTAAACCTGATAAAAGCTTGGAGGAGGCAAGTGATACTCATGACTGCCCACCCACTGCCCTTAAAGTCCATTCCTGCTGTCTTTCAAGGTCACACACTGGTGACCTTGGAGAGTCATGATGTATTCCTCCAGCTGTGGATACAGAAATACATGCAGATAATGATGGAAGATAATAATACTGCGAAGAAAGGTACGGCAACCTCTGCCGCGAACCACTCCAGAACTGACTCACTCATCAGCCAACACTCCCAAATCCAAGGTGATGGGTTTATCTCACCCCTCACCACTTCCTGGAGCTGGGCTCATTTGGGAATGTGGCTCAGGCAACAATGGTGAGATTCTTTTAGTACATGGGCATACGGCAAACATAGGAAGAGGCGACCAGGTGAAAATCTACTCACCTTGTAGACATTTTACCTGCAAGGCCCAATGCTACCCTACCCCACCCGTGAGAGAGCCAGAGATAGCCGATGTGTGCTGAACCCTGGCAGAGGCTGAGGGGGGGAAATCTGACGAAAGGATGCCTAGGATGAAGGAGTCATAGGAAAGAGAAGGAAAGAAGGTCTAAGCTGATATCTTCTTCCCTAGGAGGTGGGGGCATTGGAAGCTGCCAGAGAGCCTAACTGAATGGCCCACCTGACACCCAACTCTCCGCAGACTCTAAAGAAATTAGGCCAAAACCGGTTTGGCTCAGTGGATAGAGCGTCAGCCTGTGGACTGAAGGGTCCCAGGTTTGATTCCTATCAAGGCTATGTACTTTGGTTGTGGGCACATCCCCAGTGAGGAGTGTGCAGGGGGTGGCTGATCGGTGATTCTCTCTCATCGATGTTTCTAATCTCTATTTCTCTCCCTTCCTCTTTGTAAAAAATCAATAATATATATATATATATATATATATATATATATATATATATATATGAAAAAATTGGAAGATGCAACACAAATCAGGGGGGATGGGCTGTTACCTATTCTGTGTACAGGGGGCAGCCCATGCAGAGCCTATTATCAAAGTGCTCAACTCCTCCTCCTTCTGCTATCAGTGGTGTCAAAATCAGGACACACCAGTAAGTTCTCCTCCTAGGGTTGAGTCAGCCCTTTAATTGTGTAGATCTTTGGGAACCCTGCTCTCTGCCTGGCGATAGGATAGTCTCCAGACAATAGAGACGTGGTTTCTGTCTTAGAGAGCTTGTCACTCTCAGGCCACCCTGACCTGTGTCAGACCGGTTTCCACCCCAGGGGAGCAGGGTGACACCGTTGCAGCGAGGGGCTTGGGGAGAACAGAGAAGGTCATCCATCTGCTTATGGGCCCAGGAAAGGGGACTCGAGAGAGGACAGTGCTTACGGGTCCGGCTCAAATAAAAAGATGAGCACATCGCAAGCTGCAGGAACAATGCACACCAAGACACAGCAGTGTCTATTCTTGGAAGTACTAGAAATCTGGAGACTTATTTTTAAAACAAATAAGTGCTAAAGTAGCAAGTCATACATTGATTCATGCCGGAGTGCCAGCCTGTCTCTATTGTCCCGTGTTTTCTATTCCCACCCTCCTACCGCCACGGCCTGTGCCTACTCCATCCTGTTATCCAAATTCAAGTTGGAATGTGTTCAGATTGGAAAGTTTTATGAAATAAGTGCTGTTTGATTTTGGGTGGCACCTCTTGTTAGCCTTCCTGTCATCCTTTCAAGGCTGTGCACAATTTGTTCCTTCCCCACCTCATCGGTTGCACTTGGGGCTTCTCTCCCCCATGCTCTCACTGTACAACCGCAGTGTGTTTCTCTTCGTCTCTCTAAGAGGCATGGCTCCTGTCCACCCCAGGACCTTTACATATGCTGTTCTTTTGTTTCTCTGACTTTTCCTGTGCCTGATGCTTTTTCCTTCTGATTCCATTGGAAAGTCACTTCCTCGGGGCTAGGTACAGTTCCCGTAACGTGTGTTTTCATAATGCCCTCTTCAGAGCACTTATCACAATGATAATTACCTGTATTTGTTTAAAATCTGACAACACTGCTAGAACGTAAGAGTCATTAGAGCAAGACTGTGCCTGTCTTGTTTATTACTCTATGTTCAGAGCCTAGCATATTGCCTAGGACATGGGAGGGACTTAATAACTACAATGAATGAATGGATGAATGAATGAATGAATGAATGATGAAGATCACTTTCCCTTCCCTTTTTTTCAACCCTGGCACCTCATTACATCTTGTCATTTGGCTACGGAAAAAGCTCAATCTCAAGATCTAATTAAATATAAAAGACAATGCAGACCAAAGTGAGGTGAGAAAGAACTGCCCCCACTGAATGAACTGACTTGTGTGCTTGGACAGTTGAAGTTCTGTGAGTATAGAGTCTGGGTCTGGTTTCATATCCCCAATACCTAGTAGTACCCAGGCAGTGCTTGATAAATATTTAAGGAATAGTGTGTGTATGTGTGTGTGTGTGTGTGTGTGTGCTAAAAATGTCAGAGGTGGAATTCAGCAACCTACAGATAAACTTTCTAACCCTTGTTAATGTCCATGGGCATTACTGGACTGCCTCAGGCTGTAACTAAACTCTGCTGTCCAGTGTTCAAACAGGAGGAGGACAGCGGCTGGTTGGGATGCTATACCCAGAGAATCTAAGCCATGGAAACACAAACTAGAATTCAAGGCAGGAAAAAAAAACACCATTAAGAACCAAAGAGAGCTGTATAGGATGAGTTAGGAGACTATATTTACAAAACAAAACAAAAACCAACCAACCAAACAAACAAAAAACACCTAAATGATATAAAATAAAAAGGCACAACTCCAAAGCTAATTCGAAGGAGCAATTGAAAGAGCAGAACAGCTGACTCTATCTGAAGGGCAATGAATGGGACCACGTGGCCAAAGGAAGCATGTGTGTGTTTGGGAAGATGGAAGCAGGTCGCCTCGCTGGGAAGAATGGGGGGGGGGGGTTTTGAAGGAGACTATGGCACACTCAGCTTTGTTTGTGGATGGCAGCGGCCATTTTGATGTTGAGATGAAGGTGGATGACCCAGATGGGGGTATTGGTTTGGGACATCCATCGGAAGACTCTGCATTCACATTAAGGGGAGAGTAGAGAAGAAGAAGTAAGAGGGCAGAAAAGTTCAAGGACTTTCCATGAAGAAGCAGCGAAGAGAAGCTGAGATGAAGACCGGGAAGCCTGGTTAAGGGCAGGAACAAGAGGGGAGTGTGAGGGAGCAGAGTTTCCAAAGGGGGAATGGTCTCCTAGGGTCTAATGAGTTAGCAGTGAGAAGAGAATGGCAGGTTTGGGGACCAGAATGCCGTGCTTCTAGAAAGAAGGAAAGGAGACATAGAGACAATGGAACCATTCAACATAGGTCCCCTTCTGGGACAGCCAAGGATTTCTCTGTCAGAGATGTCAAGCCAGACAAATACTGAGGGTTCTTGTCTCTCCATTTCAGCCAACATAGAAGCCCTAATGCTCAGGTAGGTGTTTTTAGACAACACACCCCAGCAGCTGAGTGGTTAAGAGGGAAACCGAGGCAGGCAGACCTAGAAAGCCTCTTGGAGTTTCGGTTGTCACCCCATCCATGACAATGGAAACCTCTAATCTGATGTTCTGGTTATGCTTTTATTTTTCCTCTCTCTCTTTCCATCACACTCATCAATGCAAACACATTTACACAGGCATGTGTGTACACACACACACACACACACACACACACACACTTTGAAAGAGAGAGAGAGAAAAAGAGAGAGAGAGAATAAAAGGACCTCTTTGCAAAAGCATTTTTCTGGACCAGACTAAATGCTGCTCAGAGGGAGGGAGAGCAGAGGAAAAGAGAGGAGAGATAGAAGCCACCTAGCTACTTTTCCTCCCCTTTAAGGCTGCCTGGTTACGGTCCTGGGAAAGAAAACCCCTGCATTCCTCCCCTTTAATGCGGCTTATTGTTAAGGCGCTGGAGCAGCTAATCCTCACAGACCTGTAGGAGCTGGAGTGGGAGCATCAGGAGCGTGGATTCTTTCTGACTCCCTGGGTAAGATGAGCCTGCTTCTTTTCTTGATTTTAGGAGGGTCTTTGGTTTAGTGGGAGGCAGGTGGCTCTTAGAGAGTGGGCTTGAAGAGCCACTTCTGGGAGCAACTTGGGTGTTTGATTTCAGCCTCAGGTCCAGCGTTGCCTATTTCTTGTGGTAGCCAGGGTAAGTTGTCGCTGCCTTGGCAAAGAAGTCTGAATGAGGTCTGGGTGGGACCCCAGTGTGTGTGTGGGGGAGTTGCCTCTGGACACCACTTCAGGGTTGGCTTGCGTGGGAGAACCTTTCGCACTCTGGGCAGAAAACGGGGAGACCCGTGTGTGTCTATGCCCCTCCTCAATGCCTGCTGCAGGCTGCATGGGCAGGGGGAGGCACTCCTCAGGGCTCTATGCCCCTGAAGGCAGTCCATCTATAGGGTGTGGGGACCCCCAGCATGCTGCACCCCTGTCTCCTGCACAGCCTTCATCTCTTCACCTCTCTGTCAAACGGGGCGATGCCCGTCTGCCTACCTGTCTGGGTTGTGGTGAGGATTAGGGCGACCAGTGGGTTAAAAGGAGATTTATGAACAGCCTGTGGCTCTGCAAAGCCAAGGAAGATAAACCAGCCTGGGCCACCCGCTGGCAGGGTCCAGGGACCGGCGGCTCCCGCTCCTGCCCTTGGCGGCTTAGGATGCAGAACTCAGCCACCCGGGGCGGGCAGGCGTGAGGAATTGCTCTCAGTCACAAGACCTCTCCTTCCCCTTCCCCTGGGGAATGCACCCACCTCCCTCCTGTCTTCCAACTTCCCCAGTTCAGTTCTCAGGTTAAAGATGCTAAAAGGAGGTCTGGATTCACCCCCACCACCCCCATCCACGCTGTGGCCCCTTCGCTGCACGTAACTTTGACGCACAAACCTTAACCCTGAGGCTCCCGGAGGCGCTGCCAGGGCTCGCGCTGGTCTGCTTGCCGTGCATGGCTGGCCGGGTGCTTGCTCTGGAGCCAGAGACACTGATGATGAGAAAGACGGCTGAGCAGAGTCCAGAGGGTCCAGCAGGTTCCGTCTTGGGTAAGGAAATGCTCTTTCCCAGACCAGAGGCTGGAGGCAGAGCCTGGCCCCAGCAGGGCCACTGACCTCAGCTTATCAAGGGCCAAAGGGGAGACCCAGCAGGCCCTGACACAGAGTGCTTAGTAATCCTGGATGTGGGACCACGCTCCCCAGTGCACGGTGTGCTTTCTCTTCATTGTCTTTAGGACAGGTCCAGCGGGCTGGAGAAGCAAGTATTATTTCTCCTTTTATAGATGAGACGACGGAGACTCAGAGAGGTTAAGCGGTTTGTCTGGAGTTGCAAAGCTTGGTGATAGTAGCATTTGAACCCAGAGCTTCTGACATCATCCGTGACCTTTCCATGATGCTGCAGATGGCTACGGTGTATGTGGGAGGAGGGCGGGGGCTGGAGGGGGAGCACTCTTTAGAAAAGGGGGCAGAACTTTGGGAAAGAAGCTTCAGGTTAGGGAAAAGGTTTGGGGCCAGATCAGACACTGGCTTCACGGTCGATGCCTCGGGCCCCGGCCTCAGTGCTAAGAACTCTTGAGTTTTTCTGGGGATGCAGCCTTTGCCAGATCATCCAAGCTCTGTGTTTGGGGGGAGGAGGGAGAGCAGCCAGGTTTGGGAATGCAAGCAAGCATCCTAAGAATGAGCGTGGCGTGAGACCCAACCATCACCACCAGGAAAGGAGGCAACAGGTTGAGTGGTAGGGGGACCAGGGGGCTCCTGTTGGCCTCCAGTGGGCGGTCATTTGCCATCTGCTTGATTTGGAGCATTCTGCTTACCATGTTTAACCCATCGGGATCCGAGCTGTGGGGTGAAATGACACCTACCATGAAAGGCTGAGTGTGCATGAAAGGGAGATGATGCCGAAGTGCCTAGCTCAGTGCCCCACCCAAGCGATGGCGGGCAGGACCAGAGCGGTTGTGGGTGGGACCGAAAAGAATCCTTCTCCAAGAGGAGAGCGCCTCCCTCGCCCCCTCTCTCCCACGCAGGCAGGCACGCACGCACGCACATGGCCATAAATACATTGCCACACGGAGTGCCTGCGAGGGCCCCGCCGCAGCCTGCCTGCCGGAGGGAGCCGGGAGTGAATGAGCTGCAGGATGAATGAGACTGGTGGAGCAGCTGCGTGCGGCACTACAACTGCAGGCGCGCCTGCCTGCATGGTCCATGGCAGGGGCTGGGGCTGAGCAGCTGCCAAAAGGAACGCCAGGCCAGTCCGTGGGGGCCAGCGGGCCGCAGGGGCTTTGGTGATTGTCAAACCGGTGTCCTCGGAGGGAAGGCTGGTCACACAGAGCTTCTGGCCCCAGCAGAAGTGAGCTCAGCCCAGGCTGCCTCTGTGCCTCCTTCCCAGGGGGAGATCCCTTCTCTCACCTTCCAGAAGGCGGACGGTGCAGTAGAAGGCCTGGCTGGGGCGGTGTACTATCAGTAGCACCCCAGGGCTGTTCAAAAGAGCCGCCTCCTGCATGGGAGTGAAGCTCGAAGGCAGCGTGTGGCAGGCACAGGCAAAACTATTACCCTTGAAAGCTCCTTAGAAAGGGGCCGGGGTGGAGATGAGCATATTGCCCATGGGGGGCGGGGGGGGGGGGGGGGGAGGGGAGAAAGAAAAATCCAACACCAGCAGTGTTTCCTACAGTGTTGCCACAGAGTTCTGTTTTCTTGGTTGAGGACCAGATGAAGTGGCTGGTTTGTATTTCAGGGCCGTGATGTATGGGAATGTATATATCTTGAAACACTTCGGAATCGCAGTGAGAAGAGATGCTCATGCTGCGAGAGGCATGTGGGAGCCAAGACCAGCTGAGGAAATAGCATTCCCAGCGCCTGTGCTGCACTCAGATCCTTGTTTAAATTGTTAGTTGTTTCTCTTCCTCTCTCTCTCTCCCCCCCGCCCCCTCTCTCTCTCCACGTGCCTGCGGTGTGGGCCCGGGAGAGGGTGCGGGTGCTTTCACGCCCACTGATGGACTGTGCATCATAGGAATGCCAGGAAATAGAGGTCTATTATTCCTTATTTCCTTTGGCAGGTGAGGACACAGAGGTCTACTATAGCTAGAAGCACATTAAGGACAAGTAGCTCCCTTGGCCAATGGGACTCAGTTGGTTGGGCATCATGCTGGGGACCAAGGGGTTGCCAGTTTGATTCCCAGTCAGGGCACATGCCCAGGTTTTGGGCTCAGTCCCCAGCAGGGGTCGTGCAGAAGGCAGCCAATCAATGTCTCACTCTCACATCGATGTCTCTCTCTCTCCTTCCCTCTCCTTCCTCTCTGGAGAAATCAATAAAAATAATCTTCCAAATAATAATAATAATAATAATAATAATAAGTAGCCCTCCCCCCCCCCCCCCCCCCGCTCTCTCCAGTGACTTCTATGTGTCACCTAATGAGGTCCTGGGGAATGCTCCTCGTTTCCTAGATGAGAGGCAGGCAGTACACCTTGAGCAACACGTGGATTCCAGCTTGTCACCGCAGCAGGAGGAATCTGGTTACACTTCAATGTGGGTCTGAGCCTAAAATAAACTGCAGGAGGCAATTGAGAAATGTCCTTCCTCAGTGCTTTTGCAAACAGAAACTGGCAAGCAGAGCTGGCCTTTGAGATGGCAGGATTGGTGGGAGGGCTGGGGATGGAGTCCGTGCTGCTGGGCAGTCTGTCCAGCCAGCAGTCCCCAGGAGGCTGTAGGGTCTGGGATCTGAGCTCTGGCCAGCAGAGCAGCCAATAGAGTGGCAGCCCATGAATGGGAAGCAGGTTCTGACAGCTCACACAGACCCATGCAGCCACGTGCCTGTGACTCGGTGAGGAAACAGGTCTTTGAGGGATGACAGCAGGCTCCTGGAAAATCCACATATTGCTCTAACAAATGGAGGATCACAGAGCTGCAGAGATGGCCTAGTCCCCGTTTTCCAAAGTAAGCTCTGAGCAATGCTAAATTCCCCTGGATGCTAGTAGGTGTTATAGAAGGAAAGACTTCCGCAGCCAGGTAAATTTGGGGCATGCCAGGTTAAATAGCATGAAGCAGGTATCTTTAAGAGTCCCCAGAACCTTTTTAATAAGCTAATGTGGATCATTAAAGATACCTGCTGCAGAGGCAGAACATCCACTTTGCTCAGGATCTCCTGGGACTAATAATATTCTAAAAAATAAACCTCAGGGAAACTTAATGTACTCCTATCTCTTTCCACCAAGAGGAGAGGTGGAAGCCCAGAGATGTCCAGTGATCTGCCTGGGGCTGCACAGCTCCTCGGTGCCAAGTCAAGACTGCAGCCAGAGCTTGAGTTCCTTCTAGTGCCGCTCAGTCCAGAGTGTGATGGGAAGTCTTATATGGGCTGGAGTCCAGGAAATGGCGGGGCCTGGGCAACTAAACATCCCAGCTTTAGCCTTGCAGGCCCTTTATAACCACAGTGCCCCATCTTGGAAGCAGACAGCACATTCTTTGTTTTGTTTCATTTTGTTTTGTTAATCCTTACCACAGGGTATTTGTCCATTGATTTTGAGAGACAGTGGAAGGAAGGGGAGATGAGAGAGAGAGAGACAAAGAGAGAGAAATATTAATATGAAAGAGACATTGATTTGTTGCCTCCCATATACACCCGGATCAGGGCCGGGATCGAACCTGTAATCCTGGCATGTGCCCTTGACCGGGAGCTGAACCCACACAGAGCATATGTGGGCTGGCGCTGTGATCACAGAGCCACGCAAGCCAGGGCAGGCAGCACATTCTTATGACAGATGATCCCACTGATAACCTCCCCCTCAAGACCTGCAGGCCTTTCTGAGTCACAATCCAAAGGAATGGAAAACCGTGGAAACACAAGGCAGTCTTAGGGTGGCCTGCCTCCTATGCGATGCTTGAAAGGACCATATGGTCCCTCAGGAAGGCTCTGAGCCTGCTCACCATGCCCCCGGGGAGAGCCGGGGTGGGGGGGGAGAGGGGGGATGAGGCAGGCTGCCTCTTCCTGTAGGTGGAGCTGATTGCCATCACCTGCGGGTTGAAGGCTGCAGAGGTTAAAGGCTGTTCATAGATCCTCTCCTTCCTTGTCCCCATCTCTTAGCTTATTGTGTCCAGACTGGGAGCTGGACTGTGGATTGGGTAACACATTGCATTGAGTTGAATTCAATTGAATGCCTCTGGGTTAAAACCGGATGCCCCCAAGACTCTGGGATATCTTGTCAGGAGGGGCGACACTCATAAGCAATTAGCTTAGCTGATTGATTTAAAAAGCAGAATCCTAAGTGGCTGTGACTCAAAATAGGAAACTTTTGATCAGGAGGTTACATGGAGCAAGGCAGGCAGGAGTGAAGGTCCAGAGAGAGGCTCCAGGGCCATGTGGGGCCACAGATGGCCTGGCACCGTTGGAGGACAACATTGACAGTGAGGAGACCACCGAAGATAAGCTCATCTGCCTTCCAGTTCTATCTGGGCGCCTGGGAAGGAGAGAAGGACAGGGGCGACCCACGGAAGAAACATGCGAAGGACGCCTGCCTACTGGGCTCCCAGCCCAAGATCTCTCACCGGCACCTCATACGCAGCCAGGCTGGATCGCACAGCCTGTTCCCAGAAGCTCAGAAAGGCCTGCTCAGAGGCAGTGGCCACCCACGAGATCATGTGTTCTGCCTTCAGGAAGAACTTTTCCCTCTGGAGTCTCCTCCCAGCTGTGAAAGCTTCCCCCCAGAAATCAAGAAGACCATCCAAAAAATTACGACTGAGTACGAAATAGCTGGACCCAGGCGCTGAGCTAGGCCCAAGAGAGACAAGGAGATGGACCAGGTCTTGGTCCATAAGGAGTTGATTTCTAGTGAGGCTATGAGCTCAAACACACCAACAGGAAAGTTTCCCATTGCCAGGTGTGTTACAGAAGGCCGGCTCAGGCTGGCATTATAGAGGAACTTTGGTGGGGAGGGAAGATGACTCTAGATAGAATGGTCGGCAAGTGGGAGGCAGGGGGTTCGTCAAGAGTCCCAGGAAGGTTCTGTGGACCAAGAACTGCACTTAGAGCCCAGCTGTCTGTCCCAGAAGAGATGATGATGGCAAAGAAGGCAAGTCGATTCTGCCCTCTCTGCTGCTATGCTTCATGGCGAGAGCTTAGAGAGGAAGTCCTACGGCCTGCCCTTCCCAGAGTGCAGGGCGCCCTGCTGCTGTTCCTCACTAGAGCAATATCAAGGCTACATCTCCCTACCTCCGCCCCCTGCTTAAACACCCATCTGAAGTCCAATTCCTGTGCAGAGCGATCCCTGATCAAGCCCCCCTCCCCACCCATCCCTCATCCCAGGGGCTCTGCTCCTCACTCGCTCATTTAACAGATATGGGCCAGACCCTAAATATATCTGGGTCTCAGTACCGGGGACTAGAAATTCCAAATGAGGAATGCATGGCCCCTGCCCTTTAAGCATGCACATTCTGGTGAGAGAAACCCACATGTAAGCAGTCAGCCTACTGTCAGCCTCTGAACCATTTTGGCCCTGACCCAATGTGCTCATGCATTGGCCAGCTCCCATCCACTGGTCTGTGTTCTTAGGTATTTACTTCCATGCCTCTGCTTGGTCTTTTCAATTGGATTGTAAGCACTTCCCAGGGTAACCTCATGACATAAAAAATGTCTGTATGTAGTCCAGTGGGTATACAGGAGGTATCCATGAATGCATGTCGAATGAAGGGGTGTTACCTCCACAACCCAAAGATGGTCCCAGGTAATGAGGTCATTTCCTTTGCGGGGACCATTTTTGCAGAACAAGCTGAAGGGCCTGACCCTGTTGGGGAGGGAGAGGCCCCAGTGAGCCCCGAATGCCAGCATCTGCTCTCCTGAGCTGCCTAAGGAAATCAGCTCTAATTCTCAGAGAAGCCTACAGTGGCTGCTGCGGGGCTTTGGAGCCCAATAGAGATTACTGTAGAAACAGAGAGGTGGGGTGAACTTTGGAAACAAATGAGAGCAATAGCGAAGCTTCGACCTTTTCGGAATTTGTTTTATTTCCCTCTGAAAGGGCCTTGAGGTTTCTCTGCGGGGAAGCAGGGGCCGGGATGAAGCAGTGGTTCAGATCTGGCCCGGACTTTTTCACGTGGCTCTGAAGATGGAACTAAATTCTTAGCATTGAGTGTATGGGAGGAGGGGTGGGCGGGGAAGATGTTTGCTTATAGCCCAGCTTAAGCTAAGAATACGATGTTTTAAGAAGCTATCTAAAAGAGATGGGAAAGAAGGAACAGCGCGTACAGATCTGCTAATGAGGTGGTGATGCCTCCTGGAGAGCAAGCAAGCGTCATTCCACGGGGGGCCCACCAGGGGGAGTGATGGCTGCCCAGCTGAAGGCCACAAGTGGAAAGAGGGCTTTTGATTGGCTCCCTACCTGGAAACGCAGTGTCTGTCTGCAGCCAGGTTCTTTGGAAGGGGAAAGAGCCAGAGAAAGAGACCCACACACACTGACCCTGTTGATCCGGTTCCTTTCAACACCCACCCTTTGTTCCCACGTGTTTCCAGACTTCTCAGCTACAGTATGTCTACGCGGCAGGAAGCGTTTGGCCCAAGCCCAGATGACAACCGCTCTGATAAGCGGAAGCTGCTAGATTTGGGGCTAAGAAACTATAGAATCCTATCTGGCTAAAGATAGCCCTCTTGTAATATTTCATCTTCCTCAGAGTAGTCTCTGCCAATGAGGGCTCATTTGTCTCCACCTTGCAGACTGTCCTCAAAGTCCTGGGTGAGGCCTCCCCTGGCCAGTGCCGCGGTCCCTCTGGGCTGCCACAGCCAAAAAGAGCAAATCAACAAATGAGCCCAAAGTTGCCAGCACGAGCCACCAGATCTACACTCGGCTGTTTCAAAGGTGTTTTTTTCTTAATTATATAGCCACGTTGCAAATGTACACACGATACTAAAATGTGCAAAGAAATTATAGATTATTTCTTATAAAACCGTATGCCCAGCTCAGTGGTTGAGAATCAACCTATGAACCAGGAGGTCACAGTTTGATTCTGGTCAGGGCACATGCTCACGTTTGGGCTCAGTCTCCAGTGTGGGCATACAAAAGGCAGTCAGTAAATGATTCTCTCTCATTATTGATGTTTCTGTCTCTCTCTCCCTCTTTCTTCCTCTTTGAGATCAATAAAAAGATACTTTAAAAGAAAAAAATCTTACCCCGCCAGGCAGCAAAAAAGGAAATAGAAAACTTCACATTCGAACTTGTCCATTATAACATCTCAGATTTAATAAAGAGTCCCATTTAGCCCTTTATAAAGTGTCTCTCAGGAAAGCACGGCCTTGGATGGCCTTGCCTCCTCCTGTTCTAGTTCAAGGTGGCATTTCCACTAGAAGGCACTCAATCTAGTTTTAGTATGGGAGAGGGAGGCATCAGGCTTGCCAGGGATCTCAAATCCCAGTTGTCTGGGATCTCATCAGAAACTGGCGAGTGGCCTCTGAGGTGTGACTGGTCTCATCTGGCCTATGGAATGTCATGCTGACACCCTCCCTTGAAGGTCCTGATTATAGTCAGTCTTTTCATCCAGATCCCACGTGACATCCCCTCTAGCAGCAATATATCCCCTCACCAGGGCCATGGGCAGAGGGAAGCTGATAAATGTTTTGTTTGCTTGCTTGCTTTTTCGTGTTTTGATAAATGCTTAACAACTAATCCTTGTAGGGTGGAGGGAGGAGTGGGGGAATACCTGCTTGTAGCACTTGCCTGTTTCCATGGTATAAATACTCCCAGAATGGCTAACAACATGAGGCTACTAAGCATGTGGCTGAGAACAGACATGCACAGTCAGCTGCCATGAGGTGGTCAGCTGCCATGAGGTGGCCCTGGGCTACTTCTGCAGATCTTGCAACTCTGTCTTGCTCAGCTTCTCCCTCTAAGTCTGCCCCATAGATACATTCTGACCTCTCAGATGGGGCTGCAGCCAGAGTAGCCCCTAGGCTTAGGGTCTCCCACCAGTGGGGCCCTGGGAAGCCCACCCATCTGTTCCTGGATGGATGCTAGCAAAGGTGTGTGCTTCTGACAAATACACCCCCTGTTTCCCCATCTCCTTCCCAGGATCCACTCAGGCCCAAAGTAGCAGTCTTTCCATGCCTTGTCTTCTCTAGTAAGGACCTCACTTATGTCACATTCTCCTTATTCCCAGGGTCTAAGCCTCACAGTTATGTCTAATGTCACAAGAGGTTTCCTTCTATGCTATAGAACCTATTTTATGACATAAGTCCTCCAGATGGGGATGAACAGGAATGAAAAACCATCAACTTAATATCCCCCAACTAATATCTCTGTTACAACTGTTTAATACAGATAAGACAATATATTAAGTCTCTATGTACACCATTTGATTTATTGTTCACCATAACCAGAAGAGGTGTTGTCCCCATTTTAGAAAAGAGTTAATGGACTCAACAAGGTCATTAACCTGATTAAGGCAATTTAACCAGTAACTAGTGGAGATAGGATTTAAACTCAGGTTGACCTCCAAGCCTATGTTCTTTATCTAATACTAAATTGTGTAGGCACAAACTTTTTCTTTCTTCTATCATTATTAGAAGACCCCATGGATTTTTTTTTTAAAAAATATATATTTTTTATTGATTTTGTACAGAGAGGAAGGGAAAGAGATAGAGAGCCAGAAACATTGATGGGAGAGAGTCATCGATTAGCTGTCTCTTGCACACCCCCCACTAGGGATATACCCGCAACCAAGATACATGCCCTTGACCGGAATTGAATTTGGGACCCTTCAGTCCCCAAGCCGACGCTCTATTCATTGAGCCAAACCAGTCTTGGCTAGAAGACCCGATGGATTTTACTGGCACTTTTTTAAATGAGGAAGGAGGGACATTGCCTGAGACATACAGCCATTAGACAAACTTTCCTCTTTCTTGGTCAGGCCCAAGAAGTTTCTGGGAGAAAGGTGCTGACAGAAATGTGTCTCACCCACCACTCACAGAAACTCAGGACCTCTTCATGTAGAGAGTCCCAGCCCTACTCCCCCAAGAACATGATTCTCTCTAGTAATCATGACCTCAGAAAGGGTACCATCAACCCAGGATGTTCCTACCAGAAACACGAGTCAGTCTAGACTCCTCTTACCCCAACTTAAACACATCACCTAGTGTCATAGAAAACTGGACCCCTGGAATATATCCCAGGTCCACCCACTTCCCTCCTTCCCTGCCACCATAGTCCCTACCTATCATCCCTCTCATAGGTTTCTGCCTATTCTCCATGGGTCAATCTCTGCCCCTCCGCTCCATTCTCCACAGAGCAGCTGCAGTGAGCTCTTTAAAACCTCAGTGATCTATTTAGCTCTCTTGCCAAAAATCCTTCAATGTCTCCCAGTCTCACTAAGAAGAAATTCCAATATCTAACGAAATCTGTAAGGCCTTCTAAGGTCTGGCCTATGCCCACCTCTCCCTGCCCACCACTGTGCCATGCCATGCAGAGTTCAGTCTACTCCAGCTACACGTCTCTTCAGTCCTTTGGGCTCCCTCCCCCCTGAGGACTTTCACATTCTAGTCCTTCTACCAAAATGCCCCTTCCCACACTCTGTGTTTGAATGGCTTCTTCGCAAACTTCTGATCTCACCTGAAATACGACCTGCTCAGAGAGGCCGCCTCTGACCTTTCTCTAAAGAAGACCTGCTCTGTTGGTCTCTGTTCCAAGCCCGGGTTTTGTTCTTCTGTGGTTTTCCCACACTGTGCACATGTTAGTTCACTTGCTCGTTATCCATCTCCTCAAGCCTGCCAGCCCCGGGGGAAGCTGTGTTTTCCTTCAGGACACAGCCAGCCCCTGACATGGCATAAGTGTCAACCGTTGAATTCCTGTGGTAACTCCAGGACTCTGATATTAAAGTCAGGACCCAATTCAGTTCAGTTTCTAGTGAATAACTATTTCCCAGTGCTGTGCTAAATGTTGTGGGAGTTGCGCAGGGAATGCAGTGCTCATTCATCTAGCATCCATGTGTTTAACCCATAGCAGGTAGGACAGATGTGAGAATAGGAATGGTTGAGGGTTGGGAGAGGTAGCAGAGTTGGGATAATAGAAAAGGCTGACTCAGCAATGTGAATAAACACCTTGGAGATCATCCTGTAACACAGGAAATGCCTTAGCTCAGCCCAGGTGGATAAAGCCAAGTTCATCTATGCCTATACACAAAATAGAGTTCCCACCACAGACTAGACTCTGAACTCGGACTTGTGGCAAGCACAGTGGGCATGTAGTAGGCACTCAAAGCCCAGCCAGCATGGCTCAGTGGTTGAGTGTCAACCTATGAACCAGGAGGTCACGGTTTGATTCCAGGTCAGGGCACATGCCCAGGCGATGGGCTCCATCCCCCATGGAGGTGGTGAACAGGAGGCAGCCAATCTATGATTCTCTCTCATCCTTGATGTTTCTTTTTTTTTATTTTATTTTTTTTTTATTTTAAATATATTTTATTGATTTTGTACAGAGAGGAAGGGAGAGAGATAGAGAGATAGAAACATCGATGAGAGAGAGTCATCGATCAGCTGCCTCTTGCACACCCCCTACTGGGGATATGCCCGCAGCCAAGGTACATGCCCTTGACCGGAATCGAACCCGGGTCCATTCAGTCCCCAAGCCGACGCTCTATCCATTGAGCCAAACCGGTCTCGGCTCATCCTTGATGTTTCTATCTCCCTCTCCCTTCCTTTCTGAAATCAATAAAAATATAAATTATTTTTGCAACTCATCTCATTGTATTGGAGAAACTAGCTGAGCTGACCCTCTCTTCCCCTCCTCAAACAAAGCATCCCCGGAAGCTTCAACTCTGGAGGCGATGGGTCGGATGGAAGAAGAAGATGACTGCAGCTCCTGGAAGAAACAGACGACCAACATCCGGAAAACCTTCATCTTCATGGAGGTGCTGGGATCGTGAGTGCGGGGCTGGGAGCCGAGGGAGTGGCTGGGGCACTGGGGGTGGGGGGGCGGGGGCGGTGGAGAGAGGAGGCTGGGAAGGAGTTGTTCCAGACCAGCAGAGACTGATCAATTGGGACAGCATCTCAGCAGCTCCAAGGGACCAAGGGCAGTGGAGTAGGGGCCCATGGTGGAGAGTGGGGAAGGTACCTTGGGATAATACAGAAGATGGTTTCCTACACTAGAGCCCCCAGGGAAAAGGTCCCTCCCCAGCTTCTGTCTCCCACACTGCTCCAAGAGACCCTGCCTATGTCCATAGCTGCCACAGCCCTTGGGTCCTCACCCTGGTCGGAGGAAAGAGACTTTCTGGAACACTTGTGGAGGGTCAGTGACCCTAGCGCCTCCCTGGGCCTCCTCACCCAGCTTCTTCATCTCCCCAGGCAGTGAAAGGGCAACCCCCCTGTCTGCTGGAGATGGAAGAAAACGGGCTTTGCAGGCTAAGCACGGATGGGTTCAGACACCTGGACCAGCTCGGCACCCCCCACCAGCATCTCTGCTCCCTGGCTAAGTGCTGTGTTGGAAAAATAAAGTCATGCTGCAGCCCACACTCCCGCCAGCCCCCGGGTGTCTATGCCTCTGCCCCTTGACAATGATTACCCGGCTGGCGGAGCATAGCCGGCTGCAGCTGACTCTCCACTTGGCCCTGCCTCTCCTCCGGGAGGGCTCAGTCTCTGACGCAGGCTGGGAGCACCTCCGGGCCACCAGCCCTATCGCCTCAGAACCCCAGCTGGTCAGCTAATTAGTCTGGGCTAATTGGTCCAGGGGCCTGGGGAAGTGAGGGGCAGGGAGTGAGCTGGCCATGAAAGCAAGCTCTGCCTTGGGCTAGCTGGGCTGAGTTTAGCTCCCTGTGCCTTGGCTAGGAGGCAGTGACCTCAGGAAGTGAGGGCTGGCCACACTCACCATAGACGGAGAGGAGCAGGCTGGGTGCTGAGAGAAGGCCTCTGCCCCCTAACCACCACCCCCAGCATGCACAGAAGGGTCCCAGGGGCAGTGCCAGTCATCAAAGTATGGGCCCTCCATCAAGGGCCTTTGCCAAGATAGGGGTGGCTAGAGAGAGGGCTTTTGGCAGAAGAGAGAAGAACAAGACTCGTGAGTGATTCTGAAAAGGTTTGCTAAGCAGCCCAAAAATCAAGAGAAGGAGGGAGAAGGTTGCCTGGGTGGACAGAAGCTTATTCACCGTCTGCAAAGACTTGGGCGGTAGGACTCAAAGAAGACAGACACGCTGCCACTTGGCGCTCAGGGAGACCGGCCGCAGCAGCTTCTAAACCCAGTACATCAGAGCCACTGGAGCTTATCCCTCTGATAACTGCGGAAATGCTTAAGAAAAGGCAAAATAATAGTTCAACATCAACATACCCCCCTCCTACATTCAACAGTTGTTAACACTTCGCTGTATTTGTTTTACAAACACACACACACACACACACACACACACACACACCATATTTGTACACTGGTTGCAAACATCATCACACATCACTTCCAAATCCTTCTGTCTGCATCTCCTAGGAATAAAGACATTTTCTTCCATTTCCACAATATCATGTTCACCCTCAAAAATTAATTCGCTATTATTTTAGCCCAGGCGATTTTTTGAAAAACAAAACAAAACAAAAACAGATTCCTGGCTGCAGGGATTTGGGAAGACAGAAACCCAGCAGCCAGGAATCTATATTTAAGTGTTTCCAGTGGCTCTCACGTATCCAGCCCCCGCACTGATTTGAGGCAACCAGGAGGGCAAGATAGGGTCAAGTCACTGCTTAGCAGCTAGGGCTGAGGAGAAGCTAAGGAGAAAGCTCCTCTGTAGTGCTCAGGAGGGGGATAGGCAGCCCAGGCTGCAGGCCCCACAACTGACCTAGGAGAGGCGCTGTGGGGAGGGGATCAGGGGGCAGAACAGACTCCTCCATGAGGGATGCACCAGAATCCCGGCCAAAGGCCCCTTCTCTCCAGTCTTTGGCTCCTCTGCATCAACCAAACAGGGAGAACAAGCTTTTACTAAATCTGCCCGGACACTACCCACAATTCCAAGGCCCTGGGACAACTGTAGGGATGCTGGGCAAAGCTAGTCTGTAGCAGGAGGTCTGTCACCCAAGGTCCAGGCCGCCTTTTTTCACTGCCCAGGAAAACATTTTTTTCTCGTTGGCCCCTGCCCCCACCTCTGGCAGCACCCAGGCTCCCAGCAGGAGTGGAGAGCAACTCAGAGCAGGAAATGCAAACCAGAACTATTGAAGCCATCACTCCTGGATCTGCAGGCTCTGCCTGTCTTGCCTCCTGACCCGAACAACCTTGACTGCTCGAAACTAGCTCTCTGCTCCCCAATCTGACAGTCTGACAGATGGCACAATTAAGTCTTCCAATCCCTCTCCTCTGTCACGCATACACACACACACATACACACACACACACACACATACACACACACACACACACACACACAGCCTGGGGCAGAGGAGCAATACATCACTTCCGATTGCCACAACAGATGCCATGGACACGCACCTTGATGTAAATGACACCCCAGAAAGGCCTCCCTCAATTTGATCTCATTGCACAAGAGGATCCAGAGCAAGTGCCAGCTTTAAAATTGGGGGAACATTCGTGTGAGGCTGTAAAAGTAAAGGTGAAAGAAGCACTCAGGGTAGACCCTATAAAGTCACAGCTGTTAAGGCCACATTTCTCAACTCTCTCCTTTTATGAATAAGGAAAGTAGAGTCTCACCCCTACCTGCTGCTCCCCACCTCCATGCTCTTTCTCATGCTTCTTACCCACCCCCACTTGAAACACCACTTTCAAGTGTTTCTCTCCCCACCCCACCCCCACTGGACTAACTCTCATTCATTCCTTTAATCTTGAGCCAGAGTATTCGTAAGTCAGACAGCCATGAATTACGTCCTCCTCGGCTATCCCAAATTATCTCTGTACACATTAGGAAAAATTGTCCTTTTCTCTAGCCTACTATCTGCTGGGGGTGGGGGAGGAGATGTTGTAATAATTATGTTATAAAGCATACAGTGGCTCCAAGGTGAATGGCATCTGCTGGACATGGCAGCACACAGCCAGCCCAACCATAGTAGGGGCAATGTCTTAAGTCTCCATTTTCAGTGCTCTCATAATACCTCCTGCTTATCTGTAAGTGTCTGTCTCTCACACTAGATTCTAAGCTAGAGAGAGAAAGATAGAAATATCAGTGTTGAGAGAGAGTCATTGATAAGCTGCCTCTGCAGCCCCCTACTAGGGATTGAGTCCCCAACCCAGGCATGTGCCCTGACCAGGAATTGAACCATGACCTCCTAGTTCATAGGTCGATGCTCAACCACTGAACCACACTGGCTGGGCTGCAGTGACCTCTCTTTAATGAGTTTCCCAAGTGAAGAAATCTCTCCAAAGCAAAGCAGAGTCTATGGGAGTCCTTCCCAAATTATAGACCCAGGAAATATCATTGTATAGTCCCTAAGTCTGTAATAGAATCATTTCTTTCCCATGTGATGGATGAGAGGGCACAATGGCATGTCAGATAGGATCTGCCATCAACAGTTCATCAAATGCCCATAATGACAATGAGCATCAGATGCCCCATCTTCCTTTACTGACACTTCAGTTTTGCCTCCAACAATGCTCTCTAGCCAGCCAGTACTAATTTTTATTTCCCCGTGGCTTCTACTCAGAGGAGCTTTTTCTGAAGTTTTCCTGGTGAAGCAAAGGGTGACTGGGAAGCTCTTCGCCCTGAAGTGCATCAAGAAGTCACCGGCATTCCGGGACAGCAGCCTCGAGAATGAGATCGCGGTGCTGAAAAAGTGAGTGGGTCTTAGGGTTGGCTGGGAACAACTGTGGGGTCACACCATTTCCTTCACAAATCACCTTCGAGAAGGTCTGGGGCTGCGTTTTTCATACCAAAAGGCATTGCTCCTTTTGATTGAGCTAATGGGTCAGTTTGACTAACAGCTAAGTTTTGCCAAAAATCTGTCTTGGCTGGATTTTTTCTCCCAGCCAATTGTCTAGTGAACCCACAGGTAGCAGAGCTGGTTTGTGCACATAGACCAGAGGGTAATTATCTCAAAGGAACAAACTTCAGTTGAAGGACAATCCTAGAGAGAATTCACAAGTAAAGAAGCAATGTAAAACTTGGAAATGAACCTCAATTTGTTCCAAATCAAATGTAGGGTTAATACCCTAAGCATCATGATGGAGGCTACACTAATAAATCATAATGTTTACAGCAGGACTTGTGCAACAAACCCTTGTGGGATTCCTTTGGTGTGCAAAAAAATATATAAGTAGGCATTAGGACCACAAGATGAAGCCAACAAAATTCCTTACCCTCAGGAGCTCACACTTTCTGGTCAGAGACAGGAGTACTCATAGCAAACTCTACTCCCATTAGATGTGACTCACACTAGCAGAAGGCAGTGTTTGAAGGAGACAGGGATTCATTTTGCCTGCATGTGTTTTTTTATGAGTAAGGACTATTAGGTACATTTTCAAAGAAGAGGAATCTTGATGGATGAGTAGAATTTTATGGAGGCAGGAGGGGCAATTCAGGAAGGGAATTCAGATTGAGAATAACATAAAGTTTAATATAGAATCATGGAGTTGCAAGGGGTGTTGGGGAAGAGTAAGTGTTGGAAGCCCCTGAACTTATTATCAAGGGACAGGAGATGAAACCAAATGGTCAAGTGAGACTTGATTATAAAGGGTCTTGGCTGTCATGATGAAGACTATTGACTTTATTCTGTGGGCAAAGAAAAGTCATCAAAGGATTTTAAGTAAGAAGTCACATAATCAGATTTCAATTTAGAAATCCTGTAGTAAGCCAGGAATGGAGAATGCCAGCCTAGAGGATGGGAGATCAATTACATGACTTTCTCAAGCAAAGAGGATACAAACAAAACAGTAGCAGGATCATGTAATGGCCAGAAGACCAAGGTTAGGAGGCATTTCAGAGAGAGAAGTGATTGAGTAGGGGTTGACTGGTAAGAATATAAAAGAAAAAAGCATTAAAAATTACTCTGAGATTAAGTGATTAAATGGACAGTAATATCATCCTTGGAATAGAAAGCAAAAAGGATGTTTAGGCTTAGAGGAAATAGAAAGAAAATGATTGGAGCACAATGAATATAAGTATCCACTTATCTCTACATGAAGGTATCTGGTAGGCTGTTAAATATATAGGTCTGGGCTTCAGGGAGATTAAAGCAGAGAATGTGGCTCAGTGGTTAAATATTGACCCATGAACCAGGAGGTTAGGGTTTGATTCCTGGTCAGGGCACATGCCTGGGTTGCAGGCTTGATCTCCAGTAGGAGGCATGCAGGAGGCAGCCAATCAATGATTCTCTCTCATATTTGATATTTCTCTCTCTGAAATCAATAAAAATATTTGTTTAAAGCAGAGAGGGACTCTAGACTCATTGAAAGCAAGGTGGTCTTTTATATTATTGTATTGTGCCATCAGTCCCTAACAGCACAGATACATAAACAGCCATAAACACTTGTTCAGTGAGTGAATCATCAACAAATTGATGTTAGTTTTTGTCAGCTTGTATGTATAATTCAATCCATTAGACTGCCACTGCAAGAAGTCTATATTTTTAGAAAAGTCTGAAAGATGATATGTATTATTAAGTACTATAAGCCCTGATGCATAAAATTTGTTCACAGGTAGGTTCCCTAGGTGTGGCCAGTGATGAGGGCCAATCAGAGCCTCCCTTCATTCCTTGCCATCACCTGGTGGTCAGCACACATCACAGAGAGCAATAGAACTCCCAGTCTTCTGGTCGAACTCCTGCAGGGACACTTTGCTTATTAGTCATATATATATAGATGTGTTTACTATTCCACAGACACTGTGCTAAGCATTTGACATGTATTTTTTAAATACTTATATAACCCTATAAGACAGATCTTTGAAGATGAATAAAGTGAGGCTTAGAAGATTTGAGTAGTAAGCCAGTCAGAGTTACCCAGTTAAATGCCTGAACTAGATCTGAACAACTGACTTAGAGTCTAAGTTCTTAACCTCTGTGTTGCACAACCGTGAGTCAAACTTCCTAGAAATTTTCTTCCTGGACAGCCACACACTGAATTGCTGATCGGAAAGCCAAGCCCTCAGCTAAAATGATTATTCTGCTTGCCTCCACCTCTGAGTAATTCCAGCAAAGGTCATCTGGGGCAAGGTTTTCCCACCTCAGCTCTATTGACATTTTCGACCAGATCATTCTTTGTAGTGTTGGGGTTGCCCTGTGCATTGTAATATGTTTAGCAGTGTTTCTGCTTCTGCCCAGTGAGTGCCTGCAATATCTCTCCTGTCACTTGTCATAGTAATCATAAATGTCTTTAGATATTGCCAGATGTCCTCTGAGGGACAAAACAGCCCTGATTGAGAATCACTGGTCTAAGACATCCCAAAGAAATGAACCCCAAATGAACATTTACCTTATCACAATATCCTGGAATAAAAAAATTTGCAACATTTTCTCCATGGTTACCCACGAGGAGGCCTCACTAACCTAAGTCCCTTCTGTTGTAGTAACCTTTCTTCGTGCAATGTTTCTGAAAGGGACCTGGATACTCATGTTGTACGTATAATTGAATGCTCCCTTAACCTTCCTCAGGTCTTTTAACTTTCTCTTTTGATCAAGTTGAAAGAGATTGATAAAGCAACAAATGAAACATTTGTTCCCTAAAGGCAGGATGATCAATTATCCATTCAAAAATATGGACTGAGCACCACTCTGGGAATATTTTCCTGGGATTTCTTTGTAATGGCCTAAGTGTTAGAAAGGCTTCAAAAGGACCCCATTCTTCCTAAATATTGTCATAAAAAATCTCCAATAGAAATAAGAGTCTCTAGTTGGGCTGGGTTAGCATCCTTTGTCTAGATGACCTAAACCACATGCCTTTCACCATGACCTTACTTTCCCCAGGATCAAGCATGAAAACATCGTGACCCTGGAGGACATCTATGAGAGCACCACTCACTACTACCTGGTCATGCAGCTGTAAGTAAAGGGGACCTGCTTCCTCCACAGATGCCCCATGGGGCCTCAGAGGCCTGGAGGAAGCTGGTTGGTGGTGAGGGAAGAATGGTGATTAAAAGTCAAGAATTAACTCAAGAGAATCTGAATGCCAAGAGCCCTTTTAGGATCAGTATGCCTCTGGGTGTGGACCTGTTCTTTATGCATCCAGGGATAAAGCTAGGGTTGATTATTGAGTTGGTACCTACCAGAACAGCCTTACTAGTTGTTAATATATTTTCTACCAGTCAGCAAGTAGCTGTGACTCTAACCTATCCATCCTCCCTTCTGACCCAGTCCCTTCCCTCTGGACCTCCCCACAACTCTACTATTGAAGGGGTACTGCCTGGCAAAGCAGGGGCCTCCAGAACCCTTCTCTGTCCCCATGGCTTGAGTCCATTTTGACCAGTCATGTTGAGCAAACTGGATATTAAATGGTTTACCACCACTCCAGAGTAAAATTACTATGGGTGTAGAAGCCACAGGTAGGTAGACTTTACTTCAATATAAAGAAAGACTTGCTCAAAAGTTTAAAACAGGCTGTGATTGTGAGTGTGTTCATGTGTAGATTGAAATGTTGCCTCATTAGGAAGGTCTCCCCATCACTGTCATATCCAAATAAGAGTTCTGCCTTAGGGCGGCTGCTGTAGGATTGGCCAGTTTTCCCAAGGAGTCAGTACTGGGCTCAGAGACATTCTACTTATAAAGTACACACACACACTCAAACACACACATCACTGCAATTTCAGCATAACTGGATGAAATGTTTCTGGCTGACAGGCTAATTCCTCAGAAACTCTAATGAACTAACTCTGGCCTCAGTAGCCTGTTAACCCCTGGGCTCACCTGAGGCCCGAGGTATAGCAATAGCAAGCAGTCAAGGGAGAAAGGTTGGGAGAGGGCCCAGAGCATCATAACAAGTGAGCAGGGACCATGTGGAACCTCAGTGAAGCCAGGATTATCAGACATTCAGATGGCTAAGGGAGGCAGGAGGGTGGGAAGACTCAGAAGTCACTGAAGAACCACCAAGCCTCCCTGAGCACTACTCTCAAGGCTCAGGATACGCTGACTCAGGAGTTCTTAGTTGTGGACAAAGACTAACTTTCTCTCATGGGCCTCCAGCTCCCATAACAGAGTCCAGAGCATCAGGACAGAAGCAGAAGAAGTAGGATGTCATGCATTTTTATTGGAGAAATTCTGCACCCTTAGTACCACATGGTCCTCACATGGGTGCATAGCCACATCTTATGCCATGAGCAGTAGAAGGGGATTGGAGCCCCTGAGTCGTGGTTGAAGTAGTCTGGGATATTTATCCCAGAGAAGGCCTTAGAAAAGCATCTCAGTGCACATGCCTAAAAAGATTCATGTGATATAGGATGTTGTTTTTGTTCTGTGTGGCCAATGGTGGCATTACTGTATGCTGGTAGAAACTACAGGGAGTCAGTTTATCATAGAGCTGGAAATATTGAGGTGACAAAAGATAGAAACAGTATGTCTTAAAAGGGAGTGAGTTCTCTGTTGTCCAATACTTACTAGAAAACTTCTAGGCAAAACGGTCGAGATGGGACTCAAGGGATGGGGGTCAGACTTGATCTTAAAATTTCCCTAAATCCTAAGATACCAGACCATGTGAGCCTCAAACTACTCCTACAACTCCACCCCATATTTTCACCTTTAGGTGGCCCAGTTTAACAAAATGAGGAAAGAATTCCCAACATAAGCACAGAATCCTCATTTGCACACCTTCTCTTTGCCTGATTTCAGTTTCACTTCTCTCTTTCATCATTTCTTCTTCCCCATGCCTTAGGCAGTGAGAGAAGGCAGATAAGAAATGTGTCCACAAAAAGGAATTCTTGGCTTCTTCGGAAACCCCAACCAGGGGCATTTTACATTTCAAAGGACATTGTCAGGGAGAGGTCAATGGTTGGCCCAAAGAAATGACTCCCTAGCGATATCACTCCAGGCACCTGAAGGAGGCATACTGAGACTGGAGTGGCAGGTCCTCCTTGCACAGTCAGGGATACCTGTCTGTTTTGCCACAACTGTGTCCCCATGGCTACAGGGCAAACCCATTCATATGACCCGAAATAAGAGCTGGATTCCTGCCTTTGCCCTGTGCCCACAGTGTTTCTGGTGGGGAGCTCTTTGACCGGATCCTGGAGCGGGGTGTCTACACAGAGAAGGACGCCAGCCTGGTGATCCAGCAGGTCTTGTCCGCCGTGAAATATCTCCACGAGAATGGCATTGTCCACAGAGACTTAAAGGTGCCAGCGGAGGGGGGGGGGGGGGGGGGGGGGGGAAAACAGAGACAGAGAAGTGATCCTTTAGGAAGGTGCAAGGGTCATGGGCAGTCTGAGCTCTGTAAAATGGAAAGGGCAGGACTGGCTCACCCCTAAGGTCCTTTCTGCCCTATGATTGAACAAATCTTAGATGAATGAGGAATCATTGCCAATTTGTACCTCAGCCTTTTCCTGAACTTTTCACCAGTCCTTACCCTATTTGGCTACCAAGATAATCTACAGGTTTCTGGGACCCAGCCACAGACATACTCAAATGTAATAAATACTTACTGAGGGTCAACATTGCACCAGGCATGTGCCAGACTTTGGAGAGGTCAGAGGTAGTTAACCAAAGGTTAATTCCTTCAAAAAACAGTCTTAGGGTAGTTGGGGAATGAGAAGAGAGATGGATTAGTGCCTTAAAGGTTATAAAGCTAAGCAAAGTCAAGGTCATAAGCAAAATATTGAATGATGGGGTATAGGAGTTGAGGGTGCAGGTAGGAGCAGGAGAGAAGAGTGGGGGGAGGGGGAAGATGAGAGTGGCCTTGATGTCAGGGCCCCAGGGTGCAGCTTCCTAAAAATATATATATATATATATCAGGAGGCAAAGAGATGTGTGTTTCAGATTATTATTATATACATGCTATTTCTCCTCACCCACAGCCTGAAAACCTGCTGTACCTCACCCCTGAAGAGAATTCTAAGATCATGATCACAGACTTTGGTCTGTCCAAGATGGAACAGAGTGGTGTCATGTCCACTGCCTGTGGGACTCCAGGCTATGTTGGTGAGTCTGAGAGCAGGAGGGAAGATGACCAATTGGCTACATTTGACCACATAGATGTTGTTCACAGAGAAGAATGTGACTCACGGTTGTGAGGAGATAGAGTTCAATTTCAGGGATGATCCAAGTAGAACAATCACTTATGAGGTTCAGGGCCAGCCAATCCATTGATCTCTAAACTACCCGAGCCTGCATTATTAGAAAGACAGCCTACCCCAACTTCTGCCTTTGTCTTTCAGGCTATACAAGGGAGTGAGACAAAGTCACAAAGACAGAAACCTTTAGACCACATGTGTCAAACACAAGGCCCGTGGGCCAAATCCGTCCCGCCAGGCCTTGCAATGTGGCCCGCACCGCGTTGTCATCACTGCACTCCACTGCGTTTCCATCACAATGACAGTTTATGACTGTTCAGTAAACCATTCGGCCCGCGATTTCGGCTGGATTTTAGATTTTGGCCCCTTCTCTGATTGAGTTCGACACCCCTACTTTAGACAGTGAAGGGTTGTCCACTAGCCCTCTTTCTTTTCTCCCACTTGAAAGGAAACCTCAGCCTCCCAAGTGTTGGTATCCTGGAGGCATAGTGCTGAGTTTATATCTAAGGAACCCCCAAATCACACCCTAGGAAACTGACAGAAGTGGGGCATCCTGCCTAAGGAGGAGGCTTTCAGAGCCCCCCAAAAAGTAAGAGCAGGCAGGATACCAGGGGAGATCACTGGGGGAGAAAGCCCAGACTCAGAGCAGCCACTCCTACCCTTTCCCCCTTAGCCAGTCCTCACCGGGTTGGAATTAGGAAGTGGGAAGTACAACCCTGACTCAACAGAGAGAATGGGCACTTTCCCTAGAAGAGAGGCTGGTACTTACCATTAGGTATTTAGTCCTACTGGGCACAAGCCCTGGTGTCTGTGATCAACACAGAAGACAGGTAAATGTCCCAGAGCTCCCAATCAGTGAAAAACATAGCTCATTCCCTCGTGGAGCTCATGATCTGATCAGGCAGACTAAGCCCAGACCTCAGAAGGCGCCATAGACTGATGGGACCGGTATAGCCAGTCCTTGGAGGGTTCCTCACTTAACAGGAGAGACTCAGTCTCTACCTTCATGGAAATCCTGGTCTAGTCAGAGAGAATACCTAACATGCAGATTTTTCCATAGCCATTACCCTGGGGATCCCCAATCTAAGTGGGGAGACACAGGACCTGCCTTCAGAAAGCACTCAGTCCAATGGGCGACACATAACCCTGAGATCTTCAGTCTGAACACAGTCATAGGCCCTATCCTGGGGACCTCCTAGTTCGATGGAAGAAGAGGTAGTCTGTTGGGAAAGACAAAGTCCCTGCCCTAGGGGAGTTTTTTTAAATAAATTCTCTTCTCTAAGCCTCTTCCTGACCTTCAGTCCCCAACCCACCATGCTCTCCTTGTGCCCCAGCCTTGACTCTGCCTTTGGTTTGCAGCTCCGGAAGTGTTGGCCCAGAAACCCTACAGCAAAGCTGTGGATTGCTGGTCCATTGGCGTCATCACCTACATATTGTGAGTAGAAGCTGTCATTGGCTCAGTTCCTGGAAATTCTCTGAACATGCTCACCCCCTCTTCTCCTGTCTTCTGTCTCAGCTCCTCAAGCAGCATCCACCTCCAAAGCATGCGCATAGACATGTGCACACACACACACACACACACATGCACACGTGCACACACACACATATACACCCACACAGGCTTGTGCACACAGCTCTACCTATCCTGTTTACCAGGTAATAAAAACAGCTCAATAGGAACCCACTGTTCAGCCACCTGGTAGTCTGTCTTCCTGCCCCTTTACTGCATGTGCTGAGTCCTGCTCTGTGGCATGAGCAGTGAAAAGGGGAGAGACCAAGTCACGAAAGCCACGTGGGCACAATGTTCACATCTAAGATTTTTCTCCTGGTGATGTCAGCCCAAGGCCACGCGATGGCCTGGATAAACCTGGTCATTGCTCCTCCCACACATCCCCAGGCTCTCCTTTCCAAACCTGCTCGCCACCCCTTCCCCTCCAGTCCTCCTCACCTGTAGCTCTTAGAAAAATAACCTACTGTTTGTTATTTACCACTTGATGTGGATTCAGTTCTCTATTTCCTTAGCTTATGTCAAATAATGACTCTCATTTATTCAACAAATATTCACTGACTGTCTACCCCGTGCCAATCACTGGTGTAGGTACTAAATAATAAAGAACAAAATGGCCTTTAAAATCCCTCATAAAGCTTGCACTCAAGGATGGACATTCTACCATCCTTCTTAAAGATATTTTAGATTGCCCTAGCCCAGTGGTCAGCACTCATTAGTTAACAGAACCAAATATCAACAGTACAACGATTGAAATTTCTTTTGAGAGCCAAATTTTTTAAACTTAAACTTCTTCTAACACCACTTCTTCAAAATAGACTCACCCAGGCCATGGTATTTTATGGAAGAGCCACACTCAAGGGTCCAAAGAGCCACGTGTGGCTCGCAAGCCGCAGTTTATTGACCACATCCCTAACCAGTTTGGCTCAGTGGATAGAGCGTCAGCCTGTGGACCAAAGGGTCCTGGCTTTGATTCTAGTCAAGGGCACATACCTTGGTTGCAGGCTCTTCCCAGGCCTGGGCCTTGGTCGTGGCTCATGCAGGAGGCAACCAATTGTTGTGTTTCTCTGCCCTCAATGTTTCCCTCTGTCTTCCCATCTCTTCCACTCTCTCCAAGAATCAATGCAAAAATATCCTCGGGTGAAGATTACAAAAAAATGGAGGGGAAAAGGAAGATATTCTATATCATCTGGGAGTCAGGGGAGGTACAGGGAGAGGTGGCAAGGGTTTGTGGGAAGAATGTCCAAAGGGGTCTTCCAGGCTGCCTGTTCCAAGCTTTGGCTGCTGCATAAACACTTGATGGGATCTGCACTGTTCCTGAGTCAGAGGCAGACCCCCATCCTGGTCACACTGCTTCGGGGGGGACCCTTGTTGGCTGCTATGTGCTCGGTGGGAGGCTGGCCCGTGGGGAGAGGCTGGCCCAGGAAGGAAACATGGCCCTCCTGTTCCCCTGCAGGTTGTGTGGGTATCCTCCTTTCTATGAAGAAACGGAGTCCAAGCTTTTCGAGAAGATCAAAGAAGGCTACTATGAGTTTGAGTCTCCATTCTGGGATGACATTTCTGAGTCAGGTAAGGCCCGGGGGTGTGAATGACAAGATAACAG
The DNA here is from genome assembly GCF_014108245.1 of Pipistrellus kuhlii. Lineage (NCBI taxonomy): Eukaryota > Metazoa > Chordata > Mammalia > Chiroptera > Vespertilionidae > Pipistrellus > Pipistrellus kuhlii. The sequence continues at coordinate 10,365,850 of NW_023425493.1, forward strand.
GCTCAAGGGAGAGGCTGCCGAGAGAAAAGAGCTTAACAAAGGATGACAGCAAACTCTTGAAAGTCCCTGGGGAATTTTACAGAAAACAGGCTGCCGGGGAGGGTAGAGAAATCTTTATCTGGTTCCAAGGCCAATATAGTATACACACCTAAGGTTCATGCTTTTGCTATCCCTGGAGACAGAACTGCAGCCTGCCCGGGAAAAGCAGGGAGGCAGTCCCTATGAGGGGGCAGGAGGCACAGCCAGGGGAGTACTCTAGCAAGACTGGCAAAACCAAGGCCAGGTTTTGCCTTTTACACATCAAGACGGACACCATGCCATGTCTCTGTGTGTGAAAGAAAATCATTGCATGTTGTTGGATCCATGATGTAGAGATCAGAGCTGGGAAAAAGCCAGCACTCACATGTGGGCCCCCGTGTCGGTGCTGGCCCCTGAATGGCGTCAATCAATACACACGCTGGTGCCTCGTGACGAGAGGTGGTGTGCGCTGCTACGTGGGTGAGGCTGAGGAGAGCCTCTCTTTGGTGCTTTATGGTGGGTAGTTGTTAGGTGGTTTGGATTTTTTTTAAAATCTCTTTTTAAGACTTAAAATTGCCTCTTTGGAAGATTAGCTAAAAGATGCATTCACTGCCACCCACCAGCCGGAAGTGAATTTCCATCAGTCATGAAATCTGCTCCTTAGCTGCTGTGTCTTTGATTGCTCCTCTTAGCCAAGGATTTTATTTGCCACTTGCTGGAGAAAGACCCGAGTGAGCGGTACACCTGTGAGAAGGCCTTGAGGCACCCCTGGTGAGTGAGGAATGGGGTGGGTTCGATCTCCCACCCGTGGCTCCCCAGATACCACGCTGACCTGTCCAATGGAATGTTTCCCTGGAGTCTGCTTGCCCCGAGCTGCCTACTGTTGTGGCATTTGGGGAGCATAGGTGTGTTCCTCGGGTCCAGCCAGAGACGCAAACAGCATTTAATTAAGTGGGTTCTGACCCCAGGGTGGCAGCCGGGCCATCGAGTCAAGTGCAGAGGGCAACAGTTAGGCTCTGTGTCAGCACTAGAGGGCAACACTGCGTTCTTGTTACACAAGAGGCAGCTCTGTCTACCCTTCAGAGCATCATTTAACTCTACAGTCAAAACTGTTTCATATGAAGTGGTTTGAACATGATCACAATTTATGAAGTGGGTCAATAAAGTCTTGAAACACCTCCTTTTCTTCTTGCTACACCCCTGTTCAAGAATTTACAATAGCTCCCTATTTCCTACCACAGCACTCCCAGAATCCTTTGCCCAGATTTTCCCTAATCTGGCCAGAACTCCAACTTTACTTCCCAGGATTCCCAACATGCCTTCTCTATTCCAGAAAGGCCCATGAGCTATACTTCTGTCCCTGCCTTTCCCAGCCCCATATGCCAAACTCTTTCTGAATTGCACCTTGTGTTATACCATTTTCCCCACTGGGGAGGTCCTGTCTCTTGCCTTGTATGTGGTCTCTGCCCTTCCCTGGAGCCATGGCTCCTCAGTCCATGATGTGAAGCAAGACTCCACTCCCACACTGTAAGCCCCGAGGGGATCAGGACCACGCCTGTCCCCTCTCTGGGTTCCTTAGTACCTAGCAGGTCCTGTGCCCATGGCAAGTGTCTGAGGAACACTGAGAGACCCGTGAACAGGGGCTGAGGGGATAGGACAAGGGCTGCCTATACTGGGTGGTCTCACTGAGAAAGTTTTCCAGGGGGAGGTGGGTTTTGAGTGAACTTTTGAGCTAATGGATGGGGACAACCCAAGTGCCTCTGACCCTTTTTATATAAAAGGTCAGCTAGTGAACAGTTTAGGCGTTGCTGGCCATGCCACCTCGGTGGCAGCTGGTCTGTCTGGCTCTGTAGTACGGAAGCAGCCCTGAATGAAGGGGCAGGTCTGTGTCCTGGGAAGACTTTTACAAAATCAGCAATAGGGAAGCTTGCTGATCCTACTCTATCTAAAGCAGGTTTTGGTTTTGCCAAAGCCCAGACCCCTGATGACTTTCCCCGGGGACAGAGGAGCTCGGGTCCCACCCCCTCCGTGGGCTCCACTTGGTTTAACCTGGACCTACATGCACCGTCTCCTGGCTGAGTTCCCTTAGGTGTCCACTACCCAGGTGTCCCCTCTGCATCCACAGGATTAACGGAAACACAGCCCTCCACCGGGACATCTACCCCTCAGTCAGCCTTCAGATCCAGAAGAACTTTGCCAAGAGCAAGTGGAGGGTAAGTGGTCCTCCCAGGAGGCCGCAGGCTGCTCTGGGCCCCTGGAGGCGGGGCTGGGGCAGGGCTAGTGGAGGGATTCCCTTGCGGATTCCCAGCAGACACCGGCACTCCCTAGTCCCTCTCTGCACTAAGTGGGCATTTTGGATTCAAGAGGCCACAGGGCAAGGAAAAGTGAGCCAAGGCTGGTCTTGTCTCCTTAGCAAGCCTTCAACGCGGCCACCGTGGTGCACCACATGAGGAAGTTGCACATGAACCTGCACAGTCCCGGCGTCCGCCCCGAGGCGGAGAACAGGCCTCCTGTCGTGAAAGCCTCAGAAGCTTCGAGACCCAGCTCCCCTGAGATCACCATTATTGAAGCCCCCGCCCTGGACCAGAGCGTGGCACTCCCTGCCCTGACCCGGCTGCCCTGCCAGCATAGCCTCCGGCCCACAGGTCCCGGTGGCAGGTCCCTCAACTGCCTGATCAACGGCTCCCTCCGCATCAGCAGCAGCCTGGTGCCCATGCAGCACGGGCCCCTGGCTGTGGGGCCCTGTGGCTGCTGTGCCAGCTGCTTGAGCATCGGAAGCAAAGCCAAGTCCTCCTACTGCTCTGAGCCCTCCCTCTTCAAAAAGGCCAACAAAAAGTACGTGTTTTCTTTTCTTTTCTAATATGGTTCTATTGGTGCTTAGGGAGAGAGGAAGGGAGAGGGTAGAGAGAGAGAAACATTGATGAGGGAGAAACATCATTGATCAGCTGCCTCCTGTTTGCCCCCTACTGGGGACTGAGCCTGCAAATCAGACACGTGCCCTTGCAGGGTATTGAACTGGTGACTTTTTGTTCCTGGGTCAATGTTCAACCACTGAGCCACACCAGCCACGCAAAAAGTATGTATTTTCACCCAAAGACAGAGGCCTTGCCCTACCCAGCCTGGGTCTGAAAGAACTCAGGCAACGAGCTAAAATAAATTGGCCAAAGGATCTCTCCCACTCGAGGCCGCTCTGTGGGGTGGGAAGAGCTCTGGCTCAGGGGTCAAGGGAAATGCTGTCCTTCCCACCCACTAGCTGTGTGACCAAAAACAAATCAAGGTCTCTGCCTCTATTTTGATCATCTGTAAAATGGGTTCACTGAATTCCATTTACCTGCTCAGCCTGCCTCACAGAGGCACTCTGAAAGCAACAGGAATTATAAATGCCTGCAGAAAACTGGGCGTGTGTGTGAATGAATGAGCATTAGATTCCTTGAGTTTCTGGGGTCTCAGTGTTTGGGGGGGAGGCAGAGGGCTTGCTTGTCTTGTTTGTCTTTTCTGCAAGTGCTTGTACTTTCTGAACCGCCTAGAGCAAGCATGTCAAATTCAAAGGCTAACACAGGCCAAATAAATGAGATATGTGGCCTGTGGGCCGAGAGTTTGAAATGCTTGGCCTAGAGCAGTGGTCGGCAAACTTATAAGTCAACAGAGCCAAATATCAACAGTACAACGATTGGAATTTCTTTGGAGAGCCACATTTTTTAAACTTCAACTTCTTCTAATGCCACTTCTTCAAAATAGACTTCAAAATACCAGGCCCAGGCCGTGGTATTTTGTGGAAGAGCCACACTCAAGGGGCCACACTCACGAGCTGCAGTTTGCAGACTACGGGCCTAGAGGACGGGCGGAGAGGATGGAAACTATCTGGGCTCTTCCCTTGTCAATGACATCATAGCTTGCTGCCCCTCTTTCTCTCCAGGAACTTCAAGTCCGAGGTCCTGGTGCCCGTCAAAGCCAGCGGCAGCTCCCACTGCCGGGCGGGGCAGACCGGAGTCTGTCTCATTATGTGATCCCTGTGTCACTGCAGCTTTCAGGTGAGGGGACCAGAGTCAGGAGGGCTGGGCGGGGAACTTGGTGGGGGAGCTTCTATCCCAGAAGGAAGGCCCCATCCCAGCGTCTGAATAACGGGGTCTGAGGGGTGGCAGCACCCCTACTCCACCCTGCACCCTTTCTTCTGCAGGAGTGATGGCCAACTCTTCTCTGCCCTTCAGAACCTGGGCCGACTCTGCAGCAGGAGGAAGGGGAGCAAGCGGGCCAAGGCGTGGCGGGAGCAATTTCCGGTCAGAAGCAGCCAACTGCTTCCGCCTGGGGCAGACCTTCACTGCGGGCCCAGGCATGAGCCACCAGGCAACAAGGCCTCTGCAGCTGTGGGCAGGAGGAACGGCACCCGCCGCTGGCTTCCAGGTCTTCCTGGCCTGCTGCTCTGCACCCCACTCCCCATGTGCCGTGCCTCTGTGCAGTGTGCGTAGATAGCTCTTGCCCAGGTCTGTGTTGTTTGTCTTGAAAAGCTTACCAGGCTGGCCAGGCTGTGTCACCCTCAGAGCAAAGCCATAAGGAGCATCTACCCAGACTCCCCGCTCAGCGCTCACGCGCTCCTGCCTCTCAGGCCTCCATCCCTGTGGCCAGAAGGGGTTCATCCGTGTAGTCGCCTGCCCATCCCATCCGCATGAATGGCGGGCAGCTGGGCGGTCTGCCTGTGCGCTCTCAAAGGGAATTTCTAACTCCAGAATTGGCTCCTCATTGTTCAGAGACCCCCAGCCTGCGCCAGCCCCCTTCTGAGCCTGTCCCCTCCCCACCCCAGTCCACAGGCAGTGCCGCACCCTCCGAGAAGGAAAAGGAGGAAAACCATGATGACGTACTGTGAGGAGTAATATCCTGGCCAGATGCCCTCTGCACACACATCTGATTGAGTAAAAACTGGAAGTTGACTGTTTTCATGGCAGCCAGTAATTCTAACCCAGCCTCTGCTCCCCTCTCTCTCCCTGAGAGTCAGGTGCATCGTTCTTATCTCCCCCCCACTCCCACCCACACACACACTTTTCTTGCCATCCAACCCCCTTTCGGCTTCATGCTTAGTGTTGTGCTTAATAAAATGGACATATTTTTCTCTATAAGGCTTCCTTTGGTTCTTTTTGTAAAACATATTTGTGTTGATTTCAGAGAGGAAAGGAGAGGGAGAGAGAGAGAAATGAGAGAGAATCATTGATCGGCTGCCTCCTGCACGCCCTCTACTGGGGATGGAGCCTGCAACCCAGGCATGTGCCCTGACCTGGAAACAAACCATGACCTCCTGGTCCATAGATTGACCCTCAACCACTGAGCCATGTTGCCCGGGCTCCTTTGGTTCTTCTCAAGTCAGAAGCAGCTCAGGGACTTGTGAGCAGGTGTGGAGAGGAAAGTGCATGGGGAGGTTGAGGCCAGGAAGGACCTAGCAAACATGGACCCAGAGCACATGGTGTGCCAGGCACCTGGCGACGGGTGTGAACATACTGGCCCATTTCCTCCTCACAAGGACCCCTTGGAGCAGGGGTCCTCAAACTTTTTAAAGTGGGGGCCAGATCACGGTCCCTCAGAGAGCTGGAGGGCCGGACTATATGAACTACTAATTCCTACTGTAACACCTCGGCTGCGCTCACTGCCCAAAAAACCTGGCGGGCCAGATCAGACTCCTCTGCGGGCCGCATGTGGCCCACGGGCCGTAGTTTGAAGACCCCTGCCTTGGAGCCTAGCTGAAGCCTCCATGCTCCTAATGACTGTATGAGAAGAGCATGAAGTTGAGGCCCAGCCCTGCCCTGCCACATGGGGGACCCTGGGGAAGGGATGCAACCCTCTGTGTCACCTTGGTTTCATTTGTCAGATGAGAACAACAGCGCCACCTACATCATGAAATAGTGCAGACCGGGTGTCCAGCCCAGTGTCAATAAATAACCTCTTGATATAAAAACCCTGGGTGTAACACGGTCACGGCAGAAGTTCCACCAACCTGAAGGAAATCAGTCCTGCAGGGGTGGCCTTGGCAACAGCTGCACCCTTCCGGAGCTGTTCCCATCGAGGTTGAGGTTTGAGGCAGGAACAGACCCTCGAAGTGTGGAAGGTCCTGGATTACCTTGGCAACTACTGCGCCCTCCACGAGCTCTTTCCTTCCAGGCCTGAGAGAAGAACCCATTCTCGGAACAGCAGACAGTCCTGGGTTGCCCAGGCCAAGGCCATGGTGTGGTAGAACTCTGGGTCTGGCCCATCAGGGGGCGTGGTCAGTCTTCAAACCAGGCCCTGGCAGGAGGGAGGAGGGAGCTCCATTCCTCATGGATCAACAGGTGGACAGCTTGCTGTCAGGGGCCTGCCAGCTAGGAATCCTATTCACCTGCATATCTGTATGTGCCGTCCCTGCACGGCCAAGGGTGACCCTGAGTGGGGGCAGCTGAAAGGCTTAGAAAAAACAGACAAGAGAATGAAAGCGGGGTCTCGGTTGGACGCTGCTTCTCTAAGAGACAGGGTCCGCGTCCACAAGCCGTGTCACGAGGCAAAGTAAAGGCGTGGTCAAGCTGTTTACAGCATTTTCATGGGTTTCAATCCTACTCAACTACATGCACCTGAACTCTAGCAAGCCCACATCACTCAGGCATGTAGGGCCATGTGTTCAGACCACAGGTTCAAGCCCACAACCATAGCTGTTGGCTATCATTGTGCTGGAGAGCTCTGCCCTCCAAGCTGGAACTTGCACGTGGCCACGAGAGGACTGTGCCCTCTCATCAGTTTGAGGCTTGGACCGGTCCAAACACTGTAGCTGCTCCCCACATCAGTATAAAGTTTTAATACATTATATTAGAGGTCGTGGTGGTACTGTTTTACCCACAAGGTCTACAGGAATTGCTGCAAATTTACTTCTCGGTGGAAGAACCTTTCATTCCCAATATAAATTACAAATTCCATTAAATGAAACTTCAATTTCTAGACTCGATATAAACAGTGAAGTTGCTAAAACTATTAAAAAGGCTCAACTTCTCATTATTAATGAATGCTCCATGGCATCCAGTCATGCTATAAACGCCATAGGCAGATTACTAAGAGAAATTATGAATTTCAATGTTGTATTTGGTGGGAAAATTCTCCTTGGATCTTTCCACAATGTCTCAGCATTGTACCGCATGCTATGCAATCGGCCATAGTACAAAGGAGTTTAAAGTACTGTGATGTTTAAGGATGTTTCAGAAAGTTGTCTCTTACAACAAATATGAGATCAGAGGATTCTGCTTATATTGAATAGTAAACTTGGAGATGGCAAACCTGATAGCAGTTTTCATTTAGGAATGGATATTATTGAAATATAAGACCCGTTACAAATAATTTCATGCTCCCATGAAATTATTTGTAACGGGTCTTATTGAAGCTACCTTTGGAAATAGTATATCTATAGATAATATTAAAAATATACCTAAATGTGGGATTCTTTGTCCAAAAAATGAGCATGTTCAAATATTAAATCTCTATATACTCAATGGAAATTTTCACACATATTTGAGTGATGATTCCATTGACTCAACACATGATGCTGAAAAGGAAAATTTTCCCATCGAATTTCTTAATAGTATTACTCTTTTGGGAATGCCGTGTCATAAATTAAAATTGAAAGTGGGTACAATCATCATGCTATTGAGAAATCTTAACAGTAAATGGGGTCTTTGTAATGGTACTAGATTTAATATCAAAAGATTATGACCTAACATTATCAAAGCTGAATTATTAATAGGATCTGCAGAGGGAGAGGCTGTTCTGATTCTAAGAATTGACTTGTCCCCATCTGACACTGGCCTCCCATTTAAATTGATTCGATGACATTTCCCATGATGCCAGCATTTGCGATGACTATTAATAAATCACAAGGACAAACTCCAGACAGAGTAGTAATATTCCTACCTGAACCCGTTTTCGCACATGGTCAGTTATAAGTTGCTTACTCTCAAGTTCAAAGATCATGTGACATTAAAATTATAAATACTTTATCACAAGGGAACTTGGTCAAGCACTCTGAAAGAGTTTTCACTCTTAATGTGTTGTACAGGGAGATATTAAAATAAGTTTAATCACTTTATCAGTCATTGTTTGCATCACTGTTGTTTTTATATCATGTTTTTGTTGTTTTCATATCATGTTTTTGTTGTTTTTATATCATGCCTCTGTTGTTATATCCTTTTGTTACTGTTTATTAATAAATTATTTTCATATTCATTTTACTAATTTCCTTTCATCTCTCACACTTCTATTATAGAGAAAGGGCAAATAGCAATATTAAAATTTTCCCCCTAATTAATTCCTATTTAATGTGCAAGCATTTCATGCACTGAGCCACTAGAATGCCTAATAACGATCAAGATGTTCCTATAGATAAATGTCTACCACAGTGCCTGGGCTATGGCAGCACACAAACCCTCATGCCATTTCCAAATCCACTCCCCATACACACACATGCACACACACACACACACACGCACACACACACACACACACACACACGTCCATTACAACTTCTCTTTGAGATCCCAAACCACAGAGGCTCTGGTCATAGTGCTTCTTCTAGAAGCCATGTGAGTTTGGAGACCTTGCTTCCCTTTTCTGGATTTCTATTCCTCATCTATAACCGTGAAATCCAGTCATTGTTCAAAGACAAAATGGCTCCTTGGTTCTCTCAGAGGATGGAATCTGTCAGGCCCTGGGACAAAGGGGCCAGGTCTCCCTCAGGTTGGGTGATGAGCAAGCTAGAGGAGCAGCGTGGGGCAGCCCACACCTCCTACACCACCAGGCCTGGGGAGGCAGACACACGTGATAAAGCGTCACTTTATGGGCGACAGACTATTTTCCCTCTTTGAACCTCCAGGCTCCTTTCCAAAGATTTTATTGGGCCTTTTCACTTGTATGATACATCATTTGGGTTAAGTTTCTGTGTTGGTCCAGGGTTCATCCTCAGTGGAGAATGAAGAGCAAGGACACTGCCCAGACCTTCTCCCTCCATGTGAGAGCCCCTGGTCACAAGGGTATGGCTCATCTCTGCCATCTCTGTCCCTCACATGTGGCTGACCCATCCGCTCAGCCTCAGCTGTGGCCCAGAGTACTATTAGCTGCACACCAGGGGTGGTCCTGGCAGTGTGTGTTCAGCTGCATAAAAGAAGCTGGAAAGCATTCCAAACCAGTCTGCGCCCCCCTCCCTTCCAGAAAAGAGGGCAGATGCGTGGGGCCGGGGAGGGCAGCTGGAGCATCACTTGCAGGTGGCGTAGTAGAGCACCCGCTCATTGATGTGGTCGCGGATCTGCTCCACGTGCTTCTCCAACCCCGTCAGGTCCGCAGAGCGAAGCATGATGGCCTGGCTCCCCTTCAGCAGCTCCGACTCCATGACTGAGGGCAGATGGAACAGCAGGGGGAGGTGGTGAGGCTGGTGAGACGCCCCCCAAAAACTCCAACCCTTCCTTCTCCTCCCACCCACCTAGAGGCAGCCCCTGCAGGAGGAATCACTTCTGGGGAGCTCCATGCCCCTCCAACCCTATCCCACTGTTGGCGAGACAAACCTGGCAGAGGCCAGACCCAGGAAGCCTTTGGCCCGCTTATCCCATGGTCCCTACCCTTCTCTTCTGCTCTGGGCTCCCTCAGTTGTCCCAGACTAGTGAGGGAGGCCGCTGGTGCCAAGATGAGCACCTGCTGCTATTGGACCCAGAGAGCCACCACCCCACCAATGATCCTCAAGGGGGCCCCTTGGTGAAGAGCTGGCCGAGTGACCAGAATTTCTCCCCAGATAAATCCAGTCCTCTCCCTGTAGTCCATTCTGCACACCACCACCACCAGACTGAGTGTGGAGGATCTGAAGGACTCCTAAGTGGCCTAGCCTAGCCAGTCTGTCCTGTCACACTAGTAAGGAGACCCTCCCCCACATTCACCAGAGCTGAGACCCAGCCTCAGCTGGGCTTTTCCATGGGGGGAGTGCACTGCCTCCCTAGGCTCCAACATTAGGCATCTCTAGTTTAAAAAAAAAAAAAAAAAAAAAAAAAAGACTAGTCGCCCTGGCTGGTTTGGCTCAGTGGATAGAGCATCGGCCTGCAGACTCAAAGGTCCCAGGTTCGATTCTGGTCAATCACTCATGCCCAGGTTGCGGGCTCGATCCCCAATGGGGGGCATGCAGGAGGCAGCTGATCAATGATTCTCTCATCATTGATGTTTCTGTCTCTCTCTTCCTCTCCCTTCCTCTCTGAAGTCAATAAAAATATTTTTTAAAAATAAAAATAAAAAAGACTAGTCATGGAGCCAGAATCTGACCACTTCTTGCTTATACCCATCGTTCCAGGTCTATCTCCTGGGGGTGTAGGAATATATTTGCTCTGCCTCCCACACTGCAGTCCTTCAAATGTCTGAGGCTCATCTTCTCTCGATTAACCTCCTTAATTCCTCCATCCATTCCTTATTGGATGTAATCATAAAGCCCCTTCCTACCTCCCAACCTGGTCACTCTCCCCCTGATGTTTGGTTTGTCACTACCCTTTCTGAAGCAGTAGCAGCCACCACTGCACACCACCCCCAGGTGAGCTCCTATCAGCAGAGTGTAACAAGGCTGTTCCTGGGCTGACATTCAGCTGGTGAGCACTCATGTGGGCCTATGAGCTGGTAAAATACTGACATTTTAACAGCTGCTGTCCTATTCCCAGTGCCCACCCTTGGGCCCCTGTGCATGATCATCCTATAATCTTGTGAAAGGCAAATTCCTGCAAGCAGCTAAACAGCTGTCCCAAGGCCACATCCTGAGCTTTTTCTGATTGGTTAAGTGCATGACACACTTACATCGTTTCTGAATATTTTTAACATCATCCCTGAGCCAGTACGTATTTCGACTGCTTTATATGTGTTCACTCCTTTGCCAGTCACAATGCATGGTTGACTTATGTCAAGGTTACAGTTACTCAGCACTCAAGTCATTTTCAAGTGAGTAACAACTCACACGTGCTTATCACTTACTGGTTCACAGAGTGTTTTCACTACATTAGCCCCTGAGAAGCCAGGCGTGACTCACCTGTGCTGTCCTTGTGGGTTTAGGCCCAAATGAGGCCAGCGGGAAGGTAACCTTTCTCATTTAATTTCATGGTTTTTCAGTCCATCCTTTTAGACATCTGAGATTGCCTAAAACACTGGTTCTCTTGTCTAGTGTATTCACTATGTTTATACACAAATTTAATTAGCATATTCTTTATCTTCATCTGAAACATCAATGGACCAGACCGAGCACCCACTGACCCAGCCCCTGGCTCCTCCATCAAGGTCAATTCCTCTCACCTCAGCCTAAGATCTGGCTGATCACATCTACTTAGTGTTGACCCAACAGCCCAACCTTCGCCAAACAGATTTTTGTCTGTTTCTCTGAAATTCAGAGAAACTGTTTGAGGTGTGCGCTGGCACACCCATACAGCAACCCCATCAGCATCGCATCTTAGAGATGGAGCCTCCTTTCTGAGACACTCAGAACCCTTTCGAAAGCTCCTTTCATTATGTCTCTGCCATATTTGAAACCCTTGAAAGGTCCCCTATAGCCTTGAGGGCTGAGTCTGCCTCCATCCTGGCATGGAGGCCAGGCATACAGACCCAGCTGCACGGACCTCTGCTACTTCTCTCCATCCCACCCTGAGCCTCCTCAGCCCTCCTCTCCTGCTGGGTGCTCCTGCTCCATCTTCATAACATGCCTCCTCCTTCCCACCTACTCTGTCTTGAGATCCCTCCCTTCTTCACAGCTTCTCCCATGTCTAAACATCCTTTAGGCCCACGTCTAATCTTATCTGCTCTGAGCATCCCTTACTGAGTATTTCTCTGACATTGTTTAGTCTCTGAATCCCCAGACCTCTTATTGTTTGGGATCCTATCATAGACCTATCACATTTATGCTATTAACTACAGTGCCATGCACCTCGTGTATAATAGGAAAAGAGGTTACATCTGGATTGCAAGCTTCTTGAAAACAGGCCACGTCATATGAACATATCTACATTCCCCCACTGCCCTGCCATTGTGGACCATACTTGCTATGTGCCCAGGAACTTGCGACTGACCTCGCTCCCTTAGCACCGCGAGCTCCAACAAGACTGAACCTGGGAAGCCCTGGGTGGGACCAGCCCTCTCACCTCTCATCCTGTCCATCATCTGCATGGTTTCCCCAAACAGCTCCTCTGCCTCCATCTTGACATCCAAGATGCGTTCACCCTGCTCCCCCAGAGAAGGGCCCTGACGCAGCCGTTCCTTCAGCTCCGCATATTTTCTCTTTATTATGTCAAATCCCTGAAAAAGGTAGAACATTTCTCTGTCACCATCCTCCTCCTCCAAAGTCCTAAAAGCCTTTGGCTAGAGCACTTGATGTCATGCATGCAAATCAACACCGAGGGATAAGGCACCACCTAATATCCCCAAAGGATTGGTTTTGCCTATAAAGGAAACTACAATAACCATAAGCTATCTTAAACTTCTTCTGCATGTCCCTCCCTTCACCTATAGTCCCTGTCACGTCCCACTCACCTCCAGCACAGTGTCGGGCATATACTTGTCCCTTAGAAGTATTTGGCAGCTTGCCCATTGCACCAGGACTAAGTATTAACGTTCCTGGTACCCTGAGAACATTGAGAATGGCTCTTTGATCTTCTCTCTGGTCTAACACTGGCCAGAGAGAGAGGGGCCTCTCAGGTTAGGCTAAGTCAATAGTGTGTCCAGGCTGGGCAGCCATGACAGGGACAGGCTCTGGATCGGATGTCAAGAGACTTGCTTTGTGCATGGGACAGAGTGCAGAATCTGAGAGGGAAGGCAAGGGAGGGTGGGTGAGTGGAAGGTAATCAGCCTAAGACCCTGTATGCGTATATGCATAACAGATGGTCACAGACAATAGGGTGCTGAAGGCCTGGGGCAGGGGCGGAGGGCTGGAAGGAGCTAATGGGGTAGGAGGGAAGGACATATGCGATACTTTCAACAATAAAGAAATAAAAAAAGAAAAGACATCTGCATTGCAGATGAGGTTTGCTTTGGACAAAGTTACCATTTAATCTGCAAAAGGAGAAGGATTGGACTAGATGGCGTCCAGCATGTCTGAGTCAGCTACAACCAAGGCAGCCAGAAGCAGAACTCAGATGTCTGGCCAGATTTGGGTGATTCCTGAAGGCCCTGCTGGTGTTCTAGAATAACTGTCATTCTACTTGCTCTTGAACCCATGGTCCTCCAAAGTGTACAAGCATCTTCTTTAAAGTGCCCTCTCCTGCTCGAGAGCCCCCCGCGGCTGTGCTTCCTCAGGCCAACTGTGACCTCTCTGTACCTTCTGGGCATCCAGCGCCTGCTGGTTGGCGCCCTCCGCGAGCTGCTGAGCCTGGGCAGCCTGTGCCTGCTGCTGGCTGGCCTGGAGGCGGAGCTCCTCCATCCGTGCTCGGAAGCCGCCCAGCTGCTCCATCATGCCCGTCACCAGCCTTTCCGCTGGCCCCAGCACCTGCTGGACCTTTGTGGAAAGAGAAAGACCTGGTTCGGTGGCGGGTCTCACAGGCAGTGGTCTCAATCCCTCCTTTCTCCAGTGCACCAGGCAGCTACAGCTTTCTCCAATCAGAACACCCCTACAGCCCCCTCCCAAACCCCCATCTGTCCAGAGCCTCCCGGCCTCCCCCTTCTCCAGCTTGGCGACCCCACTCCTTTCTGCACCTGACTCCAAGGCCCAAAGCCGGGTTCAAGGCTACAACCGTCCTTCTTCGGGGCCCCAGCTCAGATTCCATCCACGTCACTTTTTGGCATCTTCTGTGCCTTGTGCCTGAATCTGTTTGCTCATCCCCAAAATGAGGGAAGGAGGCCATGATAGCTCACCTCAGCGACCCTGTCCTGGATGAGCCGAAGGGAGCGGCTGGTGCCCTGCATGGTGTCCTGAGCTTCCTGCAGGGCCACGCTGCCCTGGCGCAGGTTCCCCACCACGTCCTCCACCTGGCCCTCCACGGCGTGTGCCCGGCTCCTGGGGCGGACAGGGCAGAGGGGAGAGAGTGCGTCGACAGGAATGAAGAGGCGAGTGGTTCTACAGTCCAAGAGAATGTTCCTCCCAAGCCAAGTCAAGGGAGAACTAACTTTTCCATGCCACGCCCCCTCGAAGCAGACAGGAAGAAAGGGAGGTTAGTATGTCAGAGACACCCTGTGGGCACGGTTTCCCATGTGGATTGCAAGGGTCCCCTTTGAGTCAAGTTCTGTTGTGTCTCACGTCGCCATCCCCCACCACAGTGAGCACCCCCTCTTGTCTCCCAGCCCCCCTGTACTCCTCTGACTTGGAGAGCTTCTTCTCTCTCTTCTAGCAACAGACTTGGGGAGCAGGACGCCAGCCCGATCCTGGGCAGGGAGGAGGCATTCAGGCCCAGGGCCCTACCTGGCCTGCTCGGCCTCTGCCTGGAGCCTGCGGGCCCGAGCGACGTCCTGCTTGGTCTGGGACAGCACCAGGTCCACGTTGGGGAGCCTGGCTGCGATGGCCTGGATCTCGTTCATCTTCCGCAGGACCGTGGCCGAGTCTGTGGGTAGCCACAGGGCCAGCACCGCCTCGCTGACCTCCCGGATGGTGGCTGCGTCGGTGTCAGGGTCTAGAAGACAGCCAGTGGTCAGACTGGGAGAGCCCCGCCACCTCCCCCGAGGTCAGAGGCCTCTCTGGGCTGAGCGGCACCCATGGGGGCGGGGGGGGGGGACCGCTGTGGCATCTCTCCTGGTGCCCCAAGGCCCTGCCGCCCCCTCTCAGGCACACTCAGCGGCCCGTTCTCTGAGGGTTTCCGGAATGTGGGAAGATGAGTGTCGGCACAGCTGTGACAACTAAGTGTCTGGTGGCACAGGAAACTGCAGGCTGGGGAGAAGGAGGCGGTGCCAGACAGCTGGTCCCGCACAAAGCCGGGAGCACAAACATAATCAGCCCTAAATTGGGGAGGGCGGCCAGGAACTGGAACTGCTCCCTTGGCAATACGGCTCCTTCCAAGTGCTCCCCCTCAGACCAGAGTGCTCCTTTGGGCAAAGGCAGGGAGATGAAAGCGATCAGGTCTCTGCTCAAAGGTCACCTTCTCAGAGAGGCCAGCCCTGGCCATCCAATCTCAGAGCACAACCTCCACCCTACGCTGACCCCCCTTACCTTCCTTCTCTGCATATCTTTCCCTGCCTTATCACCACCCACATGCCAACCCATAGCTCGTTTATCTGGTTTTTTGTCTCTTTTCCTACTAGGATCTGAGCTCTATGAGGGCAGGGTTTGTTTCATCCACAGCTCTGTCCCCAACCCCCAGCACAGTGCCTGGCAGGTGGGCACACTCAGTGTTTGCAGAGTGAGTGGATGATTGCAAGGGCTCCAGACCCAGGCCTCCCCACTGCTAGTTGAACAACCTGGGGCAAGGCACTTCTCAGTTTCCTGATCTGTGAAATGGGAATAACCATCCTCAACCTGAAGGGATGAAATGACACAGTCAAGTAGCAAGAATTTTACAAACCATCTCTGGATCAGAGAGTAAGCTCAGAAGTACAGAGAGAGCATCTCCTCCTCATCTCTCCCTGTTCACTTTTACAGATTCCACTGCTATGGATGTGGTCAGGAAGGGAACGAGGCGCCCACCTACCCAGCTGGTTTGCCCTGAACTTGAACTTTTCTGAGGCCCTAGGACCCAATCTAAGGGGTCCAGGATAGGTTTCCTAGAGAGTCAGATACCTGGAGAGTTCCTAGAGGAAAATAGGAGTCAGCAGGTAAGGAGAAGTGGAACAGGGAAGACAATCTAGGGAGAGGAAAAACATTAGCAAAGGCAAGGAGGCAAAAGTGTTTGTATGTGTGTTGTATGTGTGTGCGCTCATGCTTGTATGTGTGCTCATGCTCGTGTGGTCCATGTGAACTATGAAGTAAGATGAGTCCTCTGCACTCCCTCCAAGCTGGATGCCCATTGACAAGTTACTCAGCCTCTCTGTGCCTGCAGTCCTCATCGGCAGAGCGGTAGGCAGTCAGGATGGAATGATGTAACACATGGGAAGCACTTAGAACAATGCCAGGCACTTAGTAAGAACTCAGTAAACCTGAACTATTGTTTTGTGTGTTCTATTTGAAGATCCAGGAAAGGTGACACCCCTTCTTCCCCCAAGGTCTCCGCCACCACACTGTGACCCTGAGTGCCAGCACCAGGACTCTGGAGACCAGACCCTGCCATGGAGAACTGTCCTTGTCCCCTCCTTCTCTCTGCCCCTGGCTCTGTAATAGGATTTGACCTGACACACTAATATCACTGAGAGGATGAAATAGCCCCACCCCCCCACCCCAGCCTGCAACTCCCTGCTGTTTATATGAGCCTTGCACCCTGAAGACAGCCTTGGTCTGAGTCTGAGCCCCCAAACTTTGCCCTGCCCCTCTGTCCATGTTTGTCGGGCACCATCTTGCTGCATCCCCAGGTAATTCCCTCCCTACTCTGAGGTTCCCTGGGAGGAGGGCTCCAGCATGACCTCAGAGAAGCCAGGGGACCTCAAGGGATCCTTCTGCCCCTCTCTGACCCACTATCAACTCTCAGGAGGGGGCTTTAGCTTGTTTGGAGCAAAGACAGTTCAATAGTAGCAAGAAGAGCCACTCTCATCACACCAAATCCTCAGCTCCTTTTAACGAGGCTCCCAGCCAAGCAAATTCCCTGGCAAGGACCAGAAATCTAATAATATCAACTCATATTCCTGAGGCACCTTTCATTTTTCAAAACATATTTTTACATCAGTGACTCGATCCCCAGAACACACTTGTGAAATACTATCGTCCCAGTTTGCAGTAGCAAAAGATGAGGCAAAGCCCAAAGTCACCAGGTTCCTGCGTCCCCATTCAGGGAATTCTGCACTTCCCAGGTGGTGTGGGAGGGATTCTGGCTCGTTTATTCATGCAACCAGCATTGGGTGTCTGGCCTTACCCTAGGTGCCAGTGACACAGAAAACAAGACAGACAGCCATCCCTGCCCTTTGGAGTTCACAGTCAAGTGGGGAGACAAACAATTCACTCCTGGACGAATGGATTCTAGAACACGGGCTCAAAGGTCGGGTGCCAAAGGGGAATGGGAAGGAGGGGTGGCCTAGGTAGGACAGCCATGGAAGCTGTTCCCCCCTTCTCTCCCCCCCCCCCCCCTGCATGGGAGATGATATTTAAGCTGAGACCTGGAGGGCAAGAATCCGCAGCCTTGGAGTGAGCTCACCAAGCAGAGAAAGACCAAGCCAAAATCTCCAGACAGGCAGGAGCCTGGCCTGGTCAAGGTCATCAGTGAGCAAAGCAGAAAGCCACAGGGCCGCCTGCCCCGGAGGTGCAAGGAGCTGGGAGTTTATTGCAAGAGCCAGGGAAAGCCGGGGAGGATTTTAGGCATGAGTGGGATCCCACGCACACATTTTTAAAAGATGTTTCTGGCTGTTTTGTGGAGGACGAACCTGAGGGAGCAGGAGGGGAGGTGGGGGCAGCCAGCCAGGGGACTGACATGGCCTGGCCCAGGTGGCCTGGAGGCAAGGGAAGGAGGCGGCTGGCTGACCTGCCAGGACAGCAGGAGTGGACACACCAGCCCGGGGCTGGGCAAAGGCCAGGCTCACCTGAGAGGAAGTCCCGGACCTGCTGGATGAGCAGCCGAGTGCGCCTGACGTCCTCCTCCATCTGGGAGCGGCTGCTGCTCACCTGGGTCTCCAGGCGCTGAGCGTCTGACTGCACCTGCGCAGCGGCTTCCTCGGCCGCCCTGATCTGCAGACACGTGCTACAGGTCAGCAATCTCCAGAACCCCAGGAGAGCCTCCCGCAGACCCCAAGGCTCTGAGGACACCCGCCCCCCAAGATCTGCCTGGGAAACACTTGTAACTAACTCCGTTTGGTCCCAGAGAAAAGTGATGTGGAGTCAGTTTTTTGTGTTTGTTTTTTTTTTTTTAAACCCAGCCCAAACCAGTTTGGCTCAGTGGATAGAGCGTTGGCCTGCAGACTGAGAGGTTCCAGGTTCGATTCCGGTCAAGGGCATATACATTGGTTGCGGGCACATCCCCAGTAGGGGTTGTGCAGGAGGCAGCTAGCTGGTCGATGTTCCTCTCTCATCGATGTTTCTAGCTCTCTATCCCTCTCCCTTCCTCTCTGTAAAAAATCAATAAAATATATATTTTTAAAAAAAAAGAAAGCCCAAAACATTGGCACCAAAATCTACTTCTCACTTGCTGTGTGGCCCGGGACACACCAGGGGACATCTCTGGTCTGTACAAAGGAGATTACCCTCCCCAGGGAACTCTGTCCTCTCTGCCCCTTCCCTCGGGTGCCCACCTCGCCTTGGTCGCACCTACCATCTGTCTGGTCTGCTGGAGCTGGGCGTTGAAGCCTCGTAGCTGCTCGGCCACCTGCCCCGCTGTCCGGAAGGCCCCGCTGGCCTTGGGGAGGGTGCCTCTGCAGTGGGAGCCGCAGGCGGTGCCGTTGTCTCGGGGGCAGAGCTCGCCGGGGCACGCTCCTGGGGTGCAGGGTGTCTGCCTGGAGCCCCCACAGAGCTGTGCAGAGAGGGGCCATCAGAGGTACCCAAGGCGCCTCAACAACCACTCCCATCCCACATAAAGAGCCAGACATTTCCATGGCAACGGGGCACCAGAAACCTGTTTCCTTGGCAACAGTTAAGCACACCGTGAGGGGCCAAGGGTCAGGATGGGTGGGAGGGTGGGGTAGATTCACATTGCCCTAACAGGAAATGCATACAAGTAGTTGGTGTGTGACAAGCTGGGGCCGGGCCTCTGGGAAGTGGGGCTCCATGCCAGGCCTCACCTTGTTGATGGTGGGCGTCAGATCAGGCAAGGAAGCCATACCCAGCTTCAAGGCTGCGAGCTGGGGGCCCCCAGCTCCTCCGCCTCCGCCTCCCGCCTGCTGCTCCAGCCTCTCAGCCTCTCTCCGGCTGACCCTGACTTGGAGCAGCCGTTGGGAACTGTGGGAGACCTGCTGGCTGGCCTGGGATGACCGCTGGTAGGCCTCGGTCAGCATCCGGAAGGCTCCTGTGGGAAGAGGAGAGGGAAAATGAGTCACCCTGGGCCGGAGGTCTGGAGATGGAGGAGCAAGAGGCGAGGTGTGGTGTGGGCGTGCAGGTGGCTCAGGTCCCCCTCCTCACCTGAGGGGTCGGCACCGCTGATCTTTTCGAACTGCTCTCTCTTATTCTGATACAGGACAAGGAGGTGATTGAAGCTTCTGTCCAGCGTCTCCAGGTCTCCGGGGAGGGACAAGGTCTCCTCCTCCAGGGGCAGAGAGGGCTGCAGGTCCTGCAGGGTCCGCCTGAGAGGCGAGGGGAGTGCACTGACATATCGGAGGGGCTGACTCCCCGGAAACAGCCCTCCCTTTGGAGAAACTGCTGCCAAGTCAGGACAGACAGAGAGGCCTTCAGCAAAGGCAATGGGACATGGATGCCACAGGCTGAGGATTCTGCTGGGCGGAGGCTGAGAGGGCAGCGTAACCTCCCTCCCCCCTCTCTCCCTCCCTCTGCAGGCAGGTCCAGAAAATCCTCTTCTTCCCTGACTCTGTGCCTCCGACAGCCCCAACTCCCCTGCACCTTGACTGTGACCCCGACATTCCCGACACCTCAGCACCTTGCTTGTGATCCTGACATTCCCAACTCTCCTGCACCTGCCCACAGCTGGCTCCCTTAAGGGGCACCCCAACCCGCTTCCTGGGGTCCCTACGGGTTGACTTCAGCCTCCACCTGTGTAACTGAGGCACCAAGGCTCGCCTCGGTAGCCACACTTGCCCACTGAGCTCCTACAGCTGCTGCCCGCTGGCTGTTTGCACCTGAAGGGGGTCACGTGCCCAGAACCAAGGGGGTCACCTGCCCAGAGCTTTCAGAGGTTGGCCTCTCACCTCGCATGCTCAGACCTGGACCGCCCATCCACGGACTGCCTGCCCGTGCCTACCAAACGCCTACGGACTCCCTGCTCAGTTGTGAGTCAGGTCAATCACACACCTGGACAGCTCTGGGCAAGTGACGTCCGTGAGGACTCTGGGAATGGAAACTAATTATAGAAGCTTCGAGAGCCAAATCTCACAAAGAAGGCGCCTCTGCTGGTAGGAGGGGTGTGGGTGGGACCGCTTCCATTCCAAAGAAAAAGACAAGTTATTCTTAGATCCCCTGCCTCTCAGATGCCCTCCGCCCACCGGGTGACTAATCCAGAGCTGAGTCCCTCTCCCAGGCAGGCCAGGCACTGGAAAGAAGCCCGGCTTGGGCTCGGGCCTGAGCTCAGAGTCCCCTCCTCTCCCCTTGTCCCCCTCCCCTTGTCATCTCATCTACCTGGGCTTGTTTCCTCACCTGAAAAACGGAAGTGATGACTTTCATCACACCAACCACACGGACCGTGTGACAGTTAAAAGAGAGAGCGTCTGCGGAAATGCTTTGTACACAGCAAAGGGCTCTACCCACTCATACCAGGGCCCCGGTATGAGGCCCTGTGGCCTAATTCTGCTCAGGGCTTGGCAGAGAGCGGATTACCTGAGAGAGAAGATGGCATTGGCCATCTGGGCCACCTCCTGCTCGGTGGCCTGGGCGCCGCCAAGAATGGCCTGGATCTGCTCTATCTTGGCCTTTGCGTCCAGCATCCGGGAGGCCAGGCGGGGGTCCTCGGGGCCGGCCCCGGGCCGCAGGGCGGCAGTGGCGTTGTGGAGGCTGCGGAGGCGCCGGGCCTGCTCCTGGAGGGTGGCGTCGTAGGTCTGGAAGCAGGGGTGGCAGGCCACACACAGCGGGTAGCGGTCGCAGTAGCCTCGCTGGCACTGGTCACAGCGGGGCCCGGTCAAGCCAGGGCGGCAGAGGCAGCGGCCGGAGGCCTTGTCACAGCCTGGGCCCTCCGTCCCCCGGAAGTCACAGTCACAGGCTGGGGAGGAGGAGGAAGGAAGAGGCCGGGGTCAGGGAGCCAGGGGGGTCTAGTAGGGAGAGTCTGAGGAGGAGGTCTTTCTGACTCAGGATAAGATACCAGAATGAAATCATGGTGACGCCAGCAACCAAAGCCAACGCTGTCTTAGCATCTACTGTGTCCCAGGCACTGTTCGAAGTCACCACGCACACGGGAACTCAGTGCCCAAAGCTGTCCAAACAACCTTTACAGCTGATCCAAGACAGTTGGCCACACTCCAGCTCCCATTTGTATAGATGAGGCAACTGAGGCACCAGGAGGTTATGTACCAAGGGCCCCTTCCCCAAAGGAGAAGACGGAGGCCTGCAGAGGGGGTGACTTGCCCCATCTCCCAGTAAGGCCGAGCGAGCGAGCGAGCGAGCGAGCGTGGCCACTTGTCAAATGGACTTTCTGGGCAAATGATTCCTTTCCCTTAGGACTTACTATCTCCATCTATGAAGAGGGATGAAATGTCGCCCCTCCTGGCCGCCCCCCTGGAGATGGCTCTAGCACCCTCCTGTCATGGGGAGCGGGGAGGACCCCATGTCCCTGGCCAGGGCTGGGAGGCCACGCCGGCTGCTGGAGCAGTGGGGAGCCTGTGCTCTGCCGGGGCTCCCAGAGCCCACTCCACATGAAGCACGTGACATCCTCCCAGATCCCAGGCCACGGGCCCCCCACCACCACCACGGGCCCACCCACGTGCTCATCCCGCCACAGCCTCCACGACCCCTGCTCCACGGGCACGAACCTCGACATCCCCCAGCCGCGTCACCGTAGGTCTGGTCGGGACACTGGCGGATGGCTGCAGCGTTGCACATCAGGCCACCAAACCCTTCCCGACAGGGGCACTGCCCCGTGAACTGTGGGGGGGAGGAGGGCACCGTGAGGGCACCTCCCTGGAGCCCCACCTCGGAAAACCCCCCTGGTGTGGCCCCACACGATGGCTTCCACCCAGAGACTAGCTCTCACGTCTCAGCCCAGGATGGCCCCGCAGAAGGGGTGGCCAATGGGCAGTGCCAATGCTCCCGGCCACAGAGGGAGCTCACTGCTCAGTTGTGAGAGTTAGGTCAATCACACACCTGGACAGCTCTGGACCCTGACGTCGATGGGGGCTCTGGGAGTGGAAACTAATTATAGAAGCTTCCAGAGCCAATTCTCACTGAGAGGGGGTGGCCTCCCTCCCAAAGGAGCTGGGGACAGAGCAGCCCAGCCTGACTCTGGACAGGCCCAGAAGGGCAGTGGGAGGGGATATGGATGGGCTGGTGGACAGACCCCCCCGCCTCCTGTTCAGACGCCCCCACCACATACCGGGTTGCACTGGGGGCTGAGGGAGTTGTTTGGGTCGCAGGCGCACGGCTCGCAGCCCCGGCCGCTGGCCAGCTTCCAGTGGTAGGGAGCGCACTGGTCACACTTGGGGCCCACCACATGGGGCAGGCACAGGCAGCGCCCGCTCTCCTCTTCACAGGGCATGTCCCGCCGGGACCCCAGGATGCTGCAGTCACAGCCTGCAGCAGGGAAGGCTGCTGAGCGTGGGGGCCAGCCCACCAAAAACTCACCCCCCAGAGAACATGCACCAAGAGGGGCCCAGTCTGGAGAAGCAGCAGGCAGGGTGGATCCCTCCAGATGACCTGGCCGCCGACTCACAAGGCCGCCTGGGTTCCCCACCAGTCCCAGCACCTGCCGGCTGGGGTACCCACCCTGCCTCCCACTGGCTGACTCAGCCCCACCTTCCAAACTGGGCCTGTGCTGCCACCTGCTGGAAGGCATCGCACAGTGAGCAGGTTCAGTCATGGATCTGGTGGCTCCATGCAGCCAGCCCCGGGCCACGCCAGGCTGGGCCCCCTACTCACGGTGGCATCCCTGCGGGTTGGTGTGGGTGAGTCCAGTGAAGCCCGGCTTGCACAGGTCACAGCGCTCCCCCTGCACATGCTCCTTGCACACGCACTGCCCGGTCACTGGGTCGCAGGGAGCCCCCGGCACTGCCCCGTCCGGGTCACACTCGCAGGCTGAGAGACAAAAGCGGCCACCACGGGAGGAATAAAGAAAAGCCAAGATGGGTCCACTGTAGGAGCCAGGCTTCCTGGTGAAAATCCTTGTTCCGCCACCTACTGGCTTGCAATATGACAACCTTAGTAGAGCTATTTAAACCCTCTGTGCCTGAGTCCTCAGAGGCTTCTTTTGAGGAATAAATGAGTCAATGTCACAGGGACCAAGGCTTGGCAGGTGTTATGCACTATATACACGTCTGTCACGTTATTTACTGAACAACTACTGTGCCCCATGCACTGAGCCAGGCACTCTGGCATGCTGCCCTAGGTCCGTGGTTGGCAAACCGAGGCTGGAGAGCCACATGCGGCTCTTTGGCCTCTTGAGTGTGGCTCTTCCACAAACTACCACGTGCAGGCATGCACATACAGTGCGATTGAAACTTCGTGGCCCATGCGCAGAAGTCGGTTTTCGGCCTGGCGTGTCTATTTTGGAGAAGTGGCGTTAGAACACTCAAGGGACCAAAGAGCCACATGTGGCTCGTGAGCCGAGGTTTGCTGACCACTGCCTTAGGTCATCCTCATGATAACCTCGAAAGGTGGAGACGATCATCCCTATTGTGCAGATGGAGGAAACGGATATTCACTGATGGTAAACAATGTACTTGGGTCACACAGCAAGAAACAGAAGTCAAACAAGTTTTTCTCACTCTCTCCATAAATAAATAATATCAAAGGAAAGCGACCCACCACCACCCCGAGACCTCTTGCATGCCTTCCAGAACACAGACTCGCTGCCTCTAGAACGGCTTTCCTGATTAACCCTGCCTGCCTGCATCGGATGGCTCCCGTCCAGCCTGCTCTCTCCCGCATGAATCCCTGGAGTCAGGTCACCCCTAGGTATGCATTCCCTTACATGTCATTCATTTCTTCATTCACTAAACATTCTTTGAGCATCCATTCTTTGCCTGTCATTGTACGAGGTCCTGAGGATACACGATATCATCCCTGCCATGGAGGGATTCTCAGTGTTTGGGGAAAATAGAAAAATATGGAGCAAACCACCTTATAGTATGTAAAGGATTCCTAACCCCATGTCTGATGCATCTGACTCAGCTGGTCTGGGGCACACGTGGCATCCGTGTGTATATTACCAAACAGTGTATGTGCTTCTGGACAGCAGGAGCTATGTCTGTTATTTACTTTTTTCTCTCCTCTGCCCAAAAGAAGGATTACCTATGATTGACTGACCAACTGGCTAGTGGTTGAGGCTCCTTGCTTAGAAGCAAGCACACAGCTAAGCTAAAACAATGGCCCCCCAATCCTGACACACAACCACGTCTTCCTGTGGGTTTGTGTGTCTCCAGGGGACAGACGGGGCGTCATGGACAGACGATACTCGGGGGGAGCCCCCAACTCACGGATGCAGGTCTCCTCGATGGGGGCGCCGGGCCGCCGGTTCCGGAAGTAATGGAGCTGGCAGCGCTCGCAGTTCCTGCCCTCGGTGTGGTCCCGGCAGTTGTCACACACCCCTCCCTGTGCCCCCTGGCTGGCGCTGAACACAGCTGGGTCGAAGTGACAGGTCTCTGAGTGGCCATTGCAGTCACACTCTGAAAAAAGGGAGTTCCCAGGGCTGATGGGCCATCTGCAGAGCGCGGCCCCTGCTACCTCAGTGGCATCCCTCACTACTCGACAACAGGCTCTGGTCCAGGATATGAGGACACAGAGGCCCAGGGAAATTTGTGTGATTTCGTGAAGGTTCTATGGCCAGTCACAAAGCAGAACAGAGTGAGAACTTGGGTCTCCTGACCCCAAGGTGGGGACTAACCCAAGCATCTGTGTTGGGCCAAAGAGAGAGGTCCATCCCAACCCTCCCCCATTGCCACTGTGGACTTCCTGCTGAGTCACTGCCTCTTCCTGGACTGGGGACCCCTCTTCCTTTCCCTCAGTGATGCAGGGAAAGGCCCTGACTCCAGGGCACCAGCGGAGACAGGAAACCAGACACATCTACACGGGAGAGGGCAAGTGAAAAGGCCAGAGAGCAAGGACCTCTCCCAGCCTGGCTGAGGAGGATGGGGAGGCACACGGAGGTTGCAACCCAAACACTCTCTCCATCCCCACAGAGCAAGGAGACCTTAAATTGCAGCGGTGCAATTAGGACTATAATTTAAACAATGAAGAATCCGTCCTCCCTGTGTCCCAGGAAAGGTCGCCAAGGCCCAGAGGGGCCAGCACCCCACTCAGTCATACTTTGGCATTCGTGGGGGTCCTGGTCGTCCGCAGGTCTCCAGGGCCGGTTGTTGTAGAAGGGCGCGCAGCGCTCACAGTGGGAGCCGGCGGTGTGGTGCTGGCAGACACAGGCATCGTGGACCTAGGAGAGGGGCCGTCCGTCATGAGGAAGGATTATCAAAGGAATGGCCCGGGATGGGCCTGCCCTTTCCCTCTGACCTTCTCCTGGATCCACCATTCAGAGTCCAGCTCAAACCCCAGCTCCTCCGAGGTGCCTGTGTGTGCCTGTGTGTGTGTGTGTGTGTGTGTGTGTGTGTGTGTATGCGTGCTCTGGTCCTCTAGCTGGGCTTCTACAAACTCATTCCTTGCACCTGGATACCCCTGTGATGCCCAGAGCAGAGCAGCACCTGGAAGTTACCCAGACACCCTCTCTGGTAAACTGTGATTCGAGAAGTTTGCGGGCCCCGTAGAGCTTTCTATTGCAGCCATCTATGACTGAGGTTGTTTGGCTAATGGACTGCATGATGAATCGTTCCTAGACTCATTAAGGTATAAAAATAGAATAGCAATTGTGTGCTAATTGTCTTCCAAATCCAGCCCACCACCCCCCGCCTGGCATTCAAGGACCTGTACCGTTTATTCCATTCTCATCACTCCCTCCCGACAGCATAGCCACACTGAGCTCCGGAGCAGTACCCTCCACCAGCCCTATTCCCTCACCCTTTGGCTTTCACTGATGTTCTCCTTTCTGCCTGGAATACCTCTCCCTCCCTGTGCACCCACGAAACCCTGCTAGTTCCAATAGCACTTCCTTCGCAGGCCTCCGGGGCCCCTCAGTCCCATGGATTTCAGCCCTGGCTGTGCTCCAGAATCATAAGGGGAGTTAAAAAAAAAAAAAAAAAATCTGGCCGAAACCAGTTTGGCCCAGTGGATAGAGCGTCGGCCTGGGGACTGAAAGGTCCCAGGTTCAATTCCGGTCAAGGGCATGTACCTTGGTTGAGAGCACATCCTCAGTAGGGGGTGTGCAAGAGGCAGCTGATTAATGAATCTCTCTCATTAATGTTTCTAACTCTCTATCCCTCTCTTTTCCTCTTTGTAAAAAATCAATAAAATATATTTAAAAAAGAAAATACCAACAACAGGACCAATTCAGTTAGAATCTCAGGGACAAAGGCCAAGCATCGGTACTTTTTAAAGTGGCGATTTCCTTGGACAGCCAGATTTGCCAACCGCTGGGGCTAAGCAAGCCCGCTCCCTGTGCTCCAGCCCACAGCACGCTGTCTTCCCCGTGTTGGCAACCCCATGCTCTGGTCCGAGCCTTCTGGCCTCCCTATGGCCTCCTCTGCAGCTGGGGCAAGAGCTGGCCCGGAAGCAGAAAGAATAAAGCTGACCGATGTTCATTTCGCCTGTATTTCCCTCTCGGACCATGTCACATGATTGCCTGGTGCCCCGCTGTGAACAGGGCAAATAGCAGGCTGCCTGTGTGGGTAGATGCACCGCGAAATGACAGCTCCCTCCTCCTGGCCCAGGGTTCTCCTCCACTGGTGGTTCTAAGTTTGGTTTCACCACAATAGCCCCTGGGTAGCTGGATAAGTTGGAGCCTCTAACCCCATCCCTGATGCATCCGACTCGGCTGCTCTAGGGCACAGGTGGCATCCATGTGAGATGTTCTCTCTCTCACCCTGCCCATCGCTCACTGCTAGATGGGACTTCAGAGTTTCCAGGCCAGAAGCGCTCAGCCCTGGGAGGGTAGTAGAACATCTCAAAGCTTTAGAATACAAGGGCATGGCAATATTTCCGGGAACTGATCGTGTGTGGCTAGGGCTGAGAAACACTGCCTTAACCTCCCCCACGCCCACACGCATGCTCACATGTAACTGAGAACACCAAACTGCAGGACTCAGGCTGGGCTACAAAATCCCAGTCTTTGAAATGATAATCACTTACACTTTTCTCACCATTGCTAACATAGGAAATATTCACGATGTACATGGAGTGCCCACCCTGCTCTAAGGGAGGCCCATAGATGTCCCTAACTGTTCTGGTCTTGCCCCTGCCCCCGTCCTTCCCACCCTGGACCGTCACCTGCACTGCTGTGGAGGGGCCGGAAGCGGGGGCCCCGGGCTCTGGGGCGCAGCGGTCAGCGTGGCCGTGGCAGAAGCAGCTCCCACGCAGGCGCAGCTGGGACACCGCGTAGTAGGCGCTGGGGGGATAGTGGACCCTCTGGGGCACGGTGGGCAGCCTGGTGAAGTTGACTCTCAGGTTTGTGATCCCTCCCAGCTCTGAGAGGGGCAAACACAGGGAGGGAGGGGGATGAAAAAAGACAATAAGGAGAGGAAGTTAGAGGCCATTCGTGTCTCCATGGGCAAGGTGGGAAAAGAAGGAAATTCTGGTTTTACCAACCCGCTTCCCTGCCTTTATGAGGTTATCCCAAGGGTCATCCTCCCCATCCTCAACCCTCCGAGGCAAAAGACACACACACACACACACACACACACACACACACACACACTCAGGCCTTCTGCAGCTCTGGGCTACCACGGTAACCCTCCGGGGCAAGCAGGGCAAGTGTCTGATCCCACCGTGTTGTCAGAAACAGGGAAGAGCAGGGATGCTCCAGAGACCTGGGTCCCACCCCCGTTTTGTTCTCCACCCACAGTCCCTTGAGGGTCAGCCATGCTGACCTTGAATTTTTTGACTTTGAGTTGCTGGAATCCCAGAGGCTAAATCCATCACGTTAAGTTGGACCTAAGAGAGGAAAGAGGCAGGCGCTGAGGAGGAGGTAGAATGTGTCCCCAAGCTCAGAAGTCTCCCTTCCAATGTCCCACCCTCCTCATGCTACACTGAAGTCCTTCTAACCTGGAACCCAAGACCACCATGAACCTGAGGCCTGCCACCTGCCCTCGGAGAGCAAGATGATTGCACATGTGTGTGTGTGTGTGTGTGTGTGTGTGTGTGTGTGGAGGGACTCTCCTCTCCATTGAAAATATATCAGTTCCAAGAATCCCCTGATTTCCTAGGACCACAAATTACAGTGGGAGATGTACTGTACATGCACAGGTTTAGGGAATACTAATTTTCCAAAACCCAGGATGAACGAGAGGATCGGGAGCCCAAGGGGTGCTCTGTCACCCTCTACACCCCAATTTTAACTGCACTTTTCCTTTTTAATAAGAGTCATTTATTGGGTGTGACTTTATCTCATACCCCCAAGAAGAGTTTTCACCTCAACCCTCCACAAAGCAGGAAAAAGCCCTGATATTTTGATCTGGAGTCTGGAGACTGTGCTCAGGGAGGATCTGGGTGTGGTAATAACCAGGGAGTGGCTGTTACAGCGAAGGAAAGAGGCCATCCAAGCACCCCACAGGTCAGAGCAGCTCAGAGGGCTTCCCGAGCCTGGGCCAGCGAAAGAACAAACAGCCTCCTGCTGGCGGTGGGGGACGCAGTGATGGAAGGAAGGAGGGGATGTGACCGGGTGGGAGGATTCGGAGGAGAGGTATTGAAATGTTTCAAGGAGCAGTTTCTCATTTCCAGCCCAGGGTTTAGGTTTAGGGGACTGTGGCTTAGACCTGGATTTCCTCCAAGGCAACAATGGATTAAATGGAAAAGCTAATTCTCGTGTTATACCCTATGGAGGTGAAAGCGGAGGTCAAATGAAATGTGTGTCTTGTCTCAAAATCCTCACACTGGAGCCAAGTCGGTTGTACCCTCTCCACTATGGAGATAGGCAGATGAGCTGTGGGGTAAGGGGCCGTGGCAGAGGGCAGAGCTGGGTCAGCAGTGCGCTCAACATGTTTCTGAAATACCCTTCCTGGGCACAAAGAGGACAAGCAATGAATATTTTGAGGATGGAGAGCTCAGGAAAAACATTGAAGAGCATTGCCCAAGGCGGCTCTTATCTCTTAAGAGTCTGGGTGAAGGTGTGAGCGACGCCATGTCAGAGATCCCCCGAGCTACATGTCCAGGGTCCCTTCTACTTACCCTGCCCCCATCCAGGTGCACATTAGGCCTCTGGGGCAGAGACTGGCACCGAGGGTCCTGCCAGCTCTGAGGCTGGCCCTGGTGGACGCGGGGGAAGGCAGACCTGCAGTCGGCAGCCAGGTATTGGTACACGTGCCAGGTCTTCCCGAAGTCCGAGGAGCGCTCAATCAGCATCCCTTCGGGCATGGGCCCCTGCGGAGACACAGACAGGGTGAGGCCTGAGTGACTGGAGTGCCGCCCAGCCTAAGGGAAAGAGGCCCACCCAGCATGTGGTGCCATCAGCCCAGCCCAGGCAGGCAAGAACTCTGCGCTCCCCGTGAGACAGTTCGCATCACCCATGGTCCCCTCTCCTATCCCGTGCCGTCCCAGGAAGCCCACCTTGAAGTCCATCAGGATGTCTTGGAGCTGGAATCTCCTGTCTAGGTCCAGCTGCAGAGACACGGGGTTCACGTCTGGAAGGACAAAAAGGAGGAACGTCAGGCCAGAGACTCTCCAGTCTGGGAGAGTCTTCGCAGCCAGAAGAAGGCTCTGGATGCCCCCCAGCTCTAAGCAGAGAGAAACTCGCTGACCCCGGTTCTCTGACTTCCCTCTTGGGGAGGAACAGCACCAGCCTGTTTCTACTTATACTATCTGTTCAGCATCCTGTGTGCATTTGGCCAGACTTCCTGCCCACCGTGACGTGTTGCCCTTGAGACGTTAAAGGGGTTTCAACTTGTCTATTCAACACACACCTGTTCCCAACCCCAATTCCTCCAACAGGCCCATGGCAGCTAAGTGGGGGTAAAAAACCTGTAACATCTACAAGCCCTCACACCTGGAGGAAGACGTCTGCTTGCCAACCACCCATCCCAGAGCCCTAACAAATGCCCGTGAACCCCAAAGACTCCCAGGCACCCTTCGGCCACACCCCTGTGGGACCTTCCTCGAGCTCGGCTAATTCTCATGTTGTACCCTAGAGGCAGCGGCGGCCCTTACCGTTCTGTGACTGCCACCAGCGCACGGGGCCTGAGGACGAAGCCACATTCTCCACGCGGTGGCTGTTGTAATGGTGAGGCAGCCTGGAGTCGCACTTGCAGCATTTCACCTTCCACTGTGGGGACAGGCAGACAGCAGACTCAGGGGTGGGGTCCATACAGCATTCTCCCCATGGGTTCTGAGGGCCCAGGGGACGCCCTCCATGGAAAACCTTCCATGGATACACTTGAGGGGATTAACCTCTTAAAACAAGGAGGGTGGTTATCTTTAAATGTAATTCCTTTGTGTCCATCCTACAACATAGCTAAATGAATAGTAAATTAAAGATCGGTTGGGAAAGAGGGGTGAGGTGGTAGAAAGTCATTGGTATATGGCCTTGCCTCCAAGAGAAACTTAAAAATGATGACAAGGGGGAGGAGGGGAGGAAAAATACATTCATTTAGCATCTATTATGTGCTAAATGCAGGCTACAGAGTTCTATACCGCATCCACTTAATGCTGGCAGCCTGTGGGGGGAGTTGCATTTCTGAGGATCAAAGAGAGGGGCCAGGGAATCTGGGGTTCCAGCCCTAGCTCTGGGAACTCACTTTCTGAGCTCAGTTTTCTCCTCTGTAAACTGAGTGGAGGTTGGAAGAGTGATCAAATCATTCAACACATACTTATGTGTTAGCATGTACTACCGGTATGTGTTGGATCCTCTGGCATCTGGTGTTATAATAATGAACAACACAAAGACCCTGCCATCAGGGACCCCACATTCTGATAACATTTAGGGGATCCCTAGGGCCTTCCAATGCTGATGTCTGGGGCTCGAGGCTCTTTCCTAGGTTTGGCCTTCCCCCACCCCAGGAGAGAATCCTGGGGGCCCCAACCAAATGGGACTCGAGATAGCAGTCCCGAGGCCAGAGAAGCATGCAGCCCTGGGCTGGGGACAATGGCTCTTGCTCTTGAAGATGGGGGCTGAAGTGGGCAGCCAGAAAGGAAACAGCCTCATGGTGAGGTCCCATAACCACGCCTTCCCTAGCATGTGCCCTGGAGGGAGACAAGAGACAGAGCTGAGCGCCATGGGCTGCCCAGGAAGGCAGGGATCGCCAAGAAAGAACATGGCCAGAGAACACTGCCCTTGCTCTTTTAGTTACTGTGTGTGAGCGCACCCCACAGAGCAAGCATCACCTTGTCCCAGCTGCCCCCTCAACACATATAAAATTGTTTTCACAGAGTATCCGTGGTTCCAAACCTTATGCCCAGGGCAAAGATCCATGTGCAGAGGGCTCCAAATTACCCATCAGTAGAAGCAAGGCTGGGAGAAGAACCTCCCTGCTCTGCTGGTCCTCCTGGGTAGAAACCACTGTACCTCCATCTCCCTGCCCCTCATGCCTCCATTTTCCCCTGGGCCTCCTCCTCTGAGGCCCTCCAGCTGCTGACCCTCCCCCCTGCCAGGGAAGATGATGAACTACCGAGGTCATGTCTCCTTTACTGACTAGCCCCAAAGCTCCATCCCAAAGGGACCCAGTTAATTAGTATGTCAGGCCTGTGACTTAGTTACAAACTCCTTGCCCAACGCCATCCTTCCTCTCCACAGCTGACAGCTTGGAATGGTGACTGCAGACGAGCTGCCAGGTGCCCTGGCTCACGGAGCCTCTGCCTCCCACCCCTTTCCAGCTCTCACCTCCCATCTGCAAGAGAATCGGCACCATCCTGGTTCTTGGAGCTGTCCTCACTGTGTCCAAAAGTGCTTTTGTAAATAATAATTTTGGACATTTAATGTGCCCATTATGGCTGGCACATGTGGCCTGCAAGACACAGGTGCCCCCGCCGCTCTCTGTCCCTGTCCATTCCTTGCCCGGCCACATTCTTCTTCACAGTACATACCTCCCCTGGACATCTGTGCATTCACCATCTATTTATTTGCTTACAGTATTTGTTTGTGATCTTCCTCCTCTGACAAGGAGTATGGTTCCCATTTTACATGTGAGCATGCTGAGGCTCAAAGAGGTTACGTGACTTTCCTATGGACTGATAGGCAGTATTAGCATCAGAACCCTTTCCTCCTGCTTCTCCCCTTCCAACCCCCCTCCCCTCTCTTCACAGCCATCTGGGAAGCATGGTCAGAAGAAACAATGTCTGTCTCACCCAAAGGCCATTTCTGACCCTGAAGCTGGCCCTGGGGGAGGCCATGGCAGAGACAGCACCTTGGGAAGAAAGCCAGCTGCTCGGGTTGACCCAGCTCAGTTAGCACAGAGACTGCTGGTGTGTCCGTGGTTGAAAGAGTGACGTGCCACCTCAGATGATCCATTCTGGGCAGCAGCAGCCTCCTGCTGGGACCCGGCGCTCCCCCAGGTCCCTATTTTGGTCCCTGGCAGAGAGCACGCCCTTCTCCCCACTCTGCCCAGCCTCCCAGGGGCCCATGTTCCTACTACCCGCCCTCTGCACTCAGCACACGTCCCTCGGAGACAAGAGCCGCTGCCTTCCGGTGGCCTGTCACCAGAGCTGTCTCCCCGCTCTGCTGGGAGCTGGCCCCAGCTGTTCCCTCGCCAAGAGAGCGGCAGCAGCAGGCTCTTTCTTTCCTGGGGCCACGGGAATGGGAGCTCCAGCAGCTCAACCCGGGACTCTGCAAATGCCTTTGATATTCCCAAATGATGAAATAGTATGTAACTTTTAAAAAACTGTTGACATATGAGGAAAATGCTCACATTATGATGTTTTACGAAAAAAGTTGGGCATAGATTTGAATAGACATCATGATCTCAGAATATACATCATGATCTCATCAAGATCTCTAAAAAAAAAAAAAAGATTTAATTACATATATATATTCAAAGAACAGAAAAATGTTTGGAAGGAAATACGCCAATATTATAAAAGTGCTGATATTCAGCCATGTTGACCCACAAAAATGACAACTGCATGGAGTTTAACCTAAAACCTCTGGGAAATGAATTGTAGGTAACTTTTCCTCCATCTTTGTAATTTTTTAATAACTTAAACCTTTCCTACTTTGGGCATTGGTTAACTTACAATATATACTCGGGAAAACAGGCATTCTTGTCAAATAAAGCAAACTAAGAATGTCCCAGGTGTTCAGTGTGGACTTGCTACCCTGCCGCCTCCCTCAGTCCTCCTGGTCTCAGGTGCCCATGCCTCCTCCAACCTCCCTCCACGTGTGTGGGCACTGGCGGAGGGATCAGATGGCTCGTACCCCTAACACTATGTGCTGCTTATCATAGTAACACGGCTACAGGAGGGATTTGTCTCAATCCTCAGAGACAGGCTGAGCCAGCCGGCTTGCGACAGGTATTTTAAGTAGCTTTGCTTGCCCACCAGCTAGCGGGATGACGGCCCGAAATAGAACTGCTCATGGCAGAAGCCCACGTGAGGACGAGCTGCTGATTTCTTCTTCCCCCGGGGCCTCAGTGGCCCTTTGTACTCTATTCTGGTATGCCTCTATGTAGTGAGTGTGTGTGTGTGTGTGTGTGTGTGCGCGCGTGCGCACGCACGTGTGCGTGTTTCTCATGGTGAGGCTGTTCCCCTGGTGTGTGCTACGTGTGCGTGCCTCTGTCTCTCCAGTGATAGGAGCTCACAGCTGCAGCTGCTCTCTCTGGGGCCACTTGGCTGCATTCTCCTGGCAGCGCTGCCTCGGAGACACAGAGTTAATATCAATCCGGCCTGTCAGGCCTCCAGCCAGTTTGGCTCCTGCTTGCTCTCCATCTGGCAAGGTTGAGCCTCTTTCCTTATCCTGGAGCCTTCTAGAAGCTCAGCTCAGTCTGGCCAGAAGACAAGCCCTCCCAGGGAGCTCAGGGAGGGCAAAGGAGAGAGCAAGAGTCAGCATGAGGCAAACACAGCGGAGAGGGATGGGGAAAAGACAGCAATGCAAGTAAAGCTCTGTGTCTTTGCAGCTAATTCGGGGGGGGGGGGGGGGGGCTGAGATAGAAAAACAGGCCCTGGTTAGACATGGCCCAGCTCCCGCCCAAGAGCAAGCCAGAGGCCACCTGTGTCTATATAAGGAGCTACAGTCAGGGTCGTGGCTGGCAGCCAGGGCCAAAAGAAAAAAAAAAAAAAAGAAGAAGAAGAAGAAGAAAAACCAGGACACAAAAAAAATAATAAATTTTTAAAATCCAGCTCTCAGCAAGAAAAAAACATTCCCTCCACTCCAGCTTCCTCATTGGTTAAATGCAGGGGTGGGATGAGATAATGAAGTCGCCTCCTTGCTTTAACATTCTATTGGAATTCTCCCCTACTCCATCCAGCCTGTCAGCTCAGAAGTTAGAGACTCCAAACAGAATGCAAAAGACCCCTCGTTGGTTTGGCTCAGTGGACAGAGCATTGGCCTGTGAACTGGAGGGTTTCGGGTTTGATTCTGATCAAGGGCACATGCCTGGGTTGTGCGCTTGATCCCCAGTAGGAGGCGGGCAGGAGGCAGCCAATCAATGATTCTCTCTCATCATTCTGTTTCTATCTCTATCTCTCCCTCTCCCTTCCTCTATGAAATCAATAAGATATATATTTTTTAATTTTTTTAAAGGAAATAATGGGAAGGAAGCAAGAGAAATATAAGCCATTGGCCAGACCCCGTACTGGAGAAACACTCTTCCCAGCAAAGTGGACAGGGAAAGAAAAGTCCCTAAAGGCCTTTGTCAGCAAGGCCTTCATTAGACCCCACTGAGATCCACCAGCTCACCACTTCCATGTCAATGGATGCTGCCAGCAAAGGTCAAAAGTCGGGGCCTGCTGGGGTGCAGGTAGGAGGAATGCCCCAATGCTATGAGGTACATTTTGACCAAAGCCTTAATTCTACCACCCTTATCTCCATCCAAACTAAGTTCAGAAAGGTCACTTTCTGAAGCTGATTATAAAATGGGTGCCCACCACACATCCAGAAATTACACTGCACTGTGCTCTCTCCTGTGTTACCATATTTCATCCTTCCAAAACCTCTGAGGCAGATGAACTATATTAAATGGTAGGTATCCTCATTTCACAGATTAGGAGAGTAAGTCTCAGAGAAGTTAGGAAATGTGACCAAGTCCATAGAGCTAGGAAGAGAGGAAGCAGGGGTTCCTGCTCCAGGCTACCTGCCTCCAAACCTTCTTGTCCTGTTCTAAGTCAAGGGATACGGTGGTAGGTTGGCAACCATGGAAGATCACAGGGACTAAAACTGGTTGTCAAGAGGCTCCTTCCCCTCTGTCCTGGGAAGGGCAGACCAGCCCAGACGTCTACAGAAGGAGGGTTCCCCTTACACCTGAGTGCAGAAAGTTGGCCTGGACCTCTGCAGACTCTACCAGCGACCATGGTTCCTACAGTTCCTGATAACAACAGAACAAAGTAGGTCTGCAAGAAATTGCCCAGAACTTCTCGTGACCTGAACCCCTGAAGCAATGGGGTGAAAGGTCAGGCCAGCAAGGCTGTGAGCCCACTCAGGTTTGTGTCCAGGCCCTCCCAACACACCCTTCTCTCGTCTCTCCATTTTGCTCCATAAGCCACACTCCTCATCCCATAACGAGTAGGACCCAAGAATTTCATATTCCACCAACCCAAGTTTTGCTTCCCTCTGACAACAACTCTTTTCCTCAACGTCCCTTTCCATTTTCTTCTATCCCCTCAAAAGTCACCTCATCCCAGGTCTTATTGCAAAATCCAGAGCTAATTTTCTCATAAGCAAATCCTTGCTGAGTTATGAACGGTTGATAATAGACTTATATGGCGCCTTTCCCAAGGGTGTTTGCATTTTAAACAAGGAACTCAACAATGCTTCAACCCCAATGATTAGAGTCTTGCTTTGAGAGTTTCAGACCTGCTGAGAGCTTCTGTGAAACAGGAGTGCAGGTATTTGACCCAGAGACAGTCTCAAAGTCCTCTGAAAGCAAAGAGAATGGGGCTCTCAAGACTTACATGAACACCATCCTCTGTCTACACATTAGCCATGACAAAGGTCAAGAAAACAATAAAGACAGTGGTTGTTGGGTGTGTGCATGTGGGTGTGGGTGCACTCACATGCATGTTGTATGTTGGGGAGGAAGGGATGTCAACTGGCTACTGTCCCCTCAGCTTGCTTCCAAGTAATAAAAATGACAGCTGGCCCTGGCTAGTTTGGCTCAGTGGGTAGAGCATCAGCCCACAGAATTGAAGGGCCCCAGGTTCAATTCCAGTCAAGGGCACATCAATGTTTTCCTCTCGCTGTCTCTCCTCCTCCCTTCCACTCTTTCTAAAAATCAATGGGAAAATATCTTCAGGTGAGGATTAAAAAAAAAAAAAAAAAAAAAAAAAAAAGACAGCTGTTTGGTATACACAGCTAATTAACCTGAGGAATGCACTGCATGAGACTGTTATTAAGGCAGCTGGGTAATTAAGTTTTCCCCCACCAAGGAGGGAGTGGGGGATAAATAAAGCATCTGGGGGAACAGACACAGCATTGGAGGAGACACTGTCAGGGGCAGAAATGGGGCTGGAGAGCTTCCAGGTGAAGCCCACTGTCTCCTGAGGAGCATACACCAGCCCAGAGAAGACAAAAGGGCATGGCTCAGGCCCTGCCAGTGCTCACCTGACAAAGAACACGGCAGACCCTCAAGGTCACACACACACACCGGTCCAGCCAACTCCAAGAAGCTGGTGGAGATATTAAAGCTGAGCTAATGTAAAGGTTGACTAACCCAACTCTTTCACTTCTTAAGTGGGTCTAGAGATGAGCCACGACCTTTGTAAGGTCACATTTCTATTCTAAGTGTCAGAGCCAGGACCAGAGCGACAGCCAGAACCAGGCAGGCGACTTCGCTGACCATGAATTCCTACAGATCCTCTAACACCCATTGCAAATCAGATTGGTGGCAGTCACCTTGGTGGCAGAGAGTGGATGGCCCAAGGATGGATTCATTTCCACAAACATGCAAATATCAGGGAAGAAATGCTCAGGAGTGTGATTCACAGACGGGGTGGTCTCTGCGTGTAGACACAGGTCCCAGAGGTGGGTGGGAAACGAGATGAAACATTTAGCATCTTCCAGGCCCCACACCAGTGGCCAGGTGGCTCTTTTACACAGTCCTCACAACAACTCACTTAAGTGGACACTGTCCTTACTCTCATTTTTTTTCAAATGAGGGACTGAGGCTCCAGGAAAGCACAGAAGAGAACGAAGACTAGGGATGGTCATAGACCTTTTCATTCATGCTTGAGCTTCGGGGGACAATGGTGCAATGTTACCTAGAAGCTGGAAGAAAGAGAACAAGGGGACAGGATGGTACTGCAGCCACAGGCCATTTAGGTAAAAAACTGCCCAGTTCCAGCCCAGACAGCTCATGGGTAGTCAAGCTAGGAAGCCTGGAAGTAGGTGGGGAGGAGTGCCATCAAAGCTAGCCCCCAAGCCAGTAGGATTTAGCCACTGAGATAAAATTGGGCAGAGGTAGCATGCCAATAGGCTAAGATGGCCCACACAGAAAGAGACACACTCTGATATTTAGAGCTGGGACAGGCAATTTTGGAACTGGAAGGGGTCCCACCAGCTTCTGCAATGCCTATTCCACTGAGTCCCCATGCGGCTGGGGGGAGGGAGTGAGCATTGCAGAAATGTCCAAGGTCATAAATCCCCATGGCACGGACTTGCATCCATGCCAGGGCAGTGGGCAGGCAGCGGGTGCTGAGTGATCTTGTACTGAGCTCAGGGCTCACAATGTCACCCCTGGATGGAAATAGGACAGAGGCACTAACCAGAGGCCTTGACTTAAGGAAGGTGTGTGTCTGGGAGTGGGGGCTGGTAGAGAGGGGACAGGGGATGGGGGAGAGGAGGGGCACTAGCATTGCATCTCTGTATCATGCCACCCTCTTTCCAGCTGGGGCTGCTCAGAAAACTCAACCCTGATGAATTTCCATCAGAAGTTTGGGGTCCTGGCACACCCCCTTCCAGGAGCTCATGGGGATCATAAGACCCACCTCATGGAGTATTGTGAGAAATTAACTGAGATCATTTAGATAAGCCTCTTAGTATGATGCCTGGGATTAATAGCATGTGCTTAATAAACTATAACTGCTATAATATCTACTAATAAAATAAACTTAAAAACTGAACTTGGAAGTCAGCCGGGGGATTTCTAATTTTCATCACCCAGCCACCTCTGCACCCGGTGAGGACTTGGGGCACATTGTAGGAAGGGTTCTTCAGTGTGTGGGTTCACCACTGGCAACCCATGGCCTCTGGAAGACTAGGCTGGAAAGGGAGAGGGGAGGCAAAATCAGACAAGACAGAGAGCAGGTGGGAGAGAAGCTGGTTAGACGTTAGCTCGTTCCCAAAGAGGGCTGGGACAAGGAGCAGCCCTGAAGACCATTTCATCTCATCTGACACTCATTCTCGGAAGAGAAACCTGAGACTGGGAGAGGGGTAGCATCTGATCACATCAAAAGTGAGGGGCAGACCTGGGGTTGCACTCTGCACTCAAGAGGCCCTGCCAGCTACTCTTTCCAAGAGGGCCCACAGATCTACTCCCCTTCGAGAAAAAGAAAAAGGGCCAATGTTTCTCAACAGTCAGAGCTACAAAACAGCCGAGCTTTATCGATCCCCAGGGTTGTAAGTCTAGACGTCTCTTTTGCAAGCACCCTGTTCCGCTCTCGAGGGGCGACTTAAAAGCAGGGAACGCAGTTGGCTTCCTGGGGCATCCAAGAGACTCAGAAGGTGAGCCAGGGTGAAGCCAAAGCCCCAGGCCCAAGAAAGAGAGGCTGTCCAGACAGGCCCGGGGCGGAGGGGACGGCCCAGCACTGCGGCCACTGACCTCTCCTTGCTTCCTCTCCCAGAGGTGGATCAGCCTAAGGAAGGGAGACAGAGGTCTCCCTGAAATTTCTAGACATGGCTCAATGGCACAGGATTTTGAGAGGGTGAGAAAAGGGACAGCTACAATCGTTCTATTGCCCAGAAGGCTCAATTCGGCCAGGTCCCCGGATGCTTGTGGAGTAATCTGGGCCCACAGGGAGGCCTCGCCTGATGCTGGCCATCTTACCCAACACTGTCAGACGGTCTTCCCATGTCCAAGTGGGTGAGATGCAGAAACCACAGCCGTCTCTGCTCAGCACATGCAAAGGACAACTCAATACCATCTGTGACTTAAAGTTGCCAAAAGAACACTGGGGACTAGAAGGGCAGTGAGGCCCAGATGCAGTATCAGATACAGTGCCAGGGTCCTGAGGACAAGAACATTCTGGAAAGAGGAAACCCCGGAGAACACAAGTCTCCTTCCTGGCAATCGATCTGTCTCACTCCCTTTCTCTCTCTGTCTCTCTCTTCCCCGCTCCCCCAAAAGGCTGCAGAGACTCAAGGCAAACCACACCCTCACCCACTCCTTCATCCAAACCTGTATTTTGAGGGCAGAAAAAAATGGTCCAATGAGATAAGCCGCTGGGAAACAAGAAAACACTGAGTGATTCAACCTTCGTGAACATGAAAGCAAAGAAGGGCCCCCGTCCTTTTTGAAGTTCCTACAAAAAAAATAATAAACTCCAGAGGCAGTATAGAAGAAAAGTCTAGAAGAAAACTCACAACGGCTCTTTGAACAAATCCATTGCCTTACAGGCGATGTTAACTGGCGTAGCTTGAAGAGTTGGCGCTCCTGGATTCACTCAGCTCGTTTCCTGACTAATCCACTGAGCCCCTGCACCTCCTTGCTAACCTCCCATCACTTCCTCATTTATTTCACTGATCTATGTCCCTCAACAACAGTTTGTGTATTTGTGGGAGATATATATATATATATATATATATATATATATATATATATATATATTATTGATTTTTTACAGAGAGGAGAAGAGAGAGAGAACTAGAAATGTCGATGAGAGAGAAACACCGACCAGCTGCCTCTTGCACACCCCCTACTGGGAATGTGCCCGCAACCAACGTACATGCCCCTGACCGGAATCAAACCTGGGACCTTTCAGTCCGCAGACCGACGCTCTACCACTGAGCCAAACCGGTTTCGGCCCTCAACAAAAGTTTGAATGCTTCCCCCTCTGCCTCGGGGAACCAAGCATTTGGGCCAAGGAGGCTGAGAGGTAAGGAAGTTGGATCTTCATGCGTGAGAACTACAAAGCATAAGAGGTAAGCTCCAGCCTACAGCCATATACTCTTCCACTAGCTCTGTCCACGGCCATCCCCCAATGCTGGCCAAAGAGATGCTGGCCATAGAGTGACCGTGGTGCCACCCAGTTCACGCCCTGGCAAGACACAAGCCCACATCCCAGCGCCTGTGCTCCACTGGCTTTGACTTTGCCCACCAACCATGGCACATCAGACCCTACAGATAAAGCATCTCTACTTGTCTGATCTCCAATCCCCAAGACTTAAATGACTGCCCTGCCCATGCCCAGGGGCTGAGGAATAACGGTCCTGCCTGGGCTCCAGTTTTATGGAGCAGAAGAGAGAATAGAGCTATTCAGCTACTTCTGAGTACCTTTTCTCTTGCCCGCCCTTAAACTTCCTTTATTTTTTTAAATATATTTTATTGATTTTTTTTTTACAGAGAGGAAGGGAGAGAGATATAGAGTTAGAAACATCGATGAGAGTGAAACATCGATCAGCTGCCTCCTGCACACCCCTCACTGGGGATGTACCCGCAACCAAGGTACATGCCCTTGACCGGAATTGAACCTGGGACCCTTCAGTCCACAGACCGAGGCTCTATCCACTGAGCCAAACCGGTTTGGGCCCGCCTTATACTTTCTTGCACCCCTCCCCCAACCTTGGTATGGGGCTGGGCCTATACCAAGTTCACTGTAAATATTCAGTGACCAATGGCAGGCTCCGCACCCCACCCACCACTCCTTCCTCCAGCACCGGAGGCCGTGGCGCTCAGGCCTACCTCGCCATACTGCGTGCAGTATGTCTCAGGCCTGGTCAGTCCGCAGGTGGATGAAGCTCGGAGATGGCGGGTCCTCCCGATGAGCAGGTCCCCAACGGGAGGGTAGCAGGCCCCACGGGAACAGGCTTGCTGGGTACACAGGAAGCTGGGCAAGACTGAAATCACAGGGGTGCTGGGGTTCAGCCTGAAGAGCGGTGGGTCTAGACCAGTTGGTCGGCAAACTCAATGGTCCACAGAGCCAAATACCAACGGTACAACGATTGAGATTTCTTTGGAGAGCCACATTTTTTAAACTTCAACTTCTACTAATGCTACTTCTTCAAAATAGACTCGCCCAGGCCACGGTATTTTGTGGAAGAGCCACACTCAAGATTGCCAAAGAGCTGCACGTGGCTCGAGAGCCGCAGTTTGCCGACCACGGGTCTAGACAGCCACCCCCGCATCCCTAGGGGAAGCAGACATCAACAAGACTAGACCCTCTCCTTCTCTCCTGCTCACACTCACTGGTGAAGGTAATTATTATAATCCTGGTGCTATTAGGCAAAAAAGCTGATTTCATGTTCTGTAACCCCAACTTAAAAAAAGGCGGGGGGGAAAAAAAGGAAAGACAGGCAGCCAACATCCATGGATGACCCTGGCATGTAGCTTTCACGTCAAGCTCCAGACACACGCTTGGCCACCAGGACCCAGTCCACATCTCTCCTCGCTGACAACAGCCCGGAGGAGGGCTGGCTGCTGGCCACTTGTGGGGCACTGGGAGGCGCCTGCATTCTTGCTGCCCCTTATCTGCAAAGCTGCCCCGCATTTTGTGAGCGCCTCGCTCCAATTCACTGGAAATTCCAGAACTTGAGCCATGATGGGACTGGAGCCAGCCTGGGAGTGAGAGGGTGGGAAAGAGACGGTGCAGGGAAGTTGGGGAGCAGAAACCACCCCCAGGTGGGACTAGGAAGACACCTCAAGAGGGGCAGCAAGTCATCTTCCCGAAGGCCTGAAGGAGCAGAGAAACCTCATGGGTGTCCCCAATAGACAAGTGCTCCGGGTTATGCTCACATTGTGGTTATCTGTCCTTCCACCCATAGCTGTCACCACCCTGCTCTGCCATATGACATATCCCAGAGGATGGGAAGGGATACTTACCGAACCACAGGAGAAGGATTGACCTCATCTTCAGCCAAAGGGGTGATCCCCAGAAAGGACTTCACCTGAGGCAGAGCAAAGCAGCCTGGGTAAAGCCACACAAACTGCTAGGGCACACTAGCCCCCTTTCTGTTTCGGGGCTCACGTTTTTTCAGAAGTCTTTCCCTCGGGTCTTGACCTAGGACACCTCTGGGCAGCAGGTACATCTGGAGCCAAAAGCTTGGAAAATGCCAGAGCCCCAGACTGCTGTCCCAGCTGGCATATGACTCATGGGGCGCCCTGGGGGAATGCCATCCCCTCCCGGACTCCAGCTTCCTCCTCTGCAATGGGAGGAACTGCCCCAGGTAGTCATAAGGACAAGGGGAGCAATAAACCTCTGAGCCCTTTGCAGAGAGGTCTGAGGCCTTGTTGCTGCCCGAGAAAGAGGACTGGCTTTCTCAGAGCCCAGCCCACGGGTCCAAAGGCCAGTGGGTCAGATTGGCTGAAAGTCTGGAGGGAGCCCTGTACTTCCATGGGCATGGCCTTCAAACCACCTGGAGGGTCAGGCTGTGGCAGTTAGCTGGAATGTGATGGGGGGCCTAGAGGATTTTATCTAAACCGGAAGCAATCCCAAATGTCTCTAATGATGGGCCAGGGCTGTGCAGGAAGGGGAGGGTTGGAGGCCACAGAGCGGGGACTGAAGGAGGCTGGGGATGGATGGTGGAAGGGTCCTGGAGGCAGGCAGGCCTGCCCAGCTCATGCAACACCCACCTCTGCCTGGGCCTGGGTGCTCACTCTGCTCCTGTCAGCCACAGCTACGTTGGCTGGGGGAGGGAGGCTGGCAAGGCAGGGCCAGAGAGGGAACTGGGGCTCTGCTGGCATCTTTTAAATCACATGTGTCAAACACAAGGCCCGCGGGCCAAATCCGTCCCGCCAGGCCTTGCAATGTGGCCCGCACCGCGCTGTCATCACTGCACTCCGCTGCGTTTCCATCACAATGACAGTTTATGACTGTTCAGTAAACCATTCGGCCCGCGATTTAGGCTGGATTTTAGATTTTGGCCCCTTCTCTGATTGAGTTCGACACCCCTATTTTAAATTATACATCCTAATGCTTTGGACTCCTTCCTTCTAGTCAGTTCCCAGAAGCATCAGGGGCCCAGGGAGGAGACAGGTGACCTGAGGACATACAGCTAACCATGGCCCAAGAGGGAGACCCATCTTCTGGATTAGCCCCAGAGCTGTCTCTGCCCCTCACTCCCAGAACAAGGCCTCCAAAGAGCCCTGGCCCCGCCAGCCCACCCTTCCTGCTGCTCTCTGTGCTCAGGCCCCCATCTGAACTTGCTTTCTGCTTATCAGATGAGAAAAGGCAATGCAAATAGAGGCAGACATTCAATGGAGCCTTTGCAGGTGGCTGGCTCAGGTGAGGCGGCAGGAAGAGAAAGAATGGGGCCCTGCAGCCAGGCCCCAGAGGCCCAGAGCAGAACTCTCCTCCCCGCCCGCCCTCCCGCCCTCACCGGGCAGGAAACATACCTGGCTCCCTGCTGCCACTGTCCTTTCTCCAGATCGCTTCTCCGAGAGCACCCCTGGCGTGTGGGGGGTCTCTGCTCCTGGCTCCCAGTTTTTAAACAACGCCTCACCTCTGGAGACTCCCAGGCTGGGCGTAGCCCACTGCAGGGCGGGCCTCAGGAATCTGGCAGCTGGCACGCCCATTCACCGTCACTGCAGCCCCACAGCCCCGCAGCCCCAGGACAGGACTGGGCAAGTGGGTCAGTCCCAGAGGCCTCGCAGCAAGCCTGGCAGTGCCCGCCTGCCAGTGGGTGCCTTGGGGGCGGGGGGAGGGGGGCTGTGCTGGAGGGAGCATTGCAAACTGAAAGCACTGGGCAAGTATTCAGGGTCATTCCAGACCAGGATTCGGGGGGCATCTGTGGCAGGCACTGTGCTTGGAGGGATCAGCTTCCTCTCGTGTCCTAGACCACCTGGGCAGGAGACCAAGCAGAGGACGCAAGATCAGGGCTTAGAGATGGGGTGTTACAGCCCAGACCTGGCCCAGGCTGGGGGGTGAGGAGACCCAAACCCCCAGGATCCCGGAAAGCACCAGCTCCTCCCCTTCCCCCACGGAGAACAGAAACGGTGGAAAATCCCTTGCTTCTTGGGGAATTCGGGAGAGCCTTAAAAGGCCCCAGCTCATCAGGAAGGGGTCAAGGCCCAGCTCACACGAAGGAAGCTTAGAGGCATGAGTAGGACTAAGCTCTAAATGCCTCCCCTCCGGCTCCCTCCCTGGGCTGGCAGGGAGCCCTAGGGCAGGTAACTACCTGTGAGTCACTGCCCCCAGCCTCGGAGGAGGGCTGGTCTCCTGGCCTCTCCCTGCCGGGCAGGAATGCCAGCCTGGAGGGCCAGAAAACAGGCCCGGCCAGAAAACAGGCCCGGCCACAAGTGGTGGAGGCCAAGGCTGAAGCCTAACTGGACCAACTGGCCCTGGCCCCTCGCCAGGCTGGGGAACACAGCTTCCTTTGTGGGACCCTGGG
Source organism: Pipistrellus kuhlii (assembly GCF_014108245.1). NCBI lineage: Eukaryota > Metazoa > Chordata > Mammalia > Chiroptera > Vespertilionidae > Pipistrellus > Pipistrellus kuhlii. The sequence goes on from NW_023425493.1 coordinate 10,410,387, forward strand.
CCGGCTCCTGGCTCCTGGCCACGGGGGCCGAGCCACTGTAAATGGCATACCAGGCCAGGTCGAGAGAATACCTTTCCCCCCGCCAGGTTAGCGTCTGAGGGCTTTAGAGACTTCTGGAAGGTCACCGGTGCACAGCTTGGCCCTGAGAGCCTGCACTGGCCTTGTTCAGGAACAGCACTGCCTCCAAGTTTCTATTTAAAGGGGACTCGTCACTTGGAATCCTGGCCGGTCAGTCTCTCCCGAGCAGGAAGCTCTCTCCACCATGGAGGGTTCCGTCCAAGGAATCGGTTTGAGAACCCTTTAGGTCCGCAGCATTTCGTGGGTTTTGAGCTGGGCACTTTAACCCTCAGTCTCTAATTCAGCCCAAGACATCTAGGTGGGCAGGAGGAATCATCAGCCAGTGGGTAGAGAGTTGCTTAGATGCATAATGGACATTCCAATAAATGTTAGCGCCTTGACCCATATAAGCATTCCAGTGAAACCTGGCTCAGCCCAACATGCCAGAGTCAGTATAACAGCCTCCCTTCGTTGGCCCGACAAAGCACAGAGACCCTCATGGGGTTCTCAGAGGTGCTGACATCCAGGTGCTGAGGCCACCTGCCTGGCTTCTTCCTCTCCTCTCCTCCAATTCCAGGAAGCTCCCCGCTCCTGGAGCTGCCTGGCCTCTGCCCACCACCAGGAAGGAGGATGTGACAACTGCTCATTGACAGTTAACTCAGCAGAATAGCCGTGTGGCAATCCCAGAAGCTCAGCCCAGGTGGGCCAGGCGGGCAGTGGGCCTCCCCTCTCCATCCCCTCCGACGCCCCTGTTGGGAGGCTGGAGCCAGGTAAAGAAGCCTTTCGTGGCTCAGACACCGCAGGCCAGGGCAAGTCCAGGGAGCGGCCCGGCTTTGCAGGAGGGATTGTTCTGCTTGGGCCTCCCACACGCTGCTGCCAAACCCCGAACAGGGAACAGGTCGTTACTTCTGCCGTGCCCAGGAGCAGCCCGGGCGGCCAGCCGCGCTCCTTAGGGACACGGAGCCCTCCTCCTCCTGTAGATCGAGTGCCCCCAGGACTGCAGGGCCCTGGCACAGGCTTTGAACTTCAGAGCCCAATTTGTCGGGACACAAGAAGCCTAAAGCAGAGCCAGAGGCTGGGCTGGAACCCAGCCAGGGCTACAGGGGAGGCAGGGGCGTGGCTCTAACACGGCAGCCTCCCCTCGGCTCTCTCCCTGCCTCCCCCTGTGCTGCACGGGAACCCTCAGCACTCCGTGCCCACTGAGCCTTGGCTCATGGTAACTGACCCCTCCGGAAAGCGGCTGCCAAGTCATCCTTGACTCCTGACTCCCTCGCCCCCACATCAACCCATCAGGCAATTCTGCTGGCTCCCCTTCCAAAGGCAGCTGGCACCACGGCTACCCTCCCAGCTGAGCCTCTCTGCCAGACTTCTCTAGCGGCCTCCGGTCTGCAGTCCAGCCCCCACACACCAGGTCACCACCTCCCCTGTTCAGAGCCCTGTACCAGCTCCCCATTGCAATCAAGGTTAAAACCAAAGCCCTTAAAGAGACCCCACATGATATGACCCGCCCCCCTCAATCACTCTTCTCCATGACTACTGCTCCCCCCTTACTCCTTCCATTCCAGCCACATGGCCTCTTTGCTGTGCTTCAGAATGAGCCGGCTGCTCCATCTGAGGGTGTTGCTCCAGCTGCTCTCTCCATCTGAACCCCTCTCCCTCCCATGTCTGCAAAGCTAACTCTCCCACCTCTTCTAACTCTCTGATCAAATAGTAACTCCGCAAGGAGGCCCACTCTGACGACCCCCTTTACAATGGCCACTAAGTCAGGTGGGTACAAGACTAGTCGGGGGGATCACTTTGTAAGGTATATATAAATGTCTAACCACCTGAACACCTGAAACTGATATAATACTAAATGTCACCTGTCATTGAAAAATAACAAAATAAAGTGACAGCCAAGCTCCCTGCCCCATTCTTGTCCCTCACCCCAGTACTCCCAAGCCCACCTACCCAACATTATTGGTAGGTTGGGATTTGGGGTTGGGGTTTTGTGGGGTTTTATTTTCAACACTTACCTCCTTCTAACTAACTCTGTAACTTGCCTATCTATCATGCTTATTTTCTGTCTCCCTCCACCACAATGTGGTGTCCAAGAAGGCAGAGATTTTTTGTCCACTTTGTTCACTACTAGTTCTTAACTGCCTAGAAATAACTCCTGGAGCATATTAGGTGTATGACATATGTAGAATGAATGAATTCACGATGAAGAGTAGATCACTGATATGGTTAATGAGTCTCTGTGCCCTTGTTAAATGTAGTTCACTCTCAGAGGGCACAGTCTGGGCTTTCGGTCGCTAGAATGAATAGCTAATAGTATTGTAGTAATTCATACATCAGTCAGCTGCGGGGGTTAGGGGTCGTTTTTTGAGGCAGCTTCCCTCAGATGACAGAACTGCCCCCATGCCAATGCAGGCAGGCTCCTCCTCTGCCTGCTCATCAGCGTTCCTGGCAGTGTCTCTGACAAGGAGAGGAGTGGCATAGGAAGATACTGTCTCCATTATCCATCTGTCGGACCTAAACGATCCAAGTTGCTAACGAGATCAGTCAAGATCTGATCAATGAGATGTCAACGGATAAGGAGCGAGGAAAGGAGGAAAAGAGGATGAAAAGGAGAAAAGAGATGAGGAAGGATACGAGAGCTTGGTGCAGGCTGTGCATGCTGATGCTCAGGTGTTGCAGGAAGGGGCACCAGGTGACTAAGGCGCAGGCCTCACCTCCACACAGTGAGTCACGGCTGAGTCCTTGTCTGTAGGACAGGGTGGGCTCCAGGAGTGGTGCTGAAATTTGCCACGTGACTCAAGCTGGCGTGGCCCTCACTTCAGCACACCCGCTCAAGAGCCCAGACGATCAGTCATTCTTCTGTGCGCCTCCCCAGGAAGAGAGTGGGTCTGCTGTGTTACTGAGCAGACAGGCGCCAGCTCGGGCAGAGGCCAGCAGTAAGCACAGGAAGAGCCTGGGCTGCCTGTCATGGGGGGGACTCTATTCCAGACCCTTCTCTCTACTCCCACTCTCATCTCCCCAACCTGCATGTCTGCCCAACGGACAACCGTGCACATTGGCCTAGGCCTGAGGTCTGGGAGACATCAGGCAGTCAGCCTAAATTAACTACAGCTAGCATTTAGCCGGGTGCTCACAGCATGCCAAGCATTATGTCTATTAATTCAGTTAACGCCCACTACATTTCTTTGGAGGTAGACACTCAATTCCCCTCCCTTTACAGATGGAGAAAATGAGGCACGTTTTCAATAGCTTGGTCCCAGCTAGTCAGCGGTCCCAGACCCTTACCTGTAATTACACCTGACTCTCTGACTCCACCCTTGGGAATCCTTAACCGGAGTTGAGATTCTGAACTTCATGTTTCCCAAACCAAACCAAGACAATCTAAGAATGTCTCTTCGAGTCCTTAATCCAGCTTTTAGAGCCCTGATATTGACTGAGGGCTCCTGGGGAGACACTGCAGAAACATCTAGAACAGAGACCACATTTTGTTTGTTTTCCATACTAACGGGCCCTCTTGTGTGAGCTCAGCTGGAGAAGGTGCTGGCCCCCAGACCCCTCATCCCAGAGACTCTGATACATACCCTCAGGGTTTCCCCTCCCAACAGGAAGCCACTGTGAGTGAGGACAGCAGCACCCTAGAAGGAGTGAGAAGACAAGAAGGTGACCAGACAAACATCACCGTGAGCTGATAAACTCGCACAAAGGGCGTGATGACCACAAAGGGGGTGATGACAGATAACACAACTTCCTCCTTCACCCCAGGAAGGGAGATCCCCTCCCCTGAGGTCAGGCCCTTGAGTCACCTGGGGCGGGGGGCACTCAACTCCTTTTGTTCTATCTCCCGGGTACCCCCCAAAGTGTCCTACCCCCTCCCTCCTGAGGGGTACAGCCAGGGCAGCCTGCAACTCAGTGGAGTCAAATGCTGGCACATGGCTGGCTGGCTTCCCAGAGAAGAGGGAGGAGTATCTTGGCATTTCTCCCACCATCACTGCCCTACCTTCCTCTGGCAGACAGGCCAGCTCATGACCACACCCCCTCCTCCACCCCCAACCACCTCTACTGCCTTGCCTGTGCCCTCTGGAAATTAGTTTCTAAGTCCATCCTTGTGACCTTTCATCAGCATGACCCTGCAATGCCTGTGGCCACATGAGGTCTGTGCTTGAACTTGAACCTCTCTTCAATCCGAGACCTAGCTTCAACTCTGTGGCTCCATAGAAGCATGACCTTAGCCCCTCTAGGGCCTCAGTCTCATGATTCATAAAGGTGTTGGGCCGAAACCGGTTTGGCTCAGTGGATAGAGTGTCGGCCTGTGGACTGAAAAGTCCCAGGTTCGATTCTGGTCAAGGGCATGTACCTTGGTTGCAGGCACATCCTCACTAGGGGGTATGCAGGAGGTGGCTGATCAATGATTCTCTCTCATCGATGTTTCTAACTCTCTATTCCTCTCTCTTCCTCTCTGTAAAAAGTCAATAAAATATGTATTTAAAAAAATAAAATAAAATAAAATAAAGGTGTTGGATTTTTCTGGTTCTCAATGCAGGCCACCCCTCAAAATTACTTCCAGAGCCTGTAAGACCATATCTGCAGGCCAGGCCCCACTCAGGGGTTGCATTGGCCTGCAGAGGGGCAGGACATTCAATGTTTGCCAAGCTGCCCTAAGGCCCCCTCCAGCTCTAGGATACTGTTCTCAGGGGCTGGTGGGTTGGGACAGCAGTGAAAAGCTTGGACTTGACCCTGAGAGAGGTGAAGCTTCAAGTCTGCTTTTGCACTCACCAGCTCTGACCGTCTGACAGTGGAGCTGCAAAGCAAGCTGCCTCCAATGGGAACAGTTAACAATCTACCTCGTGGGTCCTTGTAGAGACAGAAGACAACAATGTGTGTACGTAAACCTCTCAGCCAAGTGCCTGGCCAGGTGCTGCTCTATAATGGGTGCCTGTCCCCATGTGTGTGCGCCACACAGAGGTGTTTGGGGCCATGATCAGCAGCCTGTACAGTTGTTCTACCAAAAAGCAAATATCACTCCCAGGCAGACGTTTCACAGCTCACTCACAGGGCAGTGAGAGGCCGGGCTGCTCCCTTCAGGTGGCCCCAGGTTCCAACCTGAGAATCTGTGCTCTGTGCATTCCACTCTGCCCCATACAGGCTGCAGGCTCTCAGGAGCCATGACCTGGACCAGAAGGAAAAACGCGCACTCCGGGGGCAAACTGAGCTCCCCAAGAAGGGCCACCCATGCTTCTGGCCTTTCTGAACAGGGGAGGACAGAAGGTGGGGCTAGGGGCTGTTTACAAACAGAGGACAGAGGAGTGAGTGGCTTCAAGCGTAAGAGTGACATAGATTTATGGCATAGTCTTATGGCCTCGGGTGTTAGTAAAACTGGAGTCCACACCTGCTTAAGATAAAGAGGCAACGCCCTTCTGGACAGCACGTGTGTTACTTAGCTTGGGGCAGTTGTCCGGCAAGTGTGAGGCCTACAGAGAGAAGGCACTTTCTCTTCCTGGGGCCACGGTGAACAGTTTAGTTTGTAAAACCTGAACTATCACAAGTTTGCCCTTCTGGAAAACTTTGGAAACAGAGACAATGAGATCTCTGCAAGTTGCACCCAGAGGGTACATATCTGTGAGGCATACATGCCACTCCAGTTTCTAAGGGAGAAACCACTGCGGGGTCAGACAAATCTTCAAAGAGATAATTCCAGTTTGTTGGGGGGTGACCAACCATTCTAGTTTGCCAGGACTCTCCTCGTTTAAGCTCTGCAAGTTCCGTGTCCCAGGACACCCTTCAGGCCCAGATCAATGCTCACTTGGTTGATCACTGATAGTTCTTTTCTCCCAGACGAGTTTAAAAGTATTACCTCATCTCCTAACCAGTTTGGCTCAGTGGATAGAGCGTCAGCCTGCAGACTGAAGGGTCCCAGGTTAGATTCTGGTCAAGGGCACATCTCCAGTAGGGGGTGGGCAGGAGGCAGCTGATTGATGTTTCTCTCTCATCAATGTTTCTAACTCTCTATCCCTCTCCCTTCCACTCTGTAAAAAATTAGTAAAATATATTTTAAAAAATAAATAGATAAAAGTGTCACCCCAAATGGCTCAGTGAAGGTGCATAATGATCTGAGAAAGTGAAGCTGGCTCTGAGTCCAGGAAAAACCTGGATGGCAACATCACATGAGAACAGAACTCTCCCATAGGCAAGAACTCGGGAAGCTCCTGTATGAATGTTAGCCATCTTAGTAAAGCTGTCCTATTATTATTATTATTATTATTATTATTATGTTTTTATTTATTTCAGAGAGGAAGGGAGAAAGAGCTAGAAACATCAATGATGAGAGAGAATCATTGATCGGCTGCCTCCTGCAAGCCCCCTACTAGGGATTAAGCTGACACCCTAGGTAAGTGCCCTAGCTGGGAATCAAACCGTAACCTCCTGGTTCATAGGTCTAAGCTCAACCACTGAGCCACACCAGCCGGGCTAAAGCAGTCTTTTTTTGTGGACTTGAGGAAAGAAAATAGTAGCCAAAAGGACTTTTGTTTTGGAGACTCTATTCCTGCTGCTATGAACTGATGACAGGAGGCTTTTCCCAGCCAGAACACACCACAGACCCATACCAAGCTTATAGATGCATTAACACCTCTGTCTTTTTCAAGTCAAATACTGTTAAAACAGGTTGCCCCTTCTTGACTTGGGGCTATTCTTTTTTTTTTTTTTTAAACGTATTTTATTGATTTTTTACAGAGAGAAAGGGAGAGTGATAGAAAGTCAGAAAGATTTGATGAGAGAGAAACATCCATCAGCTGCCTCCTGCACACTCCCCACTGGGGATGTGCCTGCAACCAAGATACATGCCCTTAACTGGAATCAAACCTGGGACCCTTCAGTCCGCAGGCCAACGCTCTATCCACCGAGCCAAACCAGTTAGGGCATGGGGCTATTCTTAAAGTGAACATGCACATGCACACTTACACACAGGCACACATGTAGAAACACTCAACTTCCTTGCACTTTTACCTATGACATATTGTCTTGTTAGTTTTGGCCTGATGCTCCATTTGCTAAATTGGATTTGAAATGCACTTTGACCTGTACACACTACATCATCTCCAGATTAAAATCCAGAGTCCACAGCCAGGCACCTAGGGTCCTGCTGAGAAAAGCTGCATTTCTGGCCCTAGCACTCAGCTTCCTTCACTCAAGTGCTCTGATTCAGCTATGCTGTTCCCCTGACCACACTTGGACTTGAGCCACCTGGCTCTCTCTACACTGCCCTCTCTACCTCGGTGTCCTTGGCTAAGTCCTAAATCCAAGACATGCTTCAGGTTCCTGGGCCAGTGATGGCTACTCTGCTGTTCTCTGTCAATTCTTCCCAAACACCAGCAGCAGAACTTCTCGATACCATTCCATTAGTCATCAGTTCTGTTCTGCTGTGTGAATCCCTTCTGTGTCAGCTTGACAAAAAAAGTTTTGCAACTTTTAGTTATTTTGTGATTTGTCCCCAAACCTGGATTGCAAACTCTTTGACAACAAGGACAACTCTTGCTCACTCTTTTTACCCCTAATGCAGTGCAAAATCCAGTGTTTGCACATAGTAAGTGCTCAATAAATAGATATTGATTTATTAGTATGGATCCTTAGGGCAAGGGAAAACCCAACAGATCATACAACCTCTCTGAGCATGTCCTCGGGTGAGAATTTTTTTTTAATGGGATAAAAGATGGTTTCCATGTTTGGGACTTTAGGAATTGGATGGAAAGTGATGCCATTTACCAAGAGGGATAAGACTAAGAAAGGAACAAGAATTTTTGTAAATAAAAAACATGAAAGAATTTCTTTTTGTGCGTATTAAGTTAAAGACACCCATTGGCTATCTAATAAGAGCTACCTATTAGACAGCTTAATATGTAAGCCTGAAGCTCATGAGAAAGAAACAAACTTCAGGGTCATTATCGTATGGAACGGTGCTGTCTAATACAGTAGCCATTAGCCACACTGATGGGGTCATTTAATTAAAATTTAGATTAATTAAAATTAATTAAATTATCCATTCAGTTTATCAGTCACTTAGGTCAATTTCAAGTGTTCAATATTGGACAATGCAGATATATAACATGTTCGTCATTGCTGAGAGTTCTATAGGACAGCACTGAGCCTCCCGCCAGGGAACTGAGGAAATCATCTAGGAAGTGGTTCACCATTCTGGCTTACACATGAGAGTCACCCCAGGAATTCAGAGTCGATTCATCTTGGGGAACTCCCAAGATGAATTTGTAAAACAGTCCTTTATAAAAGCTCCCAGGATGACTAAAGTGGAGCAGGGCTGAGAACCACTAACTTAGGAATATAATGCAGGCAGAAGGGAGGGGTCATGGCAGGACACTGGGGTGCCCCAACAGTAAGAGCAGTGACTCTCTAACTTGGCTGTACATTAGAATCACTTTTAGACTTTTAAATATTGCCCTAACCAGTTTGGCTCCGTGTATGGAACATCAGCCTGTGGATCGAAGGATGGAGCATCAGCCTGTGGATTGAAGGGCTCCAGGTTTGATTCTGGTCAAGGGCACATATCTCAGTTGCAGGCCCCTCCCCGGCCTGGGCCCTGGTCAGGCTCCTGCAGGAGGCAACCAATCAATGTGTTTCTCTCACATCGATATTTATCTCTGTCTTTCCTTCTCTCTGCAGCTCTCTCTAAAAAGCAATGGAAAAAATATTCTTGGGTGAGGATTTAAGTAATAAAAAATAATAATAATAATAATAAATATTACTGATGTCTGCATCCTGCTTAGAGGGATTTCTGATTTCATTGCTCTTCGTGTTACCTGGTTTTCAGAAATTTAAAAAGCTTCCCAATGTTTCTAATGTGCATTCAAGGCTGAGAGCCACTGATTGAAAGAGGGTAAGATATAACAAAGGAGACCTAGAGAGAAGGCACTAATATAGTAGGATGGAAAATAGTAGAGCGCAGTGTACCTAAAGCAATAACTAAAAATAAAAAGGAAGAAATTATTATATCTGTTGGATGCAAAAAGTCACTTCATTCAATAAACAGCCTGCAGTCTATTAGATTTTGGGGGTGGATGGGAATGGAAACCATATGGCAATGGGTAAAAGAGTGAATGGGTGATGAAGAAACAGTTGCAGTGATTGTAGACAACTGAAAAATAGGTTTAGTTATGAAGAGGAGCAAAGAACCATGCAACAGCTGGATAGTGATTTGGGGTCATGGACTAGATAGACTTTTTCAGATATTAGAGTATGCCCTAGGACAGTGGTCAGCAAACTCATTAGTCAACAGAGCGGCAAACCATGGCTCGTGAGCTGCAGTTTGCTGACCACTGCCCTAGGGCCTAGACGGTTTGGCTCAGTGGATAGAGCATCAGCCTGTGAACTAAAGGATCCATTCTGGTCAAGGGCACATGCCCGAATTGCAGGCTCAATCCCCAGTAGGGGGCATGCAGAAGGCAGCCAATCAATGATTCTCTCTAATCATTGATGTTTATTTTATTTATTTATTTTTTTAAATAAATTTTTATTGTTCATATTATTACAAATGTTCCTTTCCCCCCCCCTTCTCACCCCACCCTCTGCCCTTTCCCCACCCCCCATTGTCCTCATCCATAGGTGCACAGTTTATGTTCAGTCTCTTCCCACATCCCCCTCTCCCCTTTTCCCCAAGAATAAACAGTTCACTCCCCTTCCATACCTCTGATTCTATTATATTCAACAGTTAATATTGTTCCTCAGATTTTTTTTTTAGTTTCCTTGGTTTTTAGATTCACTTGTTGATAGTTACGTATTTGTTGTTCATAATTTTTATCTTTATTTACTTTCTCTTCTGAAAGAACCCCCTTCAGCAATTCATATAATTCTGGTTTGGTGGTGATGAACTCCTTTAGCTTTTTTTTATTAGTGAAGCTCTTTATCTGACCTTCGAATCTGAGTGATAGCTTTGCTGGATAGATTATCTTTGGCTGTAGGTTCTTGCTATTCATCATCTTGAATATTTCTTGCCATTCCCGTCTGGCCTGCATGGTTTCTGTTGAGAAATCAGCTGACAATCGTATAGGTGCTCCATTATAGGTAACCACCTTCTTTGCTCTTGCTTCTTTTAATATTCTCTCTTTGTCTTTTGCTCTTGGAATCTTAATTATGATTTGTCTTGGTGTGGTCCTCTTTGGATTCCTTTTGTTTGGAGTTCTGTGCGCTTCCTGGACTTGTAAGTCTAATTCTTTCACCAGGTGGGGAAAGTTTTCTGTCACTATTTCTTTCAGTATGTTTTCGATATCTTGCTCTCTCTCATCTTCTGGGACCCCCATAATTCTGATGTTGGTTCGCTTGAAGTTGTCCCAGAGGTTTCTTACATTATCTTCAACTTTCTGGATTCTCTGGCCTTCTTGTGTCTGCAGAGGAGTGTCTTCTGGCTCTTTATGTTCCAAATCTTTGGCTTGATTCTTGCGATCTTCCATTCTGTTTTTAGGACTCCATAAAATATTTTTTATTTCAGACAATGTATTCTTTATTTCTTGTTGATCCCTTATTATTTCTAGTTGATCCCTTTTCATATCCTCATAGGTCTTGTTTATTTTATCGGCCTTTTCTAGGAGATTCTTGAACATCCTTATAAGTGTGGTTTTGAACTCTATATCCAGTCACTTTTTGTCCTCCATTTCTTTCGTTTGTGATCTATTTGGTTTAGGCATTTTCGCAGGCAGCTTTCCTGATGGGGCAGGGTTTCAGGGTGGAGCCTACAGCCTTGGCTTCCGTCAGCCCCGCCCTATGCGACTCCTGAGACTCAGGGTCCTTCAGTACTTGTTGCGAGCGCCTCTGAGAGAAAGGTGCCCTTGATTTTCGCCTGCTGCCAAACTGTCTATGCTCTCCCCCAATGAGTCCGGTATTGGGGTTCAGTTCAGTTGGTAGTGGGATTGGAGGTGGCGTTCAGAGCAGTCTGGAGCCCCTGTCTCCTTCCCGTCAGGGCAATCCCGCAGCACAGCCGGCCGGCCCTTCTCTGTGCACAGTGTGCGCGCCTCCAGGACCTCCTTTCGCCGCTTCCCCGGAGTCCCGCCTTACAGCTCGGCTCCCTATGGATGAGCCTGGGTCCCCGGGGTCTGGCCTAGAATTGGGGTTCAGAGCAGTTGGAGCTGGGCCCAGCACAGTTGGAGCTTTTCTCTCCTTCCCGCTTGGGACCGCCAGCCAGGCACTCGGCCTCCCTCCTCTCTGGCTCTGTCCTCTCCACGCACGCCGCGTGTCTCCGTACCTTGGGCTTTTACAGCTCCTCCGCGCTTCCTTCTGGTTTTCTCCTTGCTTCTTGTTGTAGAATTTCCAGTCAGTCGACTTTCCTGTAGTTCTGAGTAATGTCCATTTTATATTTTAGTTGTATTTTGTTGAAATTGTTGTGTGCGGCTGCGGCTAGTTGCCTACCCGAGCAGCCATCTTGGATTCTCCAATCATTGATGTTTATATCTCTCTCTCCCTCTTCCTTTCTGAAATCAGTAAAAATATATGTGTGTGTGTGTGTGTGTGTGTGTGTGTGTGTGTGTGTGTGTGTATATATATATATATATATATATGAGTATATTTGTATGCTAACAGAATACTATAATGAAAGGAGAAAATAATTATTTAACAAGGGGAGAAATATGCAGGAAGTTCACTCCCTACCCAAAATCCATACCCTCCTTCCTTCCTGCTAAAGATCTCCAGTATTTTTCCAGTATTCGGGGCAGTTGTCCTTTCTCCAGCTCAGAGATTAGCTTAGACGTGTGGTTCTCAAACTTTAGCATGTACCAGAATTACTTGGAGCATTCTTTACAACAAAGATAGCCTGTCCTGCGTGCGTAATTCAATAGGTTTGGGCAGGAGCTCAAGAATCTGCATTCCTCCCAAGTTCTCAGATGATGTTGCTGCCGCTGCTCCCAAGGACAGCCTTTGAGACTACTGGTCTAAGCTCACGATGGTAATCCTTTCCTTCAAGTAGTCTTAGGGATGGGCATTCATCCCAGTTCTGGCCATGAAAGGAAGTCTCTGGAAGGATTCTAGGCAAGCTTTCTTTGGCAATGAACAAGAAAGAACATCCTCTCTCTTTTCACTGGATGTTGTCATATTGAATGAAATGCCTGGCACTGTGGCAATTACCTTGGAACCAACATGTGAAGACTATAATAAGTCTCCATGCTGGGGATATAAGATTGAAAAGATGGAAAGAACCCGGGTACTTGATAATATTACACTACCGAATGAATTGATTCTGAAATCCCCTCTCAGTAAAATCATGTATTTTTCTTATTATTATTGAATTAGCTTTTCTTACTTGTAGCCTAAAGCAACCTGAGTTTTTCATGGACTCCCAAAACCTTAATTAGATGCGTCTGGATTAGATGGAGGGACAGTTCTTTATAAAAAGAATCAGGGATGCTTCCTCCCTGGTAAAGTGACAGAAAGTAGAGCAGATAGATTTGGTGTTTGGAAAATTAAGTGGTTCCTGTCTGATTCTTTCTATTTCACTGGGTCATGAGGTGTCTGTGGAAAAATCTTTTTAGAGAGTAATAAAGATAAGTGACTTGAGTAACACAATAAATTATAACAGATTGCCCTTTTGAGATTTGTGGTCTTAAATTCACAGAAAATACAATCGGCCTGAACGGATAATTTACTCCAGCAATAATAAACTACTTAGGTATAGATTGACATAGAGCAGATAGCTGACTGACTCCAACGATAGTTAAGTCTTTCTGGATAAAAATAAAAGAAACAGAGAAGGTCAAGAGAATTCAAGGTGACAATGGACCACAGAATCAAAGCCAGGTTCTTCCCATCCTGGTTAGTCTTCCTAGTCTTTGTCAAGTTTGTTGTTGCTGTTTGGTTAATCCCCATCCGAGGATATTTTTACATTGATTTTTAGCAAGTGTGGAAGAGAGAGGGAAAGTCAGAGAGAAACATCAATGTGCGAGAAACACACTGATTAGTTGTCTCCCGCACAAGCCCTAACCAAGGCTGGGCCAGGGAGGAACCTGCAACCAAGGTACATGCCCTTGACTGTAATCGAACCTGGGGCCCTTTGGTCCACAGGCCGATGCTCTATCCACTGAGCCAAACCTGCTGGGGCTTTGTCAAGTTTGAATGAGTTTTCTCCTGTCAACCCAACAAGAGCTCATAGCATGCAGCTTGTATTAGTTCTCCATCGCTACCTAGCAAATTACCACAAACTTATTAGGACAAAATGCACTCACATGAACTCACACTTCTGTAGTCAGATGTCTGGCACAGTGACTTGGGATCTCGTGAAGCTAATAAATCAAGTTGTCTGGTGAGCTGCATCCTCATCTGGATCTTGGGGGTCTTCCTTCAAGCTGATGTCATTGCAGAATAATTCAGTTCCTTCCTGGGGTAGAAAGGAAATAAAATCAAGAGATGCTTAAGAGGCTGGATGACAAGTCTTGGTGAATGTTTAAATGAGAGGTGACAGAGGGGGAGACAAATAAAGGATGGCTCCCAGGCTTAGGGCCTGAGCTACTCGGTAGACAATGAAGCCTACAATAAAAAAAGATGTTGGGCCCTAACTGGTTTGGCTCAGTGGATAGAGCATCAGCCTGTGGACTGAAAAGTCCCAGGTTCAATTCCAGGCAAGGGCATGTACCTTGGTTGCGGGCACATCCTCAGTGGGGGATGTGCAGGAGGCAGCTGGTCGATGTTTCTCTCTCATCGATGTTTCTAACTCTCTATCCCTCTCCCTTCCTCTCTGTAAAAAATCAGTAACATATTTTTTTTTTAAATATGGTGGTGCAAGTTTAAGGGGTAGAAATGTTGAATTTGGCTTTACACCAGCTTGACACCTGCCCGATATCCAAGTGGAGATGCAGCACAGACAGGGGAGGCAGGATGAGAGCTCAGGTTCGTATGTCATCTGCATGGAAGCAGTAATGGGAGTCTTGGGAGAAAACTAAATCCCCAAAAGGAGTGTATAGAGTAAGAAAAGAGGCCCCAGCACTGGGTCCTGAGAAATGCTGACATTTATAAGTCTTATAAAAAGCAAAAGTGAGTCCTAATTGGTTTGGCTCAGTGGAGAGAGGGCCCCCTGAGGACTGAAGGGTCCCGGGTTCGATTCCAGTCAAGGGCATGTAGCTTGGTTGTGGGCACATCCCCAGTAGGAGGTCTGCAAGAGGCAAGTGATCAATGTTTCTCTCTCATCGATGTTTTTAACTCTCTATCCCTCTCCCTTCCTCTCTGTAAAAGCAATAAAAAAAAAATATCAACAAGAAAAAAAGCATAAGTGAGAAAAAGAACTGAGGAGTGTCCAGAATAGGGCAGGAGGGAAACTAGGAGATTATAACATCCTGGAAGCCAAGGAGAAGGAGTTTCTAGACAACGGGAGTGGTCAGCAGTTGCTAGGCATATGCAGTTGATCATTTATGAAATTGTTCAATATTTGGCTCTTGCCTGCCATTGCTTCATTTCCTTCATTTCCCAAAACCCATCCTTTATGCTCTAACACTAGTCTTGCCTCACTTCTCCTGGACCATGTGATGTTTTCTCATACATCCTCCCATTTTTACATGCAGTCCTTTCTCATTTCAACCTCCCAACCCTGGCACCCACTCTACCCCAGAGTTCCCTGGTGGACACTATCCATCCTTTAACACCCTAAGCTGCTCATCCACTCTCGGGCCTTCTTTGACTACCACCTTCCTGAATTGAATCAATATATTTCTCATTCTATTCTTTGTATACCAGGCAAATACTAGTATTTCCATTATTGTGCCTATCCTGGTATGATGTAACAACTTATTTAATGTCTGTGTCCTCAACTAGAATATGAGCTACTTTGAGGCAAGGACAATTTCGTATTCTGCTTTTATAACTATACTTAACACGGTATTGAATACATAGCTAGCATCAACAAAGGTTTTTGGACCTTATTGTTGCCTATACGTCCCCCCCGGGGAATGTGAATGTCCTGGGCTAAGATAAAAGACCATGACATGCCGAAACCGGTTTGGCTCAGTGGTAGAGCGTCAGTCTGTGGGCTGAAAGGTCCCAGGTTCGATTCCGGTCAAGGGCATGTACCTTGGTTGCAGGCACATCCCCGGTGGGAGGGGGGGGGTGCGGGAGGCAGCTGGTCGATGTTTCTCTTTCATCGAGCTCTCTATCTCTCTCCCTTCCTCTCTGTAAAAAATCAATAAAATATATATTAGGGGGGGGAAAAAAGACCATGACAACTGCTGACATGGAGCAGGAGGTAAAGACAACTGAATAATAAAAGAATAATAACTGAATCAATAACGGATTGATTACTTCATTTGAGCCAGACCACTAAGCCTTTATAGTGGTCTAGCTCACTCAAGCCTCAAATAGGGGCTACCATCTTATAGGGGCTCCCATCACTCTCACTTCACAGATAGGAAAATGGAGGCTGGAGAAGGTAAGTCACTTTTCCAAGGTCAGACCCTGGGAAGAGGAGCTAAGACTTAAAGGAAACCAAATCTGCTTGGCTCCAGATCCTTGTACTCTCAAGTCCAGCTGATATTTGAGCTGGGGGAAGTCCCTTGTGCCAGTGGCAGTCTGTAAAGTATAGCGCTGCGATTCAGACGTGGTATGTGGGCAGCAGGGTGCCCATGGCTACCCAAGGCTCCTAGCACATGGGCATGCACCAGCAGCTCGTGGGTCTGTGTGACCAGGAGCCATGAGGGACAAAAGCAGAAAGTCTGTTCCTCAGAGTTAACTTAACAAGGTCCTGGTGTCCCAAGAGCAGGCTGGAGGGGTGCCCAAGAGTGAGCCAATAGCTGCCACGTTGTCAGACACTAAGCTGGGAATGCAAGTGAAAGGTGAGGAACCCAGAGTGGAGGGAACTAAGCCAGGTTGCCAGGGCTTGGGTAATTATAACCCTAAGGACAAGCCAATGTGCCCAAAATAACTTCCCGAGAGAGTCTTCACTGAGCCTTTTGCAGTCTCTGTCCCAGGACTGACTTCCAGGTCTGTGAAACCAGCATGGATTGGGCCCCTATTATATGTTCGCACCAGGAAGGGAACAAAAAGCTGGTCTAGCACAGATTCCGGGCCAAGCCCACGGGAAACGATGGCGAGCTGCATGGCACCGTCCACCACACAGTGCCAACCTGCGCAGCACAAGACACAGAGGCGGCTGCAGTCCATAGAAAGGAGCGGTCAGGGACCACTGGCACAGGCGGTGGTGGCTTCTTGGAGCCCATGAGTTGAAGGAGGGAAGACAGAATAGAAAGGGATCAGCATTCCAGGGAGAAAGAAGCGTACAAGCCAAGGGGAGGCAGCAACAATGCAAACGAGTGACTTCTTGGGCTGTGAGAAACCCACCTGTGGAGCTCAGGGTTCTTGTTGGAGCTGAGAAGGGGAGAAAGATGAGTAGAGAAGATCAGATCACAGAAGCTCTGGATTCCAAGAATATTGGTCAAGCAAATTCAACACGCAGAATCCAGAAATTCATCCTGTGGGTGAGAAATCACCTGAGGCTTCACATAGGCAATGAAGAATAAAATGTAATTTAGGAAGATTTATTCGGTTGTACTGTTTGAGATGGATTTGTGAGGAACTAACAGCAAACTCCCCCCATATACACACACCACCACCACCAAAAAAAAAAAAGAAAATGCTGAATGCTTCTTTGAGCATGCGCTAAAAATCTTACATGGTTCCCCACACACCAGGCCTCACAGGCCAGTGAGAACGACATTCATTAATCCCATAGTCACCTATGAAGCATCTACTATGTACCAAGAAATTTACTGGGCCCTGGAGACCTAGGGAAGAAATAAACAAAGTCCTGGTCCTCATGAAGCTCATTTTCCAAAGAATATGGAAGACAACTCAAAAAGCAAACCAATAATCATCTATCTATACCAGTGGCCGGCAAAATGCAGCTCTCAAGCCACTTGCGGCTCTTTGGCCCCTTGAGTTTTTAGCAAAGGCCAGCTTAGGAGTACCCTAATTAAGTTAATAACAATGTACCTACCTATATAGTTTACGTTTTAAAAAGTTGGCTGTCAAAAGAAATTTTAATCATTGTACTGTTGATATTTGGCTCTGCTGAAGAATGAGTTTGCTGATTACTGATTTATGCTAATAAAAGGGCAATATGCTAATTAGACCAGGTAGACCAGACGTCTTCCAGGTGTCCTTCTGAACAAAGCTGCAGTCACTGCGAGGGCCAAGGAAGGCAGGCAGCTGTGGCAGCATCAGTGGGGTGATGGGGCAGCGCCTTCCCCTGATCGGCCAGTCGCCTCCCAAGAGGAAGGCCAGACTGCAACTTAGGCCTGCTCCCAAAAGCTGTCAGTACAACATACCCTGAGAGCTCACGGCCTGTGAAAGGGGGCAGGCTGGGCTGAGGGCCCTCGCCCCCCTCAGGACATGAATTTTCATGCACCATGCCTCTAGTATCTATATAAAGTCAGTACTAAGGGCTACTGAGAAGAATAAAGCAAGGCATTGGGTGATGGGATGATGGGGTGAACTGGTCAGGAAGGCCTCCAAGAAAATGCCACCATATTTCAAGCCCAGAGAACAGGTGAAATGGATATGCCGCTGCTAGAAATGAGGCTAAGAAGGTGACTTAGTTTGTAAGAGTACAGACAATGTGGGGAGTGTGTCAAGCTGTGACAAAAGAAGGATACCCACACAGAAAGGTCTAGACTCTATTACGCTAATCTTCCAGAACAGAGGAAGATAGAAATTAGAAAGGTAGGTTCCATAGAGTGATAAGAAACCTTCTCTCCAGCCGAAACCAGTTTGGCTCAGTGGATAGAGCGTCGGCCTGCGGACTGAAAGTTCCCAGGTTTGATTCCGGTCAAGGGCATGTACCTTTGTTGCTGGCACATCCCCAGGAGGAGGTGTGCAGGAGGCAGCTGATAAATGTTTCTCTCTCATCGATGTTTCTAACTCTCTATCCCTCTCTTTTCCTCTCTGTAAAAAATCAATAATATATAGATATTTTTTTTAAAAAGAAACTTTCTCTCCAAAAGATATTTACATGAAATAAAAGTAACTCAAGGATTGAAAAAAATTGAGTGTAAGATCCACAACTAGTTTTATCATGTCTCCCATGATGTTACCCTCCCTCCAGCTGCAGGGAACCCTGGGTTAGGTAGTGACTTCAGTAGGCAGCAAGCCTCTGGTTAACAAAATAATGCTACTAATAACTGAGGTTCACACATAACCAACCACCCAAAAGACCTCTGTCCCCTGCTCCTTCAGTCTCCAAGGCACAGTGGTAGGGACAGCTCTCTCCTCTTCCCTACTTCCCCCTTTTTATTGTTTTCTCTGCAGGTGGCTCTGGGGACCTTAATGTTTGGAAGAAAGGGATTTGGAAAGCAAAATAAATTTTAAACTAGCCTTCTTTGTCTTCCTAGAAATGTCAAGAATTAAATATTGGGGTAGACTAGCTGTTCCTGATTGCCCAGAACAGCCCCAGTTTCAGCATTGTAAGTCACGCATCTTGGGGAAACCCCTCAGCCCTGAGCAAAGAGGGACAGTTGGTCACCAAGGCTGCTCAGAACTTCACAGCAATAACCTGTGACTGACCTGTGTGTTGCAACGCAAGACTTTACATCTCTAAAGTGACATCAGGGCTTTAAGGCATGGGCTTGGTTTCCCAAGCTCTACCTAATCCCTCACCCTACAAGCTGGGTTCTCTTTCCCCACCCAGACAGAGGAGCTGTGTCAGCAATTCCTAGCTGGGGGTGGTCATGGATTCCTCAGCCTTCTATTCCCTTCATCTCTCTCTCAGCCCCAGCTAACACCTACACCAGGAACACCAGGTCCAAGGGCAACCCCAAAACCACCTGCTGCCCTCTCTGCCCAGCCCTGGCCAGCAAACTGGTGAGGTCTGTGGGGTTGAAGTCAGATTGTCAAAGAGGGAAAGAACTCATTTGAGCTGGTGATGTGCCCTCCCACCAAAAATCACAAGAAAGGGGAACCCCAGATACATTACAGTCTGCTGACCTTGAGGGACATGTGGTTTGCGTCCTTCGAGTTACAGAAACACCGGAAATACTGGCATGTCAATTGCGGAGTTTTGGGTTCATCGCTGGGCTGACTCATCTTCAGGGCAGAAACAAGGTAAAGGCCCTGATAGGAAGATGCACATGACATACTCTCCCAAAAGCCACCGTGTTTGCGACATTCGCAAATCTTGGAAAAGCCTACAGGTCATTTCTGCCAGTTATTAGAGATTCAAAGAAAATGCCAAGAATGATACTAATCTCTCCTTGTTATAGAATTTTCCTGCCTGACAAGGTTAAAAGGATAATAATAAGCAGGGGATACAATCTTCCAGAAATAATCCCAATTAGGACCATTGTCACCTTGACCACTGTGTACAGACAAAAATGTATAATGTTAAATTAGCTACTTAGGTAACCTTGACCCATCTGCACAAACCAACCCTATTTCCTGAACTATGAATAGCCCAGGCAAAAAGCAATTATTGATGCCATTTTTTAACTAAATTGTCTGAGAATTGCTTTAGACCACCTCCTCCTCTCCTAAAGAAAGATTGCTGTTAAAAATTTCAGAGATTCATATTTCTGATCCCTGAGACAGCTCTTCCTCCTATCCCTCCCCTCGGGGCTCAGCTTGAATGATTGTGACAGGCTGTTGCAAGATTGCATCACTGACCTTTGCAATTTTCTGGCCACTCCAATTTCCCCCTTCCTCCCCCTGCCCTCTCCCTTTCCTCCTTTAAAGCCCTTTGGCCTACCAGTTTCTCCTTTTCCTGACTTACTGGCTCTGGCATATGGAGAACCAAGCTAAACCAGAACCCCCATACGTACCCCTATTCACACACACACACACACACACACACACACACGGGATGATGTTTAATCCTAGTCACAATCAGTCCAACTATCCTCACCCTTCCTCTCCATTCTTCACCTTCTTCCCAAAGGCCACTCTCACTCTTCTCCCCCTGGGGCCTAAACTATGGTGAGCTGAGCTGGCACGGGAGTTGCACCCCCAGACTCAGGGCAGTGGCAAACAACTTTTGAGGACAGCAGGACATGCTTACATTCCAGACCTGCAGAGTAGCTTTTACAGACAACCCCTCTTCCATCTTCGTCTCCACCCCTGCCTCCACCTTCGCTTCTCACTTGGGAAAGAGGGCGATTTGGATTTAATGGCAGTTCCCTGATACACAGAAATACAAACACAAACACCTTCAGGCACACACACACACACACACACACACACGCCTGTGCATAACAGGGCACCCTCAGTGAATAAGCTGTCTATCAGGTGAGCCTCACAATGCAAGCACCAGTGAATAAAACCAGTCAGGCCAGAAAGAAACGGTATCTGCCCACAAGGCCTTAGGCAGAGCCTGGACACCTGCTCAGTTCTGTATCCCTCCCCCTTGCCTTCTCCCCTACGAACCCCCCCCCCCCAACTGTGGGAAGATGACAACCCTTCTGAATAAAAACGGGTGTTTTTTTCCTCTCAGGTAGAACCACAGATGTTAGGGGTCCTTCTCATTACGGGTCCTTCTCAGGCTGCCCCGGACCAGGGACGCTGCACACCCAGCCACCCCGCCAGGAGAGAGTCCGTGTGGCAAATGCACGCAGTTACCTCGGGCTCCGGTTCCCAGCCCTGCACGCACGCACCTGGAGCCGGACCTCCCACGTGCAGGCCTGCCCTCCCCTGCACCCCGGCGCGGCCTCCCCGTCCCGGCCCCCAGTTCACCCCGCCCCGGCGTGCACAGCTCGTGGCCGCCCCTCCCCCTCCCCGCCCTGCCCCGCTCCGCCCCGCCCCCAGGTCCCCCTTCCGGCTCCCCCCCTCCTCCGCCTCGCTGGCAGGCGCTGGCCCGCACCCAGGGAGCCCTGGAGGCGGGTCCAGGAGGGAGATTTAAGCGGCTGCGGGACCCGGCGGGATGTCAGCGGTGAAGTCTCCAGCCCAAAGAGCCGCAGCGGCCGCAGAGGAGGAGAACGCGGAGCCTGCCGGACAGACGGACGGACGCGCCCCCTGCCCAGCTCCCGCTGCCTCCTAGGAGCTCGCTGTGCATCCCGGTGAGCGGCGGGGCTGGGCTGGGCGCGGTGGGGCGCGGGGTCCTCCCTGCGGGGCTGGGGGCGATGCTGCGGCCCCCGGAGCGAGCCATCCCTCGGTGACTAACGGTCCCCTTTCTGCCCGCTCCTCCTCAGGTCCCTCCGGAGGGTCCCCGAGAGCCCCGAGCCGAGATGGAAACGGTGCAGGAGCTGATCCCTCTGGTGAAGGGGATGATCGGCCAGAAGCCGAGCCGCCGGCTGGTGAAGGTGTACGTGCTGGGCGGCGTGCTGGCCCTGTTCGGCGTGGTGCTGGTGCTGGTGGAGACTGTGTGCGGCCCCTTCACGGCCGCCAGCCGCCTGCGGGACGAGGAAGCCGCCGTGGCCGAGCTGCGCGCCGCCCGGGAGCGCCAGGCCCTGCACACGCAGGCCCTGCAGGAGAAGGAGAAAGGCAAGCAGCACGACGCCGCCCTGGGCAGCCGGGCCCTCGCCCACCGGCAGCACGCCTCCTAGAAACAAACTGTGGGAGCCAGGATGGGCGAGAGGAGAAGGAAAGAGAGCAAGCAGGAAAGAGACAGAGAGGAGACGGGGACAGAGGCTGATTCAAGCCGGGCAGCGCAGGAGGCCTGAGCTGTGTGGACTCGGGAGAAGCCGCTGCCTGCTGGAACTGACCGAGCTCAGAGACTCACCAAAAGGAGTCTAGGATGGGGTTTGCTGCTGTGCAGCACTGCGGAGGGATGGCATGTCCAAAGCCACGTGTCTTGGAGCTGAGTGCACCTGTTATGTTGCACTGGGGCAGAAGGGGGAGAAATGCTTTTTATATTATTATTGTTATTGTTATTGTTGTTGTTATTTTTACAATGACCGTTATTTTGCATTTTGAAAATGAAAACATTTTGTACTATATCTGTGTCTGATTCCTGGGGGGCATGGTTCTCTGGGTGGGTGGGCAGCAGAGGGGGCGGGCTTGCAGGTGAGGGGGTCTCCCTGAGTGAGCCCTGCAGGTCAGGCTCTCCTTCCTGCCCTGCTGGGAGCTCTGGTATTCGCATCCCATGCTTCTAAGTCGGTTGAGGATTTGGTTTTGTTTCACCTTGGCAGTGGGAAGAGAGAGACACTTCCGTAAGTCCCACCAGACTTAACGTTTTAAGATCAGAATGTCAGCTTCTGAGCTGGGAGACGTGAATGGGAGGTATGGATCAGTTCTGGGACAGAAGGTGCAGCTGTCATTTCACACCTGTACACCAGAGGCTCCTGTGGCTGATACCTCTTTCTTCCTACCCATATGTTAGCAAGAGACAGAGGGAGAGGAGAAAGGGGAGGGGGAGGGAGGAAACCAGCCAGCTGGTGGGAAAGGAGGGAAGACAAGCTCCCAAGAACCCCCAATTGGATGTCTGGTTCTACCCAGCCTTCCTCCCTAGAAACTCAAATTGCAGTAAGAGACCCTGAGGTCAGAAGGACAAAAGACTGGTTGTCGCAGACCTGAGTCCTCTTCCTCCAGGGACCACGCTGGCTTTGCGGTGATAACTAATTCAGTGTGCCTGTCTGAGGGGCTCAGCAAAGGAAATGTTGAATAATGACTCCTAAAGAGGCAATGAGGAACATGGGCTTGATGCCACGCTCCTGGCAATTTTAATGTGTGTCCTGCCCTAGCCAGGTGGGCAAGTCACTCGGCATCAATAGCGATGCGTTTTTGCCAAACGTGCCAATGGCTCCTGTCTTTGCCTCTGATCAGACCCTCTCCACCACCACCTCCTCCCACACACCCCTCCATCGTATTTCTGCCAGCTCAAATTCTACCCGGGGTTCCTGGCCCTGATCAAATGTCATCTCTCCCTGAAATGTTTCCTTATCGCTCCAAACAAAAGAGCAGCCAAAAGGGGGTGAGAGTAATCAAGGGGAAAGAGACATGTTTAAAGGAAGAGAAGAATATCAGTGTTCTCTCTGTTTCCACATTGGGAACGCCATCCCTATATTAAGATATAGCCTCACCTTAAACTTGTCCAATCTGGTTCTCCCAGTTTGTCTACCCAAGTGCCTCTCCTTTTATGTTAATTATTCCTCCTCCCATTTAACCACCACTGTGTCCAGCTCTCAACAGCTGAAACCACTTCCTCGGACATTCCCCCCAAACTCACTCATTGCCAAACTCTTCTTCCTTCATGCGGTGAGCCTAACTGATTAAAACTAAAGAGGAAAGGAGATACAGCGCAGAATTTCGGTCCAAAAAAGTCAGTTGCGCGCTCACGGAATCATGAAGGCATATGCTAGCCGCAGATGCTGTGGAAAAAGACATAGGTTTCTTCACCAGCTACAAGTCCAATATGAGCCAACAAGAGCTAGTGACAAGGCTGCCAGAACAAAGCAGCACCTTGTTGGTAAAAGCAGGCTGTCCAGGAAGAGGGAAGAGGAGGCGGTTTTGTTTTACTTGGCAATCCGCAGGTGGGAAACAAAAGAAGTCAAGTCCCGCTGCCTGAGTGCTTGGATTTGCAATCTGACTCCCTATTTGTGAGCTCTAAGGCCCTGAACAAGTAAGTTACTTATAAACTGCCTACCTCTGGTTACTTAAACTGCTCACCTGTAAAATAGTGTCTTCCTCGTGGCCTGATTTTGCAAATTCAATGAGCTTAGTGCTTAGAGAGTGCCTGGCATATACTAGGGCAGTGGACCCTTGAACAAGTCAGTTAGGGGCACTGACTTCTGTTGCAGTTGAACATCCACCTGTAGTTTTTGACTTCCCCAAAACCTAACTACTTTCATTATCCATGGGGGATTGGTTCCAGCTAACCAATTCATCTCATGAATGCCAAAATCTGTGCATGTTCAACCCCCCTATATAAAATAGTGTAGATCAATGCATATAGTAGGCCCTCCAAATCCGTGGACTCCCAACCGTGGATTAAAAAAATGTATAAGTATTTACTGAAGAAGTTCTTGGCCCTGAATGGATGGCTAAATTAGTTGGAGCATCATTCCATACCCCCCCTAAAAAAGGTGCAGGTTCGACTCCCAGTCAGAGCACATACCTAGATTTCAACCCTGGTTGGGGCAAAAAACAGGAGACAACCGAACAATGTTTCACATCAATATTTCCTCTCTCTCTCTCTCTCTCTCTCTCTCTCTCGCTCTCTCTCTCTCTCTCTCTCTGTGTGTGTGTGTATGTATGTGTGATGAGAGAGTGTGTCTGTATTTTTTCTCTTTGTGTGTGTGTGTATTTTTTTCTCTCTCTTTTTTTCTCTAAAAATAAATGAAAACATATTCTTGGGTGAAGATATAAAAAGAAGAAAGAAAAGAAAAAGTTATCGTATAAATAGATCCATGCAGTTCAAATCCATATTGTTCAAGGGTCAACTGTAGTAATTTTTCAGTCAATGAGAGTTATTGTAATTGTTGTTGCTATAATTTAAGACAAAAATGCTTTGATTAGAGTGACTTGGGCAGATAACAATCCAGAACCCCTGTCACATACAGGAGAATCAAATGGATCGCTAGAGAAGAGAATATGCAGTAGTGTCACATAGCAATTGCCTTCACATAGTTGAAGGGAAATCGGAGCATTTCCAAACATAATACCTTTCTTGTGATGTATAGTAAGAGCCTCATTACTAAAAGCACTCAAGCAGAATTTAGACACCATTTGCCAGGGATGGTATAACATGGAGAGGAAATTTCTGAACTTGGAGGGATGTTAGTCTTATGAGCTCTGAGGTCTCATCCAATTATAAGATGACAGGATTCCGTTTAGTAAAACCACCAAATAAGGGTTGCTTCTCTAGAACTCACCATCCCTTCTTTTCTATTTCCAATGCCTCTTTGCTCTTTTTCTCAGCATGCTGACAAAGATTTTCCTTCTTGCTAGATAATTAAAAGTAATGAATTTAATCCCCCAAATGAACTACTTCCTGATTAAATTTATCTAACTATTATAATAGTCTTGCCTCTTAGAAAATGCCTAAACCTAGTGGCTGGACCTAATAGTTCTCAAACTTTGTCATAATGACAAACACTTCCTAGTCACCTTGCTCAGTACAAAACTCCACGGAACTCTGATCTATGAACACAAATAAATATATTATTTTGTGTTTTATCAGATGCCAATTTGCACTATCTTCTATTGAAAACAAATAGTAAGAATCAACTATGAGAATATTAAAAAGTTACCACACTCTTGGGGAAAGTTTGATTGCTCTATAATCATTGTACCCGGAATTTGTTTTAAACCCTTGGCTCAATCAGTGACAGTTCACCTCAGTTAAGACACTTTTATAAGCCAATCAATAAGTGTTAGCCCTGAAGGTCAGCCAACCAGGAACTAACTCACCCGTAAGTAAATTTCAGAGTGCTAGCCATCAACAAATGCTTCCATAGATGATGTCAGCACGCATAGGTCTCAGGAAGGACACCACTCCCTGAACTCCATACTTCCCAAAAATCAACAATGTACTTACTGAGTTCCTTGGGTAAACTCTATTTACCCTTCAGTCAACTGCCAGATAAATCAGACCCAATACTAACCGGTGCTCAGCTAATTTCATTGAGTTCTCATCATTTTTATGATTTTTAACCAAGCAGGTCATTGTATAAAATTGTTAGCCCTTAATCTTTGTATAAAGTAATTGGAAATTTTAGTTTGCAGGTATACATTCTGGTTACTTACACCTAGGTGTTTGTGTAAGGTCCTTTGATACTTGGTAGATCATTGAATAAATAGACACAGATCTGTATATTAGACCTTTTGTTTTGGGAGGTGTACCATTTGACAACTATTTTTGCCATTAAATTGCTTATTCTCCTGGTGCTCATTTTTCTTTTGCTTTTATTTGTCTATATTAAAAAGTCTCATTATATGTGTTTTTGTTTTGTTCTGGAATACAGTGTTTTATCATAGATGAATAAGGGAGTACTTCATATGGAATGGCCCAAGTCACTAATCTAGTCCAAGCTGGTCCTAAGGTATGATGGCAGGAAGTCCATTAGTCAGGTGACCAATTCGGGAAAGGGCAATTGGTCAAACTTAGCTGTAGGTTTTACAAAACATTCATGTGGGCGCCGTCTTGTCAATGTGTGACAGATTACTTTTAGTCTGCATGCCAGGGTCAGATTGTCAGGTCATTACCTGCATGGCCCACTCCTAACTTTTGCTTATAAAGGAAACCCAAGATACCATTTGCAGGCACACGCTCTTACTGAGCTGCTCTCTTAGGTTCTCCTGTGTCACACCCCAACTTCCTCTTGGAAAATTCCTGATTTCCATATAAAGTTGCACTGTAATCCTAACTCTTGCACTTACTTTGATAAAACGCATTTTCTTTACAATAACAATGGCCATTATATGGAGAACTTTTGGCATGTCAAAATCAACAAATTAATTCATTTACAAGAATTTTTGGCATTTTGAAATCAACAAATTAATTCATTTATAATGAATACATTTAAGAGGAACCCCAGAAATCTACAAAGTCAAGTTTACTTCTTTAACTATCGATAGTATGCTAAGATTTAAAAAACAAAATTTGCACTCCAGCATGGTCTTTTCAAAGACTCTGAAACCAACCCTAATTTAATTTCTCTCTCTTTCCACTCATCTTTACATGACCTTTGATGTGAACCACCCATTTTTTCCGAGTTTTACTGGGGAAAAAACAATCACATTATAAAATTGCAAAATCAGAAGGCACCTCTAAAGAAGTTGAATGAACCATTCTTTGTTTTTACTGTTGTTGCTTATGTTTTTAGTTCAAATAAATAGAATTTTTTTTAAGAAGTTAAATTTAAACCTTGGTCTAGAGCCGTATTAAGTTATAATTAAGGATTTTCCTAAACCACAGGAAGCCAGGTAGAAATCTATTACATAATTCAAGATTTTATTAGCTAATTATTGTTCTGAACTACAAATCAGTACAAGTTCAGTTGTTAGTCCTTCAACTGAAGGGGAAAAATTTTTGTTTAAAACCAGAAGGATAAGAAAGAATACATTGTAATAACTCATCTGTGTCAAATGAAGAAAACATTGTCTTCAGAGAGCAAGAAAAAAAAATTAAAATACAGCACAAAAGACAATTCCAGAAGCCTTTTTTAAAAAAAGTTACATTGACTAAAGATTCAAAGTTATAAGCTAAGTAAAAATAAAAACAGATTTCAAGAAATTTTAAAAAAATATTCTGGAATTTAACAATAGTTGAAGTTAAGGAGACTTTTCTTTTTCATTATTACTTTGGTTTGTTTTTTTGTTTTGTTTTGTTTTTTGTTTTTCTTCTTATGGGCTCAAATATGAATAAAGGGACTTAATGAGAAAAAAAACATTAATTGAAATCCAAAATGAACTGTTGAGAAAATATTCAATATGTGGGTAGACATTTTCAGAGAGCCTCAGAAAGGAAATGAACTAGAAAACTCCAGATACGACAACTGGCTTCTGAAAGGAAAACAAGACTAGAAGGTCTTCTATCCTCTGAGAATTGGGAGCCTATAGGTGAATACACTTGCAGAGAGTATAAGCAGAAGGATCACTGGAAGAACCAATGTCCCTTTTTGACTAAGAAACAGAAAGATGACCATGTAAAATCTGTCCAGTGATGCTGCTCCCAAGGAGACATTATTAGTACCCAACAACTTCAACCCTTCCTCTAACTTGATGCCCCCAAATCTCAGAGAGACCGGTGTGCAACCACATCAATTATACTCACCATCAAGGGAGAGCTGTGTCCAGTTTGGCTCATCACTCTATTCCCAGCTCCTATGCCAATGCCTGGCATGGACTAGGTGCTCATTAACTCTTTGTTGAATAGTGAATACATAAATGGATGAAGAGAGTAACCTCTTTGTTGACTTAATCCAAAAGAATGAAAACCTCTGAATTGGGTATGATGCTCCATCACTAATTGGTGTAAATCAGGCTGGAATTATTATCCCTTCTTATGGAGTCCTACCTGGATCCTCTTGCAGGCACCTGTCTCCCCTCTGCCATCCATGCTCCTGTTGATAGGATCACTATAATGGTTTATAAGTCACAGAGGTTATTGCTTAAAGGGGTTAAAATCGATAAATGTGTAGAAGTGCTCTTCAAGCGTGTTGGGGAATGAGACAAACACTCGAAAATGGGTCAGTAAGGCAAATTTATTTTTGCACAAAAGGGTGTGCTGCCATTAGCAACAACAGGGCAGGCAGGCACACACAATGAAGATTCCGCTCTCATTTTTTATCTGTTCCCTGATGAATTACTGCACCGTATCCTGAATGGCTGAAGGACGTGGCTTTACAGTCTGGCGCCAATGTCTAACTGAGAAAGGCGCTATAAGGAAGGAGGTTGGATGTTTGTAGGGGAGTGGGACAAACAACCTCTTCTTCAGGAATGTTTACACTTCTGGTTACTTATTCGATTGTTAATTACCCGCCAATCTAATGAGGGGAGTTCATAGCTGTAACTTTAATGGAAAAGACTTGTTAACTCTTACACACTCAACATTGGATCACTAGATTCTCTTTTCGTAGGAGGGAAAATCTGTTCCATTATTGTTTCAATACTTTTCTTTGAGGCAAAGCCAGGAATCCGAGAGAGCAAAAGCCTACTAAAGGTGGGACAGGGGTTCTGCCTGGTGTGCCTCTGGCATGTTTAAAGCTCACAATAGTAATGGGTACGTCTCCAGGGCAACCAGGACCACTTCCAATCATTCATGCCCTGGGGCTGCCTCAGGAGGTCCCTTGTTCTATGGGGAACCCTGATGCTTGCCCCCAAGATTGGCCTTCCCTTTAGGGCTCCTCTCCCAGGCATCTCCTGGCTGCACCATCGATTCCCAGCACAAGGTCTTCTTCCTTGACCTAGGTTTCCCCTTCTTGTATCAGGTGGCAGACCAGCTGGTTCCAGTCCCGAACCAGATCTTCTGACTCCTCCCAGAAACCAACCAACTTGTGAGCAGGAAATCTCGCCCCTCCCCAAAGAGTGGGAAGCCGCAGAGGAAGAGAGAGATGAAACAGAAGGGAAGGCAGAGGAGGAGAGAGGGCAAGAAAAGAAGCAAAAGGAAAAAAGGAGATCCATAAAAAGAAGTCAAATTTGGTTGACACCTCAAGGTAAGACTTTTTAAAATCCCATTATGTTTTATAGCATCACCATTGGGTCAGGGCCTCGTTCGTAGTATGTGCTCAGAAAACCACTTATGAAATAATTAAATAAATTAGAGGGCTCGGCTGAAGAGAGATTTCAGTGTCAAATGCTGGTCAAAGGAAAAAACAAAGAAGAAGAAGAAGAAATGCCCAATGAGTTAAGAAATAAATCTGTAGGAGGGAAGATGTAAGACAGATGGAACCAGACGCCTGACACTGGCACTGAGGGCATTTTGATCATCCTGGGACAGAAAGTTAAGATGGAATGAAAATGTTGCAAAAATAGTTTTTAAAAATGTCTGCACGTCCTTTGAAATCCTACAAAGATTGCAGGTCGTAAGCATTTTTTTAAAAATTGGCTTTAACCCGATGACAGAGCACAAACATCAGGCGATCTCCTGGGAATTGCTAAAAGTGCTGGAAACTGCATCTTGCAGCCAATCATCAGCCAGTTGAGCATTATTAATATGGAGATTGGGAGCTTTGAGAAAGGCTCCTTTTATTTATCATTTTATTTTTAAAATGTTTTATTGATATTTTTTACAGAGAGGAAGGGAGAGGCATAGAGAGCTACTATAGAAACAATGATGAGAGAGAAACATTCATTGGTCAGCTGCCTCCTGCATACCCCCTTCTGGGGTTGTGCTCACAACCAAGGTATACGCCCATGACTGGAATTGAACCTGGGACCCTTCAGTCCGCAGGTCGATATTCTATCCACTGAGCCAAACCAGTTAGAGCTGAGAAAGGCTCATATTATTTCGACAAATCTTGTTCAATGAACCAAGGGAGGCCTAACATTGTCAGTCAAAGTTCTTCACATACTCTTCACCTGTTCCTTAGTCCCAGTCCTGCCTGGCTGCTCAGGACACTAGGATACAGGCCTTCTGAGCTTTAAAAGGGCCTGTGCAGAGCAAATTCAAAGGCACTTCTTTCAGGCCAGTTAGAGAAATGATGACAGGAACAGGAAATGCCAGTCCCCACTCCCACCATTTACCCGAACCCTCCCTTGCCATCAATAACAGTCTCACCCAGAAGCTTGCGGTTTTCTGATCCAATCTTGGACAAATTTAAACAGCTAGACTCAGGCTTTGGAAAGCGCCTACTCACAGACAGACGATGGTGATGTGTTTTGAGCTGGCTTTTGAGAGTCCCGCTCCTCCAGCTTTTCCAACAGAGCTTAAGAATTCAGAGGGACACCCTCGAGTGGGCTTTTTAGTGCCTGTATCTCTCGTTGGGGTTTGTGTGAGTAAATCAAGGTCAGAAGCTGGAAGGAGGGTGGAGAGACAGAAGGATCTCACTTGTGCTTGCTTGCCAAGATGTAAAAGGAATTGCCTTTTCCTCTGTAGCATGATAAGAAAATAAAACCCGAAAAAAATCCAAGGTTGCTTTTACATTATTTCAGTACAGCTAAAAGCTTCCCACATCCAATTTCTGAGCTGGAACAAATCTTAGCGCTAATCTAATTTAATTCCTCTCATTTGCCAGGTGAGGGAATGAAAGCCAAGGCCAGGGAAGGGCCTTGTCCAAGGATACACATATGTCAGTGGTGGAGGGGGGGTCTGGGCCTCAGTTCTCTGGTCCCCTCTGGGGTCTTTCAGGAAGCCACCCAAACTTTACAGGAAGATGCCCCAGATGCCCGAGAACTCATAAATACTGCATTTGCTGATTAAATAAAATGTTTTGTTCAAAGTTGCTCAATTAATCCTGGCCTGGCCAAAATGGAAAGAGAGAAAAGGTTTTCCTAATAGTTAAGATTTTTCCAGAATCCGTTTTGTAACTGTCAAGGGACTAGATATCATGGAAGAAGGATTTAAGCCAGGTTTGTCCTAAGAGAACTAGAATATTTTACATTCCGACCATTCATCCAGGGTTACATAGCTCATCTCGTCATACAACCTCATGACATTTTCATTTTACAAATAATATTTTATAATTTGCTCAGATTTACAGAGGGAATCACATATTCTGCATCTCTCTGGACTAACATGGATACTTGTTCAGTGGCCACTCCCCCACGTGCTCCAATTTCAGTCTAGGTGATGTTCCTTAGGCATGTTATGCTCTTTCTAGACCCCTTGCCTGAACACAGGGAGTTCCCTCTGCTTGGATTGCCCTTCCCCCAACTTCATCTCCATAACTTGTACTTATCCTTCAAAGTTTAACTCCAGGGCCACCTCCTCCCAGAAGCACTTCCCCCTCTCTGAGCTGATTTGGATGGCCTGTTCTGTACTCCTCTAATAACTTCTCATCTGCAAAAGATGGTTCATGGTATCCAACATGAAAACGGTAACGAGAATGAAATGAGATCATCGTCATGAAAATGGCTAGCACAAGGCAATATGTGCACCCTTGTTATAGTATGTTATTAGCTACTGTGCCTTTTAATTTACTTGCCTGCCTGCCTTATGTTTAACTACAACTTCCTTGAAGAAAGATAGCAAATATTGC
Organism: Pipistrellus kuhlii; assembly: GCF_014108245.1. Classification (NCBI taxonomy): domain Eukaryota; kingdom Metazoa; phylum Chordata; class Mammalia; order Chiroptera; family Vespertilionidae; genus Pipistrellus; species Pipistrellus kuhlii. The sequence goes on from NW_023425493.1 coordinate 10,441,976, forward strand.
TCAGCTTTTATATTCCTGGCACCTAGCATAGCTTAGATTTTTTATTATTGTAGTACTCAATACATGTTTGGAAAGACTGGATGAATAAACAAATGGAATACTTTTCCTCCTTTCCTTCCATTAAAATCATTTAATGTCTCATTTCCACACTCTGGACTCTTGGGTAACTTAGGGGAGGAAATAGAAGATGCCACAAGTTTCCCTTTATTTCAAGCCCGACAGTCTACTCGAAAGGGCTACCTGCCCACGGTTAAACGTGGGAGTTGAAAAGCCACATTCACTTCTGCTTTCATACAAAATGTACTTATCACAGCAGGAGAATTGACATGCTATAAAACACAAGGTCAAAAAGAACTGGAATGGAAACAATAGCGGATGAGAGATGTCAACACTCTTTTGCAACAGGGAAAGTAAATGGACGAGTGATACGTGACTTAGCACACTGGAGGCCGCTGGAGGAAGCCCAAGTGCCCGCGGCAGGAGGCCAACAAGAAGTCACCGAGCCAGGAGAGTCTCGGGAACCAGGGCAATGGGATCTCAGAACAGAGAGGGGCAGAGGGGCCAACCCCAGGAGATGCTCCAGATCCCCTCTCCTGCCCTCCACCTGAAGAAGGAAAGTCTATATTCTGGAGAAACTGGCCTAAGAGGCAGCAGACTCAACAGAGCGTTGGGTTTAGGCATGGAGCTAGAAGCAGGATTAGAGAAAGACTCCATCCTGAAAGATGAGATTCCCCAGCTCCTTGTTCTGGCTTAGCTCCCGGAACACCACCAGCAGGGTCTATATCCCTCCCCAGCCCACACTAGGCAGAAAATCTAAGGATTCCTCTGTGTAGAAGATATTCAACCAAAGGGAAAACAACTAAGGCCCCTGATATTTGGGGTCCCCCAAATGAAAATATCCAGTACCCTCTGGATTATCCTACAGTAGAGACAACAGCTAGCCAGCCTTGCCTGTTCACACAGAGCTTCCTTTTATTCCAAGGATCATCAATCATGGAATAAAAGCCTTCGACATTGAAGATAAAACTCCAAAATAATCAAGAGAACAAAAGAGTTAATTCTCAACAACATCGAAATTACCTCTGAGATAAAAACAGGGCCTCCATGAGTGAAGAGCAGGAAACGGATGTTTTTAAAAAGTAGGAGGGAACAAGAGCTTTTTAAAATAAAAAATAAAAAAATAAATGCAACTAGAGATATAAATTTCAATGAAGCATTGCAAGATAAAATTGACAAAATCTCCTGGAAAGCAGGTCAAAAAGGAAAATAACTTTAAAAATAGGACAATAACAATAAGAAACTGACATGGATCAATTCAGGAGCGCTGACATCTTCTAATATGAATTCCAAAAAGAAAGCACAGAGAAAACTAAGTAAAATACATTAACCAGAAAATGAATGTCTCCAAAATTTCCCACAATGAAAGATTTGCATCTCCCTATGGAAAGGCCCAGTGTATGCTCAACATAACAAATGAAAGAAAAAAAAAGAAAAAAAAACTCTCCTCAAAATACATCATTATAAATGTTAGAACCTAGTGATAAAAGGATCCCAAAAGTTCTCCAAAGAGGAAAACCAGTTCACAAACCAAGGATCAGGAATCCGGGCAGCAACTGGACTTTGCAGGATCAACGCTGGGAGCTGGGAGCTGAAGGGCAATCCAGCAGTGTCTCCCTCTTCCGAGAGAAAATAATCTCCAACCTAGAAGTCCCTACCCAGCCAAACCATGAATCAAGGCGAGGGTGAAATAAGGACGAGCCGGCAGGAGCTGTCACCCTGGGGTTTCTGTGGCCATGACTGGATGGATGGGTGCCCATGTGAAAAGGTTAAGAGTAAAATAGCACTCCTGCATCCAAGGACTCAAAGAATTTCCTTACCACTTAGGAAAAGTTAACCGGGAGAGGAGTCGGAGTTCCCATGTGGATGGCAAAGGAATGTCCCAGTGACCAGCCTATCAAGCTTTTGCTGCAAATTGGCACAGCAGGAATGGGGGCTCCAAGAGGGATGCCACCAAGGGGAAAAAAATCAGATTATCTAATGAATTTAACATATTTATTTTTCTAGCTCTTGTCAGAGGATTTGGAAAACATGGAAGCAAACAAACAAAAGTGTGACTGTAAACTCTAGTAAAGAGGGAAGGTGGGAAGAATAAAAGAAAAGCAATGCAATCAGTACATTACATTGCTGAGCTGAAAATAATTAGTAATAATAACATGAACACTGACTACTCATTTAATTAAAATGATGAAAGAATAACACTAGGAATCTAGAAGAAGGGAAATGAGTCTCTACATGTGTTGTTAAAAAAAAAAAAAGCAAAATCCTAATATTTCTTAGTAGAAAATCAATAAATGATTTCTAAAATTCCATAATCGAAGAACAGTAGTAGAAGCATATTGTTTTAAAACATGTGGTTAATTCTCAGAGGAAAATAAATAAGGTTTAATAAAGGGATTGCCATGTGGCTCAGCTGGTTGGGCAGCATCCACTGCACCAGGAGGTTGCCAGTTCGATTCCAGGTCTAAGACAGATGCTAGGATTCAGGCTTCATCCCTGGTCGGGGGCATGCAGGAGGCAGCTAATTGATGTTGTACTCTCACATCAATGTGTTCTTTCTCTCTCCCTTCCCCTCTCTTTCTTTCTCTCTCCCCGTCTCTCTTTCCCTTTCCCTTTCTCTAAATCAGTAAACCATTCTTTAAAAAACAGAAAAAGGGGGCTCTGAAACAAGAAATTATTATTTTATTTTTTTTCTTGAGAGAGAGATAGAGAGTTCAATCATAATGGCGGACTCCCATGGATTGTATTCAATCCACCAGTCAACATGTTGATGCCCGGAGCCCTTAAATTAAGTCTCAAACAAGCTACAATTAAAGTACTTACCTAATTACCCAGAGCAGTTTACCAGACTGTCTGTCCACAGCTTGCTTCAGAATTGCCTGGGGAGCTTTGTAAAAATACAGATTGCTGGGTCTCACCATGGATGGGTCTGCTTCAACAGGTCCCGGTGGGATCTGGGAATCTATCCTTAGTACCTCTCCCCTCCCGTCCCCCTTCCCCCCGCCCCCCAATGACTCAGTGGCACTGCAAGGTTTAAGAACCACTGGGCTAGAGCAGCAGTTGTCAGTGTGCCTAAGGAGGGGTGAAGAGGGGGAGGGGTTCTGTGCGATTTGTGTGTGTACTTGTTGCTGTGTACATGTCAGTGCATTGTAAGTCTAGCTTTTCCCCTTCCTCTCTCTTGCATCCTCTTTTATCTGAATTTGACTCTTCAGTCCCTCTAGATTGCTGAACACATTGCCAGAAAGTTCCCCACCCTGGTGATTTATCCCCTCCAGCCTGAGCTTTCTCTCCCAACCCTGGGGCTCCCTCTGCTGGCAGAAACTCAACATCATAAACCTAGACCATGCTCCCTCCATGCCTAATTAGGTCATTTTTCTGGGCTGTTTTCACGCCCTCAAATGTCATGACTCAGCAACAAGTACACATTAGACAGAAAATGGAAAATTCAACCAACCTGGAAGGACTCCCTTGCCTTACAGGTGTGGATGGCATTTAAAGATCAGGAGGGAGGATGACGAAGCAGAAACAAGAGAGGCACATACTGCAGTCAACCTTCTGAGGAACAGGAGGCCTTAAGGAGTTCTTCTCCCCACCTTCTTCCTTCCCCTCACCCTAGAAAGATGGATGGATGTAGAAGACACAACCTTCTGCCTTAAAAAAAAAAAAAAAAAAGGAAGGAAACGCGTTAGGTTGAGAAGCTCATTGGATTGGGAAGCAGAAGACAAGGTTTTAAGATCCACCTTCCCTTCCCCTCCTCCATTCTCCTTTTCCGGACCCCATGCCACCATCACCGGACCCCATAAGGCATGTCCCTCCACTAATCATTCCCTGTGGGCTCAAACCTTTCCTACACACTGAAAACACGCTCAGCCTGACTCAGTGTCTGGCCTGGGGGAAATAATGCTCAGGGACATTTTCATGACAACCTAACTCATTGCTGTGCTAAACATCAAAACCCTCCTGTAGCTCTACACACCTCTCAACGCCTCAAACATATTCCCTCCGTGCCCAGGCTGAGCATTAGCTCACTCTTCTAGCCACAGCATCACAGGCCCCCAGTGATTCCTACACCCCAGACCCAGTGCGTTCTTGTCACGTCTCCCCTTCCTTGGACTCTCAGAAGCTTCGAAGCTGTGCCCTCTCCCATCTCAAGTAGCCCTCAGGGGATTGGGCTGTTTCCTTCTTTCCACCCCCACCAGAGACTTCCACGATAGCACTGGTAACACGTCGTATGTTTCATTTATTTCCACGCCTGTCGGGAAAACATTGTGTTTTGGGTTTGTTTTTCATTCATAGTACCTGGCATGTAGTCGGCACTGAATAAATGTCAGCAGATGAAAGCTCCACTCAGCCATGTGGGAGGCATGTGTCCTCATCCTCCTTTCCTACCCAGAGTCCTTTGGGAGGCTGTCTGTGGCCAGGCTCCTGAGCTCCATGGTGGAGAAGGGAAATGGGTGGTCTCGCCTCTGCTCTCGGTAGCCACGCTCAAGGATGTCCTGTCTGCCCCCGAGGCACATGTCCCCGTGTTCCCTAAGTTCTGTGCCACGTCTAAGAGCCTTAAATAAAACATAAGATACCCAGTGACATCTGAATTTCAGGTACATAATGAAAATGTGTTAGCATGAGTATATCCCCTGCAATAGTTGAGACTACAGGTATCCTAAAAATGTATTCATTGTTTACCTGCAAAGCAAATGTCAATGGGAGTCCCATACTTCCATCTGCTACCACCTGGGAAGTAGTTCTCTCTCATGCTGGCCCCTGGCACCCTAAGAAAGCCACCCAGCTATGGCTGCTGTGCCACCTTGCTGTGCTCCCTGAGGGCCAGGCAGAGCAGCCAGGGAACAATGCTGAGCGGTGGTTTTTGCTGGAGCCAGTCCTCTCAGCTGTGGGGGACTCGCCGTCCCCTCCCTTGTGTACCAATGTTTCACCCAAGCCTCCAGGCCATGGCTTCTTCAGTTGCTGTGTGGATTCTGCCCTCCTCCATGGCCGATGCCAGTCGATGGGAGCAAGGCCAGATGAAGAAACCTGACAAACCCGCTAGGACATGTTCTGGGCTGCCTCCACTCCACCCCCACCGAGGGGCCGGGATCCACGCTGGCTCCGGGCCTCATTGGGATACTGGCTCTTCCCCAAGAGGCTCCCAGCTCTCCCAGCCCAAGGTGGTCTGCCCCACCAGCGCCCCCACCATTGAACACAAATGACAGGAGGGGATCGGACAGGGCACACAGGGCACCCCTAGTTCATTGTTCCATGTCGGAGATTCCGTCCATCCGGTGGAAAATATGAGTCAATCTGTCCATTAGGAGGAGGGTTAATGAACAATAACCTCTTCCCCCAGGGAGAGAAAGGAAAGGGAGGAGGGGGAGGAGAGAAGGAGTCTCTGTTATTAGAAGAAACAGCTATGTCCATCGCTGGGAACAGATTTCAGTGGCCTGGCACAGATTTACAAATTCCTCCCCAAGCAGCCCTCGGGAACTAACTGGCCTGGGGTGGCAGGGTTGGGAGAAGGGGGAATTTTATACATTCTAATGTTACACCAAGATCCTTTCCTGTCTCAACAGATGCCTGTTATCCTCCCAGGGAAGACAGCGCCTCCCAATAGGGAGTGGTCACCCACCAGTTATTCTGGGTCTGCCCGCTCTTCCCCCGGCAGGATTCATTTTTTTAAAAAGAGGCCACTTTCTTAGCAAAGCTGCTGAACGGCCCTGAAAAGCACAGTAGCAACTAGGGTCTCAGAAATGACAGGAGCTCCTCTGGAGATCCGCACGTTTAGGCCACATGAATGCAGATTTTCCCCTGGCTGCTCCTTCTCGAGTGTTGACCTTCTCCTAGTAGTCCTCCCAGGCCTGGCCCATCCCCCGAGTCCCTTTCCCTTCAACCTCTGCATTCCTCCCACTTTGTTGCTTTTTCTGGACTCCCTTTATCTGGTTGGGAATGAATGCCTGGCTCACCGCCTACCTGTGCACCTCCAGCTGAAGGGAACCCATTCTCTGTGGGTTTCTGAAAACTACCAGGTTGTGTTCATGGTATTTCACGGAAAGCCAGCTCTGAAATGTAGATAGTCAATGCATTGCAAAGAAGGGGTGGCAGATAGAATAGTAGCTCTACTCTTAATTTTTTGAGGAGTCTCCATACTACTTTCTATATAGATAGATATATAGATAGAGATATAGATAGATAGAGATATAGATATAGATGTAGATATAGATATAGATATAGATATAGATATAGATATAGATATAGATATAGATATAGATATAGATGATATAGATATAGATATAGATATAGATATAGATATAGATATAGATATAGATATAGATATAGATATAGATATAGATATAGATATAGATATAGATATAGATATAGATATATTAGAGGCCCGGTGCATGAAATTTTGCAAGAGTAGACCTTCCTTCCCCCAGCTGCCAACACCAGCTTCCCTCTGGCACCCGGGACCTGGGCTTCCCTTCCAGAAGGACATCCAGTCTAATTAGCATATTATGCTATATATATACATATATATAATTGATTTCAGAGAGGAAGAGAGAGGGAGTGAGATAGAAACATCAGTGATAAAAGAGAATTATTGATTGACTGCCTCCTGCACACCCCACACTGGGGATGGAGTCCATAACCTGGGTATGTGCCCTGACCTGGAATCAAACCATGACCTCCTGGTTCATAGGTCTATGTTCAACCGCTGAACCATGCTGGCCAGGCCATACTGGTTTCCATAGTGGCTGCACTAACTTAGTTTCCCATCGGCAAGAAAAAGTTTCCCTTTCTTGCACACCCTCTCCAACACTTGCTATTTCTTATATTTTTTTTTATAATAGCCATTCTTACAGGTGGGTCCCAGAAGGGAAAGTTGGGAGGGGAGGGAGCAGTGGGTAATGGGGACAAATATATGCTAATGGAAGGCAATTAGACTTCAGGTAGTGAGCACACAGTAGAGTACACAGATGTCATATTATATATTGTACACCTGAATATTCTATAATACTATTAACCAATGTTACCCTGATAAATTTAATTTTTAAAAATGGGAGGCAGTACAAAGGAGTGAAGTACACAGCTAGTTTTGGTGCTGTGGCAGTGAAAGCAACTTTACCTGCTCGGAGAAAATTTGACTTGAAAGAAATGCGAGGTGAAACGGCTGTGTTTCTTTTCATATTTTTTAAAGGCTCTAGAAGAGTATAGGTGTTTCTTTTCCCACGTCCAGCACAGAAAAAGAGCAGGTCTGGCCAAAACCTGTTTGGCTCAGTGGTAGAGAGTCAGTCTGCGGACTGAAGGGTCCCAGGTTCGATTCCGGTCAAGGGCATGTACATTGGTTGCAGGCACATTCTCAGTGGGGGGTGTGCAAGAGGCAGCTGGTCGATGTTTCTCTCTCATCAGACGTTTCTAGCTCTCTAGCTCTCTCTCTTCCTCTCTGTAAAAAATCAATAATAAATAAATATATATATATATATATATATATATATATATATATATATATATATATATATATATATAAAAGAGCAGGTCTGGTTCCTGAGTAGAGGAGCTGGGGATTGAGAAATGAAAGAAAGAAATAAAGTAACAAGACACGAAGATAGAAGGAAAAAGCTGGGAGCCGAGTGGGACTGCGGTCCTCTCTGATGGAGGGACAGGGACTCAGAGCCGACGCAGCATGTTTATTTACATTCCAAATACCATGGGGTTTCACCAAAAACTTAGGATCAAAGGAGCTCGATTGGGCTCAGGTCCTATTCATTCCCTCATTCCCAGTGCTAGACTGGATTTACCTATCAAAGCACACTATCCAACACCTGAGCTGAAATGGAGGCCAAGCTGATAACACTCTTGCCTTTTTGGCAAAGCGTGTTTCCAGGGTGTGGCTTTGCCTGTAGCCTTGTTTTCAGCTGACAATAATTTAAAGAATGCCCATGTGCCTTCCCAGGGGGCCCTCTACAGAAGAGGACTAGAGAGTGGGGCTGACAAAGTGAGAGGAACATTGGAATCGAAGGGAAAAGGACTCTGGGGGATGGGCCAGGCCTGGGAGGACTACTAGAAGAAGGTAAACACTTGAGAAGGAGAAGGAACAGGATATTTAGAAGCTCTATAAAGAGGACAAAAGAGTGGGGCTGATCAGGTGTGACCAGAACACTGAATCCCAGGATTTCCCTGCTTTTTAACTCAGTCTAGGAACTCAACCATCTTCTCGTTGCTGCAGAAATTCAGAAACACTAAAACAGCAAAGATGAAAACTATATAGTCCCTGTCCTCCATGAATTTATAAGCAAATGAAACAATCAGGCATGTAAATATGCACATATAGAGATCCGTGTTTATTACGTAACTAGAGGCACAGTGCATGAAAATTCATGCACTGGAGGGAGTTTCCCTCAGCCTAGCCTACCCCCTCTCATACTCTGGGAGCCCTCAGGGGTGGGAGGTGACCCAGCGATCAGAGAAGGCAATGCCCCCACCACACCTCTGCTGCTGCCACTGCTGGCAGCACAAGCCTCAGCCAGCCCTGGTTACCTGAACCTCGGGTGGCCCTAGGCAGCTGGGCAGCCGCCATTGGTGATTTGCCTGCACCTTGGGCCGGAGCATCTGAAGCTTGCCTGTGCCTCGGGAGTTAGCTGGGCAGCCACCATTCGAAGCTTGCTTAGGCCCTGGGCATTGGCTGGGCAGCCAGCATCCAAGGTTTGCCTGCACCTTGAGCCAGCCCTGGGCAGCTGCAGGCTGCGGGGCCTGGAGGACTCCAGAGGCAGGCGCGTGGAGCAGCAGGACCCACCTGGAAGCTGGCCTGGCCATGCCACGTGCCTGCCACTCTGGCGGGACTGAGAGGACTGGGCGCTGCCATCTTGTGGCTGTGGGCACCACCATCTTTGAGGGCATGGAGTCAGTTAACATATTCCCTCCTTAGTGGCTGTGGGCACTGCCATCTTTGTGGGGGGGTGATGGTCAATTAGCATATTCACTCTTTATTATATAGGATATGGCCAAAATGTGCTACCCCTGGGTGCCTGAGACCCCACTGGGGATCTAAAAGATCAAAACTATTTTCATAACCATACTAAGAGATTATATGACTTTTTTCCCCTGTTATTCTCTCATGAGTTTTCCTGAAGCTACAGGATGTGTGCTAGTAGAAAGCATACTACATGTATGCTTACGTATTCTTGAATTTTAAAAATTCTAATATATCATATCAATAGCTAAACCACACACACACACACACACACACACACACACACACACTCAAATTTCTTTGTGATCCTCAATAGTTTTTAAGCTTGTAAAGGGATCCTGAGACTAAACATTTTAAGAACTGCTAAGAATATATACCATTATATATTGTCCTCATTTCTTATTAATGCATTTTGCTGACTAAAAATTATTTTATGTAATTCCATAAATGTTACTTTGTTAGGTGCTTTCTCTGGCCTTGTTTTCTGGCATGTTAGCTATTAAGTCATCAAGTTATTCATCTGTGTGTGATTTAATGTCTTTATTTATATCTTTTGAGGCAGCACAAGTTTGGACTTTATTTTTTAACTCAGCCAACAATCAACTATAGTCAATGCATTAGTTTTACATTCTATCACCCTGATGTTTATCCTACTCATTGTTATTTTTTTATTTCTTTAAATTATCTTTTGAGTAGTGAACTTGAAATTATTTTTGTCATATAATAAACTTTCCTAGTCTGTCCATCTTTCCATCCTTTCAGCAGCAGCATATTTCCAAGCAATTGTTCCTTCCTATAATTTTATATTAATAGTACAGTATTAAAAAAATAAACAAAATTCCCTTTCCTCTAGAGATGAAAATGGAGTCTAGTCTGTAACATACCTTGGTAGCATAAAGTGGGTTATAAAATTATGCATATAATTCTTACAGTTCTGACCATAGGTAATATAATTTTCTACTTGAATTTTCCTTTTTATTTTTTCTATTTTGTCCTCCATGGACCTTGAGCTTTATTTAGCCCTTAACTATTATCAAATGTCCATTGTTTTCTGGAAGTGAACTTTACAGCTCTGGGTCTCTGTTGACAAATTATTTCATCTCCTTTGAGTCTTCAATTCTTTTCCCTTACTCTGAAATGAAAGTTCAGGGAGCGTTTCCAGATCCTGTACTTGGGGTCATACTGGATTTTTCTTAATAGTATGAGAATCCCCCAACCCCTACCCTCAACCCATATTCTTCTCCCAAAGCCCCATACCCATTCTCACCATCACATGTAAATAGATTTCTCAGTTCTACAGGTAACTTCGCAGAATTTGAATTTGCTCTATGATGGAATAATTTTTATGGTTTGGTTAGTTGGTTCTAAGGTGAAAAACTTAACAAGAATATATCTTCAATTCATTCTTTAAGAATTTCTCCTTAATGAATTCTTACTCTAGACATACCAGCGTAGTTATTTCTATAATTCTATGATAAATTCTAAATGCCTAAGGATTTCTCCTCTATGGTCCTTGTCTTGTTCCAGACCAGTTTTCAGCTGGATATGGGATTTTCAGGCCAGTTTTGCCTCGATGGTGCTTGCTGCTTGTTCTCCTGCACCAGGCCTCTTCTTGCAGCAACTTCTTTATGGTTCTCATTCCTTACTAGCATTTACAAGGCCCAGTTTAATAGCTTTGTACCGTTTTGGGTTTTTGGCACTCATTATTCCTTCTTTATTTACTACTAAAGTCTTAAGTGGACATTCCTTTGCAATTTCCTAAGAGTTCGTTGTTGTTGTTGTTGTTGTTAACTCTCACCCAAGGATATTTTTCCATTGTTTTTTTATTTTTGGTGTTTGTTTGTTTTGGGGGGAGGTGTTTTGTTTGTTTGTTTTTTAGAGAATGGAGGGGGAGAGACAGAGAGAGAGAAACATTGATGTGAGAGAGACACATCGATTGGTTGCCTCCCACACAGGGATCAAGCCTACAACTGAGGTATTGCCCTGGACTGGAATCAAGCCCAGGACCCTTCTGTCCACTGAGCCAAATCGGCTGGAGCTTTCCTGAGAGTCTTGCCATCTGGGTTCTGGCTGGCTTGCATTCCCTTTTGATGTTGTAATACATGTTCACTGAACTTGTGTGAGGTTTATCGGGCTTGTTTATTTTTCAAGAACATATTTTAGACATATTTTCTTAAGAAGCTTATTTTTCTGTGTTGGGCTATTATTTTTAATTGCTTCTGACTAGGAGGTGGGACTGAGAATGAGATTTGACCTGAATTTAGCTCCCTTGGCTATTACTCATATTCCCCCCAGAAGCCACACACAGAAGCATGCTCTGAAATGGGGGTTTGACATGCACTTTGATAAAGTCATCAATTCCTAGTGTAAATGGTGTTCAGAGGAAGATGGACTCAGGGTAGTGATGCTGGCAGAATCTAATCCTGTACAGTCATGAACTTGGCGATCTGTAAGTCTCTTCTTGTTCAATGCAGTGGAATAAATATTGTTCATTGTGAAATCTACCATGCAGACTGCCAAGATAAGTGCGATCTCTCCCATAGCCAATCGGCTGCTCTTACAGGAAAATTGGCTAGCCCTGTCTGAGACTACTCCAGCCTCCCATTCCTGATGTCCCAATTCAGAGTCTGCTGCCTGCCTTGAAGGCTGTAACAAGTTGTGTAGGTTCTCTCTGTGTGTCCTTCAGGGCTCTTCGTGTCAGATCCCTGTCTGATGGCTTTTATGAAAAAACTCCTACCCATTCTGGGGGTCTTCTTGGCCTACTACTACTATTCAGCAAATGAGGAATTCAAACCAGGTAAGTACAAATATGTCTAATTTTGAAGAGATAGATAAAAAGAAAAGAAAAAATAGGTAGCTGGAGTGCCCGAGGATCATCATGATTTCCTGACCTCCAAAGTTGCAGAACGACCAGGGACCTTGAGGTGGGAGAGGATTTCTGTGTCCTACAGCCACAGGGAATAGCTAACAGGAGTGTGGTACTTGGCCCCCTTAATGAAAAGCAATGACGGGTCCCCTATAAAAATAAGGGTAACTCCAAAATTCACAGCCCAGCCAGATATTTGAGCTCCGTGGAAGGACTGATAAGTGGGAGGCAAAAAAGTAGTCTGGAGTTGATGACTAACTAGAAGTGAGAAAAAATCCCTGGGATCTCCGAGAGCACACGTATTTTGATTACTGTTTGCATTTTTTTTTTTTTTCAATTGAACAAAACTGGCTGAGTCCACAAACACCTGGAACTCTAGTGTTCCCGCTAAAACTTCTGTTCATGTAGGGTTGTTATGTTTTGTTGTTGGTTTTTAGGAGATACAGATCGCTTCTCGGCCTTTTGGCTAAGATCAAGTGTAGAAGATACAGTAGGTAGACTTGGTTTTGACCAACCAAGTCAAACTTCCATTTCAGAGCATATTTATGAAAGACTTGAACTTTCCTCTACTGATGTATGCAAACAAGTTGATCTGGACTCATAACCATGAGGCATGGAAAGAAGGCTGCCCATGTCCAGGGCAGGAGGAGGAATGTTGCTGCCAAGTTGGGCTTTTCTCCTCACTTCCTTTTGGGGTTTCCCAGAGATGCTCCAAGGAAAGAAAGTGATTGTCACAGGGGCCAGCAAGGGGATTGGAAAGGAGATGGCCTATCATCTGGCGAAGATGGGAGCCCATGTGATGGTGACAGCGAGGTCAGAAGAAGCTCTAAAGAAGGTGAGGGTTCTGTGCCCACAACACATATATGCTCACATGCCCAGATGTATTTTTATATACATTTACGTATACATGCCAACAGAAAGAGGCGGGCACATCCATACACAGATGCATACACACACATAAGCACACACATACACAGGCACACATACCTACAGGTTTAAACACTCACAATAATATGAAAATATGCATTTCAGTGTTCATTCCCATGCACATATATATGGAGAGACACAAAGTTCTTGGGTTATATAGACTCATAGACATGCCTCTACACACAGTTATACACAAAGTCACAGATATGTAGATATGTATTCAGATATCAAAATTCCAGCACCTAGACATGAATTAATATTTTTGTACCCATGCAAACTTTCACCCACATGTCCTCTCATATGCTCAGACTTACAAACCCAAGAATATAAAAACATTCACAAACCTAGGGCTACCTACATAGAAACTAGGATGGTTCAAAAACAACTATTCACAGAAACTCACATATACAAATCATGGACTTGAACCCAAGCAGGGTGGTGACTTATCCATTTACACCCTACCTGAAATACTTTCAGAAAATTATTTCACACAGAGGACAAAGATTATGTTGGGTTGCAGTTAGCAACACACACACACACACACACACACACACACTCACTAAATTCACATTCATGCACATAAACCCACTAACATTACCTGAACAACTCATCTAAATCTCCATTGCTTCAGAGGCTGTCCCCAAAGGTCTGTAGCCAATACTAGAATAGTAGTAATTGTACCTCATCCCACCATTCTTTTGACATTGTGTCTGTAAGGCTGACTCTGACTAACATGTAGCTTATAGATAGACAACATGTTTGCATGAGAATCCTAAGAACTACTTCAGAAGATACAGAATCTAATTTTCAGTCACCCCCCATTCCAGGAAATTTGTTAATCTTTAACCGTAGAACCAGGATGACAAAACAAAAGCAAGATAACACACACCAGACCACCACTTGACCAGTCTCAAGATTCTTATCAGAATGGACTGTGCTGACTGCACATAGAGAACTCTTTAACCCCTTCCCCTTGAGTTCTTTGTTCTGCTTTGCCTCTCTCTCCTTATAAAAACCTCTGCCTGGCCCGCCAGATAGCTGTCTCAATAGTTGAGCATTGACCTATGAACCAGGGCACATACCTGGGTTGTGGGCCCGATTTCCAGTGGGACATTGTGCAGAGGCAGCCGACCAATGATTCACTCTCATCATTGATGTTTCCATCTCTCTTCCTCTCTGAAATCAATAAAGATATATTAAAACACACACACACACACACACACACACACACACACACACCACACACACACACACACACACACACATGCACACACCACACACACATCCAGAGGAAACCACACACACATCACACACACACACACATACCTCTGCCTATACTGAGATGATAGGCTTTATGACAAGAATCCCCCATCTCCTCAGGTGGCCAGCACTTGAATGAAATCTCTTTCCTTTTTCACCAGCATCTTGTCTCATGAGTTTGGTTTTTGTGTTGGCAAGCTGTCAAACTTGAATTCCAGTTACAACACTGAAACCAAGGACACTGTGTCCCTGCAGATAGTAGCCGAGTGCTTGGAGTATGGAGCAGCTTCGGCACACTACATTGCTGGCACCATGGAGGACATGACCTTCGCAGAGCGCTTTGTTGCCAGAGCTGGAAAGATCTTGGGTGAGGCTGCTTCTCTTCTCTCCTCCTCTGCACTTCCTCTATCGTCTTTGCTCCTTGGGACTTGGCTCGGGGAATGTAGAAAAGGGAGAGGGGGAAGGGGGAAAGAAAAGGTATCAACCCCAGATAGTTTCTTTCAACACAGTAATTTCTTGCAGGAGGACTAGACATGCTCATTCTCAATCACATCACCAGCGCTACTATGGAACCATTTGTTGGTGATATCCCCTTAGTGCGCAAAAGTATGGAGGTCAACTACATCAGTTATGTGGTCCTGAGTATGGCTGCCCTTCCCATGCTGAAGCAGAGCAACGGAAGCATTGTCGTTGTCTCCTCCATGGCTGGTGAGTGGGGCAGGGCCCCCTGTAGAAGGTAGGAGCAGGAGATGTGCTAGGGATGATATGGGGGGCGGGGAGGAGGGGGAGACTCTGTAGTAAACATGAATTCTTTACCAGTTCTCATGCACAGAAATAACACAATATAAACTGGAAGTTGAAATGCTCCCAGTGATATTAAGCAAATGCCAACTTTGGGCAGACATTCATGGGCACACATATCCTCTCTAATGAAAGAGAAACATGTAAATTGACCATACCTTCACTACACCCACAAGCCATGCCCCCCAGCCAATCAGGGCAAGTATGCAAATTAACCCAACCAAGATGGCGGTTAATTTGCATATCCAGCCCAGAACGAAGACTGAAGACAGTGTAGAAAGAAGCCAAGTGCTGTAGAAGGGAGCAAAGCTGCCGAGAAGCAAGCGGAGCCGCAGAGAAGGCAGGGAAGCAGGCAGGATGGGGAGAAGGGACAGAAGTAGGCGGGACAGCAGAGACCACAGCAGGAAGCCCTATTGCAGGAATCTTCCTGCAAGGGGCATCTAGTATATAAATGAGACATGGACATGTACACTCAATGAGGAGCGTGCATGCTGAATAAGAGAGCTGCCATTGAGAACAACGGGGGCAATACAAAATGAGGGATCATTCAAGGTAGATGGGTTACCAGTTGCCTGGAAAGAACAGAGAAAGACCGGCAGTTCAGGATGCCTACCAGAAGCTTGCTGTCTTGTGATCTACAAATGGAAGTCCAATGGGACATCAGCCTGCTCTGATACTAAGAGAGAGATTTGGTCACAATGAGTAAAAAGGATTTTGCTTCTTTCATCTACAAGAGCTGTAGGTAGGTGACATTAGTTGATGCAAAGGTAGAACTAAAAAGTGAAGTATTTCAACAACATTCTGTTGCCTAATTGGTGGGTTAAGCTAAGGCAAAATGAAAAAAAATAGAAACAAACACACCATATTATTAACAGACCTGCCTAGAATTGAGGTAGGTATACTCTAAATCTGAACTTGCTACACTAAAAGTCCCATTTAAACAACCATAGAGGTAGGAAGAGAGTGTGTACAGAGGAAGAGAACCGTGTGTGATCAAGGGAAGACCCTGGTGTTCTGGATGATGGCAGCATCAGAAGTTGTCCAGTAAAAAGCGTGGGGGATACCTTGGTGCATTTCATCAGAGGCCCCAGAGAAAATCTTCTGGTGGGTTTTTTGATTTGTTGATTAGTCCATTAGAAGGACGTGGCTGTAAGGTGCAAACACCGGCATCAATGTCAGCCATCTCAATGTGTCATTCCTGGCAATACGAAACCAACAGCCTAGAGGCCTTTGTAAGTTCTTATGTACTTCACCCATGTTAGTATTTCACAAATGTTATTGCTGTGACTAAAAATGGCATCGATGTTGTAAAGAGCTCTACTTCCTGGATGGGAGAGGCCTGCATGGTGGTGGGATAAAAGGGCAATGTGTCTGCACTACCTGCCAAACAGTGATTGATATGCATTCCTGCGCCTCTCAGGCAGTGCAGATCCCCACCCATCCCAGACACAGCCTCCCTCTGGGCCGAAAGGAAGGGAGAGCTTCCAGGTGCATACTGAGTGGGAAGGGTGCTGGGCACATCCCCAGTTCACCCTCCGGCACCGGCCAAAACGCTCACATCAGTCCTGATGTAGGTGGCTTTGAGGGTTGCAGTTGATTAAATCATACACTTACTGATGCAAAGACATGCATCATCTTTGGCTGGAAATTTTTACTTTCTATAGCATACACACAGTGTGACTATTCCCGAAAGGAACAAGAATTACTGTAGAATTCCAAGGGCATGCTGAAATGTTGATAACCTCTGCTTCCACACATCATCCACACCTACTAAATATCACTTGGTGATTTTTGTGAAATCTTGGAGATGGAAATCCAGTTGGACTACTGTCCTTCAAGTCTGTTGGTTCTATAGCCAAAAAAATTCAGCCTGTTTGCTTAAAGCATGTCTTTGAACTGCCAAAGACCAGACAACTTTGCTTTCTCTCCCTAACTGAAGAATGGCTCTGTTCTATGCCATATTCTTTTAAATAGTCAACATTAATGTTCTTTCCTCCTTAAAATCTGAATTTCACAAACATGGGATGCTAAATCTCAAAATGAGGTCAGCCAAGGAGTATTGGACTGGGTTTTTAATCATTCCTTCCAAAGACTGGATTAAGTTCTTTATAGAATCATAGTGATAAGCAATCATTTTTATCCCAAATGCATGTCTAGGCATTGCCCTACATTGAAATCTTATCCCTGATGAACATGAATTCTAAAATCTTCAACAAAATATTAGCAAACCAGATCTAGCAATTCATTAAAAAGATCACACTCCATGATCAAGTGGTCTTTATCTGAGTATGCAAGGTTGGTGTAATAGCTGCAAATCAATAAACATGATACATCACATAAACAAATTGAAAGATAAGAATCAATTGATCAGATCAATAGATGCTGAAAAAGCATTTGGTAAAATCCAGCACCCATCTATGATTTTAAAAAACCTCTCAACAAAATAAGAATAGAGGGAATGTGTCTCAGCTTAATAAAAGCCATATATGACAAACCTACAGCCAACATATGCATTGGATAAAAACTACAAGCGTTTCCCTTAAGACTGGGAACAAGACAAGGATGTCTGCTTTAACCACTCTTATTTAACATAGCACTGGAAGTCCTAGCCACAGAATCAGACAAGAAGAAGAAATTGAAGGTATCCAAATTGGAAAGAAAGAGGTAAAATTGTCATTTGATGAAACTGTATATAAAGTAACCTAAAGATTTCACACACACACACACACACACACACACACACACACACACACACAAACAAACAAACAAAAAACTTTTAAAACTGGTAAGTAAATTCCATAAAATTGCAGGATACAAAATAAAACTCAAAAATGGGTTGTATTTTTAAACACCAATAATGCACTATCAGAAAGGGAAACTAAGAAAACAATCCCATTTATAACTACCTCAAAAATAAATAAGATAAGATACCTTGGAATAAATTTAACCAAGAATGTAAAAGATCTGTACTCAGAAAATTGTAAGACACTGAAGAAAGAATTTGAAGAAGATACAAATAAGTTGAAGCATATACATTGTTCATGAATGAATAGGAAGAATTAACATCATTAAAATACCCAAAGCAATCTATAAATTTGATGCAATTCTTATCAAGATACCAATGGTGCATTTCATAGAAATAGAACAAATATTCCAAAAATTTATATGGAACTACAAAAGGCCTCAAATAGTCACAGAAATCTTGAGAAAGAAGAACAAAGTAGGAGGAATCACACTACCTGATATCAAACTATACTACAAAGCCATAGTAATCAAGAGTATGATCATGGCATAAGAACAAGCATATAGATAAAGAAACAGAATAAAGACCTCAGAAATAAACCCCACACAGTTATGGTCAATTAAATACTTGACAAAGAAGGCAAAAACATACAATGAGGTAAAGTTAATATATTTGGTAAATGGTTTTGGGAAAATTAGAGAGAATGGGGGGGGGGGGGGGAGAAAAAACTAGACCACAAGGATAAACTCAAAATGAATTAAATCCTTACATGTTAGACTTGAAATCATAAAAATTCTAGAAGAAAACATAAACCTTAAAAATCTTAAACATTTCTTGTAGCAATACTTTTTTTGATATAGCACCTCAGGCAAGGGAAACAAAAGAAAAAAAATAAACAAATGAGTCTAAATCAAACTAAAAAGTTTTGCATAGCAAAGGAAACAATCAACAAAATGAAAAGACAATCCACTGAATGGGAGAACATATTTGACAATGATATATTTGATGATGGGTTAATATGCAAAATATTTAAAGGACTGACTGATATAGCTCAACGCCAAAAATACACTTCAGTTAAAAAATGAGCATGAAGAAGACATACAAATGGCTAATACAATAGAATATGAAAAGATGCTCAACACTACTAATCATCAAAGAAATGACAATTAAAACCACAATGAGATATCATCTCACATTTGTCCAAATGGACTTGTCCAAATGGCAACCATCAATAAATCAACAAGTGCCGGTGAGGATGTGGGGAAAAGGGAATCCTCTGCGCTGTTGGTGAAAATGCAGACTGGTGCAGCCACTATGGAAAACAGTATGGAGTTTCCTTAAAAAATTAAAAAATGGAACTGCCATTTAACCCAACAATCACACTCCTGGGAATATATCTGAAGAAACCTGAAACATTAATTCCTAAGAATGCATGCATTCCTATGTTCATTGCTGTGTTATTTACAATAGCCAAGACTTGGAAGTGCCCATCAGTAGATGAATGGATTAAAAAGCTTTAATACACTTACATAATAGAATACTACTTGGCCATAAAAAAAAAAAGAAGGAAATGTTACCCTTTGCCACAGCATGGATGGACCTGGAGGATATTATACTAAGTGAAATAAGCCCGTCAGAGAAAGGTAAGTACCATATGATTTCACTCATATGTGGAATCTAATGAACAAAACAAACTACAAAATAGAAACAGACTTGTAGATGAAAACAGACTAACAGCTGTCAGAGGAGAGCAAGGTTGGGGAGCTGGGTGAAAAGGGGAAGGGATTAAGCAAAGCAAAAAAAAAAAAAAACCTCATAGACACAGAAATAGTATGGTGAGTACCAGTGGGAAAGGGGATTGGGGAAGGTAACAGAGCGTAAAGGGTAATGGAAGGAGACTTGACTTGACTTGGTGTGGTGAATACATAATACAACATACAGATGATGAATTGTACACCTGAAGCCTATATAATTTTATTAACCAATATCAACCCATTAAATTCAATAAAAGAAAAGGCAGGCCACCCCACATGAGTATCCTACAAGTTACATACACACCCCAGACCCATTCTCTCTGACATCCAAGGTCCATTGTGAAAACAAAACCCTTTCTATCAGATGCAGGGGACAATGGGGTAGGTGAAATAATGGAAAGAGAATGCCTACATGGTATTTGTGAAATAAACTGAGACAGATATTACTATTCTAACTTGAAGGAGGGATCACTGGATTGGACAGAGAACATTTGGAAACATCTGGAAAAGGTTTATCTGCCATTATTCAAGTGGGTCTTCATGACATAGGTTCCATTTTAGAAAAGTAAAGGTCATTCCATTGTCATGCCCTTTAGCTTCATGAACTTCATAACTGTAGCACAGCACATCAATTGCACACTGGATTTACTGGGTGGAACAATGGGAATGTTCTTAAGGCTATTGTTTGCAACAAGTAACAATTTCATAGGTAAAAGGTGTTTAGTGCAGTTGTCTTTCAGTATCAGCAATGGATTGGTTCCAGAACACCACCACCGTAGGATGCTCAAGGCCCTTCTGCCGAATGGCATAGTATTTGCATATAACCAACGCACATCCCTCTGTGTACTTCTGAGAAAATAGATGACCAGAGTCTATTTTCTCAGAAGTATACAGAGGGACTCTGGACTCTGCCTTGTTGGACAAACAGCACCAACCTTGCTGACTTGCTAAAACAAAACAAAAGATTTTGCTGAGAAAGAAACTTTCTATGACTGTACCACATAACTGTGCTCCCTAGAACTATGCAAAAACGTTTCTTTCCCAATAATGGAAAGTCAGTGTTCATGAGAAGCCAATAATTTCCAAAATATAAATTTCCCTTTGATCATAATCCTTGGTAAATGGCTAATGTTAATCCCAGATGGGACATTTTTCTAGTTGCTTCCAGAATCTATGTTTCTGAATTTCAGATCAAAAGCCCAAATAAGGGTTTTTCTTACCTGGCAGCCCAACCTTTTTCTCTCAGTCAACACTCTAAATCATCTTTAGATTAGATATAATACCTAATACAATGTAAATGCTATAAATAGTTGTTATACTGTCTTGTTTAGGGAATGATGACAAGAAAATATCTGTACATGTTCAGTACAGATATCAGCCTAACTATATGTACATGTCCCCAACATAGCTTTTTTCCCCCCAATATATTTTATCTGCTACTGGTTGTACCTATCAATGTGGAACCTGCAGGTACAGAAGAAAGACTATTTTTATAATTTATTTTCTTAATATGTCTTTTATTGATTACAGAGAGAAAGGGAGAAGGAGAGAAAGATAGGAACATCAATGATGAGAGAGAATTGTTGATCAGCTGCCTCCTGCATGCCCCTACTGGGGATCGAATCCACAACCCAGGCATGTGCCCTTGAGGGAAATCAAACACAGAACCCTTCAGTCCCAGTACACAGGTCAATGCTCTATCCACTGAGCTAAACAAACTAGGGCTGTATTTATCATTTAAATTTGTTCACTTGTGAGATGACATGTGAGGTCCCTGTTCTCTTGAGAGCAGTAGAATTCTATTTTTTGGCTATCATCATATCTTTATTTCCTATAACAGCACCTTGCAGGTATTAGATATTTAATGGAAATTCAGTAATTAATGAATGAGTTTTATTGTCATGTGTTTACAGGCAATTTATAATTTCTGTTCTGTAAATTGTTTTTACATGGCCTTGCCGATTGAGATATTAGCAACACTCAGCAAATATAGCAAATTGATTTCCTAGGCAGCTTCTTATTGCAAATGTTGACAGAGGCATAGCATTAAAACACACACACACATACACACACACCTAAATGTAGAGTTAAAAAAATGAAAAGTGAATTTGACGTGGTGTGAATATATACTGTCAGAAGTCAGGAGGATTCCTGTTGAGATCAGCATTGATTTGAATAAGAAGTTCACCTAAGGAAGCACGAGATGAGGAATGGCTGGGAAGAGAGCAGAACTCTACAGCAGAGAACTCTATTCTACAGATGAACTTGCACAAGTGCTCCCCAAAGATATCTGTTCATTTACTCACAAAATATGTGTGGAGGGCCCCCTTGGAGCCAGGCCCCGTGCCAGATGCTGGGCAATGGCAGCCAGCAAAAGAGGCCAGGTGAGGTCAGGTGCTCGCCCTACATCCCAGCGTCAGCAATTGCTAGGACATGGTTTACAGGAATAAAACCCACACTGCAAACAGCCAAAGTGCCCTGCGATAGAAGACTGGATGAAGAAGATGTGATACATATACACAATGGAATACTACTCAGCAGTAAGGAAAGACGAAATGACGTCGTTTGCAACAACATGGATGGACCTGGAGAACATTATGCTAAGAGAAATAAGTCAAATAGCAAAAGCTAAGAACCATATGACTTCACTCATATGTGGGATATAAAACTGAAACTTACAAACACAAACAGCTGTATAGGGAGAAGGGATTCCTAACATGAGGTGACAGCAGAAGATTTCACTTTGGGTGGTGGGCGCCTGGTGCTATATACAGATTTTATAACTAAGAAATTCGCACCTGAAACCTATATGTTCATGTTGACCAATGTTACCCCCAATAAAATTTAATTTAAAAAAAAAACACAACAACAACACTGAAAGCAACCTCAATGAATATTCACCACTAGCAACAAGTTCTTTAATTGTAGTGTAATACTGTGTAAATTTGTATACATACTCACTATAAAAATCCTATGTTCAAAGGAAAAATAATTTAGAGAACAGTATATATAGTATGAGCCCAACTGTGCTTACAAAGAGGGGTTTTCAGCTTCTATCTTACGCACTTCGGAACTGCTTACTGTACCATGAGCTTGGGGTAAATTTTTTTTAGAATAAAAAGAAAAGTAAGGCATAGGTCTCTACCTGTAGCAAAAACAAAATAGTTCTCCTCTGACTTCAGGAGGACAGAGCTTGTCTCTACTTCCTAAGTAAGCAAATAAGTTCAAATGACTAAACCAACTAAACTACCGAATTCAAACTACTAAATACCATGGTGGGGGTGGGCTGTTGTTTTTTGTTGTTTAATTTGGTTTGTTGGTCTGCCTACAAAGTTGTCAATTGTTTAAAACTTTGTTAAGTCCACAAAGTAGGTGTGAGAGAGGCACTCTCATATACTGTTGGTGGAAAGGGATATGGTTCTTGTATTCATTTTTACTGGTTTTCACAAGTGATTTTTTAAATCTAGTCCTCCACTTCTCATTTTGTCTACAGCAATTTGGCAACATGTATCAATAGCCTTAACAAATGTTCCTATCATTTCACCCAGCAAATATAATGCAGTCACAGATATAAATACTAATATATATATATATATATATATATATATATATATATAAGCACTTAAGGCAGGATATTTTTCAACATGGCTATGAACCTATAAGCAAAGTTACCAATGTTATAAATAGTTAGCTGATGTATGTCTGAAAGTCATGCATATGTCTGGCATACTTGATTTTACTACTATAGGAGTTATAAATTATTTAATGTTTTTCCATGAAGATGTCTGGCTCAGGAACTCCCATGTAAATACATACATATAATAAATCTTTTATTTCTGGCATTATTAAATCGCTCTTGCCCTATAGGCTCTAAGTAAATGCTGAGCAATATTTAATGAATATTATTTTGAAGGGGTGCCAAATCACTGGCCCATACTGGGCACACATTTGTCTCAGTCCATCTTTGGAGAGACAGCTGGCCTTCTCTGGAGAAGTCACCAGGAAATAAGGCAACTTCAGAATGTCCCAGAGCGAGTGTGGTTATGCCATACCTGACCCTCTTCTTCTCTGTTAGCCTCTGTTTCATTTGGTGCATAGTTCAGCCTGGCTGCCACATCCCTTTCTCAACATAACAACTCTCAATATGCTTTTGACTTCTGCCTCATTGCCAACTCTCTGGGTCTCTCAATCTTCCAACTCCAAATTCCTTCAGCTGAATTGTATAAGTCAATCCCATAGGTCAATCCCATAAGTCACTCAACTGAGAGGACAATTATTGACACAGGTCTAGTCAGCAAGGCCACGGGAGGGCAGGGTTAGGCTACAAGCAAGGGAGGCAGGGGTAGATATGTCCGAGCCCCCTGTGCATCCTTGGCATAATCATCCTTAAATATTGCTCTGTTGGCTCAAGTTGTCAAACTTGAGCAGAATGGGACAGCTTTGTGTCAGGGAGCAGCTAGGGGATATCAAGACCAAGTGAGATGATAAGGGCATCCAGCTGAAACCGGTTTGGCTCAGTGGATAGAGTGTCAGCTTGCGGACTGAAAGGTCGCGGGTTCGATTCTGGTCAAGGGCATGTACCATATATAACAAACATAATGAGTGTTTATGCAGTGAGGGGATTTGGGAGGAAGTGTTTCAGGGAACAGGGAGAGAAGTCTGTTTCTTGAGTTATAGGTGATGCTTATATGTATCAGACTCCTGGGCGACTGCAGCTGCTCACAGCTAACTTGAAGACATTCTTTCCCTCCACAAAACAAACTCATAAATTATCCTTATGGCCCTGAAGGTATCTCCTCCTGCTTGACAAAGAGACACCCTATTAGCAGCGTATGACTAACTTCCTGAGAACCAAAGGAGTTGAGCAGAAAGAGTGTTTAACATAAGAACAAAGGCCTAATTAAGAAATAAATTATTTCGAAAAGTGTCAGTATCAATAATAATGATGATAATAATAAAAACTCACTGGTCTTGGCTGGGTAGCTCAGTTGATTAGAATATCGTCCTGATATACCAAGGTTGTAGGTTTGATCCCCAGTCAGAGCACATACAAGAATCAACCAATGAATTTATAAAAACGACAGACCAAAACTGCAAGTCATGCAGCCAAGCTTGCATAGAGGAGAGACCTTTGACCTCCAGCTGCACCCAGAGCCAAAGTCTCATCCCCCTCCATGGAGCCGAAGGTCTGAGACAAAAGCAGAAGTTGAACACTGGAGCCTTTTTGGAAGTGAGATCCTGTGTTAAAACCCCTTACCATCCATGGCCAAGCTCCAAGACCCTCCCATTAAACCTGTTCCGCCAGCACTTCCACAACCCTGTTCCCTCCAGACCCTTAAAAACCCACTCTGAACCCTGAGTCAGGGAGTTTGGGCCTTAGAGCATTAGCTTTCTGGTCTCATAATAAAATAGCCAATCTTTCAGGCTGCTGTCTGTGGACTAGGCCATCCTGTCTCACTGCTTCACTAGTTAACTCACTTATATAACAAATAAAAATAAATAAAACGGCAAAAAAAAAAAGAAAGAAAGAAAGAAAGAAATTATTTCATTCTAGCTGCCAAAAATAGTAGAAATGTTAAAATCACTGATCTGCTGCCTCCTGCACAACCCACACTGGGAATCAAGCCCTGCCTGGGAATATGAGCCGTGACCTCCAGGTTCATTGATCAATGCTCAACCACTGAGCCACACCCAGCCAATCCAGCAGAGAGCTCTTGCCAAACACTTGGATCCGCAGACATCTTGGGTTGGAGGTAAAAGAGTTAGCAGCTGTGGGATGACATGGCTCTTTTTCATTCCCTCTTATTTACCAGCCTTACTAAAATCTAACCAATCAGCTCTGCAACCCTGCTCAGATCTTTGGATCAGTCCTAGGTTAATCAGTAGCCCAGTGGTACCTGGTAGTCAGGTTGGACATTCTGTGTTGCACACCATTCGAGCCAAATCCCAAGCCAAAACTCATGATTCAGGCTGGAGTTGGAGTGGTTCCCTAAAGAGATTTGTTTGCATTTTTTAAGAGTTCTTTACATATTAAGGTTGGAAAATATTTTTTTTTCTTTTTATAAATTCAACACAGCATGATAATCTCTGCAGGGAGTAGAGAGAAACTATGCCTTAAAGGGTTAAGGGACACCATCGGAGTTAAAACATTTGCTACATAGAAAGCTAAAATCAGCTGATAATGGATCACCTCATTAACCTATTTATTTATTATTTAGGGAAAATGGCTAGTCCACTGGTTGCTCCCTATTCTGCAAGCAAGTTTGCTCTCGATGGGTTTTTCTCCTCCATCAGGCAGGAATATTCAGTGACCAAGGTCAATGTGTCAATCACTCTCTGTATCCTCGGCCTCATAAACACAGGTAAGGTCAAGCGATTGAATAAATGGCCTGCATATGGATCATCTGTCTTACCATTGTGGGTAGAGGGTGGTGAATTCCCCAATTCATGTGTAATGACCTAAAAGCCAGTGAGAACACTAAGTCCTCATTTAATGAAGTGCTCTTGTCACTAGTGGGGCCTCTGACTACTCTTTGAACCCTTCTTTCCATTCTTACCCCCAGATATACTGAGTGACACTACACACATCACTTGATCCTATTCTGAACCCCTTTATCCTCTTGGACTCTCAATGGCCATTATTTTCCTATATGAGACTTATCAAATCAAGTTTTCCTTAATAACATCACTAGTAATAAGACATGTCAAATATGAACCCCTTGATATGATGCACTGAAAAAGACACAGCAGTGTGCTCATAGTATTCTTGCCAAAAATGCATCAGCTCAATCCAATTATAAGAAAACAATGGACCCATGAGAGACAAGGAAAAACTGAAGAACTATCACAGATTGGATGGGAAATAAGAAGAACTTAATAATAAGTGAAATCCTGGATAAGATCCTTGATCATAAAAAAGGTATTAGTGAAAAAATAAGGCCTGTAGTTTAGTTAGTGATAGTGTTCCAATTATACCACACCTGTTCTTGATCATTGTGCAATGGTTATATTTGATATTATGATTAGGGGAAGTAGGGTGATGGATGTAAGGGAATACTTTGCATAATTTTTATAAGTTTTCCATAAGCCCAAATGCTAAAACATGTGGCAATTATGATAAGAAAACTTTATTTTAAAGGGTAATTGATTAAACTGAGTAGCAGGTACAGAACAAGAGAGAGAGAAAGACAGAGATGCACAGTGAAACAAGGAAGAGAGAGAGAGAGAGAGAGAGAGAGAGAGAGAGAGAGAGAGAGAGAGGGAAGCTGTGCAAAAATAAATAAATAAATAAATAAATAAATAAATAAATAAATAAATAAGAAAAGCTGGAAGGTGAGAGAAGATAGTAGAGTTTCCTTCTGAGTAAAAGTGGATAATGTTGACAAGGAATCAAAGCCCGGATTCTTGTCCTCTTCCTTTGGTGAGTCAGTAAATCATCATGCATCATTCTTTTTTACTCCTCTCTGCTCCGCTCGTCCACCTTACTCCCTCACCCCAACCAAAACACACAAGAGAAGAACATGATTCAAATCTCTCAACTAATTAGCTCTCCCTGCCCCCACAAATCTTCACCCAGGAAGACAGGGCCTGTATTAAGCCTCTCTTTGCCCAACAGACCCGAAGCCTTCCCAGTCTTCTCCACGTGTTCCCTTTAGGGCCCACGGGCCTTTCTGAGGAAGCACTGGCAAACAGCCCCTATTTGCTAAGTTGTTGGGGTCAGCAGGCCTTTCAATGATGTAGGCACTACTAGTCTTGGGTAACTAACCCCACACTTTCTCTTGTCGTTTAACAGACTCAGCTATGAAGGCAGTGGATGGGATACTCAGCACAGAGGCATCTCCAAAGGAAGACTGTGCCCTGGAGATCATCAAAGGGGGAGCTCTGCGCCAAGAGGAAGTGTATTATGGCAAATTAGGATGGAGCAACCTCCTGCTGAGAAATCCAGGGAGGATCCTCCTGGAATTTTTCAGCCTAAGAAGTTATAACATGGAAAGATTTATAAACAACTAGAAACGTCCTTAGGGCTGGGCAGGATAAGGAAGCTTTGGGACTGTTCAGCCAGATGTTTATCTAAGCTCCATCCATGAAGGCATCTACTCAGAGAGGTGAATGAGTCAGTCTCCCCAGAGAGTCACAAGTCAGGCCTCATGTCTCCCAATTTGAAGGAGTTCCTCTAACACTTGCACGGTGCACATGTGATTACACTAAATGTCATGAAGCTGCAGTATCTATGAGCTTTTTGTTGTTTGTTTGTCTGTCTTGTTTCTGCTTAGCCCCTTCCCCTTTTTCATTCAGCCCCTCTAATAGCTGTCAGTCTGTTCTCTACGAGTCTGTTTCTATTTTGTTTGTTAGCTTATTTTGTTCATTAGATTCAACATATGAGTGAAATCATATGGTACTTGTCTTTCGTTAACTGGCTTATTTCACTTAGCATAATACTCTCTAGGCCCACCCATGCTGTTGCAAAAGGTAAGATTTCCTTCTTTCCTAATGGGAACCTGCAGTTGGGAAGTTGTTAGTCACCATAGGTATAAAATTATAAAATAGTTATATAAAATTTACCTCATATATAATAATGTTCTGGTGCTTAGTATAATAAATTGTAATAAAGGTCACATAAACTTGACAAATCATCACTGGTAGCTATAACTTTAGTCTATTCAGTATGGTGCCTTTAAAATCATAACCTTTACAAATAAAATTTATCAGTATTCATTTCTCATTTTGTGGTTTGAATCTTTTCGTTGTTTTTGAGTTGAAAAAATCACCCTACTCTTCATTTAATTGACATCATGTCTTCACTAGTCTGTATATTTCAGATACTTTTTCTATTCTTTGTTATTGCTCCTCTAGGAAGGAGGACCCCTGGGTCTGAATGACTAGGGAAACCACCCCTCTCCTCAGTGGAAGTCTCTAGAAACTTGAGCCACACAGCCTATGCTCATCTGTTGTACTCAGAGTGCATAAAGCATCAGTGCTTTACCTGTGACTGCTCTACTGTTTTTTAGACATTTGGAGAGAGGGAGTGGGAGTTCAAATCCTGCCATTCACACATTTAATCATTCCTTCAGTCAACAAGTATTTATCCAACACTTGCCATGTACCACCTGAATATAACCAAATAGAAAGCAAGACTTTGGTCACATGAACAACTCAATAAAACCCTAGTTAGGCCCCGAACTTGAAAAAGATGGCAAACTTGATCATTTTAATGGAGTTTAATAGCAAGGGGGTTATTTACAACAAGTGTGGGCAAGACCAAAGGGCAATCACAAGAGATAACGTGGATATCAGGGCCAGTTGAGGCTGTTTCCAAGGAAAAGAGGAGAGAACTGTTATGAAAACCCAGAGATAAAAAGAACTGTTTGGAGAGGGCCGTGTGGCAGGAGCTATGCCATTCAGTCAAGGAATGCAACCAGCCCACTAAGGATCTTGAAGGAGGAATCTAGAGGAATAAATACTCCAGCCTCACTCTCGTCACTCTCTGATTTCTTGCTGATATTTCCTAGTAGCTGAACAGAGGTGTGAGGGAGCAGATGGATATAAACTAAACAGGCCAGCTTTCCCCATGCACAGAGCAGCGTGGAAAAGGATGGAGGATGATCTGGAGGGACAGGCTGTGTATCCAGCATGAACTCAACACTCCCAAACGTAGTGCTTCCAATGTGAGGGATTCCAGGGCACACAAAAAATTAAGTCTGAGAATTGAAATCATTGAGGGCTCCTCGTTTACCGTCTTCATTAGCATGACATTACAATTGCATTGTCTTTATCAGCATGACTTTACCACTCCAAGCCACGTTTTGTCCAGGAAGATAAATGTTGCAAATCCATTTTAAATGCTCAACTTTTCAACAGACAGCATAAAATGACCATTAACCTTTGGAACCCTCACTCACTATGCTCACCAATCCCGAACCACTGCATCATGTTCCTTACCCAATCCTCACCAAGCCACCACACTGAATACCCACCTGAAACTAAATCCAATACTTATCAATTCCCCAACTTTGCTCTCTGAGTGAGCCCTGTTGCATGTGCCTAATATTTTGGAGGAAGAAGAAAGACTGAGTTTGGCCCTAACTGGTTTGGCTCAGTAGATAGAGCGTCGGTCCCAGGTTTGATTCTGGTCAAGGGCATGTACCTTGGTTGCAGGCATATCCCCGGTAGGGGGTGTGCAGGAGGCAGCTGATTGGCCTTTCTCTCATCAATGTTTCTAACTCTTCCTCTCTGTAAAAAAGAAATAATAATAATAATAATAATAATAATAATAATAAAATGTATTTTTTTAAAAAGAAAGAATGAGTTTACATTCATTCAGTATGCATCATCTAACTCCAAAGACCTCCTTTGGTCATGTCTACTTCAAAGTGCTTCCTCCTGGCTCCACCTCTAATATGGCTCTGACCCCCAGAAGAATTCAGCTCCTGTTGGCTTTCCCCTCCCCTCATTGATCATGCAAAGTGAATTCTGACTCTAACTTGAAGCCATCCAGCTATTTTTTAAGAAAACAAAGATATTCTCTTACTGCGAGAACCTTTTTTTTTTTTTTTTTTTTTTTTTTTTTTTTTTTTTTTTTTCTAAACATGACATTTGTGGTTAGGGCTAACCCTAACCAAAAAATTCAAAACCTTAATGTCTACCCATGGGCCATCCATATTATGAAATCACTATATCATGACAGAAAGGATGAGGTGGATTTCTATGTACAAACATGCAAGGATCTTCATGACATACTGTTAAGTATATAAAACAAGTTGCTTACAAATAGGTATAATATAATCCATTTTTGTTAAAATATCATACATATACATGCCTTTCCGTTGCATGTGTGTTCAGTATAAATCAGCAGCTCCCTGATTCTGCTCACTTGTCCCTCAGTGAACAGCATGGGGGAAGTAAGAGAAGCCATGAAACAATACTGATGTTGTTAATAAATGAAACCTTTGATCTTTCCAAGAATGCGTTGGTGAATGTTTAACAACTGGCGCTCCAGAAAAAAGAAAAGGAAAGGGGGAAAGCCCTGGTGCGCGATGTTTGCTGTGCCCATGATATAAACACTCTCACTGCGGTGGGTTTCAAGCCACCTGTTGACATGACCCAGCGTTTGTGAGAAGAGATATGCACCAGCAGCTCTCTCTAACCTGCTCAGCTGGCTCCAGCTGCACCACCCTGATTTTCTCTCTCCACATTCTTGGCATAAGTAGCTGTTCTTAAAGGCCCAGCACAATGCCTCTCTCCTCCTCCAAGGACTTGAAAGTAACAGACCAGCTTATTTCTGCCGCTGCCAGGGAAAGAGGGGGAACAAGGGCTCCCAAAGAGGGGATGTTCACACCCCTCAATTCTCAAGGTGTCCGCCTCTTGCATGAAGCCAACAGCCTTGACTAACGGGTCAGCGAGTTGACCTTCATGTTTGCTAGCACTGCACTCCTCTGGGAGCAATAGAAAAGCCCACTGTCAGTGGCTGAAGCAAGTAGACATTTATTTTCCTCCCATCACAAGACATCTGGGAAGGACAGACCAGGGCCTTACAGAGCCGGCTCCTTCTGTCTTCCCACTTAACTATACATCCTCCTCCTTGTCACTGCGCGGTCACAGGACGTCTGCTCCACCTTCAGCATCACGCTGTGTTTTGGGCAAGAAAAACAGGAATATGAAGGGCGAGAGAGGCATGCCAGACGGATCTGACCCAGAGGAAGAGCCCACTGGGAAGCCCTATCCAGGACTTCAGCTCTCATCCCAGGGGCTAGACACACATCATGTGATCACCTCTCCCTTTAAGAGAGGTTGAGAAATGGAGCACATCCCCCCCCCCCAAAAAAAAGGGGGGTTCTGTTAGGCCACCAGAAGTATTTGTCACAAACTATGAGGGATGGGAACAGGACAGATATAAGGGATAAGGCAGATGAGAAAGGAGAGAATTTCCAGAAAGGCTCAACAGGACTTAGAACCCCAAGCTCACAGGAAGGAAAAGCCAGCTCTGCACAGATCCAGAACAACAGATAATGTCCCCGAGGGGGCAAAAAGGGAGATGGATTTTGGGGGGAAACACACAAACAAACAGAAAAGCGCCAGGTCAAAACCCACTGGGTTGGAGAGGCTTTGGAGATAGGAGTTTCTGAGAAGGAAAACAGGAAACAGAAGCCAGAGGGGAGGGCACATTGGCCTGTTGCATGTCCTGGAACCAGAGAGTGGAAACTGAGGGACAGATTTAAAAAAACAACATCGTTGAGACCTGAGGCCTGAAGGACCCAGAAAACCGGAGTGTTGACGTGTCTGTCTGTGCCCTGCGTGGCTCACCTGGGACTGTTGGGTGGGTGGATCTCCCTGCTACTGTCCTTGGACAGCCCTGTGGGACCTGAATTCCAGGTAACAGTGGACGAAGAGCTATGACACCCCAGGGCCAGAGCAAAGCTGTTCAAATGAAAGACTTTTTCACAGGCCTCCTTTTCGCCATTAGAGGCAGCCTCGCCACCTAGTGGCTGGTGGTGGTGGGTGCCTCACTGCACCACAATTTCTTTCCCCAATTCGTGCCTATGCTCTTTCTGCTCTGGGGCTACCGCCTGCTGCTCTCTCTTCACAGCCTGCCTCCTTCTGAGTCACCGCCCAGGGCGGACAAACAGACCTAGTGGGGGCCTGGATGGAGCGGGGGGAGCGGGGGTGTCAAAACTCAGTCATCTGGTAGGGCCACCTGGTAGCAGCCAAAGACACCATTGGCTTTGAGCTATGGGGAGCTAGAGCTGTTCAATAGCGACAGCTAGCGGTCACCCTCCACAGCAAGGTGCTCTGAGCCTCACAGGGAAAGAAAGCTCAAGGTGTGGGGAAATCAGGACCAGATTCTTGGCTGTGAGTGGAGACTGGCACACATCCAAAGCCATTCTTGGCTAAAATGGTATGTAGAAGCCTTAGCTGGTTTGGCTCAGTGAATAGAGTTGGCCTGGAGACTGAAGGGTCCCAGGTTCAATCCAGTCGAGGGCACATGCCTGGGTTGTGGGCTCAGTTCCCTGTAGAGGATGTGCAGTAGGCAGCCAATCAAAGATTCTCTCTCATCATTGATGTTTCTATCTCTCTCCTTCTCCTTTCCTCTCGGAAATCAATAAAAATATTTTTTTAAAAAATGGTATGTAGAAAACCCAAGCTCTTTAAAATGATGCCCAAGGACCCTGGCTCCCTCCCCAGCCACATCTCGGGGCCACGTGCCCTGCTTTTGGTTCCTGAGGACAGAACCACTGGTACTCAAGGCCCTCCGCTGTTCCCACTGTGCCACCTCTTCTACGGAGACAGCTCTTCCCTATTCCGTTACCCTCTAAATCCTGCTCATCCTTTAAGACTCAACTCTACCATCACCTCCTCCAGAAAATTTCTTTTTTATATATATACATACATATATATATATTTTTTTATTTCTTACAGAGGAAGGAAGCGGGATAGAGAGTTAGAAACATCGATGAGAGGGAATCATTGATCAGCTGCCTCTTGCATACCCTCTACTGGGGATGTGCCTACAACCAAGGTACATGCCCTTGGCCAGAATCGAACCCGGGACCTTTCAGTCCACAGGCCTACGCTCTATCCACTGAGCCAAACCGGTTTCGGCCTCCAGGAAGTTTCTTGCCTTCACCAGCTGGGACAGGTGCATTCCCACGGCATCCCATGCCTCTGTCACTTTCCATCTGTCTGTCACTTGAGTTCAGTACACTCTAATTTACCGAGCACAGATTTGGTCACGTATGAAGTTTTTGATTAATGTTGGAGGAATAAAGGATTCATAGACCCTAATACTAGGAACGGCTTTAGAGAAAATAGACTCACAGGGACAGAACAGCTTTGCATCTCCAGGGAGAGGAGTCAATGGGTCTAAAAGTCACCTCACTAGGTTCCAGCCTTTTACGCTTTGCTCCACACTCCCCTGCTTTTGCCTCTCCACTGACACCCAGCAGCACTCAGCCCTCAAGCTGCTCCAGCAATGTTCTAAACCCTAGCGCTATTCCTTCCTGCCCACTTCCAGCAAAACCTTTTTGCCAGAACAAAACTGCTTCTCCCGGCCGGCATGGCTCAGTGGTTGAGCGTCTACTTATGATCCAAGAGGTCACGGTTTGTATCCTGGTCAGGGCACATGCCTGGGTTGTGGGCTCAGTCCCAAGTGGGGGATGTGCAGGAGACAGCTGATCAATGATTCTCTCTCCACACTGAGGTTTCTATCTCTCTCTCCCTCTGCCTTCCTCTCTGAAATCAATAAAAAATATATTTTTAATATATTTTATTGATTTTTTTACAGGCCTATTTTAGTAGGTATCTTTCTTCTCTGGGTTCACACTGATGAGACAGTGTTTGTTTTTATTATTTTTTTTCTTATGTCTATTAAATTGTACTTATCAGTGGTTAATAATTATCCTGAGCAATGCTGGGTAGACATGGCTACTATTCAATAATAAGGAAATATTAAACACCAGTGGCCTGGTGCATGGATTCATGCACATTGAAACGAAATTAATTAAAAGAAGTATTTTAATATCAATATTCACCATTTCTCTATAAGTGTCAGAGATGAAAGAAAATTAGTAAAATGTATATGAAAATAATATATATATATTATGAAAGATTATGACAACACTGAAAGGTAAAAATATGAAAAAATGTAAAAACATGAGAAATATTGATAATATAGTATAAAGAGTATCAAGTGGAAAAAAACACATAATTGTAGGATTACTATATTTAAAATATTTTTTTCAATTGTACATACAGCAAAAACTAGAAAAGCGTGTGAAAAAATGCAAAACTAATTTGTGTGTCAGTGGTAAGATTAAGGTGATTATTTTTCAATTTTAAAAATTATTTTAGTGGCATCATATCACAATTTTCATGAAAATGCAAAAAGGAAGTAAAGGAAAACGTGACCCATTTCTCCATCAATCTACTTTCCCTGTTCATCTGCAAAGCCCTGACAGTGCTCTCTGCCGGCAGCCATCAAATATGCCAGCGCTCTGTTGAGATCAGTTTTGGGTCCATTTAACTACATCGATTTCAATAGTCTCTGTTATGGATAATGGGTTTGCTGAGTATAAAGGAGATTGAAAGGTTGGTGCAGAAATGTGTAAAATGTATAGAAAAGGCTCAGGAGGGTGTTTTTAGTTTGGAATGTGAGGCAGCTCGGGAAGTCATTGGCATAGCTGAGCCAAGGCTGTGGGAAAATGACAGTTTGACCAGGGAGCCAAATCGCCAGTTTCAGAAAGAGGATGCCAGTGCTAACTAACCCAGTTTCACCAGAGAGCAAACACCTCTGGAATTAGAGTGTGAATGTGAGTACAGTTACTGCTTTTGAGGCCTCTGCATTCTTGGAGTAAGACAGAGGTAATGAGTGGCTCTGCCGGCTGAGGCAATGGTGAAAAACATTATATAAATGAAGTAAAGTGAGTGGAAGCACATGTTAATGAATAGAATCTTCGTATATTTTTCTTTTATAAAAAATTATATCTTTATTGTTGAAAGTATTACATATGTCTCCTTTTTCCCCATTAACTCCTCCTAGCCCCCCATTGCCCTGCCGAAGGCCTTCATCACCTTATTGTCTGAGTCCATCAATAGTGCATACATGCATGCAAGTTCTTTGGTTGATCTCTTCCCACCTTTCTACCCTCCCTCGCCTTCCCTCTGAGATTTTTGCAGTCTATTCCATGCTAGAGGCTTCATATTTTATTTTATTTTTTAATATATTTTATTGATTTTTTTACAGAGAGGACAGGTGAGAGATAGAGAGTTAGAAACATCGAAGAGAGAGAAACATGGCTCAGCTGCCTCCTGCACAGTCCCTACTGGGGATGTGCTCGCAATCAAGGTACATGCCCCTGACTGGAATCGAACCCAGGACCCCCCAGTCCGCAGACTGACGCTCTATCCACTGAGCCAAACCGATTTTAGCAGAGGCTTCATATTTTAAATTTTGTGTTAAATGATGGTTTTTTGTAGCTCGGTAATTTACAAAAACATACTGCTTTTAAATCGATAATGGAGGTTTTTTCATGGCAAACTAAGAGTCCTCAGAGTCCTGTTATTGAATAAGTCACAGACACACACACACACACACACACACACACACACACACACACACTGAGGAGAGGAGGGTGTTGCTTTCACTGAGTCCTGAAAGTCAGTAATCTTTAAAGTTTAGAAAGAGGTGTTGCACACCTAGGGAACGAGTCATTATATTTGACTCAAAACTAAGTCTTATTTATATCCTGGCAGGCCTAAGGAGACAAATCTGACATGAAGCCTACAGGAGAGGAACGAGGTTGCTCTAAAGATTAACATGTGGTTTTTCGCTTTGGTCCACACAGAGATGGGTGCCTGGGAGGCCCTTTTTCTCGTCTACCTTCCTCTTTCCTTTCCTGTCTGTTCTGCACCACACACACACACACACACACACACACACACACAGTCTCTATCCTCACCCCAGGCCTGAGGTTCCCATCTTTCTCAGGAGCCTATGATGAAAACTAATTTGTCTTTCTCAATGCCGAGACCCATAAGACTGGGTCCATAGCTGGTTGGCCTTAGGCTTAAGTCTTCCAGGTTCTTAGCATCTATAAAATAGACAAGTCTCTGGCTAATACCGATCATCTCTCACAGCATAACTTTGAAGATTTATTATACTAAAAGGTCCTCTCTCTACTATGATGACACAAAGCAACCAAAGAGAGAAGAGAACTGAGAACTCAGTCCTGCCACGAGTGTGAAGTTGCAAACTTGCACATGTAGAAGTTAAGGAAATTCTTATATTTTCCTGATGGGTTACAACAGTTCACAATGTGGGACACACAACCCACAGGGGAGGGAATTTGACTGTTAAGGGGGGCAATTTGAGAATGAGTTATTAACAGTGATTTTTTGCATTTCTTATGGTTCTAGGGGCCTCATATCAGCATATATATATATATATATATATATATATATATATAGTGACATATTTATGTATTTCTGTTCTCTATTATATGTTTTGAATCTTTATTTGCTTTTTTTCATATCACTTCATATTATTTTTTTTTTAATTTCTTCCTCAGGACTTCAACTGTCCTTTCATTCTTTTATTTTTCTCTGTCATGGATGCCATGTTCTTTGGAAGCTTGTTTACACCAAGTTACTGGTCTTTTAGGCTTCCTCTGCGTGAAGAGGAGTTCACTTTTTGAATAATAAGAATTATAGCCAAAACCGGTTTGGCTTAGTGGATAGAGCATTGGTCTGCGGACTGAAAGGTCCCAGGTTCGATTCCGGTCAAGGGCATGTACATTGGTTGCAGGCACATCCCCGGTAGAGGGTGTGCAGGAGTCAGCTGGTCGATGTTTCTCTCTCATCGATGTTTCTAGCTCTCTATCCCTCTGCCTTCCTTCCTCTCTGTAAAAAATAAATAAAATATATATTTTTTAAAATTATAATTATATGTCACAGGAGGGATATCAGGATTTTAGAGATATTTAGGTTAGGCATGGCACACACACAAAAAAAAGGTTGGGAATCGAGGGTTTATACTGTAGCACCTCTGAGAACATTTGTGCTGAAGATATTTGCACAGACATCTGACTAAATAGTTACCACATAGACACTTGGAAGACTAACAAAGAGAGTTTTCAAGTCACTCACTGGGGAGATCCTGAACAGGAATAGATTTAAGTTTGCCCAACTGAGCCACTCCGCAGGACTTGGAGTTCCAAGCTCCCCTCCCACACATCAATGATGAGAGAGAATCATGATGGCTGCTTTCTGCATGTCCCCTACTGGGGATCCAGCCCAACACCCCAGGCATGTGATTGCTATCGGGAATCAACCATGACCTCCTGGTTCATAGGTTGATATGCAACAACTGAGCCACACCAGCTAGACAAACACTTTTTTCTAATTTTGAATGGAACCCAGATAGTTTGTCCACAGGAACTCTTATTACAATCCACTATCCCTTCTGATGATCTAATTCCCTAAATTCCCCAAGCCTTCTCACTATTTATTCTGTGCCAATGAAATTCTCTTATTCTGCTTCTTGAATTCCCCAACCCCTCTGTCCTCTGCTCATTCTCATATATCAAACTCCAAACACAGGACCTGGGCCTATTGTCTCTCATCCTGAGGGACTGCCATCTGCCTTTGGTTCTAATGCTTGAGAATCCATCCTCTGCACTTTTTCCTGCCAAGTCCTTGTCCTTGTTCTCCTCTGAGAATGGGGAAGTAATAGCAATGAAGATTGTGACATACTCGCCATATGCTAAGTGTTATCACAGCTATTTAAATGTCTCATTATGCACCGCATACGTGTCAAGCCTTAGACTTCATAGGCACCATGTACTAGTAAATCACCCAACGGTACTGAGTGTACCGTTCAGACAAAGTGAATTGCACAAGGTTACAAAGCTACTCGGTTAACTTATCCCGATCCAGTTCCCTTCCCACTATCTTATCCTGAAGTTCTGGGAATTTCCTGACTGTATCATCTGTAATGGTTTCTTTGTCATGCACACAGATCAGTTTCTTTTCGTTTTCCCCCAAATTTCCTAGTCTGTTGAGTGGAAAATATTTTTAGAAGATTCTACTATTGCTCCCTTCACTACCTAGCCACACACCCTTTCATAAACAAACACACATACACACACACACACACACACACACACACACACACACACACTGTTGCTTCAGCTGGCCTCATATCAGAAATAAGAAAAGAAAAGAAAAAAACACCAATATTTCAGAAGAACAAAAACTCTTTACAATGCCAGGACTGGGAAGAGGTAATTAAAGGAAAGAGAAAAATTAAAAACCTACAATGGGAGCGTCTCATCAAAGAGTTGCAAGATGTGAATCCGACCCAGAGACCCATCCTTGTCTACTCTTGGAAAGGGATCTTAACTTGAAACTATCCAAGAGCTCGGACCAATCCAGTAGCAAGAGAAAGGGTGGCTGGGGTGGCCACTGATGGGAGGAGCTCTTAGGCCCAGCCCTGTCAAGGCCTCCAGGGCTCAGGGGCCCACTCAGATTGTGCCAGAAAGCAAGAGAGAGGAACTGGGGTGAGCAAGCATTGTGGCTTTATCTGTTTCCTGTTTCAGCAAGGCTTGCAAAGAGAAACAGCTCCGAGAATGGAAATGCTAAGGGGACGCAGAGCCATGGATTGAGAGCTTGCACTTGATTCAGCTGCTGTCTTGCCCCATCTGAGACCAGAGCCGAGATCTACCCGGGAGCTGGAAGGCTTTTCCGAGCCGCTTGGGTTGGAGCCTGGGACCCAAGGTAACGGAAGAGGAGTATGTTTTTGTGTTCAGGTTGGGGTCCTCCGACTCTGGGGTGGAACAGAAGACCCTCCATCTCTGGAGCTTCCCTGGGCTGAAGGGGGAGACACAGGAGCGGATGGTGTAGCTTAAGA
Source organism: Pipistrellus kuhlii (assembly GCF_014108245.1). NCBI lineage: Eukaryota > Metazoa > Chordata > Mammalia > Chiroptera > Vespertilionidae > Pipistrellus > Pipistrellus kuhlii. The sequence goes on from NW_023425493.1 coordinate 10,480,742, forward strand.
GCGTTGGGTAACTAAGAAAGCACCCCGCGCTGGTTTCCAGAGCCACTGGCCACAGTGTACAGCTTCTTTCACTCCTCCCTCTGTCCGTGAGATTGAACTAGGAGTGAGTCGATGACAGGATTCGGGCTACCTAGTGTCAGGGGCATAAATTAAGTGAACTTTTGCAATCCTCTTCAAAGCAGAGAGCCCCCCAAACAAGTAGCTGACTTTCGAGCAGCTTCGGTGTAGGCCCATCTGACCTGGCTCACACCGAGAGCTCTGGGCTGGGACATCATTCACCACACACACAGCCAGGAAGTGGAACAGAGACTCAGAAGGCATCTCCCTCTGGCAGTGAGGAGGGCTGTCCCCATCCAGTCTCACGTCTCCCCGGAGCTTCACTGGGCCCTGTCATGCTGCCAAGCGGGGCCCCACAGATGCCAGAAAGCCGGGGAAGTGGCCCAGTGACCTATCTTTGAACCTCTCGGGGACCAGTTCCTTTTTCTTCTACGGCCCGTCACTATGAGGGAGCTGACCCACATGGCCTCTTGGTGCAAGCCATCCGAACAGTCCAGCTGTCCCGGGAGCTGGGCATGATTCTGCTCAGCTGTCCACAGAAGTGCTACCAGGCCTGAGAGCGTGGGGGTCAGGGAATGCTCCCTGCTTGAAGGGGCCATTTCTTGCACACCTCCCGCTTGGGCGACAAGCCCCAGCACCTGCCCCTCAGGAAGAGGAGGGGGCGGCATGTTTCAGCAGATTAGTGCAGACAGCCTGGTAGTGTCCAGAGACATCTTCCCTCAGACTCTGCTCCTCCCCACAGCCCTGTCCTCTTCACAACAGGAAGGGGGAGGATTCTTCATACCCAGGGATCCACCTCCTCTACTTGGCCTGTGGTTACCTGGAGCCAAACAGGGTGGGGACCTCGCACCCCACATGTAATGGTGGAGCGCAGGCTGGACACAGTTCTTCACCCCCATCACTTTGCCTTTCTGCCAGGCCTAACTGAGGAGGTGGCTGTGTCCCGACCACAGAGAAGTCCTTTCTTCTTCTGGTCCAAACCCAGAGGCCAGATGAACCAGAGCAGGAGGATGTCCCCGGACTGGCATCCCCTTCGTGGGATAAACAGCACCCCTTCAAGAGAAAAGGGGGCTGGAGGGTATGGCATTCTTGGTCCTGGGAGCGCTAAGTTAGCCTGGGGCCTTTGTCTTACAGCACCATGTCTGCAGTATCCAAGATCAGCAGGACAGGGGGTAATAATGATCATAGCTTATCTTTATTTACACTAATCTATACTAATAAAAGAGTAAGATGCAAATTGGCCATACCTTTGAGAAGCCCCACCAGCCAATCAGGAGTGAGTATGCAAATTAACCCAACAAAGATACCCGGTTAATTTGCATACACAGGGGCCAAGTGGCCAGGGGTGCTCCTGGCCTTTGGGCAGCATGGGAAAGCAGAAAGGTGGCTCTGGGCAGGAGTAAAAAGGCAGCTCCAGCCATTGTGAGGACAGTGCTGGCAACCAGGGGAAGGAAGGCCCATTCTTGCACAAATCTTTGTGCATCAGGCCTCTAGTTATTTATTATAAAAAGCTGTCATTTGTTGTGTGCTTTATGTCAGATGTTTGACATGCATTCTTTTCTTTTCTTTTTTTTTAAATATATTATTATTGTTTTTAGAGAGGGAGAAGGAGAGATAGAAACATCAATGATGAGAGTCACTTACCAGCTGCCTCATGCACACCCGCTCCTGGGGATCAAGCTGATAATTAGGACATGTGCCCTGACCAAGAATTAAACAATGACCTCCTGGTTCACAGGTCAATGCTCAACCGCTGTGCCACACCAGCTGGGCTGATTGCTGGTTTTGATGGCACAGCCTATGTCTGGGCTAAGAAAAGCAGACTTGACACCATACTTAGTTCTGACCGAGAGGTGAGTCCAGAAAAATAAAACTCTCAACTCTGAGAATTATTGAGCTGGATGTTCTGATGCGGGTTTTGCCAGCACTGGGCCTGTGACAGGTGCTTGGCCAATACTAATCTGAGTTGATCTGCACCTGAGAGTCAGAGCCCTGGTCCGGGCTGGGAGGGGGTTGCCAATGGGCCCTGATTTAGAGGAATTAGAGTGGGGTTCTATCCTGGACTATGCCCAGGACCAAGCTCACACCTGGTTGCTAAGGGCTAAGAAGAAAGCAGTGGGTGCTGATCTGAAGACTGGCCACACCTTGGAGAGGTCTGGGTGTCCCTCCAGGCCTTGAGTAGAGTCACTCGCCTGCTCTAATAACAACCTGGGCCAAGACAGCAGTAAAGATGCTGGTTCGTCCTTTAGATTTGGGAACAGGGAGCCATTCAGCTGGTCCTCTAGGAGTCCCCAAAGAACAAACACATCCCTGCAACCCAAAAGGTGACAAACTCATGATGGTTTTTTATCAATTATTTCTCATGCCCCCCTGATTTAGGGGCAGGGTGAGATGTTTGGTCAACGAAGAAGTGGCTGCCAGAAAGACTTTCCACTTTGCAGAGGGGAAGACAAAGGCCGGAGAAAAGCAGAAGTTAGCACAGACTGGGCCCTGAGCATCCTGACTCTCAGTTTGACATCCTCACCTCCTGTGTGCTTCAGCCCACATGTATATGCTATTTCCGCCCCCTTGTCCAGGGAGGTAGTCATTTTTCTGCCCATCTCCTGACCCCTCCCCTTCTCCTCCCTCTTGGCATTTGGCAGATCCCGACAGCTATTCCAGGAACTGGAGGCCACGCACAACAGGTGCTCAGGAGCTCCTCATGATCAGCCCAGACCCCAGGCCTCCCGCCGCCTTGGCCCGGTGGGCCGAGAGCTACGAGGCCAAGTATGAGCGCCGGCAGGAGACCCGTGAGAGCCGCCGCTGCCGCCCCAACATGACCACTTGCCGCCAGATGGGGAAGGCACTGAGGATCCAGCACGCAGAGCAGCTCCAGAGAGCCCGACAGCAGCAGTTCTTCAGAAGAAGGAACCTGGAGGTGGAGGAGAAAGACAAAGTACAGAATGCCCCGGACAGGGAGCAGAGTCCCTCCAGGAGGACAGGTCAGGAGGCTGAACTCAAGAAGCTCTTGGCTGGGACCAACAAGATCCCTCCCCCCAGACAACAGGTGGGCATGCCTAGGGACACACTGCCCTGTGGGGGGATGGGTGGGCTCCAGGTCACTAAAAAGTCATTTAAATTAAGTCTCTTCTTCCTCTCAGTCTTCTAGTGAGGGTTCCCTTAGCCACTTACTCACAGTGGTTTTTGTTGTTTTCGTTTGGTTTTGGGTGTTTTTTGTTTTTGTTTTTGTTTTTGCTTGTCTATTTAGCTATTTTTTTGTTTTGCACTTGCCTTATAGGGAGGGGGAAAAAATAATTTAAAAACAATCCCACAGCTAATTCTTAGTATCAGTTCAAACACAGGCAATCAACACATCTTCTACATCCTTCATTCATCATTCAGCACGTATTTATTGAATGCCTATTGTATGCCAGGGACCCAGGCCTGTCTTCTGATGACCCTCTCAAAGCACACACACACACACACACACACACACACACACATTTATTCTTCTGTGAACTATGGCACCCACCCACCTTTTCTCTTCCTCTTAGGCCATTCCAACTCAACTAAATTCACTCAGCTAAGACCTCATCTTGTCCAGGAAGCCTTCCCTAGCTTCTTCAACTCTGCTCTCATGCGGCTATTAATCCTCTAAGATTAAATAACGACCCAAGTCTGGCCTGGGAGGAAGCTATGCTGGCAAAAGAAACAGGGTGTGTCAAAATATGACCTCAGCCAGCAAACTATCTGTGTCTTCCCATCCATGCTGAGCATGTTGACAGCGGGTGGGTCTACTGTATTCCCTGGAAACGCCTGGCCTTGTGCCCTGCCCAGAGTAGGTGCTCTGTCGGGGCTTCTTAAGGAGTGGACCTGTTGTCCACAGTAGGAGGTACTGTTCAAAAAAACGATCCTCGAACCCAACTGTAAGATAAAACCAACTGTGTACTTTCTTTTTTTTTTTCTTTCTTTTTTTAATATATTTTTATTGATTTCAGAGAGGAAGAGAGAAGGGAGAGAGAGATAGAAACATCAATGATGAGAGGGAATCATTGATTGGCTGCCTCCTGCACAGCCCACATTGGGGATCAAGCCCAGAGCCCAGACATGTGTCCTGACTGGGGATCAAGCCATGACCTCCAGGTTCATAGGTTGACGCTCAACCACTGAGCCACACAGGCTGGGCAGCAAGGTTTCTGAATGCTTTAGTTGAATAACTATTTAAGGAGAAAAAGATTGGTCCCTGGCCAGCGTGGCTCAGTTGGTTGAGCATCATCCCATGAACCAAAAGGTTGCTGGTTTGATTTCTGGACAGAGCACAAACCAGGTTTTCCGGTTCAACTCCCAGTCAGAATGTATACGGGAGGCAACCAACTGATGCTTCTCTTTCATATTGATGTTTCTGTCTCTTGCTCTCTCTCTCCCCCTTTCTCTCACTCTAAAATCAAATAAAAAAAATTAAAAAGAGCCAAAACCAGTTTGGCTCAGTGGATAGAGTGTCGACCTGCGGACTGGAAGGTCCCAGGTTCGATTCCAGTCAAGGGCATGTATCTTGATTGCGGGCACATCCCTGGTGGGGGGTGTGCAGGAGGCAGCTGATCGATGTTTCTCTCTCATCAGTGATGTTTCTGACTTTCTATCCCTCTCCCTTCCTCTCTGTTAAAAAAAAAAAATCAATAAAACATATATATTTTTTAAAATTAAAAAGATCTGGAAACACAATTAACTAAAGAATTCCAACTGAGCCTATCAGTTATCTAAAGTTTTTTTAAGCTGCTTTGGCTCAGTGGATAGAGCATCAGCCTGTTGACTGAAGGGGCCTGTGGGCTGAAGGGTCCTGGGTTCAATTTCAGTCAAGGGCACATACCCAGGTTACTGGCTCAGTCCCCAGTGGGGGGCGTTTAGGAGGCAGCCAATCAATGATTCTCTCTCATTATTGATGTTTGTATCTCTCTTTCCCTCTCCCTTATTCTCTGAAATAAATAAAAATACATTTAAAGTTTCATTGAGATTGAGTTGGTCTGCATGATTCAGTACCACAGGTATTTCTTAGGCTTTGAGTGTTATGTTACAAGCAAAGCATGCCCTTGACTGGAATCGAACCTGGGACCTTCCAGTCCGCAGGTCGACACTCTATCCACTGAGCCAATTTTGAATATGTCAAAAAGAAAATATAAATAAAAAGAGCTGATTAAATTGTGAGAACTACTACTACACCTGTCTCTACAACTCCCTAGTTTACCTTCTCTTCACACACACCTCAACAATATTTCAGCTAATGCTAAAGGATGGAAGCCATCCCTAGAATACAGAAGGGAGCTTGGAGTTCATCTATTCCAAACTCATGACTCCGATAGGAGACTGAGACTTGGAAAAGGTGGGCTCTGATCCCAGATCCCCTCACTCTCTACTCAGACCCGTTCTCTTTCCATATCACATACTGGCTGTGCAAGTGGCTGAGACCAAGCAAGGTAGATGGGGATTCTAGAGAGCCTCGCTGAAGACAAGCCCAGCCTCTGCTTCCTGGCTTGAGCAGGTCCATTCCTGCCAGCTGAAACAGGGAGGGCAAGAGCAAATAACCATGTAGCCTTGAAGGCTTGGAGGGGTTACTCTGGTCCCCTGGACCTGGAACTTGATCATCAGCTGGAATCAGCTGGAGAATCCTGTCCTAGTGGCTCTAGGCAACCAGCATCCCCCACTTGCTTTCCAGGTGCCAGTGACCAGCTCTGAGGTCTTTCCAACCCAACAACATCCTCTCTCAAGGGATCTGGTCAATCATCTCCCCTCCCAGGCCCAGGGCCTTCCACCACAGGACTTTCCCAGCAAGAAGCCACCCAAACACCATCGTGGTAAGAGCAGAACCTCCCTCTTTCACTGGGGCCTGCAAAGAATCCTGCCATGTCAGTCCCAGCTCACTGGCAGCAGAGGGTCCCTGCCCCTCCCCACTTCCCCCCACTTCTTCCCTCTGGTTCTGAATCACCTGCTCCTCCATCTCTCAGGCACTCAGACAAAGGCAAAAGAAGCACAGCCAACAATTAAGAATGATGCCAGTCAGCAAACCAAGTAAGTACCTTCCGTGTTCCTGACCCCAACTCCTTCACATCCCATCCATTTCTCTCTTCTACATTTTTACGTGAATACCCTCCCCCAGTATGTAGGGAACACAGTGAATGTTCGTGTCCACCTGCTAAAAAAAAAGGGGGGGAGGGCAGCTGGTGTGGCTCAGTGATTGAGCATCAACTTATGAATCAAGAGGTCATGGTTTGATTCCTGGTTCCTGGTCAGGGCACATGCTCAGGTTGTGGGCTTACTCCTCAGTAGGGGGCATGCAGCCGATTAATGATGCTCTTATCATTGATGTTTCTATCTCTCTCCTCTCCTTCCTCTCTGAAACAATAAATATATATATATTTTTTTTAAAAGAGGAAGGTTTGTCCACCCTATTGACTTTTCAGTAGAGAACAGAGATGGAATCAGCCCACCACCTCCTAACCTGTTAGTTTCTTTGCTCCATTGTCATTTTTGTTATTTTTTTTCTCTCCCTAGTTGTGGAGTTGCAGTTCTAGATAAGGTAAGAAAATCTTCACCTTGAAGGGGTTGAATCAGATGGTATACAAGCTGCTCCAAACCCTGATATTCTGGGATTCCATGATGAACTCAGCTGTGGTGGAGGGGTGCCTTCTCCCTGGATGAGCATAGACATGAGGGCCAGAGGGACTCTGTCTGAACCAAGGAAAAAAGTTTCCTCTGTACAAGTCAACTCCGGCTCTGGTTCCATGTCCCGGGACTTCAGGAGAACTAGAGTCTTCTTGACTACCCTTTCCTTTCTCTCTAGGAAATCATCCAGCTTTCCGAGTACCTCAAAGTAAGTAACGTGAACTCTCCCCTCAACTCCTCCATCTGGGTACTCTCTCCTGCCAGGTTAATCTTACCCTCTTGCATTCTGCTTCCAGGAGGCCCTGCAAAGAGAGCTGGTTCTGAAACAGAAAATGGTGATTCTCCAAGACCTACTGTCCACCCTGATCAGAGCCTCTGACAGTTCTTGGAAGGTAAGGGAAATGAAACCTCTGTCTGAACAAAGCTCATCAGCTTCTAAGTTTGCCCATCTCATTCTTCTTTCCATGCCATTCCTACAAAAGTAAGGGTTTTGTGTGTGTTTCCTCACGACTGAAGAGGCAGGAGGTAGAAAATGGTGCTAAGACCTAGTCATCAAACAGCAAATATATGGTCATAGAAAATATATGGGACGGCTCAAAATCCAGGGCCACGAGGGGTAGGCTGTTGTGTATAACCCAGGGATGACCCAGAAACAAAAGGGGCAAGAATCCCCAATTTTTAATTTGTTGGAAGAAGGGGGATCCCAACACAATGAATATTACTAGCTGTGGTAAATGTCAGCTATTTTTGTGTGGCACTCATACCAATATGAACTCCCAGCTGGCATGCACCTACTGCTCAGCCTAGACTGGAATCTGAGGGTGGGAAAGACCCGTAGAGGTCATCCGGTCTGTCTCACTTTGCCCACGAGAAAACAGTGTCAGAGAAGTCAGGTGACTCACCCGAAGTCACACTGCTGGTTAGGGGCAGGACTGAAACTAACACTTAGACCTCCTGATGTCAGCCCATTCATTCAACAAATATTCATAGATCATGTTCTCTGTACCGAGCACTGGAAATAGTGAGATTAATTACACAGGGTTCCTGCTTGCAGAGAGCTTCTGGTTTTGTCAGGGAGTCAGATGCCTAAACAAATTCAGAGATATGAGAAATAAATGTTTCAGTTTGGCTCAGTGAATAGAGCATCGGCCTGTGGACTGAGGGGTCCCAGGTTCGATTCCAGTCAAGGGCACATACCAGGGTTATGGGCCCAATCACAGGTAGAAAGCGTGAAGGCGACAGCCAATCAGTAACTCTCATCATTGATGTTTCTATCTCTTCCTCTCTGAAATCAATTTTAAAAAATTATTTTATTGATTTTTTTACAGAGAGAAAGGGAGAGGGATAGAGAGCTAGAAACATCGATAAAAGAGAAACATCGACCAGCTGCCTCCTGCACACCCCCCACTGGGGATGTGCCCTCAACTAATGCACATGCCTTTGACGGGAATCAAACCTGGGACCTTTCAGTCCACAGACCAATGCTCTATCCACTGAGCCAAACCAGTTTTTGCAGTAAAAATATTTTTTTTAAGAAATGTTTCAGGATATAGTAATATATAAGAAGGAATGAATAACTCTAAAGAAGATGAGAACCAAGAAAATATTTATTTAACTATATATTTATTTAACTAAATATTTTCCAGGCAAATGTGAAAGAAGGAACTATATTTCAGACAGGGAATATGACACAGGCAAAGACCCAGGGGCATTATATAGTCTAGTGCTGTAGTCAACAAACTGCAGCTGGCAAGCCACATGCGGCTCTTTGGCCCCTTGAGTGTGGCTCTTCCACAAAATACCACGGCCTGGGCAAGTCTATTTTGAAGAAGTGGCATTAGAAGAAGTTTAAGTTTAAAAAATTTGGCTCTCAAAAGAAATTTCAATCATTGTACTGTTGATATTTGGCTCTGTTGACTAATGAGTTTGCCTACCACTGTTCTAGTGCAATGAGCCGCCAACTTTCTAATCTCAGGACCCCATTATGCTCTTTAAAAAGATACAATGAAACTCTCCCCCCCCAAAATTTTATATTTGCCATGTTAAAAATTTACCATATTAGAAATTAAAAACAGGAATCTTAAAGTACATATTAATTTTAAAATAACAATAGTAAATCCATTACATGTTAACCTAAACTTCACATTTTTAGGAAAAATAAGTATATTTTTAAAAAATAGTAAAAGGAGTACCACTGCTTTAAACTTTTACAAATCTTTTTTTATAATGTCTGGCTGAACATAAGACAGCTACATTCTCAGATTTGCTTCTGCAGTCAATCTGTTGCAAAACATTGTTTTGGTCAAAGCATATGAGGGAACTCTGACCTCAAACTGATCTGTAGCTGGGAAAGGGAAGAACTCGCTTGAGAAGGTCTCAGGGATTCCCGGGGCTCCTCAGATCCCACACGGAAACCCCTAGACCAGTGTGTTTAGGGAGCTACAGGCAGTTTGATGCCATCAGAGCGTAAAGCACCAGGTGCAAAGAAAAGAACCCACATCCTCAAGGGCCTCTGTGCCCTATAGTCTAGCCCACCACACAGATGGCTTATGCTCAGACAGAAAGAGGAAATGGAGGGCGTGGAACCAAAATGAGATGTTTGCAGTGATGTAAGAAAGATTTCCTAAGCTCAGCCCTCCCTCCTCGCATCCCTCATTGGGCCTGGGTTTGGGTATCTATGCTCCTGATTAAGGAAGTCCTTCCCATCCATACACTAGGAGCCTGGGACAGGCAGCTGTGCAGACCAGAAGGTTCCCAGGGCTGACCTACATGGAGAAGTTTCTCTCTTTTACTCAACAGACAGTTGATAAGTTCCCACTCTGTGCTGGGCCCTGTGCTACCGGGAAAAATGAGGAGCGGGGTCTTTGCGGCTGAGGGGCTCACCCTCAGCAGGGAAGGGAGAGACATGTCATAAACAACCAGCACAATGTGACAAAGCTGTAACAGCGGTGTCTACAAGGTGGCCCAGAGAAGAGAAGAGAGCCATTCTTTGGCCTGAGGTGGAATAGGGCAGGTTCTAGAGGACAGGGACCATGGAGCTGGATTCTGGGGGATGAGGCGGAGTTTACCTGGACCAAAGTGGGAATGGTGATGAGGCAGAAAAAGCAGAAGGGCCAAGGAACCAGAACGGATCCAGGCCGAGGTATGACAAAGCACTGGGTGTAGCAGCGTGTGGCTGAAATGAAGAGATTGTGTCAGTGTGGTTACAAAGATAAGACCAGAAATGACTTCAGACAAGCCTCTAGAATTGTCACCGTTAGACTTTTTCTGTTGAACATAGTATCTCAAACTTACATAGTATACGGACTCCACTTCAGAGGGAAAATACAGATATCTCAGATCCATGAGAGTGCATGTTATCTGCAGTTTGGGAAACACGGCTGTAGACAATAAGCAGGATAGCAAAGGAACTAGGCTTTATTCGGGTTAAAAGTCCTTCAGTGTCACCCTGGCCGGTTTTGCTCAGTGGTTAGAGTGTCAGCCCCCAGACCAAAAGTCATGGATTTGATTCCTAGTCAAGGGCATGTACCTTGGTTGCAGGCTCCATCCCAGGCCCCAGTTAGGGCACCAGAGGGAGGCAACCAATCGATGTGTCTCAAATAATTTCTCTCTCCTCCCCTCTTCCCTCGCTTCTACTTGCTCTGGGGAAAAAAAAAAAAAAACAAAAAATCAATGGAGCCCTGGTTTGGCTCAGTGGATAGCACGTCAGCCTGCAAACTGAAAGGTCCCAGGTTCAATTCTGGTCAAGGGCACATGCCCGGGTTCTGGGCTTAATCCAATCGGGGACTTGCAGGAGGCAGCCAATCCATGATTCTCTCTCGTCATAAATGTTTCTATCTCTCTCCTTCTTCCTACCTCTCCAAAATCAATAAAAATATATTTTAAAAATATATTTTAAAAATCAATGGAAAAAGTATCCTGGGGTGAGGATTAAAAAAAAAAGTCCTATAGTGTCTGGTCCATCCTTAGAAGGAGCTCAATCAATAGCCCTGGAACTGAATTGAAAGTGAGTGATGAGACTGTGTTTTAAAAGGTTCTCTGACAACAGTGGGGACCCTGGCTAGGGGTAGTGTGCGGGTAGTGAGCACTTACAATATCCTACATTAGGACACAATCAGAGCTGGAATGGCAGCAAGCTCGGTGGGAATGGGGAAGGGGTGATAATGGGTAAGAGACATTTTCGAGGTAGACTCTGGGGCAGTTTTACACCACACACTCCAGCAGGTGAGCAGAAGTCCCCCTGGCTGTGGTTTCTCTCTTCCTGTCCCTCCCACTGCTCACCCTCCCCTTCTACATCCTCCCCATCAACCCCCTCGCTTCCTGTTTTTAAGAAAAATAGTCTCAGACTTTTCAATAAAGACTTTTCAGTTACTTTTGCCCCAAAACAAGGCAATTCAACCTTCTACCCCTCCCTTGGAAGTCTCAAGTTCAGTGCAAGGATAGCTCTAGTCAGGTGTATTTGGGGAAAATAATGGGTGTGGCCAGAACAGGACATTCAGCCCAGTTCAGACCTTTATTTTTTCCCATTTGGTCTCTATGAATTGAATCTCCAACTTCAAACGCAGAGATGCTCACAGCAAACTCTGTGAGAAACCCCAAGGATCAGCTCCCTCCATGGCCCCCAGCCTCCAAGCTGATGCTGGGCCTTTTGGATGCATTAGTCCTAGGGTACCACCTAGGGTACAACCTGCAAAGCAAAAGCAGTCCATGCAGGAAAGCAACTTCTCAGAATTGGGTAATAAAAAAACAGGAGTGGGGCACCAGTGGGCTTTTAAGTTCCGCAAAGTAGAAAGGAGATCTTGAGATGACAGCGCGGCCGGGGATTGGCTGAGATTGACAGCCACCTCGGGGAGGGCGGAGGGGAGCTGGGGGCTGGTGCCTCTGCTTCTGCGGTGAGTGGGGGCCGGAGCTTCGGCGGTGCAGTGCTGGTGTGCCTGGAGAGCAGAGGCAGGGGAGAGCCGAGTGATACACGGGAGCTGAAGTGATACACGGGAAGCTGAGTGATACACGGGAGCTGAAGCCCTAGACCGGCACCAGGTGTGTATGGCCTCCACCTCGCTCCCTTCTCCAAACGGGGGTACTGGACTCCCTGAGCCCTGGGCTCTGGGGCTGTGACTGCCCCAAAAAGTCCACAGCAGGCCTGTAACAAGTGCTTCTCCCCACATCCTGTGGGGAGAGCTGGGGCTCAGACCAGGAAACTACATGCCCCATTTGCAACAACTTGGCTGCAACTGTCCTGCCTGCCTTGGGGAGTCTGTGCAGAGCTATAGGCAAGAGAGTTGTTGTGTTTTTAAATATATATATTTTATTGATTTCTTACAGAGAGGAAGGGAGAGGGACAGACAGCTAGAAACATCGATCAGCTGCCTCTTGCACACCCCCTACTGGGGATGTGCCCGCAACAAAGGTACATGCCCTTGACCGGAATCGAACCTGGGACCCTTCCGTCCGCAGGCCGACGCTCTATCCACTGCTCACCCTCCCCTTCTTCCTCCTCCCAGTCAATCCCTTCGGCTGTTGTTGTCGTTGTTGTTGTTTTTATTCCAAGATTTGAGTGGCCCTTGATCCCTGATAAAGGGGGTTCTGCTGCATTGTGTCACATTGCAAGATGAATGGCAACGTAACCCGGGGTGTGGCTAAGATACAAAAACAGTTGGAAGAGGTAAAATATTGAGTTGAAACCAGAGTAAGGGAGGAGAGAGGAGCCACCGAAAAAGGGTAGGACACTGGGGAAAATGTAAGAATGTTGCCGTCGGTTGGTCTGTTTTCTTCCCAAGGTCTAGCGAGATAAACCTTAAACCCGTGGGCTTGATTGCAATCTGCAGAGCAGGAGCTCAGGCCGAGGAGAACTCTGCAAAGTCGGAAGATCTGAGGCAGGAGATGCGGGTGTGGAGGGCGTGGGTTTCAGGACCTGTGCCCTGACAATGCACAGGCCGCCCTGGGGAATGCAGCCCTGGAACCAGCTCTTCTGGAGCCCAGGACAGTGGAGGTCTTTGTCCAGCTCTGTTATCGGCCCCAAAGCCCCGTGGTTATTGTACTCACGGAATCCCTGCCTCTCCGCTCTCACACGAGACGCCAGGGAAAACACCAGTGGCAGGAGGCACTTTGAAACATTATTTTCGGCAAAGCCTTTTGCTTTTGCAAGGCCCAGCTGAGTGATACAGGAAGCAGACAGGGCACCTGGCTCCCCGGGTTAGAAGAATCAGTCTAACCTTCTAACTGTCTAATACCACTTCCTGCCTCCCTCAGGTGCCCTGAGCTCCCTGGGGCAGGGAGCGGGGGGAAGGAGGGGGGGGGCGCCTCAAAACAGAGTCCCCGCTTCAGCCCCAGGAAACCCTTAGGGGCATTGGAAATGCGCCTAAGAGGAGCCCGGGCACTTCAGGCCGGAGGTGGAAGAGGCCTCACAAGTGTCCCTCCCACAGGGCCTGGCTGGCAAAAGCATCAGTTACTCCTAAGAGACCCATCCTTGCCTTTGGGAAACTATTTCCCCATGGCACCCTCCCCTCTCCCCCACTCCCTCCTTAAGTCAAGTTCAGGGCTGGAAGACCAAAACCCCTAGCTGGGGAAAAGAGACGAGCCTACAGGTGGCAGCAAGGAGGTTGTTAGCTCCTGAGCTCAAATGTTGAGAAGTGGAGGATCAGATAAGGGGCCCTTCTGCCTGCTTTTCTCTACCCTCGCTCTTGAGATCAGCATCCCTCTTGCAATGTCCACCATGCCCTTAGGCAGACCCAGTGATGAGTAAATAGAATGTAGCTTTCTGGAAAGTCCTTCTATTATACCACCCACCCCTACACACACACACACACACACACACACACACACACACACACACACTGTATTAACATCTCTCCTTCATTTCTTTCTTTCTGTTTTGCCACATATACTTTATTGGGACAAAAAACACAGTATGTGTATATTGTTAGTAAAATCACTTTTCAAAAGTAAAACCTTCCTCTCCCATGAACATCCCCCATAGGACCTTCTCCAAAAACATAACCACTGTTAGTTTCTTACAATTCCTTCTAAGCATGAGGGCTGAGGGGGAGATACATAAATAATCTATACAGATGTCTTTATGTATATCTGTCAAAAAGTCATACACATATTTAATAAAATATATATATTATTCATAATTTTCTGTACCTCACACTTACATGTAATAATGTAGTTTGAAGATATTTACATACCAACACCTACAGATCGACTTCATTTTCTTAAAGTATCTGGGGCATCTTTGCATAACTAGTAAAGCATCATTCATGCGTCCAGTTCTCCCTAAGGGATACTTTAATGTATCAGTCTTGTTGACTCTCATTTCTTGCTTTCTTAAAGAATTTCTCATTTTGAGTAGTGAGGTGACGGGATGGGGGTGGGGAGACAGTGAGGGGACTGTATAAGTTTGCTAAGGCTGCTATAACAAAGTACCAAAGACTTACTGAATGGGTTATCCAACTGAAATGTATTTTCTCACAATTCTGGAGGCTGGAAGTCTGAAGTGAAGGTGCTGACAGATTGGTTTTTTTTCCTAAGGGGTCTCTCCTTGGCCTGCAGATGCTGTCTTCTCCCTGTGTCCTCACACGGTCTTCCCTCTGTGTATCCTGATGTTCCAGTCCCCTCCTCTTATGAGGACACCAGTCACACTGGAATAGGGCCAACCCTGATTACCTCATCTTAACTGCCTTTTTAAAGACTCTTTCTCCAAATATAGTCAGATTCTGCGGTACAAGGGGTTAGGATGTCAACATAGAAATGGGAGTTCGGAGTGGGGGGGAGGAAAGAGGCACAATTCAGCACATAACAAGGGGTAAGAGAGAGAATGTATACTCCCCCTAGGAGAGCAATCCCCTATACTTTAGAAGTAAAGGTCCACGTACAAGACTGAGAGCAGGTGAGGAGTACACAGGTGCCCAGACAGTCAGAAGAGAGGTAACGAGGGCAGGAAAGGACAGGTTCCCTTAAGAAAACCCTGCTAGGATCCCTGAGCCATTTGATAGAGAAACTCAAAGTAGAGAGAAGACGTTGGGGGCCAGTCTGATTCTTCCTTTTCCTATTCCAGAAAAAGAGGAATCAATCCTCTTCTACCAAAAAAAAATCCTTTGTCATCTTTCCTCTTCCCTACTTCTTGAAAGAGTTCAGTTTGGCAAACATGTAGCATAGGCCATGTCGAACTCAATCAGAGAAGGGGCCAAAATCTAAAATCCAGCCTAAATCACGTTCCGAATGGTTTACTGAACACTCATAAACTGTCATTGTGATGGAAACGCAGTGGAGTGCAGTGATGACAGCGCGGTGCGGGCCACATTGCAAGGCCTGGCGGGACGGATTTGGCCCGAGGGCGTTGTGTTTGACACATGTGTTCTAGACAGTAGTCTGGGAATACGGAACCAAACATTTTGTACATTTTGGCCCAAACTCTTTTATTCATCCCATTTCTTCCAGGGACAGCTCAATGAAGACAAATTGAAGGGCAAACTGAGATCCTTAGAAAACCAACTGTACACCTGTACCCAGGTAAGCCTTCCGGAGAGCACTTCTAGCCCAGGAATCTAGAATTAAAGGAGGATGCTTGAATCTCAATCTTATGCTCTAGAAATGCCACCAGATAGAGATGAAAGCACACCCTCCTACTCACCCAGTTCTGGCTTTGCTATTTTCACTTTGATCCCCAATACACCACGTGTCCACGTTCTTCATCCTCCTCTCCCTTTCTCCCAGTGCCCTTCCCTTGGCACCCTGGGGAGGAATCTCAGCACCAAGCACTTTGCCAGCTCCAGGACAACCTGGAGAATACCGGGAGCTATACGGAGGAGCCCGTAGTAGGGATTCACACCACCCAACTAGGCCTACACAGGTCCCAGTTTTTGAACAGTTGAGTTGAATGTTATCATGAAATTTTTCAAAATTCTTTTCATCCCATGGGCAATTTTCATCTTGTAGCAACCTGTGGACAATGTTGTAAGGCTGAACTCTTGGCTTCCCTGTGGCATTGTTATCCAGCTTCCGTAATCCGAAGCTTGATTGGCCTGATCTTGGATTGCAAGAGATAGAAAGAAACCAGCTTTCACACTTCTGAAGTGATGTGTTTCTGATAAGTGGGGACAATGTCAAATAAGAGAATGAGTTGGAGCAGGGAGATTGCTCCTATCTGGAGTTAGGGAGATAAGGTGGGCTTGGCCACTCAGAGGAGTTTATGGAAGAGTCTATTGATTGGCTGATCCACAACTTTAAACTTTCAGTATGACCTCTTTTGTCAAATTCTAAATTATAAACTAAATTGTGCCAACCACTCATAAGAGACCGACATATAATCCAGAATGCCAATGCGTTCAATTTCAATGGAGGATAAAGCTGTCCAGCAACCAGCACATTTAAGTCCAATAATGGGGACATTGCCATGTATGACCTCAACCGATAATTCCTGGATATGCTTTCTAATGAAAATTCTAAGAGCATAAGACCCATTCACATTTGAAGTCCAAATTTTCAGGTGATTCCAAAGCTAAATGGGAATTTCATATGGATCCCTAAATTTGCATTAACTAGGTTACTGCTTACCCAGTGGGTAATCCAGA
The DNA here is from genome assembly GCF_014108245.1 of Pipistrellus kuhlii. Lineage (NCBI taxonomy): Eukaryota > Metazoa > Chordata > Mammalia > Chiroptera > Vespertilionidae > Pipistrellus > Pipistrellus kuhlii. Next base: position 10,497,007 of record NW_023425493.1, read on the forward strand.
ATTGACAATAAAAGCAACCTGTGTTCCCCAAAATCACAGAGCATAAAGGAGAAAGGCTTTGCTCAGTGGATAGAGCATCTGCCTGCAGACTGAGGGGTCCCAGGTTCGATTCCTGTCAAGGGCATGTGCATTGGTTGTGGGCACATCCCCGGTGGGGGGGGGCATGGTGCAGGAGGCAGCTGGTCAATGTTTTTCTCTCATTGATGTTTCTAGCTCTCTATCCCTCTCCCTGCCTCTCTGTAAAAAATCAATCATATATATATATATATATATATATATATATATATATATATATATATATTTTTTTTTTTTTTTTTTTTTTTTTTTTTTAAGGTGAAAGGCATGGGGCCCTGGCTGTGCTGCTCAGTTGTTTGGGGCATCGTCCATTACATCAAAAGGTTGTGGGTAGAGTAGAAAGATAGAGACATGCAGGAGATACTATGTGAACACTAAAAAGAGCTACCTAACCCATAATGTTTGGGGGTAAGATAAGATTTAATTTACATGACTCTTGGGTTGAATCTTGAGCATGAGTAGAAGTTAACCAGGTGAAAAGAGTGGGTAAGGATGCTCGAGGGCCTAGAGTCTAGGCAGAAGCAGTTCCATGGGCAAAGGCTATGGCTTGGGAAATGTGTAAGCAGCTCAGCTTGGGTGGAGGAGGCGTAGAATGAAAGCCCCGGCCTATTAAGTAGGGACCACGCCGAGGGATTTGGACCTGGTCCTCAGGACCCTGGGAATCCACTGAGAGACTGAAACAGGTTGTGACAGGATCAGATTTACATTTTAGAAAGAACCTTATAGCTGCGGCACTGAAAGAGTTTGCATTGACTCATAACATTATTAGAGTCTGAACTAAGGGATTGGTAGTAGGCTAGAGACAAGACAGGTGTGAGCTGTAAAGGAGCTTAACTTGACAAGATTGATGACCAATTGAATCCTGGGAGAAAGCAAGAGAGAAATCACGGCAACTCCCAGGTTTAGAGCTTGGGAGATGGGATTGGTGATCATGCTGGTCACTGAGATACTGGAAGCCAAGCCGAGAGAAAGGAGCCGATTTAGAAAGCTTTGCCAACGGCCCTGTTTATTATCTCCGCTCGCCTTGCACGCCACCTGAGGGACTTTCCCTGCGGGGCTCTCCCAGGGAAGAAAAACTCCACCAGATTACTGGTATTTCTGCCCTGTGGGCAAATTCTTTTCATGTCAGTATCCTAGCTCAGGATTGGCACACGGAAGTTCAATGTGTACTTGTTGAATTGCATCAAATTTGCAGAAATATTCCCCTTGGGGGATGAAGAAGGTGCTGATGGAGATGGAAGACCAGAAAAACAGCTATGAGCAGAAAGCCAAAGAGTCACTGCAGAAAGTGCTGGAGGAGAAAATGAGCGCAGAGCAGCAGCTGCAGAGCACGCAGGTATGGGGTGCTGCATAGTGACTGCAACTGGGGACCCAGGGCGGTGCTGGGAGTCAGCTGCACAACTCCCAGGAGCCAAGGTGCCACCCTCTCCCTTGCTCTCCCTCAGCGGTCCCTGGCTCAGGCCGAGCAGAAATGTGAAGAGTGGAGGAGCCAATATGAGGCTCTGAAGGAAGACTGGAGGGCCCTGGGGACCCAGCACAGAGAGCTGGAGAGCCAGCTCCACGTGCTTCAGTCCAAACTGCAGGTACCAGGCCCTGGAGGTGGGGAGGAGGGGAGGTGGGGAGGTGGGGAGGTGGGGAGGTAGAGAGGTGGGGAAGTGGGGAGGTGGGGAGGTGGGGAGGTGGGGAGGTGGGGAGGTGGGACAGGGGGTGGGGTTTAGGGGGAAGAGGGTTTGCAACAGCAGTGATGAGAGAAGCGGCTCCTGGACTGGGGGCCCCAAAGGCAGTTGAGAGCATCTGGCTTTTGGTTCCTCATTCACTGCCCACTTTGTCCCAGACTCACTGTTTTGACTCTGAAATCTAATGTCAAGGTTAGCAAGGACATTTGCACTGCCCACGCAGACAAACGAAGTGTTCGTTAGAATGGCACCATCCGAATGCAAAGGGCTGAAATATTCATCGGCCTACTGTCGGATCCCAATCCAACCTCTGCACCCATCCCAGGCCAGCATCCGATTCAGAAATGCCCGCTACTGGCACAGAACAAATGCCATTAGTTTTCTTATAGGCTGGGTAGTAACATATCCTGCCATGTCCTTGGCATTCTCAAGGGTACTATCATTTCTGATCTGCATTACCTTGGAGAAGTTAACCAACCTCAAGCCTCAGTTTCTTCATCTCGAAAATAAGTAGCTCTATCATAGGGTTGCTAAGAGGGGTAAATGGTGTATCCAGGCAAAGCACTTAACACCATTCCTGGTATATATGAGCCCTCATAATATTAGCTGTTATTTTCCATAGATTTTCTCTTACTCGGTTTAGAATTGTGAGGACCCAAATCAAAAGGTTTATCTAATTTTCCTGAAGCGGGGATCTGAATACAGTTCCCTTGATAAGAGGGTGTCTTATCAAATGAGTGAATCTACTGACCACTGCATTGCATCACTATCTCAAATCACTTACAAAGTGACTCTTACAAATCTTTATAACCTCAATTCTTTGTGAAAATGATGCTACAAAAAAAAAATTGGTAATGCTAGGATGAAATGTAAAGATAAAGTGAAAACATCTAGAAAAATGATGATTTGGTATTCCTGAATTTGGACATTTACTATATGAGCCCCTTGTGAATATTTAAAAAACAACAACAACAAATATATATTACAAATAATGCATATATATATATATGCATTATTTGTAATAAAAGGAATAGAGCAGAGCAAACGCAAGATTTTTTTCAAGTCCCTATGTTTCTATTTCTCTAGTATTCCTATCTCTAAAATTCTACAATTTCCTGTAATTTTCCTCTTCCACGGGATCTGCCCCCCACCCTCCACCCTAGCACTGCCCGGCCTCTGCATCGGCCCCTCTTCCTCCCTGCAGGGAGCAGACAGCAGAGATTTCCAGATGAACCAGGCTCTGCGACTTCTGGAGAATGAGCACCAGGAGCTGCAGGCCAAGATCGAATGCCTCCAGGGAGACAGAGACCTGTGCAGCTCAGACACCCAGCACCTCCAAGGTACCCTCTCCTCAGAGGCCTCTGGCTGAGTGAGACCAAAGGAGCTGGATGGAGAAAGGGACTTCGGGCGGTCTCTCACTGGTTTGTTTAGTTGACTTTAAGATCCCATTATACCTTAAGGGATCTAAATGACTGAATCTAAATGACTGAAAACTGAGTTGGTGGCACTAGCGCCTCTCGGAGTGTCAGCTCTTTTCCGGCCCATCCCTCTGGGCCAGACCACAGCAGCTCCACACAAGTCACATGTGTCCAGGCCACATTCCAGATTTGAAAGGGAAAGGCCAGTTGAGAGGTTTCTGAGCTGAGCAGTCAGCTGAGAGGACCAAACCAGGGGCAAATAAAACACTTTCATGCACCCATTTGTTAATGCAAATGACATCCAAGGGGCTTTGGTTCTGGTTTGCCTCTTCAGAAGCAGGAAAGCAGAAGGAAGGGCAACTTGCACTTGACACATATCAGAGGCCACGGGCAAGGCGGTGCCTGTTATGAATTTCCATCCTCATGTGTCGAGTGCATTAATCTTGGGTTCTTCTATTTTGGTTTGTATTATTTCCCTTTTAGATCAACTAAGGAGGTCGGAGGAGGAGAAACTCGCCCTGGTGACCCAAGTACAGCAGTTGCAGAGTAAGTTCCCTTTCCAGATTCGAAAAGTAGCACGGATGGCCTTCCGGTCAGTGTTCCTGGGGGCTCTTGCCCCATGGAGAAGGGATTGGGGTCCAGTCTTTGGCAGCTCCCCTATCTCAAACATCCCTGTTCCATGAAGGGAGGTCATTTACATAGTTCTTCATACGTTATAGATTAGCCTGTCCTTTTTTTTCTTTTCTACTTTTTTTCCTTCCATGCCAATGATAACCACCTATTATCATGGCAAGGTTGGTTCTTGCTGAGGGTTTTGAGGGAAGGATCTGTTCCAGGCTACTTCCCTTTGGCTTGTAGCTGCTGTCTTCTCCGTGTGTCTCTTCACATGTCTCCCATTGATGCATGTCTGTGTCCAAAGGTCCCATTCTTATCAGGATGCCAGTCATATTCGATTAGGGCCACCCTAATATCCTATGTTAACTATTATAGATTACCTCTGTAAAATGCCCTACCTCCAAAAAGATCGCATGCTGAGATCCTATAAGTTTTGACTTCAACACAGTTTAACCAACTTAACCAATAATAGATGGGGAAACATCTTTAATATTAAGGTTCTGAGCAAAGTTCTGAAAAGCCACGCTTTGCAGTAAACATACCAACACAGACACGTTTCTTGTCTTTTCCAACAGGTCTGCTTCAGAGTCAATCCTTACAGCTTAAAGAGCAGGAGAAACGCTTAATAAAGAAAGGTCAGCAAATTTACTTCCACGAATTCTAAGACTTTGCTCTTTCCGTGCCTGCCTAGAGGCCATGCCTACATGGCCTCCTACATGGCCTCCTGGAGTCCCATCCAGTTCTGGCATCTGTTAGGTCAGGGATCTGGGAAAGCTTTCTAAGGACTGATCACTGGCTCTGAGCACACTTTAACTAGTTAACCTCCTACCCTGAGAGGTACGTAAACTGTGAAAAAGAATTTCCACTTCCCCTGAAAACATGTCTGTGTTGAACATTTCAATAAATTGATTTTTGAACTCAGGATTGCATGTCAATTTTTACACTTGACTTTCCAAATCACATCCTACTTCCCCCCTTCTAAACCATGCTGCATGCAAAAGTTACCTCAACTCTCAGCCCTCAAGCTTCCTGAGAATCCATCATTATACGGAGGGGCAAAAACTCCTCACTTACCACTACACAAGGCCTTCTGTATTCTCATCACAATCACTGGGTAAATGTAAGGCAGAAATTATTACACCCACATAGTATGGATAAGAAAATGAAGGTCTTGTGGCCACACAAATTAAAGACATAGCTAAGACAACAAAGCAGAATTTAACCATTTGTCCAATGGGCTCTTCAGAACACTAAGACTGCCAGGTGGGTGAAAAACCATTTTTAACCACATGAGGATGAATTCTAGGATATGACTGCCTTCTCGTGACTGAAATGAGAACAGAAGGGAAGGGGGTTATATTGAAGCATCCAGCAAACCTACCAGCATAACTAGAAGGGATGTGACCCCCTAACCAAAGAAATTGGAATAAGAAATATACTCTAAAAGTAACTGGCATTAGACTAGGAATACAAAGAAAAGTAAGATGCCAGCCTTGCCCTCAGTGGGGCTCAAATTCCAGCTCTCTGTCCAGTCTAAGCAGGGTCCCAATGGGAGTTCTTTAAAAGTAGAGAATTCCATTCAATGGAATGGAATTCTCTACTTTTAAAGAACTTTTAAAGAATTCCATTCCATGAAGGCTAACCAAAGACAGGCCTTCTCTTTCTCCCTCCCCACCCTTCCCCTCACTCCCAGGGGTCCTCTCATTGGCAGGGCCCTCCCTCAGAGGCTCAGGCCTCACCATCACTGAGAATCTGGCTGCTTTTTTAGATCAGGCTTTGTCTGAGCGGAGTCCAGAGCCCTCCCATAACGAAGTGGAGCCTGAGGGTACAGGGAAGGAGAAAGACTGGGATTTCAGAGACCAGCTGCAAAAGACGACTTTGCAGCTCCAGGCCAAGGAAAAGGAGGTGAGAGGCTGAACTCAGGTAGTCGTGGGGGGCTCAGCCTACAGAGATAGGGAAAACGTTGGAGGCATCCAGAGAGCAGGGATATTTCAACACCAGACCTTGTGATTGGATGCCTCCAGGTATTCATTTGACCGTAAAAAACTGCCTTGCTTTAGGGTTAGTTTGTCGATTGTTTTTTCTACCTCATACAATCCTCATTCATTTTATTAGCTGCCTTTTAGTAAGTCAACCTAAACTCCAACACGCTTAATGAACATTAACTCCTCACATTAACTTTGCGCTACCCTGAGTATGTTAAAACTTTATAGTCTTTTAAGGAACAAAACTCTTCCTATCTACAAATTCACAGACACATAGCTTCAGCTACTGACCAAGAGCCTTGTACTGTGGTTACTTCCAGGCCTACAGTGCTGTAAGAATTTCATTTTGTTGATGTCCCCCATTTACAAAGCACTTGCACACTGTCACATGAAAGCACATACTTATATAACACCTATAAGTAACTAATACATAACATGCATTATAATCACGCATGTAAATAAACCCATTCCAGACAAACTAGGTCACATAGCAAAAGGCAAACAGAAATCACTGTGAAAAGCTGGGAAGGAAGGAAGGTGGTACAAATTCCAAATGAATGAATGGGTAACTTACATGGGGCCCTCTCCTTTACCTGGCCATGACCTTGGTGGTATTCTCCCCCACAGTGCAGAGAACTGTATTCAGAGTTAGACAACCTCAGTGATGACTATCTTTCCTGCCTGCGAAAGCTGCAGCACTGCCGAGAAGACCTGAACCAGAGCCAGCAGCTGCCACCCGGAGTAAGAGCATGATCCTCCCACACAGCCCTAGGTGATGGTGGGACTGTTCCTCTTTTAGCCAAACCTTCTGACCAGCCTGTCCCATTCAGCTTGGTTTATACAGAAGTATAACAACCATTTAAGAAACACTGGCTTATGCACCCCAGCTTAATTTTCATTTGTTGTTGTTGTTAATCCTCACCCAAGGATATGTTCCCATTGACATTAGAGTGGGAGGGTGGAGAGAGAAGCATCAATGTGAGAGACACATTGATTGGTTGCCTCCTGCACACAGCCCAATGGGAACATGCAACCCAGGTACATGCCCTTGACCAGGATTCAAGCCCACAATCCTGCTGTGCACAGGACAACACTCTAACTACTGAGCACACCAGCCAGGGCTTTATTTTATTTTATTTTTTTTTTTTTATGGAACAACTCTTAAGCATGAAGGAACTTACTATTAGCTAAAATATGAAATGGTGGGGTTTTTTTGTTTGTTTTTTATATTTTTATTGACTTTTTACAGAGAGGAAAGGAGAGGAATAGAGAGCTAGAAACATCGATGAGAGAGAAACATCAACCAGCTGCCTCCTGCACACACCCCTACTGGGGATGTGCCCGCAACTAATGTACATGCCCTTGACCGGAATCAAACTTGGGACCTTTCAGTCTGCAGACCGACGCTCTTCCACTAAGCCAAACCGGTTTCAGCTGAAATGGTGTTTTTTTGGCCTATTGAGTGTAGTGGCAAGGACAGAATGAGGAGAGAAAATGTAACAAGGAGTATGAACAGAGAGCAATACAATTTTGCTGAGTTATTTTCCACCTTTGATTGGACTTGTATTTAAGTATCTAGCCACAGCGGGCTGTGGTCCCCTGGGCCAATGATCCTGGCAGGTGGACCAGTGACTACCAGCAAAGTGGTTTTATCCCAAGGCAGGTAACAGAGTGATAGAGAAAACCTTCCCCTCTTCCACCAATAGGAGTTCCCCCGGGGCCGGAAAGGGAAGGAAATTGGTTTTCACCTGTATCTTCTCCATCCAACCCATGGTTCTCTTTTCTCCCCCTCCACCCTCAGAGGCAGTGTGGCCGATGGCTCTCGGTGCTGATCCTGATGATTGCTATAGCACTAGCAGTGTTCCTGGCCAACAAGGACAGCCTGGTGATCTGAATAACTTGTGACAGCTGCCTTGGGTGAAAATCAGAAGCAAGAAAAAAAAAAACTCAATAAAAAACTCAGGTTTAGATACTTTTAAGTGTGGGTTTCCCCAACCCAACTGAGATTTCTAACTTTATTATTTTTTTCCACTTACTGTAAAATAAACAAACTTCGCCTGACTATCTCTGTTCCCCGGAATTGTTTATTCATGAATGACTGACATATCACATCACAAATATAAGACACTTGAGCATCCTAGTCTACTTTCCTTAGCCCAATTCAGTTGGAAGTATATAAACATGGAGTAATGCCCAGGTCTGCTATTTTTCTAGTGAACACTACCCACAGAGTATATTTACAACATTACCATACCATACATATAGTACACAAGGGTACATTACTTATCATCCACCTCCATTCTTCTCCACAATCTTTTTTTAAATATATTTTATTAATGTTTTACAGAGAGGGAGAGGAATAGTTAGAAACATCGATGAGAGAGAAACATTGATCAGCTGCCTCCTGCACACCTCCTACTGGGGATGTGCCCGCAACCAAGGTACATGCTCTTGACCAGAATTGAACCTGGATCTTCCATCCACTGAGCCAAACCAGTCAGGGCCACAATCTTCTTTAAAATTTCTATTTTCCCCCTTATGACCTTATCCACCAACCCCCTCACTTCCCTTCTCCACAATCTCTTTCCTTGTACCTTCTATCTAGTGAAAAAGGAATAGACATCTCAGTTAAGTCGAGAGGGCTCCTTAGTATAGAAATGGCAAGTATGAATTACCAATGCTGCTGCCACCACCACCTGTTCCCGTGCCCGTCACAGATGTGGCCAGTTGACTAGAGCATTCTTCCCCAGTGTTCTCAAGATGCTCAGAATTGACACTGGAGATGATGCCTCTTTGTAATCCCCGACTTAGAGCCGAATATTTACTGAGTACTCTCTACAGGGGGGTCAGTCAGAGGGCCACAGCTGGCAGGGTGACTATCTCAGAAGAGATGCTGAGGTCAGTAAAGTCATTCTGAGCCCTGCATCGAGTCCTAAGGTCCTTCTCCCAGGTGTCTAGAATGTCTCTCAGGGCTGGGAACAAGCTCTCTGGGACACTGAAGGAATAGAGCGAGACTGGGGGCTGACCAGGAAGCCATGAGATCCGAGCTGTGAACACCCGTAGTGGGGTCAAGGCCAAGCAGTTGTCATCCCCCTGGTTCAGGTGAAAGGTATAGGGGACAGGGTAGCCCAGGAGAATCCCGAACACAGTACAGAGATTCCAGTCTGGGGAGCAGAGTCTGCTGCAGGAGACAGCCAGGGAGAGGTCCCTCTGCAACCCCTGCAGATGGGTGATGATCTTGGCTACGAGGGACTTCAAGTCCTGAAGCTGGTCCAGGGAGCAGACAGAAGGGTGAGATTGGGAGCTGGAAACATCCACAAAGGCTACAGCACCAAGCAACACCTGCTGCAGGTGCTGACATACATGTTCAGGTATGACGATCAGGCTATTGCCTCCAATGTCAAGGATGTGAAGTCCCTTAGTCAGGAAGCCCAGGCCCTGCAGCTCTCCCAGGTAGCTCTGGATCTCCGATGTCCCTGCACCATTGCAATCATAGAGCAGAGCTGGCTTCAGTCCCCGGGCCACGGCCAGGACCTCTCCGGCTAGGTGAAGGCAGACAGCCCAGGCTGGGCCCCGTCTCTTTCCCACGCTCAGGGTCCGTTGAGCAGCTGCCACCAGCAACTGAGGACTTGGTGTTGACATGGGATCTGGAAGCAACATCTGGCATGGCCTCTTTAACTAGAGACAGTTCCATGCCCTAGGCCTCATCTCTGAGCTCCGGACACTTAAAGGACCTAAAAACAAAGCAGGACCACGGGATTATTAACAACCAGCCAGTAGCATACATACCAGGAAACCTGCCAATAGCCCTCCCCTGTCTTATAGCATCTTCCAAAGGTCATTTTGTCCCTAATGCTTTGGAATGCTAACCCAGGCCAGGCAGGCTGGGGTGATGTCTACGGTTGACTCCATCACCCGAAACCCCAAACTCCTGTGTCTTTCTGGATTTAGGGACAGATTTATATTCTTTCTGGCTTCTATTCTACATTGTAGCTTTTGTAAATTACTTTCTCTGATTCAAACTGTGAGAAGTTTGCGACAACGAAGAGGCAAGAAGACAGTCTTTTGCAACATTCAGGGCATCTCACCTAAAACTGCCCTCAGAGACAAGGGCTCCAGGTTCCAAATGTACTCTTTCCACTGCCCATGTCACCTTCTCTTCCCGCCAGCATAGTTCTGAGAATAGAAACCTGATCAAACTGATTTAATATATTATTAATAGAATGTGGACTGATAACCATCTCGCCCTATGAGAGTAAATAAATGGAATGTGTAAGAATTGCAGAGGAGGGTGGTATTTTAATTTCCGCCATCCCTCCCGGCGGACATCCCCGGACCCTCCGCGGAAGGGCTCCCTCCAATCCCCACACCCTTTTCTGGGCAAATGTATCGTGCTTTCTATCACATACACACATACGTTCTTCTTCCACTTCCGCTGCAGGTTCGCGGGCTCAGGCACTTCTTCGCGCTGCCACACAAGCCGCGAATCTAGCGCCCCACCACCCCACTGGAAAGCCCGTCCGCTTCACTTCCGGGCGGCAGAATCGGTCTATAGCGCATGCGCAATCCGACCCTCCTCCTCCTCCTCCTCCTCCTCCCCCCCCTCCCCGCCCCCGACGCCCCTTTCCATGACGTCACCAGCCCGCTCACGCGCCTCGCCCAGAGGCGGGTCCTTTCCGACCACCAGAAGCTGGCCCCGCCCCTCCAAGAGGCGGAAGTGGCCCTGAGAAGGCGGGACCTGGTTGATTGGCAGCCCGCTGCTACCTTCCTCGGCCTCGGGCAGCTGTCTCCACGCGGTGCAGAAACATTTTCATTTGTGTTTCGAAAGAAATGCGATTTCCCCTCCAAACGAGATTTATCTCAAGACGGCGCGACGTGTTTTGCAGGATCTCCACACCTCCTTTGGTGCTACAGAGTTTCAGAGGTTTGTTTTGTTTTGTAAACTTGGACCCGGCTAAGTCCTACATATGAGTGGCTCAGTTCTGAGGAGTGGGTGGACCAGGGCTACCCTGGTCCAGGTTGGTCGTGGCTAAGCAGGGCTACCCTGGTCCAGGTTGGTCGTGGCTAAGCAGGGTGTGAAAGGCAGGAGGACTCCCTGTGAGCAAATGTGTGCTAGGCATGCTTCTCGGAGGTGTCACAGTGCACAAAACAACTCCCCCCCTCACCTCCTACCCTTCATGCAGCTTAAATTGTCGGAATTCAATTTGCTAACTTCACATGAGAAATGAGACAGGGAGGTGCAGAAACTTTTCCATCAGGTCTTTAAGAAGAAAAGTAGTATTTCGCCAAAGGGTGAACACCTCTTTCGCTACCAGCAATCAGACCCATACATTGAAGGGAAAGACTTTGAGAAAACTTTTATCTGAGAATAAGCAGTATTCCTGGCCAACAATGACAGCCTGGTGATCTGAGTAACTTGTGACAGCTGCCTTAGGTGAAAATCAGAAGCAAAAAAACTCAGGTGGTTTAAGTGTGGGTTTTCCCAACCCAACAGAGATTTCTAACTTTATTATTTTAAATTGATTGATAACATGGGCAGGGCAGAGACTAAGGGAATTGCAGGCACCTACACTGGAGGTTTCACTACTGGTCCCAGCTTGAAGTGTCTTCAGAAGAGGAGGAGACCATTACGGAGTAAAGATGGGGCCAGCCTGGCAGGAAGACTAGTTTGTAGGGGCTTCCAGTCTCTCTCTGATCCCTAGCTCAGAGGGAGTCAGAAGCAGAGACCAGAAATGAGTTTTAGAATTTCTTCCTGCCCCATATATATTTTACCAAGGTGGTTACCAACAAATCTCTAAGATAAAAGACTGACTTAGTGCATTCATTTATTCTAACAACAAATATTTGAAAACATACTACATGCTAAGGGCTGGCATCAAAGTCCAAAATGAATAGTCCCTACTTTCAGCAAGTGTGTAGTCAAGACACAGGTGCTGAGTAATTACAAGGAAATTGATGAGTCTGAAAGAGAAAGTACAGGGTGCTCTGGCAACATTGACCAGAGACCTAATTATATGTGGTGAACCAGCACTTGCCCTCCCAAGTTACCTACAGAGGGTTCTTTTTACTTTGAGCTAACTTTGGAGGTAGAGTAGACACCATCTAACTCTTCCCAGTCTTCATCAAGGTGAAGTCAAGGAAGAAGAAGACACCAAGGGAATGAGTGGTTTAGCCACCAAAGGGGATAGTAACCTGGGTCTCCAAAAAAGAAAGGACACCCAGGACCTATCCATCAGGACCAAAGAAGGAACACTGAGGGGGCTCGGTGGAGAGCCTGCATGAGTCTCCCAGCATTCTCAAAAGGATTTTTTCAAAGAAACTGGGCTGTAGTTAAGACCCCATAAAACCACTCATCCGTTCCTCTGACATGTTTATAGTTTTCATTACAGTCACATTCTAAGAGTGTGATGCTTCTTGGCACTTCAGAACACTACTTTCAATACCCAGCTTCACATTCTCTGGGCCCCAATACAGATGGACAGCCTGGCTGTTAGCATCTCACAAAATAAGAAGGGACCAGCCCAGGACTAGCTGCTCTACCCATCTACATACAGTGAGTTCTTTATCCTTTGGAGCTATGCAGACACAGACAGAGGCAGACAGACATCAAAACAAAAACCCTCACTTCACCCACCCCGCAGAAGAACCAAAAATATAGTTTCTATGCCATGCATGATTTTTTGGACTCTAGAAGCCAAATTTCAGCTCACAGCTGAACACCTCAGCGTTACCCAGATTTCTCTTGGTCAGACTTTAGTAACAGATCCTACTAGATCCCTTAGAGACCCTAAAACTTGGGCTTAAGCATTCTAAATAAATCCTACTGACACCTGTGGTTAAATTGAAGCTATGGTTTTGAAATAAAACTAGCTTAACTTTTCAGCTAGCTCGACTCCAATAGCAAGTAGGAGGTGGCTTGGTTTAAGGATAGCAGACTAGACATGGGCTTTCTAAATATGGTCTGATGCCATTTCTAAATATGCTCTGACGGGTTTGGCTCAGTGGATAGAGCGTGGGCCTGCAGACTGAAGGGTCCCAGGTTCGATTCCCATCAAGGGCGTTTACCTTGGTTGAGGGCACATCCCCAGTAGGGGGTGTACAGGAAGCAGCAGCTGTCTCTCTCATTGATGTTTCTAACTTTCTATCCCTCTCCCTTCCTCTCTGTAAAAAAAAAATCAGTAAAAATGTATTTTTAAAAATAAAATATTTAAAAATAATAATTAATAAATATGGCCTGGCACCATAGCCATCAGTATTCAAGAGGATTGGGTGTGCTATCAGAGATTAGCATCATGTTTTGCTCGATGTCCTTGAAATTTAAATCATGTGTGATTTTACCCATAAAAAAAGAAGAAGAAAAAAGAGGTAAAGGGTCAGAGGCCTAGCAAAAGTTAACAGATAAGACCAATTCGTGGCACCTATAGATGCAAAGTTCAACACCTCATTATTCACATCCGGCTACCTCCGCTAGGGAGACAAGCAGGTTTGTGCTAAGGTGAGTCTTTTCTAGAAAAACACTTCCCAGCCCTTCTTCACCTCAGCCTTAACATACTCAGCACCCTATTTTTCCCAAATGCAAAAAACCCAAATGATAAAAAGGCTTTAAAATTCTCCAAACAAGAAGGAACTGTCCCTTTTCTACTCAGCAGAGTTTTCCTAGATGCCCAGCTCATCCCTAGGTCTTCCTCAGAGAATTAAAAAAAAAAAGAGGGTTGTCCTTTCTGCAGGCTGCCAGCAAGTCACACACTCACCTGCCACGCGCGCGCGCGCGCACACACACACACACACACACACACACACACACACACAGGGATGTCCAAGTGGTGACGAGGCAAACACCAGCCAACCAATTGTCCACAGGATCCAGGCCTTCTGTGTTGACAGCTTCCCTTTAGAATCTCAATTTATGAGCGTTTACTCCACAGGTCGGGTGACTTTCAGACTTTGGCACCCATTTCTATTTAGATATCATGTTTGGTTCCTAGGCAACCAGCTGGCTGCCTTCCCTCACACTTCCCCCATCAGGGCGCCGGCTTACTCTACTAGCAGAACAGGTCAAACAGATCAATCTTGGACAAATCAGTGCTTGAGGGAACTTTAATGAAGGCAAGAAAGAAAGAAAAATTGGTACAAGAACAATTCAGAAGGGTTCTGTTCCAGGCAGTTTTGCCTTGTACAAGTAGAATGAAGTCATCAAGTCCGAGTTTTAAAGCTGGCATTATTTCAGGCATCAGTCCAACCCCTTCACTTTACAGTAATGAATCTGAAGCCCAGAGGTTAAATGACCTGGCTCAAGGTCGTACATTGAGAGTAAAGCCATAGTTAGAACCCGGGTGTCCAAATCTCCTTCTACTACAGTTCTACTACCATTGGGATGTTTATAAAAAAAGAAAGGGAAAGTACAAAGGGTGATTTTTCCATAAATTAAATCAACTTTAAGAACCAGACTTATTTGGAGAGTCAGAAACTACTAACATTGTTAGAAAGAAAGCAGGTTTTACAAGCTGGTTAAATCTGAATAATAAAAAATATCCATATGTACAATATTGTAAAAAAGAGAAGGAAGATGGCATTGGTGATTACTGAGCCGGCAGGGCCGGGGGCAGCTGCATGTTGGGGGTAGACTGCATGGGCTGCCAGCTTTCCTGGGTTTGGAGGATGCGATACAGCTGCTTCAGCTGAGCAACGATGTTATCTTTAATGTCTGGAGTCGAGATCTGCAGGCGGACACTGCCACTGTCAAAGGATCGTGTGAAATCACCAGAAAACATCTCGTAGATCATCCGAGCCACCACCGGAATAACCTGTTCAGGACACAGAGCACACAGGAATCTGCTGAGGAAAGGGTATTTTTTCAACAGCAGGAGTGATTCAAGATTGAAGGAAGGACCAGTGAGGCCCTAAGGGGTTCCCCCACTCTAGATATAGGATATGCCTTCATCTCTCTGAACTGTCCTACTAGGGTTTACTCTAAAAGTTGGTTCACATGAAGGTCAAGAATCTATAATAGATGTAGCATCATATCAGGCATCTAGATAAATAACTGCTAATTTAGCAAGACTTTTACCCAGATTTCATCTATTGCCTAGTCTTGTTGTACAAACCCAGGGGCCAAACCCAAGTGATCTTGGTTTTACTTCCCAGAATAAGATTGTGATCTTAAAGGTAATTGAAAGGTTTTTGTAAAAAAAAAAAAAAAAAAAAAGGCTGCAAGGGTCATATCCTGTTCAGTTTCAGCAAGACTAATGTCAGTAAGAGAATGAAAGCTAAAGGTCTCCACTAAACCTGTCACCCACTTTGAGGACCTGGTATTCCCCATTGTGGACCTACTGTGCAATGTGCAAAGCTCACGTCTGCTACTCCCTCTGATGGGATTAAAACCCACTCAGTGTGAAGGGTCCCTGTTCAGGGCTCTGCCTCAGACCTAGGAGCTAAAGCTTTGATTAAAAGGTAAAGAGGTATTGACACACCCTTATCGCCTCACCTGAACCAAGATGAGTTTCCTTTCCGGGGGTTTCCCGTCTGGCCATTCTTCTCCAAAGCATAAGTAGATCTCGAATGGCGGCTGCTTCTCTATCTGTCCTTTCTGGTGGGCAATGAGCTCTGCAGAAGGTGGAGAGCAAGTTTGGTGTACTGGGCCATTTCGTCCATAAATGCCATCCTATTATGTGTCTATTCAATTTAATTAAAATTAGTTTCTTAGTCACATGAACATGCTTAATAGCCACAAGTGGCTATTGGCTACCATACTGGACAACACAAATACAGAACATTTTCATCATTTCAGAGGAAACTACCAAGTTAGACTTAGGGTTCAAGCCACATTGTAAAATTCACAATGCAGTGCTCTCCCTAAATTCACCTGCTTGAATTCACCATTCGGATATTTTTCAAAGGAGAAGAGTATACGTTTTGCTGAGTATGCTGAACAGGGTCACCTTCCAAAGTTAAGGATAAACTGGTAGCATTTGGGAGCTAATGCCAAGGCTGTTTCCCTCTTCTGCCACTAAAGGTGCTAAAAACCAACCAGAAATAGCGCTTAAGTACATAGCATTGGAGTGGAATGACCTTTTTTGTTGCCCAGGTCACTTTCATTTCTCAGAACTACTGTTCTTTTTTACCTTTACTTCCTCCAGAAAAAAAAATATTTTTTTTGGCTAAAATCTTTGCAGAGCCAGGAAAGTGGGGAGGAATGGAGGAAGATATATTTCCAGGGACCACTTCCCACCCATCAACCTTCTGAAAAGAGACTCACCACTGAGGAATGTTTCCAGACAAAAGAGTTTGACCTTCTTTTGCCTCTCAATCAGGTTGGGAGCAACAAGTGATGGGGCGCATGGCCCCGACCAGTACACCTTGCACTGACACAGCCTGATGGCATAAATGGCGTGGCCGCTGACCTCGAGGATCAGTCCTCTGTCCATGACGTCTAGCAGCTTGCTGGTGAACAGCTTCTGCTTCTCATTGGTGATGTGCTCTGGACCTGGGAACTTGACCTGCTCCAGACTGACAGGACCAAAGAGCTCCTCCTGGTCAGGCATGGGACCCAGGTCCCCATAGAAGAGCCGGCAGCCCTGCGGGTTGCTCACGGTCAAGGTCTGCACATACTCTTTCCCACGATACTGAAACTTGATGTCCAGGTCAGTCACTGCAAGATGAGAAAGGACAGTGAGAGCCCTGCTCTGCTGCTCTGCCCATTTATCCCTACGACTCAGACAAGTCCATCAAGATTGAGCCACCTTTCTAGCAGCATTCAGGAAGGCCACTGCCATAGTTATCCTTCCTGCAGCAAAGGGAGACATCAACATAACCCTGAGACAGTCACGCCAAAGGCTGTCTTGAAACAAACAGTTCAAAGGTCCATCTATCCTATCTCTGCTCAATCACCACACCCTCTGGGCTAGAATTCCTCCAAGCTAAGGTCTTCCCATTGCATACTGAGTCTTTGTATCTATAGGCATTGGAAGGAGCTTGAAAATAAGCTATCTGGCTTGTGTCATATTTTTGTCTCGTTGTTTAAAGAAACCAGAGAAACAAGAATACCAACTCATCTTTCAATATATTATAAAAAACATGCAGCTCACAGCAAACTAAATTTTCCCCAAATCCCCTAGCCAAACTGATAAAACCAGGACTCCCACCCACATAAAGGTGAGTAACCTGGAGCTGTAACCAATCAGAGCATCCTCATGGGCAGTTATGCATAGGCTAATGTCTCTTTATTTCTGTCCTGGTAACTCGACATCCGCTGGCCTATTTCTGCCTTGGTAACCCATCATCAGTTGGCCAGGAACCATGCGCAGAAGGTACCTGTGGAAAAGGTAGCTATTCTACACAAGGCGAAGAAACGGAAGCAGAAGGTGAGGCAGCAAGGGACTCTTATTAGGAGCTGAAGACCCATCAAGAAAGCCCAGGGCTCACTTACTTGGAAGAGAGCTGATCCACAGCTCTGGAGAGCTATAAAAGGGCTGTATAGGTGCCTGGGGTACTTCCATCTCCAGAGGTTCCGTTTTGGGCCACACTGCTTCAGGGCTGCAGTTGCCCACACTGCAGTTGCTTACACTACAGTTGCCCACACTGGCCGGTGCCAAGGGAGAACCTAGAACAGAAGGATGTGGCTGAGCAGGCAGGGGCACCACACATGCACAGCATCTGGTCTGAGGCTCTAACACCTAACAAAGTCAACAGACAAGAGTCAAACACTGGACCAAGATAAATGTGGCAGCCCGTCACGGATCCCCACAACTAACACAACAAGAAACACTTGCTCCTGGGAAACATAATCATATCGGTTTTCCCATAAACTCATAGTCATGAAAACCTGGGTTTGCTGAAGATTAACAGAGGGGTGAGTTTTCTCTGGGGTTAAATCAGTATGGGCATGTATGAGAGGTTCCCTGTTGTAAAATTTGAACCCTGCAATTAAATAGAACCTGGTTATCTTTCATAAAATGAACTCAACAGAATCAGTTTGTTAGCTTTGAATAAGTGTTAATTTATCAGAATTCCATTAAAAACAAATACTTTTACATGCATTAAACATCTGGAAGGATACTCAAGGGAAGGAATTAGGAGGTTCAGAGACAGGGATGGAAGGAAAACCTTCCACTGATTATCTTTTTGTACCATTATGAATTTTAAATTATTTAAGTATTTAATCAAAAGTACTCAAATAAAGCTATTCTTAAAAGATAATTTTAAAAACCCATCTATTTCTTTGCTATTGGCCAGGTTGGCTCACTCAAAAGTCTACAGATATCTCCTCCTAGCCTCACCTCTTAGGCATCTATTCTTCCACAATTCTTCTTCCTTTGCCCCAACAGCTCTGAAATCACAGAGGTTAATGTTTCTTGGACCCTTTGCCTGGTTAAATCTATGTACCCATTTTACTTTTTTGTTTTTCGTATATGCTACACATCTTCCCAAAAAGGGTCCAAGGAAGCATGCAAGTATCTCATTTGACCCATAGCAGTCAGATGAAATTAGAAAAGCAGGGAAAGCTGCTCAACTGAATGCATGTCAAGGACCATTTTAGTGGGCAGTTCCAGCAAAAATGCTGCAGAGGAGCAGTTCAGCTTGTGTTGAAGCATCTTCTGGACAGCAATGGGAGATTTAGTACCTGCCCTATCACACACTGACCTTCCAACCTCTCAACTCATTTTTCCTGGGAAGCTGAATTTAAGAAGTCTACAAAAAAGAGAACCAAGTTGGCAACATAGGTAAACGCCCATTCTTGCTGCCTCCCACATCCACATCAAAATTACAACTAAACAAAACAACTATCATCCAGAACCTCCAGAAAGCTGACTGAATGCAAGTACTTCAACTAGAGAAGTAAAGAAGAAAGCATACTGAGACTGGTAGGAAGTGCAGAGGCACAGAATGGGCTGGAGGGAGATAATTGGGAGGGAGATAGCCTCTGTGGAGGCCACCCACAGGAGCAAAGGGTCCCAGCTCCACATCAGACACCCAGCCAAGGGTTTCAAAGCTGGGGAAAGAAATCCCTATGGGCATTAAGAACTATGGACTGTAAAAAAAACAGTGTGAATTGGGCCTGAGTGACACACAGGCTGCTGTAGACCCAGCTGCTCCTCTTAAAAGGCCAGTACCCTGAACTTAATTTACAAGATCTCACTTCCTCTGAGCTCCAGTGCCAGATGAGGCTCTGGGGGACCCAGACCCATACAGGGAGAAACTGGACTGTCTGGCATCAGGGTTGGAACTTAGAAGTGCTTACAGCAGTCTTTGTTCTGATACTGGGACCTCCCTGGTGCAGGGCTAACTGGCAGCCATTTCAGTTTGCTCCACCCTGGTGATTCCCTGAGACCCCGCCCCACCCAATTTATAATCCCACCCAATTTATAACCCTACCCAAGCTGTGAGCAGAAGCTTTTGCATATGAATGGTCTTTTTTTCCCTCCGGCTAAAAATTTGTCAGACAAGCTACAGCTGGGTCAGGGATTCCCAAACCCATCAATAAAAGGCCCAAGACCTGGCACCAGCACCAGCCTGCCTTGCTTCACAGCTGGGCCTCGACTGGGCATTTCCAAACCCAATACAAAGAGGAGGAATCTGCAGATCTCTCTAGCTCCTGCTGGATGGCCCCAGGCAGTGGCTTTGCACCTCCCTGGAGACCCAAGAGCCAGTGTACCCAGTGGTCAGTGTGAGACCATACCACATTACAACTCTTTACATGCATAAGCAACATATTCAAGGGCAGACTTAGGAAACACCAAAGCCCCACTGAAGCAAGTCCTGCTCCGTAAGGGTATCTCCTACACAGCAGTTCTCCCACTGTAGTCACAGCTGGTCCCCACAGCCAATTGGCCTGGAGCTCAATTCCTCCCAGTGACACCAACAGCAATCAAAGTTCAACTACAACAAAACTGTGCACACAGCCCACAAAGGGGTGTTCTAACAGTGTCCACCTCAGGTGATTGGGTAAGCTGAGCCACAGGCCCTATAGGCACCTACACAAGGCCTCTCTATCAACTAAAAGAGATTTAGCAGCTACCCAAAACATAGACACAAACACAGGGAAGCAGCCAAAATGCAGACACAAAGATGACACAAATGCAAGAAATGAAAGAAAGCAAACTACTGGATATAGCGACCACAATTATAAGGATACTCAAGAATCTTATAGAAACCTCTGAGGAAATTTGATTTTCAAGTATCTTAGTGATAATGCCAAAAAGAAAAGGACCAGTCAGAAATTAAGCATACACTGATTGAAATAAAGAATAATATAGGGAATTCAACATTGCCTAGAGGATCCCGAGAATCAAATCAATGATTTGAAATCAAGGAAGGATAAAATATCCAATCAGAAAAGCAAAAAGAAAAACAAATAAAAGAATATGAAGATAGTATAAGGAGCCTTTGGGACAACTTCAGGCCTACCAACATCCGAATTACGGAGTGCCAGAAGAAGAGAGAGAGCAAGATATTGAAAACCTATTTGAAGAAATAATGACAGAAAATTTCCCCTACCTGGTGAAAGAAATAGACTTAAAAGTCCAGGAAGCACAGACAACCCCAAACAAGAGGAATCCAAAGAAGACCATACCAAGACACATCATAATTAAAATGCCAAGGTCAAAACAAAGAGAATCTTAAAAGCAGCAAAAGAAAAACAGTTCCCTACAAGAGAGTGCTCATACGACTGTCAGCTGATTTCTCAACAGAAACTATGCCGGCCAGAAGGGAGTGGCAAAAAATATTCAAAGTGATGAATAACAAGAACCTACAACTAAGATTACCCAGCAAAATTATATTTAGAATTAAAGGTCAGATAAAAAGCTTCACAGACAAGAAAAAGTTAAAGGACTTAATCACCACCAAACCAGTATTATACGAAATGCTGAAGGGTATTCTTTAAGAAGAGGAAGAAAAAGAAAAAGTTAAAGATAAAAAGTATGAACAACAAAGTGACAACAAATACATATCTATCAACAATTAAATGTAAAATTTAAAAATTCTGATGAATAGAACAAACTGGTGAATGGAATAGAATCAGGGGCATGGAAATAGAACAGACTGATGATTCTCAGAAGTAAAGGGGTGTGTGGGTGGGTGTGTAGAGAGAGATTAAACAAATATCATATATGCATGTATGCATACCTATGGACACAGACAATAGGGTATTGAGGGCCTGGGGTAGGATGGGTACCAGGTAGAGGGGAGCTATTGGGGAGGAGGGGGGAAGAGGGACATATGTAATAATCTCAACAATAAAGATTAATTTTTTAAAATTATTTAAAAATCCACAAAAGAAAAGTCCCTAGCAGATCAATCCTATCAGAGCCAAGAACTGAGGGCAGTAGAAACCACACATTCCCATCACAGAGCCTTAGCTGAGTAGACCCTGTTCAGGAAGTGACAAAATTTATATTGAGGAAAAGGGCAGAAGAGTCTGCCTACAATTCATGAAAACGATGCCTGCAATTTGGCCTGAAAGAAATCAGCAAAATGTATAAAGTTTTGTATGTGGGACTGAGAATTAATAAAAAATTTTAACTGCTTGCCTATGACCCCTATTTGCTAACAGACCAGCAGCCTGGCTCCCAGTGCAGTGGTGGGATCAGCGGGAGCAAGGTCAAAGCCCTCCTCTGGACCAAATATCACCCCTACTCACCATTGATGTTCAGGAAGGGAAAGGTGTCCTGGATGGGAACATGGTGCTGTGACTGGTCCAGCTCATCTTCCTCATCTTCTTCATCCACATCATTATCCTTCTCATCCCAAGGAGCAGATCCAGTGGATCCTACCAAGAAAGAGGCACACAGCTGCAAGTGAACCCCTCAGGTTCTGCTGTGAGTGCTGCAGCTCCCCCACTGCACAAGCTAGGGACAGCTAGCACAGGGGGTCTCCGGGCTCAGTGTGCACCCTCAGTGCCCTAATCAAGAAGAGTGGAAGAGTGGATCCCTGGTTCCAACTCTTCCCACAGAGCCCTTATGTAAGCTCTCTTCCCCTCCCCTATTAAGGAACTGTATTCCTTACTCCCTTCTACAGAAGTCTCTTAATTTGTATTATAACCCTCTTCCTACACATTAGCATCTCTTTTAAGAACTTCAGGACACCAACTTCTTTCCTTTGTAAGCTTAATGTGAGAACAGACCCTTCCCTCCTGGCAGGGCCTCACCAGATCCGCTGAGGACAAATCAAAATTATCTGGCTCTCAAATAAATAAATAAAAATAAATAAATATCAGGCTCTTAATCACTTCTTGTTAAGGATTGGGTATATAGCAGGATCAGGTGGTATTCTCTTAGTAAAAGTATCCTACAACTAAATGGCCACTCACATCAACATTTATAAAGAGAACTTAAGAGCTTTTACACGTTACACCAATTGATTCTTGCAATAGCCTTCGAACTAGGCAAGAAAGATAAGCATCCCTATTTTACAGCTGAAAAACTGAGACTCAAGTCGGTCAAATGCCTTGAGTCAATGTCCCACAAATAGTGAAGGGACAAGAACCAGCTTTAGAACTCAAACCTTCTAGGTTTTATCTCTTCTTTCTTCTAAACTACCTGGCCTCTGCCCTTCGTGCTAAGTCCCAAGTAGCTATTTTTTTGGTAGAAATCTATGTTATACTCCTCTACTTTCTAAAGCTTTAAGCAATCAGACTAGTACCTATCCCCCTAAATGAGCAAGAAGATTTTGCTGAGTTCACATCTTCTGTTCTCTGGGTCCCTCCTAGGGAAAGGCTTTCTTGCTTTACCAGTCTTAAACATAAAAAGCCAGACAATTTCCAAGTCAACTATTTCTTTAAGAGTCCAGCCTAGAACTTGACAAATGATCCACCTTCTCCCCAGCAGCTGAGGCCTCACCTGGGTTAATGATGGAGCCCTGGGGCTGGGGGATGTCACACACTTGATATATCTTCACTGGATTCATGGGCACCTCCTTGGTGCCATCATACATCAAGTTGAATTCCCTGCTCTTGTTGAGAGCACAGCGGAGCTGGGCCTTCCATTTAGCCGGGTCAGGGTCATCCACCCCTTCCTGGTACTTCCCTGTCTCCACAGCCCAGGCCTGAGGAATAGGAAACTGCAGTGAGTGCCTACTAATGCCCAGAAACATTGCAAAGTCTGTTCACCCTCTCTCACACAGCAGACACACACACACACACACACACACACACACACACACACATACACACACACTGGGGCCTGCACAGATGACATGGAGGATCCATGCTGATGCAGCAGAAGGTAGCACCCACCATAAGGCCATCACTGTGATTTATAAATATCACTTGTTCAAACCTGTTCTGAGTCATACTTCTGAGGTTCTGGCCACTGTACAGGTCCCTATTTCTCTTCCTAAGATGGAAATAGCCCCTGCATTTTTATGATCATTTACGAGTCCCTTCCCATACGTTTTTCATTCAGTTTTCACAACAATCCTTGCGAGGCAAGAAAGACCGGGTTCATCCCCATTTTACTGAAGGGAAATCTAAATCCCAAGGAGATTGTGTGACTTGCTCAAGGCCACACATGCAATTGATGGTAGCAGGACCTGAAGACAGGTGTTGCAATTCCCAGTCAGAAGGGGCAGGATGAAAATGGGGAAGAAGATAGGCCTGGGTTCAAATCATGACCCCACCATGTCCTGGCTGTGTGATTTCAGCAAGCTACTTAGCCCTTCAGAGACTCTGCTTCTGCATCTACAACCTTCCAGAGCTGTGAGAAATAAATGACGTAATGGACCTAGCGTGTGGGTCAGGCACCCACTTCAGGCTAGCGCCCCCACCCTTATCCCACCATCCTGGCAAAGGCCAGTCAGAGCTTTGGATCTGTGAAAGCAACCTCACTTTTCTCCTAACTGCCAAAGCTCTCCCTTAGCATTCTGCAAACACATACACAGAAATGACAAAGCAGCTTCCCACCGTCCCCTTTTCTCAAGCCCTAAGCACGCAGATTGCTCTTCTGAGTGGGGCTTCCAGGAACCAGCCTCTTCGTCCATAGCCAGCCACCACCAGATACGTCAACAGCAAACCCAATTTCAGACCAGCTGGACAGGCAGGGTAGGCCCATCCCCCCTCTGTGCCAACTCGAATGTTGGTGCTGGTTTACAGATGTTTTCCTATCCCTATTGTATCATTATTTAATTTTAAATTAAGTGCTCATTTACGTATTCGGGCCAACTTTCTCTCTGCCTCTTCTCTCTACACCTGACATAACTGAGTCGGGTGGGAGACATCTCCAGGATGGCTCCCCTTTAAGATGTGAGCCCACCTTTCCTGGTCCAGTCTCAGCAAGATCTTGACAAGCCCACAGTAGAGACTGAATTTCACTTCTGACTTGCAGCTTACAGTCAGGAAACAAAGCGTGAATTCACTTCTTGGTGTCTTGGGGGTGCAGTAACGAAAGTTACTCACGAGCTGGAAGACTGGCCAGCACAGAGAAGTTGATCTGGGGATGGGGTGCAGGCTCGCAAGTTACCAACCACATCACACCCCTGCCCACAGCAGCTTCCCACCTACTTCTGGCTAAGTCAGCTCTGGTTTCACTTAACATTTGTAACCTGCCAGGTGGTTAAAACTTGTTTTCAGTTAAGTAAAAATGACTCTTGTATCACGACAAATTTTTTTTAATGTAATTTTCAATTTTTTAAGTTTTAAATTATTTTTCAATTACAGTTGAGGTATAAAATTATATTAGTTTCAGGTATACAACATTGTGATTAGACACTTATATAATTCATGAAGTGATCCCCTTGATAATACCCACCCAACACCATACATAGTTATTTCAATATTATTGGCCATATCCCCTATGCTGCTTTTTATTTATAGAAAAGATATTTATTTATAGAAAAAGTAATGAAAACATAATTAAATCACTTTTTAATTTTTAAGCAGAGGCATGGATAGGGCAAAATATGTCAATATCAAAAGAAAAACTTGCAAAGGGTCTTCTACACCCATCCTACAGATTATGCTAGGAACCTGATGACAGACACTCAGTAGTCCTGCCCTGGTCTGAAGAGCCATTCCCAGGCCCAAATACCTTTCTTTATAGCAAGAACCCTGAGGGAATAAAGAGGAAGAGTCCATTGCTGACACTTGGGAGCTTTTGGAACAACTCACAGGAGTTTGGCCAACCTTACCCCGGATCCTTTGGAATGTGAATTGAGTGCCTTGGACCAGTGGGAAAGAATAAATGACCTCATCCATCACAGACGTGCCCCAACAGGAGAAATTACTATGCCTGTGAAGTTTGGGCACCCCCATCATAAACACTGTTGCATCAGCGTTTTGGATTTAGGGTATTCCTCATGTCAAAAGAGAAACCAGAACAAAACATAAAACCCAACAGAGTTGGAGAGAATGGAAAACGTGTAAGTCAAATGGTGAGACTCTTTACCTTGAAGATGGTATTTTCCTCCTCCTGTTGGGGGCTGTGCCGGGTGGCATGTTTCCAGGGAATCTGGAAGCGTTTGGAGTCCCTGTGCAGCCAGATGAGCCCAGGGTACAGGCCACTGTCCACCTGGGCCACCAGCCAGGGCTTTAGCCGGACTCTGCGGGGGTGGAGGGCCATGATCTGGTTGGGGGAGGGGGAAGAGATGGGGATAACAGGAGAATGAGGCCAGTTGCTGGGAACTTTTCCCATCGCTGTTCCCTTATGATAGAGCTACAGTTTCATTAGATTACAGCAGAGAAACTAAATATGGGAATAAACTGTGCCAGGTGGGGAAGAAAATAAAAGAGGTTAAAGGGTTCTTTTGATTCTTATTCCAAAGCCATTTATACTTCATGCTCTAGCCAAATCAGACTTATCATGTAAGCAGATCACATTTCTTCTATTTAAATCCTGGAGAAGAAAAATGAAAAGATGATGTCATCTCTGCTGGAACACAGTCCTTCCTGAAGTATCAAGGGCTTTAGAAGAGAAAGAAAATTACTCTTTTTTTTTAATATATGTTTTTTATTGATTTAAGAGAGAGGGAGAGAGAGATAGAAACATTGATGAAATAATTATTGACCAGTTGCCTCCTGCACACGCCCCTCCCCCCACCCCCCATTGGAGATCGAGCCCACAATCCGGGCATGTGCCCTAACCAGGAATCGAACTGTGACCTCCTGGCTCATAGGTCAACCATGGAGCCACCCCAACCAGGCGAAAATTATTCTTTTCAAACTTGTCTCAGGAGACGGAAGAAAAATCATTATGGAAACAATAAGGATATGGGCACAAACCTGAAACATGCTCTCTTTTTAGAAAACTAAAGATAAATGGTAATATTTTAGTAAGAAACGATACCTTCATGGCTGGGGGCAGAGAGGGGAGGAGGGGGGGTCCCAGTTCCAAAGTCCTCACTTACATAGAGCAGGTAGTATATCCACCAGGATCTGAAGAGCTGGGCTTTGAGTCAGCTGTTCTTTCTCTGGGCCACCCAAAGATTCTGTACAGAAAAAAAAAGGGGGGGAGGGGGACTGATTTGGT
This sequence comes from Pipistrellus kuhlii, assembly GCF_014108245.1. Taxonomy (NCBI): domain Eukaryota; kingdom Metazoa; phylum Chordata; class Mammalia; order Chiroptera; family Vespertilionidae; genus Pipistrellus; species Pipistrellus kuhlii. The sequence goes on from NW_023425493.1 coordinate 10,523,232, forward strand.
TATCCACAGAACAATCTAGTGCGTGGAAAAGGACCTGGGAATGCTGGAGACAAAGGCTCTGAGGACCCTGCCCTGCAGCCGAGTCTGGTCAAGCTCAGAAACCTTAGAACCGTGGTCAGCAAACTCATTAGTCAACAGAGCCAAATATCAACAGTACAATGATTGAAATTTCTTTTGAGAGCCAAATTTCTTAAACTTCTTCTAATGCCACTTCTTCAAAACAGACTTGCCCAGGCCATGGTATTTTGTGAAAGAGCCACACTCAAGGGGCCAAAGAGCCGCATGTGGCTCGAGAGCCACAGTTTGCCAACCACAGATGGCCTCCTGACCCGGGTCTGCTTATTTCCCAGAGGCTGGAGTGAGCTGGCTGGTTGCAGGAGCCAGCCTGGGTAAAGTCTGCAATTAAATCTCATAAAAATACCCAGACATAGCAGATAGCACGGGAGGCAGCCTTCGCTCACAACAGTAAACAAAGGTTTGCCTCGATGATGTGCCCAAAGGAAAAGCTAGTCACTGAAGAATTGTTTGCCTGGAATGTTGTCCTTAGAGTTTTATTATTTATTTTTTGGTGTTCTTATTTTAGTTTGTTTTTATGTAAGGTGAGAAAGAAACACCTAAAAACTAACATTCATTCAGCAAATAGTTGGCCATCAGCTATTGAGTGTCCAGCACTCTGCTAGTTACTAAGCACTAAAGCTCAATGTTTCCATCAGACTCCTTCCTGAAGATATCCACATGAGAACTGCTCAAGCCCCATAAAGCCCTGAGGAGGAAAGGAAGACAAATAAGTCGCCTTCATCCCCAGAAAAACCCCTACCTGGATCACAGTTCAGAAACCAAATCGGTTGAGTCAGTGAAAGGCTCCCATTCAGAGGCGCTTAGCTGAGGGGCTGGACCATAACTCCGCTTCTCTCCCCAGCTAGACTTCCATCCAATGGGGGAAAACCCAATGCCAACTCAGCCCTGGCACTTTAAGAGCAAGGCAAGACCTGCTCTCACCTGAGCCTTCTGACCCAATTACCATCTCCTGCAACTGAAACCTTCCCCCTGGGGAGCACAGCTCAGTGAATAGGTGAGGCTGGTTGGCATGCAGAATTCAAGTGCCCCCCGTGCCCCCACCCCCCTGGTCTTGGCCTTGGTTTAGGTTGTTTTGCAGGGCAGCAACACAAGCCATCAAAGCCCAGAGACCATTACCTTATAAGGAGGAGGAAACACATTCTCCCAAGGGCAAGTTCTACTTTCTCCTCCTCAGTCCTAGCCTACTAGGAGGGGGAGGGGCAAGGGAAGGATGAAAAGAATAGAAGAATGGGCAGCCAACCAGTCAACCTAGCGAGGGGCTTTTGAGAATGTATATTGCAAAGCATCCAAGTCCTGTGTCTGGGCCTGTCTGACACGTGAAATCGACCTGTTGATGGATCATGGACTTTGAAGAAAAGTGTTTATTCTAGTTGATCCACAGCCCATGAAGAAAAAATTAAGGCAACCAGGCCAACACGAGGAACTGCACATAGTGATGGGGAAGGAGAAGCAGCCACCCATAGAGACCGGTGATTAAGATCTAGAGCCCTGGTTCTCAGCGTTCTCCCGAGATGGCCGTACCCAAGAACAACCCGCCCCAGCTTGCCCTCCTCCACCTTCTGGAAGTCAGCCAAGATCTCCCCCATCTGCCACCCAGTAACTAAGACTCTGAAAACAGGCAGAGAGGGGGGAAATGGAAGCAACCAAATAACAGAGGAGAATGGCTAATTACATGTTCACAGGCTGCAATATTAAGCAGCTATTAACAACAGGGCAGCTGAATAATTTTTATTGGATTTGGGGAAAATGTTTACAATATGAAGTTAAGGGAGAAAATGCAGCATATGCTATTGACTGCCCAGTAGTATCTCCATCTTGTAACAACATGCATGTGGATCCGTGTAAAGGGACACACAGAATTTTAAAAGGGGAATGAAAGAATACACCAATGCAACGAGACATTCGCAATGGTTACCTGGTGACAGGATCATGAGTGAATTTTATACTTGCCTATATACTTTTATATATGATTCATCTTTTCCTGCAATGACATGTTTCCATTTATACTTTTTTTTAAAACTACGAGTAGTATTCTTTTTAACCACAGGAAGCTAAGACATTTCTTGGCACTGTAAGGTATAGAACAGTGGTTCCCAACCTTTTTGTGGCCATGCCCCATCTAAGCATCTCTAAAATCCTGATTTCCCCCCCAACCCCATCCCATGATATACAATTCTCATTATTCAAAAAGTGAACTCTTCACGTGGAGGAAGCCTAAAAGGCCAGTAACTTGGTCTAAACAAGCTTCCAAAGAACATGGCATCCATGAAAGAGAAAAATAAAAGAATGAAAGCACAGGTGAAGGACTGAGGAAGAAATTGTTAAAAATAATAATAATATGAAGTGATATGAAAAAGTAGCAAATGAAGTTTCAAAACATAATAGAGAACTGAAATACATAAACATGTCACTATATATTTAGATGCTGTATTTGAGGCCCCTAGGACCATAAGAAATGCAAAAAAAAAAAAAAAAATCACTGTTAACACATTCTCAAATTGCCCCCCTTAAAAATCAAATTGCCCCCCTCCTCCTGTGGGGCGTGTGCCCCACATAGGGAACTACTGGTACAGAAGACAATGGCCTTCAACGGATGAGACCATGGTAACAACAACCCTTTTTATCTACACAGGCTTTACAGTTTTTATATGTATTTTTACTTAATGTGTCTGATTCCATCCCCTTTTGTAGCTGGGTTAACTGAGACACAGAAAAGTTAAGTGCTGTATCTGGGGCCTGGATCCAGCACCCCTGAATCAATGTGCTGTACCAAGTCCTGCCACTGCACCCCGCCATCCAAATCTCTCCCTTCTTCTACACACAGAAAGAGTGAACCAAAAACACCAACAAAGATGCCAACAGCATGGAGAGCCAATGAAGCGGCTGGGAGAAGACTACATGACACCCCCCTTCAAACACACTTAGATCAGAGTTCTCTTTCCAATCACCCTCACCACCCAAATCCCAATGCCCACAGAACCACCTCGGCCCAGTTGAACTCAGCCCTGGCATCTCTAGCTGCCATCCCAGCGAAATTCAAGGCCTGTGTATCCAACATGTATTGAACCAGCCAAAGAGCAAAGATGCTAATCTACCTCCTCCCTTCATACTGGGCACTGAGCAGGCACATTTTCAACCTCCCCCAGGCACTAACCATGCTCTCTCATACCCCCATTCCAGGGGGCCAGGCCCTCTATAAACACCCCACTGCCCCCTCTGCAGCTCCTGCCCAGACACGGTTCCAGGGGGCACAGCTACCCCAAAGCTGAGATCCGGCTGTCAGAGATTTTCTGCTATTTCTTGCAGACGGGCCTCAGCGGAGGTCCTGTTTTTCCCCTGCTTCCCAGAGGGAACTGAAATGCCAACTACCAGGTTCCCAGTCGGGCCTCTCTGTAGTTCAGCCCTGCTCAAGGGTAAATTCTGGGTCAACAGCCTTAATTCTCGTGCCCGTCTTTTCTGCTGGTCTGAATTTGGGATCGGCGAGCGGGGGAGGGGGGGGGGAGCGCAGGGTATTGGGTGCTGCTGTCCTCATTCCTAAAGGACGATTCAGGCTCCCCAGCCGCCTTCTCCCTCTCCCTCCCCAGGCTTCCACTTTCCATCGAGAGCAAGGTAGGGGCAGGGATGACCCCTTTACCACCGAGCAGGCTCCCTGTAAAGTGTGGCACCTCAGGCCTCCCTTCCAGCCCGGCCTGGGAGACTTTCCACATTTCTCCACCCCACCGGCCCTCCAGCACGGACGACGGGAAGAGGCCTCACCCGCAGCAACCACGCCCGGCGCCACCCTCCCAGCACCCAGCCTGTCTACTTGGAAATGCACAGGTGTCTCCCAGGGTGGGAACCGGGCTGTGCCAAACAAATCCCGGGAGAGAAAACAAACTGGCTGAAGGCCTTCTTGGCCTGCCCCCACCCCCGATCTCCCCCAAACACCCACCAGCACCCAAGGCCCGCGGGCCTGGGAATTCCCCCTTGGGAAATACGGAGGCCGGTGGCCCAGCGAGCCTGCAGAGGGTGGAGGCTCCTTCAGCTCCATCCGACGGCGGGTGGGTGGCAGGAGCCGAAGGCGGGTGGGGCGGGGAGGGAAAGGGAGAGTCGACCGAGTGTGGGGTTGGGGAGCGCCCAGCGCTGCGGGGCTCGGGCACCCTAAAAGCTACCTGGAGATGGGCGACAGTCAACCCCACAGGCTATCCCCCCCCCAAAAAAAATACAGATGTCCCCAAGTTTTCCTAACCCCGCACACTCAGGAGCGGACCTTTCTCCACCAGCGGCGTGTCCCTCCCAACCACCCCTACCCCCCAAAACCCCAGATTAACCTCCAGAAGCTGGCGTCCCCACCTTTCCTCAATCCGGCTACCAGAAGCGGACGTCCCCCCGAACCATGTCACCAGCTGCGATCGCCCGTCGCCGCCGCGCTCCTCGACAGGTCGGGCAGGTAGCACCGGGCTCCGCGCAGGCAGGGAGTGCGGGCTCGGCTCCCGGTCCCGCTCCGGCGCTTACCTGCTCCGCCCAGGTGCGCCCGGCCCACGTCATCGCCGCCCCCCAGGCGCCACCTGGCCACGCCCCCAGGTGAGACCACGCCCCCCGCGCTCCCGATTGGCCGGTTGCGAGAACTATGACACTCCGTGCTGGCGGGCGGCCCCGCCCCTCTCCTTACCTGCACTGAGAAAATGTGCAGATTCAGGCTCACAAACACCTTGTGCCCCGGGAGGCTGGTGGTGGTCCAGGGCACTGGAAGCGACGGGGAGGTCAGAACTAAGTCTGGAGAGGGTGCCACCTCGCCTTCATGCCCCATAAGTACCCTGCTGGGTGGAGACTGTTCACCCCAGATTCAAGGTTTAGGGATTCGGGGTGGCCCCGGCCATCCGTGGGCCTGTGCAAGCAGGATATGGGGAAGGGACTCGGGGTCTCCCACAGAGCAGGAATCCCGCCCGGACTCCGCCTCTTACCTGGGTGACCCTGGCTGAGTGTCCTGCGTCTCGGTTTCCTCGTCTATTCAGTCACGCTCTGGTAAAGATGAAAAGCAAGGCAAGGCGTCTGGAGATTCGCACCCCAATTGTTTATCTCATTTCAAAGTACTGGGATTCAAAGCCCAACTCCCTTGGTTACCACAGACTCAGGGGAAGTTTCTAAGCTACCCAGACCCCGGTTTCTTATCTGAGCTGGAACAAAGTAAGTCATAGCTCCCTGCTCAAAGGATCTTGTGGGGATTCAGAAAGTTACTGACTATAAAGTGATCGGAACGATATTTGGCACTCGTCGAGCGCTATATAAATAATTGTCGTGTCTATTAATGTATAAGGATAAAAAGTACCATTCAGGCAGAGCCTCACAGAACAAGATGAAATCTCCAGTTATTGCCTGAAATTCAAGGCCTCTAGATCCCATAACAGGCACTTGATGAGAGAACCCCTGTCCAGACAGAATACGTGCTTACAGTGAGCTATGCACCACTGCACAAGACCCCCGACTGCACTGGGCTGTCATCAGTAAGAATGGCATAAGGCCAAAACCGGTTTGGCTCAGTGGATAGAGTGTCGGCCTGTGGACTGAAAGGTCCCAGGTTCCATTCTGGTCAAGGGCATGTACATTGGTTGCAGGCACATCCCCATTAGGGGTTGTACAGGAGGCAGCTGGTTGATGTTTCTCTCATCATCGACCTAACTAGCTCTCTATCCCACTCCCTTCCTCTCTGTAAAAAAAAAAAACAACACACAAAATAAAATATATTTTTTTAAAAGACCTAAAAAAAAAAAATAAGAATGGGCATAAGCAGAGTACTTAGGTGTTGGAGTTTAAAGCACTGAGTGAGAGACCATAGAGGGGGAGTATTATGGTTGAGCAGTGTCTCCCTAAATTCAAATGTTGAAGTCTCATAACCTCCAGTATCTCAGAATCTGACCTTACTTGGAGAAAGGGTCCTTACAGAGCTCATCAAGTGAAAATGGAATCCTTAGGGTGGATTCTGCTCACCTTATAACTGGTTCTTATGAAAAAGGGAAATTTGGACACAGAGACAGGCACAGAGAGAAGATGGCGTTTACAAGCCAAGGAGAGGCCTGGAACAGATCCTTCCCTCAAAGCCCTCAGAAGGAACCAAGTTTACAGACACTTTGATTTTGAACTTCTAGCCTCAGGAAGCGGGAGACAGTAAGTTTCTGTTGTTTAAGCCACCCAGTCTCTGGTGCGTTGCTTCAGTAGACCTAGCAACCTGATGCAGATAGGCTGGAGAGCTCCAGATTTGTAATAATGTGGATTTGATCCCCAGTCCCAACTAAGCTTAGGGACATAGCCAACAAAAGCCTAGGAAGGCAGCAAGGCCCAAGCCTGACTCAGCCCACTGCTGTCTCAGCCGCTGCGTGTGACTAGCTCTGCCTTCGTGCAGGGGAAGGGCTATCTCAATCAGCACAGCCAGATCTTTATGGCTGATGAGCTCACTGGACAAGCACCATCTTCCTTATAGCCCCAGGCTAGGCTCCAGAGACCAAGCAAACAGTCCACTGCAGGTGTGTGCTATTCTAGCAGCTAGAATCAGAGAGGGCCACCAAGAGGGTGTCATTTGAGGGGAGATAAACGCCCAGTCACACCCTAGCCCGTTTGGCTCAGTGGATAAAGCATCAGTCTGTGGACTGAAGGGTCCCAGTTCTATTCCGGTCAAGAGCACGTACCTCAGTTGCAAGCTCAATCCCCGGCCCTGTGCAGGAGGCAACCAATAAATGTCTCTATCAGCTCTCTGTCTCTCCCCCTCCCTTCCACTATCTCTAAAAACAAAATAAATTAAAAAGCCCAACGGCATAAAAGTATAATAAAAGTTTACTATGCTAACTAGCCCGGACATCCCTCCAGACCTTCGGGACATAGCCAGGGCTCTGAGGGAAGCCTGGGTCCCAGGTGCCAGAGGAAAGAAAGCCAGAGCCAGCAGCCAGGGGAAGGAAGGCCTACTCTTGCATAAATTTTGTGCATCCAGTCGCTAGTAAAGGTATAAGCCCCCACACAGACATTCACTTTTGCACTAGCTGAGATCTCCACAACTAAGGTGATTTCTTAAAGATCTTTAGAAGACTCGTATTTTAGAATCAGAAAATTCAAGCTCGGAGAGCCCTGCCAATCCTCTAGTCCAGTGGTCGGCAAACTGCGGCTCGTGAGCCACATGTGGCTCTTTAGCCCCTTGAGTTTTTAGCAAAGGCCAGCTTAGGAGTACCCTAATTAAGTTAATAACAATGTACCTACCTGTATTAAAAAATGTGGCTCTCAAAAGAAATTTCAATCATTGTACTGTTGATATTTGGCTCTGTTGACTAATGAGTTTGTCGACCACTGCTCTAATCTGAGGGTGAAACTGGGTTAGAGATACTTGTATTTTACACACCAGGAGACTTCACATAAACGTCTGGATTCTCGGCAGCTCCTGAAGAATCAAACGCTCTCAACCCCCTGGACCGGCAGTTCCACCTGGCAATGGCTGCCCAGGTAGAGGGGCCTACTCATTACCGTTGGCACAACCCCACCTTATTGGGCTCACTCGTTTACTTTAATTGCCTGACCCTGTAGGCATAGGAGGTTGCAACCTCTAATCCAAATCTCCCCTTTTTATAGGTGGGGAAACTGAGGCCCAGAGAGGTCAAGTGATTTGCTCAAGGTCACATCAAGACTAGAACCCAAGCCCAGGGCTGTTTCCACTTGGACCTGGCTCAGCACCCCAGCCAGAATTCTATTCTGATTAGAACTGCACTGGTTGTTAATTTTTATTTTAATCACCGTGTATGTAGGTATTTTTGATGCTATATGGAACAAAACTAAGTCCCAAGACTTGGGTTACTCTACTGAAGAGCCAATGAAAGGGGATAAAGCAGGAGGAAGTAAGGTAGAGACCAGAAGGAACTTCCTGACTCTTGGAATGGTGAGATCTGGCTTGGTTCAGGGAATGAATCTCTCCAAGGATCTGGAGAAATCAGTTCTTTTGTGCTCTTGAACACTCTCTTAGGATTCAGACGTCCCCGATGTGGCTTGGGCCTGGGATATTCCCGTTGTCTGTCCATCAGATGGGGAAATGCTGACTCATTCCTGAGTGTGAGTTTCAGGCAGTGGGATGTATGTTTCAGCACATGGGGCTCTGATTCACAGCTACCTGGAATGGGGAATTCCCCTCTCCTGCTCCCAGGCCGTTCTGACTTGGTGAGAAGGGGTCTCTTTCATCATCACTCAGAAGCTTTAGCCCCTACAATATCAGTCATGTGACAGTACAGTCATGTGGCCCAAATCCCACTCTTCTTAGTAGAGCAGAGGGCATGGCTTCTGGGGAGGCTCTCGGTGGCTCAGTACAGTGGAGAGCATGAGGTTTCTGGAGTCAGTGATAGCAACTACTCTCTGAGGCGAAATGTGGGCTACTGAAGATGCCGTGGGGACCTCCAGCTAAATCACGCAATGCTGTGTACTCAGAGGCACTCAGACCCCAGCCAGCCTAATGCGGGGCATTCTGGAGCCCAACTGGTCTACCCCAAATCCTTTCTCCATCTTGGTTTCTCTCTCGCTCCATCCAACTGCCTCAAGGTGCCACGGTACAGATGAGCCCAGCACATTGCCTCGCCTAAACGTTAACACACATGGGTTGTTGCCCCTTCCTCTTCCCCTTACCCTCCATAGGTTCTATCCCAGAATGCAATCCAAAACATTGAATTATCACTAATTCTGCAGCAGAAATAAATTCATAAATAAGTTTCACTTTCCAACCCAGGCAATGCAATAGACTTCAGTTCGGCACTTTAGGAGAATTCTCCACTAGGTGTTCAACCTATGTTTTTTTAAAAATATTTTTTTTATTGCCGAAGCCGGTTTGGCTCAGTGGATAGAGCTTCGGCCTGCGTACTGAAGGGTCCCGGGTTCAATTCCGGTCAAGGGCATAATACCTTGGTTGGGGGCACATCCCTTGCAGGAGGCAGCTGATTGATATTTCTAACTCTCTATCCCTCTCCTTTCCTCTCTGTAAAAAATTAATAAAATATATTTTTATCTATTTCAGAAAGGAAGGGACAGGGAGAGAGAGAAACATCAATGATGAGAATCATTGATCAGCTGCCTCTTGAACGCCCCCTACTGGTGATTGAGCCTGCATCCTGGGGATGTGCCCTTGACTGGAATCCAACCCAGAACCCTTCAGTCAGAAGGCTGACGCTCTATCCACTGAGTCAAACCAGTTAGGGCTCAGCCTCTGTTCTCAAGCCAAGCTACAAATGTTCTCAAAGAAGCAGCTTTCTTTATTCCAAACTTGGATCTCGGTGCGGGGAGGAAGAGGAAGAGCTAGACCTAGTCAATTACTTGGAAGGAAGCTGCCCCCCCCCTCACCCCGCCCCTCAACCTTACTCCTGGGGCATCCTCCCTCTATTCTCTTTCCTTCAGTGTCAATCTGACCTGAAATTGACTTCCATCTCCCCTGGCAAAGGAAGCTTCCATTGGCCCTGCAGACAGGAGCCCAATAAGAAACTACAACTGTCATCATGGGACTTCACAATTCTGATGTCAACTCTGCTGCCCCATTGGGACAGATCAGTGCCCTGATTCTGACTTCATGGTCAGCACCAACCAACCTGCCCAGTGACTGCGTGCTGCTGTGAAATGGGATTGTGGATATGAAAGCTCTCTGACATTGGTCAAGTGCTTTGCCGACTGGAGAGATCATCCCCAGTGTTATCTGCTCTTTGTTTCCTCATGTAAATTCTTCTCTTTTGGCCTCTGTGGAGTCCTTAAGGCAGCAAGGCACAGGCCAGCCAGGCCTTGTAAGCCAGGAATTCCTGGCACAGGGCTAGGCTCAGGGTAAGGTCTGTGAGCACGGGACAATGAGCTGCCTTCAAAAAAACGAGTTATCTGGGTGTATAGAATTTTGGGCAGGGGTGAGGGGGGGGGGTGTGCAGTGTAGTAAGAAACTGTGCTTCTGTTCAATAAGGCTGATTGATCAAGTGTTTTACCTCTTCTCCTTCCTTAGTCCATTCCGGTATAATAATAATGAAGGAATTGTCAAAAGATAACCTTGAGCCAAATTCGGTTTGGCTCAGTGGATAGAGCATTGGCCTGAGGACTAACGGGTCCCAGGTTCGATTCCGGTCAGGAATATGTGCCTTGGTTGCGGGCACGTCCCCAGTGGGAGGTGTACAGGAGGCAGCTGATTGATGTTTCTCTCTCATTGATGTTTCTAACTCTATCTCTCTTCCTTCCTCTCTGTAAAAAATCAATAAAACATATTTAAAAAATAAAATAACCTTGACTCACAAAGTTAAGACAGGAGAAAAAGCGTGGAGTTAAAAAGGGATGAGATATTTAACGAAAACATTAAGAGATGACACATTCCAACAGATATAGGGCGTGGAGAGGGCTGATGTTTTGATCATAAAGCTTTCAGTACTATTTTATTTTTAAAGCAGATATACGTAATATTTAAGAAAAATGTTATCATTACTTCTTTTTTTTTTTTTTTTTTTTTTTTTTTTTTTTTTTTTTTAAAGAAAGAGCACTTGGGAGTCGAGAAACCTGATTGTCCATGTCAGCACAGCTTGTCCCTGTAGTTATCTGAGCCCAAGGAGCTGAACAAACTCCGAAATCACCTAATTGTAACCAGTCCTAGATCTACGATTAAATTCAGGAGGCAGCACTGATGTCTTCCCCAAACAACCTGCACTTTGCAATGAATCAAAACTTGTCTTAAGCCCGGCTGGTATGGCTCGGCAGTTGAGTGCAGAAACTGAAAGGTCATTGGTTCAGCCCTGACCGGTGTGGCTCAGTGGATAGAGCGTCAGCCTGTGGACTGGAGGGTCCCAGGTTCGGTTCCGGGCAAGGGTATGTACGTTGGTTGCGGGCACATCTCCAGTGGGAGGTGTGCAGGAGGCAGCTGATTGATGTTTCTCTCTCATCGATGTTCCTCTCTCTTCCTCTCTGTAAAAAAAATCAATAAAGTATTAAAAAAAAGAAAAAGGTCATTGGTTCGATTCCCAGTCAGGGCACATGCTGGAGTTGTAAGCTCGATCCCCAGAAGGGGGTGTGTAGAAGGCAGCTGATCAATGATGTCTCTCTCTCAGCAACGCTTCTATTTCTCTATCCCTCTTCCTTCCCCCTCCCCTCTCTCTCTAAGTTAATAAAAACATATTTTTAAAAAACTTATCTCAAATTACCCTTCTTTCAGTTGCTAGTTGTATGAATGAGCTAGCTGGACATCAGTTTCCTCAGATCATGCTTGAGGATACTGCCTGTTTCACAGGGACTGTTAAGAGAATTAAATGAAGTAAACACAACAGTAACAGGTCTCAGCAAAAGTTCTTTTTCTTTGGTGCTGTGCCTTCCCACTCTTTTCAATATATATTTTATTGATTTTTTTTTAATAGAGGTGAAGGGAGAAGGATAGAGAATTAGAAACATCAAGGGGAAACATCCATCAGCTGCCTCTTGGATGTGCCGCAACCAAGGTACATGCCCTTGACTGGAATCGAACCTGGGACCCTTCACTCTGCAGGCCGACACTATCCACTGAGTCAAACCAGTCAGGGCATGCCCTCCCATCTTTAGACAGGGATCTGACACAGTTCTGGGCACCCAGCATTCACTTAAGAAAAACTTGAAGAACTCAGAAATGAGTTCCTGTATGTTTTACTCTTGTTTGGGGCAGGAAGGCTATGAAGTGCTTCATTTCTGTTGACTGGGTTAGGGGCAAGGTCCCAGTGCAGACCCCAGAGCCCAGTGTGTAATTCCTTGGAGGAGATGTGGCCAGCTAACGGGCAGGCAAGGGAGTGTATAAATGACAGGTTCTCTGACCAAGTAGCAGCCCTACCATCCAGCCCTCCACCCTCGGTGGGAACTTTCTCTTAGCATAGTCCACATCCCCAGCTCCAGGCCAGACTCGCCTCCTAGCCAGAGACCTGCGGCTCTGCAGAAAAGGTAAGGATGGTGTCCACAGGGATGTCCCCTCTCTTGAGTGGCTCAGGACTGGCACACTCATTTTCACACTACAGACTCCCACACTGATTTCTCACATCGCCTAAAACTTGAGTTGTAGAGCATTAAAAAGTCATTCAAAAGTCATCCCTGCCCAAACCACACCCGAATTCCTCCAGCCTGAGCCACAATCAGTCTGCGCTAAGCTGCAGCCTAAACACTGTGGAGGGTGACCCCAATCAAGGAAGGAAGGGAAGATGTACATACCCGATGTAGGAGTTCGGTGTTGACCTCATGTGACCCCTGGCAGGCAGAACCCCAGAGTCAAGAGCTAAAAGGGTTTCGGTCTTTTCGAAGACAGGCTCAGACCCAGCACCGGGTCCATCTCTCATGAGACACAAGCATTCATCATTTCACTCATCATTCTGTAAATATTTTTTGCACACTTAGTATATGCCAAACAATATCCCTGCCCTCATAAATCATACTGCCTCCTATTGTCTTCTTTAAAAAAAAAAAAAAAAAAAAAAGATTTTTTTCATTGATTTCAGAGAGGAAGGGAGAGAGAGAGAAAAAAACAAACAAACATCAAAGATGAGAGAGAGTAATTGGTCGGCTGCCTCCTGCACGCCCCCTACTGGGGATCAAGCCCACAACCCAGGCATGTGCCCTGACCAGGAATCGAACCGTGACCTCCTGGTTCATAGGTCAACACACGCCCAACTACTGAGCCAGGCTGGCTGGGCAGTTTGCTTGCCTTTAAAAGAAGCAGCCTCTACGCTCTGGCCGATGGTTGCTATACAGAAACACAGGCCCAGTTTTGCTGCTGGGAAATCTAGATATTTAGGTAAAAACCTCCCAACTTTTTATGTGCTTGCAACAATATTTAAATTTTTTTTTCTGATTTATAGGTGCCATATGAAACATCCCACAGGAGCTGCTGTCTTGGAGGACAGCATGTGTATGTGTATTTTGCTCTTAAGAAAACAGGCTTGTGAAAGATGCAGGTCACATGGGAAGTAGCAACACTCAGGTTCAAGTTCAAAATCTCTGAACTTTGAAATAGACAAAATGACTGGCCAGAAAGATGGACTCGGGGTGGAAACAGGGCTGCCTCTGAGCCTTCCACCGCCTTCCGCCCCCGAGCTGCCCCCACCTGTCTCCAGCATCCTGGGTGAGGCCCCACCTGTTTTGAACCCCCCCTGGGAAACCTCTGATCCCACTCTCTGGGACTCTTATTTTGTCCCGACCTGGGAATCAGAGACTGGGGCAGCCCACACACCACCTGTCCCTCCCCCGGCACAGCAACATCTGCTTAATGCTGAGCGTCTAGCGGCAGCCTTTCAAACCCAAAAGGAGGACCCTCCCTGCTGGCCAGGCGCCCGGCCCACTGAGTCCCCTGGGACAGCCGGGTGGCTTCGGAGCTTTCTGTTCATTATTTACAAAACATGATTAGCAGACAGAACTGGAGATGGAAGGACGTGGGAAAATAGTAGAGCCAGTAAAGGGGGATTTGGGAAAACAGAACACCAGCCACCAGGCTTCTAAAATGAGACAAGGTTTCTACAAAGATCCACCCCATGGGTCTCCCTCCTGCCCTTTCTGTTAGGTCATGATGAGGGGAACTGCTTCCGAATGTTCCCCTTGCTCCCAGCCTGATGAACGGTCCTGTCCCCGGATGTGTGTGACCACCTGTCTGTCCCGGGGGTGTGAACAAAGTACCAGCTCTGCCCTTGTTCCTGACTGATGAGCCGGGGGCTGGATCTGAAGCTTCAGGGGCCTGGGAAACTGGGCGAGTGAGTCAATGGCTGGAGGCCCCGGGAGTTTCGCTCTGCTTTGGAGCTGGGTCCCCACCTCCCAGTTGCTATTCTGTGCGGTGGCAAGTGCCAGCTTGTCTCCCCTTCCCGCCCAGCCAGGAAGCCAGCTGCATTGCTCCTTCAGGCCCAGACCCGTCCCGGCCGCCCGGATTCCACCGCCCAGCCAGGAAGCGCCTCTCGGCCCAGCGACCCTTTCTTACCCTCTTTCTTTCTGGGGTTTGGCACAGGGGAATTTTTGTTCAGAGTGGTGGGGGGAGGCGGGCCCAGGGCAGTGGGCTGGATGTCAGGGTGTGAAGGAGAAAAGATGGGAAGGCAGGGAAAGGAAAGGTGAGGCATTCCATTCCTGGAGCTGTTTCATTCCCGAATCCAAGGCCAGGAAGGAGGTGAGAAGGATGGGCACGTGGAGTCCCGCCCCTGGGCAGCTGTGAGGAGGCCTTTCCCCGATTCCCACGGGAGGGTGGGAAAGAGGCCGGGCTGGGCAGGTGTGCAGAGGGCTGGCTCCCCGTGGCCCTGGGGGAACACGCCCTGGCTTGCTGACCTCTCAGGTAGGAGTCTATCGGGTAGGAGCACATGCACTGAGAGAGAGAGAGAGAGAGAGAGAGAGAGAGAGAGAGAGAGAGAGAGAGAGAGAGAAAGAGAAAGAGAGAAAGAGAACCGAGGGGGGTGGGGGGCAGGCATGAATGTGTTTATTCTTTAACTGAGATTCAGATGTAACTGGGTGTCCTGTATTTATTTTATTTTTATTTTTTAAAATATATTTTATTGATTTTATTTATTTATTTATTTATTTATTTATTTATTTTTTTACAGAGAGGAAGAGCAAGGGATAGAGAGTTAGAAACATTGATGAGAGAGAATCATCGATCAGCTGCCTCCTGCACACCCCCTACTGGGGATGTGCCCGCAACCAAGGTACATGCCCCTGACCAGAATCGAACCTGGGACCTTTCAGTCTGCAGGCTGACGCTCTACCACTGAGCCAAACCGGTTTCGGCTGGGTGTCCTGTATTTATCTGGCAACCCTGAGATAGGGGGTCAGGGCTTGGGAGAACTGGACTGAAGCTGACGTTCCACCCCCCGCCCCTACCACCACCTCCTCTTCAATATCTGCGAGGCAAGGGCCAGTTTTGGGCAAACAGCCTTGCCTTGACCTGCTCCTCAGTTGCTCCCTGGGCACTGGCTTTCCCAGCCCCCGGCCCACACAGCCAGGGCCCCTCTCCCTGCAGCTCTGAAACTGTACACTTTCATGTCAGGCGAATGCTCCATCCCGGAGCCCCTTTGAAGATGAAAGCTCTCCCAAGGAATGAAGTCTCTGTTGTTGTAATTAGCATCATTAAACGTGACTTTTCTCCTAGCCCTGTCGAAACCTGAGGGGACTTCACTTCTTTTTTATTTAATATATTTTTATTGATTTTGGAGAGGAAGGGAGAGGGAGAAAGAGAGATAGAAATATCAGTGATGAGAAAGAATCCTGCATGGCCCCTACTGTGGACAGAGCCCACAACCTGGGAATGTGCCCTGACCCAGAGTCAAACCATCACTTCTTGGTTGTAGGCCGATGCTCAGCCACTGAGCCATCCTGCCAGGCCTTCACTTCTTGCAGAAAGTACCTGCCTTGCTCTTTGAGGAGATGACCAACCTCTTCTGACCCAATGCTGGGGTGGGGTCAGAAGCCCCAGTCCCGGTGCCCACCCACCCTGACTTAGACTTGCTTTTACCTTTGCAGAGGATTCTTCGTCACAACAAGGCACCCATCTCTCCAGGCTCAGTAGCCACACTCTCCTTTCCTGGGTCAGTAACACCTGGTCCATCGTAAAGCCTGGGGCTACTGCTTCCACCCCAGCTCTGAACCAGACGGAAGGGGTGCCAGCTGCTGCCATCTCACCTTCTCACCCCAAAGGCCCAGCCCACTAAGTGCAAACTCTTCCTCTATTCCAAAAAATCAGGTTGTTCTTGTGCGAGAGACCATCTGGGAGGGCGGGTATTTCCCTCCAAAGGTTGGCCACCAGGGTCGTGCCCAAAGGCCCGAACAGACTTTGTTGTCTTCATTCTTTCTTTTTAAAAATTAAAAAAAAAATTATTGTTTAAAGTATTATATGAGTCTCCTTTTCCCCCCATTGACCTCTCCCAGGCTGTCTCTAACCCCCAACTCATGCCCTCACCCTCCTACTGTCGGTGTCCACTGGTTATGCTCATATGCATCCATACAGGTCCTTTGGTTGATTTCTTACTCCCTCCCCTCCTCCCCTCTCCTCCCTCCCCAGCTCTCATCTTCCCTCACAGGTTGGACAGTCTGTTCAATACTTCTATGCCCCTGGTTCTATTTTTGTTCATCAGTTTATGTTGTTCATTATATTCCACAAATGAGTGAGATCTGTTTTAATTATTTCTAGGAATGTGTTCACTTGCTTTTCCGAAAAAAGTGATCAACTCTTCCACAGAAAGAGCCACAGCATTTTGTTCCCTAAAGGTATGGCCTTTTCCAACAATACTAAGTGGGTTGTGCCAAATTAGCATCTCTCTCTCTCTCTCTCTCTCTCTCTCTCTCTCTCTCTCTCTCTCTCTCTCTCCCTCTTTCAATTCCCAGGGCTCTTAGCAGGCACTACTTTGGTTTCCTCAACCTACAGTTGAGTTCTGTCTGGCCTGTTATGTGGCCTGTTATGTCAGAGTTTGCAGAAATGGTCTATGAGGGTACCATTGGCAGTACAAAGCCTCTGCTCAAACTGGCCATAAGTTCACAAATTTCAGATGGTAGACTCTGTTGATGGCAAATTAGCAAGAGGTTATAAAATGTTCTTGTCCCCCAGAATCTGTCTTTAATATATTACATTGGCCCTACTCTAGATGCCCTTAGTAAATCATAAGAAAGAAGAGCCAGGATCTCAGAAGCATACTCTCTCAGGAGCTGGTCTTATAGGTGGCTCATCTCTCAGCCTACACACACACACACACACACACACACACACACACACACCTGGAACCAGAGAGCCAACTCCTGCCCACCCTTCCTGTTTCACTCAGTTTAATAGGAACTTGTGCTTAGACAGAAAATAATGCCCCACAAGAACAGTTCATATTGAACAGTATTGATCTAGTCTCTTTGAGATTCAGTGATCAGAATGTATCAGATGAACTGAGGGGGAGCCCTGACTGAGGCTCAAAGACAGGCAGTTGTGACCAGGCCGCTGATGTGAACCTCACCATAAGACGGGAGAATCTGGACCAGTGAACTGGGGCCTAGGGGAGAACTGGCTATGGGAACATGGGAGGCTGATCCTGAAGCCTCCTTCCACCCCATCCCAACCGGCACTGTGGGAGTGCCTGGGGAAATGACCCTAAAGAACTGTCCCATTGGGAGCTAGCTCAGCATGGCGCCCCTGAGACTAGGTGTAATGAGCTGGGGGACCTAGGGGGAGGGGAGGGAATGTGGGGAGAACAGCCAGGCTTCAGCAGTGACTGCTCAAGAAGCATGTAACCAGGACCAACCGCTGGGATTGGGTCCCCATCGTTGAAAGACTTGGCCAAACCAGGAGGGAGACAGGACTTCTTGCTAATCTACTCATGTAGAAGCTCCATGTCTTAGTTTGCCTGGGCTGCTAGAACAGAGTACCACAGACTGGATGGCTTACAGACAGCAGACATTTATCTTCCACAATTATGGAGGCTGGAAAGTCCAAGAAGATGCAGTGTCTGGTGAGAGTGCCCTTCCTGGTTCTTAGAGAGCCGTCTTCTCGCTGTGTCCTCGCTCGAGGAAGGGGTGAGGCTGCTCTCTGTAGTTGCTCTGATAAGGACACGAATCCCACTCACGAGGGCTCCACCCTCAGGACCTCTTCACCTCTCATGGCCACACCTACTGATGTCAACCCGTTGGCTGTCTGATTTCAACATGTGAATTGTTCACTCCAGCCCATTATACTCAAAGTGTCACTGGGATTCCCACAATAAAAGACACTCAGTCCTTTTAGTTAAAGATTAAAGCACTGGGACAACTTTGAAGGATGATTATTCTTTAAATAATATATGTCCTTTGTTTATCTTACACTCAGGAAGGACCTTTTTAGTTGCGAATTTTATTTCTAAAATCCTTACTTCTCCAAAATTGATCCAGAGACATAGAAGCATGGACCAGACTATGGAATCTCAGAGCGAAGGTGGAAGTGGGTGGATGGGTGGGAAGAGATCCACCAAAGAACTTGTATGCATATGTGCATATGCCTTGGACACAGGCAACAGGGTGGTGAAGGCCTGAGAAGGGGCTTGGGAGGGGAGGGCGGATAGAAAGGGTCAGTGGGGGGAAGAAGAGGACATACGCAGCACTTTCAACAGTAAAGATTTAGTTTTGAAAAACATAAAATTCTTAGTTCTCCCCAGGAACATATAGAGAAGAAAACAACGAGAAATAAAAAGCACAAGAGGACGCCGGAAAAATCTTGTTCGTGAGACATGGATGGTTGTTAAATGCAGGGCTGATAGTCCTGGGTTTTCAGGATCTAAACTAAAGGAAAAGCTTCCCCCACCCTCAAGTGGCAGGTGAGTCATCGCCCAAGGAAAAAGAATAAGATCGCCAGGTCCCAACCCTCCAGATGCAACAGGCTCTTGGCGGTTAAGCCAGAGATGTGCGGGCTGCACCGGGGAGTGACCTGGTAGCAGTCAAGTGGGAGAGCATTGCAGCAGCAGCTGTGGATTTGAGCTAATAGGCGATTGGAGACTCGATTTCATGCAGGATGTTAATTCTTCACTTCATTTTTGAAAAGGTAAGGACCACAATTCTACCCTGAGGATTTTTTTTTTTTTTCATTTCTTTTCTCCAAAAGAAGTAAACAAATCACATATTGTCACACAGATTGGCTGGCCGCACTCAGGAGAGTGGCTATTTTCTTGGGCAGGACGGCATGGAAAAGACAAACGAGAAAAAATGCCTCACTTCTGTGGACTGAAGGGTCCCAAGTTCGATTTGGGTCAAGGGCACATGCTCATGTTGCGGACTCAATCCCAGTGGGAGGCGTGTAGGAGGCAGCCAACTGATGATTCTCTCATCATTGATATTTCTCTCTCTCCCTTTCCCTTCGTCTCTGAAATAAAATTAATAATAATAAAATAAAAAAATAAAAAATTTCCTCCTTGGACCCAGCTAACAATGCTCAAGCCCTGCCCATGCTAACCTCATATCTCTCTCTCCACTAGAACTGCCCTGTCCCCAAATGCATTCACCACCATTCCTGCCAGCCATCAGAGGGACTGTGGCTCCAGTTGCTTTAGGATTGGAGGACACACTGATCCAAATATTCATCTGGCCCCCAATCCCTCATTGTGTCTCATCAGCATCTCTGGTTGGAGGAATGACTCCTCCTCGCTGTTCTCTTAGTGCGTGACTCACACGTGCTTTAAAGAATGTGTCACCTTGTGACGTCATGGAGGATCATCTGCTCCTAGGACGGGAACGGCTCCCTCCTCCTGGGCTGTGAGCAGCCGAGACCAGGGCCTGTGTTTGCTTTTCTATAAATTCCGTGGTGCTCACCATATGTCCTGTGTGCAATCAGCGATGGCTCAGCAGATGCCCTCTAGATCCTGTACTGGGCCCAGTGGAGTGTATGAAGTGCAGACTCACATATTACCCTGTTTCCCCGAAAATAAGACAGTGTCTTATATTAATTTTTGCTCCCAAAGATGCGCTAGGTCTTATTTTCAGGGGATGTCTTATTTTTCCATGAAGAAGAATACAGTGCACATTTATTGTTAAATGAAAATAAAGGAAATTTATTACCTTTATATGGTACGGTAGTACGGTAGTTGTCAACACAAACCAAACAAACTGTGAATCCTACAGTATCAAGAATTTACTCATTTATTCAATGACAATCATGTCATCATCTTCTGGAACATCATCATAACAATCCAATTCCTGAATTTCCGGGTGAATTTCTTGTGACTCCATTTCTTTCAGAATCAGTGGACCAAATCTCTCATGTTTAGCCTGGGGGGAGCCGTATTTTCAAGGGGATGCCTTATATTTCACTCAGAAGGAAACCTGTGAGTAGGTCTTATTTTTGGAGGATGTCTTATTTTCGGGGAAACACGGTAGTACTTAATACGTGACTGAGATGCGAATCCAGATCCATCGGAGGCCAGTGTTGGGTTGTAACCACTCGGTGAACCCACCTTTGCTGAGAAGGGTCAGTCCGTCAATGAGAGGCAACACCAGCTTTCCTGCTCCCCCTGGCGCTCCTTCTCAGTCTCCTGGCTGGGTCTTCCCCAGCGCCCCTCCTCCCCGCACCCCCCCTTCCCCTGCCAGGCTCCTAAGGGTGCAGGGCCCCAGGGCTCGGTTCAGGCCTCTTCTCTGTATTTATGATAGGTGATCTCACCTGGTGTCATTCACACGCTGACTGCACCCATAGTGCCTGGGCACCCCGCACCCTGCATCTCTCTCCTCCGAACCCCTGCTGTGCCCTCACATCTGACTACCTTCTGGACTTCCCCTTTGGCCGTCTATGGTAAGGATCTCAGGCTTCACATGCAAACCGAATGATGATCTTGACATTTCTTGGACAGATGATTCAGGGGCTCTAACACCACAAGGACAAACGCGGGAAGTGGGGTGGGGAGCAGAAGTTAACAGCTTTGGGGACCAGACCCCCTGGGATCCCGTCTTGTTGTAACCATGCCCCACACAGGGACTCCCGCGGATGGCATGGATTTCAAACACTGATTTCATGACAGTCTCAGCTAGGGGTGAGGACAGCAGGAGAAACTTGAGATAGCAATTTCAGGAGATGTTGAGAAGTGGGAGGAAGCGTTTGGTAAGAATATGAAAAAGTCTCCCAAGTGTTGGCGGGCGGCGTCAATAACAGACTCACTGCTCAGGGGAGGCACGGCAAGGAAGAGTGCACAGCCTTGTCACCCATGCCAGACAGCACTGTGGTTTCCCTAAGGCCCAAATCTGATCACATGACCCCCTTGCTTGAAAACCTTTAATGGCCCCTCACCTTATATGGGATTGGGCCTAACCCCCCGCCCCCCCCCAGCGAGGTGGACTGACCCTCACCTACCTGCCCCTGTGACCTCTCCCCTCT
Organism: Pipistrellus kuhlii; assembly: GCF_014108245.1. NCBI lineage: Eukaryota > Metazoa > Chordata > Mammalia > Chiroptera > Vespertilionidae > Pipistrellus > Pipistrellus kuhlii. The sequence goes on from NW_023425493.1 coordinate 10,544,107, forward strand.
CATCCATCCAACACAGACCATATGCAGTTCTCCAAACACATCCTGACAGCTTTGCTCATGCTATCCCCTCTCTCAGGAACATGCCTTCCTTTGCATGTTGACCCAGGAAATCCTGACTGGGCACACCCTCTTGTGTACTTCCCCATAACTTCCCCATAACTTCCCCCCTCCCTCCTTCTACCTCCTAGCAGAACGTTTTTAAAAAATATATAGAGTTTTTATTGATTTCAGAGAGAAAGGGAGAGAGAGAGATAGAAACATCAATGATGAGGAATGATTATTGATTGGCTGCCTCTTGCACATCTCCCAATGGGAATTGAGCCCACAATCCAAGCATGTGCCCTGACTGGGAATTGAACTGTGACCTCCTAGTTCATAGGTCACCGCTCAACCACTGAGCCACACCCATTGGACCAGAGTGTTTCTTTATCCTCTGGGTTCCCATAAGCCAGTGTTTCCCAAAGTGTGGTACGCGTACCCCCAGGGGTATGGGAAGAGTTTGGTGGGGGTACGCGTTGCACCGGAGTTTGGTGGAGATATGCACTGCACCGTGCTTAGCTGCGCCTAATTCTACGTTCTCATGAGTACGAGGGGTACTCAGCGTTACGAAAATTATAGAAGGGGTACGCATATGTCAAAAACTTGGGAAACACTGCAAGCCATTGCGCCTCTTTCTAATACATTATTTAGCCCATGACAATGTAATGATGTTAATTGCTTTGTTTCCTTAACTAGATTCTGAGATCTTCAAGGTCTGAGCTTTTTATTTAATTGATTTTATTTTTTATTTGTTGTTAATCCTCACCTGAGGACTTTTTTCATTAATTTTCAGGGAGAGTGGAAAGGATGGGGAGAGACTGAGAGAGAGAGAAACATTGATTGGTTGCCTCCCACATTGCCCAGGTCAGGGGGCGATTGAGCCTGCAACCAAGGTACAAGTACCTGCCCTTGACTGGAATCTAACCCTAGACCTTTCAATCAGCAGGCTGATGAGAGCTAGGGCAGGTCTGAGATTTTTAAATCCTTGATGCCTCAGGCCTGGAATACAGTGTTTGTTTAATAAATGTTTGAGAAATGAATGAACATACACATGCTGTGCCTTTGCCAGAAAATACAAAAAATAGAGTGTAGTTACACCAATACTCCACTAGAGGGAGGAATATACACTTTTCTCCTCTAGCACATTTTTATGCTCTTTTTTTTTAGATTAACATATTCTGATGAAACATTTCAGTTTTAGGCTAGACCTAATATAAATCAACCTCTGATAGACCTGAGGAAACACATGTATTAAGGGTCACTATACACCAGGCTTGACAATGGGCAACTTCTTAAGGGCGCAGATGAACTGAAAGGGTAGGAACCGTACATGACATTTTGCATTTCTGTGTGTAGAGTGCGTCTAAGAGCATGACAAAGCTTTCCTTTTCTCAGACAAAATCTCGTTTTCTAAAATGTTCTCCACCTAGAAAGCTTATTGCTCCATCCATGCTGTGGGACCTGATGTCTACACAGCTTTCCAATTTCCTGTTCCGCATCCCTCATTTCCTGTCTTGAAGGCACACACGCTGTTTATAAAGTCAGCTGAAACAACTCATACAGCCTGAGATATAGTATCTAGAGCAACTTCCGAGTTCAGTACCAATGTTCAATGAATGTGACTGGTTGACAAATGACCAATGGCAGCAGATTCCCTCTCCCAACCCCTCGGGGCCCTCAGCCCCAAACACTGTCCTCCCTGCGTCCCCGGTACCAAGGGTGTCTGGGTTCAGCATGTGTCCCAGTGTACTGTGATAACCTGTGCACTTATTCCCATCTAGACAAGACTGCAAACTCCGTGAGGTGGCCGGCATGGGTCTTCCTCTCTCTCCTCGCCACGCTGCTGGCATAGCACCTGGTACACAGTGTTTATGAAATAGTTTTTGAATAAATCAGTAAGCTCATTTCACTATGAGGGCACCCAAAGACTGGTTTCTGCCAGCACACGCAGAGAGAGGCTAGACTGCTCTGGGGTGTGTCTAGACACATACATGTACTTAGTAAACTCAGATGCCTGGACACACACAAACACACACACCCTCCCTAGAATCTTCCCAAATCAGCGGCTAGGATATCTGAATTTTCATCATTAGAGCGTCATACCTTTGGCTTATATATGGCTCCCTGTCAACATGTCTTGACTCTGTGTGCCCTGCTATCACATAAATTTCAAAATGCAAACATCCCCTGGTATCTCGATTCCTATCTTCAAGCTTTGACCTCACCACCCCCTTTTGAGAATCTCAGCTAGGCCGCTGCTTACTTTCTGTAGCTTGCCTTAGAAAGTGGCTTGCTTCTGTCTTTTTGAATACAGAGCTAAATATTAAATAAGCTCTCTCAAGCCACATACACCGTCATGTTTGCGAGGAATTAAAGCACATCCATTTGCATGACTCCGTGAATTAATACTGATACTAAAAAAAAAAAAAAAATGAAAACTGGATGCATCACCATTAGAAGATCGAGTGAATTGACTTCTGGTGTTGAGAATTAGCGAAGGGAGAGAATCAAGTAATTCGTTCTGCCTTCCCTATATAAACTGTATCATTGGGTAACCAACATTTAGATAAGGAACAAGTCTGTCACTATGGAAAGAGTCCAGCAAGTGAGTGAAGAAAAAAAAAATGAAAGAATTAGAATATCTCCCCCTGTGATAGAAGTAGAGTGCAATCTTGAATAAACACATTTAGACATTAAGCACCAGTGGCTGCTAACAGCACAAAGTGAAAGGCAACCAGACATTCTATGCCTCCTGGTGGAAATGTAAAATGCCAACTACAACCAAGTCTGACCCAAGTTCTAGGTCTGCCCTGGCCAGGTTGGTTAGAGCATTGTCTGGATGCGCCAGCTTTGCCGATTCTGTCCCTGGTCAGGGCATGTACAAGAATCAACCAAAGAATGCATAAGTTGGAACAACAAATCACAAATCGATGTTTCTGTCTCTTGCTCTCTCAAAAGAATAAAAAAGAAAAAGAAAAATTCAGTTTCTGAAAAAAAAGTCCTAGGTCCAACAACCTATTCAGATAAATAGAGAGAGCATTAGAACACACAAAAAAACTAGCAAAGTGTTAAAAAAAAAATGTTTATGAGACAATTGGAATCTGAACACTGTCCTTGATATACGATGATATTAAATAATTTTAGGTGAAATGACGCTGATATGGCTATGTTAAAAAATAACCCTTGATTTTGGAAATGCAGGCTAATATATTTACTGATGAAATAATCTGATGTCTGGGATTTACTACTTAAAAAATAAGGCAAAGGAGTGTCAGGGGCAGTGGTGGGCACATATATAAAACAAGATAGCCTTGTGCTGGTCATTGGTGAAGCTGAGCAATGGGCGCATGGGGTGCATTATATCATTCTGTCTACTTTTGTATATACCTGAGATTTTCCACAAAAAAACGTTTTTAATTTAAACAATTGCCCTAGCCAGTTTGGCTGAGCAGATAGAACGTCTGCCTGTGGATTGACTTGTCCCAGGTTCGATTCTGGTCAAGAGCATGTACCTTGGTTGTGGGCACATCTCCAGTGGGGGCTGTGCAGGAGGTAGCTGGTCGATGTTTCTAACTCTCTATCCCTTTCCCTTCCTCTCTGTAAAAAATATATTTAAAAAATAAAAAATAAAATAAAAAATGTATTCATTCCTTCCTGAACTTTCTGAAATTCTTGTCTTAAGAGATGCCTTAGGACAGTGGTCTGCAAACTCATTAGTCAACAGAGCCAAGTGTCAACAGTACAACCATTGACATTTCTTTTGAGAGCCACATATTTTAAACTTAAACTTCTTCTAACGTCACTTCTTCAAAACAGACTCGCCCAGGCCGTGGTATTTTGTGGAAGAGCCACACTCAAAGGGCCAAAGAGCCGCATGTGGCTCTAGAGCTGCAGTTTGCCGACCATGGCCTTAGGACATTATCCTGGGCAGTCTCCGGGGAATTGCAAATACCCTGGGAAAAGTAACATTAATTCAGAAACCCCTCTTTTCGAACTAGCACCAAAGACTACTTCCTGGACCGCCTTTAGCCCAGAAAATGCTGTGTGCCTGAGAGTAAAGGTGAAGGAAAACTCTTGGAGGAAGGAAAAGAAAGGCTACCTGTGGGAAAGAGAAAGTGAACAAACGTTGCCTTCATCACACTTCTCCCAGGGCCTTCCCTAGCTGGCACATGCATCTTCTTTATGCGACTTTTCCTAAGAGAACTTTGACTTCAGACGTGTGGGGGGGAAAAGTTCACATTCTGGAGTCTCGGGTTAAAATGTCACCAAAGGTCCCCTTTTACGTCATCAAAGGCTAACGTAAGTACTTTCAGGAGAAGAGGGGCCCCTTTTCCACCGCTCAGTGAATCCATGAGGAGGCCCGTTGGGTGGAGCTGGGCACATGCTTGCCTGAACCTGGGAACCGTCTAGACTTGTCCACAGGACCACAGGATGTGGGAACCAGGAGGGTGAGGAGTCACCCCAATTGCTTAAGAGCGTGGCTTTTTATAGATTTCTGGAAGGATACCAAGGAACTGGTTGCCTCTGGGGAGAGAAGCGGGGGCACTGGGCACAGGGTGGGAGGAAGACGAAAAAAGACTAAGTCTTTATTGTTTCAGCCGGGTTAGCCTGTGGTGAGTGCCTTAAAGCATATGATGACATTCTGCACACAGTCTTTTGTTGACGTAAGTGATGTGTACCTTTCATCTTGACGTTAGACAGAGTCTGTTTGTTTATGGTTTCCTTAGCTGGGCCAGCTGTTGGCACCACCCGCGGTTTGCATATTTCCTTGGTACTCCCTTATCTGTCCTCCCTACCCCACCCCAGCTCCCAGAACAACTAGGAGGAGCAGATGGCCACCAGAACTGACACGACTAGGGTCCTCGTAGTGCCAGCTCAACTTCGGCAGGTGTGACATGGCCCTGGGCAAAGCTCACACTTTCCCACAGAAGCACCCTGTCTCTCTCCCCACCCCCTCTACCCCCCCGAAGCAGAGCCAAGTGAACAGGCTCCTGTTTCACCTTAAAAATTCAGGTGAATTTTGTGGTCTATGGGTTACCACTTTGTTTGTATAGGACGTGATCTTATATAAGGATCATGAGGAGGAACATGTCATTGTGTTTCTCTTGTGGTCTCAAGTCGCCTGCACACAGTACTGGTCCAGTTTTGTTTTATGCTTTTTTTTTCATTGTTTATTGAAGTTATTATTTACATACATCAAAATCCAACCATTTTAAATGTACAGCATGATTACTTTGAGTAATTGTATTCAAGATACAAAATCAAGATATAAAATAGCCCAGCCGTTGTAACTCAGTGGTTGAGCATCAACTCAAGAACCAGGAGATCACAGGTTCGATTCCAGGTCAGGGCATGTACCTGGATTGCAGGCTTGATCCCCAGTAGGGGTGAGCAGGAGGCCACTGACCAATGATGTTCCTCTGGTCCTCTCTCTGAAATTAATTATACATATTATATAATAAATTATATATTGTATATGATTAATATATATCATGTATTATATATAATTAATATATATCACTTATTATATATAATTAATATATCATATATTACACATGACTAACATATATTAATATATTAATATAATTAGTATATTATAGATAATTTATACATATATATATATATATCTCCACCTTAAAATGTTTTCCATTCCCCTTTGCCAAGAGTTGAGTTTTTGAGACAGGTAATTTAGTTCTACCGTGTGGTAAAGATGAAGTGAGATGTGCGGGCACCCTTACATATCGGTCGGTATTTTCATTATGTTATAATATATCCATCTCCGCTACTACATGTTAATGCAGGCGGACACCCACAGCCCACACAGAAGCACAAAGCAGGCCCCCATTTTATTCAGGCCTGGCAGCCCCAAGCCTGCCAGCCAGCCCACTTCCAGGACTAGAACCCACTTCCAGCGAGCCTCACTAGGGGGCAGAGTCGGAACTGGCAATTTCCGACGCCTGTCGTAAAAGCGCGCCGTAAAGCGGGCCTGCTTTACGGCAACCGGCTTCCGCCGTAAAGCGCCGCCGGCGAGCCCACGCTGGTGGGAGGAAGGAACAAGCTCCCGCGTGGGTAACGCGGCGTTGGAAGGCGGCGGGCTCTGTCGCGATGGGGAAGCGCAGCAGCCGCAGCCAGAGCCAGCTGCTCAGCACCCTGACCAAGAAGCAGAAGAAGCATCTTCGGGATTTCGGCGAGGAGCATCCCTTCTATGACAGGTACGGAGGGGCCTGCGTCTTCTCGGGGCGGGGGGGGGGGGCGGGGGGGATCGGGCTGGGCCCGCCGGCCTCCGGGGATGGCGAGGGGCAGCTCCCGCCGGTCCCCACGCCTCCCGGCGCCCGAGTGCTGGGCTGCGCCCCGCGGGAGACGGGACTTCCTACCTCTTGTCGATCCCGTACCTTTATGTCGGACCACACTCCTGCTGCGCTGGCTGGTTTTTGTGCGGAGAAAGGTTTTCCACATAGAGAGCTAGAAACATCAATGAGAAACATAGATCAGCTGCCTCCTGCACACCCTCCACTTGGGGATGTGCCTGCAACCAAGGTACATGCCCTTGATCGGAATCGAACCTGGGACCCTTCAGTCCGCAGGCTGATGCTCTATCCACTGAGCCAAACCGGCTCCGGCTGATTTGCTTTGGGACCTTCGCACTGATGTGTGGGTGGCTGTGGGTTCCTCTGAGTGCCAGGCGGCGCCCACCACCGGGCCGCTCTATCCATGACGGAGAGGGATGCTCTGATGAAGACATTGGCTAGAAACGGTGAACCTGAGACCTCTCATTTGCCAAATGTAGCCATCTTTGGGAGGAGGGCTAGTTGTGGTGTGAGCTAGTGTTTGTCATGGGACTACCTGAAACTTTTCATTTGTCAGCTGTTACCTATTTGCTATCTTCTTACCGTCGTAGTCCCCAGTGCACGTGTTGTTTTTACATGACTGTAGTTATAATGTGTCTAGAATGGTATATTCTGCCTTTTTCGTTGATAGTTGTGTCATCAGACATTTGCCTAATTGCAACATACTTACAGTTAAACATTTCCTGCTTCTTCCCAGGGTTTCCAGCAAGGAAGCAAAACCGCAGATCTGTCAACTGGTAATGCTTTCTCCCTTCTTTATGATAGTTGGTTCTGGGTTGTTACTTTTAAAATGATCCTATCCTCCTATATAATAAAAGGCTAGCATGCAAATCGACTGAACCGGCTGAAGGATGGGTCTCTGTGATGCTCACTGACCACCAGGGGGCAGACGCTCAACGCAGGAGCTGCTCCCTGGTGATCAGTGCGCTTCCACAGGGCTCATGGCTCATGGCCCATGGCCCATGGCCCATGGCCCATGACTGGCGAGTGCAGCTGTGGTGACAGTTCAGACTGCAAGAGGGCACAGGCCAGGCTGAGGAACGTCCCCCTACTCCCCCAGTGCATGAAAGTCGTGCACACCTGCCCTCTGGTATGTAGTGATAAAATTTGGCTACATTTCCATTCTTTTCAATTCTAGATGTAAGCTGTTATTTTAGTGATGTTGCTTCATTTTGAATGCAGGTATCATTAAAATGCCATGTGATAACTAAAACAGTAACCAGAATTTGAACTGCGCTGAGGGATCAATCTATTAGAAGCTGCTAGGGTTGCTTACCAGCCTGCATTCTTTTTTTTTTTTTTTTTTTTTTGTATTGTAATTTTCCCATTGCTCCTTTAAATGGGCCAAATGTCTGACTAATAGGTTAGATCTCTGTAACCTAAAGCTTTATGTTAGCTTTCTTCCCTGGGTGGAATATTAGCAGTTCCAAGAAGATTAAGAGCTGGCAAACATGTCAAACCTGCAGCTGGGTGGGGGGGGGGGGGCATGCTTCACTTATTTAGGTGCAGTGCCTTTACTTAAACGAGGCTTGTGGCCGGCAAGCCTCGAGTTTGACATGGTTGTTAGGGTCTTAGCTAGATTATAATATATAAGTACATGTGTGGCTAGCCTTGCTTGAATAGATAGGATTGCGTATTTGCAGAAAAGCTCATTTTTATTTAGGAAATTCTAAGCTTGTTATGCTCTTTGGCCTGATGATAGGCATAAGGTAGCGACGAGAACAATAAAATTGTGTTTTTAAAGTTCCCATTTTCCTTTTAGTCGGAGAACTCAGATACTTCAAACTCTGAAAGTGAATCAGAGAGTGAACCAGAAGAAGTTTCTGGGTACCACAAACTACTCGCCACATTAAAGAATGTTTCTGAGGAAGAGGAGGAGGAGGAGGAAGAAGAGGAGGAAGAAGACGAAGATGCTTTAGCTGAGGCAGAAATGAACAGCGACAGTGATGTCAGTAAGGAGGAGGAGACAGCAGCAGAGTCTGCTGGGATGCAGGACAGTAAGTGTCTGGGTTCATCCGCAGTGCCAGGATCATGGACAGGTTGCCGCCTGGGCACAGTGCCCTGTACTGTGTGAGTTTGGTGAAAGCACGTGGATCCAAAGCAGAGATTCCTAAACTTGTTGGCCTTAGTAATACCTTTGAGAGTCTGATGGAAAACCTAGGACCTTCTTGTGAGAAAAATGCAGAGGTAGCATTTTTGCTTAGGATTTCCAGAACTTCACCAAAGTTTCCCTTAATAGAGGAAAGAGAACATAATTTTGCTTTTGCAATAGTCTCAGTTTATTTATTTTTATTTTTTATTGTTATTTTTAAAATATATTTTATTGTGTTTTTTTTTGTTTTTGTTTTTGTTTTTACAGAGAGAAAAGGATAGGGATAGAGAGCTAGAAATATCGATGAGAGAGAAACATCGACCAGCTGCTTCCTGCACACCCCCTACCAGGGATGTGCCTGCAACCAATGTACATGCCCTTGACCGGCATTGAACCTGGCTCCCTTCAGTCCGCAGGCCTACGCTCTATTCACTGAGCCAAACCGTTTTTGGCAAGGTCTCAGTTTATTAAAGGGATTTCTTTTCCTCAGAGAAACCTAGTTTAATGAGAAAGAGACACAAATATACAAGAAGCAGGTTTTCATGGCACAGCTGGATGTAAGGTGGTGAGGAACTGCTGAGCCAGGGTAATGTAACAAGAAGGGCTGGGATTGCAAGCTTAAAAGAACCCTCCCTCACTAAGAGTCCTAGGTTTCTCTTTTCTTTAACTTTAAAATCAACTTTATTGAGGTCTGATTTACATGCAATAAAGCAGACCCATTTTAAGTATATAGTGCAATGGATTTTGACAAATGTATACACCTGTGTTACTACCATCAATGAAGCTACAGAACATTTCCAGTAACTCCAAAAAGTTCCTTCTCGTCCTTTTACAGTCAGTTTCCCATCCCAGGAACCAGGCAACCACTGGCTGCTTTGTTTCCCTAGAGATCAGTTTTGCCTGTTCTGGACGTTTGTTTATATAAGTTAGGGGTGTCGAACTCAATCAGAGAAGGGGCCAAAATCTAAAATCCAGCCTAAATCGTGGGCCGAATGGTTTACTGAACAGTCATAAACTGTCATTGTGATGGAAACACAGTGGAGTGCAGTGATGACAGCGCAGTGCGGGCCACATTACAAGGCCTGGCGGGACGGATTTGGCCCGCGGGCCTTGTGTTTGACACATGTGATATAAGTGGAGGTATATAGTATGTAGCCTTTTGTGTCTGACTCCTGTAGCTCCTCCCTTTGTGATTCATCCATAGTATTCTAAGTCATTAGTTTTAATAGGATAAAAATTCATTGTCTCAGACATAGAGGTGTGTTTTTGTTGTTGTTTTGTTTTTCCATTTTTCTTTTCTATTTTGGATTTTTCAAAATCAAGTTGTTTTTTTAATTATGAAAGTAACATATATATATATTTACTGTAAAAATCCAAGAATGTGGTATAGTTAACCTATATCCCCACCGCCTAGAGGTAAACATGCTTAGCATTTTATATAATCTGCCAGGTGACACTTTTATAGATATGCATATAAGTATGAGTATGTACATATATTTGTGTGTATGTGTATAATCTCATACATTTCTGTTACTTAATGTTTTCTTTGGTAATATAACATGGGCTTTTTTCCATGTGTGTAACTGGACTCACATTAACTTCTTAACCGGATAGTATTCCATTGTCAATGATATGGGGTAACTTAATTACCCCATTGATAGTGATGGAATCATTTTTCCCAGTAATTTCTTGTAAAACCCAGTGCTGTGTTGACCGTCTTAATGTAGAGTTTAGTGTACTTTGTCTAGTTATCATTTTGGAATAAGTTCCTAGAAGTGGAACTGAGTCAACAGCCAAGCTTAATCTTGAAATTTATTTTCTACCTGAATTTGCTTAAAAGTAAATGATGGCAGTAGACATCAGTGTTGAAAAAAAGCTAAGGAATTAGATTTTATTTGTCAACAGATGTATCATTGTATTTACAAAATGTTTCTCCAAATTGGAGGTAACGTCTTACCTGCTGACCCCAAGGAGAAAGATTGGGACGAGCCACCTGGCACCTCACAGCAAGAGTCCCCGGAGGAGTTCACAGATACAAAGCACGAGTCGCTCTTCAGCCTGGAAACCAACTTTCTCGAAGAGGAGAGTGGAGGCCACTGTCCTCTGAAAGCATCACAAGGTCAGATTTCATCAGGTGCTTAGTACGGAGGGTGTGTGTTCACACGCACTAATCTCTTGTTACTGGGATGAGTAGCAATAAAAACAGACACTTTAGCAGCCGGATTGTGCTTTTCAATGGTCAGGCAGCATGGGGAGTCGGGAGTGTGGGGGGAGCTGCTGAGGAAAGCAGACAGCTTAAGACCTGTAGGAAGGGCGGCCAGTTCCCCAGGCCTCCATTTCCACAATTGGAGACGCCTGACTTTCTTCCCATGCAGGGAAGGAAGAGAAAGAGAGAAGCACTGTGCATTTCCCTCTCTACCTTCACTTGCTCTTCTCTGTCTCTCCCGCACCCTTCCACTCTCCAAAAACCGATGGAAAAATATCTTCGGGTAAATATTAACAACAAAATAATAATAATAATAATAATAATAATAATAATAATAATAATAATGGAAAGAAAGCCACAGAGGCAGAAGAACTGGAGGGCCGTGTAATTCAGAATTTACATTTTGAAGAGGTAGATTGAAGGTACGTCCTGTAATATCCCAAATTTCAGCATGAGAAGTTTTTTTGAAGGTTTTTGAGCTGGGAAGTAGTGTGATTAGAAAAGTGCTTTAGCAAAATGAACCTGTCAGAAACTTTCACGCTCCGGACTGGGAGAGAGTTTGGGGAAAGGAATGGGAAAAGGGTGCGTTAACATGAAGAGCTGCATGTCATTCACAGAGGAAGACCAGAACATGCCTGCCACTTTCTCCAGGTGTTCTGACAGTCTCTGTTTCTCCATTAGACCCATTTCTACAACATGTCAACAAGGAACTGAAAGAAAGAGAAATTCAGGCTGTTGCCACAAATCCCAAAACTACCCAAGAGCTAAAAGTAAGTGTTGCTTGGTCATCTCCGCACGGGGGAGGGAAGTTCTAAGTAAAGCAGTGGTCTTGGGTTTTGGGGTCTCCCTGGACACAGGACATACACCAGTGGTGGGCGGCTTGATGGGGAGCAGGACACAGGGAGGCTGCAGGAGCCTCGTGGGGCACAGGTGTAGCTAGAAAGGGACTGAGAAGCTGGAGCGTGGGAGCCAGGCCACCTGTCTTGCATTTCCTCACTTTCTTTTTTTTTCTTCCTTTTTTAAAAACATATATATATATATTTTTTATTGATTTCAGAGTGGAAGGGAGAGGGAGGGAGAGAGACAGAAACATCATTGATGAGAAAATCATGTCCGGTGGCCTCTGCACTCCACTAGTGGGAATAGAGCCCGTGATCCAGGCATGTGCCCTTGACCGGAATGGAACCCGGGACACTTCCGTCCTCAGGCCGATGCCCTATCCACTGAGCCATACCAGCCAGGGCCATTTCCTCCGTTTTGTTGCATGTGTGTTTAGTTCTGTACTGTTTTGTCACATGAGTAGGTTCCCCTACCCTCCACCACCGTCATGATGCAGAACATTCCCAGCACCATACAGATCCCTCCGGTTTCCCCTTTGTCCCATTCCCAATCCTTGGTAACCACCCATCTCCTCCATCGCTATAACTCCTATAACACTGAAAAAGTTTGTCTGAATCCTATAACCTCTCCAAACCTCAGCATTTCTGACACTGTAAGAAGAGCATTCGGGCTTGTGGTGAGGCTTGAATGAGATTACTGTAGATCACGAAAGATCTTGGTAAATTATAAAGAACCATGTGACTATGAGGTATTACAATTCATTTCTAACATAGTTCTTGCTCTGTCTCTCCTAGTGGCCCACTCTGGGCCAGCTTGTCTTTTCATCCAAGTTCCAGAAGTTGGAAACATTTAAGCCCCCAAAGGACCTTGACCTAAAGGCACTTTATCTCCAGAAGCCCCTGGAATCCACCTGGACCAAGACCAACAGCCAGTTCCTCTCTGGCCCCCAGAAATCAAGCGGCCCCTTCACACCGCTGCAGAAAGAGCTCTTCGTGGTTATGAATTCTTACCGGGACCTGTTCTACCCAGAGAGGACCGCCCTGAAGAACGGGGAGGAGGTCCGCCAGGTGTACTGCCTGCACGCCATCAATCACGTCCTCAAGGCCAACGCCCAGGTGCTGGCCAACAACAGCAGGCGCCGGGGCCAGAAGCCTGGGGTGGGCGACGACGACGACTTCCGGGACCAGGGGCTGACGAGGCCCAAGGTGAGTGGCGGCGGGAGAGCTCTGCCCTCGAGGAGGAGGCTGCAGGGCACTGCCACGGAGGTGCCTGGCACTTGGCAGGCCCTCAGGGATTTCAGGGATTAGAATCATGCGCGAGGCCAACAGGCAGCACATTGGTGGCCAGGTAGTGTCAGAGCAGTGCTCTGTGGACGGTTTTTAACAGTGGCACTAACTAGGAACGTGTGCATAGGGAGGTCCCTCCATGATAATTCTCCTTTAAGATAAATCCTGGATGTACATAAGTAATATTCTATTATCTATCTCTCCTTTGTGATTGTTGGGCTGGATGGGACCTTACTAAGCCTCTTGTTTAATCCCCACCTGGGACACTTTGGACTGAGACCCAGATTCGTAGGGGCCTTGCTAAAGAGCCAGGAGGGGAGTAGCAGAGGTGGGACGGGAACCAGAGATTCTCTTCACTAAGCCACAGAAATGTGGAAACCTTGGAAAAGGAAAAATCCCGGTTTTCCATTGTGTAGTTATTGCTGCTTAAAGTAATTATGTTTATTTGGGCTCAAACGCAAGCTGCAGTTGGATTTAGGGCTGTGATAGAAAACACCTTTAATTCTGTTAACTGTCCTTGCTATTGCGGAGCTAGATCTGTGTCGCCTGTCCCTCCCCCTAGCCCATGCTGCTGCCTGCTGAAGAAGCGCCATCTTTTTGGATTATTCCCATTGAGCTGAATGGAGTCCCTCAGTTTTAATACTGGTCTAGCTTGTGGAGTTTTTTTTCTTTTAATATATATGTAAATATAATATTTAATATATATTAATGTATATGTACTTAAAATATATTTAATGTATTTAATATATATTAATATATATATACTTTAAAAAATATATACTGTATATTTTTATTGATTTTTTTTTTTTACAGAGAGGAATGGAGAGGAATAGAGAGTTAGAAACATTGATGAGAGAGAAATATCAATCAGCTGCCTCTTGCACACCTTCTACTGGGGATGTCCCCACAATCAAGGTACATGCCCTTGACTGGAATCGAACCTGGGACCCTTGAATCCGCAGGTCGATGCTCTATCCACTGAGCCAAACCGGTTAGGGCTCTTTATTATTATTATTTTTTATAATCCTCACCTGAGGATATTTTTCCATTTATTTTTAGAGAGAGTGGAAGGGAGAGGGAGAGACAGAGAGAAACATTGATGTGAGAGAAACACATCGATTGATTGCCTTCTGCATGCCCCCAACGAGGGCCAGGAGCCTGCTACCAAGATACATGACCTTGAACAGAATCAAACCTGTGACACTTCCGTCCATAGGCCAACACTCTATCCACTGAGCCATGCCAGCTAGGGCTTACCTTCATTTAAAAAAATATGTATATATATATATATTTTTTTTTTATTGATTTCAGAGAGGAAGGGAGAGAGAGAAACATCCGTGATGAGAGGGAACCATTGATTGTCTGCCTCCTGCACACCTACTACTGGGGATGGAGCCTGCAACCCCTGCAAGCAGACACTCTATCCACCGAGCCAAACCAGCTAGGGCTCTTAGAGTTTGTTAGTCCAGCCTCCTTGTTTGATTACCGGGAAATCAAAGCCGAGACACTTAGTGTCACAGTCGGGACAGTACTCGCCCCTCTTCACCCTCAGTTCATAGGCCCTGCATTGCATCTGTCCCCTCCTGGTCATGCTGGTTGCCTTCCGGAGAAACTACCCCAGAGTCCTGAACATCAGGGTTATGAGATTATGTCTTTCCATTTAGAATTGCAAAAAAGAATAAGAGACAGATTACCCAGGAAGCACATTGAGCATATGTGAATTACATGATCTAAATGGGGTTATTTCCACTGATGGTAATTGTTTACAAAACAAATAGAAATTATTTATTCTTTAAGCATTTTTGGTTTTTTTTCCTCAATAGTTGTAACTTTAACCTGCTTAGGAAATGTTTTGGAAAACTAAGGCCTACCTATATTGCCTATTAAAATAGGATCTTATTTCACAAATGTTTTATCATAATTTCTGAAAAATGTACTGCAGATTGTCTAGAAAAGTAGTGATGCATTTGTCCCTTTCCTTGGGTTTTAATGTGTAAAAATACTAAGTTTCACAGGAGACAGAAGTGAGTCACATTCCTTGCCCTCAAAGAGCTTGTGTGTTTATGTCCTTATGTGTTTTCGCTAGCGGACTCCTCTGTTAAGGGCATTGCCTTAGCCTAAAAGGTATTTCCCAGTTCTGCTTGAGAACTGCCTCTCATGGAGCCATGAGATTGAAGTCCACAGGACATGGTGCTGTGGGTATGAAAGCTGCTCAGCTTCTGGTACTGAGTCAGGCTCTGTGCAGAGGGGCTGGGGCCCCTGCGGTACAGGGCGTGTCAGCAGCGCATCCTCAGCAGGCTCACCTTGAGCTGCCCTTCCTTCCCCCTCCCCACCATGGCTGCCTGCTCCCCTGACAGGTGCTGATAGTGGTGCCCTTCCGGGAAGCTGCTCTGCGGGTGGTCCAGCTCTTCATCAGCCTCCTCGAGGGTGACAGCAAGAAGAAAATAATTGTGAGCAACAAGAAGAGGTTTAACGGAGAGTATGGCTCCGACCCCGAGGAGAGACCGCCCAACCTGAAGAGGCCTGAGGATTACGAAGCCGTATTTGTCGGCAACATCGATGACCACTTTAGGATCGGTAATTCCTCCTCGTCAAAACCGAGACCCCGAGGTGTGGGGGTCTCAGAGCTGGAGGCTGGAGCCTGGAATTAGGCATCTTTCAGGGGTCACTGGTTCGGCCTCCCGACAGAACCAGCATGCACTCGAGGCATGTTGTTGGCCAGGACAGAGAGTCTTACTGAGGCTGATGGGATAGACACTTGGCTAATGGGGTGCAGCGTCTCTGAAGGCACAGATGAAAGGCACGTGCACGTTA
Organism: Pipistrellus kuhlii; assembly: GCF_014108245.1. Classification (NCBI taxonomy): domain Eukaryota; kingdom Metazoa; phylum Chordata; class Mammalia; order Chiroptera; family Vespertilionidae; genus Pipistrellus; species Pipistrellus kuhlii. Next base: position 10,559,731 of record NW_023425493.1, read on the forward strand.
TAACAGAAATGTCTCAGCACACGCATAGCTGTAGTGGGTAGTCTGTGCTGCAGGAGTTCTTGGGGAGCTGGAGGTGATGGGCTGTGGTGGTCAGTCTGGGGAGGCTGAATAAACAGCATCTGCATAGTGGTGGACCCTCCTGGCTGCCACGCCCCCCCCCCCCCCCCCCAGCGCCCCCCTTTGACCCCAACTAGAGCCACACAAGACTTCCTAACTCCCATTCAATCATTCACACTTTCTTGTCTCTCATTGAGCTCTCAAGTACTTGGTTGGTTGTATATTTGATAGAAGTTCTTGGGAAATATTCATTAGTCAAATATGCTCATTCATCAAACACTATTAAGCATCTGCTGTGCCCCAGGCACTGTTAAGAAGCTGGGGATACAGGAATAAAAGTTATGATGCCGAGGAGAGACCGCCCAACTGAAGAGGCCTGAGAATTATGAAGGAAGTAAGGAAGTCCAGCCTCATGAGGGATCAGGCAGTACAGAATGATTAACTGTTATGATCAGAGGTCGCAGTGGCAGTCCTGGGAGCATTGAAATGATCTCCTTACTCAGCGTGGGCACAGAGTGGTGAGGGAAGGCCTCCTGGTGGAGGTGCTAAGTTGAAACCTGAGTAGGATGTAGCCAGTTACAAATGGGCATGGTCAGAGTGGAGGAAAAGATTTGGGACAGGGAACTGCATGTTGCAGAGACACCTTAGGGTGAATAAGCCGGGCACGACCTAAAATGCACCCAGGCTCCAGCGAGCGCTGACAGCTGATGAGTGCAGCTCAGAAAAGAGACGTGGGCTAGAAATATAAGTTGGTGGAGAGGTGATGTTAAAACCCTGGCTAGTGAATAAATTTACCCAGAGCTTTATGTAGAGTGAAAGTCGCACCTGAGGGTGTATGGGGATTTGTGGAAGAGCTCTTTGGATCTGGAAAGATCAGTAATGATAGAAATGGAAGTCAGCGTTCGAGGCACCGGTGCGGAAAAGGACATTTCAGAGAGGGTGTGTTCAAAGTGCTGCGTATGCATTCATGACAAGAAAGACTAACGTGCCATTGAATTGTACTGAGAGCTTTTGGTGACCTTAGCAAGAGCCATTTCAGCGACTCCCTAGCATCAGAGGCCAGGTTGCGGTGCATTGAGATGTCAGAGTAGAGGCAGTTTTCTGGAGAATGACAGTAAAGGAAAGGAAGTGGGAGCCAGCAGGGACCACAGTGGAAGGGAGGGATAATGATTTTAGTAAGTCAGTTCGAGCATGGTCTATGCGAAGGGGGAAGGTTGGGAGGTACAAGGTTGGGGTGCGTGGAGAGGGTGGGAGCTAATGGCGGGGTAGTGAGGACTGAACTGATGTGTGCTTGGCTGTTTTGTGCAGGAGTGGCAATACTCCAGAGAAGCATCCGGCTCTATGCCCCCTTTTACTCCTCGGACATCCTCATCGCCTCCCCTCTGGGCTTGAGGACCATCATTGGCGCAGACGGGGAGAAGAAGAGGGATTTCGACTTTTTGTCTTCTATTGAGCTTCTCATCATTGATCAAGCTGACATTTACCTGATGCAGAACTGGGAGCATGTCCTGGTAATGCTGGTCAATACATAAAGAGGGCAGGAAGCTCTGGCTTGTCCTGTGGGGTTAATTGAGTCTAGATTAAAAGGCAGGGGTAGTTTGGAAACTGGGACATAGTCCCCATTTTCTAATTACCCACAGATTGGTCCATAAACTGTCCAAAGAGACAAATTCTTGTCAATATGCTTTTGGTTTGGTCTTCAGTGGAGATGGGAAAGCATTGTTCACTATTTTTTTAAATCATATTTTTATTGATTTCAGAGAGGAAGGGAGAGGGAGAGAGAGTTAGAAACATCAGTGATGAGAGAGAATCATTGATTGTCTGCCTCCTGCACACTCCACACTGGGGATTGAGCCCCCAACCCCGGGCATATGCCCTTGATTGGAATCGAACCTGGGGAAACTTCAGTCCACAGGCTGATGCTTTATCCACTGAGCCAAACTGCAGTGTTGTCAGTTGTAGGATTAAAAACCTATGCTTTGGAACAATCCTTATCACGGAACTACACGTTTTTGTTGTGTTTTTTTTAAAGCATATGAAAACTCACCTTTCCCACAAGCCCACTGCTTGTAAGAAGTTTGGGACAAAAGGGAGTACTAATTTATAAAGGAGAGCACAACTTATAGTACTCATTACCCTTCAACAATATTACAAGATAAAAATTTAAATAGCAAAGGCATGATAATGGTCCGTTGTCTTTCATTTGAGGAAGAGGCATGCGTGGTGGCTCTGGGAATGTAATGTTTTGAGGACATGTCATTGAAGGACAGCAGCTCTGCTTTCCATGTCATGTTCCTTCTTGACCAAGTGTGGGACTGTGGTGAATCCCTGATTCACCCCCAGGTGCGACTTTACACCCAGATAGAGTAACTAGGGGGCATTTCCTTTTAAAGGAAAGTTTCTTTTTCCTTCTTTTTTTTAATACTATATATTTTATTGATTTTTTACAGAGAGGAAGAGAGAGGAATAGAGAGTTAGAAACATCAATGAGAGAGAATCATCGATCAGCTGCCTCTTGCACACCCCCTACTGGGGATATGCCCGCAACCAAGATACATGCCCTTGACCTGGACCTTTCAGTCCGCAGACCAACGCTCTACCACTGAGCCAAACCGGTTTCGGTTTAAAGGAAAGTTTCTGTAGGTTCCATTTGATCCTCTTCGAAAGGTCTCCGAGGTGGCCAGTTTCAGCTTATCTTCTTGTTGGGGTTGTTTGCTTCACTATGGGCAAGTCACTCACTCCTCTGAGCCTCAGTTTTCTTGCAGTTTGGGAAATGATAGAACGTAGTTTATCCATGAGGTTAAATAAGATGACAGACTTATAACATGCGTAGCAGTGCCCAGTTGGTAATGCTCAGTAAATATTAATGGCGGTGCTATTTCTGTTGAAAGCATTTGATGAACCACATGAACCTGCTGCCCCTGGACTCGCATGGAGTGGACTTCTCTCGCGTGCGGATGTGGAGCCTCAATAATTGGTCCAAGTACTATCGCCAGACGCTGCTGTTCGGGGCCCTGCAGGATGCCCAGATCAACTCCGTGTTCAACAAATACTGTGTCAATGTGCAGGGCCAGGTGCGTTCCCCCCTCTGGGTCTCCTGAAGTGTTGTGTGTCATTTGGGTCCTGAGGAGGAAGGAGAGGAGAGAGGAGGTGATGGCGACGGCTTGCCGCCTAATGCTCTCATTGACTCCTGGCAGGTGGCCGTGAGGAACGTCCCGCTAACGGGCTCCATCAGTCATGTGCTGGTGCAGCTCCCACACGTCTTCCAGAGGATGGAAGCTGACAACCTAGCTTCAGTGATTGACGCCAGGTACCCGTCCCTCCCAGCGGCACGCCAGTTTACAGCTGGGTTCCGTGCTGGTTTGATAGATTGCCATTTACCAAATGAGGTGAGAGAATTGAACCCAGTCATGCCATTGTGAGAACAAGAAACCGAAGCCCGAAGAGAAATGGTGCCTTGACCTAGTTCCCATAGTTAGTTAGTGGCAGGGTTAATAAGGTAAAGCAGGGTCCTTCCCCTTAGACTGAGGCATTTTTAAGTTATATTATTGCTTAATGCTGCAAAGTATCCCAAGGCAACAACTTAATTGTAAACCCTCAGGGCAAGAACTGTATTTCTGATTTTCTCTGTATTTTTCCTTCTCCTTATTGTGTTTAGTCAGGGGCGCCATGGTAGCAGAATGGGGTTCAGCATGTGGGAGGTGTTCAGCAAGTATTTGTTGACTGACTGATGACGGAATGAGTGAGTGAGTGAATGAATGAATGAATATGTGATATGGTTGGGTACTTCCTAGAATAATTTTCTGCGATAACCAGCACTACCTCTATTCTTTATGATAAATGGTATTGGGGCTTATTTTTTTAATGTGCTTATCAAGGTTTAATCTTAGGTAATCACTTTGCCATGAGGTGAGCCATATTGGCCTCTTGGGGGAGGTAGAGGGAGGTTGCAACTTGCTCAGGTCACTCCATGAGTAAGGACGCTCCGGGCTTACCTCTAGCCCACTCACTCTGCCCTTTGCCTTCCCCAATCAGGTTTAACTTCTTCGTGAACAAGATTTTGCCTCAGTATCGAGATGCAGTCATGTCTCACACGCTCATCTACGTCCCCTCCTACTTTGACTTTGTGCGTCTCCGAAATTACTTCAAGAAGGAGGACCTGAACTTCACGCACATCTGCGAGTACACCCAGAAGTCCGCCATCTCCAGGGCCAGACACTTCTTCCTGCACGGGGAGAGGCAGTTCCTGCTCCTCACGGAGCGCTTCCACTTCTACAAAAGGTACCGCAGTGCGAGGCTCCGGGCGTTGTTTCGGGGTACGTGTGTGTGCGGAGGGGAGCGGGGGGATGCAGAGCAAATCACAGCTGCTCTGAGCACACAGCATGGCGGCATACGTAGGCTTTTTGGCATTACAGGACCCGCCATCACTCTGCCTCCTGCAGGGAAGCCAGGGTTTGGGGCTGGACAGACTCCTTTGGTTGCTTGGTTTCCTCCCTAAATGGGCATTGTTGCAAAAGGAGATAATGAGTGACAGCAACATGTATAGATCTGGAGTGGTCCATACTCAGGGTACTTCCTTAGCTGTGCTTGTACACCTCAGGAAGACAGAGGTGAACACTCTTAACTGGGACAGCACAGTGAATAGGGGAGGGGAGAGCCTGTCACAGAAGCTGTGTTGTGTGTCGGGTTGGGGGCTGTGGAGGCTGAGCACCGTGTTTGTGTTCAGAAAGCTTTGTGTCCTGAGGAGGTAGGCCTGCACGCACTTCCTCTCCCAGGAGAGCCCGGGCCAGGGGCCCCTCGATGTTTGCAGAGGCAAAAGGTGATTTTTTTTATTTTTTTTTTAAGGGTTTCAGCCTCTGTTTAGCTTCCCCACCATGTGACTTGGATAAAATAAGCCAGATTGGCCTTTTAAAAAAAAAACAATTCTAATGTGTTGAGTGTTGGTATGTTGAGCCTTCTGTTACTATTTGGGACAATTGCAGCCCTTTGTTCCCCCAGTTATCTTGCTAATTCTCTCTGCTGCAAATGAAAAAGCCCTATTTGAACCCTCATCTAAAAGAGAAGGAAATTGTGTCCTGATTTCTTTTCCTTCCTGATTCACAATAATGTTCAATGAATATAAGTTCTGTCTGTACTCTTTTATTAACTCACAGTTACATATGCCAACAAGGGGAATTTTCTCAGTGAAATCATTGCATCCCCTATATGCTGATACTAGGATGGTGCTTCCCAGACGAGCTCTTGTTACCAGGACAGGAGGGAGGAGCCCGGCAGCTCTCCTGCAGAGCGGGCTGCCCTGATGTGACCTCTTTGGGTAGTCAGCTGACAAAGTGATCTGAGTGGAGAGTGGAGAAAAGGCTACAATTGTGTGGGCTCCATCCAATTGACAAGGCTGTTGGCCAAAGAGTGTTCATGAATGCCTCCTGTTGACATTATTTGCTTTGTTCCAGGAGGTTCTTTTCATTCATGTTGGAGAGTAATATTTGGAGGGAGCTTGTACTCAGCAGGTCTTAAGAGCCCTTAGTTTTCTATTAGCTTGACAGATGAAAGCCAGCCCTTGTGGTAAAATGGGTAGGCTGGAAAACTTCCCACCGTGTGTCTTAGCAAGTGTGAATTAAGCTGGGATGAAGACTGCCTTCATAAAGCAGCTAGAGGACATGGTGTCCTACTTAAATAGTCAGGACAGCCCCCTGTCTTACACTGTCCATTTATTTATCAAACCATGTTTGCCTGCAAACTCATGAAGACTAACCTAGCGTGACCTAGCATGTGCCATTTGCTTTACACCCTGGGAAGGTTAATAGGTGAACCTGTGTTGAAGGTGAACGGAAAAAATGAGTTTCAGAGTTCTGTAGCTGCTAATTATCTCTGGGTTCCCATCTATAGAGCTTTTTGCTTGAGAGATCACCAAGGTGATGATGGGTGTTTTGATCAGCAATGCCTTTGTGATTTGATTTTTTTATTTGACCTTGGAAAAAGTACCTGTGTTTTGAACTGGACTGTACAACTCTGAAATTCTGTGTTTATGTTCTCTATGGAAATAGGCAGTGTTAGAAATATTACAGTTTGTGAGCTAGTAAAAAAAAAATTCAATCTGAAGATTTTCTTTCTTTGGGGGAGATGAAACGAGTAGAAGCTTAGGATTGGATGGTCACTCAGGATGGCCCTCCAGGGACAGGGAGTTCCAAGTTCTTTTCTGAACTTTACCTGTTGGCCAACCGGGGGCAGGTCAGAAACTCTGGAGGTGAGGTGGGATTCCTGGGGTTGGGAAGGGCTTCTGGGGTATTTCTGAGTATCCCTTGCTCCTACATGAGAATTCCAGAATATCCAGCTCCTACATAGAATTCCAAGTTTTAGGCCTGTTCTCTGTAGACCAAATGGAGCAGCCAGCCAGTGGCCTGACCGGTGGTCAAGTCTTTTTGATGACCTCCCTCAGCAAGCATGTAGCTTCTAAAGCGATATTCTATCATCTAACTGCAACACCATTACCATGCCAGTTGGCATTACTACAGTAATGTCATGTGATACGTAGTGTCTATTCAAATGTTGCTGGTTGTCCCCAAAATGACCATTGCAGCTGTTTCCCCTTAGCCCAGATTCAGTTAAGGCTCAGACATTGCATTTGGTTAACATGTTTCTTTTATGTGTCTTAGCTAGTAACAATCAGGAACAGCTTTGCTTCCCAGAAGACATTTGGCAATATCTGGAGACATTTGGTTTTCATAACTGGAGGGTTATTCTGATGGCCTCAGGGTTCTAGTGGGTTGAGGCCTGGATGCTGCTAAATGTTCTACAGTGCCGAGGTGAAGAAATCGTAACCTAAAATAATTCTCTCTCTTTTAATGATACTGACACTTTTTGAAGAGTCTAATTCAGTTTCCTGTAGAAAATCCCACAGTCTCAATTTGTCTAATTGTTTTTTTATTTAAGCCAGTGGTTCCCAAACTTTGCTGTACGTTAGAATCCCCTGGCCAGGTCGTACCTCAATGCCAGTTAAATCGCAGTGCCTGGGGCTGGGACCAAGCATAGATATTTTAAAAAACAAACAAGTGATTCAACATCCAGCAAAGTTTGGGGACTACTGATTTAGGTGAAATATTTTTTGGTAAGAATTCTACCTAGAGGATGTTGTCTACTTCCCATTGCATCTTATTCATCCCATTCTTTGTGATGTTAAGTATAATCACTTGGTCAAAGTAGATCTGTTCTTCATCCATCTCTCCATTGTAAAAATACCTTCCTTATGTAATTAATGTTTTCTATGGGGTGTGTATTGCTGCTTTTAACGGTTATATTATATGGATTTAATGGCATTATATTGTATGGATATATAATCAACCCACTTTTCCTTTAATAGGATTATAGATTTTCCTTTCTATTTTATGCTGTTATATACAACTAGAGGCCTGATGTATGAAATTCGAGGGGGTGGAGGGCCATCAGCCCGGCTTGCACCCTCTTGCAGTCCAGGAGTCTTCAGGGGACATCCTTAGTACTGTCTTGGAGAAGGGAGAGGCTCCCGCCACCACCACTGAGCTCACCAGCTGTGAGCCTGGCTTCTGGCTGAGTGGTGCTCCCCCTGTGGGAGCGCTCTGACCACCATGGGGCAGCTCCTGCATTGAGCATTTGCCCCCTAGTGGTCAGTGCACTTTATAGTGACTGGTCCACCTTTTGGTTGATTTGCATGTTAGCCTTTTATTATAATGCCAAGAACATCCATATGCATAATTTGTGTGTGTGTTGTTGTTGTTTTTTATTATCTGAAGTTTTACATATGTCTTTTTATTCCCTGGTTGACCCTGTCCTTCCAGCCATTCCTATCTTGGACAAGCCCCCACTGCTCCAGTGTCTGTCCTTTGGTTATGCTAATGTGCATGCATACAAGTCCTTTGGTTGCTCTCTAACCTCCCCTCCCCTGCCATTTGTCTCTGGATCTATTCTTACTCATCAAATTATGTTGATCCTTATATCCCACATATGAGTGAGATCATGTGATATTTATCTTTCTATGACTGGCTTATTTCGCTTAGCATAATGCTCTTCAGTTCTATCCATGCTTTTGCAAATGATAAAAGTTTTTTTTTTATAGCAGTGTAATATTTCATTGTGTAGATGTACCACAGTTTTTTAATCCACTTCATCTGCTGATGGGCATTTAGGCTGCTTCCACATTTTAGCTATTGTAAATTGTGCTGCTATGAACATAAAGGTGCATATATCCTTTCTGATTGGTGTTTCTGGGTTCTTGGGATATAGTCCTGTAAGTGTGATCACTGGGTCAAATGAAATTCCATTTTTAACTTTTTGAGGAAACTACATACTGTCGTCCACAGTGGCTGCACCAGTCTGCATTCCCACCAGAAGTACACGAGGGTTCCGTTTTTTCCACATCCTCACCAGCAATTGTTGTTCGTTGATTTGTTGATGATAGCCATTCTGACAGGAGTGAGATGGTAGCTCATTGTTGTTTTGATTTGCATCTCTTGGATGATTAGAGACTTTGAGCATGTTTTCATATGTCTGTTAGCCTTCTGTATGTCTTCTTTCGAAAAGTGTATATTTAGGTCCTTTGCCCATTTTTTGATTGGATCATTTGTCTTCCTTTTGTTAAGTTGTATGAGCTCTCTGTAAAATTTGAAGATTAAACCCTTATTTGAAATATCATTGGCAAATATGTTCTCCCATGCAGTGGGCTTTCTTGTTTTGTTGATGGTTTCTTTTGCTGTGCAAAAGCTTTTTATTTTGATGCAGTCCCATTTGTTTATTTTCTCCTTAGTCTCTATTGCCCTAGGAGCTGTGTCAGTAAAGATATTGCTATAACATATGTCTGCTATTTTGCTGCCTATGGAGTCTTGTAGGATTTTTATGGTTTCCCATCTTACATTTAAGTCCTTTAGCCATTTTGAGTTTGTTTTGTGTATGGTGTAGGTTGGTGATCTAGTTTCATTTTTTTGTATGTATCTGTCCAAATTTCCCAGCACCATTTATTGAAGAGACTGTCTTGACTCCATTGTATGCTCTTGCCTCCTTTGTCAAATAGTAATTGAGCATAATGGCTTGGGTCTATTTCTGGGTTCTCTGTTCTGTTTCATTGGTCTGTCTATATGTCTGTTCTTGTGCCAATACCAAGCAGTTTTGAGAACCGTCGCTTGGTAATATAGCTTGATATCTGGTATTGTGATCCCTCCAACTTTGTTCTTTCTCAGTATTGCTGTGGGTATTCATGGTCTTTTATTTTTATTCCAGATGAATTTTTGGATAGTTTATTTTAGATCTTTGAAATATGCCGTTAGTATTGTTATATGCATAGTTGATGACATAGTTGCTTAGATAATTCCTTAGAATAAATTTGAAAAGAAAAACTTGATACCTCAAAGGCTGTACACAATTAAAAATTTGCTCTGAATTACAACTTATTGGCTAACTCCCATCTTCCCCTTATCTTCCCTCCTATTCCCTCACCCCTGCTATCCAAAATTCATAATAATTTATACACTGGCCCATTTTTACAAAACCCCGCTTGTTACCAGTGACTTGGTAGTCAAAATGTAGCCTCATTGTTTTGTGTGTGTGTGTGGGGGGGGGGGGGGGGGTTGTGTGTGTGTTATTTTTTAATTTTTTATTTTTTTGTAATTGTCAGTTAAATGTAGAGGCTGAGGCCAGTAGTACTTATGTCCAGTCACACCTCTTTGTGTGAGGCCACTAGTGTGGGAGTTGGGAATCTAGTCAGTCTTTGGTTGTTACTATAGTAACCTAGGATACAGCCCAGATGATGGCTTCACGTGGAGCAGGGCCTTTCCTCAGCATCCTGCTCGCTCAGCTTTCACCAAGGCTGGTGCCCAGTGCCAGAGGAGGATCTGTCTCCATACTCCTGCTCCTCCCCCAGCAGCAGGCTGCCCCTGCTTACCCACTGCAAGGCTTGCTTAAGGCAGGAGAGGGGGCTCACTGTCCGGCTCGGGTTTAGGCAGGCCTTGCTCATTCTGTTTTGGAGGTGGGACTCTCTCTGGGTTCTTGCACATCCTCATGGCAGCCATATTGTGTCTGTAGAGGGGTCTTGGTGGGAAAGAGTTCCTACTTCTCTGTGGTGGCAGGCCTCTGCTCACATCAGTGGGATCTCTGGCCGAATAGGTTTCATGTTGTTTCCCCTGGAACAGGCCACTGTTGCTTTTTATTTGGTGTATGTTGTGGGGATGGACGGAGTTGGGGGATGGTTACTGCCCCTCTCTTAGGGCAGATGACTTTTGTTTCACCTACCCTCCCCCATCAGCAGTTGGCCTTTGCCCTCTCCCATTGGCTTCAGGTTTTTGCTTCATGTAAGGTATGGGTCTAGGAAAGTTCATATAAGGATTCATGTCTGTATCACCAGTGAAGGCCTGTGGAAAAGAGCTCATGAGTGCCCAGCTGCTGTGGCTCTGGGTTGGTGCTGACCTGTGAACCAGGAAGTCATGGTTTAATTCTCAGGGCACTATGCCCAGGTTGTGGGCTCAATCCCCGAGTAGGGGGCATGCAGGAGGCAGCCAGTCAATGATTCTCTCCATCATTGATGTTTCTATCTCTCTACCTTTCCCTTCCTTTCTGAAATCAATATATAATATAAATAGCTCATGAGTGAATGTGAACTAAGGGAGTGTCTAGGAATCCCAGGGAAGCTAAGCTATCATCCAAGCCCACACTTGTCCTTTAAGAATTGCTGAAAGTGTAGCTGTTCTTCCTGCCCACTTCCTTGGCAGCTTCCTCTTCCTCTTGTTCTCTGCCAAAGGGGAGATAGTTCTCATGTGCTCTTTTCAGAGGGCCTTGTCACTCTGGAATAGTCATTAATGGCCTGAAGCTGGCCTGTACTGGCTGTTGAAATCTCATTAAATGTCTCTTCCCAACTCCAAGTTCAGCAACATGACATTGGTGGCTTGAAATAGGCCATGAGGGAGTATTGACACCACAGAAATTGGCAAATGCTTCAAATCAGTACCCTTCCTTCCCAGCACCCCATCCAATCAGTTCACCTGGTTGCCTCGTAACATCAGCTGTCTAGGCTCAAGAAAAACGCTTTCGTATATGATCTGGAGTTTTCTTGTTAGTATGGGAGCAATGTTCTTTTGAATTTTCTACATCTGCAGAGGAGCTCAATGTTTGTTTTTGTTTTAGTAACTAGTGAGGTAGAACAGCTTACTCAAGTTCATTAGCCATTAGAATCCTTTATGAAAGGCGATGTTGCAACGTGAACCAAGTTACAATTTGAAAGAGGAGGGTCTCCAGAGAGATCAGGAAGAGCTGTGGGATAAAAAGGCAATGAAAGCTTGTTCTCTGTGAACAAAATAAAATTCCCAGGGGAGTCCATAAAGTCAGCAATGTATGAGCGAGACTAACAGGAAGAATCAGAAGCTTGTCAACATACAAAATCTTTGTTATGGTACCCCCAAGGGAATGATTGACCTCGACCCTAACCATATGGTGAGTCCCTGGGGTCCACCACTCCCTCCTCCCTGCCACCACCACTGTGCATCAGGGAAAGAATTGCATGAGCTGTTAAACTAATTGCTTTCCCATAATGCCTAATGGGTCCGCAGGCAGGATTTTGTAAATGGATGAACTTGGGACATCTGCCGTGGCGTTAACATGTCTGCAGAGTTACAAGAAAAGACTAATGGGAAAGCATTTACAGTTTCTGCAGTTTATCTTATGTGCTGGCTCTGACCTCATCTTCATTACAGAACAGTCTGTGTTGCCTGATTATAATAAGGATAATGTTAAAGTGTAAGTGCCTGCCTTGTAAGCTTTCTCTGACAGACTGCTAATCCCTAGTCTACTATCTTCTCCACTCTACCCAGAGCAGACTCAAGAAATGTGTTTTATTTTATCATCTCTTAAGCCAAAAGATTAGGAATTCAAAGATGATGTCACAGAAATAAGCCCTTCGAGCTCCAGAGAGCGTAACCTCGGGTCTGTTATTGGTGCCCTCCAGCACGCAGTGGCCGGAGCGAGCTGCGCCCTGCAGATCTCTTAGGTGGCTCTCCTGTACGTTTCTCAAGCAGACCTGGCCTCTCTTTCCCCTCCTGACAGGTACACGATCAAAGGCATCAGGAACCTGATTTTCTATGAGCTGCCCACATATCCCCACTTCTACAGCGAAGTCTGCAACATGCTGAGAGCCACCACCAGGGGAGAGGAAGCCGCCTGGACCTGCACCATCCTCTACTCCAAGTACGACGCCCAGCGGCTAGCTGCGGTGGTCGGCGCGGAGCGGGCCGCGCAGATGCTGCAGTCCAAGAAGAACGTCCACCTCTTCATCACTGGGGAGAGATGAGGATGTGCCGGGCAGGAAACAGTATTTGGCACAACACCGGGGCTTGGTTCTGTGCCACGTGGACCGGATTCTGACCACTTCTACGGGACCAGGACTGCCATAAGGAAGGGGCACCCAGCAGCATCGTGTCTGACACTTCTTTTCAGGTCACGTGTCCCTGAAAAGTTCAACGTAAACCAAATGTTGGTAACTCCCACCTCCAGGAGGAAACTAATGGGAGGGGCTCTTAGAAGTTGATAAAGCAGACTTCCACCTGTGAATATTTTTTTTAAGCCTTAAATTCTTTTATTGTGATTTTACCTCTAATTTATTACACTTGATAAATTTGTTCAGATTTGCCTGTTTCTTTTTGATATTTTCTTAAAGCGTACATGCCATTGCTTGTGAGAACGGGTGATGAGAAATTGGAAGACTTCTCGCTGCTGAATATCATCTTAATTTTGGATTGCACAGGTTTTGTAGAACTGTTATTTTTCCCCAACCAACCTTTAAAAACTGTAAATATTCTATTTTAATTCAACCTAGAAGAGTGCATTTATTCACTGATTTATTTTAAAAGACACAATAGTAAATATTTCAGTTAAAGTACACATTTAAAATATATATATATATATATATATATATATTTTTTTTTTAAATATATTTTATTATTTTTTACAGAGAAGAAGGGAGTGGGACAGAGAGTTAGAAACATCCAGGAGAGAGAAACATTGATCAACTGCCTCCCGCACGCCCCCCCACTGGGAATATGCCTGCAACCAAGGTACATGCCCTTGACCAGAATCGAACCTGGGACCTTTCAGTCCACAGACTGACACTCTATCCACTGAGCCAAACCAGTTTCAGCTACACTTAAAATATTATATAAAATAATTTCTATTTTGTTTCAAGAAATAATTTTATAAAACTCTGATGTTGAAATATCCATCTTCCACCTCATCATCTTCAACATTATTGTAGTCATTCTTTAAGTCATATAACAGAAAAAGGAAGTGGTACTTTTTGAAATATTTTTAAACAAAAAAGTACAGAACCAGAACCATGTAAGTACAGAACCAGTAAGTTGCTGACTTGATGGGCCAATCACTCCTTAAAAACCACTGAAGGACATTTTTCTATGGAACCACAAAACAACCATCAATCAGGAAGTTGCAATTAATATCTTGCCATCTAATCCTTGGACCCATTCAGGTTTTACCAAATGTCCCAATAATGACCTTCATAGGGAAAGGGTGTAGTCAGAATTACATGCTGCTTTTACTTACCCTGTCTCTGTATGTCTTTCATTCTGGAATTGGACCTTAGCTCATCACTGGCTTTCTTCACCTTGACCCTTTTGAAGGTCACAGGCCAGTTATTTGGTCCTTGTGATTGGGTTTAACTTACACATCTTTGGCAGGAACAGCTCAGGAGCAGTGTTGTGTGCCCACTGCTCTCAGAGGGTGGAGCCAGATCTCGGGAGTCCCATCCCTGCAGGCGATGCCTGACCAGTTGTTTCCAGTGGCGTTTGCAGGTTTTTCCCTGTAGAATCACTTTCCCCCTTTCCTTACTAACTTGTATTCATACAGAGTCTGCTCATCATCATTCATTGGGTGGTGATCCGCTACTATCCTTATTTCTTTAGATGTTTCAAGTCTCAGGATGAGCAGAAGCACCTTCAAGCAGACTCCTTTGACTTTTTTACTTCCCCACGCCCCTCCCCCACCATATTTGGACATTTCTTTGCTTTCTGGCACAGTAGGACATTCCACGCTTGTCTTGTATTTTTCCTACTCCAGCCTTACAGTAGAAAATTATTTTCAAGCTAGGATTTGAGAGCCAGGTGTGCTCAACACTATTATACTATTGTGGAGCCACTGGTCCAAGCCATCTCAGTGGTCAGCTTGGGAATACTTACATATGTGTACATGTATATGCACACACGTGTTTACATGACATCATTTATTTCTGTTTCTTTTTATCGAAAATCATGAATTCATATCTTCCTCCAATTCCAGTCTGACACCACAGGGTTCCTCTTAGTTTTCTCCCTTTTCATATCTGTAACTCCCTCCTTAAAGAGTGGCATGGGTGGCTCCCATTTTCCTCAGTGGAACAACCCTTAATTGGTACAAAATTTCTTCTATTGTACTTGGACACACTTAAAACTGCTTATTAAAAAAAGTGAAGACACTTTTGGTTCTTCCTGCTATTTCAATAGGCATTTTTATTTTTTTAAAATATATTTTTACTTAATTCAGAGAAGGAAGGAGATGGAGAGAGAGAGAGAACCATTGGTCAGTTGCCTCCTACACACCCTCGACTAAGGATTAAGCCTGCAACCTGAGCATGTGTCCTGACCAGGAATCAAACCGTGACTTCTTGGTTTATAGGTCAACACTCAACCACTGAGCCATGCTATTTCTCTCTTCCTAACATATAAACCACTGGGCCATTTCTCTCTTCCTAACATATAAAATAGAGAACTATGTATTCCATATGTAGATGGGTTCCCAAAGTTGCAAAAATTTAGGTGACAGTCTTAAGCTTACCGAACCTACGCAACAAAGAACTTTTTATATCTATAGAGTGCCCTGTGTTTATTGGCATATTGGTGCTGTTGTTTACCACCGAGCTTGTATATTGTGAGGAAAGAAATAAGTTTATTTGTCTAGTTCAGAGGTAAGAGGAAGAAGGAATGCTGACACCTGCATCTTCTATTTTCTTTTCCCCTGTGGATTGTAGCGAATCTGGCTTTCCTTAGCAGCATTCGCAAGACTCCCAAATCTCCAGCTCCTCTGCTCCTCCACTCACCTGGGAGCCTTGATTCCAAGTCTACGGTGTAGCCTGAGGAATATGCGTTTTAGTAAGCATCCGTGGTGATTTTGGTGCCAGTTTGTAGCCAGGCAACTGCTTCTTGCCTGCAGAGAACGCAGGATTTCAAGTGTGAACCAAGCATTGGGTTTTGTTCCTGGCTCAGCATCTGGGAAAGAAGGTAAGCTCAGCAGTTGGTCCTGGCTCCACAACATTGCAGTCGAGTCTCTGAAATGGTTTCATTAAAGCACATGTGTCAAACACAAGGCCCTCGGGCCAAATCCGTCCCGCCAGGCCTTGCAATGTGGCCCGCACCGCGCTGTCATCACTGCACTCCGCTGCGTTTCCATCACAATGACAGTTTATGACTGTTCAGTAAACCATTCGGCCCGCGATTTAGGCTGGATTTTACAATAGATTTTGGCCCCTTCTCTGATTGAGTTCGACACCCCTACATTAAAGGATGCTTTTGCCAAAACTGGTTTGGCTCTGAATAGAACGTCAGCCTGAGGACTGAAAGGCCCCAGGTTCGATTCCGGTCAAGGGCATGTACCTTGGTTGTGGGCACATCCCCAGTAGGGGGTGTGCAAGAGGCAGCTGATTGATGTTTCTAATTCTCTATTCCTTTCTCTTCCTCTCTGTAAAAAAATCAATAAAATATATTTAAATAAATAAATAAATATAAAAGGATGCCTTAGCATCAGGTCTCTTGCACACACAGTAAGGGAGAGTCTCTTGGACCATGGGTAATAAAGCGTAAGCTGGAATTACATATTGTCTTTTATTTTTCATTTTATGTTGTGTTTTTTAAAAATATATATATTTTTATAGATTTCAGAGAGGAAGGGAGAGGGAGAGAGAGAGAGAAACATCAATGATGAGAATCATTGATTGGCTGCCTTCTGCACACCCCCTACTAGAGATTGTGCCCATAAACAAGGCTTATGCCCTTAACTGTGCTCGAACCCGGCACCCTTCAGTCAGCAGGCCAGTGCTCTAGCCATGGAGCCAAACCAGCTTGGGCTCACGCTGTCTTGATATTTCTCAGCAAGCTTCTTCGCACCATGTGGCGAGATGGTGCCCATAGAAAATAGACAAAGGACCGGTCCCAATCCTGGGAGGATAGGGAGTTAAAAGACAGAAAGAGGAACGTACCCAGAAAGTTAAGACTTCTTTTTTTTTTTTAAATGTATTTTATTGATTTTTTTTACAGAGAGGAAAAGAGAGGGATAGTTAGAAACATCGATGAGAGAGAATCATCCATCAGCTACCTCTTGCACACCTCCTACTGGGGATGTGCCCACAACCCAGGTACATGCCCTTGATCGGAATCGAACCCGGGACCTTTCAGTCCGCAGGCCAACACTATCCACTGAGCCAAACTGGTTTTGCCTTTTTTTTTTTTTTAAATACTAATTTTAATTTTTAAAAAATATATTTTATTGATTTTTTTACAGAGGGACAGAGAGCTAGAAACATCCATGAGAGAGAAACATGGATCAGCTGCCTCCTGCACACCCCCCACTGGGGATGTGCCCCTCAACCAAGGTACATGCCCTTGACCGGAATCGAACCTAGGACCTTTCAGTCTGCAGGCAGATGCTCTATCCACTGAGCCAAACCTGTTTCGGTGAAAAAGTTGACTTTTAAACTTCTTTCTTCCCCGTAGTAATAACTAGCTTAGCACTTTTCTTTTTGCAGGGAAAAAAGCTTTGAATCATGAATGCTTCCTACAGCTGGCTGCACCACGTGCAGTATTCAAAAAGCAAGAGCTAGCTAATCATAGAGAACCAGCAGCAGCTAAACAGCCCTCTGCTGGCTTCCAAAGGCTTGTAATTGAGTGCAGATGGCCCCGGTGGGGTGGGGAGTGTGTCCCTGCTGACTCCTCGCACCCCAGAGGGCCAAGGCAGGCCCCAGAAGGCTCAGTGCTGATTGTGCCCTCCGTGTGGGCCAGGAGCCAGGCTGCCGAGGGTGTCAGGGGAGGCAGGAGGTATGGGAGCCTGCTGGCCGCCTTCTGCCCAGCCTCTCCAAGGCCACAGGAGCAGGTCTTCGGACAGCGGAGTTTAGATTGGATGAGTCTAGGGTCTTGCGATGTAATGGGCCTGGGGTGAAGGAGTGAGTTGCAAGTTGTTTATAACCATCTGCACAGCCTCATTGGGCAGCCTGCAGGAGGCTGCGAGGTGCCAGGAGCTTCGGGAAGAGGGATGTAGTGGAAATGCATAGACCTCGCCTGTCAAGGAGCATCCTTCAAGGAGGACGAGCCTTCACCTCACAGCCAGCCCACCCTCTCCTCCACCTGTCTCCTTCCAGTCTCTCTCAATTTCTCTCTCTTTAGAGGAGGAATCTTCATTACCACATCTTCCCCAGACTTCTCGTTGAAGAAGCTTTTCTGAAAGCCTAGCTCCGTGGTTGCCAAACCACGGCTCTCGAGCCACAGGTGGCTCTTTGGCCCCTTGAGTGTGGCTCTTCCACAAAATACCACGGCCTCGGCCAGTCTATTTTGGAGAAGTGGCGTAAGAAGAAGTTTAAGTTTAAAAAATTTGGCTCTCAAAAGAAATTTCAATCGTTGTACTGTTGATATTTGGCTCTGGTGACTAATGAGTTGGCCGACCACTAGCCTAGCTAAATAGAGTTCTAAGCAAACTTCAGTCAGCTGTTCATGACAGAGCCAGGGCATCGGGCGTGGCTCCACAGATAACCATCATGGGTGTAGTTTTTGGAAGCTGAAAGAGAGGAGAGTTCCCTCTTTCCTCTGGGCCTAGACATTCCCTCCCCAGTGAACACCCCTCCCTCCCCCCCCATTCAGCTGACAGGAGAAAGTGTGTTTCTTTCTAAACATGATTTCTTCTTCCTACACCGAGTGCTCGAATAAGAGTTGTCCTGTTCCTGGAGCTGAAGTCCTATTCCCGCTCCCAAGTTTGCTTTGCGTGTGTTTCTGGTCTCTGAGGACTTTTCCTTCTTCACCGTGGGAAGGAGTGGCCTCTGTTCGCGTTGCGTGTGTTCCCATGTAATCCCAGGGCTTCCCTTACACTCTGGCCACATTGTCCTTCACTCCTGTGGGAGCTGAGGGCGTGAGAAGCAACAGCTCCAAGCTGTGCTCATAACAATGGGCTGGCTGTCTCCACAGTCTCCAGAGGGGTCCTGACTGGTCTGCTTATTCCCCTGCACAGGGACATCTGAGCCTGCCCCTGGTGTCACCCTTTGCTGGAGAAACATCTGCGCTTGCTCATCTTCCTGATACCCCCTCTCCCCCCTAGCAGGAGGGATGCCACATTCCTGGGCTGCTCCTGGCCCAGCTGTCACGCTCTTGGGTCTTGGGCCTCTGCAGCTGGCTGTGACCAGTGGGAACCGGAGCCTCGCTTGCCTGCCGCTTGGCTGGCTTGGAAGCTGCACTGATTTCCTGCCAATCTGTCCTCCCAGCTGAGTCACGGCCACAGCTGGCTCCCTCTCGCCAACCCCAGGGAGTGACACGGAGCCCGGTGTCCTGCAGCCCTTGTCCTCACTGCCCTCTGCAGCGCCTTCATCTGTCAGTTTGACTGCTTCCCGGAGGGAGGGCCCTGGGCTCACAGCTGGTGTTGGTCCAGATGGCCATTGGTTTCTGCTTTGTGCTCATTATCTTTCAAAGCTGGCACTGAACTTCAGGAAGAGGAATGTAGTGGACATGCATAGACCCACATCACCACCGACCTCCTGCAGGTGCTCCTGGCTGCTTCTCAGCTTCCTCATCTTTCTCAAGTAGGGAGGAATGCCCACTTCGCTGACAAGGGAGAGAGAGAGAGTGAGGTAGTTTGCCTATGTTCAACTCCTCCTTCCCTCACAGAACCCTGGATTTTATTGGAATGGCACAATATGCAGCTAACATATTTTCCTTGCAATAAGGTGTGGCCAGGAAAGAGTGCACTAACCATTGGGCAGACCTTCAGGGGAGCTCTCCAGCTCGGAGGAGCACCCCTTTCCCTCTTCTTCCCTTTTGCCTTCGAGGCTCCTAAACTCTGTGCATAGAAGATGTGCAGCAGAAAGTCAGGAGCCTGCTCTCTGATCACATTCTGGAGTGAACACACTGGTCCTACCGGCCTCCCTTTGCCCTTTTATGGGAAATCTAAACCCCTAATCTGTGGAAGCCACGGAGGCCAGGCCTCTGCTGTTAGCAGCCCCTCACCGATACAGACGACAGACATGGAATCAGAGTCCTGAAGTCCAAGAACTGCTTGTTCTTTTCTCTGCAGAAACCAACAGGAGGACTGGATTTGAGGGTAAATGCCTGGCCACTTGGGGTCAGTGGGGAGGGAGTGATGAGGCCTCTGTGACTTTGCACTGTCCCCTCTGTCATGTCCAGCCCGTTCTGGATGCATGAAAATTGGGGAGGACCAGCGTCCTCTCCTAGGCTTTATGGAAACTGAGAGGAGCAGAAAAAGAAGTGGCAAGAAAACAGACTTGAATCCTGAAAGCCAGTGATCACCTGTTTTTCATCTCTCCAGTATATATTTCAGAGCAACATTAGGAAACGGTCTTGTGATCCAACCTGCCACGTGACCCGTGTGCCACCTGTCAGGCAGTCTTCAGCCTCTGCTTGATTGCTTTGACGGATGAGGTACTCACGTAGGCTCCTTTCATCAGCTCTGATCGTTAGAGACTTTGTAAAACTTCCACCCATCAGAAAGTCCTGGCACATCCACTGTCATTTTGGATTATTTTTGCTTATAAGCCACATTCTTTTCAAGTGAATAAAAAAGATTTTGGAGAGAGAAAGTTTTAGAAAGTAGCTGTGGGGATTTTATTCAGCAAATTCCAGTTCTTAAGGATGAGGAAGCTTGATATTTTATGAGTTGCAAACACCAGGTGGCGCTGTGAACAAGAACAGTAGTAGGCGCTTCCCCTCCCCTCTGGCTGTGCTGGGCTACTGCTGTCCTGGGCTCCTAGCTGCAGAGATCCACAGCCAACACACAGCAAACGCAGAATGTGGTATAACTCCTGTTTATATTTATACGTTCATACCTTATAAAAATGATCCCACAGATGGTGCGTTTATTTCAGGAAACAATTTTTATAGAGCAGCGAACACTGTGTTTTAAGAAATGGAAAGTCTCAAGCAGGTGTGGTGTATAATTAAACTCACAAATCACTCCTAAAATAGGCACTTCTAATACAAACCCAGAATTATAACTTTGAATACCTTCCTTTGGACACACCACCAAGTTTGTACAGATGAGCCCCAAGCTGAATGGTCCCCCGGCTCCCCGTCACCACGCTGTGCGACACCTTTTCTGCAGAGAAGAAATTGGCCACAGTGACTTACAATTCTAGTTGCTCACCTGAACCTTCCTTCTGGAGGAGTCAGAGATGATCTTGCAGAGACGGAAGTTTTCTCTGTTGGGGACGTTCCTAGCTTCTTATCCATCCCACCTGTCCCAGGCCTAGCTTGTTGGCTCATTTCCTTCATGAGACTGTCCACTCCTTCACCTATGCTTGGTCCAGATGTCCTAACCCTCTTGCCTCTTTGGTCCTCCTCTGGAGAATAGCATTTGCCTGGCCAAAATACAGCAGGGGGTCATGGGGAAAGATTTTTGAACACCTACTATGGGCCTGTAACAACTATCCTGGGTGCTTTACCTACATCATCTCACAACAACTTAAACGTAGCATCCATCATTATATTGCAGGAGAAATAGATGCTCAGAAAAATTATCATCTCCCAACATTAAATAGCTAGTGGCCAAGGCCACGTGTCAGGACCAGGACCGGCAGCTTGGATGGAGATGAATCGTTGAGGAGGTTTCTCCCTTTCTTGTCTGGTCAGTTTGGTCAGCGCTCAGGCCTTGATTAGGCTCTTCTTGGTTCAGTCCTCACTTTGGAACCTTGTGGCCAAAGCTTTGATCCCAGCTTTACCTTTTACCGAGCGTGTTACCATGGGCAAGTTGCTGACCTTTGTCTTGCCTCCATTTGCTTATTTGCAAGGTAGAGATAATGATGTCTTTCTTGGGGAGCAGTATTGCTAAGCATGACATGAAACCACATGCATATTTGTGGAGATCATAGGAATTCTCTCCCTTTCCCATGCACGCCCATTGATTTGTTCGTTCTACAAATACGTGCTGAGCAATGGGTGAGGCAGACATGCTTCTGCGCTCAGAGAGGATGGAGGAGCTGGAATGGGGAGACAGAAAATAGACAGAAGCTGGACAAAAATGTAATTTCAGATGGGGCTAAATCCTGGAAGAAAATGAAGCAGGGCCAGAGGATGGAAATCTTTGGCCATCCTGCTGCCTTTGATTGAAATGCCCCATTGCCACGTCCAAGCTATAATATTAACCCTCACTCATCTTTCCAGGCCCCCTTCCCATGGTCTTCTCTGTGGAATCTTCAGTTTATTACCAAATGGAATCATGCCCGCTTCCAGACTTTCCCACTGGTTGTCTAAACTTGTCTGTGAGGCTGGGGGCCCCCACTCTATCTCATTCATTGTTACAGTCTCCAAACCACTGCCCGCCCTCAAGAAAAGCTCCTTGGATAGGCCGAAGAGAAAAGCTGATCCTATTACCCCAAGCAACGCCCCGATGTACTGGTTCACAAGAGGCAAATCCTCAGGGTGGGCTGAAGGTGGGGAGAGAAAGGGAAAGGTATCCTGGAACCTCTGCAGGAGCTAAAAGAACAGACTTTCCAACAAAGGACCGATTGAAACATCGCTCTGTGTGTGAGTGTGTGCATTAGAGGCAGGGATGAAGGCTGGTAGAAGGAAAAAACCTGTTGTCTAGCAGGCGGAATCATGGTCCTCTTTTCTAAAAAGCCCAAGGCTTCCTAAGCCATGTCAATTTTGGAACATTTTTATTATTTCAGAAAGGAACCCCAGCCCAGCCAGCTTGGCTCAGTGCTTAAGCATTGACCTATAAACCAGGAGGTCATGGTTCAATTCCTGGTTAGGGTATATGTCTCTCCCTGTGTCCCTTCCTCTCCGAAATCAATTTAAAAAAAGAAAAAGAAAGAAAGAAACCCCATCTCCTTTAGCTATTAATGCCTTTAGTATCACACCCCAACCATTAGCTTTAAGCAATCACTAATCTACTTTCTATAGATTTCCTTGTTCTGGATGTTTCATATGAAATGGAAAAAAAATCATATAGTATATGGTCTATACTGTTTTCAAGATGTTTCTATATTATAGCTTGTCAGTACTTCATTTCTTTTGAGGCTGAATATCTATTCATCAGTTGACAGAAATTTGAATTGTTTCTACCTTTTGGCTATTATGAATAGTGCTGCTATAAGCATTCAGGTACAAGCTTATATGTATGTTTTTATTTCTCTGGGGCATATACCTAGGAATGGAATTGCAGAGTCGTGGTAACTCTGTGCTTATTTTCACATTTCTGATATGATCTGAGGGTTCTGATTTCTCCTCATCCTCACCAACACTTGAATTGTTTATTCTAGCCATCCTAGTGGATGTGAAGTGATATGTCATTAGTGGTTTTGATTTGAGTTTCAATGTTTTTTTATTAATATATATATATATATATATATATATATATATATCTTGTTTTATGCTCACAACTACTTTATGAGGTAGGTGGATTATTACCTCCATTTTATAGATGAGAAGAATGAGGCACAGAGAGGTGAAGTGACTTACCTAAGGTGCACAATGGGTGAGGATTAGACCAGGACAAGAACTCTCTCAGTCAGCTTTCTCTTTTTGTTTTTTAATATATTTTATTGATTTATTTATTTATTATTATTATTTTTTTTTTACAGAAAGGAAGGGAGAGAGAGAGTTAGAAACATTGATGAGAGAGAAACATTGATCAACTGCCTCCTGCACACCCTCAACTGGGGATGTGGCTACAACCAAGGTACATGCCTTTGACCGGAATCGAACCTGGGACCCTTCAGTCCCAGACCAACCCTCTATCCATTGAGCTAAACCCAGTCAGGGCTATCAGCCAGCTTTCATGCCCCTAAGTAGTCCACCATGTTGCCTTTGCAAAAAGAGTGAGAGGATTGGGGACAACAGGCAGAGTGGCCAAAGGATGTTTAAGGAGAGGAATACCCACTGCTCCATTTTAAATAGTTTATGTTGCTGCGTATACACTTCCTTCATCTCCATGTGTGAATGGTTAGTTTGCAGAAAGGGAGCCCAGTCCTTTCATCTTTGAGTTAAAACCAGGGTGAAGAGAAAGGAACAGCCATAAGATGTAGGGCAGA
The DNA here is from genome assembly GCF_014108245.1 of Pipistrellus kuhlii. Taxonomy (NCBI): domain Eukaryota; kingdom Metazoa; phylum Chordata; class Mammalia; order Chiroptera; family Vespertilionidae; genus Pipistrellus; species Pipistrellus kuhlii. Next base: position 10,583,081 of record NW_023425493.1, read on the forward strand.
GAACAACAACTCAGCAGGGGCAGAAAGTTGGAGCCAGAGCTGAAGCAGATCAAGGCTCCCTTCATAATTCACAGAAATTTGCAAGAGGGCTCTAGCTTTTGAATAATCCCGACACTTCAAACAAACCTTATCTGGATCTGAAGGGACCAGGAGACCCCAGCTGGGTTCATTTATGGAATCATTTAACAGATTTGTCTCCACCTTCTCCCCACCCCACCCGCAGCCAATTCTTGGCCCCTTAGCCAAATGACCATGTGGTGCCAAAGCCGCTCTTTCCTCCGCTCCCTCTGTGTTAACACTGAACACACGAGCCTCTGTTTCTGACCTTGAAGAGACTGTAAAGTCAGCATCCATCTCCAAAATCTTTCTCAAAGATGGGCCTGTAAGAATTCAAAGGGGCTAGAGGACACCCCATATAGAAGCTTTCTTCCCTCAAACTCACCTCAGGAATCTTAAAAAAAATAAATAAATAAAAATTATATATATATATATATAGATAGATAGATAGATAGATAGATATAGATATATAGATATATAAAAATAGATATAGAGATATAGATATATAAAAATAGATATAGAGATATAGATATAGATGATATAGATATAGATATAGATATAGATAGATATATTGATTTCAGAGAGCAAGGGAGAGGGAGTGATGAGAGAGAATAATTAATCGACTGCTTCCTGCACACCCCACACTGGGGATCAAGCTGGCAACCTGGGCACGTGCCCTGACCGGGAATGGAACCTTGACCTTCTGGCTCATAGATCGACACTCAACCACTGAGTCATGCTGGCTGGACCCAGGAATCTTTTTGCTCCAACAGCTCCCACCCCAACACTACACACACACACACACACACACACACACACACACACACACTCCTCCTGGTTCACCACCAGACTGCCCGATGATTCTCTCTGATTTGAGAAGCCAAGGTAACAAGGAGGAAGGAATCAGGTGTATTTTCTGTATCTCCGTCCTGCATCCCTGGCATCTGTCTGCTGATTTATCAAGAAGACGGGCGATGGTTTAGGAATGATGGACGGTCCTCTGAGGAAGCAATGCCAGAAGCGTGATGAGCAGAAATGCTGAACAAGATGCTGGCTGGAGGGGGAATCTGTCTTCCAGGCCGATTAGTTTGGGTGGGAGCCAAGACAGGCAGAAACTTGTTACAGCTCCACTCATCTTTCTTGCCCCCTCCCCCCCCCCTTCCCTGCCCCTCCCTGGATCCCAGAATAAAATGAGATTAGCCTCACTCAAGGTGGCTCACTGGTCTGAGCATACCGCAGCAGTGTCTCAAGGCAGATGATTGTTACTAACAAATGCATATTATTCATGTCCCCATTTGGTCTGTAAGACATGTAAGGACAGAACATTGACCTTTTTCTGTAATGCCTGGAGTAACCAGTAAACACTGGACCCAACAGGTCACAGAGCAACTTGCCAAAGTGAATCGACTTCAAAGTAGAAATGAATTTTTATTTTTTATTTTTTTTATTTTAATTTTATCTCTTTCTGAACTTTCATTTAAAAATATGTTTTTATTGATGTTTAGAGCGGAAGGGAGAGAGAGAGAGAAACATCAGTGATGAGAGAGAATCATTGATCAGCTGCCTCCCATACACCACACCACTGCGTATTGAACTGTGACCTGGTTCATAAGACAGTGCTCAACCACCGAGCCATGCCAGCCCGGCTCTTCTATCATTTTTAAAATAAAGAGACTTTGTCTAATCTGCCAGTTGAGAAATGGAAGCCAGATGAATTCAACTCGTTAGGATGCACAGAATACGATGGATAATTATAAGCAGGGAGGCCCATGGTGAATTTTGGAGGAGAGAGGTTCTATAAAATGTTGAAAACATGATGCTCAGATAGTCACATAGTTGAAGATTTATGTACCTCATTAAGGAGAGAACCGCAGGACAACGCCAAATCAAAGGCAAACACAAGAGACTTTTACATATGACCATTAAAGGAAAGTATGTGGGAAGTAGGTTTGCAACATTACATAAAAGTTGTTGATATCCCCCATGGCAATAAGATCAGACTGGGGGTTATGTTTTCTATTTGATAGAATTCATTTGCCACATAGCAATCTTCTTAACACCTAACTTTATAGAGTCTGGCCCTAACCATTACTAGTTAGTAAGTCTAACTAAATCACCTCCCTAGGGCAAGCATCACATGATCCTTGGGTGGGCTTGTTAGACAATGCAACGGCATGACCCTAAAGGGTACATGTTAAACTTCGGATAATTTTTCTTAACCCACAACTTCACTCTTTATAAGATTCACAGGCCATTTGCCTATTAATAAAGTCACCGTACACGACCACAAGTAAGGCCAGAAAATGGTGTTCAGAAATTAAGGGATCCAAACTGCAGCCCCTGCGACTTTCCTCCCTCCCTCTTTTGCCATTTTCCCATCTTCCTCCATGCTCCTTGGAAATAACCACCCACGTGGAATGAATAGACTTACCTCTCTCTGTCTGGCTTATTTTAAGCCCTAGGTTTATAAGCCAGGATTTCCTGTTATGAATGGGAATTGTAGTTGTTAAAAACGTATTTGTTCTCTTTTGCTTTCCCCCCTCAAAGACCGAAAGCCATTTCTCTGGAATCCCACTCAAGTGTAGGTTGGCTGTGCCAACACCATCAACTACAATGACAGTCTTTATAGGCACGCGGTACCTGACAGTGAGGGGATTGTTTGTCGAATGGCTGGGAGGACAGCCCTGCCCTGTTGAACCAGGGTTAGTGAACTCAGCAATGGAGCTTGGGAGGCATGACTGTCCACCTCTGAGGGCATGGCTTGGGAAGAGCTCCAACTCGCTTCTGTGGCATTCTAAAACTGGCAATGGCAGGTGAGAGGATTGATTGGCACTTGTAACTGTTATTGCTTCCCGCTGGACCAGCTGGAGATTTAAAAATAACATTTCTCTTGTTTGGTCCCATTGCTCCTATGAATCCTCTAGCCTCCTCATAATTCTCCCTCCTGGTTCTAGGGGACCCCAAGGAGCACGTCACATCTAAATATATAAAAAGCCAGAGACCGTAATGCCATAACGACCAGAACGATCAGTCTCTAAGATGCCCACTGCAGCCAGCTAGTCCAGCCTGATCGGGGGCAGGGCTGGCTGGCCAATCACCCATGGCTTCTCCCCCAGCTAGCCCAGGCCTGATCAGGGCCTGACTATCCCCCACCCCCTAGGGGTACAAATTTGTGCACTGGGCCTCTAGTGTGTCCATAAAATAGTCCTCTGGGCTATGGCAGCATCCATCATTTTCCTCATGCCTTGGCTTGCTGTCTGAGTTCCGTTACACACATCACATATGCCAGTGAAGCCACCTGGAGTCCACCACTCTCCACCTCTCATGTGCCCCAGCCACCAGCACCACGGCAACCAATCCTCTGCACTGTCTACTGCCCTCCACACCCCTGCCAGCTTCTGTGGAACAACTCACTTAGTCTTTTTTTTTTTTTTTTTTTAATATATATATATTTTATTGATTTTTTTACAGAGAGGAAGGGAGAGAGATAGAAAGTTAGAAACATCGATGAGAGAGAAACATTGGTCAGCTGCCTCTTGCACACCCCCGATTGGGGATGTGCCCACAACCAAGGCACATGCCCTTGACCAGAATCGAACCCGGGACCCTTCAGTCCACAGGCTGATGCTCTATCCACTAAGCCAAACCGGTTTCGGCACAACTCACTTAGACTTAATTCTTTCCTATTGCAGCCCTTTCTCCCGAGGACTCAGGCAGGTGTCATGCGTGCCTAGAGGGAGGGCCATCTAGTCTCTCTGCTCCTCTCCCCTGGACCCAGATTTGCGCAACTCTACCCTTTGCTCCCGAAGATGAGCTCTTTCCTGGGGGGCCCAGGCCGAGGTTCTCCGAACATGCCCGAGGAAGGCTAGATCCAGGGTGAACGAAGTCTAGGTTCAGGTTGAGACCCTGTCACTCCACCTGCAAATGGACATGCGTGGGAAAACAAGACGTCACCCATCAGCTCTGAGAGGCGCACAGAGGCTGCCTTGGAGAAGCAGAGGGATATAGGCACAGCTTCAGGGCTTTAGAGCTTCAGAGCTTTAGGCTGGCGAAGACAGAGTAGGATATCCAAACAGAGAGACAGGACAGGGAGGCCTCCAGGCTCATCTCAGCTGTGCAGTTAATGAGTCTGGGCGAGTCACTTCTCCCTGGCCTCACTTCCCTTACACATAAAACCAGAGGATTCTGTCTAGATCAGGGCTCATCAAACATTTTGCGTAAAGGGCTAGATAGTAGATATTTGAGGTTTTGTGGACTATCAGTCTCTGTCACAACTACTTAACTCTGCAGTGGCATGAAAGAACCCATAGAAAAACGTGCCCATGTTCCAATAAGACCTGACCAACAGGCACAGGCGGTAGACTGGACTCGACCCCCCTAGGCCATAGTTTGCCAGCCCCAGGTCTCGGTGGTCTTCCTGAAGTTTCAGCGGTTCCTTTAGGTTAGAAGTGAATTACTTTGAGCCCACACATGTGACACATTTAAGTGTAAGCTCCCAAATATAACAACACCAACAGTTTACTTGTGTTCTTTTGTAGATAACACCTTTTCTTTTCTCCAGTAATAAATTGAATCCCAGCATCATTTATCATGAGCCTGAAGGTGCCCACTGATGGTCTTGCTGGAAGGGGAATCTAACGATACACATGATTAAATCGCACATATCAAATTATTCACAAGGTAATGAAAAGACATACAAGTAATAACTACAAAACTTTACAATTATTGCTGTGATTGTACTGTAATCAATTATCAAAACTTAAATCAAGTTCCATTACATCCCAATCTCAGATGCTAGCAGGGACCAGGTTCAAGGACATTGCAGTGTAATATGTGTAGGATCTACTGAACATCGGCGGGTCCTCTGCAGTGCATTCCTGTGAGAATGGATGGCCGTGCCTTCTCCGGGAAGTCCTGACACAGACGGAGACAGACCCACAGAGCAATCCCGTAACAGACTGCTCTTCAGATGCAGTAAAAGTCAGACCTTGGTTCAGCCGCAGAGAAAGTAGTAGCTTATAGAACAAAGCATGTGAAGAGAACCTCGGGTACCTCGGGTTCTGCAGTGAGGCACCCAGCATTCCATGTGGACGGAAATGGCGGGCAGAGCTGCACTGGAACATGCACAAGGCAGGATCCACACAGCTTGGTATTTCTTGTGATATTTCTTTTTTTAAAGGGAGATGAAGTATCATTAGAGAAGATGCTTAGACCACAAGCGAGTTACTGTGCTAAGAATTTGGTCTTTGACAGTTTCATTTCTAAAATGTCACCATCACTCAATATATCCCTTCCATAACAAGTTCCTTTGACAGTGGTGCTAGCTAGCTCCATAGGCTTACCTTAGTCAAGTCTTGGGCAGCCACATAGATGTCACTGGAGGAGCAGTTACGCAGTTGCTTCAGAAAACCCTCAATCCATTTCCAGCGGACGTTGGGATGGAGTATACTTTGGCAGAAATAAATTTATATTTTTCCAATAGGTTATCATTGATTTTAGAGAGAGAGAGAAAGAGAAACATCGATTGGCTGCCTCTCACATGCCCCACCAGGGATCAAACCCACAACCTGGGTATGAGCCCTGACCATGAATCAAACCGGCGACCTTTTGGTGCACAGGATGACGCTCAACCAGCTGAGCCACACTGGCCAGGGCACATTTTTCCTGTTTTACCAGAGCTCTTCATTTTACCTGTGCTGACAGAAAAAAAGATTAGAGGAGGGGCCTCTACTTAAGGTAACGGTTCAATAGCAGAACCAAATTGAGGACCTTGTTCTTTTGAAGCCACATTTAGAGCTCTATGAGCCTCAGTAAGAACTACATTTCACGCCAGCCATGTCAAACTTGTGGCCCACGGGCCACATGCCTCATTTATTTGGCCCGTGTTAGCCTTTGAGTTTGACACTATGATCCTGTGTGCATGCAAGAGCACACCTGCATGCCTGCACTCGTGGTTTCTGTTCTTTCCTATTTGATTATTTCCTTTCAAAAGGCTGGTCATGATCTGCTCAACTGACTTCACAGCCCCTTGAAAGGTCTCAGGTCAGCTCCGTTGTTTAGAAACTCTAGATGACAGAATTACCCACTTGCCATCATGACACCGCTTTCTCACAATAGCATGAACAAGTTTTCCCTCTGAAAGACTGCATGCCTGTGCCATTTTCATAGGCGAGAAGAGACAATGTGTGGTTATTTGGTTTTCTTGGACAAAAAAAGTTTAAATGTCCATAAAAGGAGCCACAAATCTGTCAAGTGTTTTCAAGGCATGTTCGAAACTCACTTTCTCCATGAATTCTTTCCACACGAAACGTATGGAGCATTGACTCAACACTGATGGGCCAGTTTGTTGTATTTTTTTCTTCTTCAGTACATTCAACCACTAATCCTGAATCTTACCCTTTTCACATTCCTTCTGGGAAAATAGAAAGAAGAGAGAGAGAGAGAGAGAGAGAGAGAGATATCAGTCCCATTGGTGTCTAGGAGGCTCACCCTGCTTATTCCGGATTCGTGGGGAATGGAGGCTCCTCTGTATGATGAAGGATCACGTGTCAGCTCTACAGATCAGAATTCGTGCTGGAAACGTGATGGGAATGCAACAAAAATGTCAAAATCCAGCTGGTCCAGAATGGAGCACAGGCTTCTGAAAAGATAAGCAGATTTCCAGTGCTATTTTAGAAACCTCAGGATCCGAAAAACAGAAACCCAACTAGTTTCAAACTCTCTCCAATCCTCCACCCCAAGCGTCCTTCAGAGTTATGTCCAGCAAGGATCCCTTTGAAATTCATTTTGTTTTCTCAGCCACCAGGGCTGCGAGAGGTCTTGGCTAGGGGCAAGGAGCAGAAGGGGGAAGTGCAAGAAGCAAAAGGTTTAAAAGTCCTTGCACTGGAGAATCGGGCTACAAATCAGAGAATCACAGCCGGAGACTCTCAACAGACCTTGCAAACGGACCCTCAGGCCTGAAAAGGTCTTTCCTAAAATGGTTTCGATCTCCTTTTTTCAAGAGGTGGCAACAGAAAAAGGAGCCAGGAAGGCAGAGGGCAAACGCTCTCTCAGTGGCTGCCCCGCTAAGCTCTAACCCTGAGCTGATGGGAAAACGGTTCCCAATGAAGTCACTTCATAAAAGAGGCCTTTTCCAGCTGAATGCCTCTGCAGTTCTCATGTTGATAATTTGTTGCTCTAATAAGCTGGAGCGGTTGAATGACAAGGCTGCAGCCGCTGAGGGTGGACAGAGGCATGGACCATGTTTGGCAACACCCTTGCCCTGGTGAGGGGCCTGAGGAAAGCTGACAAACGGCAGCTCCTTACAATAATTCTGTCCCCTGCAGACCTGGCGCTGAGCTCTGAGTTTCCCAATCTGAAGGTGGAGGACATTCCTATGCCACTGAGATAAAAGAGAAACCAGAAAGGCCCCTGTGCCTTTTGTTAACTGAAAGATAAACAGGGGAGGGCTTCCTTTAAAAAATAAATAAATAAATTCTTATTGATTTCAGAGAGGAAGTGAGAGGGAGAGAGAAACATCAATGATGTGTGAGAATCATAGATTGGCTGCCTCCTGCACACCTCCTACTGGGGATCGAACCTGAAAGCCAGGCATATGCCCTGATCGGGAATCGAACCCATGACCTCCGGTTCACAGGTTGATGCTCAACTACTGAGCCAAGCCGCCCAGGCAGGGCTTCCCTTTTGAAGACCTTGCTGGGATTGTTATCAGAGGGAGGGGGGAGGGGGAGAGGTGTGCGGGACCCCTGGAACAAGCGTTTCCGGAGGCCCACACGGAAGGATGCATTACGGGAGAAAGCTTCACCAGTATTTCTCTGGAATTACCTCCCTGAGTTTCCAATGTCCCATGTCCCTTTGTCCAGCCGTGGAAGTGTCTCTGGGGTTTCAATGAGGCTAGAAGCAAACCAGTGTCCAGAGTTTCCAGGTTGGAGCCGGGTCCTGCACAGCATCAGAGTAGTGACAGTCCATTAGGCCATTGTGTGTGGGGTTCGAGTGGCCGCGGGCCACGGGGGCAATGCATGAGAGCCCCACAAACCCAGTCACACAAGTCTCAAGAGTCCCAAGAGCCGGGCCAGTGTGGCTCAGTGGCTGAGTGTCAACCCATTGACCCTGGAGGTCACGGTTCAATTCCCAATCAGGGTACATGCCCAGGTTGCAGCCTCGATTCCCAGTAAGAGGTGTGCAGGAGGCAGCCAATCAACGAATGATCCTCTTTCATCGTTGATGTTTCTATCTCTCTCCCTTCCTCTCTCTGAAATCAATCAATCAATAAATCAATCAATCAATCAATCAATAAAAACACTTTTAGAAAAGGAGTCCCAAGAGCATGAGAGAACGAACCCCTATGTTCAGGGGCTTAAATATCCCACATTTTGTGCCTTTGCAATGGCCACGCCCACTCTGGCCAATGACCTTGGGTGTGGCTGAGGGCCAGATCTTCTCTAGTCATCCCAGCGTTACTGGACACGTCTGTCTCCCCTTTGACGCACCCCTGGGAGTGTCAAGTGGTAGCTTCCCGGGAAAGCTGTCCACATGACATGCCTCTAACGTGGTCTTCCCGCCTTGTGCCTTTCCTGTTACTAATGGCTGGGTTAATCACAACTGTATCAGGATGGGAGAAGGAGCATGTTCCCTCAGCTGTATTTGAACGGAAGCAGGAAGCAGGGAAAACCTTTATTTTTGTTCAGCAGTGTGGTTTTAGGACATTTGGGGGGAGGGGGGAGAGAGAAACAGGCCACCCAGTTTGAGGCTGTGGACTTTGAAGTTAGACCAAGTGTCAGTTCCAGTCCGGCACTTCCCAGCTCTGTGACCGCGGAACAGCGGCAATCTCTCTGAGGCTCCTGCTCCCATCTGTCAAAAGACAAGGCTACCGGGTCGGGTGGTGGTAATGAGTAAAGAAGATTGCATTCGTGAGTGCACTTATTAAATGGTGCAGAGAAAGGGGGAGTTTTTTCTATTTTACAGATGAGGAAATGAAGGATTAGAAGGATTAAGGGGCTTGACCAAAGTCATAAAAACCAGTGAGTGGTAGCGTCAAGATTCTGTTTGAAACTAAATCCAGGCACCCTGGTTTCCCTGCTGGTACAGATGGAAGCAAGCAAGCATTTAAACACAGCCAATCTCACTGGCTGCGAGCTGAGCCGAGCTCTTTCTGATATCCTTATCTCAAGCAGGCCAATCCCAGAGGATAAAGAGTATGCTCCCTCCATATCTCAGCCAGAATGAATACCCTTTGGATCTCGGGCCGACCTTGCTCAAGGACTCCATCGTTCTGAGCACCTGAACCCATTTCTCTCCGAATTCCAAGACTTCTGGTCGCTGGTTCCCTGTAGCCAGGATCTGCTGCTCCACCCTTCTTCTTTAGCATCTAAAAAAGATTTTCCTCTTCCGTCCTGAGACCCAAAAGAAAATTGGTGGTCCTGGCTCCCCACCTCTGACCTCCACTTCTCTCTCAAGTTCCCGTTTGCATTTGGTTTGAGTGGAAAATCCCACTGCGGCCTTCAACAGATGTATGCAGTCTCTAATCATATTGAATCTACAGAGATCAATTTTCATAATCCTGAGTTAGTGCCCGAGCTCCTGTGATCATCAGATATCCTGGACCCATTCTTCCGGGGACAGAGGCCCCTTGGGAGGCTACTTGATAGTGGGCAGTCATCTGTCATTTCTACTGTGCTGGAGAATAGAAGTGTGTGGCTCTGATCAATATCTTTCCTTTGGGGTTGGCATCTTCTGGCTCCATCCTCTTGTTGGCACCTTAAAGGGCAGCATTTCCCACCGTTTCTATTGGAATAAGTCCCTCCTCACTGTAGTGGGAAAATAAACAGAAGCTATGCCATCAGATGGAGTGTGTTTGGTTCTCTTTCTCTCCCTACTGATTTCCTTGCTTTCCTCTCCTTGACTCCTCCTTCCCTTCCTCCCTCATATCTTTTCTCTCCCTTCATTCCCCTGGTTCTCCTTTCCTCTCTCTCCCTTCTCCTTCCTATTCCCTCTTTCTGTTCCTGTCAATTCACACATGTTGATTAGGTATCCAATTGATTGGGCTAGATGACTGAGTACCCAAAGTGTTATGGTATCTGCCTCCAAGGAACCCACAGCTTACAACCTACTGGAAACTTTTCCTATAAAACCTTTTTTTTTCTAGTTTATATTGAGTATGGAAATATCTAGATATCATTTAGGTTTAGTAAAAATTTTCTTCCAAACACTAAAACTTGCCCTCACTGGTTTGGCTCAGTGGATAGAGTGTCGGCCTGCAGACCAGAGGGTCCGAGGTTGGATTCCAGTCAAGGGCACATGCGTGGGTTTCGGGCACAGTCCAATGTGCAGAAGGCAGGCAATCAATGATTCCCTCTCATCATTGATGTTTCTATCTCTCTTTTCCTCTCCCTTCCTCTCTGAAATCAATAAAAATATGTTTTAAAAAGCAATCATAAAACTCTTTGAGGATTATGTGTGAACCAGTCATTCATTCACACATCAGTGTGAATTCATTCCATAAGATTGCTTTCTCTCTCATACCTAGTTAAACAGCTGCCTTGTAAGAAGAAAGATTCTGGTTGGAGGAGGAGGAGAAGGAGAGAAAATGGTATCAGAAAACCATTTTTGGAGGTTGGCATCCTCAGGAAAACACTTTGACAAGCAAAAGGGCACTGTTCTATCCATCTAAGGCACATGTGTCAAACACAAGGCCCGCGGGCCAAATCCGTCCCGCCAGGCCTTGCAATGTGGCCCGCACCGCGCTGTCATCACTGCACTCCGCTGCGTTTTCATCACAATGACAGTTTATGACTGTTCAGTAAACCATTCGGCCCGTGATTTAGGCTGGATTTTAGATTTTGGCCCCTTCTCTGATTGAGTTCGACACCCCTAATCTAAGGCTTGTCAAACACCTCTGTGACCTCTGGTTATATAATTTGAACCAAGCCTGAATCAAAGAATTTGAAGAGCTTAAATTTTTTCTTTCTTCAGCTGTACAACTATGACTTTCTTCTCAGCATCAATAGATAGAACTCGCTTACTGAAAATCTTCCCTCGCTAGACTGGAAGCATGAGGAGATGAGGACATTACCTGTCCTGTTCATGACTGGGTCCTCGCTGCCCAGAACAGTGCCTGGTCTACAGACTGTAGGTGCTCAGTAGATTCCTGTTGAATGAATGAATGAAGTGACAGTAGGATACGCATTGACAGCAGAGGACAAACGAGGGGGAGATTACATGAGGTTGCAGTGTTTGGTTTTAGAAAGAGCTGCATGAAGGAGGTTTCTCAGATAAAGAGTTAGCAGCCTATTTGCCTGGAGCCGGGGACAGTAGAGGAAGAAAGTAATTTTGCTGAGAACCAATGGGGAACAGAGCCAGTTGAAACAATGGGTTTAGAAGCATGAGCACTCTGGCAATGAACTCTTCTGAATACAATGGACCAGTCTGACAATTGTCAGGACAATGGAAGTGGCTTCAGGCCAAGAAGGGGTTGCCAGGGGGCCTGTCTGGTGGCCTGTAGGGTCGCTTCCTGCTCCCCAGGGCAAGGCCACTCCCTGAGGGCTCCATGGAAGGCTAGAATCTCACAGAGGATGATGGGTACTGTCTTTCTCAAGAGGATGACAGGTGCTGTCACTCCTTGAATTCAGGAACCCTGCCCAGATTTGTTCTATGGGATTGTGCCTATCCAGAATGATGGATGAGGAGACTAGGCTGTGTCTCCTCTCAGGGAAGTCTCCCCGGCCCAGGCTGGCACGGGTATGGGGATGATTCAGCCTCAAGTTAGGGAATGCCTGTCGGTGAGCCCATTCAGCCCGGGATGCCAGCATTACATGTGCAACTGGCTGCATGCTGGTGACCTACTTTTCTGCTCCCTGAGTGATGACAGGAGTGGTTAAATCCTTTATCTTCTGCTGCATCATTCTTCCATCTCTCAACCTAAACCCAGAGATTCCCTCCTTCCTGGTGTCCATTTTTCTTTGTCTCAAATATAACGGAGTGTCATGCATCGGCCATTCATCATCCTCTCAGCAGCAGCGGTGACTTCTGATTAGTGGGACAGCACAGCGGCCGCGGAAGGGGCCGTGGCAATACTGGCTGCTCTGCCGGCAGCCCTGTCATCGCCTCCCCTCCCTACCCCACTTCCCCCCAGATTGGCGACTGGTGCTCTCTCTATGTCAACAGGAATCTGTCTGGGGATTACTCTTGTAGCCGGACATAATGAATTCAGCTGTTCGCTGGTGCAGCTAATGGGTTTTTTTGCCAGTGCTTCTGGGATCACGCTGAGTAATAGGACGTGTACATACCAGAGGAATGCCCATTTATTAGCTTCTGTGGGAACACACACATTAAGAGAATAGCATTTCGCCCAACTCTGTAGCTGAGGGGACTGCTCATTAAAAATTTCCACTCAGGCAACCTCGAGCTAAGGATTTGTATTCCAAAGAGCTGGGTTTATTTCGCCAAAAGCAGTAACTCGTAAGGAGAAGACTCCCACAGGCTCAGGGAGCACAAATGACTCTGCCTTACATGCAGATTCTGTAGGACAGTTTACCTCCGTGGAGGGGAAGGGCTGTAGGTCTGCAGAGAGGACCACCCAGGCAATGGTGGACACGTGCCATCTCTCAACATCGTGTCATTTGACTTGTTAACATGACAACTTGGGTCATAGGTCCATGCTCAGTGGCACTGAACCACACCGGCAGGGCCCACCTGATTCTTTTTATTGGCTTCAGCATCCACCCAATCACTTAAGCCCTAGACCTGGAAACCTTCCCGCCAACTTCTTTCAACCCTGTGCCCCCTAATCTGCCTACATAATCTTTGTCCTTCTCACCACCTCTGTTCCCGACCGCTCCCTTCTCTACCACTTTCTCCAACCCCAGGCTTGCTCTGTCTCTCCCTTTCACTGCTTCAGTAGTAAAAGTGGTCCCTGCTCCATCTTTTTCTTTTTCTTTTTTAAAAATATATTTTATTGATTTTTTACAGAGAGGAAGGGAGAGAGGGATAGAGAGTTAGGAACATTGATGAGAGAGAAACATCGACCAGCTGCCTCCTGCACACCCCCTAATGGGGATGTGCCCGCAACCAATGTACATGCCCTTGACTGGAATCAAACCTGGGACCTTTCAGTCCACAGGCCGATGCTCTATCCACTGAGCCAAACCGGTTTCGGCCTGCTCCATCTTTTTTGATGCAACTATAGAACAGTTTCCACGAGGCAGACGTGCTGATGTTATCCTCCTGATTAAAACCCTCAGCATGTAATTGGAGCTTCTTGGGATGGTCTTTGAGGTAGCCTTCCAGGGTCTCTATTGTCTCTCCAACTTTATCTCTGGTGAATAACCCCCCTCCTTCATCCCACTTGCCTGGCCACCCACCCTTCTTTATACCTCCATGCCTTATTTATTGTGTCTTCTGCTACTCACGGATCCCAGTGTACCTAACTAAGTCACTTTCCTCAAAGGAACCTCCTTCTCTAGCAGGTAGATCTGACGTGAGATTTGGGTAGAAGAATAGCTGTGATGTAGCCGGCCAATAGTTCAGGAAAATTCAACTACATTCCCATTCTCAGGTCCATGATGGTCATTTGGGATAATGAGGTTGGGGTGACCCTTTATTTCTAGTATAACTAGAAACACACTTTAGCTTAGCTAATGTAAAGAACTTAAATAGGTGAAGAAGCCATTTCTGGAGTCAGAATGCTCCGGGCTCTGAAGCTCAACCCTTAGTTTCCTCATCGTTAAATTGGGAATAACAATAATTTCGATCTATGGTTTTGTGAAAGGATAGGAATTATGCAAGTGAAGATCCCGGACTTTAGACCAGTGCCTGGCAGAGAGTGAGTGCTTGGCAAACGTAAGCTATTGATGTTGTCAGTAGTAGTGGTAGTCATATTGCTAGAACTCCATTTTACCAATCAAACCATCAGAAGGAATTTATCCCATAGCTATTGTAGAGAGTAAGGGATGACTAGGTGAGCCTGCTGTCCTGTTTGCAAAAACTGATTGACAGGTGCAGTGATGCAAATGAAAACACACAACCTATTCCTCCTCCTTCCCCCCCCCCCCTTTTATATTTTATAAAGGGAATTCATGGCCTGGTAGACATGGTATTGGGTACAAGTACTTCCCGCCTGTTTAGGCTTAAGGCCGCTAGAGTCTTCTGTAATTCAGCCCGAACCAGAGTACTCAGATCACTTTATGGTCTGCACCTCTGCAGGCTGCAATTTATAAGTCAATTCTACCTCCATGACCTCCCGTGATTCCCAGAGTGCCTTCCCACCCACAGAGACTTTGTCACATGCCTTTGGAAATGCTTTAGTTGCGGCTGTTTGGATGGTCATTCAGAAAACACCAAATATTTGCTTTGGTGGTTTTGTGGAGACACAATGGAAAGGGACCCTTGGCAAATAGACTTACCTTGAACCACCAGGCAGGGGAAACTAGCTGGGAATTGGGCTCGGCTTTATATGAAGAGCCATATGTTTCAGCTGAATAGGAAGAATCTGAACAGGGAATAGAGGAAGGAAGGAGAGGAGGGAGACGTGTCTTTCCTCACAGGTACTAGGTCTGCAGTGGCCAGAGCAGCTTTTACCCTCCAGTGGCACCCAGATGCCTGGGAGACAAGCCAACCATGATGAGACCTGGGGAGAAATGAAAGCAAGCCCAGTAGCAGCCAAATAACACTGCCATCCATTAACAAATTATTACAGGCCGAGGCAGGCTTTAATGAGATTTTAACAAAAGAAATCTAGTCTCGTTCCTCTGGGGCACAGAGATTTTATTATGATGTGAATGATTAAGCAGGCAAGGGGCCCAGAGAAAGAGAAGCAGCGATTAGACTCTCAAACCTCAGAGGGAAGGTAGGGGAGGGTGAGGGTTAGGGGGAGAGATCAACCAAAGGACTTGAGTGCATGCATATAAGCCTAACCGGTAACCATGGACAACAGGAGGGTGGGGGCATATGTGGGGAGGGGTTTGGGGTGGGAATGGGGGGATGAGGACAATTATGTGATACCATAATCAATAAAATAAATAATAAATAAATACATAAATAAATAAATAAATAAATAAATAAATAAATAAATAAGGAGAGCTCAGCAAAAGAGAATAATGATAGAGAAGAAACTCATAAAATGTTCAAGCCTGTGCCCGGCTCTCCCATTCACCATGAAGGCTTCTTGGAGGAATGGACACACGGAACACGTTCCACAAGGACTTTCAGCTTGGTACCTGGCCTGGTGAGCCAAGAGAGTCTTGAGGAAAATGGTTCCAGAGCTCCGTGTTGTGATTGCAACAGTTCTTTGTGCTTTTGGCTGTCTGAAAGGCATCAGGAGATTCCCAAGAGATTCTTAACTCAGAGGGGACTGTGACAGGAACAATGATGCTGGCTGGAGTTAGGGCCTGCCTGCCCCTGACCTTGTAAAACCACTGGGTGTCAGAAGAGAAGGTGATAAGAGTCTAATGGTTCAAGAGAGGAAAGAGAAAATAGGCTGCACAGAGGAGGTCAGAGGGAGGGAGGAAAAGTGGGGTCCGGGGAGCCGGATGTGCTGAACTGCTTGCATGCGATGGATTTTTCCTTCTATGTCTGCCACCCCTTTCATCGATCCACTAAGTGAAATGTTAGGTAGTCCATAATCCCAGGGAGACATGGAACCATTTCAGTGTTAATATTCCTGCTACCCAGGAACTTGTTTTGTGTGAAACATGGCTTCTGGTGCCTCAGTGAAGGGAACCGAGGACACTGGGATGATCCCATGGAGCTTGGACTATGAAACAGCGGTTTCCTGAGGAAGGGCCGCCCGCCGGACCACAGGAGGGTGGGGGTGAGTAAGTGGTCTCCCTCTGACAAGGACTCTTTGCTTGACCAAACTTTAGTCAGGCTGCCAGGCCTTCTCCTTCAGCCCATCTGTGTTCTAGCCTAGTAAAATCCAGTTTCAGCAAGAACCCTGCTAAGTCAGTGTAGCAAAAACCCCTGACCCTTGAAATCTGACTGGGTTCCTCATCTCCCTCCATCTCCCAAGTGATGTCTGATTATCCTGACCTGTTGTTCAGCAAGAATCTTATGAGGTCAGTTCACCCCTCACCCCTGATTATTCCTCTTAGTAATTTTTTTTTAAATTCTGGAGTTTGCCATCTTTTAAAATATATTATTATTATTATTATTATTATTATTATTATTTTTACAGAGAGGAAGGGAGAGGGATAGAGAGTTAGAAGCATCAGTGAGAGAAAACATCTATCAGCTGCCTCCTGCACACTCCCTACTGGGGATGTGCTCACAACCAGGGTACATGCCCTTGACTGGAATCGAACCTGGGACCTTTCAGTCCACAGGCCAACGCTCTATCCACTGAGCAAAACTGGTTAGGGCTCCTCTTAATAATTTTTAAAGATATATTTTTTATTGATTTCAGAGAGGAAGGGAGAGGGAAAGGGCAGTAGAAACATAAATGATGAGAGAGAGAGAATCATTGATCGGCTGCCTCCTGCACACCCCACACTGGGGACCATGACTTCCTGCTTCATAGGTCAACACTCAACCACTGAGCCATGCCAGCGGGACCTCTTAGTAATTTTTCATCCACCGACCCATACCCTGCTCTTATGCGTTCCCACTTGCCTGCACTGTACTTGGAACGGAGCCTGGCTCTATACTGAGGTCTCTTCTCCCCCATTGCAATAGTCCTGAATAAAATCCGTTAGGGCCGCCTCACTGCTCGGCTCTGGTTTTCTCTGACACCTACCTGGTGATGAGTCAGGGGGACCGGTCTCTTGGCAGAGGGGCTCAGGGTAAGACTATGCCGCCGTTTGCGGCAGCACAACCACCAGAATAGCTCTGTCCGCTGCTGGTTATACTCCCCTCGGGACCAGGGGCAGACACCGGCTGATAAAATATTTAGTGTCTGATAATATATGATAAATGAGTCAGGAGTATAGTAGCACTTCCCTAATGGCTCACACTGTGGGAAAAAGATTTAACAGAATTGAGGAGAGTTTAAAATGACATGGAAGATAAAGCTCAGGAACATATATATTGGGGATAGATGGCTCATTTGGCTAGAGTATCGCGCTATTTTTACTGTTAACTAACAATTATGAAGTACTTACATGATGCCAGGTGCTGTTTTAAGTATTTGCACGTTAACTCCATGCTTGCCATACTATTTAAACCAATGTTGTTGTTGTTGTTTGTTTGTTTTTAAATATATTTTATTGATTTTTTACGGAGAGGAAGGGAGAGGGACAGAGAGCTAAAAACATCAATGAGAGGGATAGAGAGTTAGGAACATCGATGAGAGAGAAACATCGACCAGCTGCCTCCTGCACACCCCCGACTAGGGATGTGCCCACAACCAATGTACATGCCCTTGACTGGAATCAAACCTGGGACCCCCCAGTCCGCAGACCGACGCTCTGTCCACTGAGCAAAACCGGTTTCAGCAGTGTGTTGTTGTTTTTTAAATTTCCTATCTGCCATGGACAAATACTTTCATAGAATTCAATAAAAATTAATTACTATAAAGTGAATTTTTTTAAAAAATGCAAAAGTTAAGCTTAATTATTGTGGGTTTTTTTTAAATTTTCTTTTTTAACTATAAGATTTAACTGACATAAAATTTCTCTGGCAAGTTGCTATAGAAGTTTCTAAAAGCTTATTCTTTATTGCTTATCTACTCAAGGGCCAGTCACAAACCTTGCCATGAGCACAGGTGTTGAAGAGTCACGTTAGTTCATTCCGCCCTCATAAAAAATCCTCCGATGTGGTTTATGTCTCCACTCCACAGATGAGAAAACGGAGACACAATGCAGTTATTTTGCTACTGAGGCCAAATTAGATCCTTGAGCACTCAACTCAGTCTGCCAAGAGAGGGTGTTGTGTGCATTGTAGGACAGCTTCTACTTACAGAGATGCCAGTATCATCCCCTCTGGTTGTGGCAACCAAAAAAAAAAAGTCTTTAGCCATTGCCAAATGTTACAGAGAACAAAGAATATTAATAATAGTCTTGTATTTTTATAGCTTTTCTGTTCAAAAAGGCCTCTGCATGTTTTAACTCAGTTGGGGAAAAGAAGGAAAGGATGAAAAGGAGAAAAGAAAGAGGTCAGGCAGGAGGGGGAGAGGGAGGGAAGGAGAGGATGTAAAGCGTCCCCAGAAAGGAAGAAAGGAGGGGAGGGCTGAACAGATGTGTCACTGTGATCTCTCGCGAGTGCACCTGCACCTGCATATCCTGCCAGCACTTCCGAGTCCAAGCGTGCAGACCGGAACTCAGCAGGTTTTCCCTAAACTTGCTCCTTCTCTGTCGGGTCAGTTTCTGTCATTGACCGCACCATCCACGCAGCCTCTGGGTATCCTCTTCAAAGGATACTTCCTCCCAGCTCTCCAGTGCTTAGGTATTAGGTTTGCGGATGCTACTTCTGTTATCTCCCTCAGAGTCCACGAGTCTCACGCACACCTGGTGTGAGTGCCAAGGGGGACCTCAGGCCTAGTCCATCCATCCCATTTCATAGATGAGGAAACGGAAGCCCCCAGAGGTCTAGGGTGTGGCCTTGGGGAAATTATTACTGGGAATCTCATTTCCTCGATTGTCAGAGGGGGATAACACGGTGGGCCTCACAGGGTTGTTGTGAGCTGGCACAGAGCCTATCTTTCACCATGTGTCTCCCGTCTCCCAGATCCTCGAGCTGATCCCAAGGCCAGATTTTGGAGGGGAAAGTCCACCCCTAAGCTCCAGTTCTCAGCAGCTTTCTCCTTTGCTTGTTGTACCATGGATCCCCACTCTGTGGAGATTATAGGGCACGTGCCAAGCCATTGATAAAATTGATATTTTTGTCCTTTTTTGGACAATGGATTTTATATCTATTATCTATCAGTTAGAATTCAGAGGGAGAAAGAGGGTCATTGTAAGGCCTGGCTCCATGACTGGGTCAGAGACTTTCTGCACGGCTCTGTGCACAGCTCTATGCAAGCTCTATGCTGCTTTGTCTGTTCTATAGCAAAGCCAACTTTATTTTCACAGATCAGCTCACCTGCAGGTCACGGTTCGATTCCCGGTCAGGGCACATGCCCAGGTTTTGGGTTCGGTCCCCAGTGGGGGGGTTGGGGGGGGCATGCAGGAGGTAACTGATGTATGATTCTCTCTCATCATTGATGTTTCTATCTCTCTCTCCCTCTCTGAAATATATATATGTGTGTGTATATATAATAAAAGGGTACTATGCTAATTGGACTGGGTCGACTGGCCATCTTCTGGACGTCTGACTTCCTTCAGGACAAAGCCATGGTGGTGGGGGCCAAGGCAGAGGCCATTAGGAGTCATCAGGCGAGCAGGGGAGGGCAGTTGGGGGCAATCAGGCAGGCAGGCAGGTGAGCGGTTAGGAGCCAGTGGTCCCAGATTGCAAGAGAGTTGTCCAATTGGAGAGGTGCAGGCTGGACTGAGGGAACCCACTACTTCCCCCTCCTCCCCCCCAGCACGAATGTCATGCACCGCTTCACTAGTATATATATATAATTAAAAATAAATAAAGTTTTAGTTCCAACCTCACCACCAAATTCTTGTTACTTTCACAAAGCCTTTTTCAGGGCCTCACTTTCCTCATATGAACATGGGTATTTGGTTCAGACCATCAATGACCCTTGTCCTTCCCTCATATTTTATTTATATGCACAAGTTAGTATTTGGGCCAGATTCCTTCAGGGTGTGATGGTGGTTCTTAGAGGTATGGGGAGATTAGTGAGTCTAGAGGAAAATGTAATAAATATAAAGGGAGAAACTTGCCAGATGCAAAGTGGGAGTTAATTCCAGGCATATTAAATTATCATGAAACACATCTATCTACATTTATTAAGAACAGGAAGCTCAGCTCTGCTTGCCTAAAGCCTTCATTTCCAAAGCAATAACAAATTATTCATTTCCTTCATAAGTTCTTTAGTCCTTGGGGTATTGAACACTAGGAGTTTGGCCATATTATTAGTTATTCTCATAACATGTGATAAAGATGATACTAAATATTTTACATCAATGACAGTGGATATGGCTTATGGATCTTCATTAATTTATTTTGCTTTTAGCATAATAGCTTAATATTTTACCATAGACTGTAGAGGTTTTTTTCCCTAACCCAAAGCATAACTGACATGTCTCATACTTGCAGTATTTTTATAGATAAGAACCACTGGCCACATAACAAAAAAACATTCTTTTTATGCAAATGTTTGTTAAAGATTTTTCCTATGAGAAAGTATTTTACTTCCTAAGCCACTTTAAAAAATAAGCATTTAAAACGAGTCATATCACTATTTAGCTGTGCATTCTCCATTAGTTTTCTTTCGCTGCATATTACCTCAAACTTTTGATGCTTAGAGCAACAACTTTTTATTAGCTCAATAAGTCAGATAGTCAATAGGTCAGAAATCAATAGGTCAGAAGTCTGTGAGCATAGAGTCTGACCAGGCCAAAATCCAGGTGTTGGCCATCTGACTCTTGCCCGGAGGATCTGGGGACGAATCTGCTTCTAAGTTCATTTCACTTGCTGGCAGAATGTAGGACTGAGGTCCCATTTCTTTGGCCAATGGATCTTATATCTATTATACAATATATCAGTATTGCTGGGTATTGATGGGAATCAACCCTTAGTTCCTAAGATTATTCGCCTCCTTGGTTCATGACTCCTTCAAGACAGCGATGGTGAATCGCATCTCCTTCATGCTTTGAAGCTCTGTTAGCTGGAGACAACTCTGCTTTTAAAGGGTTCATCTATTGGGTCAGGCAATCTCTGGATTACCTGACAATCTACTGCCTGGACAATCTCTCTGTCTCAAGATCAATCTACTTAGGACTTTAATTATATCTGCAAAAATCCCTTCTCAGCATTACCTACATTAGTGTTTGACTGAATAACCAGGGGACAAGAGTCTTAAGCGACCATATTTAGAATTCTGTCTACCACTTACTCTAACACAATTAAGCAAATGATCTAACCTCTACAGGCCTCGGGTGGTTTAGAATCTTACTCTGATGGATTTGATAGCTACATCTTCAAAGGGCTTACACACTTATTATAATTTTACAGCACCAGCTAATTAAAAATAAAACAAAATTAAAACTAAAAGCAAACAACAACCTCTCCGACTGGGTCTACAAGATGTCAAACCATGAGTGAACAAGAGTCAGATTTAATTATTATCAGTTTTACTCATGGCTGTTTGCCCAGCCCTTATGACAGTACCTGAATGAAGGAATATATAGCACTAATTAGAATCCTTTAGTTAACTCTTTATCAAGTGCTTACTACACAAAATGCATTTGTGCTGAATCTAGTGAAGAATATGAATATTCATAAGGCTCCATCATCTGTGATAGTTAATTTTATGTCTCAACTTGGCTAGGCTGTGGTGTCTAGTTGTTTGGTCCAATGCTAGACTAAATGTTGCTATGATGTTTTTTAGATGTGATTAACATTTAAATCAGTAGACATTAAAAAATGTCAAGAGATCAGACCAGAATGGTGTTTTGTCAGGGGCTGAGGATTGGAGCAAAGGGTTGATGTCGGTCAAAGAGTATAAACTTCCAAAGATAAAATGAATAAGTTCTAGAGATTTAATGTACAGCACAGTGATTACAGTTAATAATACAGTATTATATACTTGAAAGTTGATGGGAGACTAGATCTGAAATGCTCTCACCACAAAAAAAGAAATGGTAATTAATTATGTGACATGATGCAGATGTTAGCTAACAGCTATGGTAGTAATCATTTTGCAACATATAAGTGTATCAAGTCAATACCTTAAATTTCCATAACATTGTATGTCAATGATATCTCAGCAAAGCTGGAAAAATGAGTAAATAAATAAGCCAGTAGACATTGAGTAATGCAGATTACCCTCCAGAATGTGAGTGGACTCATCCAATCAGTAAAGACAGGTCACCCAAGCAAGAGGGATTCTCATCTCCAGGCCTTCAGACTCAAGACTGCAACATCCATTCTTCCCTAGGTCTCTAGCCTTTCAGACCCCAAAATTGTGTGGACCAGGCCCCTAAAATCTATCTCTTCCCCTACATCAGTGTTTCCCAAAGTGTGGTCCGCGTACCCCCAGGGGTACGGGAAGAGTTTGGTGGGGGTACGTGTTGCACCGGAGTTTGGTGGGAACATGCACTGCACTGTGCTTAGCTGCGCCTAATTCTACGTTCTCATGAGTACGAGGGGTACTCAGTGTTACGAAAATTATAGAAGGGGTAGACATATGTCAAAGTTTGGGAAACACTGCCCTACATGTATACACATGTATAAACATCCTACTGATCCTGTTTCTCTGGCGAACGCTGAACTGATACAGCATCCTTAGAAAGTTAGAATGACATTGGGCAGATTGAATAAATGAGTGGGAATAAACTATATTGGAGTTAGGAGGATAAGTGGTCAAGGAAGGCTTTATGAGCAAAGTGGGATTTAATCTGGAGCTTAAAGAAGGGATGAGAGATGAACAGACAGAACAAAGAAAGAAGAGGGTTGCACATGTGCAGACCTGGGGAGGCAGGCAGAGAAAGTTCGGTTCTGGTTGCAGGGAGAACAGCCCCGCTAAAGAGTCCTAAAAGGCAGGGGAACGCTATTAGAAAAGGAACAGGGAGTCCTGATAGGCCCTGATCGGCACTGGGCATTGAACACAGGCTGCAAAGAACCTTAAAGATCGTCCTTTTAAGTGGCCGATTTCCCATCATCTTGTTCTGGCAACAAGGAAACTGAGATCCTGGGTGACTGTCCTCTGGTCACACAGGACATCGGGGGCAGAGCCTGGAGGAGAATGCAGTCTCCCAGGGCCCCAGCCCGTGCCCTGGCTACATCTTCCTGCTTCCTGGTTATCCACACTCATCTCCTACCCTCTCCCGGAAGCTACTGTATTCCAACCACACTGGCTCTCCTGATGTCAGAGCCATTTCCCTTGTCCCCTCTGCCCAGAAGGGTCTCACTTCAGGTTTTCACATGCTGGAGCTTCTTGTCTCAGATCTCAGCTCATCTGTGGTCTTCAGAGACCACCAGCTCCAAATGATGCTTCCCCCAAACCAGTCCTATTACCCAAATTTACTTTCTTTGCAGCATTTACCAGTAAGTAGGGTCATTAATTTTCTAATTATCAGTTATTTGTTTCCCCAAATAAGTCCCATGAAGGCAGGATTTGTGAACTCATGTGCTTTATTCACTTGAACTCCAGCACTTTGAACAGTGTCTAGTGCGTATCAGGCACCCTCTAAGTACAAATGGAATGAATGAATGTTGAGTAGAGATCTCAGTCCGCCCTTGCCAGCGATTGAAAGGGGAAAAGAGATGGAGAGAAACAGAGAGACATGCTCTGAGGGCATGTTAGGCAGAGGTGGCTACAGCCAGCACAGCTGGTCTCAGAGATGTGCTCTCTGTCCTTTTTTCCCCAAGCAGAGGCCTCTGGGGTGCCCTGCAGAGGTAACAATCCTTACTGGGCAAGATCCCTGTCAGTACTGACTTCAGCTGCTTCCTCCCATTCCCCACATGCTAGTTTCTCACCAAACTGTCCTCCCAGAGACGAAACCTTCTGCTCCTTGCCTGGCTCCCTCCCGCCTGAGAAGACCAGCTAAAATGAACACCTTTGGCTCTCCTGACCTCGCTTCAGTTTCCATCTCCTTCATCCACTCTTGTGTTATTGGGACACGGCTGTGGTCATTAAGGACCCCCGATCATGCTGCTTTCACACTGCAGTAGCAGACCTGAGTAGCTGTGACGCATACTCCTGTGACCTACAAAGCCCAACGTATTTACTAAAAGGCCCTGTACAGAACAAGGATGCCAAGCTCTGCAGACGAATAAACCAAGGAGTTCAATTTGAGGGGGTTTTCTCGGCCTTTATCACCAACTCTTCATTTTCTTCCTTTTCCTCTGCCCGTTCTCTTTCTGCCTCAAAGGTGGGTACCCCACTTATACTCAGACACTTTCCTCTTCACCTTTAGGTGACCTTGCCTCTCCCCTCCCCCTCCTCCTTCACATTGCCGTCCACCAGTGCTCATTAAGGCACATCTCCCCACGTTCTCTTTCTCTCTCTCTCTCTCTCTCTCTCTCTCTCTCTCTCTCTCTCTCTCTCTCTCTTACTCTAATACCTCACCATCCCCTCAAACCCACCTTTCTGAGTATGGCAGGCAGGGCTCTCCTATGGGCAAGGCCAGCTTACCTCTCTTACCTCTTCAACTGCATTTCTTCTGCCTCGAGGCTTAAGTTGGTGTCTCACCATGTAGGATATTACTGGTCACCTACGATTTTAATGGAGTGAAAGCGTTTGGCCTGCAGCGGTGACAGTACAAACCTCTGATGGCAGGGAATTGGGTGCAAAGGCGGCGTCTGGCAGAGCAAATTCCGCCACATCTGTTTTACTGTTTTCCTCAACTAGCTATGCCACCCTGCAGAGAGTCTGAATCAGTTGACTTCTTCCTCTAAACCCTTCCTAGTGGTCTGGCTGTTGGTGCGTGGGTGTGTGACTGTATTTCCGAGTACAATAACTCTTTTCAACCGAGGATTTGGGGTTTCAGAACTGTCGTCAGCCTCAGTCTCCTCTCCCCTTCGCTAGCATGGATACCTGGAAGCTGACTGAGTGTTAGAGTTGCACAGGAGCTAAATTATTTCAACAGACATTTAGCAAACACTCGCTAAGTACCTAGTATATGCTACTGAATATGTCCTCCCCCCAATCCCCCCAATAAGCCACTTTGCCGTATTGATTGTATTGAGCTAAAGGCACTTAAGAAACAGCAGGTGTAAGAAGGGGCTCTCTGATCTCCCCTTTTCTTTCTAAAAGCAAAAGCTGAGACTCCCCTGTGAGAGATGCCATCCCTGTCCCAGGAGGAAAAGAACGTTTCATCGCCAGAGATGGGGAGCTGAGGCTGAGAGAAATCTGTGCAAACAGACCTTGTGCAAACAGACCTTGTCCGAACAGCCCTTACCTTCCTTTAGCCTCCTCCCCCCTATATGTTAGTTACTTTCCCACAATTACTACTCTTCGTTCGACCTAATGTATCAACACTTAGGTCCAAGTTCTCTTTGGGTCTTCATTTTTCTGTGAAGGCTCCCGTGTTCATATAGAAACATTAAGTACAAATATTAAATACAATGTGTATGCTTTTCTCCCCTTAATCTGTTTTATATCAACTTCATTCTTAGGCCCAGTTGCCCTAGGAGGGGTCCAGGTAACGTGTGCCTCTTCTAAAGCACTTTGGGAAGCTCATAGTATAGAGGGGAATAAATAAAAAGTAAATGTCATTACTTCAAAAGAAGAGCCTCTGTAATAAAGATCTGTGCAATATTAGGCACACCGAGGAAACAGTCCCTCAGAGGCTGAGGAGGACAAGGAGGACTTCATGGAGGAGGTCCAGGACGTGAAGGGCACCTGGCATCAGTAGTAGCTGCCCCTGAAGTGATTGTCTAATGCACATCTCTCTGTGCATTTCAGTTTTTAAAGTACTTATTAAAAATGAGCATTTAAACCATTTTGGACAACGATCCCATATTACTTTTCAAAGGGCGGTGTTCACCGACCCGCCACCAGCCGTGTCCATGCACCCCAGGCTCACCACCGTCTGGCTGCATTTGCGAAAGCGGCGAGTGGATAATTATGGTTAAGCACGTGGGAAACAGGACCTCAGCCTTGGTTTAACGTGCATTTCTTTGATCACTGGAGCGATCTCTTATGGCTGGCACAAGGTCACTAAAAGGCTCCTGGGAGGAGACACGGGCATTTCCATTCGAATTGAGTGCCTTTTAATGGGTCCCCTAGTCGATCATTTCTCCTTTTCCTTCGTTTATCTTCCATTGGAATCAACACATTCAGCCATGAAGTTCTTCTTTCTTTCTTTTGAAGGAATCTGACAGCTATCTACCCATTATGTTTATTCCCACGACCATCAGTATGGTTCAGATCTTTTAGACTTAAGTCCTGCGAGCTTTGCCCTGGCACCAGCAGGTCCTTCCCATGACAGCGGTCACCTGACAGTTGCAGAATATGTTTCACCACATCTGCCTCAGACACCAGCACCAGCCAGCAAGTAGGTACGCCTTTTCTGAGGTTTGCATCCCAGCCCCTCAGAGCCTCTCCTCCCGCCCTGAACCCCCACCCCACACCTCCCACACTGGCCAGGCAGTGTCCTCCTCCCCAAGGCCTGAGTTTCTTGCCCCTCAGAGCTGCTCCTCTAGTTTCTAAGAATTAACAATTGGGCCTCTTCTGTTTGTTCCCTAAGCCCTGGGGGTGGTAGTGCTTCCTGCTACCCCTCACTTCCTGATAGCTTGGAGTTCTCTTCTACCCTTCCAGGTATCTAGTGAACAAACCTACACCTCGTTCATTCTGGAGAAGCTGTTGTCAGGGAGAGCGTTGTCTAGGAAACAAGTGAACCCCAGGGAAGCAAGGAGTGAAACGGCTTGGATGCTATGTCTCTCCACCCAGATACCCTCTTCAGGGTCAAAGTAACCGCCTTCCAGCTGCTGGGAGTATCAACTCGGTGCCTCAGAGCTGTGTCCCCAGCTGTAGGGGACTCCCTCCCCCAAGGCTGCATCACCTGCCAGAGAGGCTGGTGGCCAATGACCGCTGAACGAGGGGACATAAAGACCAGCTCCACTTTGCCTTAATGGGCTCCAGATTCCCCGCAGGATCAACTGAGGCCTCAGGCTCCTCATTGTGGGTCATTTTCTCCCTCTGCCCAGCTCTGCTTTCCTCAGTTTCCCCTGGATTGTTCCTCTACATTACTCCCAATAAACCTCTGGAGGCACTCCCCAGGACCTCCTGGTTCATAAGGTCGATGCTCAACTCGTATGCCAACCTAGCCTAATGATGCCTGGCTCCAGGGTCTGCAGAGATTCAGGAGGGCACCACGATGGAGCTTGGAGTGGTGGGGGCACATAATGAGAAAAAAAAGACAGCTACAGAGGCTTTTGTAACTGCAGTGCCTTAGACCCCAAACAAAATAAAAATAGAGGACAGGGTTATAATTCCTAAAAAACAGTTGAATGCCGAGAAGGTGTGGGCAGTTGCACTCCACTGACACTTGGGAGATTTCTGTTGTTCTGTTTTCATTTACTTTTTAGCTCTAACAAGTCGAATTGTCTTGCTCCCTGGGGACCGTCCAGAACGCCTAGGCCTAGTGGGCCCTGCAGAACAGCGCATCCTAATTCCTTGTTTCACACAATGATTCCGTAAACAGAAGGGAGAACAATGGGTGAAATTGCTATTTATCTTCAACTCACATTATTTAGAAAACCATTAAGTTTGGGTGAGAAGGAATAATTTTAAACTATTAAACCCCTAAAAATGCTAATGAGCAAAATAGTCATCACCCACGACATTATGTATTCTAAAAAGTTGCTCCTTGAGTCTTTCCCTGGCTTATTCATGGACTAATTTTCTTAGTCTGCAAATAACTGTTTTTAGAAATGCGATTAAAATTATATCCTGCAGTTTTGAAACAATATTCAATTAGTTTTTTTAATGAAAGGGAATTTATACACAGGATAAAATATTCTTCAATTGCTAGCATAGCTTATACTTCCAGCAATGAGGTATAATAAACGTCCTTGAGAATTTTTTTAAAAAATCCAACATAATTTACTATTTTTGGTTTATTTTTCCGTATCATTTTAAATTATAACTACATTTTGTTTCAGGGAGATAAAAGTTTATAGCAACTAAATATCTGGCTATTTAAAGGCCTTAAAATAGTGTGATGAAACAGTCTAATCTGTAGTTTTAATATAGTCTGATTTTTTTTTTTGAGGAAATATTTTGTATAAGCAAATTTACAATGGGTTATACACCCTGGAGGTTTCCAGTTCAAATTTGATATCCTCCAAGTAGTACCGTAGTTTCTGGGTTTTTCTCTTTTCCATTCCATTCCTCCACATTTTCTCTTCACAATACCCCCTCTCCTTTTCCCCCCTTCATGGACAGCACAGGGAAGACACACTGAACAGGATGAGGAGGAAGGGATGCGAGGAGCCCAGGCAGAGGCACAGTGGGCAGGGAAGTATTCTTGTCACCTGGCGTCTTTTCCAGCACTGAGAAAGGTGTTGAAAGGCAGCTTATTCTGCAAGGGTAACAAGCTGAAAAGGCTAAGCACCTGTTAGTGTAGTTTAACCAACTGAAAACTAAATTTATATACAAAACACAGGGGTAAGATGAGTACTTGTTAATAGGCTCCATATTAACTTAATTAAATTAATATGATTTGTTGAATGACTATGACTACTGTTAATATATCACATAGTGACTAGGCCTAGCGGCTAAGTAGAACGTATAAGCAACTTGTCTGAACTATGTTGATTCCTTGAACTGTGTTTAACACCCTCCGATAACATGTATGTGTGTGTGTATTCGTGTATGTGGGTATTTATGATACTGCTCCTCAGTCTAGAGTGGATTGGAGGGGACTTTCCAGAATCATATATAAAAAAAGAAAATAGGAAAATTGTATTGCGTAGGTGTGTGCTGGCTTCATAGCAACTGGTGCCCACTTCCCTCCTCCTGCTATGACCTTTTCTTTTGTTTGGTTGTACACCTCTCCCCCATGTAACTGGGAAAACTGAACTCACTTCAGGCCCAGATTCATTCGTCTATGGGCCATGTCATCTCTCCTGTAACAATGAATAGTATTCTCCTATTCACGGGGATGGATATAGGCAGTTTAAAACCCGAGCCCCAAGTTTTTTGACAATCCAAAGACTACACAAACATGACGCCCAGGGCCTCTCCATTGGTAGCTGGCAGAACTGTTCTCAGGACAGCGAGGTCTTAAAATTGGAAGATACTGAGAAACTCTTCTTCAATATTTTCTTAATATTTAAAAAAATACATTTTTATTGATTTTCAGAGAGGAAGGGAGAGGAAGAGAGATAGAAACATCAACGATGAGAGAGAATCATGGATTAGTTGCCTCCTTCACCCTCTACTGAATATCGAGCCCACAGCACGGGCATGTGTCCTGACCAGCTGGGCTTCAGTATTTTTTAATACTTGAAAATTTTCATTGTGTGTTAGCTTTAACTTAAAATCTTCTATGGAGGAAGAAATACTCTGCATTTAAAATCAGACTTTATAGAGTAATGCTTTGCATACATAAGAATCACATGGAGGGGATGCTTTTTAAAATGTGGATTCTCAGGCCCTACCTCCAAAGGTTCTGATTCATTTGATGGATGAATGGGAATTTGTGTTTTTATCAAATCCTAGATTATACTGATGCAGTATTAAGGGCCACACTTTGAGAGACACCTATAGAAGTCTTTTTTATCCTATGCTACAAATAAAAATCTGATTTTATTGCCCAGCTGGCATGGCTCAGAGGTTGAGCATTGATCTATGAACCAGGAGGTCACGGTTCAATTCCTGGTCAGAGCACATCCCTGGGGTTGTGGGCTCGATCCCCAGTGTGGTGCATGCAGGAGGCAGCCAATCAATGTTTCTCTTTCATCATTGATGTTTCTATTTCTCTCTCCCTCTTCCTTCCTATTTTTTAAAACATCTGATGTTATTCAAGTATTTAAAACAAAGCCAGTTATTTAAAACCTTTTGGGGGATATTTTGCTTAACTAGTTTGGATGGCCACCAGGGCAAACTCTTCTTGGCAAGAGTTATGAGGTTGCTGCCAAAAGTTCTTAGTGAAAATTCAGATCAATGAGGGCATGGCACATTATTGTAATTCGCACAGCCATCTCATCACTTAATTAATTTTATGAGAAAGAAGTTTCTTACCTCTTATTAAAAGTCATATTTTTTTTTAAATTCTGTGTTTCTAAATGCATCACTGTGACATTGGACTTATAATACATTTTAAAAATATATTTTTATTGATTTCAGCGAGGAAGGGAAAGGGAGAGAGACAGAAACATCAATGATCAGAATCATTGATTGGTTGCCTCCTGCACGTCCCACACTGGGGATCGAGCCTACAACCTGGGCCTGTGCCCTGCCTGGGAATCCAACCATGACCTCCTGGTTCATAGGTTGATGCTCAGCCTCTGAGCCATGTCAGCTGGACTGGACTTAACATTTTTTTAAGGCAAGTGCAAGTTAGGCTTTTATGTAATTCAGAAATGGGATTCACTGAGGTAAATTTTAAAAAACTTAATTCATTGTTGATTTAGCTTTATGATGAGTTAGCATATAATTTCCTCCTTTTCTTAGTTTTTTTTTAAAAAAACAAAACAAAACACTAAACATATAGAATGACACATCAGTAGTATATTTTCTTTTCATATTTTCAAGTATTAAAATTTCTTTATTCACATTCTTTTATATGTATGAGATTGTTTAAGTAATTAAAACTTTGCTTTGCCTCCAACCCCCTGAAAACATTTATAGTGCATACTGTTGTTTCTGTTGTTCAACCATTGTTTTGGCTTTAACCTTTTTAAACCTTTGACAAATAAAAATATAGTTAATTTGGACTAATTACCAAATTACATTAATGAAGGATATGCATGTCAGTAACTATTTCATAGACATTATGTACAAGGATACAAAATGAAGATAGGGGAAATAATAATCTCATTACACTGTACACGCCCAATGTACTGCCTTGCTAAATCAATTTCACATTCTAGTTCCAAGTAGGAAGTCATGCCGTGTCTGTATCTTATTCCTGAGACCTCTCACTAGGCTTCCATCTTTTATTTACCTCCATAAGCTACGGCACATTTTAATTTGGGCTTCCTATCGAGACTCAATCGTCTTCCATAAAATGGTTCTAATCCCCATATTCCTGTGAATAGCACCATATTTTGGTTTCTTACATTGATAACATTAGAATTAGTCTTGTTTTTTTTCCCTATACTTAATCCCATATCTGTTTTGTCACTATACGCACTAGTTAGGACTCTTTAGGTTGCAAGCAATGAAGTGAAACTCCATTTAGCTTAAGGAAAAGGGGGGATTTGCTGGAAGCCTCCATGGGTAATTCACAGAATCAAAGAAAGAGCTGCAGGAAGTAGAACAGCTCTAGAAACTTCCAGAACTGGAACCAGCAAACTGGGCCACTGGAATGTGCTCTTTCTGTCTGGATGTTTCCCACAAGCCTTGGCTGCGGGTAGAAGACTTGATATCCTGTGCCTACAGCTCAATGTGTATAAAGGAAGACTGACATGGCCTCCAGTTCAAATGCAGCCAGTTCAGGGAGGTATTCTTATTGGTCCAGCTTGGGCCCTGTGCCTATTCCTTGCATGAATCACTGTGGCTAGTGAGATGTTGAACCAGGTTTGTGAATGGCAAGTTGTGTTAATCCTGTTCTCTGAGAAGCAGCTGACAGAACAGGATGAAACGTATAAAGATTTTATTTGGGGAAATAAATGTGAAAGGGAGAGAGCTGGGAAGCCACCAGATGCAGTCTGACCGTGAGGGAAAGAGGGAGAGATTGAGCTGGATCTTGATTACTGTGTAGTCTGTGGAAAGTTTAGGAAGGCTAACGAGTAGTTCTTTATAAAAATTTTTTAAAAAAATTGATTTCAGAGAGGAAGGGAGAGGGAGACAGAGATAGAAACATCAATGATGAGAGAGAATCATTGATCGGCTGCCTCCTACACACCCCCTACTGGGGATTGAGACTGAAACCCAGGCACACACATTGATAGGGAATTGGACCCTTGCTGGGCCGGCTATCAGGTAGTTCTTGAGCCAAAGTTGGCTGAAAAAAGGAACCTCTTGTCTCCCAGAAGCTGGACTGCCTTTATATTCCCATCAGCAGGAGCAGCCTGTGGGAGGCGTGGCCTCGGTGCAAACATGGAGATGGATTTCACAGTGTAGCCACTGGGGCCTGAGCCAGGCAGCATTGTCATGGCTGTACCTCAGTGCTCTCCAGAACCAGATGGCTGGAGTGGGCAGCCCCTCAAAAAAAGGGGATGTTTTTTCCAGACAGATAAAACAAGAATCTCTAGCACCTGAAGTATTGTCAAAATTCTTCTAACATGTCCTTCAATCCAACTCTTCTTTTTCATTTCCACAGCTGCTCTCACAGTCTTTCAATGTTTTATTCTTAGACTACCAAAGCATCTTCTAATTAGTTTCTGCCTTTATTCTCAACCGTCTTCAACCAATCCTATTCTGTCTTATAATTTTATGATCAGAACATCACCATGAATGTATCACTTTATTTATTTATTTATTTATTTATTTATTTATTTATTTATTTATTGTTGTATCACTTTATTAAAAAAATTTATGTTTTTATTTATTTCAGGGAGGAAGGGAGAGGGAGAGAGAAATAGAAACATCAATGATGAGAGATAATCATTGATCGGCTGCCTCCTGCATGCCCCCTACTGGGGATCGTGCCTGCAACCTGGGCCTGTGCCCCCACAGGGAATCGAGCCGTGACCTCCTGGTTCATAGGTTGATGCTCAACCACTGAGCCACACTGCCTGGGCAACGCTTTCTTACTAAAAGCCCTACCGAATTGTTGGGGAGTCTCAAATTCTCAGTATGGCATTCAGAACCTTCTAACATGAGTCTTACTATTCTCTAATGCAATGTTTGAATCCTGAAAATATCACTGTCCTTCAGGCACACTATGATTATTTCCATCCCCAACTTGTTTTAGAATCATAGGATCTCTGTGGTGGAAAGTCTCAGTATGAACATCAATATCATTTGCTCGCCACTTTAACTTCTTGAAGTGGCGAGCAAATGATATTGGGAGGTTAGAGGTGAATCTCTGGAGCTTACAACAAAAACACAGACAGAGAGGAGGGAGATGAGAGAAGGAAAGAGAGATAGGAATAGATGAATGAAAGGTCTGGTCTCTGAGACAAAACCAGCATGAGGTCTTTAGGAGGTAGAGAGCAGGTGGCTAGGATAAAATGAAGCCACTGGAGATCCGGACTATGGGAGATGGAGGGACGGAGAAAGTATGGGATGGGTTTCAGGAGAGTCTTACAGTAAGAAAAAAGCCCATCTGAGAAAACATCATCTTCAATGATCCCAAATGCCTCCACTGATACAGAGTAAAAAAAGGCAAGTGAGTAAGAGGGGAAAGGGATGGAAGGAAGGAGGGATGGCCGTTTCCCAAACCTCCTGAATGTGTTTGTTGACTAGGCCTGTTGGCATAATTCTGTTCCAATAGAGCTTACATGTGGGGTATGATTACAGTCTGGTTTACCCTGATTGGAAATCCAATTATTTTACAACTAAACCAAGAGGGATTATCCATGACTATCATAATCTGGGCTTCAGGGCTCATAACAAGCCAAGGTCCGTTTCTGTGCAGCTGCTGCCCACTGGCCGTGGCTCTAACCCTCGTGATTATGCAGAATAAGCCTGATTCCTTTTCATCTGGCAACCACTCACATATTTGAAAACAATTATCCTGGACTTTCTGAGTCATTTCTTTTCCAGACAAAACATTATCAGCTTTTTAACCTTTTCTCATGGAACGCAACTAAAAATATCTTGTTGCTGAATTCATTCCAGGTATTTTCTTTCTTTATTTTTTAAAAATATTTTTTTTATTGATTTCAGAGAGGAAGGGAGAGGGAGAGAGATAGAAACATCAATGATGAGAATCATTGATCGGCTGCCTCCTGCAAGCCCCACAATGGGAATCAAGCCTGCAACCTGGGCATGTGCCCTGACCAGGAATCAAACCATTACCTCCTGGTTCACAGGTCGATGCTCAACCAATTAGCCACACTGGCCTAGCTATTTTCTTTTAATATATTTTTTATTGATTTTAGAGAGGAAGGAAGAGGGTGAGGGAGAGGGAGAGAGAGATAGAAACATCATTGATGAGAGAGAATCATTGATTAGCTGCTTCCTGCATGCTCCACACTGGGAATTGAGCCTCCAACCCAGGCATATGTCCTGACCGGGAATCAAGCAGTGACCTCCTGTCTCATAGGTCAACGCTCAACCACTGAACCAGGCCGTCTGGGCCTCCAGGTATTTTCTTACCAGGGCAGAGAAGAGTAGCATTACTGATTTCTTTGTGATAGGTAATAAGCCTCCAAATTTCAGTCTAAAAATCACATTAATACTTTTAGTAAGTCCCTCTATATGAAAATTAAACACACGCTCAGTGAACACTCTAGGACCTAGGTGCTACTTCTGGCCTAGGTCTTCTCTACTGTGTCTTCACTCATTTCCTGGAGACTTCTCATTCGTTCAATACATTGTGACAAATGAGGAACCACTGTGGGTTGGCCACTGAGAACTGGAAAGATTTATCACCACTGGGACCCCCTGCATTGCTGTAACCTAGCAGAGCTAGAGGTGGCAGGATCCAGACTGATGGTGAGCCAAAGCAAGACGTCTAGGTCCTAAGGTGCAAAACTTACAGAAGCGCTCCCTCTCAGGCTTGTGCAAATGTATTCTGCACAGAATTTTTGTCCAGGTTTCTCTCCAGTTTATTGCTTTGGATACTCTCAGAATATAGATTAGTATAAGTATTGGCTGTTTTAACTCTAGAGCAAAGTTTTAGAGTTAGTACTTTTATTTTTTTATTATTTTTATTTTTAAAAAATATATATTTTATTGATTTTTTTAACTGAGAGGAAAGGAGAGGGATAGAGAATTAGAAACACTGATCAGCTGCTTCCTGCACTGTCCCCACTGGAGATGTGCCCACAGCCAAGGTACATGCCCTTGACCAGAATCGAACCTGGGACCCTTGAGTCCTCAGGCCGATGCTCTCTCCACTGTGCCAAACCGGTTAGGGCTAGAGTTAGTACTTTTATATTCCACACGAACAACCACCGAAGCATAAACTTGTATTTAATATAGTCTCGTGAAATGTTGGTCATTATTTGGTATATGTCAGAGTGAGGGAGTTCAGAATACAAGATTGAGTTTTTCATAGATCTTCCCATACAATAAGGAGAGAAAGAAGAAACCTACCAATCCAACTTCTGTCCCCAATTTGGAGGCGTTTATACTCAGGCGTTTCCTTAGGGCTGTGGATCTTTGATATTATTGTCCAAATTTTCCTTTCAAATTATCCCCTGGATCCAGATTCTCCCATTCTGCAGAGAGATAGCTCAGAACATTAAATGACTTCCTGTGACCAGCACAGACAAAAGCCCTGCAAGGGAAGTGTGGAGGAAAGAAAGAGGATTGGGAGTGGTTATATAACTAAGCCCCAGACATAAAAGGAGGCTACATCAAAAGAAAATGTTCCCTAACCGAACAGTAAAACCCTTTCTGGGAAGACAAGGAGGAGAGAACAGGCAAAGGTGAACTGAATACATGCCTTCTCCCTCAGGTCAGGCTGCCCTGTGTAGCTCAAATCAAACCTATGTGGGGAACTCCCCCGTTTTAGCGTCCCTCAGGAAAGGGGAACAGGAAGACAAATGAAAGGGGGTTACTCATTTAGGACTTAGTGGAGGGCCCTTTCAATTATGAAGAGTCTCTAAATTTTATAATATATGTAAATGCAAAATGTCAGGAACATTCTTACCTCTGATTGGCCGGGGGGAGGGGAGAAGGCTTAGGAAGTATTAGAGAGAGGGGAGGAACCATTTGAAACTTTATTTTCAGAATATAACTATATGCTTTTAACTTTAAATGCTATGTTTAAAAATTCAAAGATCACAGAATGATAAAAAAATATATATGTACATATATATTTAAAATATACTTTTATTGATTTCAGAGAGAGAGGGAGAGAGACATAGAAACATTAATGATGAGAGAGAATCATTGATTAGTTTCCTCCTGCATGCCCCACACTGTAGACTGAGCACACAACTCAGGCATGTGCCCTGACGGGGAATCAGACCATGACCTCTGGTTTATAGGTTGATGCTCAACCAACCACTGAGCCATGCCAGCTGGGCAGGAATGATAAAATATAAAGTGAAAGTTTATTCCATGCTTCTAGCTGCAGAGGAAACACCTGTTATCAATTTGGTATATATCCATCCAACACTCCTGCACCTTCAACAATATGTATGTATGTATTTATTTATTATTATTTGTTGTTAATCCTCACCTGAGGATATTTTTCCATTGATCTTTAGAGGGTGGAAGGGAGAGGGAGAGACAGAGAGAAACATCAATGTGAGATACATCAATTGGTTACCCCCACATGCACCCCAACCAGGGCTGAGAATTGAGCCTGCAACCAAAGTGTGAGGTACGTGTCCTTGACTGGAATCAAACCTGGGACCTTCAGTTCATGAGCCACTCTGTCTACTGAGCCAAACTGGCTAGGACAAACATGTTTTATTTCTTATACATGGGTTCTGGGGGAAAAAAACACAGAATATATATACACACACACACATATATATATACATATACACATATACACACACACACACACATATATATATATACACATATATATACATATATACACACACACATATATATATGTACACACACACACACATATATATATAGAGAGAGAGACATTTTATAAGTTCCAAGATCTGCAGTTGGCAAGCTGGAGATTCAGGAGGGCCGATGGTATATAGTTCCAGTCCAGAAGCTGGGCAGCTAGAGTCCCAAAGAGAGCTGGCATTTCAGGTTGAATCCTAAGGCAAGAAGACTGGCGTTTCAGCTCAAGGCTCTTACTAAGTCTTTTGTTCTGTTCCTCTTCAACTGATTAGATGAGGCCCACTCACATTGGGGAGGGCAACCTAATTTACTCCATCTAATGATTCCAATGTCAAGCTCATCCAGAAACACCCTCACAGACACACCCACAATAGGTTATTACCAAATATCTTGGCACCCTCTGGCTCAGTAAGTTGATACATAATAGTGAAACGTATAAACGTGTGAACTGACCTATAACCTATATGCATTATGGCATTGATGTTAAGAACATCAACGGTTATGTTATCTGTTGTGTAGTTTAACATATCAAAATTTAAGAACTACTAATATAAAGGATCCATGAAACTATGCCTACTATGATTTATTTATTAATTTAATCAAAATTGAAGTTATCTACTTTTATATAAAGAACTAGAGACCCAGTGCATGAAA
The DNA here is from genome assembly GCF_014108245.1 of Pipistrellus kuhlii. Lineage (NCBI taxonomy): Eukaryota > Metazoa > Chordata > Mammalia > Chiroptera > Vespertilionidae > Pipistrellus > Pipistrellus kuhlii. Next base: position 10,620,096 of record NW_023425493.1, read on the forward strand.
TTCTCACACTGGGGGGGTCCCTCAGCCTGGCCTGTGCCCTCTTGTAATCTGGCAGCCCTCGGGGGATGTCTGACTGAGGGCTTAGGCCTGCTCCCCATTGAGCGGGTAGTTGGACAGCCTTAGCACTGCTGCAGAGGCTGTGAGCCACTGCTGCTGTGCTCACCAGCTGTGAGTCTGGTTCAGGGTTTTTCTGGCTGAGCAGTACTCCCTCTGTAAGAGCGCCCTGACCACCAGGGGGGCAGCTCCTGTTGAGCATCTGCCCCCTGGTGGTCAGTGCACATCATAGCAACTGGTTGTTCCATGGTTTAGTCTATTTGCATATTAGTCTTTTATTATATAGGATTGTGTTTGACATTCTTATATTTGATTATTATAAGCAGTTATATAAACAAAGGAGATTTGAATGGCTTGTTTGCATAACATGATTTTCTCATCTACCTCAGATTCTTAATTTATTTTCTTAAATGTAGAATTCAATTTCCTTCCTGTGTATGTACATTCTTGAGGCCTTCTACAGATTGCTTTGTGCTTTGTACATGATGGCTGACTGCATTTATTGGTGTGTGACCTATCTATGCCATTTAAAAGGTATGTGGCATATTTTTTGACTTGTGAGTGAAAATTATTACATAACTATCACTTGTCATTATCATGGGACTATCCAGCTGTAAAAAAAAGTTTTTCATATAATCAAACACGTCTATGTAGAACAAAATTGTATACTTCTTTGTTTTGAATAAGAAGGCTGGTTATTTTAGTTTGTATCCTACTAAGCATATACTTGTTGAACACTTTGTGCTAAATTGGTCTATATGTTTGGAAGTTCTGTTCACTCTTCCGCACGGACAGGCCAGTATCATGCTGTGTTGTAATTGTGTCAACAAACCACAGTGTATTTCTCTATGCATTTAGCCAATAATAATAACTTTATTGATCAATGAGAAGTTATAACAGATTATACAGGAACACATCACATTTAGAGAGGAAAGGAGAAGGGTAGGTGGCCCTTCAGTTTGCATAGAAGACTCAGGAAATATAAAGGAAAGTGAATGTAGGGTAGTAAATTAGTGACTATTCTATTTGCTCTTTTTTTTTTCCTTTTCTTTTGTTAGAGCTTGTTCTATCTCTAAAGCTTGCAAGAAGGAAAACTACCATTTGACTTCAGTGAATAAAAACAATTCTCGAATGCTCCGTGTGTAGTTTTTTTCTTCAGTTAGTTCAAGTTGAGTTGCTCTCATTGACAAAGTTACCAGGATAAATAACTAATATTATAACCATTTCCATGACATGATTCATGAAAGAAATGCAATATTCATAGTTTTTACTAGATTTTTCATTAGATCTGTATACCTGACTACATCTCCTCAAATAATTACAATTGCTGACAAATCTTACAGTTTAAATTGTCTCCCTTAACTAAAAAACTCAAAATCCTTGAATAATATAATTTAACATCTACTAAATTTTTCAAAATATACTTTTTTAGTATGGGTACTTCTTAAATCTTCATTTTTACGTATGCGGCTATATATTGCTAGATATTATTTTCTTCCTTTTAGTGATTTTGGTCTTTTTCAATTGAATAGCTTAAATAAAGGAAGATTCCAACTTTAAAAAATCATTTCTTTCTTAAAAGTACATTGGAAACTTTTGTAGCTTGGAACACACTTTTCCATCAATACTAGTATAGTGTTGCTATTAATGGGTTATTTTGGTTGGCACATGAAAACTACTTAACTAATGTAGGTGAAATTACCACTTTCTACATCATTCACCGTCAGCCTTTCCTTTTTCCATTGTTATTTCAGCAATACCACCAATAAATGAAGTTTTGTGGTCCTCCTGGAAGTCAAACTATCCTTTTAAGTAATATTTCTATGAAATGTTGAGTTGAAATTTAAAATATCAAAAACACATTTCTATTTCCTAGTCTCAGGGAAGGGAATTACTTTGACTTTAAAAAATGTTTCCCCATTTCAGCCCTTAACTACCTCCACAACACATGATGGGCAAATTAGGTAATTGCTTGAGTTGTATGCATGAAAGCTGTTTTGAAAAATAATTAATAGAGAATTACAAATGAAGCAGTTCTTGAACATCCCCTATCGACCTGTGGTTGGCAAACTGCGGCTTGAGAGCCACATGCTGCTCTTTGGCCCCTTGAGTGTGGCTCTTCCACAAAATACCACGGCCTGGGCGGGTCTATTTTGAAGAAGTGGTATTAAAAGAAGTTTAAGTTTAAAAAAGTTGGCTCTCAAAAGAAATTTCAATCATTGTGCTGTTGGTATTTGGCTCTGTTAACTAATGAGTTTGCTGACCACTGGTATAGACTAAAGATAGTTTAGAGGTATAAGGTCAAAATTAGAAAATAATTGTATCATTACATAGGATGTATAATAAAATATAAAACATTTAAATTTTAACTAATTGATATTCTCCTAAATTAAAAGTATCAAACCAATAACATACTTTAGAAGTAGGGATGTGTAAGAAGCTAAGTCTTAATTCCATGTAGCTGCTAAGCAAACTCAGAAGCTATACAAAACAGTGAAACATTAAGGGAAGCCACATGATATTGTTCAACACTAGTATCATAGAAATTTTCCAACTAGTATTTGGAGAGCACAGTTTTGTGTTTTTTTAAAGGCAATGTTAGCAGGAAGAAGTCTGCATTATAATCTCTGTGTGGGGGAGAGAACGGCATAAATATTGAATAGCCTTGGCCTAAATTCCCAGATTTGACAAGTTTGAAGCTCAAGTTCATAAAACACACACACACACACACACATTTTCTGAGCACACTGTAGTGATAGGAACCTGGGTTATGAATGCTCATATAATTTGGTCATATACATAGTAACTTATGTGGTTGGTGATGAAATGATCATTAAGTTTTTCTGGCTTTCAATATGAAAAATTTTTAAAGGTTGCACAATCAGATTACTCAGAGCAAGCCAGAAACCACAAACCAGAACTGTGGTTTCAAGTGGAAACCAATGCCTTGGAATTCAAATACGTTGTTGTTGTTTTTTTTTTTTTTTTTTTTTTTAATATATTTTATTGATTTTGTACAGAGAGGAAGGGAGAGAGATAGAGAGTTAGAAACATCGACGAGAGAGTCATCGATCAGCTGCCTCTTGCACACCCCCTACTGGGGATGTGCCCGCAACCAAGGCACATGCCCTTGACCGGAATCAAACCCGGGACTCTCAGTCCCCAAGCCGACGCTCTATCCACTGAGCCAAACCGGTCCTGGCCAATTACGTTTTTTAATATAAATTTAAAAAAATAAGTTTTTATTGATTTGGAGGAAAAAATAAGAGGGGGGCAGGGAAAGGAGAGAAACATCAATCTTTCACATTGGTTGGTTGCATCCCATATGCACCCCGGTTAGGGATTAAAACTGAAACCCGGGCATGTGTCTTGACAGGGAATCAAACCAATGACCTTTCGGAACACAGGACGACACCCAACCCATGGAGCCACACTGACCAGGGCTAATTAAACATTTTTTTAATTGATTTTTTTTTAGAGAGTGAGGAAGGGAGAGGGAGAGAAACATTAAGGGGCTGCCTCCTGCATGCCCCCTACTGGGGACCGGGCTACAAAACCTGTACCCAGACATATGCCCTGACCATGCCCAGCCAACTGAGCCACACTGGCTAAGGCTCAAGATTGCTTTAAGGGAGATTACCTGGAGAAAACATCTTTGGCACTATACATATTTTTCTTGAATCTCACCGATACCAATGGTAAACACATACACAGAGCTTTCCTAAAATACAAGTAACATTTTCTGAGAAGAATGATATTTAATTATATTCTTGCTTATAGTCAGCTTTTCACACAGTGCCTGGTTGATATAAATATTCACTGGACTAAGGAAAATGGTAAAGAATGAATTTCAATTGACCACAAACTGACAAAGGGAGAGATTACATAAAGGCAAGAAAGTTTCTGCTCTAGATTTACAGTCCAACCTCACTTACATAAGTGCAACGTATTTTCTGCTTTGTGTTACGCCCCAATATAGCGATTTTGTACTGGGAGTTAGCGTTTTCTTTACAAGGAACAATCACTAACTCCCTGTTCCTAAGTCCTCAATGCTGCTTCTGCTCTTTTTTTTTTTAATGTATTTTATTGATTTTTTTTTTTTTACAGAGAGGAAGAGAGAGGGATAGAGGGATAAACATCGACGAGAGAGAATCATGGATCAGCTCCCCTCTTGCACATCCCCACTAGGGATGTGCCTGCAACCAAGGTACATGCCCTTGACTGGAATCGAACCTGGGACCTTTCAGTCAGCAGGCTGATGCTTTATCCACTGAGCCAAACTGGTTTCAGCTGCTTCTGCTCTTGACTGTGCCAGTCCTCAGAGTATCACATGAAGGTGAGAGCGGGGTACCTGGCTGTGGTTCAAGCACCTCAGGTAAACATTAAGGGGCCAATTGTTGCTGTGTTCAGACTTGGCCTGTGATCATGCATAATGCTCACAGGTTTGTGAAGTTTAAAAACTGGCGTGTGGCATGCTTTCCAGGCCTTTTGTCTCCAATGTGTGTCTGACCCCTACCTTTGCGTGGTCTTAAATGCGTGTTTATAATGTGCAGACAAATGCTGACTCCTATTTCCAAGGGGGGAAAAAAACAAGCTCAGGGTAGGGTCAAGGTTTACTAGGAGCGGGGCTAAGGGGTGAAGTGTGCGGGCGCCTGTGTGTGTGTGGAGACAGAGAGACAAAGAGGAGGAGAAAGAGGAGAAGAAGGCAGAGGGAGAGGCAGAGAGGAGCTACTGTCCTCAGGATCCCTCTCTCCGGTTTGCTGTTCGCCTCCTACATGCTCTCTCTCCACCCCACAGCAGAGATCTGAGGCGAGTCAACACCAACACAGATGCTCAGATCACAGAATCAATGGTAATCCTTGAGCATCCTCCTCAACCAAGGAAGACCTGTCCATGGTGCTGGCCGCATCCTTCCCACGCCCTCCTGGCGCTTAGACGCTGCACGCACCGGAGAAGCCGGCCCCTGCGAGGTGGTCCAGGCCCCGGGAAGTAACGGACCGCACCGCCTGCACATGCTCAGTGCGGCTCGGCCGTCTCAGGTGCGGATGCTCCGGCTCTCAGCACTGGGCACCTGTTTCGAATCACGGCGCGGGGCGCTGCGGGGGCGGCGGGGGCGGGGCAGCATCACGTGCCAGCGGCGGCCCGGGGAAGGTTCCATTTCCTCCGCAGCAGCCCGGCCCCGCGCTCCCGCATCTCGGGGCTCCCACCCCGCGCCCCGCCCCGCCCGCGGCTCCCCTCCGGGCCGCGCAGCCCGCGGACCGCGGGGCCGGGCCCGCCCCTCCCGCCCGCGGCCTCGGTGCGTCCTCCGCGCTCACGCCCGCCCGCGTCCCCGCCATCCAGTTGGTGCGGTCCATGGCGAGCACATCATGGCGATCGAAGGTAAGTGGAGGCCGGGCGCGGGTGGGAGGAGGGGGATGCCACGGGAGCCGGGGCTCGGGGCGCCTCGGGCGCGGACGGGGCCGTCTCCGGAGGACGGGGAGCGGGCAGAGGAGGCGCCGGGGTCCCGACCGCGTCCCGGGAGGCGAGTGGGCGGAGCGGCGCCGGGGTGCGCTGGGCTGGACTCGCGCTCGGCCCTGGCAGACGCGATCCGGCGGCCTCGGCCCGTGGCCCCGAGTGGGTCGGGCTGGCGGGTACCGTACGGGCCGCCGCTTCCTAACGGCGGCGCCCAGCGGGGCTCCCGTGTGGTGCTGCAGACCCCGCGGGACGGGCTGGGGAGCTGGGACCGCGGGGTGTACCTACCCCTTTTGCATTGACCTCGCTCCCGCAGACCATCCTCCCTTAAACCATCCTCCCGCAATACCCGCCTTCTCGCAAAGTGGGAGCCTAGGTTTGCTGTCCCAGCCCCAGCCCTCCTGGGTCCTTGCTCTGGAGCTGGTGCTGGACTGCGCGCAGCACCCTTCTCCCCTGCCGCTTCTGTTGGCTGTTGGAGGGGCCAGGAAATTTGCGTGGAGGTTAATTTCCTCCTCAAGTGTTTGTTGTTTTCTTAACACTCCAACTGCTTCTTTCCCCTCTACGTCTTTACAACAAGCACACACTCTTAGAAGCCTGTGTATGTTTCAGTGTTACAGCGCCAGCAGTTCTCCTGTTTTCGAAAAGGAGCTTCATTAATTTCCTGGATGAGGTAGTTGACATCAAAGGGTATTTTTCTCTTGTTTAAAAAGCATGCACCTGGAATGAAGTGCCTGCATTTTGCTTTGTGTTTAAGGAGGGTATTGTGGAAATTACTATCACATGGCTAGGATACTTGGTGAAAGACTGTAGCCTCTTCCAGCTTCTGTCTCTTGGATGAACTCAGTGAAAGTAGTTGGTAAAATTTCCCGGTGTGTGTTCATCAGTACAGATGTGCCTACAGCTGTATCGTTATTAGCCTCAGTTTATGTGATCCTTTAAGTATTGGGTCGGCAACTAAGTACTTGCGGATTTAAAAAAAAAAGACAAATTTTTCATGGAACTAAATAACTTTATTCTGTAATGTATTGCCCATTTTGATCAATGACCTTTTGCCATCTTTCAGGCAGCATCATAATCCCACGTTCAAAAAACTTCTGGTTTTTATTAGCAAAAAACTGAATCAGGTACGATTTGACATCATCATCATTATTGAAATTTTTACCATTCAAGGAGTTTTGTAAAGATCGAAACAAAAAGTAATCAGATGGTGCAAGGTCAGGACTATATGGTGGATGTGGCAAAACATCCCAACCAAGCTCCATTAATTTTTGCCGAGTGACCAAAGATGTGTGTGGCCTTGCATTGTCATGATGGAATACAACACCTTTTCGATTTGTCAATTCGGGCCGCTTTTCTTCAACTGCATTGTTTAATTTCGTTAGTTGTTCAATGTAGACATCAGAATTGATCGTTCGGTTGGGTGGTAAGAGTTCAAAGTAGACAATTCCTTTGTAATCCCACCAAACTGATAACAAAACCTTCTTTTGATGAATATCAGCTTTTGATGTTGTTTGAGTTGGTTCACCTGGCCTGCTCCACGATCTTTTCGCTTGATATTGTTGTAAACAACCCATTTTTCATCGCCAGTTATCAGTCGTTTTAAAAATGGATCATTTTCATTACGTTTCTTTAGCAAATCGCAGCTGCTAATGCGTTGCGTTAACTGTGATTCTTTCAGTTCGTGAGGAACCCATGTATCGAGTTTTTGAACATAGCCAAGTTGTTTTAAGTGATTTTCAATGCATGTATGTGATACATGAAGCTTCTCTGCAATCTCACGTGTTGTACTGTGACAGTCCGAATTGATTATTGCTTTGATTAGGGCGTCAACAACTTCAACTGGACGACCAGAGCGTTTTTCATCTTTGAGTGAAAAATCACCAGAACGAAATTTGGCAAACCAATTTTGACACTGCCGTTCTTTTAAGGCTTCGTCACCATAAACAGCACATAACTTTTTATGAGCTTGCGATGCGTTTTTCCCTTTGTGGAAATAAAAAAGCAAAATATGACGAAAATGTTCCTTTTGATTTTCCATTTTTCAACGAACGCCAAACGAAAACTACAAAACAGATCAAAAAACTTTTTTTACTGATTAACAGCTGAATAGCCAACTATCAAATAACAAAATGTGTTTTACATTTGTACTACGTCTGCAAACCTAAAAATTCAACTGAAGCCATATGTGTGAAACCCGCAATTACTTAGTTGCCTACCCAATAAAACTTTCCCTCTTCAGTGGTCGGCAAACTGTGGCTCGTGAGCCGCGGTTCTGTTGACTAATGAGTTTGCCGACCGCTCCTCTAGTGGATTCCAAATTTGTTTTAGCTGTGTGTTTGCATTGATCTTAGTTAGGTAAGAGATTGGTCATTCAGACAGTTTTAAATACTATCTACTTTAGTGAAAATGATGGAGAGCACCGGGAATAAGATTTACCTGTAATCCTTGATAGTCTTGTTATTCAGGTCAGTAATTTCAGCCTTTCCCCCTCACTGTATTGTTTGCTAGAGTTAAAAATCAAGAATCCAGATCCACCGATTTACATTTTGTACTTCGTTTCCCCAAACAATTTGTGGTAGGATTTCGTCCCAGGTGATAAAGGTAAAAAAGGACTATTCGTTTATAGTATCCAGATTTGATTCTATAACTTGTAGTTTCTTTTTCTAAATATATATATATATTTTTTATTTCAGAGAGGAAGAGAGAGAGAGGGAAAGGGAGATAGAAGCATCAATGATGAGAGAGATTCATTGATTGACTGCCTCTAGGATGGCGCATGAGCCTGCAACCTGGGCATGTGCCCTGACTGGTAATTGAACTGTGACCTCCTGGTTCATAGGTCGATGCTCAACCACTAGGCCTCACCAGTCAGACTATAATTTATAATTTCTTAAATATTTTGCAGTTTTCCCCAGTACTTCCCTTCTCTTCCCACCCTCTACAATGGTTGATTATAATTGATTACTTTTTCATTATCAAGATGATGGCATTTTTCTCTGCCTACTAGTGCTTGTATGTTTAAGGAACAGGATTGTTAAAGTCTCAGATTCTTCTGTGTGTGAGATACTCTTATAATTCCATACTTAAGCATTTGTGTGAGGTTTCATTATATAAAGATCAGGAATTATGTCTTTTCCAGTTTGGCAAAGAAACTGTAGTTAATATTAACATTTCAAATAAAGATGTCAGGTTAGTTTAGTTTAAATGCTAATTTTCACATATTAAAGCAGATTTCGTTGTTTCATTAATCTATAACGAAGGTATTTTTCCCATTGATTTTTAGAGAGAGTAGAGGGAGGGAAGCGGGAGAGAGAGACAGACAGACAGACACAAACATGGGTGTGAGAGACATATCAGATTGGTTGCCTCCTGCATGCACCCCAGCCAGACAGGGGACCGAACCTGCAACCCAGGTACATGCCCTTGACTGGTAATGGAACCTGAGACCCTCCGAGCTTAGGCCAGTGCGCTAACCACTTCACACACCATCCAGGGCCTAAAGCAGATTTTTAATGCTGTGTTACAAAATAAAATGAACTCTGATGAGGACTTTGTACTGGAGGTATCTTAGATAGTGTCCCAAGAGGGCACTCATTCAACATTCTTCTCAATGAAATGGTTCTTAAAACATCCAGTTACTTCATTCATTCAAGTCAGCAGACTTCTTGAGCCTTAGTTGTACTCGGTGTTCTGTGCTAGACACTGGGACTCTAAAGACGAATAAGACACATTCCTGCCCTCAAGGAGCACATGGTCTAATGAGGGAAACAGGTCATCGTAACCATGCAATTACAGTATAGCGTGAGCACCACGAGATGGGTCATTCTCCTTTCGTGTAAAAACATTTAATGATGCGGAGTTCATTGAATTCATATGCAGATGAACGTTATTGAACATTCTATGTCAGCGTGGAACTATAATTCTTGTAGTCCCTAAAACCTTTGTATTTGACAAAAAACTATGCCATTCAGTAATGTTGATCTATGTAATCATTCTAGTTCTGCTATCTGAGTAATAAGTTACAAGTCCACTGTTCTCATGTACATAACATCCCTTCTCTCATTTGAAGACATCTCTTAAGAGTTCTCTTTTGTAGTCAAAAGATCTAATTCTTCCTCTGGATGGTCTACAGTTGTATGTTTTAAAGATCGGAACATGATATTCTATTTCAGATGCACTGGTGAATAGGGTACATTAGAACTTATACCACACCCTGACTTGTGGCTAATACCCTGTTTCCCCGAAACTAAGACAGTGTCTTATATTAATTTTTTCTCCCAAAGTTGCGCTAGGTCTTATTTTCAGAGGATGTCTTATCTTTCCATGCGCTAGGTCTTATTTTCGGAGGATGTCTTATTTTTGGGGAAACATGGTATTATTAATGTAGCTTAATGTTAGTATAGCCTTTTTGAAACTTCATGTTGGCTTAGGTTAAAGAATCTCTTTAACCTGGACTACTTTCAAGTCATGTATATTCAATTCCTTGCCTAGCTGACCAGTGTTTTTAATTGAAAAACATCATTTATATCATTAAGCATACTCTTAATTAGCTCTGGCCTAACATTTTAGTCATGAGTTTAGACTTTTAAATATTAAGGATCACTTTTATTTCCTCATGTATGTAAAATTCTCATTTTACAATACCAAGTAGTCATTCTTTTTTTTGTTGTTGTTTTTTTTAGCAATCAGGTAACTGCTCATCAGTACTTCAGACAAATATAAGGTGATGGTGTTACCACACTGAGCGAACATAATTTCAGTCAAAGGTGAAGGAAGAATTTAGTCCTATCTTAGGTAAAGATACAAGTTTTAAAAGGTACTTTGAAATATTAAGAGCAATTTACAGATCCTTATTGTTACCCTAAAGCAGTGGTCGGCAAACTCATTAGTCAACAGAGCCAAATATCAACAGTACAGCGATTGAGATTTCTTTAGAGAGCCAAATTTTTTAAACTTAAACTTTTTCTAATGCCACTTCTTCAAAATAGACTGGCCCCGTCTGTGGTATTTTGTGGAAGAGCCACACTCAAGGGGCCAAAGAGCCGCATGTGGCTCACGCAATTTGCTGACCACTGCCCTAAACGTCTTGTGATACCAGTTTGTGAATGATTGGTTTAGTCTCACCCAGTGATTTTTCAATCTTTTTTTATTGCATGGCACACATAAAATAATTTCTAAAATTCTGTGGTACTTCAAAAAATACCGTATTTTCCGGCATATAAGACGACTTTTGAAACGAAAAAAAAAAAGCCTGCTCAGATTGGCCAGAGTCAGAGAGGCGGTCTATTTAAAAAAAAGAACTGGTGTTGCCTTGGAAGTGGGGGGTATATTTAGCGAATATAGGCCTAAACCTGTGTTTTAACTGTAAAATTAGAGGGGTCGTCTTATACACCAGAAAATACAGTACATGTTTTTTGTTTTGTTTTTGTTTTTTGCCAATTTGACAAAAAATAGTTATAATTTGACTGGTTTACTATTACTACTACTACTACTATTAATTACCTACCCTTTTTGCTCCAAAGTGACTTTTTAGAAAATCAGGTGCCTGTACTTGTATATAAGGATTTCTGGTACCAAGAAATAACCAATCTGATGCAGGCTTATCATGTGATGTAATCAGTAAGATGCAATTCTATTATATGATCTATATATTTATGCATTTACACCAGAAGGCTATTGTGTTGCCTGTTGGGCATTTTTTTTTTTTTTTTTTACAATCTAAGGTAGGGGTGTCGATAAGGGAAAAGAGGTCAGCGCCCCTGATTAAATAGTCAGGTGTTGCATTAAAAAAAAAAAATTCTCGAGACACACCGGTTGAAAATTGCTGGCCTAGCCTATCAAGACCTGTAATTGTTATCCAGTGTTTTAAGTCTTCTAGAGTTGGCTTCTGCCAATCTGACGTTGTTGACTATCTTCTGATTTTGATTAGTTACTTCTCAGGCTATCTAATGTTCTTTATGTTTTATACACACTGCTAGGATTGCACATATCGAATAGTTTTCTAAACACTTGTTTATACATTTGTATCCTCAGTCTGATGGTAGATTTCTAGAGGATAACTATTTGTTTTTATATTCCTTAGATTTTTTCACTGTATCTGAATATAGTATGTATTCAACATATGGTTTTTGAATTGCCGTGATGGAATTTTATACATTACTAGAGGCCTAGCACCTGAAATTCGTGTGCAGGTACGGTCCCTAGGCCTGGCCTGCGATCAGGGCCACCTTCTCCTGCTGCCTGCAGCTGGCCTGCCCCTCCACCCCCATCCAGGGACTCTGTTCGCCATCAGGTGATCAGAGCCTGACGTCTAGGGGTAGGGACTGAGAAGTTGGTGTTCCTTCTTGCCAGCCCCACCCCTGCCCTAAGTTGCCCTCTGAGTGTGGGGCGACTGGTGGGGCGGGGGCCTTGGCCTGGTACCACCCGTGTCTCTCCCCACCCCCCCACCCCAGTTCCTCATTCGCCATTGGGGGATCAGAGCCTGCTAGCCAGGGAAAGGGACGGAGAAGTGGGCAGTGCACTTCATAGTGGTCATTATGGTCATTCCGCTGGTAGGGTCAGTCTGCATATTACCCTTTTATTATATAGGATTTACATTGATTGCATCCATTGCCAAGATATTTGACCAAAAATCTGCTCTTCAGCACCTCTCCACAATTAGGCAGAGTGAGGCAATTTTTTGAACAGTTGATTTGGGGGGATTTACAGTTTAATCAATGATGTTCCTGCAGCAGGCACTTGGACTTCGGGCAGCAATACAATTTCTGATGTTTCTCAGAGATCGAAGACATGTTGGATATGAGGTAGATTTGTTCAGAGACCTCTGCAAGTACTTTTTAGTCATTGACAATTTAAGATTTCTTTTTCTGATTTACTAAACAAAATTAGAGAGAGAAAAATAGAGAAACAGTTTGTATTTCACTTGTTGTTGCTTTAGGTGGTATTAGAATGCAACAGCGTATGCCAGTGTGGACAGCAGAGAGATTGATTTATGTACTCTGTTGAGTAATATCTGCATTATTGCTTTCTTTAAATCGAATACAGTGTTTGCACATAGCCTGTGTTAGTAGTGTAGTAGATTGTCTTCATGGATTCGATTTCCATTTTGCTGACTTTATTCTTTCTGCCACAAATCCTCGCCAGTTACTACCTAACATGAAAATGCCTATAGTATGGAATTGGACAAACTACTATAAATAAAACACTACAAGCTTTTGAGTAAAATGATTACATGCATATGTTATCTATGCAGCAAGATCTTGACATGCATATTTTGTATGTGTAGTTAAATCTTAATTGAAACCTAACAAATTGGAACCACTGATTTGCCATTTTTTAAGAAAGAGAACATAGTGACATACAGCAAGCTGTTATAGGGAATTTATTTAAAAATAAACTAGAATCTATATGTACATTCAAAAGAGTTTATTTTCACACTTTGAGGGCTGTACTAGAATTCTCATTGGCAGTAATGTGAGTCATCAAGAGGTAGAGGATTTTAATGAAATATTAAATTATCTTCTGGATTCTGAACTTATTACTATGCAAAATGCATACTAGCAGCTTTCCAAAATGATCTGGTGCAGCAGTCAAAACCAAAAGGTATCTTCAGTGAGCTAGAAGATTAAGTAGAATGCCTTTTTGTGAGCTATGTGATTCAGGGCTTTATGGTATCTTAATGAGCTTCTAACACTCACAAACATAATTAAAATATTGAATTAAAAAGTGACTCAGAAGTGGGACAGGTTGATTACATTTGTGAACAGTACATTTACTTATATACGATAAAACTTATACCTCTTAGAAAAAAAATTATCAAATAAATTCATAGGACACATATGAATTAAAAAAGATACTTATGGATCAAAATACTTAGTATGCTTTGCAAATCATTAAGTGCTCGAAGATATTGTTTTAAAAAGGGATAGTTGGTTATTCTAGGTGATACTGACATAGTGGTGAGTATGTGTCTCAAAATTTAGACTTGTTTTTGGATAGGAATATAGATTAAAGGAGTTCGTAAAAATAAATATAGCAAAGACTAATTCAGACTATTTTAACTCTACAGTAATTGCTTAGTAATGAAAAAGCAAAGGAATTACAATTAGGGAGGATAATTTTCAGATAGTTGGAAACCTGAAAGTTTTTTTTTAAGAGAAAAAAAAATCTAAAAACAGGACAAGTTAGGAAGTATGAAAAGAGTAGCATTTATTTTGGAATATTTATACAGGTGGTTGTTAGAGATGAAATAATTGATACTGTGGAAAGAAGAAAACGTAGTCTCCTCTGTTTCCAGGGGAAATATAAGTTTTCTCTGAATTTTGTATTCTACCTGTGAGGCGTGCCAAAGGCATTAACATATTTTGGTGCTCACCATGGGCCAGGCATCATCCATTCATCCATCCATCCAGCATCTCCGTTGAGGATGGATGCATGACACTACTTTTTGCTCTCTTGACTGTAGCAGACATCTGTTTTGTTAAAAGTATTTCCTCCTGCCCCCACCAGTTGTGGACTTGACTTCAGAATCATTCTCAACACTGCCCTCCGTCCCCACTCTAGCAGCTACTTTTATAAAATCGGTATATAGGATAAAAACTATGTTCTTTCCTGGGGTGGTGATTATTTCTACTTTACAAAGGACTTTAGTAGTAATTTTTACTCCTTTTCTTACTCCCAAGATTAACAAGTATGTGGTTTACAAAGACACATATAATGGTAGGTGATGCTGACTTTAAAATCGAGCACCATATTTTCAGTTAGGGACTAAAATTGGTGTTATTCTTTGAAGGACTTAATTAGGGACAAGACCAGAAAGTATCTAGTGATTATTATCTGGTCTAATTGGGTTACTAAGTTGGTTAGGGGACTCGGCAGTATTAATAGGACATATTTAAAGTTTCATGCTTGTTATGTACAGTAATTCTGCTTAAGAATCCTATATAATAAAAGGGTAATATGCAAATTGATTGAGGATGGAACCACTGGTCACTAGGGCATGCACTGACCAGCAGGGGGCAGGTGCTCCACAAAGAAGCTGCCCCCTGGTGGTCAGTGCACTCCCAGAAGCTGGGCTGACAGCTGGTGAGTGCAGTGGTAGTGGCGGGAGTCTCTCCTGCCTCCGTCCTGCTGCCCGCTTAGGCCCACTCTCCCTGGGGATTCCCATCAGACATCCCACGAGGGCTCCCGGACTGCGTAAATGTCGTGCACTGGGCCTCTAGTTAGCTATAACAGCTTACGAGTAAAAGCTAGCTGTTAATTTAAAGGCTGTGACTACATTAATGCATGTGTTTTGGAGGTAAAACTTTAGGTGAGATGGAATTTATAAAGTAGCCCTGCAGTGTTTGAGAAGAAATTAATAAAACCTGTGCATTGTAGTGATTTAGGCTAATGGTCAAAATAAACATGGTAGGGAAAAACAAACAAACAAACCAGTTTTAAAAAGGACTCCTAGATCCAGTTTGAAGGAGCTCAGTCTTCGGGTTTAATTCCATTTTTTTCCCTCCAGGTGTATTTTGATAGGAATGCACATCACCACCTATTTTCTTTCTGTAGACATGTGGGAAAGCACTTACTTTATGAGGCTCCCACCCCTTAACAATCCCCAGTTCTCAGGCATAGTCTTAAGAATGTACATGTCCAGACACAAACACACACATGCACAGCACATGTGTGTGCATCCACACGCATCCATTCCTCTTACACCTATTACTTATGCCAATTGTAGAGGATTATGCCAGTTTACATTAGGGTCCTACATGGATTTGCCTGAGGGAAAAAGAGGGTAACTGTGACTCAACTTGTCATTTTCTGCCTATTTCTCATTTCCATGTTGCTGAGATGATTATTTCAAGAGCATTGTTGCTATTATCTCCAAGAATAGTTTTGAGAAATTTACTTTTATTTAAATGACCTTAAAGGGTTAGAAAACAATTGCATAATTTTTTTCTCTTTTTTTATTGTTCAAAGTATTACATATAGAAGTACGTATATCTCCTTTTTTTCCCCCTTTGACCTTCCCCCAGCCTCCCCCATAATTTTTGTTTTTTATAAAAATGAAGAAAAATCAATTTTTATTTTCTCTGTTAAACCTAGTATTATAATTATTTTTTTCTGACAATTAACTAGAGACCCTGGGCAACTTTACTTAACTTTTAGCGCCTTGGTTTGTTTATCTATAATGAGCCAGACAGCTTTTTTTCTGATTTCAAGTGTCTTATATTCTGTCATTCTATTATGGTCTCCAGTGAAAAATTGTATAAGAGTTCATTTGGGGGATGATTTATTCTAGCGGAAGATTCATCTCTTAAAGGGATAGACTGATTATTTTAAGTAATCATTCTCTCAAAGTGTTTTAACCACTTCTTGAATTTTGGAGGTCCCTCAAAAAATTAAGAGATCTACCATATGACCTAGCAATCTCACTCCTGGGTTTAATGTATTCAAAGGTAATGAAAATATATTGAAGAGATATATACACTCACATTTATTGCAATCTTATTCATAATAGCCAAGATATGGAAATAACGTGTCTGCCAGTAGATAAAGATGTGGTATATATATATGTGTACAATGGAATATTATTGGGACATGGGAAAGAAGGAAATTCTACCATTTGCAATAACATGAATTGACCTTGAGGGCATTATGCTAAGTGAGATAAATCAGACAGAGAAAGACAAACACTGTATGATATCACTTATATGTGAAATCTAAAAAGTCTAACTCATAAGAACAGAGTAGAATGGTGGTTACAATGGACTCAGAGGTGCGGGAATTAAGGAGCTGTTTTTTTAAGGATATAAACTTGCAACCAGTAGATAAGTAAGTCCTGGAGATTAATGCACAGTATAATGATTATAGACAATAAGATTGTATTGTAAACTTCAGGGATGCTAAGAGACTAGATCTGAATTGTTTCTACCACATACAAAAAGGTAATTATATGACATGATATAAGTATTATCTAATGCTAATGTGGTAATCATAGAGCAGTAATAACTGTATAAATCAACAAGTTGTGCATCTTAAACTTACACTATGTTATATGTCAAATATATTTCAATAAAATAATTATTCCCCTATATATTGGAAATACACACATACACACACACACACACACACACACACACATATATGTTTGATTATAAGTGTATCAAATCACCACAATGTACACTTTAAATATCTTACAATATTATATCGTGATTATGCCTTAAGCTGAAATTTAAAAAAGTTAATAATCATTCCTGTTATGAATTATATTCTTAAAATCAGAGAACACCCTTTTAGACTACCATCATATCTAAGTTAAGGTTTGACTTGTCTTTTCCTACAAATTAGCCATTTTTCAGATCTACTTTCAGAGATTAAAAAAAAAGGCATAAAATTTATAGCCTTTCACTTCCAAATGTGTATATATTAAAACATGCACTTATTGCATAGAATGCATATTTTTTTTCCTTACAGCCTTCCTGGTCTTAGGAAGGACTGAGGACAAAAGGACTGTTGAAAAGTGTATGATACTATAATGAAGTTTATTTAACTTTCTGGGGGGGGTTTTTGTTTTTGTACTTTTCAAAGTAAGTTTTCCCCCAAATTTTACTTTTATTGTTTGGCATTTGCTTTGTTGTTAATATTCCTTTCCATTTCAGTAATAAAGGAGATTGCTCTTGAGTCCCATGTGTACATCAAATGGATTCTCACTTGGTTAGAATTTTCAAAACAAATAGGAAGAGGAGTTTCTCTGGTGATGTGGTTTTTGTGCATGCATTGGCAGATTTGAAAATTACCAATTCTAAATTTAAAATATACTAATTATTGACTTAGCTTTATATTTATGCAATTCTTTCATGTGTAGATAAATGGAATAGTTTTAAAAGTGTGAGTTAGTGTTTTATTGTCATTCTGCAGTGTGAAGAAAAGTCGTAGAACATAGTAGTTTTTATTGTTACTGCTAATACTAAGTCTTTAAAAAAAACACCTATGTAGTTATATTTAAGATTAGATATGTATAGTAAAACCTAACCATTTATATTAAATATTGGGAAGTCTAGTTGTAATTACAGGTTTTAAAAAGTGTACCCTTGTTACATGAATTAAGTAAATATAAGTGTTACCTTCTAGAGAACGGGCCTTAATGATTCCCTAAGAAATATTTCTAAGCCCACGCAAACATTAGTGATGGCATCAGTTTACATTTTAGTTATATTGTTTTATATTGTTATTACATGATTCTATGTTGTTATTACATGATTCTTTTAAATTTCTCGAGGCTTGTTTCTTATAATTTGGTAAATATTCTCCTTCCAGTAATTTGACTAGTGTCTTTCTCCGTTTTAAAGATATGGGCTGTATAAGTATAGTCACTGTAGCCCTTCAGCAAGTGACCATGGGTTGGTCCAGTGGTAATAGTCAGTTCATAAGGCCTCACTGTATTTACACTGAGGTTCACTGAATCATCTTTTATAATCATAGCTACGTGAGGTGCTTTTTCTTGCTGAGTCTATATTCCTGATAACCAGTGATGAATCTGTGGTGTTGGTCATAAAGAAGCAATGGCATTGTTACAACCAAGTTAGAATGTAGATCTAACCTACTTTGGTGATAGAAATACGGTTTTCTAGTTTTTTAGCTTGGTTTCTGGATGACCTACTTTTTTTTTTAGTGGACAATTATGGTCTTTATTTCCCATCTTATTGCTGTAGAGATTTCTTTTTCTTATAACTTAACTGTTCATAATGAGATTTATAATGAATAAGATGATTAAATTATTTATACTATGCGAAGTTTAATCATAATTTACAGCATAATCATAAGGTCATGATTATATAGGACACTACAAAATTTTGTTCAGCTTACATTTATTTATGTTTATATATTTTTATTGATTTCAGAGAGGAAAGGAAAGGGGGAGAGAGAGAGAAACATCATTGATGATAGAGAATCATGGATCAGCTGCCTCCTGTACACCCTGTACTGGTGATAGAACCCATAACCCAGGCATGTGCCCTTGACTGGAATCAAACTTGGGACCCTTCAGTTTGCACATCAACACTCTATCCACTGAGCCAAACTGGCTAGGGATAGCTTACATTCATTTAGAGTGGTGGCATTAGCCTGGCAGGTATAGGTCAGTGGTTAAGCATCATAACACGAACCAGGAGATAATGGTTTGACTTCTGGTCAGGGCACATGCTTGGGTTTTGGGCTTGATCCCCAGTAGGGGGCGTGCAGGAGGCAGTCGATTGATGATTCTCTCTCATCACTGATGTTTCTCTCTCTCATTTCCTCTCTGCGAAATCAGTAAAAATATATTTAAAAAATAAAGTAGTGGCACTATGTTTCAGAGTGAAATAAATACTATTTCTATAGCAACTAATAATACTACTTTTACGATAAAGTAATTTTAGATAATACTTATGATAAAATAAGTTTTGGGTTTACCTTGTTAGTTTTATCATCATACTATTTCTTTATAAAACTTTGTCTTATTATAGATTGATGAGTGGGTAGCTGCGAATGGGGAAAGGATCACATTTCACTTTACAATGAGTATGTGTGATAAAGTATAAACAGTGGTTCACAGAACTGACCCTTCCGCAGTAGCTTACCTGTATATATCAAAGAGTGGGTCTTGCCTTGTGACCCACAGCTTGAGAACCGCTGCTGTAGAGCCTAAGACCATCAGAAAACACAGATATTTACATTACGATTCATTAACAGTAGCAAAATGACAGTTAAGAAGTAGCAACCAAAATAATTTTATGGTTGGGGGTCACCACAACATGAGGAACTGTATTAAAGGGTTTCAGCATTAGAAAGGTTGAGAACCACTGTAATCTAGATGATGGAAGAGGAATGTGCTAGGGAAATGGTGATATGTTTCTGCTCTAGGGAAGCTTGCCATTTAAAAGAAATACTTGAGCAAAACTCTTCATTCTGCTACAAGATTTACCAGGCCACTGAAAAAATACACAGGAGTACTCGGAGATTCAGGATAAACCCATTTCTTTTCCGATGTTTCACATGTACTGGTACAGTCACTCACGGGGTTAGCTCCCCTCCACCCTTTGCTTTTACCTCCCCCCCAAATTCCCCATGTCCTCATCCATAGGTATATGATTTTTGTCCAGTCTCTTCCTGCACCCTTCATATCCTTTTCCCCCTGAGAATTATCCATCCACTCCCTTTCTATGCCCCTGATTCTATTATATTCACCAGTTTATTCTGTTCCTCAGATTTTTAATTCACTTAACTTTTAGACTCACTTAACTTTTAGTTGATAGATATGTATTTGTTGTTCATAATTTTTATCTTTACTTTTTTCTTTTTTTCTCTTTTTAAAGAACACCTTTTAGCATTTCATATAATATGGTTTGGTGGTGATGTACTCCTTTAGCTTTTTCTTATCTGTGAAGCTCTTTATCTGCCCTTCAATTCTGAATGATAACTTTGCTGGGTAGAGTAATCTTGGTTGTAGGTTCTTGCTATTCATCACTTTGAATATTTCTTGCTACTCCCTCTGGCCTTCATAGTTTCTGTTGAGAAATCAGCTGATAATCATATTGGTGCTCTCTTGTAGGTAACTAACTGTTTTTTTCTTGCTGCTTGTAAGATTCTCTCTTTGTCTTTTGCTCTTGGCATTTTAATTATGATGTGTCTTGGTGTGGTCCTCTTCGGATTCCTTTTGTTTAGTCAGGTTATTTTCTGTGCTTAACTCCTAACAATATTTCTTTCTTTTTTCTTTTCTTTTTTTTTTTTTTTTTTTTTTAAGGTGGAGAAAGAACCTGTGGAGTACATGAACTTATCTGTATTAGAAAAGGTAAGTAATGCTCTTCATGGATATTTAAATGCAAAATGAACATTTCACAGTGTATGACAAAAGGCGGATAATTTAGGTTTATAGATTATAAAATTTAATAAATATTAATGTTTGTTATTTGTATTACAGACATGAGCACCCAGAAAGTGCAGTTGCTTGTTATGTGGATATTGGGAGTTGTTGCTTTGTAGTTAGTTTTGAGGGGCTGTGAAAGCCTGGTTTCTAGCATGTCCGTTGTTGGACATGGTGAAGAGGCAGAGATTGGAGGGTGTGACTTTTGTTCCCGTTCAGAGTCTGGAATCTGAGTGCATGCTGATCTCCCACTGACTTCTGTTCTGTTACTGTCCCCATCAGAGAGGTGTGAGGAGTTATTGACATTCAAATTGGGAGCATGTCCAAAGACCACAGCATCTTTTGAAACCAACATCTGTCCGTGCTTTCTTAGAAGGAACCACCAGGCAACTGGGTGGCTCAACACGGTGGCCCCATTCAGTTCCTAGGCAGGAGGCAAGGAACCAGGCATTCTCTATATTTGGGTGGATCAGGAGAAACTTGGGAGTCTCCACACTTATAAGTGATAACAGATTGTGAAGTGGTGTGAGAAAAAAAAAGGAAAAGATATATCTGGGGAGGTCCCAGGGTGAATCATCATAAATTTACTATTCTTTTCTCTCTTTAAACTTGGGAAACTTCCTTTTTCTTGCATCTTTCTTGAACACTGAGTTGGCCCTCCTGAGTCTGGCCAACTAGCTGCACTCCCCTCCCTAATATTTCCCCCTGAGGTGGTTGGTGGAGGTGTCCGTACCTGTGATACATGAGTATGGTTGGCCTGGCAGGGAGATGTCCGCATGCTTCCAGTAAGTCTTCAACAGGTCTGAAAAGCCTCAGCTGCTTCAGTGCTGGGGAAAAATCCTTTCTAGGTGAATTTGACACAGTCATACTAGCCTATCTGTGTGTCCCTGCTTGCAATTGCTGGCCATTTAAAAACATTCTCTTTTCTGTATAATAAAGTGTAGCTTACCTACATGCTTCTCTGCTACCATAAAGGAGAACATTGAAATCAGTTCCCTACAATGTCAGATTTGGGATTACGATGTTCACACTGTTCTTCTTATCTAAAATGGGGGACAGAGGGAACACCTTTATACATTGTTTGCTTCCTCCACGCAAACATTTTTAGTCTTTTAGAATATGTCCACCCAGAATTAATAAAAAAGCTTTATGTAATTTTATAGTTATTACCTGTCTTACTAAAACTTCTAAAACACAGAATTTATTTGGGAAGCAAAAGGCATTGCACAAGTCTTTGGAATCAAACGTTATCAAAACTGTGGTGAGATGGAGAGAGAATCAAGACAAGAATAGAGAGCAAGGAGGGAGGAAAACGAAATGGGTGCAGGCCTTTTGTAGCTGCAGTGGGAGCAGAAAGCTGCGGTGGAGAAAACGGCCTGGATAGGGTGAGATGGTGAGCACACCTTTTCATGATGGCTCCTCTTGCTATTCTTTATTGCTAGCTCCATTCCTCTCCAGGTAGTTCTCAGGCCATGCCTTGCCTTGATTTCTTTCTCCCATTTTTCTATAGAAAGTTAAATCGGTGAGTAAAATTAAAAAGAAAAAAATTATCTCACTGTAGTCACGCCATGGAAAAGTTTCCAAACTGCTCGATAGCCTCTCAGCATTCAGTACAGTATCTCATCCTAATGGAGGTTGCATAAGGATTTGAGTCTTTTCAAAATTAATGCTAAAGCTGTTGTGTTTTAAGATGGACTTTTATAGAGGAGAGTGTATGAAGGTTACATAAAATAGAATAATTGTAGTTGGTCTCAGTGGTTCTGGTAAAATGGCATCTCTGACATGACACTCCATTTCTTTCTGTCTGGCTGGCTGTTCCTTCTTTTCTTTGCTGGCTTCTCTCGGTCAGACCTCCACGTATTGGAATGTACCAGAGTTTGGTCCTGGCTTCACGTCATTTTTCAGTCTGTTTTTATTTGATTTTATCTGGTTCTGTTTTAAATGCCACACAAGTTTACAAATCCAGGTCTGAGCTGTCCTGGAGCTCCCTGCTCTTAATTCACCTACTTTCTTAATATTACTGCCTGGATATCTGTTAGAACAACCTGACCTGTCTAAAAGGCAAGTCTTGATTTCTTCACATGAGCATCTCCCTTCTTCAGTCTCCTCCTTCTCAGCTAATAAATGGAAGTCTACTGAGTTCCTCAAGTTCTAATGTAAGAATTAGTCTATATTTCTGATTCTCCTTCACATTTAACTTATTGGCAAATTTTGTCAGTTCTGCCTTCAAAATATATTTTTAATCTACCCTCTTTTCCATCGTGCTGTTATTGTAGGCTGGGTCTTTATCTTCTCTAGCCTACACTGCTGGAATTATTTTCTCACTGGTTTCCCTGCTTCCATTCTTACTTCCTTCCATTACAAACCAAAAGTCTTTTTAAATGTAAATTAGGGGGTGTCACTTTGCCAGTTGGAATTGTCTTGTAAATTCCCACTGTACATGGAATAAGATTAAAGTGCTTTACCCTGATCTACAAAGCCTTACATTATAACATCAACTCAAAATCCAAAAGGTCATCTATCATATCACATAGAAGTCTCATCATCTAAATCATTTCCATCAGGCATGGGTGAAATTCATAGGATCCATCCTGGTTCAAAATTTCTTCATCTGAAGACCGGTGAGACTAAGAAACAATTTACCTGTTCTCAAAATACAATGATGGAACAGGCATAGGTTAATAGTTATAGACATTTCCATCTCCAAAGTGAGAAAATGAAGGAAGGAAAGAAGGAAAGAGTCACTGGTCCCAAGCACTTTTGAAATTCAACTGGGAAGAACCTTTTAGGTTTCAAGGTGTGGAACTAATACTTCCTGGTGCTTATTCCTGTGGTCTGAGGCTCTGTTCTGGGCTTAAGGCTCTGCCTTTGGAGCCATCCTTCCTTTGTCATAAAAGGAAGTGTTTGTTTGCACTAAGTCGTTTTCCAACCTGTTTTTTTCCTGTAAAAGTTGGGTAGTCTGTCTGTCTTTTTTCATCTTGTCTTCTCTGACTCTTCAATTTGAGCTGGTGTTGTTTCTGCTGGTATAATATTCTCAAAAAAGAGTCTGGTGAGTCTTCTCAGTGTGTCCCAGCGATCCAATCCGTTAGACAAGATGTTCCTTCACAGATCCCTCCTAAATAAGTCCATCTCTACTTTTGGCTTCTGCTCAGAAGGCTGAGGGGAATCCATGAGTCACTTATCTCTTCTGAGAGCCCGCTATGGCACTGGATATTGTGACCTTTTGTTCATTTTGAGGCACTTGGAAAAGGTTGTCTAGCCACCAACTTAGCAGAGTTTAGAATGCCCCATGTTCTGGATTTTGTGTATACATAATATATTTGTGTATACACAATATATTTGTGTATACATAATATATTTGTGTATACATAATATATTTGTTTATAGGCAGGGACACTCTTGATATTTGTAGAATCTTAAGGATCAGTCAGATGCATTTTTATGTATAAAGCTGGAAGACATGCTCTGATTCTTTCTATTGCCCATCCTTTTAGTGGTTTGGTATTCAAGATTTTGAATGTATGAAAATTTATAGTGATTTGACACAAGCAGTGGGTCCAAGCGCAAGGCAGGACTACGGTGTGGGGGAGCAAAGAATTTTCTATAAACACAGAGGTTCACCCCGCTGACAGTGGCTGTCTCCCTGCCTTGGTCTGGTGCCCCTGCTCATCTGCTCCACCGTCGTGCCATGGTCAACGCCCGCCCTATTCTGCACACATCCCCTGGTGGTCAGTGCACGTCATAGCGACCGGTTGTTTGGTTGTTTTGCCATTCAGTCTATTTGCATTTTAGCCTTTTATTATAAAGGATGTGCTCTTTTCTCAGCATATAATTTATTGAATTTATTTTTGAAATATCTAAAGTGGTAATACAGTTCTCCCTATCTATACTATTTTCACTTTTTCTGGTTCTTAGGATAGATATCTTTCCCTTTGGTATAATTCAGTGACTTCTAGACAGTGCTAATAGATTTCCTTGAATTGAGGGGACCAATATATTTTTGCAGCTGCTCTGGTGGGGTATATTTTAAGCTTCTTTTTCTGGCCCAAGAATTTTCATTTTGATTGTGAATTTAAAGAGCTGGCTTTTACTACTATGACTAAAATGACACTTTCATGTACAATTTAATAGAAGGTGGCTCTCATGGAACTCTGTTTTCTTTGATTCATTCTCAGCTTCCTTGAACTTCTTAATGAGAGGTTTATGTGCCCCCGGAGGGAAAAGAGTCTTCCACATTGACTCATGCTTGTTATTTTTAGTTTTATATTCCAAACCGAGGCTGCTGTATGTTCATATCAGCATTAAGAAAGGCAGACCCTCGGCATCTGAAGGGGAGGAGTGGGTGAAGTTCAGGAGATGGGGGTAAAGAATACATTGCGAAGGTGACAACATCTGGAATAGTCATAAAAATGGAGAGCAAAGTCATGGTGAAGTCACGGTGAGAAGCCAGTCCTGACCTTACCAAGTTTGCCTTCTTCTGGAATACTTATGTCTAAAAGTACCATTTTCTCTCTCCTCCATTTATTTCTTTTTCTAAGAGCCCTGTCATTAGTTGGAATTTTGTGAGTATAAAACTATGGTGTTTTGCAGAATGATATCTGGGGAACAACTTCAGAAAGCTAAAGCCTGTTTCAGTCTTTTCTAGCCCATGTGCATTATTCAGCTGTATTATGTGCTCTGATAACTGACACTGAAAAAGGAAGCTCATTGATTGGTCCTAGGACAGAGGACCAGAATGTTCTTAACAGCCCAGCCCTTGGGCCAAGAGAAGTGAGTGTCCATGCATGCTTTTGCTCAGGATAGATCTGAAGCTGAGATGGCCAGGATGTCTGTCTATTCTTTTTCTTTTTAATACTTGAGAGAATAGTATTAGGGATGGATTCCTGATACTGTCCTGAGAGAATATATGATTTATATACCAATCCCTACAGCCCCTTTCAATGATAAGAGTCTAAACATTTTACAGAATATTCACTCCTGTTACCAATTTAGTTAGTTTTTCTCTCCTAACTTGTTTTCCATTAGAAGCAGGGTAAGGGAGCAGGGATAATTTCTTTCCTATGGACTTGTTTCATCCTAAGACCCAGACAGAAGAGTAGAATATATGCTGATTAATATTGCCTTTTAGTTAAATGATTATCATATATAAAAATATATGCTAGGACTTTTAAAAAAAATAAATTTAATTTTATGGCTATTTCTGCTGGCCTCTGACCATTTTCAAGAGGAGGGAAAATATTTGTAAAGGACAGTTTCTGTGTATCAGCTGTAATATACTTCATTTTTTCTACCTTTCAACCCCCAAAATTAGATAACAAAACCAGCCTTTAAGAAACTTATCCACAAAGAGAAAAGAAGAAAAAAAGAAATATATTCACAGAGTTAAAGCGGTGGCTCTAGTTGATGTGGCTTAGGTTTGCAGATGATTTCCCAAAAGAACTGGTAGTTCAGCTCAGTGAATCTCTAATTACTGTAAAATGTGGGCATCGTTAAACATTTAAGTCTTTTATTCACTTGGAATGTATTTCAGTCTACGTTGTGAAGGAAGGATCCAGCCTTATGTTTATCTTAACTAGCTATACAAATATCAGTTATTGAACAATTCATTTCATAACTTAAAATGCCACTGTATCATGTACTAAGTTATTATGCATATATGGGTCAGTTTCTGTATATTTTCTTTACTGATCGCTTCTTTTGGCACCACCAGCACATTGATTTTATATTTGTGGCTTTTATTATCTGGTAGAAAAGGGCTTCTTGATGAATGTTTATTTAAAACACTTCCTGGTTATTCTCTTATGCTTATTTTTCCAAATGAACTGTGGAATCACCTTGTCAAGTATCCCCTCCTGCAATTTATGTGACACTTCCTTTCCCTAAAATAATCCTAATAGGATCAACTTAAATTCTTAAATACATTTATTTCTCCATTTCTTCTTATATCTTCCAGTAGAATTTTATAGGCATACATATTTCTTACTGTTATTTTTATTGCATTTTATTTGTTTTGTTGTAAATGGGACATTTTATGTCTAGTTATTTTTTGCATATTAAGAAGTTACTGACATATATATATTTCATAACCAACCAGGACTATGAATGAAGGCATGGTTTAGTTGGGAAATCAAACAGCATGCTATAGTATTGATTTCATGTATTTTGTGTTCAAAGGTGTTGAGGGTCCCCGGGAGAAACTCCCCAGTTTGGTGATTTGCTAGGACTCATGGGACATCCTATATACAGTTGACTCTTGAACCACATGCATTTGAACCGTGTGGGTTCACTTATATGCAAATTTTTTTTCAATAAATATACAGTTGGCCCTTCATATCCCTGGATTTGCATTCAAAAATTCAGCCAACCAAGGATCAAAACCACTGTTTCCAGTCTGTGGTTGAGAACCCATTGATGTGGAGGGCCGACTATGTGCACTGCTCTATGCCATCCTATGTAATAAAAGGCTAATATGCAAATTGCCCTCTCTACCAGGAGTTTGACCAGTTCAACCAGGAGGTGGGGTCAGCTGGCCAACTGCCCTCGGTCCCTCCCTCTGGCGGCCCCTCTCCACCCCAATCAGGGGCCGGCTGACCGGACCCCACCCATTCATGAATTCATGCACCGGGCCTCTAGTTTTAGGTAAGGGACTGAGCATGTGTGGGTTTTGATGATCCTGGGGGGTTTGGAACCAATCCCCTGCCAATACTGAGAGAGGACAGTAGTTAAGTTTTGGTCAATTCAAAAGTCATATGTAGATTTTTGACTGTTTTGGGGTGGTGGCATCACTTACCCCTGCATTATTCAACTGTGGTTTCACTCCTGGCCAGGATTCATTACAGTGACGTAATAAAGATATACTGCTGGATCATAAGGGAGAAAGATATGGGTAGAATCTGAGGGAGTTCCCCTGTAAGCTTCCTTATGCTCTCTCCCTCACAGGAGGAGGTCAGACAGAGGACATACTTCCCAAAGCTACAAGAAAAAAATGTAGCGGCACATAGGCGGTGGTTCTTTTTTGTCTGTGAGGAACCCCATGAAAGTCTCAGCCTACGGTTATTTTTTGGGTCTGATCACACAGACATCTTCTATCTAGCTTGTAGCAAAATTCCAGACTCCGAGGAGGGCAGCTGAGGTTCTGCATAAAGCATAGGTCTACTAGGGGTGTCGAACTCAATCAGAGAAGGGGCCAAAATCTAAAATCCAGCCTAAATCGCGGGCCGAATGGTTTACTGAACAGTCATAAACTGTCATTGTGATGGAAACGCAGCGGAGTGCAGTGATGACAGTGCGGTGCGGGCCACATTGCAAGGCCTGGCGGGACGGATTTGGCCCGCGGGCCTTGTGTTTGACACATGTGGTCTACACCAACGGTCTCGGCCCAGGGAACCACTCTTCCTAGTGGATTATTGACTGGGGAGCACATTGGGAGCCATGGTCCTAGATGCCAGCCAAAGGCCAACCTTGTAAGCCACCTTTTCTAAGGATAAATCTTAGGCCTGCTCTGCTAACTCTTTTCTATACCAAAGGTTCATGGCAAAGGCCGTGTTTTGAAGTCAGCCCTTTTGAATTAATTTTATATATGATGTGACAAATGGATCAAAGATCCCCTTTTTTTTGCATATGGATATCCAGTTATTTTCAGCATTGTTTTTTTGAAAAGGTTATTATTTCTCCATTGGAATGTCTTCACCCCTTTGTAGGAAATCAGTAGATCATATATTTATGGGTCTGTTTTTGTACACCGTCCTGCACCATTGATTAAGCCATGTAACTTAGCTGTGCTCAGGTCTCCACATCCTCAGCGCAGGGAGCTCGGTCCCTGGGCCCTGCGTGGGTCCTTCTCTCTGTGCGTTGCTTGGAAACTTCCTCCAGGCAGTAAGCCTGGAAAAGAATGATCTCGTTTTTCCTTTCCTGATGCTTAGAGTTTTGGTGCCATTGTTTTATATATTGCTCAGTGTTTTCAGGTGGTGGGTACATCATATCCCTGTCCCTCTATCTTCACTGGATAGTATCAGAATGGGGTCATTTTTGGTATGTAAAGAGCCCATACAGAAATCGGGAGCAGAGGATTTTAAGGTAGAAATGGGGAAACTACATTTTAATTTTATAGGAATTGATAGGTCAGTGTAGATTTATGAATGAAAAGGAGTTTAAAACATTTGTGAAGGTAGACATTTTTGGCTCAGAGTTAGCTTAAGCGAAGACATTTTTTAGCCAGCTGACATTTAACTTCTGAGTAGTTGGCTTAGAACATTCCAGTTTGATTTCTGAAAGGGATTATTTATTTTAAATTGTAACGTTCCAGAAATGTGACACAAATATAGTTGCTTACATCTTTTTCTTCACTTTAAAACTTAAGTTTTAACAATGATAACAGATTATGCATATCATATTTACTTAAAAGTTAAATGTTATACTTTCTAAGCACATTGGGGAAATTAGTGCACAGTTTTCTTAACTAGTAAGTATATGGTGCCATCTAATGGCTAATATAAAAATTTCTTTGGTAAGTGCCAAAATGCTTAGCAGTTTGTTTATATGCTAATTAAATTTAATGTTGAAATCTTTGCTTTAAATGCCCAAGATACAATTTTATTCCAACACTAAAGTGTCATATATATATATATATATATATATATATATATATGAATGATGCTATATCAGTGCCTGACTTTCATTACATATAAAGTCATATGTATGCAATTAGCATATTTTAAGTTCTATTCAAAACAAATTTTGCAAGGAAAACCAGTTATAAGAAGCATGTCAAGTTTGCAGACCTTGCAAAGGCTGTCATTTTTAGTTCTTGTTTCCTTTTTCTGGTTCCAGTATGTACTTATAAATTAATGGTATGTGGACCATCACTTCTGTTGTAAACAGGGAATTTATTTTTCCTCTCCCCTCCCTCTTCCTCTTTGTATTTTTTATAAAATGTATCCAGAGCGTGATAATGATTAGTTAGACTGGCAGTTTTTAAGTGGTTCTCCAGATTCTTGGATTTCTGTGGAGCATCTCCAGAGGCTATCATGGAGGTGACTGAGGTTAGAAAAGCTGGCAGTGTAAAGACTCTGTACGGCCTGGCTGGTGTGGCACAGTGGTTGAGCATGGACCCATGAACTAGGAGGTCAAGGTCAGGGCACATGCCCAGGTTTTGGGTTCGATCCCCGTAGGGTGCATGCAGGAGGCAAGCCTAGCGATGGTTCTCCCTCATCATCGATGTTTTGTCTCTCTCTCTACCTCTCCCTTCCTTTCTGAAATAAATAAAAACCCGTTTTTTAAAAAAATAGACTCTCTAAGCCCTGCAGTGAAAAAGAAGACTCTTCTATCCCGTTCTACCTGGTTTTCCTAAATGCATCTCATCATAAAAACCCTTGTTTTCCTTCGTTTAAAAAAATAACACGTTAAAATTCTGTGATCTGGTGCTTTTTAGGCCTTATTTTGGGAAGTGTTCTGTATTTCCCTTTTAAGAATAAATGAATAGCCTTGGCTGGTGTGGCTTGGTTAGTTAGTGTCGTCCTGTATACCGGAAGGTGGCAGGTTCGATTCCCAGTCAGGGCACATACTCAGGTTGAGGGTTTGATCCCAGGTCAGGGCGTGTACAGGACTCAATGGATTGATGTTTCTTTCTCTCCCATCAAAATTGTGTGTTCTCTCTCTCTCTCTCTCTTGCTCTCCCGCTCTCCCTCTCTTTCCCTGCTTCCTGTCTCTGAAATCAATGAAAAATATATCCTAGGGTGAGGATTAAATAAATAAATAAATAAATAAAGGAATATATATATATATATATATATATATATATATATATATATATATTATTTGTTTTAATGGGATAAAATATTTTGTTTTTTTATCTGGTCATATGATAATGGTATTGATGATTACTACTATTGTAAATGTTACTATATAGCCTTTTTATATACACAATTTAAACAAAGTGGATATAATATTCTGTAAATTGTTGTGTCCAGAGTTTTCACTTACCTAATATTATGGGTATTTACCTATGTTATTGGCTATTTTTCATTTTATTTTCTTACTGTTTATCTGACTTTTAATGATCACATGTTATTCTATTATATAGGCATACTATTATTTATTAACCAATTTACTATTTCTGGATTTTGAATGTATACAGTTTTATACTGTTACTAATACTGCTTTAGTGAGTACAGTATTTTATAATTTTGTAATGGCTCTGATTATTTCTTTAGGGCACATGTGTCAAACACAAGGCCCGTGGGCCAAAATATCTTTTATATTGCTAAAAACTTCCTTTGACTAAGTTTAAGAATATTCTCATTTTAAAGTCTTTTATGAAAATTTTAGCAGTTTACATTGATAATAATATCATAAAGGACTTTTTAATTTCTTGGTTAAAACTTTGTCAAATTGGTATATTAATTTTTTACATTACATTTCTCTGATTAGTGTAATTTTTCATGTTTAATGTTGACTTATAATTCTTTGGTGACTACCTTGGCAATTACTCTTATAGATTATTAATTTTTTACTTAAAATATTAAGGATGTATTTAGAGTGAAAAAACATTTACCTTCTTTTTTTGCCATATGTTAATTTTTACCCTCCTTTTTATTGTTTAGCTTTGAATTTTGATTTGGCATATTTTGATACATAAGATATTCATGTTTGTATGTAGGGATAATATAATAATAATTTTATTTATGGATTCTTTATTTTATTTCATGCTTATAAATGTTATCTAAAATAAAAATTTATTGGACTTAATTTTTTCAAATAGTTAATACATATTTTCCTGATTATTAAAGGACTATAAATTCAACAAACATTAAAAATAGCATGTGTGCCCAGGTAGTGTGGCTCAGTGGTTGAGCATCAACTTATGAACCAGGAGGTCATGGTTCAAGTTCCAGTCAGGGCACATGCCTGCATTGTGGGCTTGATCCCCAGTGAGGAGGCAGCCAATCAATGATCCATTCTCATCATTGATGTTTCTATCTCACTCTCTCCCTCTTCCTTCCTCTCTGAAAAAATTTTTAAAAATTTTTTAAAAAGAAAAGAAAAATAGCATGTGTTATCCTTCTCCCCAGGATGACAACATTATTTATTGAATAGTCAGCAAATTTTATTTTTTCTATAGATTTGAAATTTATCCTATACCAGTTTTACTCTGTATAGCAGATTATTTTTATACTGTTTCATTGTTCTATCTTTTAAATATTCTACTACGTAATTACAATTTAGTGAAACCTCCTTACGACTTTTTGGACACCTGGAGTTGATTTGTATGTGGATTATTCACACATACACGCCCCCCCCCCCCCCATCTTCCTGATTTTCCCAGCCCGCTCTGTTGAAAAGATGGTTTCTCTCCAGTGCTCCACAGCCCTCGTTGTCATGTCAGAATCCACATGTGCACGTGTCTATTTATGACCTCTAATCTGTGCGATTGGTCCATTGTGTATCCTGCGCCAACACCCCCTCTTTTTAATTCCGGTTTTAAAAGAATTCTTGATGTCTCATACCGCATCACCAGACAGGTGGTTATTTTTGTGCTCACCAAGCAACGTTTTAATTACTGTTTCAGCTTTTTAGGTGCCCTAATACCAGGAAGATGAATGTCCTGGTTTCACATGCTGTTAACATTTCTGCAATTTTAAGAGTTTTCTCCCGTGTAAGTTTTAAAAAAGTTGTTCCTAATATCTCCCCATTTGAATCTGACTATTACCTTTGTGCCTAAATTCATTTAGTTTCTTATGTAGGTCTTCTAGACCTTGATACATTTTTGACTTTTTTTTTTTTTAAAGATAGCTAGAAACGTCCATGAGAGAGAAATATCGACCAGCCACCTCTTGCACACCCCCTACGGGGGATGTGCCCGCAACCAAGGTACATGTCCTTGACTGGAATTGAACCTGGGACCCTTCAGTCCGCAGACCGACGCTCTACCACTGAGCCAAACGGGTTTCGGCCGTTTTTGACTTTTGAACCAACCAATGAATGCATAAATAAGTGGAGCAACAAATCAATGTCTCTCTCTTTCTCCCTCTCTCCCTTCCTTCCTCTCTAAAACCAATCAATAAAAATTAAACTAGCTCCCTTAAGACCATTACATGATCCTTCTCAGCAGTTAGGATTTGTAAGTGCCTGAATATGAAATTTTTGAGCATAGATTATGAGAAAATTCTAGAGGATTGCACTGTGATGAAGCCAATTTTATTAAAGCAACAAAAGCAAGCGAATTTATTAAAGAAGCGAGGCAAGCAAATCTATGCATCTAGCTTATGCAGGGCAGACAGGCTCTCGGCTAATCTGAAGAGCAGGTGGGGTGAGGGGGTGAGGTGTTACCTATTCCCCTGCCTGTAGGTTTCACAATTCCTCTGCTGAAACTTGTGGTACCGATGCATCTCAAGGCCCCTTTTCACTTTGCTGTGGCCTCCCCAGAATTCATGAGAAGCACCTGGCAATTTTATCTTGCCGAGCCCTGAGACTGCTGGCTTCCCTGTTTAGGGAATAAAACTGCCCTTTTCCCCTTTCCCCTCCCCACCCTGGTTTCCTGCGCCCTCTCCTTAGGGAGGCTTCTAGCCATTTGCTGTGTCCTTGGCTGGGAGAGATAATGGCTTGTTACTAACATGCCTGCTGCGAATTGCACACTCTGTTCGGCCTTGTTTTAGCTTTCCTGTCTCCGTTTCCCCATTCCACTTGCCCTGGGACTTCCCTAGCTGCTTTATTATCCTGTAACATAGGTATTTACTCCGCTATTATTATTTGTTAATTTCTAGAGGCCCGGTGCACGAAATTGATATGTAAGAGTAGCTCGTACTTCAAAAAACGTTTGCTATGGCACCCTATGCCATGTTGCATTGGTAGCAGTCTTAGATATCCTGTATTTACTATGTCTCTTAACCGCACCGTTTTCTCTTGTGCTTGATTTAGTCCCCTGTTGTTTTGTATGTAACACACAATACACAGACTTATAGCCCGGGCTTGGATAAGTGCACTCTATGATGTTCATACAGCAACGGAATCACCTAGCGACATTTCTCAGAGCATAGTCCTGTTGTTAAGTGCACCCATTAAGAGGTACACCCCCATTCCTTCAGATCTTTTGGTCTTTTCACTGTAAATGACCCAGAAGGATAATGCTCCAAACTTCACTAGTATTTCGCCTCAGTCACTATTTTAACCAGAAGAGAGCGACTTGTCGCTTTAATAAGCATCAAAATTAATTGAACTCTAGTTCTCAGAAATGTTTTCCTCCTTTAGGAATGTGGCAGTGCTTTGAAGTTGAGGCTAAGTGGGAGAGTATATATGTCTCTGGGTGTCCAGAGGAAGCAAAAAAGATGGAAATAATTTCCAAAAGATTTACAGAGGTTTGGCTGCCACCACCTGAATTGGGAGAAAACTGAGAGGAGATACTTAAAGGAAGAAGAAAGTCTGAGACAGGAGGAGTTGATATTTTCTCTTTAAATAAATTAGTGGTCGGAGTTGTAATAGACTGACCTGGCCTTTAGGTCTCGCTTGTGCTAGCAAAGACAAACTTTACTTAGAAAATATCAAGCTCCCAGTATACTTATTCCAAGTTTTAAAACAAAAATTAAGCTTAATATTAATAGTATTCTAAAAATTTTTATAAAGGGGATGATATTGTATCTATAGCCTATTTCTGTCTTACCATGGCATCTAAACCAGTTTCCCTCTAAAAGCTATTAAATAATAGTGGTCCTGTGCATGGATTTGTGCACATTGAAGGGAAATTAATTAGAAGAAAGATTCATGCAGTAAAGATTTATTTTTATATTGCCAGTGCCCTTCACATGTACCGTCCAGTCAGTCACATGCAATTGGCACCAGCGAGAGCACATGCAAGTCAACGTTGCATGTCATATGTACCAGCCGTTCGGATGGATGGTCGGTCACTTACCCTTTTATATACACTGAATTGCCAGATTATCATGATCTCTTAATGCATAATAATCTGGCCATTTAGTGTGTGTGTGTGTGTGTGTGTGTGTGTGTGTGTGTATTTATTTATTTTAGAGGCCCAGTGCATGAATTTGTGCATGGGTGGAGTCCAGCCAACCTGGCCAGGGGGAGGGGACATGTGCTGTTGGCCAGCCTGCTTGCTGGTCAAACTCCTGGTTGAGGGGACAATTTGCATATTAGCCTTTTATTACCGTGTTTCCCCGAAAATAAGACATCCTCTGGAAATAAGACCTACTTACAGGTTTCCTTCTGAGTGAAATATAAAGCATCCCCCTGAAAATAAGGCTCCTCCCCCCAGGCTAAACATGAGAGATTTGGTCCACTGATTCTGAAAGAAATGGAGTCACAAGAAATTCACCAGGAAATTCAGGAATTGGATTGTTATGATAATGTTCCAGAAGATGATGACATGATTGTCATTGAATAAATGAGTAAATTCTTGATACTGTAGGATTCACAGTTTGTCTGGTTTGTGTTGACAACTACCGTACTACCGTACCGTATAGAGGTAATAAATTTCCTTTATTTTCATTTAACAATAAATGTGTACTGGATTCTTCTTCATGGAAAAATAAGACATCCCCTGAAAATAAGACCTAGCGCATCTTTGGGAGCAAAAATTAATATAAGACACTGTCTTATTTTCGGGGAAACAGGGCAGCTAGGATATACACTGAGTGGCCAGATTATTATGTGTTCAGAGATCATAATAATCTGGCCGCTCAGTATATATAGATTGGCAGTTTTTACAAATATCAGTTTTGTTGTTAATGCTTTTTTTTCTTTATAGACAGTTTCATTGGCAATTTTTTTGTTTGATTTATTTCTTATTGTGAAATCTCCAAAGCCATCATTTAATTAATTAAAAAAAAAACCTTCTGACTTACTAGATGTACTTTTGTGTTTTATGCAATTATAATGATTACTATTAATTTATTTGCTAATTTGAAAATTCTCAAAATTCCTTTATGAACATGAACTTTCTAAATATTTTCATGACAGTAACTTTAGCCATTTGGGACTTGTTTAAATAGAATCCCTTAGCCTTTCTCTCAAGCAAATTGTTAATTCAGTCCTCTAAATTTTATGTTCTTACAGCCTTTCTTTTTTTAAAATAATATATATTTTTTATTTTTTTACAGAGGGGAAGGAAGAGGGATAGAGAGTTAGAAACATCGATGAGAGAGAATATTCGGTCAGCTGCCTCCTGCACACCCTCCACTGGGGATGTGCCCGCAGCCAAGGTACATGCCCTTGAACAGAATCAAACCTAGGACCTTTCAGTCCACAGGCTGATGCTCTATCCACTGAGCCAAATCAGCTAGGGCATCTTACAGCCTTTCTTGATAGTCTATTTCCATTCTTAATCCCCACAGTATTTCTGTAACTGATATTTTGGATATCATTACAGGTCATTTTCTATATTTCTAATCTGAGAGTTCTATATTATGTGGTCTAACTGTGTACACTAAACCTTAGATAAATACCTTTTTGTTGTTTCTCCTATAGTATAAATTAATTTCAACCTTTAACATATGTTTAGTGAATTTGTTTTTATTTCTCTCTGTCTTTTAATGTTCTTAGTTTTATTTGGAAATTGGAGACCAGACTACTTTAATAAGAATCTGAGAGCATAACAGAAGGCTTAGTTTTCACCTGTCAGAAACTTTACACTGCTGATTTCTATTTGACTTTTGTCATACCTTTATTTTTTATTTTTTTCCTGACACATTCTACTAAGCTAACATTTTCATTAGCCTTTATTAGTATTTTGGGCTCTGGAGGGATAGTTATCGTGAAATCCATATTGAACTTAATTTTGATATATTATTCCTTTAATATATTGAGATCCCTCATGTATACATCTTTCTTTTAATGAATTAGCAACCATGCTCAACCTACTGTTCCTAGGACCTTTTACAAAATTAATAACATATTCTCAATTCCTTCATCCAGGTCATTGGTAAAGGTATTAGGTAACAGCATATAGAGTGACTTTCTTTAAGGTGGTTATGAGGCATTGTGTTTTAGATGTAATCCTACATTCTTTTGTGTATATTCATTCTATCTACCTATCTACTTACATACCTACCTACCTATCATCTATCCGTTACTGGTGTTTGAGGATTTGGGGTTCCCCAAAACAGAAATCAGGAGGAAATCCCAGAGGAATTTCCAGACAGATTTTATCAAGCTTATGCTCAAGCATAAGGGAGGCAGCACGGAGGAAAGGAAGATCTTCTGAACTGGCTTGGGGCTGGCTCTGTTGGGTTGTTACTATAATCTGGGGACAAAGCAGGTTCACACGTGGAATTTTTCACCTGGGGGTTAGAGAAGCAGGCAGTTGAAAGAGAGAGAAAATTTTACTGCTTTTTTTTTTTTTTTTTTTTTAAACAGGAAGTAGAGGAGCGATGACATTCTTGTGGCTGACCTATCAGTGTTTCTTCTAGCCACGTGGCTTCCTTGGGATCAGGATAGGGGCTGCTGGGTGGTGGGTGGCTCCACGGCTGTGGGGTTTTTATCCATTGTCCTGAGGATCCCAGGCTCAGGTTCCGATGCTGTCATATCTATATATTTCAGCACCCTGTTACCTACACAACTAACTACTTGCTGTTTCCTGACTCAAGTTGCTGGGCCAGAAAAAGAGAATATTCAGCTGCGGGGAGGGAGTGACTTAAATGGCCTCTTTAGCATTAGACCTAGTCACCAGTAAGAGTAAATACTGGTTGGGCAGCGAAGTTGGTACAGGCAATAAATAAATAGCAATAAATAAATTAATTAAATAAAATACAAAAAAACAACCCCAACAAAACTGGAGTTGGTACAGGCAATAAACAAACAAACAAACAAACAGACAAATAAATAAATAAATAAATAAATAAAATACAAAAAATCAAACAACCCCAACAAAACTGGTTCTGTATCAGTATTTGTCTCAGAGAGATCCCCAGTGGCTGGGCTGCCGTAAAGCCTTCTGACTTACTTGGGCTTTCTGATCTTAACCTAGAATTTAGATCCTCCCTATAAATTTGTTGACTGAACTGGTTTCATTTTAGAGAAAATGGTGAGATTTGTTTGGGAAAGTTAGACATATGTTTTCCTTGTCTACATAATCAGTCATTCTTTCATGGAAGGAAATTAATAAGTTATCTTGACAGTTTTCTGAGACATGAAGGTTGCTCCATGATTTCACGTGTTTTTCTAGATAATTGAACATTGGTATTTTGATAACTTGAACTAATATTTTCTCATATAACTGTTATGGTATTTTTTTTTTTAAATCTGCAACTTTTAAGGTATGTTCACAAAGTCACTAAGTCATTGATGTGTTGGTAGGTGATTGTGATAGGATGCCATGGATTGGAAGGCCATGGATTGGAAGATCTCTATTGTTGGAACTAGAAGTATCAATGAAGCAAGCACAGAAAAGCGTTTTTAAGAATAATCCAGGATATATGTTTATACCTTTACTAGTCTGTATACAGGAGACAGCCTGAGGTCTAGTTTTCCATTCCCAACCTTATTTCTACCAGAGTGCCTTATCACTTCCATGTTTAAAATAGTTTATTGAGTCCTCTTTGCCTTCAGGATAAAGTTCATAGTCCATTTTTCCAAGCACTTTCATGGTTTTGTCCTTGCTCGCTACCCAGCTTTCTCTCAACACTTACATCTTTTATTCTATCCCCTGGGCCTTACCGGGCTGTTACCTCTTGCCTCCGGGCCTTTTTGCTATAATTACTCTCCTGCCCTTTTGCTTTGCCCCTTGGTCTTTCTCATTCTGGAATCTTCCTCTTTCCTTGAAGGAGTCACTTCCTCCAGGAAGTCTTCGCCTATCTCCCAACTTAAGGCTAGGGGCCCCTGTCGTATTTACGTCTGTGAGTTCAGACACCAACTTGTTTTGTTCCGACTTCACTCCTATTTCTTGCCATTTAGGGAGTAATTTACTGTAAAGTTGGTACTTTTCAGACTTTTCCACTGAAAGGAAAGAGAATTTTTAAAATCAACTTAAAATATAAAGACATTTTCTTCATAGTTAATCTGTGTCATACTTTCCTAAATCTCCAACTGAAGTAGATACCACTGAATCTTATCCAGCCATTGCTTCTGTTCCGCCCTGGGAGTAGTGCTGGCTTTGTTACATTTGCTGTGGTTAACCTGCAGCACCACTCCTTATCTTATAAAGCAGTCTACATCGAAATTAGTCCCTTACTTCAATGGCTTAAAATTTGTATTTACACTCTCTGGAAGACCCAGCCTCCAGCTGCTAACTACCGCAGTTGATTCTGCTCCAGCACGGCCACGCTTGCTCACTGATTGCTCAGAAACTCTGTCTGCAGCTGAAATGGGAGTGGATTACAGCTGTTTTAAAAATATGTTTGCTTTCATGATATCTGTGGGACTATATATATCTCATCAAAAAAGGTAGGAAGGCATCACTTTGCAAATAGAGCTGCCCATTCTTTATTCAGACTGTATTGAGAATTCAAGCCAATAGTTCTTCACATTCGAATTCCTGTGTGAAAGTAGGCGCACGATGTGACGTGGAGCTCTCATCACCACTCTCACGTGCTGGACCTGTTTAGCAGAAATAAGAACACATGGTATGCTTTTAAGGTGGATGGACTTTTGATTGCATACTTATGTAGTCAGACACAGGACATCCATATGCCTTGAACTGGGCAGTGTTTTTAGTCAAGGCGGTGTCTTCTCAAAATGGACTAAGTTTAGGGCAAAAAGAAAAGGAGAAAGACTTTTTAAGGTGAGCAAAGGATATTTTAATCACTTCAGGAAGAGAAATACAGAGTGACATTAGGAAGATGATGGACTAGGAGGTCACCACACTTCCCATCCACACAAACGACTAAACAGCTACAGATGAAAATAGTTCCAGGACAGATCTGCACTATGGGGAGGCAGCTGCTGCAATCCAGTGGGACAAAAACAACTGATTACAGCTCCATAGAAAAACATGAGATGCATTTTACTGACATCACCTTGACCTCTAGTCCTCCAGAGCTTAACACCCAGAGGGATTCCCTTGGCCATGACCTCCCCTTAGAAGGAGACAGAATATCTCTGGCTCGTGTGTCTCTGTAGTTGGAGCGTCTGCCCTCGCACCCAAGGCTCGGGGTTTTTCCCAGTCCAGGGCACGTGCCTGGGTTGCAGGTTCCATTACTGGCCCCAGTCCGGGTGCAGGTGGGAGGCAACCGATTGATGTGTCTCTCTCACATCAATATTTCTCCCTCTTCCCCTTCCTCTTTCCTGCCTTTCCTCCCTCCCTTTTACTTCTCTGAAAAAGCAATGGGGAAAAAATCCTCATTCATGATTAAAATTCTCAAAAGATATAGAAGGAATTTAATCTCACTACAATAAAAGCCATCTATATATGTTCACAGTTAACATCATCATCCACGGGGAAAACTGAAAGCTTTTCTTTTAAGATTCGGTATAAGGTACAGCAAAGGATTCCTCTTTTCAGCATAGTCCTGGAAGCTCTAGCAAGAGCCATTAGACAAGAAAAAGATAGAAAAGGCTTTCAAATTAGAAAGGAAGAAGTATCTCTTTTTATAAGTGACAAAGACATCTGTTTATGGATTAGAAGAATTAATATTGGTAAAATGCCCGTACTACCCAAAGTGACCTCAGTGGAATCCCTATCAAAAGTCCAATGGCATTTTTTTTACAGAAGTAGAAAAAACAGTCCTAAAATTTTCATGAAACCACAAAAGACCTCAAATAGCCAAAGAAAATTTGAACTAGAAGAACAAAGCTGGAAGTATCATACTAACTGATTTCAAACTATTAATATATTACAAAGCTACAGTACTGATAGAAAACATTATGATACTGGCATTAAAAAAAAAAAAGAGAGATATATACCCATGGAAAAAATAGCCCAAAACTAGTCCGTGTATCTACAGTCAACTGTTCAACAAGGGTGCCAAGAGCATATGAGGGAGAGGATAGCTTTTCAGTAATGGTATCGGGAAAACTGGATATCTACATGCAGAAAAATGAACCTTTATTTTACAACCATATAACAAATCAACTCAAAACGGATTAAAGACTTAAATGTAAGACACGAAACTGTAAAACTAGAAGAAAACATAGGGGAGAAGCTTGGCATTGGTCTGGGGGAGAGTTTTTTTATATGACATCAAAGGCAAGATAATGAAAGCAAAAATAAACAAGTGGGATTGCATTAAACTGAAAAGCTTCTGCACAGCAGAGGAAAAAATCAACAGAGTGCAAAGGCAGCCTATGTCAGGAGAAAAATATTTGCGGGCCATATATCTGCTAAGCGGTTAATATCTAAAATATTACAACTGAATAACGAGTTTTAACATTGATTTAGGATTTTGTTGTTATCACGATATTGAATGAAGTTTTAATGTATTACATGGTGCTTAAAAGAAATATTCTATGTGGTTTGACATTTCAAACAAGTTGGTAGAATTTATTTTGTCAACGTGACCTTAGACTTTCCCCAGAGGCCAGTTTTACTTCTCACATCCTAGGTCTCACTGCCATCTGTGCCTTCTCCTCTGTTGTCCCTGTAAGTTACCCAGCAAGGAATTACATCACGTTTGAATAATTGCTTTTTAATATATATGTAATTGATTTTAGAGAAGAAGGGAGAGGGGGAGAGAAATAGAAACATCAGTGATGAGAGAGAATCGTTGATTGGTTGCCTCCTGCACACCCCCTACTGGGGATCAAGCCTGAAACCCAGGCATATACCCTTGGCCTGAATGGAACCTGGGACCCTTCAGTCCGCAGGCCGACGTTCTATCCATTGAGCCAAACCAGCTAGGGCTGAATAGTTGCTTTTTTCCCCACTGACTTTTTAAACATAAAATCAAGTTAATAGTTATATATTATTATATATCTTTCTTGGATTATATGCTATTTTCCAGTTTTGCATGATTTCTATCATACTATATAAAAATTTCAAGAGCGATCTTATGTATGCAAGTAGCTGGAATGTTACAAAAGGAAGTTTAAACACATTAAATTGACCTTTTATCTTTCCACATTGTTTCGTGAAAATACTGATAAATTCTCTGTTTTCTGTTCAAACCTGAGCAAAGCATATTGTGGGATTTTTCTGATTAGAAAGCAATATTTAGGGCTTATTAAATGGAAAGTGTTTTGTATTCTTTTGAATGAAAGTTGGCTTCTTACATAGTTCACATTTTGTTCAAGAGATAGAATTGCATCTATTGAATGAATTATTAAAGCCTCATGACATGGAGCTGGAGGACTAGTGTTCCATGCCCAGCAGGACAAAGAGCAATACAGACCTTATAATGCAAATTGTAAGTTGTTTCTTTTTACCCTCCTTTTTAAAAGAACTATAAGAAGCATAGGTACTTTTTATTTAAATTTGCATTAAAAATATAATGGACAGAAGAGTTTGGTAAAATTTGTTTTGCAGTGTTTGATTTGTTTGAATAGAAATGTTTTATTGGGAGAGGAGTATTGAACAGATACATTAATATTGAAAATATGTTGGCTTTAGTATTTCCCTTATACTTATTTTTATGTATATCCTAGTATTTTTTTTTTAAAATAAACTTTACTAGAAAATGTCCTTTTGTGATAAAATGCCAACTAGAATTTGGGTGAATTCTGCAAGACTTTAAAGTCAAAGTGGATTTGCTCTGGCTTTTATTTTGTAAGACTATTATTTTGTCATTTTCTTTCTTTGTCATGGCCAAGTGAGTTATATTGTTTTTATTGAAGCTTGAATTTTTGACAAAGATTATATTTTTATAAATTTACCTTTTATATATATGTGTGTATATATTTGTGTGTATATTTATAAATATATAGTAAAGATAACAACTAAAGCCAGTAAGTAGTATACAGAACTGGATAGTCATTAATATTTGATAAGCTAAACCTTTTGTTATTTTCTGGTTGACATTATTCTGTCTTGTACTTTTTTTCACTTTGCAGTATTGTCTGCATAGACAGGCTCCTAGAGCCCTCAGAAACCTTACCTATATTTTTGTTGAGCATTACTAGTGAACATCTACTTGCTGTCCTATAGAATACTTTGTTTTTAAACTTTTATCAACTTTTCAAACATGCCATAGTACATATTAATGTGACCTTGATTTAGTTTCTAAGCATAGCGCTAAAATTAATTTTAGAATATCTTGAAAAGTACCTTGGATATAAAAAGTATGATTCCAGTTGTATAACTTACATAGCTATTTTGAGAAAGTTGAAATCCTTTGCTACCTT
Organism: Pipistrellus kuhlii; assembly: GCF_014108245.1. Classification (NCBI taxonomy): domain Eukaryota; kingdom Metazoa; phylum Chordata; class Mammalia; order Chiroptera; family Vespertilionidae; genus Pipistrellus; species Pipistrellus kuhlii. Next base: position 10,662,712 of record NW_023425493.1, read on the forward strand.
TTAACATGTATAAAAGGTAAACCACAAGATGTGTTTCCATACTATATGCAGTAAGCCATATCGCTTGGATCACTCAGCCTTCCCTTTTTGTATTGCAGGCTGGCAGATAAGGAAGCCGTGTTGCTTGGTGTTGGGGACCGTGGGCTCTGAAGGCAGAATATCTGGGGTCAAATCCAGGTTCTACCATTTTCTAGATTTGTGACCTTAGACGAGCTAACTACTTCTGGGCCTCAGTTTGCTGATCTAAAGTCTAAGATAATGTGTGGCACTTAACTGTCATAAAATAGTTTTCAGCGTTAAAGTTTAAACTGGGAGAGAGTATAACAGTGCCTGGCAAACAGGAAGCAACAGGGATTAATATCTAACGTTCGGGGTTCAGAAGTCAGTGTGCCTGCTTTCAAATCAAGATTCCGTCGCTAAATAATAATTTTAAGAACTCAAAAATTATATATTTTTCCCTGAGCTTCAATGCCCATATCTATACACTTGGGTTGTACTGAAAGTTGTGGCTGTGTGCTGTTAGAGATTTTTGAAGATCCTCCTTAAGAGGTATTATATATGCATTTTTAAAATATAATTTACTTGTTTGCAGTGGATGATCTAGAATGTTTTGAAAAAAAGTTGGTTTATATGTAGGTAGGTAGATTAACCAGGATCTTAGAAATGTTTATGCTTCATAAGCAGATTCATAATAGAAATAAAATTTTGGTGGTAAATTTCCCTCTTATTCTGGATGAAAATATATTTTATATTTGTGAGATCTGAGTTAGTATAATTTCAGTTTTTTGATGGGGTTATAACATTTCTTTAGTTTAACGTTAGTGTATTTCTATTGCAGTTTTATGCACAAGTGGCATTTATCCAATGTTTTCACACTTAGAACTGTAACTGGCCAACTTCTGGCATCATGTCATTTGAAACAAATACTATTCTAATCCTGAGTGTAGGGTGAACATAGAAGCCTGAAGCTTTTTCATACTTTCTGTTAGAAACTATGTTATTTATTTCTTATCGACAACCATGTTATCATTTAAAAATCTTAAGTGTGTACAATTTTTTCAGGGAAGGTAGAACACGGACGTTTGGTCAGAGAGTGGATAAAATGGGAGCTCTGTGAATGGTATCTTTATATGAGATATCCTTCTCCTTTTCCTCATGGGGAATGATGTTTTGTTAATTTGTCACAGTATGTATTTATCTAAAAATGTGTAAAGTAAGAGACTCATCATTAATAAAGCCTGTCTCCTGTCCTGTGCCCCTGGGGCTGAGTGGATCAGTGGAATCTTTTACATGGATGAGGGTAAGCACAGGGAGCACTCCCAGATGGTTGGTATCTGGTCTGCGCCTCGCCAGAGTACTAGGCTCTTTCCCCTTTCCCAGGCGTCCACACGGAGCGTCCTGCAGGCCTTTCCCATGCAACGGGTCAAGCATTACACTCACTGTCTGTCTGTCCTACGTCCCTCTTTAGCCCCACTCCCTCAACCACATGCCTGCCTTATATTTTTTCATTTGGTTAATCGTGTTACCATTCACTTAAGCTGGAAACGTTAGAATTATCCTACCCTCCCCTTCACCCACACTCTCTACATTGGGTTTCCTGGAACAAAGACTAGAATTCGCTTCTCTGAGTCACTGCTACCACTTGATTTAAGGACTCACATTTTCTCTCTTTCTCTCTCTCCCAATTAATTTTTTTTTTTTTTTTTTGGTGGGGGAAGCAAAAACAAAACAAAACAAAAAAAACACACAAACAAACAAACAAACAAGAACCTAAAACCTCATATTTTGCCACCATTCACTTTCTACTGCATTTCAGTTTTCTAATTGTTTTAAGCAGAACAGCTCAACAAGTATCAAAGATTGAGATGACATTGAAGGTTCTTGGATGTTTCAGACCTTGCTTTCATCTGCAGTCATGGCTCAGCGGGTATATTTTAGCTCTCCTGAACAGACATTCACTCTCTTGCAGTTGTTTATTTAATGTCAGCTCCGTGGCATGGTGCTGGGTGCTTTGAGAAGACAGGTAACCAAGAGAGCCTGGAGGGTGCCCCATTAGCGCGTAGAGAATGCGCGCCCATTGTCTCTGTGCCTCTGACCATGCTCTTTCATCTGCTCTTTTAGTGTTTAATAGCATTCTATTAATTTTTCATGCCCTGCTCATGTGTCATTTCCTCTCTGAAGTGTTCGTAACTTCCCCAAGTAGTATTTCTTCTTTGTGCTCCAGTAATGCTTGATATTCATACCTCTGGTCCTTACCCTGTTGTACTTGTTTATAGTTGATCTTTCCCCCTAAGTTAGATTTAAATATGGGAAGGAGAGAGATGAAAGAGGAACACAGAAATAAGGATTGAGGCAAGAAGGGAAGGAGAGAAGGAAAACAGAACAAGCAGAATGAAAAATAGTTGGAAACATACTCTGAAGCCAGACAGGGTTTGAATCCCGACTCTCCTACTTCACTGGCTGGGCACAGTGTTTCTATCTTTGTATCACAATTTATAGCAGGAATAACAATAGCATAATTGTGAAGATTACAAGAGTTCATCTATGCACTAGTAAAGTGTTTAAAACAGTGCATGCTGAATGTGTTTATTGCTGTTTTCGTTAGCAATAGCTTTCCTAAGTGAAATGAGCTATGTTTTCTCTCTCATTCCGTTTTCAAAGAAATGGAGATTTTTCAGTCATCCAATTTCTGAGTGAGTTTTAGGCCTGGGGTAGAGCTGAGCTCCTATACGTATTTACTATTTACAGTGGAATAGTGACTATAAGGATATTGTGCATTTTGCTTCTTCGTAAGCATTTTGCCCTTTCATACCAGATTCTGTCTTGCTTCTGACCTTCCTAGCTTTTAGTAATCCTGATGGTGATTCTTCTGTTTTCATTGTTATCGCAACGTTTTGGCTTGGTGCACACCACCTATTTTGTCATTTACCTGGGATCTTTGTATTAAAATATTATTTTCTTTCCTGACTATTCTTCAGCCTAAAAGCGAGGGGGGCAGGACATAACTGTCTTCTTAGTTCTAGTAACAAGAGCTGTTCCTCAACATCAGCCTGGTGCTCACATAACACTCCTCGTTCCTACCCCCTCCTGCACTCACGCTCAGTGCCCTCCAGGACAGTACCTCCAATCCTACCCCCTCTCTGCCCCCACCCTCTGTCCCAAGACCGTTGGCCCCGCTGTGAACAGGTGCAGTATCCTATCAGTTCTACACCTGGCATGTCTGGCTTTCACAAGGAGTGGAAATCTAGGAGGTTGGAGCACTCCTCATTGGCTGGTTGGTGACTTCATTTTAAACAAGCAAGTTGGGTGCTAATTGTCAAGGCTCTTCCCACTAAGAAAAGCATCTTGGAGGAGATGGCATTTTAGTTGCTCCTGGAGGAAGAAAGCAGGCTGTAGATGGCAGAGGGTATTTGAGGCTTAGGATTTATTCTCAGTTGATACTTGAGTGTTTATTTTTTAGGCTCTGGGGATACAAATATTGAGTTCCCGTTACCCCCAAATGATTGGCATGGTGACAAATCGGCAGCTGTTGAAAGGAAAGAGGGGTTGCTGAGGATTGGCGAAGTTGGGAAAGATTTTGTCTGTTTTTCTATGCTATAAGATCTCCGTGGATGATTTCATGTGTTCCTTTTGAGATCAGATTTTCTTGGGAACCTGGGGGTTCATCAGAACAAAGTTTTATTGCGTTTCTAGAATATACCATGATCTCCTGCCTCTGCACCTTTGCACATGCTGTTTCTTTTGCCTGGATAGTGTTAACTCAGCTGATTCTTACTGATTCTTAAAATGTAACCACAGAGGTAGTAACTTTCAGAAAAGCTTACTTGATTTTTCAGCACTGGATCAAGTGTTTCTATGGGTTTCTATATTCCCTACCTCTCACCCCTCCCCATGTCACAGCCTTTATTTTGCCATGTTGTAATTGCTTTCATCAGACTGTTCACGGAAAACAGAAACTGTATATGGTCATGCTTGGTGTATGGCTGCTGCAGCAAAAATATTGGTTGGTTGAATGAGAGTGGGATATGGTAGCGGGAGGGTATGGTAGAGAGGAGACTTGCTCATTATGGGAAGAGAGAGCAATGGAAAGAGAGAGAGCAAAAACAAGGTGTATAGTAATTTGTGCACCTGATTCTGAGACAATGAGTGGGACCATTTGATTAGAGTAAAATACTGAAGAGAGAGGCTGGAGCTTTGAATGTCAGGTTAAGTCCAGTTTGTTTAATAAAAAAAGAGCCATTGAAGCTTTTAGAGATATGAATAATAATGTACATTCTCACAAATTTGATTAAATAATATGCTCTCGCATGGGAAATATTTTTTTAATTCTGGCATTAAAATTTTTGTAATACTCTAAAATGAACTAAATGTAAAACTGCCAAGTTTGAAGACTTTGCCTTTTAAGATGGTTCTAACATAATATATAGGGAAACTTTTAGAAGAGTTGAACAAATTTCCTTGAGTGAATTGAATAACTTGTTAAACTGTGCGGTTTGTCTTATAAACTAAACTCTGGTGAACTAGGACAGTTTTAAAATGTAATTTAAAAAAGACAGTACTCTAACATTTCTATGGGGGTTTCCTTGTTTGTAGCTAAAAGAGGAGTGGATGCTTACAGCTGTGACTTTTCTCTCTCTAGTATCTCCAGAGGCAGTTGGATTTCTGTCAGCGGTTGGGGTGTTTATTGTCTTGATGCTGCTCCTTTTTCTCTATATTAATAAGAAGTTCTGTTTTGAAAATGTTGGCGCATTTCCAGATCTTGGTTCAGGATACAGTACAAGGAACAATTCACAAGATAAAATTTGTAAGTATTATCACTGCTTCTCGTTTGTTCTTTGTATCTGTACTGTCCTATTAATATTTTTAAAAATACATACTAAAAAGATTGGTTTTGACATACTACCAATGAACATTTGAACCACTATTCTGTGAGAATAAGAGATCTATTAAGTAAATTAGGTTCAGTAACCCTTCTGTTGTCCACAAATTACTAATATAACATAAAGATAAATTGCCACTACTATACAATAACTTATTTTTAAGATGAAAGATTGACTTTTGAGACTATAAAGTTAATAGACACACTTTAAGAAGAAGGGAGAATTTTTTGTTGCTTTGTCTAGCTTAAATCTCTTATCCAAATAACTCTTGAAATAGCTTCCCATCCACCCCCATGTCCCTAGAAAGCTTTTGGAAGTATTCACTCTTTTCTTTCCCTGCTGCTGGGTTCTCAGCTGGTAGATAACTGGATTGTCTGGAGAAGGTTTTCTTTAGTAACTTGGTGTATGAAGTCTGGTTAGAAAAATGAGTGTTCCTTTCTCTTCCTTGGCAGCACTGGCATTGTATCACTCACTGTTACTCAGTCCCAGAAAAGACGAGGGAGGGCTGTAATACTGTTCTTTCTCTTAAGGAAACATTTTCCTTGGAGCTATTTTTTAACGTTATTGAGTTCCTTATTTGCTGTTTCCGAAGACTGGGTTGTATAAGTGACAGCAGGGGCAAGTTGACCATTACCAAAGGGAGTTAGTGTGGAAGAATTGTGAGGCACTACACAGAAAGACTTTGCTTTCCTGGTCTGTGTGCATGTATTGGAGAGATGTTCTTCTCTTCTGGCAACTTAAAAAGTGATCGCCTCATTGTAAAAATCGATTTGCTATTGAATTACATCTGTCACTTGCATTAGGAAGCTATAGTGCTTTATGTGGTTTTGATTTGTTTTTCATAATTCAACCCTGCATGTTGAGCATTTGTAAAAAATAAACTGGATAAAGCTGTCTCTGGGCAGCCTCCAGTAATTCTCTGGATCAGCATTTGTGATGTTCCTTAGTCCCATGACCCCTTTACATTCTTTTTTTTTTTTTTTAATATATTTTATTGATTTTTTTTACAGAGAGGAAGGGAAAGGGATAGAGAGTTAGAAACATTGATAAGAGAGAGACATTGACCAGCTGCCTCCTGCACCATCCCCACTGGGGATGTGCCCACAACCGAGGTACGTGCCCTATACTAGAATCAAACCTGGGACCTTTTAGTCCGAAGGCCGACTCTCTAGCCACTGAGCCAAACCGGTTTCGGCCCCTTTACATTCTTAAAAAATTATTGAGGTCCCCAAAGGACTTTTGTTTATATGCATATTAGAAGTTAAAGCCGGGGAGAGTTTAAAAATATTTTTCTCAACTTACTTATTAAAACAACAATAAGCCTATGACATGTTAATATAAATAACATTTTAATTAAAAAGGATATTTATTAAAACAAAAAATTTGGCGAGCCGAGTGACATTATTTTACATTTCTGGAACATTCTGATGACTGGCATGGAGGAAAGGGACAGCTGGGTCCTCACATCTGCTTCTGCATTCGGTCTGTCACGTAGTCACTGAAGATGCCAGGGTTCTTTGGTGAGCAAATAAAAGTGAGAGGATAAATATCTCCTTACTATTATTATAAAAATAGTTTTGACCTTGAGAATCCATTGGAAAGTTCTCAGGGATCTTAATTTTTCCGAGCCTGGTTTTTCTTTCACTTATTAAATAGGAATAATCGTGTTTATCTCCTAGAGTTGTTATAAGATCAAATAAGGTAAAATTTACAAATCACCATGCTTTGCATGTCGTAGCTACTGAGAAAATGTTCACCCTCTGCCCATCCCCGTTCTAACCTCTGTGCACAATTGCTGACATGTTTCCCCCTTTTTGTTTTTCTTAATTTGAAGTGGTATTGGTAGTTTGTTAATAAGATAGGGTAGTTCCCCTGCATAGACTAGGAATAAATTAACAAAAAGTATATAGTAAAAATCCTTTTTATACTTCTTCTTACAGGTATAGAATTAAAAACCAATAGTATTTGAGGGGAAAATAATTGTCTTGCTGCTGTTATGATAGCTTTGGAGTGGGAAAAAAATATCATTATACTTAAAGCAAGTGGTTTGATTTTTCTTTTTTCTGGAAGAGTCTTTGCTTCGACATGCTTCTTCAAATGCATAATGCATTTACAGAAAGATTTAAAAAGCCACCATGCGAAATACTAATATCGAGCTCAGAAATAGCAACACTTAAGCAAATGTTAAATTCAAGTTCCAAGTGGTTGATATTTTGAGAAGAGGAAATTTCATTGTACCTCGTAGGGACAAGGAAGTAGAAAATGGCATTTTTCAGAAAACTGCAGCGGAGCCTGCCCTCCATGTCCTCGCTGGTGGACACCATCAGTAGCGCGGTGGAGGACCTGACCACCGTTGTCGGGGAGGTCAGCTGTGCTCTGAGCGACGCGGTTTCTGAACAGGTGACCAGTATGATGAATGGCTTGCACCCAGAAGAGGAGAGCTCTGCAGCAGCGGAAGCTGCGGATGCTTCTAAACAAGAAGACGCCATGTCACCAGAAATTTCCAAAAACACCGATTGTCAGGAAACACCATCCAATGTAGAGCACACAGCAAATCAAAGGAATTGCTACCCGACTTCACTTTCACAAAGGCAAGATCAAGGAATGAATGAAAGACCATTTGAACAGATTAATGATAGGCAACAGATGCTATCCAAATGTCAAGAAACCAATAATGCTGGTAAATCTGTGGAAGGCCGTGTGAGTGATGGTGGGACATCAGTTGTTGAGCAGAAGAATGCAAGGGCTGGATCTATTTGCCAAGAACGTGGACCTACAGACAGGTATAAAAACATTGGCTTAGGAATGTCTAGTAATGGTAAGAATGATTTAAAGGAGGGAAGGTATCAAGAAACGAGAGAAAAACATTTAAAGAAAGCTGAAAACCACATTAAAAGGAAAGGGCCGAAAGGAAATGAGTGTTCAGGAAACGAGAACTCTCCAAAAGATATCTTGGCGAGCAATAGACATACGATAAGGAAATCCACTATGAAAGAAGACAAACATCTAGCACCGTCAACTAGCTCTAAAGATAAATTATATGGAAAAATCAAAGAACATATAAAAGCAACAAAAGGCTCCAAAGGGAAAGGAGACATAAAAGCAAAGAAAAGTGAAGCCATTTCTGCCAAGAAAGGAAAAGCAAAGAGTAAAGATGAAAAATATTCTAAGATAATACCAGGAAAAGGTGAGGTCGTCTGTGGATTTGAGTGATACAATTTCTCTTGATTTTTGAAATTAGGAAAATATCCAAATTTCTGAACTTTCCTATACATGCCTATATATCTGCTTTGAGACTTCCTTTATTCTTCTTGCTGGGAGACATGTTTAAAGTCATTCATTTTTTTTCTCACAGTCATTTCAAAGAGCAATACACACACTGAATATTGCCTCTAGTCCCTGCATTATTTGGCCAATTTTCAACAACCTTAATTTTTTAAATGTCTGGTTTGTTGTTGTTGTTTTTTACAACCAGAAACTCCATGGCTTTCTTAAGTAGTGTGAATCCTTTAGTTGGAGTTTATTTTTAGTTGTATTTAAATTTTATTTTTGTAACTAACACCAAAGTCCTTTGTACAGTGTTGCTTTTCAAGTCCATCCTAGTCGGTACCTATATCAAATGTTTTATATTTTCCTTTGGGAGCAGTAGATTTTATTTTATTTTTTTAGTAACATGCTTCAGCATATGTTCATTAGCCATACATGTTCACACAGTGAGTATACATAAATAATCTATTATTATTCACAAATTGTCTATAGAATTAAGATTCCAATCAAACATTTATAGTTTTCCACCACAATATGTATAAAAGTTTTTAAAACAATTAGGCAATAATTATTTGGTTTTGGTTGCAGAATTGCTTAAGAATCCTAGTAATTATTTCTATTAATTCCATAATCATTCCCATTTATTGCTGGTCTGATCCCAAGGCCAAAAGTACACTGGTTTTAATTTATAAAATATGTACCTAGAACTTTTCAATAAATTTAGATTCTCATAAAATAACAAAATATAAGTAATAGTAGAAATGAGGAATACTTTTTTAGTTCTGCATGGCTTTATATGGAATAAGGATCTGCTATTTATCAATTGTATAAATAGGTGTGGGTTTTTTTTATGATATAATAGAGGTTGACCCAGGATGAATGAGCTAACTAAAAAGGAACACCAGTTTTTGGAAATATTGTTAGCCTTCCACATCTATGGATTCCATAATTGTGGATTCAACCAACCACAGATTGAAAAAATATCTAAATATATACGTAGATATATGTATTTTAAATGTTACTTTGCTGCTGACATGTACTATATATTATAGTTAGATCTGTGGTAGTTGCATCTATACTGGACATGTACAGACATTTTTTTCTTATTATTAATCCCTAAACAATACAGTATATCAAGTATTTACATAGTATTTATATTGTATTGGTATTATAAGTAATCTAGAGATGGTTTATTTTTGCAGCATATTATCCCTTTATATTTTATTTTTTATTGATTAAGGTATGATTTAAAGTATGTGGCAGGATGTACATAAGGGACTTGAGCATCCTTGGATTTTGGTATCTGCAGAAAGTTCTAGAACTAATCCTCTGAATGCCAAAGGTCAACTCTATGTCCATTTTGGAATCTATTCTTCTTGTAGCCTTTTGAATGTTAGGCTCAGAGGTTTTTGGTAACCTATTATTACATGAAGTAGCAGAAATAAAGAAAGACATAAATATTAAGTATTTTATTGGTGGGACTTACACCAGGTGACACCTAAGCTCTAACTCTAAGCATTCAATTCCTCTCCCATATTGTAAAATTACTTATCCTGCGTCTTCCCACTTGGATTTCAAACCTTGATTTCTTTAGTACAGATCATCTCAACTACATATACTAAAGAAAAAAACATCTAGACTTCACAAATTCTACCTTCTGTGGTCTCTTCATCTTTCTGGAGTTGATTTATAATTCTAAGGAGGTTGCGTTTTAGTTTAAATGCATCTTAGCAAGCTGCTGTTTTAAAAGTTTTATCTTTTTAAAAGTAATAACTAGTGCTTTTAAATATAATAAACAACTTATGCCACCTAAAATTTTTATATTAAATATAGGTATATGTAAGAAAAACTTTTCCTAGTAATTTCACCATTTGCAGATTATAAGTGTTAAGTTTTTATATATCTTTCCACACATTTTTGTATGTGTATATAAATATATACTGCATGTGTGTGTGTATCTACTGCATGTAGGCGAGTGTTCGTGTGTGTGTGTGTGTATATATATAATATAGAGACTATGAATATACCTTCTATTTTATAACCTTAGTTATTTTTTTTCCCTGTGAGTTCTTGTAAGTTGACTTCATTTTCATTCACTGCGTAGTATATCATTGCATTGATATATCATAATTTGTTTAACCAGGCCTCGTGATGGATGTTTAGGTTCTACTTAATTTTTTGTTTTCTTTTGCTATTGAACACAATGCACTGAATTGTCTCAAATATATATGTTTCTCACCTATTACTTTCTTAGAATGAATTCTTAGAAATGGAATTGATAAATTCTTAGAAATGGATCAAATACTATACAGAGTTAAAAGCTTAATATGCATTACCAAATTGCTCTCTAGAAAAGTTTTACCAACTATAATTTCACTAATAATACAGGGTGGGCAAAAGTAGGCTTACAGTTGTAATACAAATAATACAATTGTAATAAGTACCATATTTTTCGGACCATAAGACGCACCAGTTTTTAGAGAAGGGAAATGAAGAAAAAAAGATTCTGAAACAAATAGTGTCCTAAAATATTTTATGTGCATTAAAACCCAACATCACAGTCTTAAACACATGTAATCAACCCTGTAAAGTAAACAGCAGCATTTAGAACCATTTTAGAGCCGGGCAAGCACACACAGACCACACAGAGCCGGGCAAGTAAAAAAACGTTTTTTTTAAAGTATATGTGTAGGCTATATTTGGACCAAAAGACGCAGGGACCTTTCCCCCCCACTTCTGGGGGAAAAAAGTGCGTCTTATGGTCCGAAAAATACGGTAATACTCTGCCCGTGTGGCTCAGTTGGTTGGGGTATTGGCCCATACATGAAAAGGTTGCGGGTTTGAAGCCCATCAGGGAGTGTACAGGAGGCAACTGATCAATGCTTCTCTTTGTATCACTCTCTCTCCTTCTCTGTCCCTTCCTCTCTCTCTCCCTTTCTCTCCCCCCCACCCCCCACTCTCCAAAGTCAATAACAAAAATATTCTCAGGTGAGAATTAAAAATAAATAAAATCTGTTTCTTTAGATGTCTGTTTCACATATACAAACTATAAACCTACTTTTGCCCTCTCCTGTACATGTCTGCCCATTTGCCTGTTTCATTCCTAGTATAAGAATTATCTATTTTGAAAATTTCAGCTAAGGCGATATCTTTTGTAACATGAATTATTTAATCGTGCCCATATGTTTTGGCAATACCTATAATATCCTTTGTATACTACTGATCCTTTAGAAAAAATGTGTAAAATGACGGGCCCTATTATTTTCTTTATGTGTAACATTGTAGGAAAATCCCTGTGACTAACATTATTTATGTCATTGGAGTATACAAATGAATCTTTTTCTATTAAAACATAAACTCTAGCCCTAGCTGGTTTGGCTCAGTGGATAAAGTGTTGGCCTGCAGACTGAAGGGTCCTGGGTTTGATTCCAGTCAAAGGCATATGTCTGGGTTGTGAGCTCGATTCCCAATGGGGGGGCGTGCAGGAGGCAACCCATCAATGAGTCTCTCTGTTATTGATGTTTCTATCTCTCTCTCCCTCTCTCTTTCTCTCTGAAATCAATAAAAATATTTTTTAAAAACCCCTTAAAATCTAAATGTTGGGCTTTAAAAAAATAGTCTTGTGCTTTTTGAGTGAAAAGTTTACATTTCTCTAAAGCTAAAAATTTAGCTTGTGTTTGTTTATATGTATTTATATATTTGTGTATACATGGATATATATGACATATATACATCTGTGTATATTGATTCTATATATATACGTGTGTGTGTGTGTGTGTGTGTATAAAAACTATAACAAATTCATCATCCTTTATTGCATTAAAATTTTTATTTGCTTTCCCTGTTGCAAATAGATAATTCCTACATGGACAGAGATGAGCATGGCTCATCTTCTGAAAGTGAAGATGAAGCGCTGGGTAAATACCATGAGGCCTTATCCCGAACACACAATTCCAGACTCCCATTGGCTGATTCTAGACAAAAGAACTACACTTGGGAAACAAGACAAAAATATAGTCCTCTGTCTGCAGAGTATGATGGATACAGTAGTGAAGCATCCATAGACGAAGGTAAGATCAATTTCATTTTTTCAGATCTTGTGCCTAACGTTCTAGGCATCTGAGGCTGCACAGTCAACAAGAGAGAGCAGGTACAGTAGAGTCACATTTCTGGGAATATAACTGATTCAAATTTATAATCTTCAGGCTCACGCTGAAAACCAAAACACCCAACACAAGACACTAAATCATTTAAATACAGTAGTCAGTCATTCTAGCTCTTTTTCCACCATGAGCGTGTGCCCAGCAGGCATGACGTGGAAGACGCTGTTCTCTCAGATGGAACCAGTTCCTGGATACCTGTTTCAGGAACTGATCGGTCTAAGTACCTCTGAGTGTTGACTGTGATGCCCGCGTGTAAATGTGTGCGTTTCCTTTCACTGTGGCCTCCGAGCATGAGCCACATGCTCCACGTGGCACACAGCAGAGGAAATGGTGATGTTTGTTCCTCGCAGGAGGAAACACTGCCCAGATGGGTTTATTGAGAGCTGGTACTATATTAGACTGGGCTTTAAGAGTGATTTAAGGACTTCTCAAAGATCGTTGTGTCTCTAATTGATTTTTGCCTCATGAACTGACATTGACTGTAGAACTGTGTAGAAGACATAAGCCCACTCTCCCATGTTTTTATATCTTTCTACAAGAGAAGTAAGAGGTTTTGACAATTGAGGCATGTTTATTTCCACATTTAAGTAAGTTGTTCATGTGCTTGTTATAACACAGGACTACTCATATATAATTGTGATCTTTATACCCAGATCTGAAGAAAAGAGCAGTATATCTTAGCGCATTACTATCCCAAACCATCCTTCATTGTATAGCTGTGATTGGTGTTTTAGGGCCTATGCCAGTCGATGACTTAAAGTCTTACCCCCAGCACGTACTGTAGTCAATGGAGCTACGTCATCTTTTTAAAAAAATATTTGGCTTAATACTAACTAACGATCAATAAACCTCTTTTTATTCCTACTAGCAACCAATATTTCTACTAGAAACTAATCAAGTACTGATGGATTACTATGTAGAAAGATCATTTTGAGATGCTAGAGAGGAAATAAAGCATATTAGACATAAGCTGTGCCCTCACGGATACTTTCTAGTGATGACGAAAATAAGACGTGTGTTCACAAAGGTAACCAAATAGTGCAAAGCCAGTCCCCAAATTGTTGACAGCCCTGGTGCATGGATAGCAGAGCAGAAAGAGGAGTTTGAAGCCTGACCCTTTTTCACATCCGGCTTTGTGACTTAACATATTAACTAGGAAACCTTGGGCAGTGCAGTTCATTGTTGATAGGTTTGTTTTATTGTCTCTGCAACGTGGATAACACCTCTGTGATAGGGCTGCTATGAACGCTGAATGACATGTGTAGTCATTTGTAGTACAGTGTCCACAGCGGACAGTAAGAGGTGGTCAGTAAATGGTTGCTGTCAGGGCGAGTGGTGAAAGCAGTTGTGGAGATGATAGGAGTCATGAGAGAGGCCCAAATTTGTAATCTGTGACCCTCAACACATCTCTTTTTGTTGCTTCAGTTTGGGATTTTTCTGCTTCCCTATTTATTTCTCCTTCTCTCGCATCCCCTACACTAGGGGTGTCGAACTCAATCAGAGAAGGGGCCAAAATCTAAAATCCAGCCTAAATTGCGGGCCGAATGGTTTACTGAACAGTCATAAACTGTCATTGTGATGGAAACGCAGCGGAGTGCAGTGATGACAGCGCGGTGCGGGCCACATTGCAAGGCCTGGTGGGACGGATTTGGCCTGTGGGCCTTGTGTTTGACACATGTGCCCTACACGTCCCTGCTGTCCTGGTAGCTTCTCACCTGTGATCCTGCTATCCTAGTGTAGCTTTATGTCTGTGGCAGAGCAGTGGCTCTTCCGTTCTTGCCTAAATCACTGGAGCTGGCGAATATTCTACCTAAATAGGTAGGACCCATCTGTACTTTTCTACCACGACTGCCTTCAATTATTTGATAAGACATCCAGGGCAGATGGATTTTAGGCATTCTGAAATGAGAATGATTTATTTCATATACACTTGTTGAAGTCTTTTTATGTGCCATATACCAGGGGCTATGGGTGAAATAGGAATAAAACAAGCTTCTTTCAAAAAGCCCGGGACTGAGGGAGGAACGCCATGAGGACATGTGCACTGTGATGGGATGAGAGGTCTGTTAGTTTCATGAACAAAGTACCATGGAAACGCAGAGCAGGAGGAGGCTCAGACTTCTTTTGGGAGGTGGGCATGTGGGAATGTCTAATGCAGTCTTGCGGAATAGGTGAACTGGACTTAAGAGAAAGCTCCTTCAACACCATGGAGTAGTGATTGGGTGAAAGCAGAAGAGCTTGTACTTCATGGTATCGATATAATTTAGGGTCTGTGTTTAGAGAATGGGCAGTGATAGGAGTGATTGCTCAGGAGATTGGACATTGTCTCATGAGAACTACAGAGTCCTGGGAGGTTTTTAAGCTGGACTGTGTTGTATGTCTCTGGATCTATTTTATTAGTTTATTTTGTTCGTCAGATTCCACGTATGAGTGAGATCATGTAGTAACTATTTTTTGAAAACAACTTTATTGAGATTATTTTTACATGTAAAATTTACTCATTTCAAGTGTATGACTCATTGATTTTTAGTAATTTTACTGAGTGGTACAAGTATCACCACAATTTATTTCTAGAGCATTTTCATTTCCTAATAAGATCTGTCATGCTCACTTACCATTAATCGTCATTCTCACTGTCAGTCTCAAGCAGTCACCTGCTTTCTATAAATCTGCCTTTTGTAGATATTTCATGTAAATGGAACCATGAAATCTGTAGTCTTTTGTTTGGATTCTTTCTCTTAGCAGGTTCATTTCTTGATGAAGATGTGTCAGTACTTTGTTTCTTTTGTTTTGTGTTTTTAATCCTTACTCAAGGATATTTTTCCATTGATTTTTTAGAGAGAGTGGAAGAGAGGAAAACACAGGGGGAAACATAGATGTGAGAGAAACACATTGATTGGTTGCCTTCTGCATGATCCCTGACCAGGGCCCAAGCCAGGAAGGAGCCTGCAACCAAAGCACTTGCCTTTGACCGGAATTGAACTTGGGACCCTATGGTCCGCAGGCCGATGCTCTGTCCACTGGGCCAAACTGGCTAGAGCAGTAGTTTGTTCCTTTTTGTTACTGAGCTGTATTTCATCGTGGTCTATGTGTATTTCACATAGTCTCTGTCCATTCATTCATTGATGTTCATTTAGCGCTTTTCCAGCTTTTTACTATTACAAATAATGCTGCTATAAACATTCATTTGTGGTGTTTGTGTGATTGCCACTAAGTATGCTAAGATCTTTGTGTGCACTGACATATTTAATCTCCATAACATCATATTATCGGCTCCATTTTACAGACAGAGGAACTGTAGAATTACAGTGGGCCCAGGATGCAAACACCCAGTCTGATTCTAAATCCCCTGTTTTAATCACTATATTTTCTACTTCTGTAATGAATCAAATATAATACTTATTTTCTATTACAGTATTTCTATTATATTGATTCATATAGTTAAGTGAGGATTCCAACTAATTTAGATCCACCCTTATATCATAGTCCTTTAAAACCAGAATTTAGGTTAATACTGTGTTTTCCCCCCCTCCCCCCATTGGATTTATTATGATTAGAAAGTTTTATGAAAAGAATAAAGGTGGCATTTACTTTGCCAGATTTATCCTTGTTTGCCTAGCCCCTGTCAAATAGTATAGCACATAGAAAAGTAGCCTGTATATGTTTATTGAATTAATGTCACATAGTGTTTTTCCGCCTTCTTTATTTACTTAACCTTTTTTCTATATATCCTAATTTGAAGAATTTAACGTAGATCATGGTTTCAATAGATGTCTGATTAAATATCCTGAGAATATTACAGATGTTTTAAAATACAAACATAGATCAGTAAACATAGGTTGACTATAGCTCAAGCAAAATATGAATAATTAAAATGCTTGCCTTTCTGCAGGTGATATTTTTTGCATGTGGGAAGTGTCCTCAGTGTCACAGTAGGGACCTCATGATCTCAATTGGTCACGTTATTGGTGCTACTGACTTTGCTTGATTTAAATGGTGTACTCTCCACTAGATTGCTCCATTTTAAAGGTCCCCCCTCCCCCTCTTTGTAATGAGCTTGTACATTGAGACTGTGTGACTATCCCATTCCCCAATACTCAGTAGTTTTTAGCATTTATTGATGAGTCTTGCCTAAATCAATTATTACTATATTTTAGCATTACTACTGATCTTTTGCATTCAGTGTTATCATCCATTCCTGTCATTTTTCCATTTGGATGTTCAAATTGCTCCAAATTTGGCTCTTTGTTGCTCCTTCAAGCTGGTTTCGGTATTTTTTTGACACGTCCCTATCGGATCTTTAACACGTCCTTACTTTAAATGCTTTTGGCAGAGCCAGTCTGTTTTCTTTGTGTGTTTCCCCTGCTCAGCCCAAGAATCAATATTAAAAAAAATTTTTTTTAATAACAAAGGTTATTATCAATCCATTGAGAAAAGACTAGAAATGATGCTGGTGTAACCTGCCATTCACCTGGAGAAAATAAAACGGGGCCTTCATCCTCCTCTGGTAGAAACGTGAGCCTACCTTGAACAGAGGGCACACTCTCTGAAGGCAGTCTGTCCACCGTTTACTCACCTGCAGGTCTTTTGAGAATCCATCCTGTCGAAATCAAAGCCCAGCAATGCAGGACGCATTCTGACAGTATTTTTTTTGTGGCTTTATTTGTAGCGGAAAAGCACTGACTATACAGTGAATAATTATTAAGAGGAATGGTTGCATACATTTGGCTTTTTCCTCTCTAAGAAATAATGGGGATAGCATTAAAAAAGAGTGAATAAAACTATAGCGGGTGTTGTTTGAGGAGAGAGAAGCGAGATGCAAAAATTATTGTTTGCTTGTGAAGCATTCCTAGTAAAATTACGTGTTGCTAAGGGTGTCGTGCTTTGAAGAAGAGAATTTGTGAGCTCTCCATGATAATCCAGGATGTGCAGGGCTTCCTCTGCTCAGCGATGTCATAGGGGACCCGGGCCAGTGGGGGAGTTCCCCTGTCCTCGACATGTGGCATCTGTCTCTGGCTCTGAGGTGTGGGTAGCCCTCCGGTACCTTATCGTTCAGTGCCATCCTTCAAAAGGAAAGAGCCCAGGGGGAAAGCCACTTTCGTTTTGAAAATGTCCAGTCGATTTTGCCTGAATCATTCCTATTTCATCATCCCCCTGGAGTAGGCCTGGTCACATGGTCATGCCGCCTCCGATGCCACAGCCATGTATGTGCCCTGCCCGTATTTGGTGGTGGCTGTTGGGCCCAAAGAAAGAAGAGGAAAGTAGGTATCTGGGGACACTGGTGTATTCTTGTTCAGGTTTGTGTATGATTCTGTGAGCTTGGCAGAAGACCTAGAAATATACTGGGTTGTTGTTATGGAATACACTCTGCAGCTATTGATGTGGGGAGTAATGAGGAAGAGAGGAGAGATTTAAATAAGAGGAATGAACACCAAAGAGTGCAGAGAAGCTAAACAAAATAAATAAAATCTCTATGTAATCTCATTATGTTTGTTTCATATAAATTATATTTGTACTACCCTGTTTCCCCGAAAATAAGACAGTGTCTTATATTAATTTTTGCTCCCAAAGATGCACTAGGTCTTATTTTCAGGGGATGTCTTATTTTTCCATGAAGAAGAATCCAGTACACATTTATTGTTAAATGAAAATAAAGGAAATTTATTACCTG
This sequence comes from Pipistrellus kuhlii, assembly GCF_014108245.1. Taxonomy (NCBI): domain Eukaryota; kingdom Metazoa; phylum Chordata; class Mammalia; order Chiroptera; family Vespertilionidae; genus Pipistrellus; species Pipistrellus kuhlii. The sequence continues at coordinate 10,680,693 of NW_023425493.1, forward strand.
TATACAGTACGGTAGTTGTCAACACAAACCAGACAAACTGTGAATCCTACAGTATCAAGAATTTACTCATTTATTCAATGACAATCATGTCATCATCTTCTGGAACATCATCATAACAATCCAATTACCGAATTTCCTGTGAATTTCTTGTGACTCCATTTCTTTCAGAATCAGTAGACCAAATCTCTCATGGTTAGCAATAGCACTGTCTTTAAATGAGTACTTATTGTCAAGGTAGCCTGCTCGCAGTGCATTTGCAATGCAACTGTCAGTGATTTTCTCCCATGAATTCTTCACCCAAGTCACAACTTCTTGTAGTTTAGGTTTCACAAAGTTTCTGAGACAGAGCCTAGAAGGGGCCTTATTTTCAGGGGGATGCCTTATATTTCACTCAGAAGGAAACCTGTAAGTAGGTCTTATTTTCGGGGAAACACGGTAGATGCCCAGTACACAAAATTCATGCACAGGGGTGGTGTGTGTGTGTGTCCCTCAGCCCAGTGTGCACCCTCTCCAATAAGGGACCCCAGTGGGATCGGGCCTAAACCGGCAGTTGGACATCCCTCTCACAATCCAGGACTACTGGCTCCCAACTGCTTGCCTGCCTGCCTGCCTGCCTTCCTTCTTGATTGCCCCTAACCGCTTCTGCCTGCCAGTCTGATCACTCCTAACCACTCCCATGCCAGCCTGATTGATGTCTAACTGCTCCCCTGCCAGCCTGTTTGCCCCCAACTTCCCTCTTCTGCCGGCCTGGTCACCCTAACTGCCCTCCCCTGCAGGGTTTACCTCCAATTACCCTCCCATGCAGGCCTGGTGCCTCACAACTGCCCTCCCTTGCAGGCCTAATCCCTCCCAACTGCCCTCTCCTGCTGGCCATCTTGTGTCCACATGGGAGCAGGATCTTTGACCACATGGGGGAGCCATATTGTGTGTTGGAGTGATGGTCAATCTGCATATTACTCTTTTATTAGATAGGATAGAGGCCTGGTACATGGGTGTGGGCCACCTGGTTTGCCCTGAAGGGTGTCCTGGATCAGGATGGGGGTTCCCTTGGGGCATGGGGCGGCCTGAGAGGCCTGTGGTGATTTGCAGGCCAGCCATGCCCCCTGGCGACCCAAGCGGAGGCCCTGATATCTGGAATTTATTTACCATCTACAATTGAAATTTTGTAGCCTGGGGCAGAGCCAAGCCTCCTGCTCGCTCAGTAGTGGCAGCCATTTCTTTTGGGGTTTGTATATTTTCTATAATTGAAACTTTGTTGCCTTAAGCGAAGGTCTGGGCCAGCCAGGGTGTGTGGAAAGCTTTGTTTCTTCCATTGCCAGGGGCAACCCTAGCCTCCCGCTCTTTCCAGCTCTATAGCTGCTGCCGCCATTTCTGTTTGGATTTGTTTACCTTCTATCATTGAAACTCTGTAGCCTTGGGTGGAGGCCTAGGCTGGCAAGGGCAGGCAGAAAGCTTGGCTTCCTCCATTACCTGGGAAACCCACGCCTCCCTCCTGCTCTCTGTGGCTGTACCCATCTTGGTTGGGTTTGTTTGCATACTCACTCTGATTGGCTGGTGGGCGGGGCTGGTGGGCATGGCTTGTGGGTGTAGTGGAGTGATGGTTAATTTGAATATTACTCTTATTAGGCAGGATGTGATGTATAACAAAATTTAAAAATTAGGAAAAAATACCAGTATGCACCATGTATAATATGTTAAATAGCACTTTTCCCTTTAATGTGATGGATTCTGGGAGATTGGGAATTATTGTTTAGGAAAATTCTGTACCTCTCTAAGCCCCAGGGATAAGATAACAAGAAAGATAGGTGCCTTTTGACTTCCGCCTTCCTCCTCCTGGCGGACATTTAGAACTCCAGGTTCTTCAGGGACTCCCAGCTTCAGCACACTGGTCCGGAGAGGAAGGAGGCCGAGGAGGCTTAGGACCCAAAGCTCTTGCTGGGCGGAGCGTGTCTGAAGCGCCTGGAGCCCCAACAGCCCAAGATTGGCATCTCCGTGGCTCCTGGCTCCTCTGCTCACAGCGTCCCCGCAGCCTGATTCCCGGAACCCTCCACCCTGGGGAGCGGGCTTCTCAGGTCCCGCCGCCCGGGGCCCCGCGCTCAGGATGTGTGTGGCCTCCTCCAGAAACCAGACCCTGAGTGGGCCCTAATCACGCGGGCCATGTTAAGGGTTTCCACATCTGGCGCCTTCAACATGGGACTTATGGAGAAGGTATTTTTCGCCTAAGAGCGAAGGAAAGAAGATAGGTGCCTTTTTGTGTGTGTGTGTGCTGTGTTTATAAATGAGCACAATGAATAACAGTTGGCAGTATGAAATATTACAAATTAACATTTTGAGAATAGGATACACTGGAGATATTGCTTAGGAAGAATCTTAATCACTAGCATGATAATTTCATCTGACTAATAACAAACAGACTTCTCTAAAAAGATTAAAGTAACAGTTAAGTATTTGAGTAAGTAAAGTGATGATTATTTCATGAATCATTTCTTTGGCAGTTTGCTGTGATGACTGTTGAGATGTAGAAAGAAAGTGTGAGTAAGCACATCATTCAGTTGTGTTGCTGATAATGCTTTGGAAACTGCTGGAACCTATACAGATGGTTGACATTAGTCATGTTTTTGACCTTACAATTTAATTACTATGTGGCTACAGTAAATAAAGGCAAACAAAAAATGTTCAGTAAAATTACAATGACTACATTTCATACCTTATCAAAAAAAGTCTGTAGTTATTCTCTACATCAAAATGTTGCTCTTTTCTGTACATTTTGTTCCTTTTGACATGATTGAAGTGGTTGATCAATACGAAAGCTTTGTACTAACATGAAAAGGAGTTCTTGGTATTTTAAAATGTGTAGATGATGCCCATCTAACTTTAATACATCCCCCCCCTTTACAAACTCATTAAAGTTATTATGCTATTGTATTTTGTTTTCTGCTAACTTCAGTGTCAAAAGTCAAACATAATTTATACATGCAAAACTAATAGTGAAAATAGCATTTTGAATAAGAAATCTGCTTTTCTGTAGGAGTAAATGCCGAATACCTGAGTGAATAGATTATTGTGTTCCTAAAAAAAACAACACCCTAATTTAAATTTTGTGCATATTCAGTTGAATAAAATGACATTGGTAACTGTCTTAAAATTTAACTCGTTATCCTAATTGGATTTTTTATTGAATTTATTGGGATGGCCTTCCATGGTTAATAAAATTGTATAGGTTTCAGGTGTACAATTCTATATAATACATCATCTGTATGTTTTATTGTGTGTTCACCACACAAAGTCAAGTTTCCTTCCATCACCATTTAAACCCCCTTTACCTTTTCCTACCTCTCTCAACCCCAATTTCCTCTGATAATGCACTCTTGTCTGTGTATGTGAGTTGTTGTTGTTGTGTATATGTGTGTGTGTTTGCTGAATCCCACTACCCTTTTCCCCCAGCTCCTAACCCCCTCCCCTCTGGCAGTGTCAGTCTGTTCTCTGTATCCACTGAGAAGTAAATGAGAGTAAGAGTTTGAAAGCTGGGGAATTAACAGCTCTTTTCTCCCTTCTCACTCCGCGGTGGGCACTTGGAATTCTGAATTCTGGGAGGGCATGGGGGTGTTTTGAGGCTTCCTGAGGAGGAGCCTGGGAAGCAGGGGAGGAAATGGGAGCTGTGGGGCTCAGGCATAGCAGGCAGCCAGCCAGCCAGGAGACGCCCCGACCTTTTAAGGGGATGGGAGCAGGGACTGCTGAGGCAGGGGAAGGAAGACGTGGCTGCCCTCTCCCGGGGAGGCTGAAGTGAAGTCAAACAAATGAAGGCCCTGCATCACCTGTGACTGAACCATCACATCAGCAAAAGCTACCCCAGCGGACTAACGCTAGAATGGGGTGAGGGTACCTTCCTGCAGCCAGTAAGGCAATCCTAGCAGTTCCTGCCATTTCTTTCCCCTATACGTCAGAGTAATTGGAGTTGCAAGAGAGAGAGGGAAAAAGTATTCCAACCTAAGTTGCCAAGGTTCTGGAGTGGGAGGATAGCTGACCTCACTTTGTCAACCACTCAGAGTCCCATGAGCAAAAGGTTATATTATCTTCCAGTGGGAGGGAGTGTTGAAAGCTAATACTTAAAGTGTTCACTCTGGCCAGCACTGTTTGAAGCTTGTGTATTACTTCACTTAATCTTCTAACCATTCTGTGCACTGTGGACTGTTAATAACTCTGTTTTATATTAGACATGTGGGTGTGGAAATGAGATTGAAGTTAGACTTGGGAATGGAGTCTTTAAATTCTACTAGTTTAAGATTCTCTACTCACAGAAAGTGACTGGGAATGTATGAACGCTGTCTAAGGTCAAATTCAGGGCAGTCTGGGGAAATTCCATATCATACAACTAAAACATAGAAATTAGAGTGAAAATTAAGCTATCATCATATTATATTCCACTTAATGGAGACTGTTTAATAAGCTGCTCGCTTATCTAATATAAATTGAGCTCAGCTTTAGTATATTTAACATACATATAATAAATATAAATATATATAGTATATCACAAAAAACAGTTATATTAATCTCTAGTTAATGAAATACAACATTAGAGTCATACACTGAGCTAAACTGGTTAGTTAGGGCCAACATCAGAGTTACAATACAGCATGTATTATTTATTCATTCGGGAATGAATTGGGCGATTAAGATTTGATAAATTCCCTGCTAATTTGAATGAGAGCATGTTTGTGTATGCATAGATGAAACAAAAATATTGTCAAGTTTCTCTGTTACATGGACATGAATAGGATCACATTAACATTAATGTTCAAGTCTCATGATTGCCAGCTTCACATACTCATTCCCATGGAGATTTCAAGCTCTTGCATTTCCCATTCCTTCAACTGTTGTAGGGAGCCCCTATGGGGTGGCATTCGGTAGCTCACAGACTAGCCCGGACTGCTGCTTCCTTTGGGGCCTGTTGCTCTGAACTGTTCCTCTCTGCCAGGTCTGCATCCAGGCATTGTCAGCACTGCTCCGAGCTGTCCAGCTGGCCTCTGGCTCCCGGCTGTCCCAGGGACGTGACAATTCAGCTTTCTTTTGCAAGTGAGAGACGGGATTCTCCTGCAGTGCATTGCTTAGTCCTCTGTCAGAGTCGTGGGCTCCAAAGTCTTAACAGAGTTGAAGGGGCTGCTCTTCTAGTTCATCCACAGTATGTTTTCTGCACCGAGTGTGAATCTGTAGCCACAGTGGTCTGACAAAGGTGGGTGCATTCACTTACGAGGCACCACCTTGCATGAGGGACTCTACTCTGGCTCCAGACACGATTGCTTAGAATGGCTTTTTCCTATGACAGGTGTCGCCTTCCCTTGTTATGACTGTCGAGTGGCAGTGCTCCTTTCAGAAATGGGGATGGTCTCCTTCATCCCACCCTCCAGTATGCCAGACATGTTTCCATGTAGTCTTAGTTAAGATGTTTTCCTGGGAGGCTTCTCGCCCTGTGAAATCAGTGGATGCAGGTAGATCCACGAGGGGTAGAGATTGAGAGGTTGGAAGTTGGGGGTATAAGGGTTCATCCAATGTACCCATGAGCGGTACCGGAGTCTCAGCTCTAGTCTAGCTTTGGCCCCTGCTGTATCTGTATTACCATTCAATCTTTCTACGGAGCTCAGCTGGTGTGGCTCGTGGTTGAGGTCACTGGTTCGATTCCCAGAGGTCAGGGCATATCCTGGGATTGTGGGCAGGAGGCACCTGATCAGTAATTCTCTTTCATATTTTTTCTCTCTCTCTCTCTCTCGCCCTTCCTCTGTCTCTAAAAATCAGTAAAAAACGTATTTTTTAAAAAGTTATATGGAACTTCATTATTTCTTTTGATTAAACCTACTTAAGATAAAAGGTTCGAGCCATCATGTGGTTGGACAGGTTGGTGCTCAGCAGTCCCATAAGTGACACACTTGACTTCTAATCTTGCCCTTCCTGTAATTTGTTACTTTGGGCATGTCACAGGCTCTCGCTATCTTTTGCAGAAATGATGGGATTGGGCAATACCCTATCTATAATAGTAAAAGCCTAATATGCAAATAAACTGACTGGTGGAATGACCCGTTGCTCTGATACACACTGGCCACCAGAGGGAAGACGCTTAATGCAGGCCCTGCCCACTGGTGGTCAGTGTGCTCCCACAAGGGAGCACCACTCAGCCAGAAGCAGGGCTCATGGCTCTTGAGCCCAGTGGCGGTGGTGGGAGCCTCTCCTGCCTCCACTGCAAGCGGGCAGTAAGGAGTGAGGGGTCCCGGACTGCGAGAGCCCTGGACTGTGAGAGGGATGTCTGACTGCTGGCTTAGGCCTGATCCCCAGGGGGACATCCCCTGAGGGGTCTCGGACTGCGAGAGGGTGCAGGCCGGGCTGAGGGATCCCCCTCCTTTCAGTGCACGAATGTTGTGCACCAGGCCTCTGGTGATATAATAAAGTTCATTCCAGTTCTCTCATTCTGAGCTCCTGTGTCCCAAACTACAACTACTAAAATTTCATTTTATTGCCTTTATAATTTTCAGTGTCATATTTAAACTAGTTATGAAAATAAATCATGTATGTATGCAGTTTATAGTCTGTAATAATTCTGTTAGTTCTTATGTGTTGGCTATTTCCCTAAGACTTTTTATTAGTCTCTGTCGAAATTAATATGATATTACTCTGCTCTTTGAACTTCGAAGCTATACTACAAATATTCTCTATAATAGGTTTGTAAATGAAGATAAAACTCTGGGCTAACTGTTTATCTTTGGAGATCATTAAAAATATTACTTGGTTGTAATTGTGGGCAAGAAATACGGAAATTTAAAGGAAAATATTTTCTAAAGAAAAAAAAAATTATGGTCCATGCCACTGTTACTGCCAGGTGAGATTGAGCTGCTGCTGCTTCTTTTTTTTTTTTTTTTTTAATATATTTTATTGATTTTTTACAGAGAGGAAGGGAGAGATATAGAGAGCTAGAAACGTCAATGAGAGAGAAACATCGACCAGCTGCCTCTTGCAGCTGGTACATGCCCTTGACCGGAATCGAACCTGGGACCTTTCAGTCCGCAGACCGATGCTCTACCACTGAGCCAAACCGGTTTCGGCTGAGTTTCTTTTTTAGGGTACTTTTAAAATTTGCTGTTGCTATTAAAATTTTGAATTTTTGTGCATCGAAAAACAATCAGTAGTTGAATTACTATAAGACTTTTTTTTTTCTTCCTACTTTCTTACAGAATAGTTATTGGACAGCTGTGGCTAACAGTTATCTATAAGCTCCTAATTAAATCAGGTCTTCATCAATGAAGACGTCTTTGATTTATCTACTCTGTCATTTGCACTTTTGTTTAAATTTTCCATCTCTACAAGAAAACGGAAAAGAAATATTTTATTCACCTGAACTAAATTCTCTGTCCTCTTTGAAAGGACTTCCGTACCTTGACTGGATTTCCCAAAGGCCTGCCATTTAATCTTTTTTCATTATCTCAGATACCATTGAAGCCTTCCTCGCTATCCCATTAATTTCATCCTTCATATCACTGCACCTTGACATTAATGGACTGTCATTGTCAAGGATATTATGTTTGGTATGCCTGTAATATTGAATAGGACTAACATGAAATTTTCATAATTGAGTTGCCCGAATCTGGAGGGTTTCTTTAAATGACGAGCCAAATTTGAAGCTTCTGGGATGAAAAATTATCAAAATATATGCATTTATTCTTGCTTGTGAGAATTTTAATCCACAGGCTAATCAATTATGTGTCACATTTCATGTTTTTGATAAATATTGATGTTTTCAGTAGCCTCAACAATAGACCTTCGTAAAGTAGGACTCCGTTATCTTTCTTAATCTTCCTTTTTAAAAAGCAAATAACCACTGGGAAGATGACAGGGATTAGAAGGTGGTGTGGTAATTATTCAGGGCTGTATCTTGACATATTTAGCTGGTAAGCCTCAATTTATGTCTAATAAATTGACATAAATTTTTCTAGACCTCAAGCTTTCTAGACCTGGGCCATTTCTAGACATACTACTGGTTAATTATATTGATTTCAGATAGAAAGGGAGAGGGAGAGAGATATAGAAACATCAGTGTTGAGAGAGAATCTTTGATGGGCTGCTTCCTGCACGCCCCCCACTGGGGATGGAGTCTACAACCCAGATATGTGCTCTTGACTAGAATCAAACCCAGGACCCTTCAGTCCACAGGCCGGAACTCTATCCACTGAGCCAAACCAGTTAGGGCCAGTAAAGGAGTTTTTATTTAAGGAATTGAAATGAAACTGACTTTACTGATATTAAAACCATAATTTGAATGTAATTGTAAAAATAGCTCCCAGATCATAGTGGGATCCTTGATTTTATACTATAATATCTGTACATTCTGGTTATTGGAAAAACTCCATATGATGTTATATTGTGAGCTTTGCTCTTTAAGTCTCATTCAGCTGTATCTGTTTCACTATAATTAATTTTCATAGACGAAGATGGTTGCCTTATTTATTTTTTTCAATTATCTCTCTCTTTTTTTTTTTTTTCAGTAGTGCAAAGATCTATTCTATGGTAGCTTTGCATTTTTGGCATTCCATCGCAGAAAGTATCAATTTGTCACATAAAGAGAAAAATTAGATATACTTTATTCATGTTAGAGTCACACCCTAGCCTTTTTAAAGGCAGCTTTGACTTAGAGTTGCAAGCCCGAGGATATTGGTTTGAATTATGCATGACTGTCTGGCGTGCAGTTGCATTAGCCTGCCGGATGGGTAATGTAAACATGTTCTGAATTTTAAGTACATGACAGCCGATGAGTGGCAGGTTAAAAATAGAACTAATAACTAAGTGCATAGTTGGAAATTTGATTTTTTTTTTACAGTGTAAAACTGTACAGGGATGATCTGTGCAAATGGTTGACTGCCAATCTAATAACTCCTCTTGTACTTTACAAATATAAAAGATGCTGTTGAATGAGGGTACTAGGTCAGTGATTTTTTTTTTCTAATTTGTTGAACTTTTGACAGCAGAAAACAAAAACACGGTAATGGGCAAGCGAATACGGATAAGAGTCACCTGTCACAGGCTATGAGGTAGTTGTTCAGGCCTGCCATTTCTAATACATTTTAAAAAATAAATAGGCAGGAAGCTTTTCATTGCTAGTTATTGCACCCTGCCCTCAGCGTGTCCATTTTGAATTCTAGAATGGCTAATGGCTACAACTAAATATTGTAGTTCACAAATGGAATTTGACATGCTAGTCTCATAAAAATCTGCACCTTTCACTCCCACAGAAATGGGGAAATAAGTCATTTTGAAGCACAGTCCCTGTCTTTGACACCTCTATTTTACTCTACGTTTCTAAATATAAATCCTCTGAATCCATGATGGTTATTTCATTGTGAAAATAATCGCTAATAGACTTTGATAAGAAGTGTTTTAGTTGCTAAAGTTTATGTGCTTGTATTATATCTGATGCACATATGTATATTAGTAGCTATTGGTGAATTTGACCCATGTTTTTCTTTGCATTTATGTTATTTTTCTTATTGATTCATAAGGGTTCATGGAGTTCTTTATTATAGGTTAAATATTTTTGTAGTTGATTTTTTTAATATTACTGATAATGATTTTCCATCTCAGAAACTTAATATTATATTAATATTTTTCAGCCTTTTTGATTAATGGCTTCTGGATTTTATGTTACATTTAGAAAGATCTTTCATATTTTGAGGTTTTCTTCTAGGATTTTTATGGTTTCATATTTTACATGTAAATCTTTGATCCAGCAGGGATTTATTTTGATGCAAGGACTGACGTGGATCTCTTAGCTTTCTTTCTTTTTTTTCCAAATTATTAACCATTCATCACTATTTTATTTACTATATTTTAATCACTGATATCAAGTACTAATGTTCTCACATACCAAATTTCTTTTTGGACTTTTGTCTATTCTGAACTTTATTCTGTTCCAATTACTTCCTCATTTACAGTGTCTAATGATATATTGTAATATTACATTATTTTTGTTCATATTTTTTATTATTCTTGTACATTAATTCTTCCAGATGAACTGGAGGGTAATTCTTGTGCTGTTTTGATTGGAATCACATTGGCCTGGGTAAAGCTAATCATAGCTGCATTATTCTCAGCCCAAAGTTAGAGTTCTCTGTTCCTACGTGGGGGCTGGGGAGGAGAAGGGAGCCCCGCCTCTTAATTACACTGGCCTGGGACTTAGCCTCGGCACCAGGTAGCTGAGGACGGATACAAAATGGTGACATTTTACTTCTCTGGGTGGGGGATGAGCCATGGAGACCCTTGTTATGGGTTGCAGCAGAATGGAGTTGTCTCTGCATTGCTAAGCTGGGAGGAGAGAGGGAGAGAATGGTCTTGGGTCACTTACCATAGACCACATGTGTCAAACACAAGGCCCGCGGGCCAAATCCGTCCCGCCAGGCCTTGCAATGTGGCCCGCACCGCGCTGTCATCACTGCACTCCACTGCATTTCCATCACAATGATAGTTTATGACTGTTCAGTAAACCATTCAGCCCGCGATTTAGGCTGGATTTTAGATTTTGGCCCCTTCTCTGATTGAGTTCGACACCCCTACCATAGACTGTCATCTTAGTGAATTTTCATGGGTGATATTGAATAGATCTTCTGTTCGTTTGTTGTTCATTTCTAGACACTTTAAGTGGTCTTTTTTTTTTTTTAATAGTTTCCATCAATTTCACTGGGGAGTGGCTCAGTAAAGCTCTGCATGCTGTCATACTGGAAGTTGGTCTTCTATTAATTTCTTTTTTTTTAATTATTTGTTTTCAGTATACAGATAGGGACAAGATTATGTCATAATGATGCATATTTTCTCTAGCTTTTCAAGATTGTAACTTTTACTATATTCCAAGAATTTTAATAAATGAAACATTTGAAGATCTCTCATAAGGTGTATATCATTTCCAGGCATTTTTTATGTCAAAATGTTTTGCCCTAGCTGATTTGTCTTAGTGGATAGTATATTGGTCTGCAGGTTGAGTTCGATTCCAGTCAAGGGCACATGCCTGGGTTGCAGGCTTGATCAACAAACAGTAGGGGGCATGCAGGTGGCAGTCAATCAATGATTCTCTTTCATCACTGATGTTTCTCTCTCCCTTCCTCTCTGAAATCAATGAAAATATATTTTATAAAAACCAAATTTAAAGCTGCTGTTTTAACAGTGTTAGCAATTTTTACTAATCTTTTATATATTCATCAACACTTACAGTTGCCAGACAGGCATTTTTGCCAATCTACTAAATGGTATTAAACATTGAGATGGAGTTTCTAGGTACCTCAGATATGACAAAAAATAAAATTTGTGAAGATTTGAAAAGATTAACTATGGAAATGTTATGATTGTCTGCCTAGAAGGGGAAGCAGACTGTATAGGCAAATTATTAGGGAATATTTTCTCCAGCAGCTTTGCTCATTATTTCTAATGTGTCTTAATGCTTTGCCTCTAGCTCTGGCTAGGAGCTCTGCACAGTGTTGAATATTAGTGAATGCTTCTTGTTCTGTTTCACAGGGAGTGCTTCTCATGTTTTTTGTTTGTGACGTTTGCTCTAGGTATTTGGAAGATATTTATTTTTATTTATTTATTTATTTGGAAGATATTTATTGAGGTAATGAAATTCCCTTCTGTTCCTCACTTTTTAAGATTATTTTGTTTTGGCTTATTAATTAATGTTTAATGCTATCAATTGCTGTTCCATATGAAATCGCACATTTTTATACTTTCATTTGTTTTAAATTATATGAAAAGATATTTCCATGTTCAACCAACTTTACATTCCTGAGATTTTCCTGAATCATATTTGTTTCCTCTTATTTCTGTAGGTGTAAACTCTAAAAGGAGCTTACTGTAAACTTTTCCCTTCTCAGACACTGCTTGTTTGAGTTTTAGAATTGAGTCAAGTTTCAAAAAATCATAAAAATGAGATAAATAAGTTTTGGATTATTTCCTCTAATTTTTCTAGAACATTATATAAAATCAATGTATTTGTTCTCGAAATGGTCGTTAGAATCAATCTGTAAAATCACCTTACATTATCTTTTTTTTTCTTCTTTTTTGTGGGTAGATTTTTATTTATTCAGTACCTAAATGTTGTATGTATAATTGGTTTCTGGTAAATTTTATTTTCCCAGGGATTTTCTATAAGTTTTAGAATTATGGTTAAAAGGTATTAATAGTACTTTTTGTTTAATCTTATTATGGTTTATGTGTGTGGTGTTTTTTTTTGGGGGGGTGGTCTTTTTTTCAAGGAACTTGGTTTGGGTTTATATGAATCCTCTCTATTAATATTATTAATTTTGTATTCTTTATTATTTTACTTCTTTCTGTGGAGTTAACCTTCCTTTAATTTCTTGAGCTGAATACTTTATTGTCTTTCAGGGTTTTTCTGTTTTCTGACATATACACTTAAGGTACTGAGTTTTTTAAAAATCTCTTCTGGTTTCTGAGTTCTAAGTAATTATGTTGTGATCAAATAGCATAATGTATTTGATATTAGCTTTTCCCATTTGTTAAAAAAAAAAAAAAAAAAAACAACCAAAAAACAAAAAAAACCCTGCTTTTTATAGCTAATGTATTTGTTTGGGGGGGGGAGGGGCGGCCAGGTATGTCCATCAAAAGAATATGTTTTCTTAAATTTTTGGTTGCAAGGTTCTATGAATGTCCTTTAGTCAAACTTACTGTGTTCAAATCTGCTGTATCCTTCCTAAATATTTTCTGCTTTACCTTTTAATTATTAGGCAAGATTTAAGTCTTCCAGTATGATTGTGGGTTTGTAAGACTTGGAATTTTGTTGACTTTTCTTTAAATATTTTAAAGTTATGTTTTAAGGGACTCAACATGTTTAAGGCTTATATACTTCTGTTAAATCATCCCATTTATAATTATATGGAAATAACCTTCTTTATCCTTTTACTTTTATGCCTTTTTGTAGGAGGGATTAAAAAAACTATTTCATTTGACATATTATACCAATACACCTTTTTTCTATTGATATTTATCAAGTATACATTTATTTTTAATGCTGTAACATTCAGCCTTTCTATATTCTTAATTCTAAGTATAGCTCTTAATACTTTAGGTCCCCTATATTTATTGCAACATATTATAATCATGTGTTTTAATTTATTTCTACCATATTATTTTATTTTATTCACTCCAATTCTCCATGCTGCTTTTTCTTCCCTTTTTTGTCTTTGGCCTGACTAAAATTTTTATAAATTCTTCTTTGTTTAAAGTATTACATATGTCTTCTATTTTCCCATTGGCCACACCTACCCCCAGCACATGTCCCTCACCCCCCTAGTGTCTGTGTCCATTGGTCATGCTCATATGCATGCATACAAATCCTTTGGTTGATCCCTTACCCCCACCCCCACTTCCCCTTCCTTCCCTCTGAGGATTGAAGGACTGTTTGATGCTTCTATGTCTCTGAATCTATTTTGTTCATCAGTTTGTGTTGTTCATTATATTCCACAAATGAGTGAGGCCATGTGATATTTTTCTTTCTCTGACTGGCTTATTTCGCTTAGCATGATGCTATCCAGGTCCATCCATGCTGTTGCAAATGGTAAGAATTCCTTCTTTTTTACAGCAGTGTAGTATTCCATTGTATAGACATACCACAGGTTTTTAATCCACTCATTTGTTGATGGGCACTTAGACTTTCCAAATCTTGGCTATTGTAAATTGTGCTGCTATGAACATAGGGGTGCATGTCCTTTCTGACTGGTGTTTCTGGTTTCTTGGGATATATTCCTAGAAGTGGGATTACTGGGTCAAATGGGAGTTCCATTTTTAGTTTTTTTGAGGAAACTCCATACTGTTCTCCACAGTGGCTGCACCAGTCTGCATTCCAACCAGCAGTGCACAAGGGTTCCTTTTTCTCCATATCCTCGCCAGCAGTTGTTATTTGTTGATTTGTTGATGATAGCCATTCTGACAGGTGTGAGATGGTACCTCATTGTTTTTATTTGCATCTCTCGGATAATTAGTGACTTTGAGCATGTTTTCATATGTCTCTTGGACCTTCTGTATATCCACCTTCGAAAAGTATCTATTTAAGTCTTTTGCCCATTTTTTATTGGATTGTTTCTTTTCCTTTTGTTAAGATGTATGAGTTCCCTATAAATTTTGGAGAATAGGCCCTTATCAGAGATAGCATTGGCAAATATGTTCTCCCATTAAGTGGGCTTTCTTGTTGTTTTGCTGATTGTTTCTTTTGCTGTGCAGCTTTTTATTTTGATGTAGTCCCATTTGTTTATTTTCTCCTTAGTTTCCATTGCCCTAGGAGCTGTATCAGTAAAGATATTACTACAGCATATGTCTGATATTTTGCTGCCTATGGATTCTTCTAGGATTTTTATGGTTTTCTGTCTTACATTTAAGTACTTTATCCACTTTGAGTTTATTTTTGTATATGGTATAAGTTGGTGATATAGTTTCATTTTTTTTTGTATATATCTATCCAATTTTCCCAATACCATTTATTGAAGAGACTGTCTTGACTCCATTGTATGCTCTTGCCTCCTTTGTCAAATATTAATTGAGCATAGTGGTTTAGGTCGATTTCTGAGTTCTCTGTTTTGTTCCATTGGTCTATATGTCTGTTCTTGTGCCAGTACCAGGCAGTTTTGAGAACAGTGGCTTTGTAATATAGCTTGATATCTGGTATTGTGATCCCTCCAACTTTGTTCTTCTTTCTTAGGATTGCTATGGCTATCTGGGGTCTTTTTAAATACCATATTGGCCTGATGTAATTTTTAGGGCCATAATGTAGTATGCAAAAAATTTTGTTGGTCTCCAAATTTGATGGTATTTGTATCTAGAAATAGCCAGAGGAAAGGGGATGATTCTAAACATTCTAAACAGCTTTAGAAATTTAGGAACATTTAGAGAAAACATTGTTTGCATTCAAGTTGACATTACTTATAAGATTTAGCATAATATTAATTACATATTAATATTATTATTGATAACTATTTATAAAATGTCTGCATAATGTAGTGGTCACTTCCATTATGTGATATAAACTCTTGTTCTCAGGAGGGAAATGTGTGTTTTTTCCTTTGCTCCTTTAACCTTTATATGCAGTCTTTTTGGCCAGCTTTCCCTCTCCTTTTGCATTGTACAACCATCTAGTTGTAGAATCACAAAGCTAGATGGGCTCTTGAAAGTTATAAGTCATTATGCCAGAAAGTCTATATCTCAAATATCAAAACATAAAACTTGGCTTGAGCAAATAAAGTTTTGGGGGGTTTTGTTCAAGAAAGGAGATTCTCTAGTTTCCTTTTATAAACCAATGCCTCATTAGCAATTTCCACTTTAAGAAAATTAAGCTCTTATTTTAAACCAGCCCCAAATGGAACTGTTAAAAGTTATGGATTTATAGCAGTTAGTATTGCAAAGATGTTTTTTTAATTGCAAGGATCTTAGTGATCTGGCTCATTTTCTTCACTTTCTGTGCACAGAACCAGTTGACAAGCTAACTTAGTTTCTTAGTGGCAGACCATGGGTTCAAACCCAACTTTCCTCCCTCCCTGCTTGATGTTTCTTACTCTCCCTGTTCCTGACATGTAACCTTCACAAATTCTGTGCCTCGCCAAATAGGTACTAAAACAAATGCACCTTGTTTAACAATCCCTGGGAGAAAAAGACAGTTAAACTTGGAATTGCTCTGTGTCTAGTGGTTTGCACTTTGTTATAGGTGGCACAGAGGAGGCACGTTGAGATCAGGTGGGTGCGTTTAGTGTGGGTCCACCCACAAGGTATTTCCCCAAACCACTCTGAACAGAACATGGCACTCATGAGAAGCTGGTTTAGGTGGATAAATTCGCCTGCTGTTCAACTCCATTCAGCAAGGATAGTTTTGAATGTAATTTCTATGACTTTCGCTATAGTTCTTAATGATAAGGAAAACAGATATTAAACATGTTCTCTGAGTCCTGATTAGACTTTCAGAGATATATTGTTTTTTCCTCAGCTAATTCTTATTTAAACAGAGTATTCCCATTTCCTTGAGCAGTTTTTATATTTTCTACTTAGAAAATTTTTGGTCTTTTAATAGCTACAAAAGATGCTTTTCTTCTCTACAAATGAAGAAATTGAGGCATTATGAGGTTTAACCTAGAATAGGGGTGTCGAACTCAATCAGAGAAGGGGCCAAAATCTAAAATCCAGCCTAAATCGCGGGCCGAATGGTTTACTGAACAGTCATAAACTGTCATTGTGATGGAAACGCAGCGGAGTGCAGTGATGACAGCGCGGTGCGGGCCACATTGCAAGGCCTGGCGGGACGGATTTGGCCCGTGGGCCTTGTGTTTGACACATGTGACCTAGAACCTCTTCATGGAACTTACTTTATCAAACTGAATTTTTGTATATTGTATGTGTTGCTTATAAATTCAAGAGCTTTCTTTTAGTAAATCATCTTTTACATTTTAGGTAATAAAAATATTTGTGTTTACCCAGCCAATGTGATCTTTAGGTCACAAGTCCTTGTAGGAGTAGTAATATTACTAGGTCGATGTTTCTTCATTAGGAAAATTAGAAAAATTAAGCATTCATTAAAGGAACATACCACATTTAATATAGTTCTTGTGAGTTGTTATGTCATGTGAAGAGACTGAAACTTAAGATTTATATGCACATTTGTCTTAAAAAAGTAAAACTATATCTCTGATAGGAAGTCACCTCAACACCATTTACATAATTATATTGTTTTTAAAACTGTTAAGTCACAAAAAGAGATGCTGAAAATATTTCTTGTTAGAAGTCACATCTGATATTCAATTTCTGATCTAAAAAATGTGTTTTAGTAAAAGGTTTTAGTTTAAGAAAAAATGCTACAGTAAGGGGGGGGAGGAAAGAAATGATAAGAATGAGAGGATATCTGACATAATCCAAATAATTTTTATTGATAATTTTTTAAAATGCTGTCCCATTTTGCAATGTTTTTGTTACAAGCCAGCAGTTCACCTTGGACATTCTATATGTTCTCATAAATGAATTGTTCTGAAAATATTTATCATGGACTATATAGATATGAATGTTGCTATGAGATATTGTCTTTAATTAGTTTTCATTATTGAAGATCTGAAAACTTGTTTGTTTTGGGCTCCAGGTTTCACTTTGGACCCTGTACTCACTGGTGAACTGCTATCTATTAGTGTATTTTAATGCTTATACCTTTTCTTTTTTTAATCCCTCTTCATTTCTTACCTCGTGATTTGATGTCTACTCAGATTTTTAAAATAACATTCCAGTCCCCTGGCTTGTTTAATTTAAAAATTCCTACACACACACACACACACACACACACACACACCTTTTTGTAAAAAGCATGAATAGTAGTACAAACAATTAGAAATTCATGGTGTCTAGATGGCTTGATTCCTGCCATGTCAGTTTCCTCGTGTTTGATGAGGCACATAAAGCAGTTGCGGGAGAATGCTTGTCACCGGTATCCATGGTGACTCCAAAGATATGGAACTCAAATGGGTAGAGAGTGAGCCACAGTAATAGGTCTCATTATAAGGGCAAAATACATAAAAGGTGCAGGCATATGTTTTTAATTAGTTTCCAAAAATAGCTAGAACCGGAGAGGATGCAGTGAAATAATACTTTTCACTATTAGAAATGGTATGGGCAGCATTTGAAATTTAATAATTATCTTTTACTAAAGGACGAGAGAGGCACACTCTGAATACTCATAGCAGTGTAGTTTCTCAATCATAATTTAGACAAGGGAGAGCACACAGAATAAAAGGACACTTAGTTTCATTTTGATAGAAATGTAGAATTCGCTTACCCTTTTTAATTCTTATCCTTCTACATAGTTTATTCATAACAGCACCTTTTAGGCTTTTCCTTGTTGAGTCTAATGTACTTATTAGAAAACATACTCAGTCTATACAATGTGCAAGAATGAGCCCATGGGTTTTTATTTTAAAATGCAAGTAAGACAATAGCCGAAATTCTTATTGTTCATTAATATTACATTTTCCACCTTTTTGGGAACATATTAACTTTGAGTGGGTTAAAACAGGATTCGGGGAAAGTAGACTATAATAATTAAGTATTTTCTGTGAGAGAATTATTATGGATAAAAGATTAATAACTCTTTTGAGACAAAATTCTTTAAAGATTTCTTTTTGAATTGCAATCTGTAAAGAATAATCTTGTATTGCATTGCAATTCAACACATTATTTCTTCCTGTTGCTATAGAAACTAATTCTGGTGCAGCTGTGATTGCTAATCAAAATTCTAACATTATACAACCTTTTCCTCCTTAGTGCTTTATTTTATTTTTAGTTACAAAATAATAAATGTCAACGGTGAGCCGATAACAGTGGTCAAACATTAATGCAAAGATTTTTTTTAAAAATTTGAGCCCTTTCCAGTGAAAACAGAGAGGTGCTCTTACTGTATAGTTTCAATATGAACAAAACAAAGCCTTTTTACTGAATTACAAAGGTCTGTAATTGCTGTTACATCAACATTATGAAGCACTTAACTGCTTCATAATTCTAAATTGCTACAATTTCAACCATCTATTTTTGAAGTGTCTGGTATTATAAAAAATGAAAAAATAAAAAGTCCTCAGAATGCCTGAAGTGTTTTAAAACAAAATGGGAATGAGAACAGCCTTCCTCTTTTATCCTACAGGAACTGAGATCACATTCCCAGATTATGTCATAAGAAAAAGCTAATTAGTTGTTCTCATTCTTGTCTTTGTTAGTATATAACCACCACTTTATCAATTCTACACTGTTAACATCATCTACTGTAAACCTATGTTTACATTACAGGCCAGAACTGAATTATGTATTCTGTCTTTCTAAGAGCATGGGTTCTTTCCCATTTCATAAAACAAATATAAAAACTTCTCACCAAATTATTAATAGCAAAAAAGGTAATATATGAACTCCAGAAGGCCTAGTATAATTCCAAAATGAAATCTTTGTTATGTTATAGGATATGTTGTTGTATATACAGCACTTACCAAATTTTATTTTCTGATTTGGTACATCAAATAAGGCAATAAAAGCTGAAATTTATAATTTCATATTATTAGTTGATTTAAGTTATAACTCAGATTTGTAAAAAAAAGGCTATTTGTGGTCTGTTATAAAGATGAAATGAAACACAATGGGAAAGGTAACAGGTATGATTTAATTTCTGTTTTAATTTTTACTTTCGTTTACTGATGAGCATATGCTGATTGACAGCATATGCTAATGACAATCTAGGAGCATATAAAATCTTGCGGACTTGAGAAGGTACCATATTATTTAAAAATTTGTACTTGTAAGTAAATCAGGTCTATTTTATTAGATTCTTTACATCTCTGAAGGAATTTGAGCATTGTAAACCTGTGGTTATCTATATCCCTCCAAGATAACTAGGAATTTATTCCTTATGCATGAGAACTTTAATATTTTAATGGAAACCTTTCTGATTTGTTTCTTATGCTTAGCTTAAACCTTTAATAACAATTTAGGGTCATGATTAATATTGACTTACTAGACAGGACCAAAGTAAAAGTTGTAAATGAAGATGCTCATGCTAATGTAGGTGGCATGGAGCATCTTGCTAAAAGACTCTGATATGGGAAGTAATCCTGTACTTTGCTTTTTGAAAAATCTTTGATAACATTCTGTACAGTTTTAACAGGGCAGAATTCTTGCAAAATTAATCTACAAACTAACTTAGAAATTCTGTTGCTTTTTCTCAGGAACATTAAATAATGAAAAATATCTGTCTCTAATTCACTTACTCTTTCTAAGTTACACTGTATAAGAGTGTAGGGTTTGGTTTGGCCTGGCTGGTGTGGCTCAGTGGTTGAGCATAGACCTATGAACCAGGAAGGTCACACTTCTAGCAAATGGCAGAAGTGGAGTTAGAACCAAGCTGTCTAATACCCCAGGCTGTCTGATACCAAACCCCACATATTTTTAAATACGCTTTTTAAAATTGATTTTTGAGAAGGGAGAGGGAGAGAGAAACATCCATAGGCTGGCTCCTTCATGCCCCCTACTAGGGATCAAGCCTGCATTCGCCAGACTGGGAATTGAATTGTGACCTCCTGGTTCATAGGTCAGTGCTCAACCACTGAGCAACACTGGCCAGGCCAAACCCTACACTCTTACACAGTGAAGTATCGAGTAGACCATAAATTAGGGTATGAGCATAAGGCGTTGACACAAGCATAGGCATCTCTTTGTCAGCCTGCAATCCCGGCTCTATCCTTCACAATGTTTATTAATAATGTTAGAGGAAGCATGCTACATTCTTTCAAGAATTTCTGTTCGATTGTTTACAGATGACTTGGGTCCAGATTTTTATAAATTCTTTTCTATCAAAATAAAATGCCCTCCAGAAAGCAATACATCTTTTCTAATTCTCCATAATGTTGTTATTGCATAGATTTTTTATGACACCAACAGTATGTCTTTGATGTTAACCTGGGACTTAATTTGTGGGTAGCAGTACCTACATGACATATTTATTTTTAAATATTGCAAAATGTTATATTTTATGTAATTTTCTTTCCCATAGGTTCATTCCTTCAGCAAATTAAGCATTTTGATAGTAGGCCTTCATCTTTTCTTTTATGTTGCCGACAACTAGTATATCTTTGGTAATCATAAATATTCATTTATCTATTGAGACCTTACATTGTAGACCTGGGGAATATTAAGAGTCAGTGTCTCTACTCAGAATCTCAGAACAAGTAGGAGAAATACATGTTTTTAAGAGCTTTATTGAGATGTAAATCACATACCATAAAAATCACTTGTGTACAATTCAGTGGTTTTTAGTGTATTTTCAGAGCTGTGCAGCCATCACCATAATCTAATTTTAGAACATTCTCATCACTTTAAAAATAAATCCTGTCCCCATTAGCAGTCATTGTTCAATGCCACTCCCCAGTCAAGGCAACTATTAATCTATTTTCTGTCTGTATATGATGTTTGCCTGTTCCACACACTTTTCATGTAAATGGAATAATGTAATATGTGGCTATTTGTGACTGATTTCTGTCACTTTGCATGATTGCACGGGTTTTCCATATTGTAACATGTTTCAGAACTATATTATTTTGATATCTCATTGTATAGGTAAATGCATTTCATTTATTCATTCATCCCTTGATGAATATTTGGGTTCTTTCTACCTTTTGACTATTATGAGTAATGGTGCCATGAGCATTCATGTACAACTCATTATGAAATGTATGTTTTCATTTTTCTTAGGTACATGCAATGTAGGAGTGGAAAATGCTGGGTCATATCATAACTCTATGTATAACGTTTTGAAAAACTGCCAAATTACGTTTCAAAGTGGTCGTACCATTGTACATGCCCATTAGCAGTGTATGAAGGTTCCAGTTTCTTCACATGTTGTAAACACTTTTATTAGATGTTGTTTTTCTGTGATTTGGGGAAATAGTTGTTAAAGAATTACGTATACTGCAAAGTACTATGGAAAGTAGGTACAGAATGTTGGCACAAAGGATGGAATTGTTAAAACAGAACAGGAAACATTTTATGCTAGAAATAAAGAGTCTTGGATCTTGGAAACCAGGACATCCATAGGTGGACATTGGAAACAAAGAACAGTGTACTGAGCCATGTCCAATATTAGTGAGTCATGATAATACCCATCAATTTTAGAAAACATGAGTAGTCTGGCAAAGCAGGTACAGTGATTTTCAAACTGCAGAGAGATCATGAAATCAATTCTATGGATCTTGAAAAACATTTTAAAAATTGAAATTATATTGACCATAAAATATAATTTTTGCACACAGTAAGGATAAACATTACTTAGTTCCTGTGATTTAAAACAAAAAGATGTGAAAATGTTTCTTTAGAGTGTGTACACTTGACTTATCAAGTAGCTGAATAGAACATCAGGAAACTTTTCACTGACTCTTTGTGTAGTGTGAGACACAGATATGAATACTTAAAGCTCTAGGACAGTGGGTCAGCAAACGCATTAGTCAACAGAGCCAAATATCAACAGTACAATGATTGAAATTTCTTTTGAGAGCCAAATTTTTAAAACTTAAACTATATAGGTAAGTACATTGTTATTAATTAGGGTACTCCTTCAATCACACTGTATGTGCACGTCCCCACATTGTGTTTTGTGGAAGAGCTACACTCAAGAAGCCAAAGAGCTGCATGTGGCTCACAAGCTGCAGTTTGCCGACCACTGTTCTAGGTTTATAACAATACTAGAGGCCAGATGCACGAAATTTGTGCAAGGGCCTCGCAGCTGCTATAGCTTGCCTCAGCCCTCACAGCCCCAGATTTGTCCAGAAGGTCATTCTAATTAGCATATTATGCCTTTATTATATATTTTTTAGTCACTGATATTTTTTAGAGCTCAGTAGAAGTGACTTGTCAAGCTAAGTAGATCAGTGTTTCTCAACCTTTTCCCATTGTTGCTTCCCTACAGAGATAATTTTAATTTATATAAATCAACTTAATTTGAATTTAACTTCTAAATAAAAGAAAATTACTAAGTAATTAAGATTTTGTTTGGTAGGGTTAAGCTTAGATTGGTCAAAATTTGTCCCCCACTTCAGTGCTTATTTTAACCCCCTTGGGTATAATATTACCCTCATTAAGAATATGTGATCTAGCTTCTTCCAATTGTGTTTAAAATTAGAAGAACTGGAATTTCCACTTCAACCATGAAGAAATCACAGTGCTATAGGACTTGCTTTTCTGATAAATAATTAGAACACTGGGAAAAATGATAAGAAACAACTGTCTTCATGATTTCCTCAAAAAAATTAGAAGTGGAATTGCTTTTTGATTCAGCAAACCCACTTCTAGCAAAAGATCCCAAGAATCCCCATCACACAGGACAGCTGGAGTATTGCTCTCCTTGCCCCATGAAAACAACCTGTTAACCTTTCTCTCTGGATTGTTCTGAAAGAAAAATCATTTGCTACATTAAAGCTGCCTATCAACTACATTCACTCAGCAAGGAGGCTCTCTGGAGTGACATCTCCAGCTGCAGCCATCTTCTGATGAAGTGTATGATCATTGGTCAGGCCTGTTAAGTTTGCAGTGGCCAAGCTAGTGAGGACATTTATGAGGTCAGCAGTTCTCAAGTCTGTGATGGTAGACTAGTCTCTGCTCTTCCCTGGGGGTGTCTTGTTGTTAGAGAAAGGAAGCCCCCGTGGTCTCCAGCTGTCCCCCTTCCTCTACCAAATAGCCACTGTGTAGAAAGCCAATGTGTAGCGTCTGCCAGTTGCTAAGAGTACACATTATAATTGTAAACCCAAGAACTGGGAAAATAATGCACGGTGATACTTTAGATTTCTTCTTAAGTATTTGATGTTATCTGATGCAATGATACGTGGGATTGCTTTTAAATTTCACTTTCTAATTGCTCGTGTGTGTGTGTGTGTGTGTGTGTGTGTGTGTTGTGTGGTGTGTAAGTATTGCTCTCGTATCTAGTGACCTTGCTCAAAGTGCTTCTATTTCTAATTTATCTCTAAAATTATTTTGGTATTTCTATATCACAATTATCATCTGAGAGTAATGGATTTTATTTCTTTCTTTCCAATTCTTTGCATCATCTTTTTCTCGCCTCATTGCACTGGCTAGCACCTCCAGTACATTAAATTGAAGTGTTGATAACAGGCATTGTTGTCTTAGTCCCTTCCTCAGAGGTACAGCTTTCAGCATTTATTTCAGCATTAAAAGTGATGTTTGCTGTGGGACTTTCACAGATACCCTTTCTGAGAGAAAAGAAATTGGCTTCTATTCCCAGTTTGTGCAGATATTTTTGTCACGAATGGATAACTTTTATCAAGTGCTTTTTTATTCAGTACGATTAAAAGAGCATTTAATAATTTTACCTTTATTCTTTCAATGCAATTAATTAAATATCCTAATGTTAAATCCACCTTACATTTATAGAATAACTCTATACTCTTAGTATAATATAAACCAAGTTGGTTGGGATGTGGTACCCTGTTTATATGACTCTAGGTTTATTTTAATATTTTGTGTAGAATTTTTGTATCTGTGTTTACAAGATAGATTGGCTTAGTTTTTATAAGATACTTTATCAGGCCTCGGTAATCAAGGTTATGCTGGCGTTAATTTCAGAAATATTTTCTCTTTTTCATATTATCTGAAGTGTTTTGTATAAGATTCGCGTTTTTTACTTCCTTAAATGGTAAATTCGCCAGCGAAGCCATCTGGGTCTGGAGTTGTCTTTGTTAGAAAGGTTTTAAAGTGTGCATTCAATTTCTCTAAGA
Source organism: Pipistrellus kuhlii (assembly GCF_014108245.1). NCBI lineage: Eukaryota > Metazoa > Chordata > Mammalia > Chiroptera > Vespertilionidae > Pipistrellus > Pipistrellus kuhlii. The sequence goes on from NW_023425493.1 coordinate 10,705,007, forward strand.
GATATAATAATATATAATTTTCCTGCTGCTTCATGAGTTTGTTTTGATAGGTTGTGGTTCCCTAGGAATTTGTCTATATCATCTGATTTTCACATTTATTTTCAGAAAGTATGAAGGTGTCACTTTTATGGAGATTTTTTTTTTTTTTATTCACAAAATTAACAAAAGGTGGGAAAATAACAAAAGGTGGGAAAATATTAGAGTCCCTTTTGCCCCCTTGAACCATTTGACAATAAGTGGCCCACTGACTAGCTGCTTTATCACCCCAAGTACTTTAGTGTATATTTTCTACAAACAAGAGTATTCTCCTAAATACCCACTCTACAACCATCAGAATTAAGTTACTGACATTGATATATTATTATATCTTATCCTCAGAACCCATTCATGGTCAACAGCTCTTCAAATAATGTCTGTTATAGCAAAAAGGTTTTGTTCAAAGTCATGCTTTGCCTTCATTTGTCACACCTCCTTGGTCTCCTTCGTCTAGAACAGTTCCTCACTCGTTTTTTAAGATGGCAGGCATTTCCCTTTTAGAATGTCCACGTCTCTCTGGCATTTGTCATGGTTAGATTCGGGTTGTGCATCCTGAGCTGGAATGCCACCGAGGGGTGCTGTGTGCCTCTCACTTACGAGGTGATGCACAATTTGATTGGTCCCATGACTCACAATGTCCGCTCTGATCTCTCCGTTAGGGAGGTGTGTCTACTAGGCCTTTCATTGTCAAGTTGCTCCCATTAATTAATTACTTTGTCAGAAGGTACTTTGACACTGTGTCCATAACCTGTTCCTTAAAGTTCTTTCAAATATTTATGTCTAGATGGACTCATGGCTTTCCTCCTTCCCTCAAGGTGTTGTAAGTAGTTACTAAAATTATTTATTTTGAAACTCAGATTGGTAGTGGGATTTGGTCTGTGCTAACCCCTACAAGCTGGCTTCTTTGTCCTGAGAACGTGTCCCCTTCATTCTTTGAGCATGCTCCTACTCTAAACAATGTATTACCATGTAAAACCTGATGTTGCATTCAGGGTTTATCTACACAGACGTAGCTGTTCTGAAATTGTGAACTGAGCCCTGTCTCCGTAAGCCCCCCCCTCCTGCTCTCATGTCCATGCTGTTCACAGGCATGTCCTCAGTCATTGAGACACAGCGTGGAGGTAAACACTCAAAGGACCGTTTAAGAGGGGAGGAAAAGCGGTTGCACCTTAACTGCTGCAGGACAAGGTGGAGCTGGTCAGACGGAGCACCGCCCCAGGCTAGGGGGGGACAGGGGGTGGTCTCCGATGACGACGATGGAGGTGGGATGGGACGGATGCAGCCTTCATCCATTTTTGCTGATCGATAGGGAGCACCGCTTGTCAGGATTCGGATCTAGGGCAGACGTGAAAGAATAGTTTCTGGTGAATTTATTAAACTAACATTCAGTTCATCTCAGTAATTGAGGAAAATAAATGAAGTTTTTGTGTGTGTTTTACCCACAATCTTTTTATCTACTGTGGCTAGAGAGGACACAGATCATAAGGAAGTCTGATGCTTCAGGTTTGTTCTGAAAAAGAACTAGGTAAGCTATTTCATGGATATTGATCGCTCCCGTTTTTATGCTATAGAACTGGCCCTCTCTAGTATTTGAGAGTATGTTTTATTTTTTCCTAATACCACTGCGCAGGAGGAGAGAGTGGGAAATCCGATTAGCTTACTTCTGCATCTGAACTAGTGAAGCATAAAATTTCCCATCAGTCTTTTTTTTTTAAGTTGTTTGCAATGGTTGTGGACTGTGCTGCGTGCTGAGGCCACTTGGAAACAGTGACCCGATTCTTACTCATTGTCAGGAAACTGCATCCAGAGAATGAGAAGGACGCCCCCTCTGGACGAACTGCAGCCCCCGCCGTACCAGGACGACAGCGGGTCCCCCCACCTCTCGTGTACGCCCTCCGAAATCGGGGACAGTAAATGTGAATTTTCCCACTGCAGCAACAGCCCACGGCGCTATCACAAGTGCCCGAGTGAGGGGAGCACGGGTCACGAAATAGAGAGCTTTCACAACAAAGGATACGAAGAGGACGTTCCCAGCGACAGCACGGCCGTCCTGAGCCCCGAAGTAAGTGAGAGCACACAGAGTTTGTAGAGTGACTGTTACCTGGAAGATGACAATCCTGTGCTGCTGCTCTTGGTAAGGAGGAGGTCTTAGCACGTGGTGGCTTAGTGTACCAGTTTCTATCCTCGATCTAATCTTTAACCAGCAGACTTACCGGGGTGTCTCAACCATCCTTCAGGCTGCTCTCCCTGTCATCCCCCCTCCCCCCCGCCCCCGCCCCAGAAGATGGATAGCTGAAAATGAGAGCAATACATAAAATATTGAAAAATTAACTTCCAAGTTTCAACTTCAAGATAGATTTTTTTAAAAACAACATTCTGGAAATATTTGTTTGTTTCGTAATGAGTGAGGTTTCTATTGATGTTTGTGTCTTTTAAAATTTTATTTTATTTGGGACATTTTTATATTGGGAGGCTGCCCATTAATATTTTGCAAAATAACAGTTTTGCATTTTCCTATCCTAGAATATAGAAGAGGTAAGTCATGCTCAGCTTCACTAACGAAATTTGAACTCATGGCGTCTGTTGGTTGTGTTTTAAGTTATTTCCTCTTTTGGAGCAAAAAAAAAAATGTGAAAATTAACACCAAAAATAGGGGTGTTACACATTTGAAGTCTTTACATGTTCTAGAAAGTTCTTAAAAAAATTCTATAAAAGAGGAAAATTATAAAGGTCATGTAGAGGGTTTCATAAGGTAGTATTTATTTTTTAAATTTCTCTCTTTTAGATTTGCAAGTTTTTACAACTTCTGTCCTAGACAACATTTTGTAGAACTATAGTGTGTCATTGTTCTTGCTAGCTGACTTTGCCTCCACTACCAAGTGTTCAGATATAAAAGAAGTAAGAGGATCCAGATGAGGTAGGTTCCACACTTAGGACAGGATGCCAGCAGGCACAGAGGCAGGACCACACTATGTGAATCCTGGCGTAGGTAATGCCCATTTGTCCCATCTCACTCTTCCTGCTCCACCTGTATCCCCCGGTTATGGTATGGCAGCAAGGACGTGAGTTGAACTAGGAGCAGGGGTGCCAAGGGCCAGAAATACAAACCTTATTGCAGGGGCAAGTAGTCCTCATCACCCGTGAAACTTTGGCAAGTTAGCCTACGCAACAGGCATAGGTTTTACCTGCATTTCTTGGCTAGAACACATGACATGATCATGGCTTGGGCTTCCCATCCCTTTTAATAAGTAATATTCACTTGTTCTATTTTTTCTTACAAGTTACTTAGTGACTATATTTACTACATCTTCACAATTCTGCCTGTCTCTCTGAAGCTGCTTCATTATTTATTATCTGTAGTGATACAGCTGGTGAATTCTGCCCATATTTCAGAAGCTACTAACTTGCTATCTGTGTTAATACTTCTGACCAGTCTCCTCTAGAATTGACTATATTCAAATAGAGCAAATATTGACATAAATATTTATATGCCAATAACCTCTGTTAATATAAAACTCACTCCCGTATTTTTAAAGTTTATTTTACTTCCCATCCCTTTAATACATAGTAAGAAATACAGAATCTTGACTTTCCTCTGGGCTTACCTCAGGATGTGGCTACTTTAGCCTCTCCACACACACTGAGCTGGGAAGAGTGAGGGTTCAGAAGAGCCTGGCAGGGAGCTCGGACCCCAGTGATGATTTCTTGCTGGTGGACACTGCTCACAATTCTAAGATCCCTTGAGAGGGAGGGTTATTTTCTGATTTAGAATTCTTACAGAATACACCTATAAGCTTAATCTGTGAAGGTCCTGAGAATTGTTAGAATGGACCAAGAGAAACAAAATTCAGAAATAGCTATCTAGAACATTTAAAAAAAAAAATTTTTTTATTGCCCTGAAAATAGCTGTCATGACACTGTTTTAAAAAATAATTGAAATTTCTAAGCATCTTTATTTGCCATTAAGAAATGGCATGCATTAAAACATTTTGGTCTAAACTGTAATTTTATTTTATTTTTTTACAGAACAAGAATATGTTTATTCTAATTGAATTATATATATATAATTTATATATATAAAAGGTCTTCTAGGAAACTTGGTCCCTCCCCACCAAGTATGGTCCTTAATTTGTCATCTTCTTTTCCATACATGTTACCAAGGGGGTCATAGTACATAGACATATAATATTTATGAGGTCGAAAACATGTATGTATTTGGTTCAATACTGCATCCCTCCCACCTAAACCAGAGCTTGACACATGGTAGGTCTTATAGTTAGGATCTGTATGAAGCTGTTATAACAAAGAGTCCAATGCCATGAGTAAAACTCATAGAAAGATTGTCTTTCACTTACCAGGGTGAGTAGATGGCTTTGCCCAGGGGCCCAGTTCCTTCTTTTTTGTCACTGTCATCCGTAGGGTGCTGTCTTAGTCCCCGTGGTCCATACTGGCCCACACATCCTCTCTTGGTGTCAGCTCTTCTGTGGGAAGAGTGGGAGAGAACGGAAGTGAAGGCATTTCTTCTATAAATAGAGTCTGGATGTTTCATATATAGTAACCTTCGTTTGCCACCCATTAGCCACAGCTGAGCCTCATGGACATATCAGCCAGGAGGGAAATTAGAGTCTTTTGCTAGACTGTGTGTCACTGGCTAAAACTCACAAAGAAGAGAAGACTGGCAGTCAATAGTAGGGACTCCTAAGTAAGAGTAGTCCACATTTTAAAATGAAAAACATTTAATATTTATTAAAATACTTGAAGGAGCAAGTGATAGAGTTGAAAGGTCAGTCAATAACTGGCTGAAACTCTGTTCACATTCCAGGTGGTTAACACTGGCAGGAATTTGAGACAATTCCAGGAAAATGGGCATAATTTCTTTTAATCACATAATTAAAGTGAACAGATTTGGTCCTTCTTGAACTTTTGAAATATGTATTATTCTGCCATTTTCAACAGTAATTAGTATTAGAAATAAGTTTTAAATTCTGATTAAAAATTATGTTACAGAAAAGTATTTGGTTATAAATATTTTGAGAACTTTGTGTTTATAATTTCACATTTCCAGTGATTTTCAACTATCATAAATGGGACCAATTTTTTCAATAGCATTATACTTTTCTTTGTATTCTCTTTCTCTCCAGCCTAATGTTGACATGTCAGTTGCATTGTTTATAATGTTGGAAGAAAATGTAATAGGTTCCTACAACAGGATCGGAGATACACATTGAAGCATATATTTTCAGTTCTCATTATAAAAACATATCTCACCTTTCTCAAAATTGTAACGGTGAATACAAAATTCTCTTTTTGGATAAGTTTTTGGGGTTAGCTTACCATGTATAGTACTGTGGCTCTGTAGAGTAGCTGCCGGTTGTACTAAACTGTTGATTGTTATCACGTTCTTTGTGGTAGCCAACCAACCAGTTCTCACACCCACTTCCTGAGACAGACCAGGTATTTTAATTACATGCCAGATCAAAGAACAGAGCTAAAACTGAAAACATTTAAATTTGCTTTTCTTAGGACATGTCAGCTCAAGGATCATCTTCACAGCTTCCCAAACCCTTTGATCCTGAGCCAGAAGCTAAGTATGGCACGCTGGATGTGACTTTTGACTATGACTCACAAGAACAGAAGCTCCTGGTAACCGTGACAGCTGTCACAGATATACCAACATATAACAGGACAGGTGGCAACTCATGGCAAGTACACCTTGTTCTTCTACCTATAAAGAAACAGAGAGCAAAAACCAGCATCCAGAGAGGACCATGCCCTGTCTTCACAGAAACATTCAAATTTAACCATGTTGAATCTGAGATGATTGGAAATTATGCAGTTCGATTTAGACTGTATGGTGTACACCGCATGAAAAAAGAAAAGATTGTGGGGGAAAAGATTTTTTATTTAACCAAATTGAATCTTCAAGGGAAAATGTCATTACCTGTGATATTGGAACCTTCTTACAATCATTCTGTGAGTATCTGATCAAATAGCCCAAATACAGTTTGAGTTCAACGTCTGTGATGTGCACAATTTTAATATGATAAGCCCAACCACCTTTCATTCTAATTTTCACATGTAAAGGTAGCCATACCTTTACAAAATTTCTAAGCCCTTGAATAGGTAGGTATAATTTTTTTTTTCATCTATAAGTTGCCCTTGAAGATTATATATGATTTATATATGATTTCTCTTATGTATATATGATTTCCCTTATGTATTTTATCTTTCACAGGGTCTAGCCCAGTGTCTTAAACATTTATTGGGTGGTTGATTCTGACATCATCTGAACTCCTTATAGAACACATTGTTTTCTTTCCAGGTTAAAACTGTGTGATACATTAAGAACGCTCTAGCTCTATATGTTTGATATTACTTGCTCGTATAGAACATATACTGCTGACTAGGTCAGGACTGATTATAATTCCAGAACTGCTATGAAATATAAAGCTTCAAAAGCATGGCCTCATTATATTTTCCACCTTTTTATACTAAGATTTTTGTAGTGTTTCTGGAAAAATACTTAAGTTTAGTACCATCATCTGTTCTCCCTTTTCTCTTTTCCTCCAGGTTCTGATCACAGACTTCTCTTTTCCTCCAGGTTCTGATCACATACAAGTCTGTCTGTCTGTCTGTCTCTCTCTCTCTATATATATATATTTTTTTTTTTTTAAACTAAATTCCTACAAGCCATTGCAGATCACCAGAGAGTTGCACTATTTATTTAAACCAGGGAGGTACATTATGCCACATAGTTACTTGGATTATGAGAAATCTGTGATATGCTATAAATTATGAATGATATTTGCTCATCTGTTATACTAATTAAAAACCTTTATAAATACACTGATTTCAGAAGAAATTGATACATTATTTTAAAATATAATATTTCAGAGTTGTTAAGCTTTGAAAAGTAAGCATAAGATTAGTGTCTCATTGAATTTGTACCATGCAGCTTTTGATCATATCAGAATGTCATTCACAGTAGAACCACATACCATTTTACCTACTAGCCACGCAGACCAAATAATGTGATTTTTAAATTTTTTCATTAAGAGTGGGAGAATTGCCCTGGCAGGTTTGGTTCAGTGGATAGACCACTGGCCTGTGGACTAAAGGGTTCCGGGTTCAATTCCGGATGAGGGCACATGTCTGGGTTGCAGGCTCTGTCCCCAGTGGAGGGTGTACAGGAGGCAAGCCGGTCAATGATTCTCTCTCATCATCGATGTTTCCATCTCTCTCTTCCTTCCTCTCTGAAATCAACATATTAAAAAAAAGAGTGGGAGAATATTTAATTGGCCTTCACTTTTTCCTCTCCTCTAATAAATTCCTGATTTAATTTTTTAAAAGGCATTTTCTGAAATTATCAATTCTGAAATTTAAAATTAGTAGGGAAATTGATAATTTGTTATAAAGACTTAAGTGTTATCCTACAAACCCATATGGATACACTATATTTATTGTCACCTTTTGGTTTTTAAATGTTGGAAGTGGTTATGGCAGATAACTTCTTTAGTTATAGATTTATAAATAGAAAGAAGCTGTGCATAATGGATTACATCAAGAGCTATAATTTGGATAAGAATAAGATTTTGGACTTTGAGATGATGAGGTTTAGATTTAAGTATAGGGACTTACTTTGAACTGATAACATAATAGGATGAGACTTTTAGGAACCCTGTACTGGGGCACTACATTTCACAGGTGGGATGTATCTGAATCATGGAGGCCAGAAGACAGACTGTGGTAGGCCTAATTCTAAGATGGTCCTCCTGACCTTCATTCCCTGGTATTACTTTTGTGATTATGTTATGGAACATGGCAAAGGGATTTTTAAAAATGTAATTAAAATTGCTAATTAGTTGACATTAAGATAATGTATTATCTGGGTGTGCCTAGCTCAATTACTTGAACCCTTGAAAAGCAAAGAGTTTTCTATGATTGGTAGCAGAGAAAATAGATTGAAAGCATCAGTGAGATTGAACACGAAGTTCTCTGTTGCTGAGACGAGTGGGTCATGGTAGGAGGACCGTGGAGCAGCCACTAGCCAACCACCAGCAAGAACGTAGGGGCCTCAGTTCTATCACTGCAAGGAACTGAATTTGGCCAACACCTGAGTAAAGTTGGAAGAATGTTCTTCCCCCGGAGCCTCCAGATAGACTCCAGCTGAGCCAACACCTAGATTAAAGCCTTGTAAGATCCTTTACAGAGAACCCAGTTGAACCCACCCAGACTCTGACCTACAGAAACAGTGAGATAATAATTGGATATTTTTAAATATACAAAGTTTGAAGTAACTTATTAGACAGCAGTAGAAAATTAATACAGCCCACAAGGCCTAGCTCTTTACAGAAAACTTTTGTTGACCTCTGCTCTAGACAACTAGGGATTGAAAATGAGTATCAGATGTGCAAATCACTTCTTTGGTTGAGGTGAATACTCAGATAACATTCTGTAAGTCTACTTTCATCCTAGTGGGATATTCTTTACCAACTCAGGAAGTCTCCAGCAAATACCTTTATGTAACTATAAACATAAATAAAATCTGCAAGTACTCTTTTTCTTCATGGTTGCTCCCTCAACATAGATGCAGTCACTTAGAGAAACATTATTTCATTTTCTTCTATTAAATTTATAGAAAGTAAAACAGATTTTTAAAATAAAAATATTTTTGTCGAAACTGGTTTGGCTCAGTGGATAGAGCATCGGCTTGTGGACTGAAAGATTCCAGGCAAGGGCATGTACCTTGGTTGCATGCACATCCCCAGTAGGGAGTGTGCAAGAGGCAGCTGATCAATGACTCTATGTAAAAAAGTCAATAAAATATATATATTTTTTTAAAAAGATATTTTTGATAAAACTATATTTCTGATAAAACTATATTTCTATTTCTGTTTGGACATACTCATAGAATGGTGTCTGCAAAATGTTTACTACTACTCAAATTGTTATTAGGTAAAGTCTAAGGTGATTTTCTTTTTTACTTTTGTTATTTCTGTATTTTCTGTATTTTTTTTTTGCATGGTTTATGATAATCATTTGTCAGTTTACAGAAAAAAATAGAAAGGATAAAGGAATTTGGTGAAGATGAGTAAATAAATTCCTACCTAGATGTTTTAGGGTAACCAAAGCGATAACAGGAAAGATAAGACCTAGTAGAAAACTTAAGTTTTCTTAAGTTCTAATGAGAGGGTTCTGAAAATGTGCCTAGATGTCTATATGTCATTAAATCTGATTCCATATTATATTTTTAGGTAAATACATACAAGTTATAGGAATTAGACAGGGGAGTGGGTGGGATTGTCTCAGCAGTGAGGAGAGAAGACCTTCAGTACACCTAAGTTTAAAGATTGGAAGGGAGGGGTAAGAAAAGAAATAGTAAAATATAACAAAAAATGAAGTTATGCAGGAAGATATATTGAATGCTGCTGATAGAACCAGTATTGAAAGCTGTCTATTGCATTTAGGATATGAAGGGAATGATTAGTCTTAGAACAGTGGTTCTCAACCTTCCTAATGCCATGACCCTTTAATACAGTTCCTCATGTGGTGACCCCCAACCATAAAATTATTTTCGTTGCTACTTCATAACTGTAATTTTGCTACTGTTATGAATCATAATGTAAATATCTGTTTTCTGATGGTCTTAGGCTCTACAGCAGCGGTTTTCAACCTGTGGTTCAAGACCCACAGGTTGAGAACCGCTAGCAGGGTAGCTTAGAAGGACCAGTTTTGGTGAGGTACAGGGGCCAGAGTCCAAACTAGATTGGCAATCATGTAGACAACTTGTCTTCTAAATTTGGCTGTAAAAAAAAGTATAGGACAGTATTTGGAAAGGATGGGGGAGGGAAATTAGAAAGATGTTTTTGAGGTTAAGAGAAATTTGGGCATGCTTACATACTCTGCAAGTAATATAATAAAAAGATGGAGTATAAGATATAGGAGAGCTAATTGAAGAAATATAGCATGTTCTTAAAAATATACTTTCATTGATTTCAGAGAGGAAGAGAGAAACATCAATGATCGGCTGCCTCCTACACGCCCCAGCCACTGGGCATGTGCCTTTGACCGGAATTGAACCCGGGACCTTTTAGTCCGAAGGCTGACATTCTATCCATTAAGCCAAACCAGCTAGGGCTGAAGAAAGATATTAATTGGTGTGTCTGGAATGAACAGAGAAGCAAAAATATTTAAGAGATTTATTTAAATTGTGGACCAAGAAATCTAAGTGTAATAAAGAGAGAAGTGGAGCTACAAAGGGACTGATAGGCAGGGGGAAGTAAGTGGGCTGAAAGTCCTAAATATATCAAGGAACAGATATGAGAGGAATAGTTGAGGAAGAAATATAGAAAGTTAGGCAACTGTGGTTAGAAAGGAGAATTTGAAATAGAAAGTAAAATCACTGGAAATGGACAAGTTGGTCAAGAGAGGCCAGGTTCTTGGGTGGGTTATCCACGTGGATATTGAAGTCACAAAAGAAAGTGATAGAAATTGAAATGTAAAAGAGGGTTGAATCAAGGGTCATTGTTCTCAAGGAATGAAGATAAAACGTCCAGGACAGAATATTTATATAGACAGGATGACATAAGCCTAAAAGGAAAATAGTTATTCTTTTCCACAATTTTAGAGGAGTGGTGGTTGACACAGCAGCAGAGAACTTCGCTTCCTGACCCCAACGCCTTTTGGGGATGAGGAAATAACCAGGTTAAAAGTCTGCATAGGATGATGTGTCCTCAGGGAAGAATGGGATTCAAGCGGAACGAGGTGTTTAGAGAAGAAACTAAAGTTCTGGAGGAGTTTATCACAGGTCAGAAACTCCAAAAGACATCCCTGAGAAGAGGAGCGTAATGGAAGTTTGTGTTAGTGAAGAAGTACAGAGAACTACAGAATGAATATGAAAGTAAGAGAGATGGCCGGTATCAGGGATTTGCCCTCATTTACATTATACCAAAATGTCATTGGTAGTTTGATAGGGATTACATTGACATTGAATCTACAAATTGCTTTTGGTAGTATGGGCATTTTAACTATATTAATCCATGAGCATGATATACTGTTCCATTTATGTGTATCCTCTTCAATTTCTTTTTTCAGTGTCTTGTACTTTTCAGAGTATAGGTATTTCACCTTCTTAAATTTTTTTTACTAGATTGTTGTTTTGATGCAATTGTAAACGGAATTGTATTCTTAATTTCTTCTTCTGATTGATTACTAGTGTATAGGAATGTGATGGATTTATTTTTAATTTTTTCTTCTGCTACTGTACTGAAATATATTAGTAGATTTTTCAAGGTTTCCTATATAGTATGTCATCTGCAAATAGCGACAGTTTTATTTCTTTTCGATTTGGATGCCTTGTATTTTTTTTTTTTTCCTTGTCTGATTGCTACTATGGCTAGGACTTCAAATACTATATTGAGTAATAGTGGTGAGAGTGGGTATTCAAATGTCAATTCCAACCCTAATTAGTCTATTTAAAATTGTAGATTTTTCATAATGGCATAAAATTAGAAATCAACTACAATAAAATATCAAACACTTGAAGGCTAAATAGCATGCTATTAAACAATGATTGGGTTACTAAACAAATGGCAATGAAATCCAGGGTACACAGTGAAACAGTCCTGAGAGGGAAGTTCATAGCTCTAACAGGCCTACCTCAAAAAATAAGAAACAATGGTAATAAATTATCTAACCCTACAACTTAGAGAGCAACAGGAAAAGCCCAGACTAAGCAGAAGGAAGAGAATAAATAATAAAGATCAGAGTGGAAATAAATGACATAGAGACAATAAAAATATAATACAAAAGATCAATAAAACCAAGAGCTGGTTCTTTGAAAGGATAAACAAGATTGGCGAACCTCAAGCCAGGCTCACCAAGAAACACCCGATCCCATTAAGATACAAAAGATTATATAAAAATACCACAAACAACTCTACTGCAACAAACTGGGCGACCTAGATGAAATGGACATTCCTAGAAAAAAATAATCTTCCAAAATTCAATCAGAATAAAAAAATGAATAGGCCCAATAACTACTGATGAATTGAAGCAGTAATAAAAAACTTACAGCAAACAAAAGCCCTGATTCAGCCCACCACCTGTTTTTCTAAATAAAGTTTTATTGCAACTCAGACATGGCCTTTGTTAACATACTGTCTTTTGTACTACAAAAAAGGGTGGGGTATGATGAGATCATATGGCTCATGAATCCAAAAATATTTACAGAAAAAGTTCACTGACCCTTAGTTACAAGATAGAAATGAAAAAATCTCCAGAAATAGAAAATAAAAAGAGTAGGAAAAAATGAAAATACAATTAAATAAAAATTAAATAAACAAACGTTAAGAGACTTAGACAACCTAAGAGGATTTATAACATATGCCTCAGAGGTGATTCATAAAGAAAACAGAGGGAAGTTATATTAAAATTTGATAATCTTTCCCTAGCTGGTTTGGTTCAGTGAATAGAGTGTCAGCCTGTGGAATGAAGGGTCCTGGGTTTGAGTCCAGTCAAGGTCACGTGCCCAGATTGCCGGCTCCATCCCCAGTTGGGGGAGGGGGATTTAGGAGGCAGCCAATCAATGAACCTCTCTCATCATTGATGTTTCTATCTCTCCCTCTTCCTTCTTCTCTGAAATCAATAAAAAAAAAATTTTTATAAAAATGCAACAAGCTGATGAACAAAATAAAACAGAACAGACAGTTGTCAGAAGGAATAGGGTCAAGTGGGACTGGGTGAAAAAGGCGAGGGGATTAAACAGTACAAATTAGTAGTTAGAGAATAGAGAGATGCAGATTACAGCATAGGGACTATAGTCAATATTGTAATAAATACATATGAGGCCAAGTGGGTACTTGAAGTAGCAGGATGACCAGTCTGAAAAGTACGTGATTTTCCAATCACTTTGCTGTACATCTGAAACTAACAATTATATTCAATGTAAACTGTGATTGGCAAAAAAAAAATTGCCAAAGCTAAAGGGCTTGAGTCTCCAAATAAAGGACCTGAAAAAAAAAAAAAAAATCCAGGCTTCGACACATCATTGCGAAGTTTCAGAATCCCATGGTAAAGAGAAAGTCCTAAAAGGTCCCAAGTAACACAAAAACATTTAGAATGGCATCAGAATTCCCCACTACAAAGCTCGATGCTGGAAGACTGTGAAAGTAAAGGCCTCAAAATTGCAAGGGTATAAAGTTATTTCCACTTTAGTGTTTCATATTTGTTGCTTCCTTAAATCCTCATTGTTTCCCCCCACTTTATAGATCAGAAAAATATCTTAGTGCCTGTCTCAGTCCCTGATAGCCGATGGATTGGCAATCTATCAGTATGCCCAAACCACTCCAGTTTCTTTCCTCTGCCTGGAAGAGTGCATTTCCCAGACTCCCTAGAGTTTCAAATGCTAATTAGGTTCCACCAATTAAATTTGTTCCTGCATGATATGCAAAGTGAAAGGAAAGCCGCTTTCCTTCTGCTTCAGGGCAGGCAAGTTGAAGGGAAGATGTTTTTCTCCCTCCAGCAACGTTCTGATAGCTGGTTTGCAGCATCTTGGAAGCGAAGAGGTGACTGCAATGGCAGTGATGACTTCCTGATCCTTTGATCAAACTAAAATAATTGTGTTTTTAACCCATAACGTCCCACCTTCTTGGTGAATGTACAATAGTAGCTCCTTGTGTGGGTCAGTTTTTCAATGTTCTAGGAGTGATTCCTGCAGGCCCAGCCAAACCCACTTTTGTGAGCACCTCGTTTGTGAATCAGATCTCTTGCTTCTACCTAAAGCAGTGGTCGGCAAACTCATTAGTCAACAGAGCCAAATATCAACAATACAACGATTGAAATTTCTTTGGAGAGCCAAATTTGTTAAACTTAAACTTCTTCTACCGCCACTTTTTCAAAGTAGACTTGCCCAGGCCGTGGTATTTTTGTGGAAGAGTCACACTCAAGGAGCCAAAGAGCCTCATGTGGCTCACGAGCCGCAGTTTGCCGACCATGGACTTTAAGTGATTTCTGGTTCTGTCCCTGATCCATGACTGACAAAGTTCACAGTAAAGGTTTAATGTTAACCCTGGAATAAGATTTTTGAATTTATATCAAGGTAGTTCATGCTATACAAGGACACTGTCAATTATAACTAGGGGTTGATTCGAACTAAAATAATTTTTAACATAATTCCTGAGAATAATTTCATTAGTAAAAGAAAAACAAGAGTAAGTTACTTTCTTCAGTCGTGATGGTGCTTCCTTAGGCTGGGTGCAATTTTTAGCATTTGTTGTATTAAACTAATTTAATCCTCACTGTTACTTCTAATAATAGTGACTTTTAGCCTTAATTTATAGCTGGGAAAGCAGGCATAGGAAGGTTAGCTGAATTGCCCAGGGTCACACTCTCAGTTGTAGAGTAGGGATTTAAATCCATCTGCCTCCACCGCCTGTGCTGTTATCTATTTTGGACTTTATCTATGTTTATAAGAACTAGAGAACTTTTTGTTACCTATGGGCTTATTTGTATTCTACTTTTACATACATATTGGAAATGCCAGCCAAAAAGTGAATATTTAAAATGTAAAGTTAAAAGCTAAATAGACCTACTACCCAACCCTCTTCTCTCCTGCAGTTTAAAAGCAGAATTTCTCAAAAGGAAGGTAGGACAGGGTGGGGGTAAAAGGGAGAGATCAACCAAAGGACTTGTATGCATGCATATAAGCCTAACCAATGGACACAGACACCAGGGAGAGTGAGGGCCGGGGTGGAGGGGAAGGATCGGATAAGGACACATATGTAATACCTTAATAGAGAAAAAAAGCAAAATTTCTCAGTGAACTCTCCTACCAATTGCATCAGAATCTAGAATACTTTAATCAGATTTAGTAAATCGAAATTACTAGGAAGCAGCCTAGAAATCTTTAAGTAAATTCCCCAGGTGATCACTAAACTTACAAGACCATTGGCATAAAAAGTATTTTCCCAAAGAACATAGCACATCTGAGTGAGCTGCAGGATGCTATACCTTGGGTTAAGTTCAGAGAATATAACTCTGTTTCCTGTATTTCATTGATCTTTCCATCCTTTATTGTCTTGGTTTCCTTCTCAAATATTTAGCATTGTATGTTCTTTGGGCATTCATAAAGTAGTTAAAGAGGAGAATTATTAAAAAAAAAAAAAGTGTTAGTGAAATGATAGTAAAAATATGAAGATAAGTTTCCTTTAAGGAAATTACACACCCATGAAGAGCCAGAGATTGCACTGAATAAATATTTGCATCTGTTAAGATTCTACTCGTTTCAAGTGAATGCAAAGCAACCCTAAAAGGCTTGACAATACAGAAGATCCAGAGAGTAGGCCTGTCTTCAGACATGGCTTGATCCACTGACTCAAATCACATCTCTAAGGTTCTGGTTTCTCTCCCTTCTCCCCTCCCTCACCCTAACTTCTGTATATCAACTTCCTAATCAGCTTTCACATAGCGGCCTTCTTGAAAAGTTGTGTGTCGCACTAGGTTACCTGCCCATCCCAGAACCAATCCTCGACTACATGGATGGGCTTCAGCCCTAGAACAGGGTCACCCCGCAAAGGACATTAGATAAGAGACAGAAAGGAGTCCCTTCACTTCTGGGAGGAAGTGATGACTGGATGCTAAGGAGACAACCAACTAATATTAATGTAGTGTTTATTTAAACTTCTTTAAAAGAAAAACCGTTGAAATGTTAGTGATTGGACATACCAGGGGTAAAATTCTATTTTAGTCAAATTGAAAATAGCTCAGAATCAAATATACTTTTTTTGCACATCACATTAGAAATCTTGAATTTTGTGCTGCAACGCAATTAGTGTCTTAATTTGTCTATGAGCTAACTCCTGAAAATTGTGATGCTCGGTTCTGATCACACTAGTATGACTCGGGGAATTTTAAAAGTAATGATGAATAGGCCCCCAGTTAGAACTGTTGAGTCATAAACTTGAAGGAATTGGACCAGAGTATCTGTAGCTTTAAAAGGTCTCACAAGAGCCGCTAAAGCCTGAACATCCTTGATTGTTTGCTCTATGGCAGTGGTCAGCAAACTCATTAGTCCACAGAGCCAAATATCAACAGTACAACGATTGAAATTTCTTTTGAGAGCCAAATATTTTAAACTTAAACTTCTTCTAACACCACTTCTTCAAAATAGACTCGCCCAGGCCGTGGTTTTTTGTGGAAGAGCCACACTCAAGGGGCCAAAGAACCGCATGTGGCTTGCGAGCTGAGATTTGCCGACCACTGCTCTATGGAATCTATCTATCTCCACTATGTCCTGGAAAGTCAGAGGACTAAAATGAGTAATTGCCACGTTAAACATCTGTTGCAGCTGACCACAATATTCAACATGATACCAACTATAACAGTCAGAAAACTGGACTATCAGAATTGTTAATAGATAATATCTTTCTCCAAAATTATCTGCTCAAATTACCACCACGTAAACTATAAAAATCACCTCTAATACAAATTGTTTTATTTAAAATACTGTAATGAGAATTGAATTTTTATAAATTATTTTTAAAATAGGCAGAAATGGTGAAGGGCACTAGTAAGTTACATTTCATTGTCTTGGGCTTCTTTCAAAACTTGATATGTCATATATATTTTTAAAGATTATTTATCTCTGATTCATGAGAAATTTGAAATATTCTGATAACAGAAAACAAAACAAAAAACAGTTTAAAGGGGTTTAAATCCTTATGGCTATAAGAAAAATGTTTCACAAAAAAATTTCATTATATGTAACCTAGAGTATTATAGGTTAGGTTTTCTTTGGATTCAGTTTATTTAAACAAAGTTTATTATAGCACCAAGACATTACAACTAACTTTTCATAAATTGACAAGTTCAGCGTTTCCTGGGCCTCATCAGGAACACAAATTTGGGGAAATATGCCAGCTGGCCCGTTAACAGTCCTCAAGACCGTCTTTAGAACACAGGCCCACCTGGACTTTCCCATAAAATGACAGGCAGGGAATGAAAATAGCATCTAAAAATTTGCTCCAAAATAGTACACGTCGTGATAAAGTGAAATAAGAAGCATCGCTGTTTCTCTAGCTGTTAGCATTTCATTTCCTGGGAATGCTTTAGATGCTGTGTGAGGATATGTACAAAACAAGAGTGATACCGTTGTGTGGAATAACTCAGGGAGCTAGGGAATTCACTACAAGTTGCATTAAGACTCTCAGAATTCTCCTTCTATATTCCCATTTTAATGAACATATAAATCATAGTTTGCTATTTTATTTGTCATTAAATTATTCATAACATTAAAAATTTGACTCAAAACTAATCTTCAAATATGTGTTTTGTGGCATAAGAGAATTGCCATTTTGAAGTTTCCAGAAATGAAATTTGAAACTCAAGGTGTTCATAAATTTAAACTAAAACCATCTTTGTCCTAATGCCTTAGTAAGAGAGTTTTAAGATTATCAACAGCGTAAAGTGGTTACAGCACCTGGGACTTAGTAAGCACTCAATATCAGTTTTACTAATATCATCGTCATCACTACATTCCTAATACCATCACCATTATTACCTTCACCTTTTCCCTACTTCTTCCAAAAGAATAGTCTAATTTGGCTTCTTTTTGGTGGGAATCGACAGTTCATTATCCTCACAATCCGTTTGTCCTCATTATAGATGGATAATTTTTTCAAAAAAAATTTCTCATTTTTGATACGGATAGTCTTATTAATACAGAGGTAGAACTTACTCTAAAATATAAAACAAGCCTGGCCAGTGTGTGACTCAATGGTTTGATTTCCAACCAGGGCACATACCTGGGCTGCTGGCTCCATCCTCGCAGGGTAAGGCATATAGGAGGCAGCCAATCAATGGTTCTCTCTCATCATTGATAGTTCTGTCTCTCCCTCTCTGAAGTCAATAAAAATATATTACAAAAAATATATAAAACAAAATGTAAATTTTTGTAGTCTTAATTTTACATGAATACAGCATAGACCAGTGGTCGGCAAACACATTAGTCAACAGAGCCAAATATCAACAGTACAACGATTGAAATTTCTTTAGAGAGCCAAATTTTTTAAAAACTTCTTCTAACGCCACTTCTTAAAAATAGACTGGGCCGCAGTATTTTATGGAAGAGCCACACTCAAGGGGCCAAAGAACCGCATGTGGCTCGCGAGCCGGTTTGCTGACCACGAGTATTAGACCATACTAAATATCCTTTATGGTTACACCACTTTTTTATAGAGGCAAAACAGGTGGGGCAAAGAGGAAGGCAGCGAGCCACTGGAAATCAGCAAATGAGCAGCCTTTATAGGTGACGGGCAGTTGAAACATTGCTGGGGAAAGAGGTGGTACAGGCAGGTGGCAGAAATGTTTCAGGGATGATGGAAGCATATGCTTCAAACTGTTATAAAAATAGATGTGTATCAGTATTCTAGGCAGATGAGGGGACTTGATCCTACCCATAACTTTGTCAGCGCCCTCTGAAAGCCTCCCAAGAAAGAATGGGAACTCTCAAGAGGAAGAGGGTGTGGCCCCCTCTTTTGGGAGGGAAATGCACAAGGCACACACCCCCCCACTCCACCCCTCCCCTGCAGTTCCTGTGTTCATTTCTTCCCCACCAGCATCCTCCTCCTCCTCATTGCACCAGTGCTCTTCCAAACTACTGCTTCCCCCATTCTTTCTCAGTAGAAAATTTGGAATCTCACTACTCTTCCAAATTATGGAGGAAAAAAGGTATAAGATTGAGTATTTCAATAAAGCCGTATAATAAAGATCCTTGAAAGCCAGAGAGTTTAGACTTGTCAGTCAGAAGTGACTGTGGAACTGAGAATCCTGAGCAGAGTCTGAGTCCCAGTCTGTTTCCTGTGTGAGAACTGGATATGAGACTGAGAAAAATAGCCTCCCCAGGCCTGACTTCTCTCATCTCCAAGCACATTAGGTCCAACAGGTGGGTTTGAACAGGTTCTACAGAAATGCTTCTGGGATTCTGCAAATGTTTGCTTCAAATTTCTTATCAAAATTAGAGTATAATTCAGGATTGAAAACATCAGTATAAAGCATCAGTATAAACACAAAATTTTAATTCATTGGAAACTATACTATTTCACATCACATAATTTTTTCCCCCTGTAGAGTTACTAACAAGGCTGCCTCTGCCATCCCTCTATATACTTGAAATTCTTATATTATGTCCTTGCTTAGAAATAGTATGGCTTGGTGTTGATTCATTGCTTAATTAGGCCTTATCTATGTCTGCCCATAACACTTGACTGAGTTGATGCATCACAGTCAATACTAATTAGTGGTGTGTTTCATTTTGTGGGGGGTGTTTTGTTTTGTTTTGTTTTTAACGTTTTACTGATTTCAAAAAGAGAGAAACATCAATGATGAGAGAGAACCATTGATTGGTGCCTCCTGCATGCCCCCTATTGGGGATCCAGCCCATAACCCAGGCAGGTGCCCTGACCAGGAATCAAACCAAGACCTTCTGATTCATAGGTTCACACTTAACCACTGAGCCACACTGGCTGGGTGCTAGTTAGTGTTTTGGCTATGACACTGAAATCAGGTAGTTTTAATGATTTATGTAAATTCAGAGTAATACAGTCTTTAAAATGTAAGTAATACGTAGATACAAAATTACTAATAATTGTTAATTAAATTTAAGTGATTTAACTTAAAAAGTTTTTTTCCCCATTACTTTATCTTTCACTTTTCTCAGTCAGTTAAATGGACTAATATTCTGACATTGGAAGGCAAGATAACCCACAATTTATCAGGACTTTATAATATTTACATAAAGCAAAACACTTAACACTGGATGCCAAACTAATATTGACTACTACTGACACAACCTTAATATCAAACTTCCTTTTTTTAAAAAATATCTTTTATTGATTTTTACAGAAAGGAAGGAAGAGGGATAGAGGGCTAGAAACATCGCACACCCCCCACTGAGGAAGTGCCCTCAACCAAGGCACATGCCCTTGACTGGAATCGAACCCGGGACCCTTCAGTCCACAGGCTGACACTCTTATCTGCTGAGCCAAACCGGTTTCGTCTCAAACTTCCTTTTTATCAAAATAGTTAGAACTCAGTAATAACTATTTACCAATATAATGCTACACTTATCTGTTTCATGTGTTTGAGCTTGGAATAAGATTTTTTTTTAAATTTTTTTTATTGATTTCAGAGAGCAAGGGAGGAGGAAAGAGAAAAACATCCATGATGAGAGAGAATTATTGATCAGCTGCCTCCTGCACATACCCCACTGGGGACAGAGCCTGCTATCTGGGCCTGTGCCCTGACCAGGAATCAAACTATGACCTCCTGGTTCATAGGTCAACAGTCAACTACTGAGCCACAATGGTAGGGCTAGAATACGATAAAAATTTTTCAAAGGGTACTGTTACTAAAGCTTTGTGAAAAACACTAGTTGGATGCTCTATGACACATGTGTCAAACACAAGGCCCGCGGGCCAAATCCGTCCCGCCAGGCCTTGCAATGTGGCCCGCACCGCGCTGTCATCACTGCACTCCGCTGCGTTTCCATCACAATGACAGTTTATGACTGTTCAGTAAACCATTCGACCCGCGATTTAGGCTGGATTTTACAATAGATTTTGGCCCCTTCTCTGATTGAGTTCGACACCCCTACATGAGTTACTTTCTAAAGTCATATCATTCTGAAATAGGGAGTCCTTAAATAATTTTTGATAACAATTTATCCTATATAATAAAGAGCTAATATGCTAATTACACTGAGTGGCCAGATTATGATCTCTGAACGCATAATAATCTGGCCAGTGTGTGTGTGTGTGTGTGTGTGTGTGTGTGTGTCTGTGTGTGTCAGTGTGTGTATTAGAGGCCCTGTGCATGAATTTGTGCATGGGTGGGGTCTGGCTAGTCTGGCCAGGGGGAGGGGACATGGGCGGTTGGCCGACCTGCCTGCTGGTCGAACTCCTGATCAAGGGGACAATTTTCATATTAGCCTTTTATTATATATCATATACACTGAGTGGCCAGATTATCATGAATTCAGAGATCGTAATAATCTGGCCACTCAGTGTAGACCAAACAGCAGAATGACCGTCCAGACGACCTTATGGATGAAGCCTGTGCTGCGAGGGCTGGCCAAGGCTGCAAGGGGCTGCGAGGGCTGGCCGAGGCAGCTGGGCTGAGTGTGAGGGCCGAGCCACTTGCGTGAATTTCGTGCATCAGGCCTCTAGTTGAAATATAATGAAATAGAATTTCATCCCATGCCATGAAATATTTTACCCTTTTAAAGTGTACAGTCATGGTTTTTTAAATATTTACAGAGTTGTGCGACCATCACCTCTGCTAAATCCAGAACATTTTTATACCCAGAAAGAATTAGTAATATCAGCCCCTGGCAACCACTAATGTGCTTTCTGTCTCTTTGGCTTTGCCTCGTCTGGACATTTTATATGAATGGAATCATACAATTTGTGTGTGATTTTTGGTATCTGGCTTCTTTGACTTAAAGTGATGTTTTCAAGGTTCATCCATGTTTTGGCACATATCCACACTTCATTGCTTTTTTAGGGTTAATAATATTCCATTGTAAGGACGTACAGCATTTTGTTTATCCACTCATCTGTTGTTAGACATTTGGGTTGTTTACATTCTTGACTATTAAGAATAATGATGCTATGAATATTTGTGTACAGTTGTTGTGTGGACGCATGCTTTCTTTTCTCCCGAGTTTACACCTAGTTCTGGTATTGATGGAAACTCTATGCGTACCATTTTAGAAACCGCCAAACGGTGTTTTAAAGTGGATGCCCTATTTTACTACCCCACGAGCAGCAATGTATGGGAGTTCCAGTTTCTCCACATTCTCTTCAATGCTTGGTATTGTCTGGTGTTTTTGTCTTGTTTTTAGCTCTCCTAGTGAGTGTAAGGTGGTTTTGATTTGCATCTCTCTGATGACTAATGACATTGAGCATCATTTTATGTGCATGATGGTATCTCACAGGTCCTTGAGGCTCTTTTTTAAATATGTATGTATTTTTTATTGTAGTTGACATACTGTATTAGTTTCAGATATACAAACCAGTGATTAGACCCTGTATAACTTACTAAGTTAGCACGCAATAAATGTAGTACCCATCAGTGCCATAGTTATTACAATATTATTGATTATATTACCTATGCTGTACTTTATATCCCTGTGACTATTATGTACCTACAATTTGTACCTCTTAATTCCTTCACCTTTTCACCCATTCCCTAGACCCCTTCCTCCCATGTTAAAAAAAAAACATTTAACATTTATTGTTATACTGGTATGGTGGTAATGAACTCCTTTAGCTTTTTCTTTTCTGGAAAGCTATTTACATGTCCTTGAATTCTAAATATTCTAAAAACCATGACTGTGTTCTGGGTAATCTTGGTTGTAGGACCTTGCTTTTTATCACTTTGAAAATTTCTTGGCAATCCCTTCTGCTCTACAAAGTTTCTGTTGAGAAATCAGCTGGTAGTCTTATGGGAGCTCCCATGTAAGTAACTCACTGCTTTTCTCTTGATTTTTCTTTGTCTTTAACCTTTGACATTTTTATCATGTGCCTTTGTATGGGCCTCTTGGTGTTCATCTTGTTTGGGACTCTCTGTGCTTCTGGGACTTACATGTCTATTTCCTTCACCAGGTTAGGGAATTTTCTGTCATTTTTTCATATAGGGTTTCAATTCCTTTCTCTCTCCTCCTTCTGGCACCCCCATGACACAATGTGGTACACTTAAAGTTGTCCCAGAGACTCCTTATGTTATCCTAATTTGTTAGGGTTCTTTGTTCTTTTTGCTGTTCTGATTGGGTGTTGCTGCTTCCATACCTTTCAAATCTCTGATTTGATCCTCTGCTTCATCTACTCACTGTTGATTCCTTATAATGTATTCTTCATTTCAGCTCATACATTCTTCATTTCTGACTGTTTTTTTTTTATGTTTTCTAGTTCTGATTTTATGTTTCTTATATCTTTACTGATGTTCTAAGTTCATCTAACTATTCCCTAAGTTCATTGAGCATCTTTATAACCAGTTTTTTTAGTTCTGCATCTGGTATATTAAATTGTTTGTCTCCATATTATTTAGTTATTTTTCTGGAGTTCTGTTCTTTCACCATTCTGTTCTTAAATATTTTTAATAGAGGTATGTCACCATCAAAGCTAATTTTATAGAAGTCTGGTTTACCAGTCCTTCATGTCTTTTCTTTAGCATAGAGATTGGTCACACAAGGTGTGGTAAGCTGATTCAAATGGTCATCCAATGATATAAGACCTAAGAATATTATCAGAAGAAAGCTACAAGGCTAAAGGTTCAAAAAAAGTATATTTTGCTAAATTCAAATTAAGTGAACGATGAGGAGGTTGCCCTAATTGAACACAGGAGACTTGTGTGCAGCTCTCTCCCCACCTGTCCCATCCCTCATTTCCCACTCCATATATTGGTGGCAGATACATAGATGATGGCATATAGGAAGCATCAGAATGGAGAAAAGCTAACTAACATGCTATTGCATTATAGAAATAAAGTTGTCTTATAATGATCTGTTTTCAAAGCACTTATATGTTAGCCTCTCAATATGTAAGTTACCCAAAGGTTCTGGGCTAGGCACTGTTTCTTTCAGCTCTCCTATCTCTTGTTAAGTACCCCTTACACTACTAGCTGATGAGATGCTTTTGTGTACAGATGAGCCAATTTTGAGATGATTTCTGGAGGGAAATCACCAGTTGTATATGTGAGATTAAGAGAGGGAAGATGCCCAAGATTTTTTGCATTAAAAGTATAATTTTAGTACATTGTGACCAGCCAAAATACAAATGCTATTCTACTGTGTGAAAATAAAGATCAAGCTGCTGTTAGTTAAGTAAAAATATCAGGAAAATCATTACCAAATATTTAATTTAAGCAAAAAAAAATTATATATTTTGCTAATTTCCCACAAGGTGTCAGTAGCACTTTAAATAATAGCAATTGCAGCAGTTATTTGGATATCTAAATTTGTTAAGTATTACACATTTGGGAGTGTATTATGTTTATTTGTTCCACCATCATTTTTTTGTACTTCAGTGTTTTGACAAATTTCATATATTATTTAGAGGTATATGCAGTGTTTGCCATCTACATTATTATTGTCTTCCAGCCTATTATAGGGTTTCTTAACTGTAATACTGGAGCGTAAGTTTTGACTTCTTAGAAGACTCAAAATATGTTGGAGAAACTAGGTCAGCAGGGGGCAGCACAGCCTTACAATGTTTAGATTTTGGTTATTTGAAGGGACTATTCAGAAACAGTATATAAAGAATATGGTACATGGTTTTTCAAGTTTTTCAGCATTCACACACTTTATTTCAAATGAATTATTATCTGTAACCAAATGTGTAAAGTAAATAAACATGATATTTTACTAAGAAATCTAATTTTATAATGCTGACTTAATCACATCAAACACTGAAAACATACAGAGCTGTTTTGACGAAAAATTTAGAATTCAATTTTGGAGATAGCACTATTTCTATCTTCCTTTTACAGATAAGGAAATGGAGTCTAAGGGAATTTTGAAATATGCCCAAGGTTATACAGATGGCAAACTGTCAGAGCTTACATATAAACCCACCTGTCTTACTCCAAAGCATAGGTACCTACAATTATGCAATTGCCGATCATAGGTTTTAGGCTTCAGCTTTGAAATGCAATTCAATTCACATCTTTAATTATACAATATATAGGAAAGGCTGGTTCACCCTGATAAGGAGTTAACAAATGGCAACTCTTTTTTAAACAGCTTGCCCTGCAATCTCCAAATCGTTCTCAGATAGAAATGGCAGATGAATCTTTAGTCAAAAATGTAAACAGGAGTGTATTAACCCTACCATACAAATAGTAAATTCACTAGTGTTCTCTAGTATGTTAGCAAGCAGTATAAGTACTGAGGCAGTAGACAGTTATTCCACATTTCAGATACAGCATAGCGGTGCTAACGACCTTGTCCAAAGTCACATTCCCATGGGACTGACAGACTCCAGCGGCCTGGCTCCAGAGTTGGCTTTCCTTCCCAGCATGTTGTACTGCCTCTGTTTTAATACTCATCTGTCTGCATCTATTATTTCAGCATTTACATAGTTAAAAGTATATTTAAAAACTGAATTTAATGGGTTCCACTAACTGCAGGTGGAAAACCAGTATCCAGTGGATATTGAAATATAATCCAGAACTCAGAAGGCACTTAAAAATAAATTTGGGCAATGATTTTCTAATCGTCACTCTACTTAGTTTTCCAATAGTAAAATATATATACGTATATTTTAAAAGACAGAATCCAATCATCTCATTTAAAACAAATTAAAGGGAACCTTTAAGACATTTGGAATACTACCCTAACTTAATAAACTACCGTAAGCTTAGGAATAACTCTGATTCTAGCACTGTGCAAGCTTAATGACCAATTTTTAAAAGCTCTCACCTCCCCCAGGTGTAAACATAAGGGCATTTCCAGGGTTCAGAGTCTCTTTACTACCTTAGTAATCTAGTATGCGTTGCCAGTGACTCAGATAGTTCAGAGAAGGAAAGTTTTTGCAACTTTCAGAACTGTGATAGATCAGTGAGAAGACAGGGAAGACAGCTACATTAATTTTGAAATAAAAGTCATAGTTCTTATTATGTGCTAACGCAGTCAGGTTACAGAAATCATACACAATTGCTTCTACATGTTTCCAGATCTCCAAGATTGATTGGAATAACTCAGATATTTTTAAAGTCTATGTTTTGCTACAGGGTAAAAAAATTACAATTTTTTTAGTAAAATGTAAAATACGCACCAACATAGGCTACAAGCACTGTCTCAGAAAGACACATCTATCATGAACACAGCAAAGTAATCGTGGCCTGTGCCCAAGCTCGGTCAAGTCACATGTTTGGCCTTACGTTATTTTTCTCGGGCGTAGAGCTAAGCATGGGGTCCCCCAGTTCAAAGGGCCACATTGCTTCCCACTGCTTAGCAGGAGGGAGAGGGGGGGACCTTTTTTCTGTCGAGGGCCATTTGGAATCTATAGCATCATTCATGGGCCATACAAAATTATCAACTTAAGAATTAGCCTGCTGTATGTGTTCAAACATCTCATTCACTCACCCCTAGTGCCTTGGCAGGGCCAGGCCCAATGATTTCATGGACCTTACACAGCCTGTGGGCCGGACATTCCCCACCCCTGGCTTAGAGAGTAGATCCAGTTTTTCTTACCATCACATTTAACGTCTTTTACAATTTATGATTTTCATTCAATAATATTGACTAAGTACCTGCTAAATGACAGGCACTGCACTAATTTTGGGACATACAAAGATAGGTACACCAATGGTTCTGCCCTCAAGAAGGAAGCACAGCCCAAGTAGAGGTTACAGTGCAGGATGGTAAGTCTCAGACGCTCGGTGGGTGACGCTTGGCTTACGCTGCCTTTGTAGCTGCATCTTCCATCGTCCTCCCCACAGGCACCCGCCACATCAGACCAGTTTCCATTTAAAATGTGCCACCCACTTTGGGGCCTTTGCTCACTGCCTCTGCCTGAGATGCCCGACCCTGTGCCTGTTGAAATCCTATTAGGGCAACTTCAAATCGCTCTCCTCTCAGCAATGTAGTGGCTGGTATCCCGAAGTTAACCACGCCCACTTTCATTCTCCCACAAAGCCCCTCGGGCATGTGGCTGTCGGCCTTGAGACCAGTGCACCTCCTCTCCCCGGGGCAGTGCCTTGGGCAGAGCAGACCTTCCATAAACGCTTATCCTGCTGAGTGTCCACTTAGCTGTCCATTTCTCTTCTGTCCTGTGTCTGTCAGTGTGATAAGCAGTATGTTGTCTACTAATGACTTCTTGCAACTAGCCTGAACTCTGGTCAGAAATGAAATTAAAACCCTATTGTGAGGTGAATCGGAGTGTTTCTAAAAATCACGAAGCTGCGAATATCAATATTCCAAGGGTGTAATGGAAACTGTTCGTTTTCTACCAGGATACCAACCCCATTACCTTATACCTTAAATGACATCCTGCTTTGTTCAGGTAGCCAAACTTAGAGTATAAGGAATCCCCACAGGAAAAAAAAATAAATAAATAAAAAAACTCCCCCTTGAAGCTGAATTCACATTAAATAAAGTGTAAGCAGAAAGAAGTGATCTACTGTGAATGACAATCAGCAGACCCAAAAGATAAGTATATTGGCATCTCTAGGACATGAATTAACAGCACACTGTGAAAGAGATCATAAAATAAGTATGCTTTAAATGAATAAAGAGCTGAAAGAAGTTATAGAAACCACACAGGGGGAAAAAAATACATGACAATATGGGAAAAGAGGCAGATTTAAATAATGACCATATGGAACTTCAAGAATGAAAAATTGAGTTCTTAAAAATAGAATCAATGAAAAATATGAGTAAGAGGGTAAGGAGAACAGAGGGTGGAATGAGAATGCGAAGTATATTTTCTTATAAGAACTCCAGAGTGAGAGTCTAGAGAAAAATGAGGGGTAGTATTTGAAATACATAGTAAGTCATCAGATTGAGAAAGCACAAGCCCTAAGCAGGATTATAGACAATGAATCCACACCTATAAAAATTACAGCATGAGGAGGAAGCACCAAAGGAAAATGATAGACATAACCATAGGGAAAATATAAGGGAACAACAATTTGTCTAGCAGAAGGCTTCTTAGCCTCAGAAAACAGAAGGCAGTGGTACAATATCTCTGAGGTGTCGAGGCAGATGAACTACCAACTTGGAATATTATATTTTAAGGGAAAAAGTGAACTCTAGATATTTTCAGGCCAAGGCCAAGAGAGTTTACCACGCATAGTTTATTGCTGGAATAATTACTAAAGGATACACTTTTATAAGAAGAACACTGCATTCAAAAGAAGGAAGAGACAGAAGATGTGATGATGAACCAAGAGTTTGTTAAACATGTAAAAAATCTAAATAAGCAGAGATTAAGCAAAAAAAAAAAAAAAAAAAATGCTAGTAAGGGTATGGAAGATTTAAGTAACACTTAAGGTTTATTTTATGGATATAGGTGGGATCTCTATTTAATACATGTAATACAGGTAGAACTGTCACAAATGTCAACCATATGCTAGGCCACAAAGGAAGTCTCCACAAATATCAAAGAATCAATATCATGTAAGTTTCATTCTTTGACCACATTGCAATGAAATTAGAAATTCATTCAGCAAATACCTGTTGCGCACATACTGCATACCAGACATTGTTTTGGTTAATTGGTGTGCATTAATAGAAAACAAATAAATTTGCATAAAATATAATTCATTAAAGGGGAGGGAGAGAGATACCTTACACATAATAAATATAAATAAATGGTATATGAGAAGGTTATGAGTATTATGGGTGGGAAGAGAAACAGGGTGAACAGGATCAAGGATGCTAGGGGGAAAGGAGATGTAATTTTAAATAAGAGGTCAGAGCTCATCAGGAATGTAGCATGCGAACAAAAACTTGGAAGAGACAAGGAGTTAGCCATGGCATATCTGGAGAAAGAACATTGCAAGCAGATGGAACAGACAACCCTGAGAGCCCATGGTGTGTATGTGTTGTCTTCAAGGAATACCCAGGAAGCCCTTTTAGCTAGAACTCCATGATTGGGGAGAATAGTAGGAGGTGAGATAAAAGACAGTCACCTACCACTCCCATTACCTGACTCTATATATTTAGCTACTCAAACAAACAAACAAACAAACACCATTCTCAACCCACAGGCAGAAAACATAATGGAAATTAAAAATATTTAGAACCAAATAAAATGAAAACACTATTAAATTTGTGGGGTGCAGGTATCACAGTATTATAGTGAAATGTATAGCCTTAATAATATATTTGTAGGAAGGTAAGAAAAAGTGCAAATTGGTGAGCTAAATATTCTTCAACTCAAGAAGTTAGAAAAGGAAAATAAAGAGAAGTTAATGAAAGAAAAAAAATAGTAAAAAGGTTTAACTATTGTATTTTTTAAGTTACTAATAAAATAGGTAAACACCTGGAGATATTGATCAGGAAAGGAAAAGAAACAACTTGTTACCACCAATTAAGAGGAAATTTCAAAATCATGAAGAGAATAACTCTAGGAAAACAGATGAAATGGACATTTTTTAGAAAATGTACATTTCTAAAAAGTGATTTAGCAATAATGAAAACTTAAAAAGACTTATTACCATTAAAGAAGGTCAATTAGTAGTCCAAACAATTTTCACAAAAGATGGCTGAGTTTCAAAGGAAAGTTGTACCCAACCTCAATGAACATATAACTCTCCTAGAATAATGCACATTTGATGAAAAAGAATATATGATGTTTATATATATATATATATATATATATATATATATATATATGAGTATATGTATATATTCATGTATTTTTGCTGAATTCAATTTAACAGTGCTTAATTTGTAATTTCTTCATATATGCTTATAAGTAGGATTGGTTTATAATTTTCCTTATGTTCTTGTCTAGTTGGTATCAAAATTACACAATTCTAAAAGTTATGTACTTTTGCTTTTCATCCTCTTAAATAGTTTATATAGCATAGGAGTTGAGAGCACAGGGGGAAAAATCATAAATTTTATAAACTAATGTCACAAGCATATATGCAGAAACACATTAAATATGTTCATATTGAATGTAGTAAAAAAAAATCATTTGTGCACGTACATACATAAGTGTATCGACCGACCTATGTATAAACATGCAAATTTTTATCAGAACAGGACTTGCTCATGACCACTTCTACATGATGCTGTAGTCAAACCCTGGTAATATAAAACATTTAGTTTGTATTTGTTCTATAATTTTTTATATCTTAAATCATTAAGATGTTAAGTTCTCTGTGTGAATATGAAAAAAGCTTTTCTTATGAAAGAAAAAGTGAGAATTATCTACTTTTTGTTTTCACTCTGTTACCTGGCCTGAATGTCAGAGCTCTCTTCCCTGGACCACCTTTTCCTCTTCCTTGACTCTCGCAAGGCTGATGACTGTAGACCAAACCCGCCAAGAGTGGGAGAGAAGTAGTCACAATGGGAGCAATGGCAGTGACACGCTCAGCTCCTTGGTAACCTGGGTACCTATCCCACTGAAGGCCAAGGGGGGAAATGCAGCAACAAACAACTCCATTTTTGTGGTGAACACCTGCTTTTCTCTGCCTAGCATCCCTAGCTTGTGGCCGCAGAATCCAGATTATGCTTGAGAGCCAATCTGCCTGTGCACCTCTGGGAAAGTGGCCTTTTTCCAAAGCCCTGGGATGAGAGATCTCATGAGCCCTACCTAGCCAGTGCAGGGCTTTTGGTTAGACTGGCAATCAGGATGCTGTCCTCTTTCCCACCACACTCAGAGCTGCTGAAAACAGGATAGCAACTAGGAGGGAAAAGTCTACCTGAGGATAAAGCTATATTTGGGAAACAAACTTAGAAAATGGAGGAGGAGATCTGTTCCTACGGACTCAGGTTGAGGCCTGGGTCAGTGAGTACCAGCTGTCAGTTCCCTAAGCCATGGAATTCCCCTGTGTTGCCTGAGCCAGGTAAAGCTGGTTATTCTATCGTTTGCAGCTGCATGTATCCTGAATCCAGCAGCACGCTGCAAGTTAAACGATTCGGCCATCCCCTGCTCACCCTATTAAGTTATCCTGACGAGTCTCTTGGTGTTTTTATCTTACAGATTTCACTAGATGGGGGAGGGAGTGGGCTGGAGGGGGACAAGATTTGGAGCAGTTCGGCTATTCTTGCTTTCTCTGTCCTGAAATTGCCTGGGGTTATCTCCTCCTTGCCTTGACTGGTGAGGGTTCAGGGCCTTGGGGCTGGGAAAGGCCGAGGCAGAACTCCCATGAGTACACACACACACACACACACACACACACGCGCCTCTTGCGACTCTTCAGCACCCTCTGTGTCCTCATTGTCGCATTTTCAGAAAAGTCTAATGGAAGCATCTCATGCATAAATGACACAAAACAAAAACAAAAAAAACACAGAATATCTTCCAGCCACAGTGAAAATAAAGTCAACAGAAACTTCTCAAATGGATAGTAATTATCACTGTATAGTTCCGTTTTTGCCTTAAAAATACGGAGTCTAAGATAGAATTAGTTTAGTACCAATAGAAGTCCAGACACTTAATAAAAGCAGACCTAATGATGGCTGGGATTTGTTTGGCTTTGGGTTAATCACCTGCCCCGGCGGTAAGTGAATGCTGGGGTCTGAGAGAGACTAGATGGGCCTCCCGAGTGCACAATGATGGAGGAGCCTGCCCAAGGAGCAGTCCTTGGAGAGGTGCCCTTGGAGTGTATCATGTCTGCATTTAACTTGTCTTCGCTGCAGCTACTCCATCTATGGAGCTGCTCTGCACTGCGTGGTGGTGCTCGCTGACCTCCCTGGACAGGCCGGTGCAGGGACGGCAGCGGGAAGGCCACGCGATTAGCACTCTTCCTAAGGTGTCAATCCACACAGGACTCTTTCAGACCCTCGCTTCTTCTGTTAAACACCATCATACTTCAGCGCGGCTCCCTAAAATAGAATGTGGTCACCAGGGATTGTATCGCTCTGGCTCTTTTCTTGGGCTTGAGGACCAGAGAGGCCATCCCCAGGATTTCCTGGGACCTTGTGTTGTTGCTCAAAATTGGCACCATGACGTCTGTGCTGATAAGAAAATGTTAAGAGTCACATCTCGCTATCTGACAGTAGGTTAATGTGAAAAATACTATATTGTGAAGGATGTATTTCACAGCATCCAACAGATGCTGCGAGGATAATAGCTCATGGAGCGAGGGCACCAAATGTGCACGGGCGTGTTTTTGACACTGTTTTCCTGAGTGACGATGCAGGCTAATTGAGACTTACTAAAATTGTGCTCTCCTCCAACTGGCATGAAAACATACCAAGTTCTGTGTTTTGTAGACCCATGATTTACAAGTGTATGCTGCATTTTCCTTTTGGCTTTCTCCGCTGGTTTAGAGTTAAATTGGAAAATATGAGATGTTATCCCTCTGAATATTAGTCTAATGAGTTCATTCAGTCCCAGTATGTATTAATTCTTCTTCACTCACATAGCCAGCAGTAGATTCAAACTTGAAGATTCAATTAAGGCATTTTCAGATTTTTTTTAAAAAAATCTAAAGCTTGCTAAATCTAAAAATCTGTTACCAAAAAAAAGCACATATTGTAGTCTTTTTATTTAACTCATGGAGTGGATCCCTTTAGGGAATCTTCCATGAAAACCCTGAATATGTATTTTTATCCATGTATGCTAGTTTAGATATATTGTAGCATGTAATTCTTTTATGAAACCTTTTCTTCTGATGAAACCCAACACACATTAATGTTGAAAACAAAAACTTACGACCCATGGAACTACATCCGGGTCAAGAAATAAAGTGGCAGTGACCCCAGAAGCCCTCTGCAGGCCTTGCCCAACCACTCGTCCTTCTCTCCCCCCATCTAGAGTTAACCACAGTTTTGATTTATACTGATCACTTTCGTGACTTCTTTATAGTTTTACCACCTATTCACGGCTCTGAAATACCATGATTTGGCTTTGCCTGGCCTTTGGTTTTGGTGTGCGTGTTTTTTATTTTGAGGGCACGCTTATTAAAGCTCGGGCCCGCGGAACAAGGGCGGGCTTCGGATGGAAGAAGCTACCAGAGAGGCTAGAAACGCTGATGGAAGAACTGGGCCTGGGTGGGGCTGCTATTGACTCACAGAGAAGTCGGAGAAGAGGGGACCGTGGAGACAGGTTCAGGGGCGTAGACCGAGAGGACCTGCTGCTGCCCAATGCTCCCTGGTTGCAAGTCTCCTGGGGACCTTAGCGGTTAGGACATGCACGCCTAAGGGAAGTAAGGTTTGGTTGTGTCTTTGTTGCTGTTGTTGAAATTTACATAAATTGAATGATAACAGCTAACTATCCTTTTAGATTCAGCATTTTTCTCTCAATGTTTGTAAATGTAGTTATTTTTGCGATGTAGTGTATATTATACAGTATAGTTATTTTATTATGTGAACTCACCACAAGTTATCCATTCTACTGTTTGGGGCCATCCTATATAATAACAGCCCAGTGACCGAAACAGCGGAATGACCTTTATGATCAGTATGACCAGAACGACCACGGCCCCTTGCCCCTGCTGGCTCCACCCCCAGCAGGGACCCCCACCTGTGCATCAGGCCTCTATCCTATATAATAAAAAGCTAATATGCAAATTGACCAAAAGGTGGAATGACTGGTCACTATGATGTGCACTGCCCCCTGGTGGTTAGTGCGCTCCCACAGGGGAGCACCGCTCAGCCAGAAGCTGGGCTCATGGCTGGCAAGCGCAGTGGCAGTGGCGAGACCCTCTCTTGCCTTGCAGCAGCGCTAAGGATGTCCAACTGTCAGCTTAGGCGCATTCCCCGTGGGAAGTGGGCCTAAGCCATCAGTTGGACATCCCCCGAGGGCTCCTAGACTGCGAGAGGGCGCAGGCTAGGCTGAAGCCCCCTCCCCCCCAAAAGCACAAATTTTGTGCACCGAGCCTCTAGTTATAAATAATGCTGATATGGACATTCCTTCATATGTTGCTTGATAAACATTGCACATATTTCTAATGGACATGGATGTGTGTGTGTATGTATGTGTGTACGTATGAGTGGAATTGCCAGGTTATGAGGTATGTGTTTTTTTAAACTTTACACCACCACCAGAGAAATGTGAGAGTTCCCATTGCTTTGTGTCTGCATCACACAATTGTTTTAGCCCATCTACTTGTTGTGTAGTGTTACTGCAATGGTTTTAATTTCCATTTCTCTGATTACTGATGAAGTTGAGCATCATTTGCATATATTTATTGGTTATTATTTTTTAGTATGTTTTTTATTGATTTCAGAGAGGAAGGGAGAGGGAGAGAGATAGAAACATCAATAATAAGAATCACCCATCAGCTGCCTCCTGCATGCCCCCTACTGAGGATCAAGCTTGCAATTTGCATGTGCCCTGACTGGGAATTAAACCATGACCTCCTGGTTCTTGAGTCAGCACTCAACGACTGAGCCACACTGGCCAGGTTATTGGCCATTCTTTCATAAAATTGCTGGTTCAAGTGTCTGTTTTTATATTGTGCTATCATTTTTTTGCTGATTTATAAGTGTTCTTTCCATATCCTGGATTTGAGCTAATCATGGAACTATATGTATTACAGATCTTCTCTCCCCTTGGTTGTTTGCTTTTTCGCCATCCTAAAAGTCTTTGTTGAATCTCAAAAATTCTGAATTTTAATGTTAACAACCTGACCAAACTTTTTTTAAATATATTTTTTATTTATTTTAGAGAGGAAGGGAGAGGATAGAGAGATAGAAAAATCAATGATAAGAGAGAATCATTGATTGGCTGCCTCCTGCATGTCCCTAGGGGATGAGCAAGCCCACAACCCGAGCATGTGCCATTGGCAGGAATCAACCCTGGGACCCTTTAGTTTGGCTCTGTCCACTGAGCCAAACCAACGAGGGCCAAACTTGTTCCTTATAATTAATGCTTTTGTGTCCTCTCTAGGAATTACTTCCCTGCCCTGAAATGATATAGTCCCTTATGTATAGATTTACTATTTTTCCTTTTTTCATTTAAATCCAGAATTGAATTTTTGGTATGCTTTGAAGGAGGGTTTAATTTTCATTTATTTCTATGTGGATAACCAATTGTCCTACCACTATTTATTAAAAAGATGATCCTTTCCCCACTACTTGGTGGTTCCATATTTGTTGTAAATTAAGTATCTATATGCACAGATTAATTTGTGGGCTTTCTATTCTATTGGTCTGTTTTACATTGTTGTTTTTTGTCATTGTCTTAAATAATATAGCTTTATAATAAATTTTGATACTAGAGCAGGCCCCCTGTCTTGTATATTATTTTTATTGTGGTAAGAATATTTTAACATATGTCATTTAACAAATGCTTAAGTGTGTTATGCAGTCTTGTTAACTAGAGGTACTATGTTGTATAGCAGATCTCTGGAACTTACTCATCTTGCATAATTGGAACTTCATACCCATTGAACACAACTTTCATTTCTCCCTCCACCCAACGCTTGGCAGCCATCATTCTACTCTCTGCTTCTATTGAGTGTGACTGTTTTAGAGACCTCAGATAAGTGGAATCATGCAGTAAATGCCTATGACTGGCTTGTTGCACTTAATATAATATCCTCTAGGCTCATCCACGTTGTCACAGACAGCTGAATAATATTCCATTTTATATATATTCCACATATATTTTAGAATTAGCTTATGAGTTCCACAAAGAAATCTGTTGAAATTTTTATTGTGATTACCTTTGATCTATAGAGCAATTTCGAGACGATGTTATAAAATTGGGCCTTTTCATATATTAACACAGTATACCTACGAAACACTTTTAAATTTCTCTCAGTAATGTTTGTAGTTTTCCGTAGAGCGGCCTTGCGTATCATTTATTTACTCCTAAGTATTTTGTATTTCATGCTCTAATAAACCCTATTTTAAGATAAATTTTATTTTCAAAGTTGTTGGTGGCATTCAGCAATGTAGAGATGTAAATTTTTACCTTTGCAGGCCACCATTACTCATCTGTGGATTAGTTCAGATTTCGTGTGTGCATAGTTACATAATCTGCCCATAGGACTGCTTAACCTCCTCTTCCAGATCATTACACCTTTCATTTCGTTTTATTGTTTTTAGCGAGGCTAGGCCTCCACTGGAGGGGATCTCCACTGCAGTGTTACTAGAAGTGGTAATAGTTGACATCATTGTCACATCCCCAATTTCAAAGGGAAAAAGTTAAAAAAAATTTCTATTAACTATGATGTTAGAGATTGTTAGATTTGGTTTGCTAACTGTTTAGTTAGGGTTTTGAATCTATGTTCATGAATGAGAAAATCCTGTAACTTTTTATAATGTCCTTGTCTGATTTTTGTTTGATGGTTTTGCTAGATTTTTAAAGGAAGCTAGGGAGTGTTTCTTCTTTCCTACTTCTGTCTAGAAAAATGTGGGTAAGTTTAGCATTATTAATTAGAATTCACTGGTGAAGCCATATAGCTAGATTTTAGTTTTGTTTTTAGTTTTGTTTTTTTGTGTGTGTTTTTTTTAAGTTTTTAATTGCAAATTAAACTTTTCCAGTAACACTGTTTACTCTGTTTCTTCTTGTGTCAATTTTCTTTATCATTTTCTATGAATATGTCTATTTCACCAAAATTCCCAATTTAACCCTAACTGGTTTGGCTCAGTGGATAGAGTGTTGGCTTGTGGACTCAAGGGCCCCAGGTTCGATTCCCATTAAGGGCATGTACCTTGGTTGTGGGCACATCCCCAGTAGGAGGTGTGCAGGAGGCAGCTGATTGATGATTCTAATCTCTATCCCTCTCCTTTCCTCTCTGTAAAATATCAATAATATATATATATATATATTTTTTTTTAATATATTTATTTTTTAATATATTTTTTTAAATTTTCAATTTATTGGAAGAGAGTCTTCATACTATCCTTTTGCCTTTTTATGGTCTACAGGCTATGTAGTGATGTCTCCTTTCTTATTACTGATATTTGGCATTTGTACCTTCCTTTTTTCTTAATTAAACTCTCCAACATTTACCTATTTTTATTAATGTTTTTAAGTAACTTATTTTCATTATCATTTCATTACCTATGGGTTATTTAAAAATGTTTCCTTAATTTCCAGTGATGTAGGAATTTTTTCTTTACAAGAAGATAGCTTAGATTTCTAAATTAAAAAACATTTTGAAGATTTCCATTATTTGAAATTCATCGTTAATTTGCTTTTATTTTTGTAAATACTTATAAAAATTCCACTGTGAGCTTGAGAAAAATGTATATTCTGTAAGGTATGGTGTTCTATGTATTACCATTAAATCAATTTTCTTATTGTGATATTCAAATCTCCTACTTTCTTTTACTATGTTTATTTCTCTGTGTGCTGTCAGTTATTGAAACAAGTGTACATACTGAGTCTATACTGGTGTGAATTTGTTTCTCTAGTTCTGGCAGTTTTTGCTTTATGTGTTTTGACCCTATCTTATTAGTGCATGTAAATTTGGAATTACTTTATCTTTCTTGTAAGGATTATTATTGAGTGTAAGGATTATTACTGTATCATTATTGACTGTATCTCTTCATCTCTAAATAATGGTTATTGCCTTAAAACCAAATTTGACTAATGTAGCTATGTCAATTTTCCTTTGGTTATTATTTGCATAGTTAATTTTTCCATCTTTTTTTTCCCCAACTTTCTGTATTTCTGTGTTTTACCTGTTGATTTATAAATAGAATATTGTTTTATCTTATTTATTTAATGAAAGTGTGCTAATCATTGTCTTTAAAGACATTGTTAAAACGTTTACATTTAATGTAATTGAGTCTAAATCAGTGTCAGTCTTTCAAGGTCAATAAGTCATTAAACAACACAATTTTTTATATTATGAAAATAGACAGTTTATTAATGTCTGTGAGTTTAAGAAATTTAACTTCTCTGATTTGTATGTAAATATCCATGGATTTATAAAACCTCATCTATCATTTCTTTGACTGCTATATAATGAAAAGAGATGCAGAGACTAAAATATGCTCCGAACAACATTTCTAGTCTAGTGTTTGCATTAGATCTTGCATTTCAAAGGAAAGTATAAGGAAATTTTATCTTTAAAATTTCATCTTTATTGTGATTTACTTGCCTAATTCCACTAAACATGCATTAACAAATTAATATATTTTTTTTTTACAAAGTACTATAAAGATTTCGCTTTTGATTACAGGGCTGTGACTCCCAAATGAGTGTGTCCGAAGTGTCCTGTAGTAGAAGCACATCCTCCTGTCAGTCTCTTGAGCATGGCTCAGTTCCAGAAATCCTCATTGGCCTGCTTTATAACGCCACCACTGGCAGACTATCAGCAGAAGTCATCAAAGGCAGCCACTTCAAAAACTTGGCAGCAAACAGACCACCCAGTGAGTGGAAAATGTTTGTTTTTTCTAATTCTAATGTTTTCTGCACTTATGGGAATCTCAGTGTTAGGAGCTTTTAGTCCTACCATTTAGTCTTAACTGATCAAAATGAAATGGTGTAATAACCATCAGCTAATCTGCTTCGTGATTTCTATTTCCAGTCATTTGTGGAGTAGAAAAATTTCAAATGCAACTTATGGATTGTAAGGTGTCGAGACTTTATTTTTCTAATGTCAGTGGAATAAATTTTCCCCGTTATAGCCATTATCTTCCAATGCCAGAAAAGGTTACAGGGTCTTTTTAAGTTAACAATATTCCGCCAAGATAATCAGAAATATGGGTAGTTATTGCTGTTACCTGAAGATTGATGCTGTGTGATCTGTCTGCATGCAGAACTAGACACTTTTCTCCCTTAACAATTTAAGAAGAAACTGTGTTGTTTTTTTCTTCATATTTTTCTTCTTTAACATTATAAGTCAGTACTGTCACCAGAGTCTTTTCTTAAATGGAATGTGCTTTGGTTTTACCAGGACCAGTAGAGTAAGGAATATTTTTGTATTTACCCCAAATGCTAGGAAGGGAAACTAGATAGTATGCCTCTGCCCTGTCTCTATGCCTCTCACTCTTCCAACTCCTAATTTCTCTCCCAGGTCAAGGTAAGTTTATGGAAGAACAGAGGAATGCCCAAAACTATTTGTTGAAATCTATGGACACAAACTTGGAATAGCAGCTTTTTTGTACTTCTCTAAATTAAAGCTGTTTAATGCCCCAAACTAAAAATTTGGAAATTTTGAATAATAATGGTCACTTTAAATTTGTTTAAATATTTCTTTCAGACTTGCTTAAAGCAATCTCCTACTCTAATTATCAAATAGTTCTTGAAGGAGGAAGAAACTTTTCTACCCTTGAATTAGCTTTTTTTTTTTTTTTTCAATCAAACTGAAAAGTCATAAATACATATCTGATTTGCTCTAAGTTGTCTTGGAAACCTGGCTTCTTATATACATCCCTGAAATAAAAGTCAGAAGGCCAAAGTTATGGTCATATTTCTACCTTGGACAAGTGCCCTGACTCCCCTTAAGTCTGTTTCCTTATACATAAAATTAAGGTTGCGTTTCTCACAGGGTAACTGTGAGACTCAAACAGATAAAGGTGCATAAAAGAAGGATGGATTATTGTCCCCTTCCTCTTTTCAGAACGAAAATTTCAGAGGGTATAAAGAAACAGTTATTAGAATAAACAGCTACTTGGTTTTCTTCATTAATACACACTTAGAATGCAAACTCTAATGGCCTGGGAAGTAACTCACATGAGCAGAGGTTGTGGATGAAAGATAAGGAGCATGGTGAGGCCCGTGACAAACGGGAGAGTGTACACACTCTGAATTAGACATTCAGATGGGAAGTTTTTGTTAGCACCACAACAGATAAGATACTTTTGGGGTTCCGTTTAGTCACACGTTATGTTTGCCCTTAATTCTTGCTTTAGCTAATAGTCTAATTT
This sequence comes from Pipistrellus kuhlii, assembly GCF_014108245.1. Lineage (NCBI taxonomy): Eukaryota > Metazoa > Chordata > Mammalia > Chiroptera > Vespertilionidae > Pipistrellus > Pipistrellus kuhlii. The sequence goes on from NW_023425493.1 coordinate 10,744,551, forward strand.
TTTGACAAATATTTAACTTGAGATGCTAAAAAATAGCAGAATGAAGTGATGTTTGCCTTTCTGTCCTTGTTCTACCCACTTTAATAGAAACAGAAAATCACTAATCAGACTCAAAATGAAGGGAGCAGAGTAGAAGAGGTTAAGAGATTAGCATCCACAATATAAGGCAGATCTTTCCGGTTTTAAAGAGTAAGTTAAATCAATTTCATTACTTTAGAGTTAGATCTTCAGTATCAGGATGTTTAGCTGAATTGAATATAAGTCAACATTAAAATTAGTTATACAGGGTAAAATATAAAATAATGAAGTGAAATATAAGACAGATTTGTCAGTTCATCTTATTCTATATATATTATATAAAATTGTGACCCTTCACATCTACCTAGGTACTAAGCTTTGAACTGTGTTATAAACTGAATAATCCAATTTTTAACCAAAGAACACAATAACAGTATTCAAGGGGAAAATTTATTTGGTAATTCTATTTTACTTTCCATCACTTAATTTTATATTACATCAAGAGTAATGAAAGTATTTGAAATATTAAGTATTGCATGGATAAACTTAAACATTTAGGATAATAATAACAGTGATCTTATAACAACTTTTATTCAGTCTTTTATAGCCTGATAATTTGCATGCTTCTATGTTCAATGTGCTTTAGTCCAAGAGGATATCATTATAAAGATGTCCCCCTTTAGAAAACACTGTAATTTTTGTTTCAGATTACACAATGACCTTAACAATTCTCATTTCATGAGTTTTGCCCAATGGCCCTTTTGTTCAGCCCTCTACCTGAATTAAAATGCTAAACTTTTGTGTTCTTCCACTCCAGTGAACAGTGTTTCCTCTTTAATTCTAACCTTTGACCCTCTTTCACCCAACAATTGACATCTGGTCATTATTTCTTTTACTGCTTTCCACCCCCTGTTGTCAGATGGACTGTTCTGTTGTCTAAAACACTTGATAGGTGGACAGGTTTATATAATCCGAGGTGAGTTCCTGTAGAGGCTAATTGGATGTTGTCTTTTCATGCAAAAAAAAAAAATTTTACCCTAAAACTTGCCAGCAGTGAAGCTGTCCACCATGTTGGTTTCAAAATATGCACATTTATTATCTGTGGTACTTTAAGTAAAACTAACTTAGAATTTATCTCTGATTATGGATGATGGTATTCAGAGTATAAAGTAAGCAAAACTTTTTAAATTAAAGGCTTTTTTTTCATTCATTGTATTTTGACTCATACAACAGAAATATAGTTACTTCATCAGAAATAACTGCAATTTTCACTAAAATTAATTGAAATTTTGATAAGAAGTACACATGATGGATCAACATGCTGAAGGTCATCTGCATGAATCAAATGACCTTGAAAACACAGTTGTTTGAAGAGAGGGCTTATCTCCCAAATAATCAGGCAATGGACTGTTACTTTCACTCTGTACACTAAACATCACATCCATTTTATTTTCTAATTCATGAACATAGTTCAGATTCATTCTTACAATTGGATGTTGAATTGTGTCAAAAAAAAAAAAAAAAAAAGGAACCCTGTAGTATCTATTTTGACTCCCCAGAAAGCACATTAAATGTACTCTTGCATGAAACCAGGAGAAAGTTTTACTTGACTTGCTGATGAGCCCTTAATGCATTTGGCTTCGTTTTCGGCTCTTCGATAGTTTTAAAGTGTAATTAAAAACCACATCCATGCAGAGATTTTTTTGACATTTCATCCTAAGCTGTTTTGATGTCATCCTTGCATTCCTGTCTTCCTCTTTTCCTCTTTATCATTTGCCTTCATGTCTATTTGTTTGTTTATCCTTATTCTCTGAAAACACAGTGGAATGCTTTACAGTGTTGTGGCTAATTGAGCTTGCTAAGTGTTTATTAATGCTATGATGTCCTGCTTAGTGAAGCTAAATGGGATGGGATGGGGGGGGGGGCGGTCCTGGGTGGTCATGGGCGGTCAAGGAATGACTGGGAGGGCAGGGGAAGGATTATGAGGTATACCTTTAAATTCTAACTCTAAGTTAGAACTAGTAAGGTTAAGATATGAGTATCCCCAAGAGATTTTCTGCCTCCTTAGCATTCTCTGTACCTGTCACATATTATAAGCATCTACATCAAAATGGAATTAGTTGAATTTCCATTAAACATGGTATACACCATATCCTTATAAAGCACAAGTCATTTTCTCAGCACATGTTACAAGAATTTTTTTTTTTTTTTAGTTTTTCTCAAATGATATTTGTGGTATGTTGTTCTGTGTTTTTGTGTTTGTTTTTCTACAGATACATATGTTAAATTAACTCTCCTCAATTCCATGGGTCAAGAAATGTCTAAATGCAAGACATCCATCCGCAGAGGGCAGCCAAACCCGGTGTACAAGGAGACGTTTGTCTTTCAAGTGGCCCTGTTTCAGCTCTCTGACGTGACCCTTATCCTGTCCGTGTATAACAAGCGCAGCATGAAAAGGAAAGAGATGATAGGCTGGATTTCTCTAGGTCTGAACAGCTCTGGGGAGGAGGAACTCAATCACTGGACCGAAATGAAAGAGTCGAAAGGACAGCAAGTGTGCAGGTGGCACGCGTTACTGGAGTCGTGAGGAGGACAAGCATTGGCAACCCCAGGCAGCGGTGCTTCCAGCGACGACGCTGCTGGTTTTCACCTGGCCATCGTTACGAGAGTGATTCTTTGAAGGATCGCCTTCAGCGTTCTACCAAAACGTTTTTAGTTCTGTGGGAAGACCATCTAATTCTGACATGAATGCAGACAGGTTGTATGTCTGGCAGAGCTATTATAGTTTGGGACAATGAACTCTATCATCATCGTTAAGCTACTGATCCTCCAGAGCTTTGGTTGAAGTGAATTTTTTTTTCTTTAGCAAAAGAGCCACTCATTTCCTGAAAAGTCAAAATCGTCAGTGATTTTTTTTAAGATTAGAATTTTTAGCTGCAACACAGTTTTAGTATCACTCTCCATATTACCCAGAAAGCATATTTTGACTGGCCCGTTCCTGCTGTTTGGAATGTGTTTTGATAAGAGAAAGTAGTTCTCCAACTTTATGATAAGGCATATCTGATGTTGAAGGGTTTCAATCGCATTGGAAATTGTTTTTCTTTCAGATATTTTCCCTTTATGCACAGAGCTTCATTGTACCTGAGTTCTCAGTAGCACTAAATCTGAGTGCAAGATTTCATTGTCATAAAGGCACTTTTAATGTTATTTTCAAAACTCATTTCTTCACTTGCCTCTGCTTTTGCCCGATCCAAAGAGACCCAGTCACTGCAAGTCCTGTAGACAGGTTGTACTGTAGACCTCTGTAGCTTTCTGTTGAAAGCACTTCCTGTATTCTCGTATTCCAATGTAGGAAGCTCATAGAACAGGACCTTACTTTAAAACTCCTTTCAATGATTGACTCTTTAAAATTGTTGTACTGTGCAAATACATTTTTTTACAAACTAAAAACTATGGTGTGAGCTGTTGAAAACTGCGAATAACTTAAGCTAAAGAACATTTTAATGACCCGCTCTGAGTGTTTAGTAGCGAGCACTGCAAAAAGCAAGGTAGCATTCACATAAGAAGCTGTCCTCTCTAAATCTTCTGCTCTCCCACTGCAATTTGTTATTTCTGATATAAAGACTCTCCGCTTCTCGGTTTGAACCAGAACAAAAAGGTTCCTGGATTCCTTATGAAGTTCCTAGTGACTTGTGACTAGATTTTATGAAATTTACGGATACGTTCTTCAACGTGATGTCATCCTGTGCCTTTCGTGTAAGTTAATTTTGCTCATACAGCTCGAAAGTTGTATTTGCAAAGTTAGGCCTTCAATTTTTATAAATGAAAGATTCCTCAGAACAGTGTCACAAGCTCTCTGTTTCCTCCTAAAGTGTGTGAAAGTTGTAAAATGTGTTTTGTTTTGTTTTTTAACTCGCAAGGCATTTTCATTTGTTTTTATATTTAGGAACACTGATTAATCAGGAATACTCTAAGCTGTTTTCTCTTTAATTTTGCTTCTTAACCAATATATAATTTTGTGCATACACTTTATTAAATATAATAGAATGTTTTGTATATATGAACAATATTTTTCTCTTTCTGATTTTTAGTTAAACTAGATGAAAGCAAAATATTTGCCAATTATTAAGCAAGTATGTCATTGCTCCTAGTCCCAACTAAGCACTATATACATTATTTTAAGCGAGGGCTTGTTATTATCACAGTAACAAAACCATGCGTACATATTATTGTCTCAACGTGGCTATCCTGAAAGGCCTTAAGTCCAAAAACTACCAACAACGATAGATTCCTGGCATATTTTAGTTTAAAAATGGCAGCTCTATGCATTCATGCACATGAATTATAAGATAAAATGCAAATGCTACATGACATGAGTTTTAAGACTGTCTATTATAGAGTTGCATTAAAGGGGGAAATCCATTCTTTTGTTGTTATATTATTCAGCTTTTCCCAGGGTTTTTTGTTTTGTTTTGTTTTTTTGTAATTGAGTTAGGTTATAAAGTTAGAACATGGCATGATATTGCATGTAACAGTATGGAAAGGGTTTTAAGGGTGAGAAGGGATATAGGTTTTACTGAGAAATTAGATTTAGGCATTTGATGCCAGAGGTATCTGTCCTGGCTGTGAGACAGCTGCCTCATTGCTAACACCTGGGATCTTCCTAATAAAAAGAGACTCGGTCTTATGTGTAGCTGTAACAAAGCCTAATCACACATGTTCTAAAACCAGCTCGGTGCTTTTTCCTTCAGTGAGGAAAGACCTCACTAGCTGTTCCTTGTTCAATCTGTCCTCCTTCAGCCTATGCCCAGAATGGCGTGTGTGCTCTGATGTATCCTTAGGGATTTGCCTGGGACAAGTATCAAATCCAATGTGGCCTAAAAAATAATTAACAATTTTAAAAACTTTCAACGAGGACCCTGTCTCCATCCCAGCTGCCAAGTCCTCAAAGATTATGGATTATGTGTATGTGTATCTGTATACACACCTGCACACATACATACTATGTGTATTTATACATACACGCATGCATGTATGTAAAGGTGAAAGTGCCCTGGCTTTTTCAGAAAATGAAATAGAAAAACATTTGTCAAGTTGATGGGTTCTTTTTCTCCTCTGTATAGTTACGAGAAATTATATTTGGTTCTGGGTGCTATTTGCTGCCATTCTCCTCCACACACAGCAAAACACACTGAGTGGCCAGGTTATTATGATCTCTGAACATGTAATAATCTGGCCACTCTGTGTATATCCTCCTGTATAATAAAAGGCTAATATGCAAATTGTCCCCTTGACCAGGAGTTCAACCAGCAGGCAGGCTGGCCAATCACCTTCAACGTCCCTTCCTCTTGGCCAGACTGGCTGGACCCCACCCATGCGTGAATTCATGCACCAGGCCTCCATATATATATATATATATATATAATCATTGAGTGGCCAGATTATTATGCGTTCAGAGATCATAATAATCTGGCTACTAGGTGTATGTATCTTTTTTCCTCTGGACTGACACAAGTTAGAGTAATTACTTCCAAAAGTTGGTCTATTCCTTTAAAAAAGGATTACATATGGCTCAAGAAACCCCCTTCACTCTACTGAACCTGCTCTACGAGGCAGTCCTACTGCTCTTTTGTGTGCTTAAATTTGCATGAAGGCAAAGTCTTATATCTCAGCAATTAGAGCAAATAGGGGCCCACTGGTTGTCTCAGAAACTCGAGGAAGGCAACGCACTTTCTTATTGTTCTCTTAAAATCCCCCAAGTTTTATAATAACACAAGATAATCCAAATATGGCAATTGACTGGCACTCATATAATTTCCTGAGCCTGGAATTACAGACTTTTTGTCTCCCAAATGAGCTGCAAAAAGTTATTTATTACTGCCCGGGAAACCAAGTGTATTTCAAACCAGTAAAGAATTTTAGTATATTATCCCTGTATCTTTCAGAAACTTCCTTCTGGAGTCTTGTGTCTTCTGCACTATCCACGTTTTGTGTAAAATCCATTTGTATATTTTCTTACTATGCATCCAGTGAATTCTCAATAATGTGGTATTTACTAGTGATAAAAATAACAATTTGGACTGCAATTTAAAAAAAAGAAACACCAATGAGAAAATATCTAAACTGCCCTGATTAATATACAATACATATGTCGAAGTGTAGGGCCTGGTAAGGCATAGTCATCCACATGTTAAATCATTTTCTTGATAGCATCATCATTTTCATTTCATTTTTCAGTCTAATAAAAAGCATAATCAGGGAATGCAAAGTAAGAGAGCACCAGGAGGGGAAGAAGTCATAGGATTATGGGTATTCTTCAAGATGAAGTTGGAGACCAAATGACAGCATAGTTTTTCCAGTGAACTGAGAGAGAGGCTATTTGAAGGTATAAATTTTAGGTGGATTAAGAATACTAGTCACCAACACATTTTGTTGAAGATCTTTATCCATATAGGAAGAAATGACACAAATCCATGCGCATAAAATTGCCACTTTCCTACACAGACTACATAGTCAATTCATAAAGATTTTTCTCATTGATAGTCACATTATTTCACATTGATAATTATTATTCACTTCCCCCCCCCCCCATTCGCTGTCCCCAGTTCATCCATGGCCAACCCTGGAGGGAGCCATCAGTCTCACCCATCACCGATCAAACTCCATACTGAGCACAAAGTGGAACATGCTATCAAGCATTTTTTAATTATCTTTAAAACATCATCTATGTCCACCAAAATACATAATAATCATACTGGTAACGGCTATAATTTTCTAGGATCTAGCACAATAAGTTATTTTTTTTTAATATATTTTTATTGATTTTACACAGAGAGGAATTGAGAGGGACAGAGAGTTAGAAACGTCGATGAGAGAGAAACATCGACCAGCTGCCTCTTGCACACCCCCCACTGGGGATGTGCCCGCAACCAAGGTACATGCCCTTGACCAGAATCGAACCCGGGACCTTTCAGTCCGCAGGCCGACGCTCTATCCACTGAGCCAAACCGGTCCCAGCACAATAAGTTATTTTGTTTGAGTCTCACAACAGTAGGAGATAAGTAATATTACCCTTTTATAGATGAAGAAACTGCAGCATAGAGGTTAAACAGACCTTCCCAAAGTCATTCAATAAGCAGAACTAGAGTTAGAACCCCACCATAAATTTCTCTAGACCCATCCTATGCATCTCGCAGCTGCAGCCCCCTTTACTAGCTACAAGAAAAAATAGGACAACATTATGTTCATCAATAACCCTACCCACCTCAGGTGAATGGCAGAACTAGGGAAAAAGGAAAGAAAAAAAGACACAGAGCTTGGGAAAGGAAAGCAAAACAAATGGTACTTGTGCGGCCTATTTGTAGTTGATTTTCAAAGTCGTGGGGGTTTAATTTACATTGCAAGTTTAGCTTACATTTACATTCTGAAACTGTATTCATCAATGTCTTCTACTCATTGCATACTTTTGGCAATCCAAGGTAGCTGAATTATGTCTGAGCACCTTTCTGCCCTGTGAAGTGGAAAGGGATAGCCTGTATTCATCGCCCAGTGTCAATGGTGAGAGGAGAGACTCTTGTGCTCTCGTTGCGATTTACTTGTGTTTCTCCTGTACCCTTCATTGTGGTTTAACTGGACCGCAGCTAATTTTATTGCACATGTTCCTCTTTTCCCCTTGACAGTAGTTAGTGTCTTGTCTTGATATCTTTATGTGGCCCTTACTCACACAGGCACATGGTAAATATTGGGTTGAACTGAATTCCCTGGAGAAGAAATAAGGCTACGACCATGGAGTGCAAAGGAAGAAAAAAGGGCCCACCCTCTTCTTTATTCTTCTGATTGCTGTTTGATATTTGGGCTTGTCTTTTAAATATTCAGGACTACTCTGAAAGGGGGGGGGGGGAATCCCTTTCTGTGTATTCCCTTTCACGTGTGATCACTCACCTGACACTGATTGTTTAAACTGAATACCCAATGGATGAAATACAATACTCCATTATACGCTGGGAAAAAATTAATTTTCTGAAATGTGTTTATATCTGCAGATATGGCTAGAATGCCTCTTTCCCTAGATCTAAGCAGTTCATGTTGAAGATGACTATTTTGTGGAATGAGAACATAGGAATCTTCCCTTATCCCTGAGATCTGTTTCTCTTGCCTCTCACATCTGGCCATGAACTTCTTCCCAACGCTTCCTTTGTCAGGGTCTGAGTGTGCTCATCTCCAGGTGGTGTTTTCTTATACCTTCAGGGGAGGGTCTCACCAGTAAATCCCGTCCAAAACCCCATTAACGCTGGTGAAAGAAATCCATAAGCACCAACAGGAAGAAAGAATCCGGAAGTGTAAAGAACTAGGACCTCAGAGCCCTGGTGTAGGGTGGCAGCTTTAGCGCCTAAATGTGGCTTCAGTCCTAATGCAGGGGAAGCCAGGTTCTAGGAAATGGGAGTTTAAGTCCATATGTCCAACACTGTCTCCTTTTTGTCTTCTCTCCTCCCCCAGTAGCTTGTACATTTCAAAAAATTGTGAGAGAGCCTTAAAACTTGGTTTTCAATATTTCAAATTAACCAGGCAATTTCATAAAAAGAAAACCAAAGTCAATCATAGGAAGCCTTTTGGGGGGAGGGGGAGAAGGCAGGGGGATGGTGGTGGTTTTTGTTTGGGGTAGTCTTTTGGGTAAATATCAGGAATATTTACAACATCCTATAATCATGTCCCATTTGTTCTGTGAGGGAGAGACCAAGGTAGCTTTTGCATATAAATTGGCTCTATTGGTATTTAAGAATGTTTAAACCATTATTTGAAGTACAACTGGAAAATAAAGCAGATACTTCAAATAGTGTTTTGAAATTATAAATATTACTTTAAGTTAACTAAGAAAACTTACAACTCACATTGCAAAATTAATTTATCATTTTCCTGCGTAATTTTATTGAGATGGCTTTTGCTTTTGTAGTGAAAATAATAGAGTGACGACAATTTTGAGGAATCTTTAAAGCTGTCATAGAGTGGCAAACAACCTTTGGATTTTTACTAAAATTTTGAAATAAAGTATATCAATATTCTCAGTTCAGTTAGTCTTTGCTGAAGAACAGTTATTATATGCGTTTTAAGGGTCTTGATAAATGTTGAGTTCTGTTCTTTTTCTAAAACTCATGATGTCCATTACTGTTCACTGCACTGTGTTTTATTTCTTAAAATAACGTAACATGGAAAACTCAATTAGTGGAATCTTTTCATCAATATCCCTACTTTCCTCCCTTCCCTCTCTTCCTCCCTCCATTGCCTGCCTTCCTTCTACTTCCTTCCTATTTCATTTTTCTGAGGCAAGAAACTTCCTTAATAGAGTTTCTACAGAGCTTTCTTACTTATTTTTCTAATCATGGTTAAAACAGTGTGGTGAAGTTTAAATGCTCTGTGAGCAAAACTATTAACCTGAAGAAATGCACTACTACTCACCGTTCCCCTTGGTCTTACACTGTCTCCAGCATAGTTTCCAGTGACTCAACATTAATGGAGCTTATTAATATATACAAGTATCTGTGTGGTTATCAATAGTGTTGTATTACTGTCACATTAATATGCATTTTTTGTCAAAATATAAACATGCGTGTGTGGAACAACTCATTTTATAGAATGATCATATATCTCCTCATTTTCATGTAATTGAAAATGTGCTTCATGTTGCATTTGATTCTCACTATCTACTTTTCTACTATCTATATACACCGATTGTCTCGGTGCCCTTTCCTTTTGTATAATTGTATTACAAAATGAAATTACTGACCTCTGTGTAAACAATGTACAAACTGTTAAAATTATTCATCTAAAGAGATTTTAATGGCAGTTTAATTTTCCAGAAAATAAATTTTTGCGTGGGTTCAAGGTTACTTTTCTTCACCTTTCTGTGAGAAATCTCTTCACGTACTAGTACTCACTAGGAATGGGTAAGCATCTGATTTCTAATGATACATAAAAATCATCCCTAATTTTTATCATTGATAAGTAAGCGTTGCCCTGCCAGGTGGCTCAGTTGGTTGGAGTGTCTGCCCATACATCAAAAGGTTGTGGGTTCGAACCCCAGTCTGGGTGCATATAAGAGGCAACTGATAAATTAACCAAAGCCAGTTTTAATTAACTTTGTTTAGAGTAGAACACCAGTGCCCAGCGGGTCTGGTTTAATCTTCTTTCTTTTTGTAAGAATTGTCTGAACAGAACACAAAGAAGACATGGAACACTTCTTAAATGGGTTCATCATTTAATCAACTAAGTTTAAGGAATTCGTATTCCTTCCTAATACTTGCTGCTGAATTATCCCTTTCTCTCAAACATTTTTGTATTTCCATTATTAAGGTGTTTAAGAAGAAGCAAAAATAATAGACTTGCTTATGAGTTTACTCCAAAAAGAGAGTCACATTTATCTGGGTCATGGCTTATTGTCTTTCACAGAATCACAATAGACAAGAAGTGAAATTTTCAGGTACCAAACTTATGGACCTGGGTCTCTGAGAACATTATATGGACTTGACCCCAAAGACAAGGGAGGTAAAGGCAAAAATAAGTGAATGGGACTGTATCAAACTAAAGAGCTTCTGCACAGCAAAAAAACAACAAAAAAAAACAAATAAATAAATAAACAAACAAACAGGCAACAAAACAATCAGGCAGCCAACCAGATGGGAGATGATATTTGCCAACAGTAGCTCTTTATATGTTTCTAAAACATATAAAGAAATTGTAAGACTCAACACCAAACAATCCAATCAGAAAGTGGGCAGAGGACTTGAAAATACACTCTCCCAAGAAGACATACAAACAACCAATAGATATATGAAAAGAGGTTCAACCTCACTGGCAATTAGGGAAATGCAAATCAAAACTACAATGAGATACCACCTTACACCTGTTACAGAGGCCATTATCAACAAGACAAGCAACAACATGTACTGGAGAGGTCCTCATTGCTGGTGGGACTGTAGACTAAATGCAACCACTATGGAAAGCAGTCTGGCGATTCCTTAAATTAAGAATAGAGCTAACCTCGTGCACTGCTGGTAGGAATGCAGACTGGTGCAGCCACTGTGAAGAACAGTATGGAGTTTCCGGGTGGGGGGGGGGGGAGGGAAATGGAACTCCCATTTGACCCAAAAATTTCACTTCTAGGAATATATCCCAAGAAACCAGAACCACCAGTCAGAAAGGATATATACACCCCTATGTTCACAACAGCACAATTTACAATAGCTAAGATTTGGAAACAGCCTAAGTACCCATCTGCAGATGAGTGGACTAAAACCTGTGGTACATCTATACTATGGAATACTACACTGCTATAAAAGAAGGAGGAACTCCTACCATTTGTAACAGCAAGGGATGGACCTGGAGAGCATTGTGCTAAGTGAAATAAGCCAGTCAGAGAAAGATAAATATCACATGATGTTACTCATTTGTGGAATATAATGAACAACATAAACTAATGAACAAAAATAGATCCAGAGACAGAGAAGCATCGAACAGAACATCAAAATTCAGAGGTAGTAGAGGGAGTAGAGATCAACCAAAGGACTTGTATGCATGCATATAAGCATAACCAATGACACAGACACTAGGGGGGTGAGGGCATGTGCTGGGGAGGAGTCACATGTAATACCTTGATTAATAATAATAATAATAATAATAATAATAATAATAGAATAGAGCTACCATATAACCCAGCAACCCCACTCCTGGGTATATACCCAAAACTCAAAATCATGTATTTTCAAAAATATATGCACCACTATGTTCACTGCAGAATGATTCACGTTGATCAAGATATGGAAACAACTAAAGTGTCCTGTGATAGAGGACTGGATGTGGTACATCTATGCAATGGAATACTCCTCAGCCATAAGAAAGGATGAAATAGTACCATTTGCAACAACATGGATGGACTTTGAGAATATTTTGCTAAGTGAAATAAGTCAGACAGCAAAAGCTAAGAACCATATGACTTCACTCAAATGTGGGATATAAAACTGAAACTTAGGAACACAAACAGTTGTGTGAGAGTTGCCAGAGGGAAGGGGGTGGGAGGAGAAGGGGGTCCTAATGAGGTGACAGGAAGATTTGACATTCGGTGGTGGGCACACAGTGCAATATACAGATCTGGCAACATAGAAATCTACACATGAAACTTATATGTTCATGTTGACTAATGTCACCCAAATCTACTTAATAAAAATTTAAAAATAAATAAAACCACAAAAAATAAAGTGCAATTTCAGCAGAAAGCAGGCACATCTGCATTCTGAATAGTACTGGTATATCATTAAATTATCATTTTTGTTGTTTACAGAGGTACTTTCCTAGTTATTCATCATATTCATCTTATATGCTTAAGATTAACTTTTAATTGCAAATTGATTGTAAATCCTTTTATCTCTAATAGTATTTAAACAAATATATTTTCTTTCTGTAGGTTATCAAACTATTCCATGATGTTTCCCATTTGAAAATAAAGCCGTTCCCAATTTAAAAATAAAAAGTCTCAGTAAAATGCCAAAATATTTTGTTTGATTAGTACTTTATAATGAATTATAATAGTATAATAATACAGTAAATACCTCTACACAATTAAATGCCAAATAATTGGAGGCAAATTATATTAAGGATCTCATAAACTTACATTAAGTATAATAGTAAGGAGAAAAAATGAAGGCTTCTTTTCAGTTGGCATAAGGAAAATAGATGCAAAAGAAAACCTTCCAAATAGTACTTTTAATAGGTGGTAGGAACTTCCCACTCTTTACCAAATCTATGCTTTTCTCTTTTTCTCAGTCATATGGCTAGCTTATATTTCTTAGCTTCTCCCTTGAAATTAGGTATGGCCATGTGACCAAGTTCTAACCAATGGAATATGAGCAGATGTGACATCTACCAATTTCAAGAAGGCTTTTTAAGAAACAAATATGCCTTCATGCCTCCTTTCCCTTTCTACCAGTAGGATATGGAGAAAAACAGAGGCAGATTGGAAAGATCCTGTGTCACTGAGTCACCTCAGAGGAAAGAGACAACCAGGTATCACCTATCTTAGCAAGTTACCATAAATGAAAAGGAAACTTGCCAAAACCAGTTTGGCTCAGTGGATAGAGCGTAGGTCTGCGGACTGAAAGGTCCCTGGTTCGATTCCGGTCAAGGGCATGTACCCTGGTTGCGGGCACATCCCTAGTAGGGGGTGTGCAAGAGGCAGCTGACAGATGATTCTTTCTCATCGATGTTTCTAACTCTCTATCCCTCTCTCTTCCTCTCTGTAAAAAATCAATAAAATATATTTTTTTTAAAAAAGAAAATGAAACTTTAAATTTTTAAAATATATTTTTATTGATTTTAGAGAGGAAGGGAGAGAAAGGTAGAAACACCCCCTACTGGAGCCTGCAACCCAGGCATGTGCCCTGACCAGGAATCTAACTGTGACCTCCTAGTTCATGGGTGGACATTCACCCACTGAGCCACGCTGGCTGGGCAAAAACTTATATTTGAGCCATTACACATTTTAGACTCCATTTGTTACTGCAAGCAATTGAGACTAAGACCAATATGGAGAATGAAAACCTACAACATGTTCACTAGCGTAGAAGCTGTGGTGAAGAAGTAGATACAGCAAGCTTAAAAACTAATCCATGTGATGCAAAACATTTGATAAAATTATTGCCTATTTTGCTTGAAAGGTGGTCACTGTATAGTATATTGTATAGTATAAATTGTATAGTATAAATTGTATATATTGTATAGTATAAATACATATATAATGTGTGTGTGTGTGTGTGTGTGTTAAAAGATATTACAAAAAAGCAGTAAAGTCGGTCAAGGAGCAAGTGGTTTTCAAGCAGATATCGAAGGGAATGGAGAGAGCCTAGAGATTAAGTGCTTCTGAAATTGTACACCTAAAACCTATATAATTTTATTAACGAATGTCACCCCAATACATTCAACAAAAAAAGTTTTTAAAAATTAAGAAGAAAAGAAGGAAAAGTCTACTTCTTCTGAACCCCAAATAGTAAATTTAAGACTAAAATGAAAAGGCCTATTGACTGCCCGTTACACAAAGGGACACAACCATGTGCCAAAGATCAGAACTTTCAGTGCTGCCTCTTATTTCAGAGGAACTCAAGGGCAACTTGATTCCTATGAAGGAAGCTCTGAACAGTGCCTAGCCCCCCACAAGGAAAGGATTCTCAACACAGAGTTCAAATGAAAATGCGGCATTTAATGGAAAAGGAAAACCTTCCCAGAGTTAGAGTGGGGTACAACTGAGAATAACGGAAAAGGAAGCTCTTCTCAGAGAAGATCCAGAATCAATGAAAAACTCCCCTACCAAGCGAGAAGCTGGGGTTCTGCCCTGACCAGGGCCCAAGCTAAGGAGGAACCTTCAACTGAGGTATGTGCCCTTGACCAGAATCGAACCCAGGACCCTTTGGTCTGTCTGCTGATGCTCTATCCACTGAGCAAACCCAGCTAGAGCTAGGTCTTTTTTTTTTTAATATATGCCTTTAAAGCTGTAAATTTCCCTCTAAGCACTGCTTTCTCTGTATACCACAGATTTGATGTTATATTTTTCATTTTCATTTAATTTAAATATTTTTAAATTTCTCTGGAGATGTCTTCTTTGGCCCGTGTGTTATTTAGAAGCATGCATTTAATTTCCAAACCCAGAAAAGTAGTTGGTTTTCAGTTTGTTTAGCTTGTCCCTGTTGTAAGGATATGAGAAACTATTTACAAGGTCTTCCCAGTATCTTGGAACTAAAACCAGAAGTTCTTTAAAAAGTTTTTTTTTTTTTAATATATTTTTATTGATTTCAGAGAAGAAGGGAGAGAGAGATAGAAACATCAATAATGAGAGAGAATCATTGATTGGCTGCTTCCTGCATGCCCCACACTGAGGATCCAGCCTGTAACCCAGCATGTGCCCCAACCAGAATCCAACCATGACCTCTCGATTCATAGGTCAACTACTGAGCCATGCGGATCAGGCTGAAAGTTTTGTAATCACTTGAGCTTATTTCATCTGGAGATATGACTTATTCAGCACAGAGTTATGACTTTGAAGCAACTTGACTGGGGTTTACTTATCTAGCACTTAGTTAATAAGTGTTCATGTAATTTTATTTATTTTTTAAAAAGACATCCTATATAATAAAAGGCTAATATGCAAATTGACCAGTGGAATGACTGTTCGCTGTGATGTGCACTGACCACCAGGGGGCAGATGCTCAACACAGGAGTTGCCCCCAGCCTACAGGCTCCAGGCCAGCCAAGGTGGGTGCCTGCAGCAGTCCCCCCATTCCCCAATCACTCTCTGCAGGGTCCCCACAGATCAGCCCTGATCACTGGCCAGGACTAGGGATCTACCCATGCATGAATTTTGTGCACCGGGCCTCTAGAGTGTATATATTTCTATTGATTTCAGAGAGGAAGGGGGAGGTAGAGAGAAATAGAAACATCAATGATAAGAGAGAATCATTGATTGGCTGCCTCCTGCATGCCCTCCACTGGGGATCAAGCCTATAACCTGGGCATGTGCTCCTGATCGAAATCGAACCTGGGACCCCTCAATTCACAGGTTGATGCTCTATCCACTGAGCCAAACCATCTAGGGATAATTTTATTTATTTTCATCTTCTGCTTAATGAAAGGAAACTCATTAGTAACTTCATATGCTTGAAGGACTAATATTAAATCATCTGTATTTATTCTGAATAATACTAATAACTTTAATAAATTCTATTTTCCAGCCTCTAGATTAGGGGTGTCGAACTCAATCAGAGAAGGGGCCAAAATCTAAAATCCAGCCTAAATCGCGGGCCGAATGGTTTACTGAACAGTCATAAACTGTCATTGTGATGGAAACGCAGCGGAGTGCAGTGGAGTGCAGTGCTGACAGCGCGGTGCGGGCCACATTGCAAGGCCTGGCGGGACGGATTTGGCCCGCGGGCCTTGTGTTTGACACATGTGCTCTAGATCCTTTTAAACTATCTTAATGTCCCCTTAATCTGTAAAATCTGAGTCTGTACCCAATTATCTGTCGAGGGGAAGAACGTAAGGGCTTACTTTATGTCTCAATATTTTATACCACTTATCTCACTTTTCCTTTATTTTTGAAGCACAAAATGACTCTGAGGATTCAATATTAATTATAGGCTTTCATACAAAACATTTATTTAAACAAAACAAAAAATTTGAGAATTATTTTTAGTAGCTAGTATTTTGCTACTTAACCTATACAATACAGCTGTTCACACAAATTAGTTTCACATTTTTTAAACTAAAAGTTGCCATATATTGCAAAGTAAACCCAATGGGAAGGTGGTATAGTCAATATCCTACACTCCTACCACTCGTTAAAAAGGACTATTATAAAATAATTAGAAGATAGGGGCTCTGAATACAGCAGTATTAATATCAAGTGAAGAAGATATTTTTCCATGAAAATCTCTGGGTGAAATAAAATATATAAGTCACAGGGATATATTTCAAGGAGTCTAATGGAGTTCATGGTTTGAAAATGAAACGCTAATAAAAGTATTGCCAAATGCACTAGAAACTATAGAAATGTGCCTAGGACTTGCAGCATAGAAGAGAAAAAATATCATTTGGGTTATTCAATGTATTTTTCTTTCCTTCTTTATTTATTTATTAGTGAGAGAGTGGAAGAGAGAGGGAAAGACAGAAACACATCAATTGGTTGCCTCCTGCAGGGGCTCCAACCAGGACCCAGGCTGGGGAGGAGCCTATAACCGAGGTGCCCTTGACTGGAATAGAACCCGGGACCCTTCAGTCCACAGGCTGATGATGCTCTATCCACTAAGCCAAGCCAGCTAGAGCTACTTAAGGCTTTTTAGTATTCGTTGCTTGAAAGCCTTTAATAGCTGGCCATCATTTCCTACTTATTGACACTGCAAACATAATCACTTTGTTCCCAATAGTTATTTCTGATTTCTGCTTGTTTTGATTTTGCTCTAAACGGGTTTCTCTTTGACAGCAACAGAGTGAACAATCTTGAAGGGCAGTGGTCGGCAAACTGCAGCTCTCGAGCCACATGTGGCTCTTTGGTCCCTGTGTGTGGCTCTTCCACAAAATACAACGGCCTGGGAAATCTACTTTGAAGAAGTAGCATTAAAAGAAGTTTTAAAAAAAATTGCCTCTCAAAAGAAATTTTCAATCGTTGTCCTGTTGATATTTGGCTCTGCTGACTAATGAGTTTGCCGACCACTGTTGAAGGGTATTTGGAAGGTTAGGCGGTGGAGGGAGGCCTAGGAAAAAAATCTTACGTTTCTCAGTTTTACTTAAGCTTTCAAGTACTTAAGATTCACCTGAGGATGGAGGCATGTTTAAAACACAGATTTTTCAGACCTCATCCTCACAGAAGCACCTCAGATACCCCAAAGATCAATTAAATTTCCTCTTGGGCCAACTGAATTGGCCAGATTATTATGCGTTCAGAGATCATAATAATCTGACCACTCGGTGTATGTATTGATTTTACAGAGAGGAAGGGGGAGAGAAAGAGTTAGAAACATCATTCGGCTGCCTCCTACACGCCCCCTACTGGGGATCGAGCCCGCAATCCAGGTACATGCCCTTGACCAGAATCAAACCCGGGGCCCTTCAGTCCTCAGACCTACGATGCTCTATCTACTGAGCCAAACCAGTTAGGGATGAATTACTCTCAAGATCTAGGCATCAGCTCTTCTCAACTTTGCAGAATCACTCTGTCTAGCTCCTTCCTCTGAAAACTACTTAAATGCCTCCTCTGAAATTGCCTGAACCGGGGGCTGAATCCTGATGATCCTGATGTAATGTAGAAACCTCAGGTGCAGAATCGACTCTCCAGCATCATCAGGCTTTAAATGAATGTGTGATCTCTAGAAGTTTACAAAATATTACCTGGCTTTAATGTTTACTTCAGATCTAAAATATATTTATCGTACATTGAATATTGTTCTAAAATTGCTTCAGTGATTTTATTTGGGCAGGAGAACTTCTCTTTACCCCTCACTGCTAGAACCTTTTTGGGGTCGAGCCTCGTTCATAGATACCAACGTGTGGATTCAATCAGCTTAAATTGCATTGATTGGCGGTGCATACACTGATCTACATCAAAACCGAGGAGCAAGAATTTCACTGTCACCCACTGAAGTTTCAGAATAAAATAACATTTTTGGTGAACTGGGGTAGACCCAAATCAAGTCTGGATCCCAGAAATGGTCATGGGACCCCTAAGAGTGAAGGGTGATCTTTTAATGATCTACTGCTAAATAATAAACAACCTTGAAACTTAATGCATGATAACAACCAAAAAAAATAATAATAATAACCACTTCTTTTGCTCACAAATCTAGGAGTCAGGGATTGGGACAAGCCACACGGAGAAGGGGTTCACTGTGCTCCATGATGTCTGAGTTCTCAGCCGGGATCATCCTGATGTTTGGGAGCCGGACCACCTGGCTCCCCATTGCCCGTGTTTCTCTCTTTTTCACACAGCCTTTCCAAAGGGTGAGCCTGAGCATCCTCAGCACGGCAGCCTCGGTGACGCCAGACTCCTTACCTGGCACTCAGGGTTCTAGGCGCTCTGGCTGGAAGCTGAAAGGTTTCTTATGACCCAGCCTTGGAAGTCCCAGAAGGTCACGTCTGCCACATGCCATTCGTTTATTAATCCCTAAGACCAGCCCAGAGTCAAGGAGAAGGAAACAGACTCTGCCCATCAGTGGAAAGCGTAGCAAGGAATTGACAGCCATCCTCTGGCCACAACTCTTATGTTTGTCCCACATGCAAAACACACGTGTCTCTTCTGAAGGCACCCAAAGGTCTCGGCCATTTTAGCGCTGACCCAAAGTCCACCATCTCACCATGGAATCAGGAGGCAGCTCCTTAAATACAGCTCCTCGGGATCTGACCCCCACCCCCACGTACACACAAAGATTCACGTTCTCTGCCTCCTCCACACCCCCAGTATCCAATGGTGGCACAAGAGTAGGTAACTGCAGTAAACGCTGCCAATAAAACATGGGGGGAGGATGGAGTGCCCTCAGCAGTCCCAGATCTGTCTCTTGTTTCAACAGTGTTTGGACAGAACAGACCTAGAACAGCCAGACAGAACAGGCCCTTCTCCCAGCCTCTGGCCACCCTCCAGTGTCTTATCCAGTCACCACCTTCAGCACCACTTCTGAGACAAGCCAACACACCAGTTTGTTTGTTTTTTTCTACCTTAACTCCTCTCCATTGCCGAACAACTATGAGCTCCCAAATTCGTCTGAATTATCCCACCAAAGTGGAGGCTGCCATCAACCGCCCAGCCCCCCTCCCCTCCTGCCTCTGCGGGCCGCCCACACCTACCTCTCTCTGGGCGAGTTGGCAGAGAAGCAGCACCAGGGCTCCGAGTGTCTCTTAGAGATGCAAACCCAGCGCGGTGGTGGCCCTCTCCCCCAGGACGCGATGAGGCCCCCCAGGATGAGCGGGCAGAACTCAGGGCGCCAGGGAGGAGCCTGACCCAGGCCCTTGTGGACCCACAAGCCTGGTTCTGACCCCGCAGACCCTCAGCTCTGACTTCCTGCAGAGCCACTTCCGGTGAGGAGGTGAAACTCATCAGGAAGATGGGCCACACCTGGCTCCCCTCCGCAGGCTGAGGCCCCCAGGCTGGGCCGGGCCAGAAGCTCCTGGAAAGCTTACCCTCCCGCACAACTAGGAGCCTGTGGAGCCCGAGGCCTTTGAGGGGCCCCTCTGCACCGCCTGGTGTCTGCTTTTTATCTGAGCCGCTCTCTGAAACTGCTAGCCATTCCTTTAGCCACCCTGAAGCCCTCTCCCATTTGGAGCAAATGGAAACAAGCTTTTGTAGCCAAAAAAAAAAAAAAAAGTGGGGGAAGGATGGAACAAAAGGTTCATAGTCACTGATGCACAACATTCATGAAATCCATCTAGGCCCATAGGAAGAGTTTCTTTGCTCTGAAGCTATTTCTTACATTGAGAATCTCTTGCTGAAAGAGACTGGAGATAAGAGAGTTGTATTTTCAAACTCCAAAAAGTCCTGACTCCTTGATGTGTCCCCTGGCGATGCTCAAAACTTGAACAGCTCCAGTTTTAACTCTTTCCTTACTTCTCGTGTTGTGTAACAGGCGACTAGAAAAAGCCAAGTAGCACTTTCAGCGTGCTGCCTGGAAACCCAGTCGGCCAGATCCTCACCATCTCCCCCACATTACCACAGGCAACAGTTTGGCTAGCAGTTCTGCCAGGACACACCTTGCACGCTCCTTCCTTCCACCTTGCCATCCCTCAGGGCCTGACTGAGCGTCTCAGGAGACTCTTCCAGCTTTCACAGTCTCATCAAGGCCCTTCCGGGTCCCACCTACCATCCAGTCCCAGTCCGGTGTCCTACGTTACAGGTTTTGTTAAGTCAGCAGCCTTTTTGGTGTTTTTTTTTTTTAAGGCATCGAAATATGCTCCAGTTACCTATGCTGTGTAACGACTCAAAACAGCCATCATTTGTTTTGCTTACAAATCTATAGGCCTAGAATTCAGACATTGCACAGTGGGAATGGCTCTTGTCTGCCCCAGGATGTCTGGGGCCTGAGCTGGTAGGAGTTGAGTGGCTGGAGGCTGGAACAGGGTAGGAACTAGCTTGGGTATCCTCACAGCATGGTGGCTTCAAGACAAGCAGACTTGCCCTAGCCTAGGGGTGTCGAACTCAATCAGAGAAGGGGCCAAAATCTAAAATCCAGCCTAAATTGCGGGCCGAATGGTTTACTGAACAGTCATAAACTGTCATTGTGATGAAAACGCAGCGGAGTGCAGTGATGACAGCGCGGTGCGGGCCACATTGCAAGGCCTGGTGGGACGGATTTGGCCCGCGGGCCTTGTGTTTGACACATGTGCCCTAGCCGGTTTGGCTCTGTGGATAAAGCACTGGCCTGGGGACTGAAGGGTCCCTGGTCCGATTCTGGTCAAGGGCACATACCCGGTTGTGGCCTTGATCCTCAGTAGGGGGCGTGCAGAAGGCAGCTGATTAATGATTCTCTCTCATCATTGATGTTTCTCTCTCACTCTCCCTCTCCCTTCCTCTCTGAAATCAATTTTAAAAATATTAAAATAAAAAGATAAGCAGACTCTTTAGATGGGTAACTCAGAGCTCCAGATGAGTAGACCAGGGCCCAAACAAAAGCTGCAAAGCTTCTTATGACTTAGCCCTGAGGTTGGCAAACTGCAGCTCGTGAGCCACATGTGGCTCTTTGGCTCCTTGAGTATGGCTCTTCCACAAAATACCACAGTCTGGGAGATTCGATTTTGAAGAAGTGGCGATAGAAGAGATTTAAGTTTTAAAAAATTGGCTCTCGAAATAAATTTCAGTTGTTGTACTGTTGGTATTTGGCCCTGTTGACTAATGAGTTGCCAACCACTGACCTAGCCTCAGGAGGCCTAGAATGTCACTTCTGCCCCATTCCATTTGCCAAACAAGTCACTATAGCCAGCTCAGGTTCAAGGGGAGTGAAATTAGACACCTTCTCTTACTAGAAGGAGTAACAGAGAATGTGTAGCCATTAAAGAGATGGACTTTTATAATATGATTTCATTAGTTGGAGCATGAACAATTTTCTATATTGCAACACCAAATAATAGCACAGAGTTTGGGAGCCAATGGAAAGTATTATAAATGGGTGGTTGAATATAATCAAGAAGACATTTAAATCTTTGGAATGGTGAAAACATAGCCACACATTAGGTTTCATATTTGGATTCCTTAAGCATTGCAAAACTTTTCTCAAATATATTTAGACAAAAGATGTCAGCACAACCTTGACCTCAATTAATTCTCACCAAAATATCCAGATAATTGGATAAGGAAGATTTGGTGTAAAGATGCCACATAGCTAGTTTTCTATTTTGTGTAAGGCATTCTGCTTACTTATTTAGTATTAATTATTTTTTTAAAATATATCTTTATTGATTTCAGAGAGGAAGGGAGAGGGAGAGATAGAAACATC
This sequence comes from Pipistrellus kuhlii, assembly GCF_014108245.1. Taxonomy (NCBI): domain Eukaryota; kingdom Metazoa; phylum Chordata; class Mammalia; order Chiroptera; family Vespertilionidae; genus Pipistrellus; species Pipistrellus kuhlii. The sequence goes on from NW_023425493.1 coordinate 10,766,576, forward strand.
AATGATGAGAGAGAATCATCAATCAGCTTGTCTCTTGCACGCCCTCTACTGGGGATCAAGCCTGCAATCCCAGCATGTGTTCCTGACCAGAACTGAACCCAGGATCCTTCAGTCAGCAGGTCGATGTTCTATCCACTGAGCCAAACTGACTAGGGCAGTAATAATGATTTTTAAATGCTATCATATAAACTCAAGGGGTGCTCAAAAATAAAAGCACAAAAAAACAAAGCACAAAGCCATAGGAAAGCAATCAAATTCATCCAGTGGGATTGTGTAAGTCATATAGATTTTACAGAAACAATTTATATGGTAGTAAACCCATAATATGATCTTGAACAATGTGTAAAGTTAATGTTGTTTATTTTCTGCCTAATTAGAAGCCATGAATCTCAGACTATTAATAATAAAAAAAGCTATTTCTACAAATACATGTTAATATATGCTATCACAAACAAGTACCTGCTCAGGCTCAAACAGAATACAGCAACTGTTTTTAACATTAACTTAAAGAACATAGTTTTAAGCGTGGCTGGCATGGCTCAGTTGAGCATTGACCTAAGAACCAGGAGGTCAGGGTTCAATTCCCAGTCAGGGTACATGCTCAGGCCGCTGGCTCATTCCCCATAAGGGAGCGTGCAGGAGGCAGCCGATCAATAATTCTCTGTCATCATTGATGTCTCCATCTCTCTCTCCCTCTCTGAAATCAATAAAAAATATTTTTTTTAAATTTAATTTGTTGGCTTCTAACTAGAGTGAGATCCACATAAACTGCATCATGGATAACTACATAGAACCATTGGAAAATTCTGTCTTCTCTAAGTTTTTTTATAAACCATAGCTCAGTGGTTCTCAACCTTTCTAATGCCACAACCCTTTAATACAGTTCCTCATGTAGTGGTGACCCCCAAGCATAAAATTATTTTTGTTGCTACTTCATAACTATAATTTTGCTACCGTTAATGAATTGTGATGTAAATATCTGTGTTTTCCAGTGGTCTTAGGCAACCCACAAGTTGAGAACCGCTGCTGTAGAGCCTAAGACCATCAGAAAACACACATATTTACATTATAATTCATAACACTAGCAAAATTACAGTTATGAAGTAACAATGAAAATAATTTTAGGGTTGGGGGTCACCACAAATGAGGAACTCTATTAAAGGGTTGCAGCATTAGAAAGATTGATACATAGCTCATAATCTCCATTTCCCAGAAGTGAACTTTCTCAACCTATATGTATGGAGTTCACATGCCTTTTGTTCCTGGTTAATTGCAGAATTAGGTTTTGTTATTAAAATGAGGAAAACTTTTTTGTTACAATTAAAATTGTATATTTGTGTAAAACACTTTAAAAGCTAATTTAATGAGTATTCCATTTGTCTGGAACTTCTATTTAACCAGCACTTTGCTAGGCATTTTTAGTGATGACTCTACACCAGGCAGGGTTTTGAAATGCATTCTGAGTTATTAAGGATTTAATTATACTTAATATAGGTTTATACATAATATTCAAATAATTTGAAAATTGATGTTGCATGCAGAATCAGCAATTATTTTAGAACTATAATTGATTTTAGAGATAATCAAATTCAACCACATCGCGCACACATAAGAAAAACAAGGCCGAGCCCCTGGCCAAGCAGTTCAGTTGGTTAGAGCATGTCCTGACACCCCGAGATTTGGGGTTCAATCTCAGGTCAGGGCACATACGAGCAGCGACCAATGAATGCATAAAAAAGTGGAACAACAAACCAATGTTTCTGTGTGTGTGTATGTGTGTGTGTTTCCCTCCTTCTCTCTATTTCTCTCTCTCTCTCTCAAATAAAGAGATAAGTCGAAACCGGTTTGGCTCAGTGGATAGAGCATCAATCTGCAGACTGGAAGGTCCCAGGTTCGATTCGATCAAGGGCATGTACATTGGTTGCGGGCACATCCTTGGTGGGGGGTAGGCAGGAGGCAGCTGGTTGATGTTTCTTTCGCATCGATGTTTCTAGCTCTCTATCTCTCTCCCTTCCTCTCTGAGAAAAATCAATAAAATATATTTAAAATAAAGAGATAAAAATAAAGTAAGCCCCACCCTGGCCGATATGGCTCAGCTGGTTGGAGCATCCTCCCATATATCAAAAGGGTTCCATCCCAGTTTCTCTCTCTCTCTTTCTAAAAAATAATAAGCATATTTTAAATATATACATATTTAAAAATATATACATATTTTTAACCAGATAGGTTGAGTCACTTGTCCAAAGTCACACAGCTAGTTAACGTCATAGTAGAGCTGGAGCCCGTCTATTGAACCCTAGCTGATTACCATATCCATTGTGGCCAGATTGACTAACCCACCATTTCTTTCTTACCTAGAGGATAGAGAGATTTTTTTTTTCTGTAATAATATGTAAAAAGAAAAGGAAAAAAAAGATAGGCCAAAAGGCCAATCACATAAAAGAGATCAGCTCTTTGTGGTGAAAACAAATTAAGTTTCCATCCTAAGGTCTGAATATTTTGAAATGGAATCTCTCAGAATTAACTCTTCACCCTGAGATTCTCCTTCTCTTTTTATAACTCCAGTTCTGGCACAGCATTAAGCACCTGTACCTGCTTGCTAGTTAACAATGAAGAATGATGAGAATGAACAAGAGGTAACTCAATCCTCATTCCTCTTCACCTCAATGATCAAGTTGAGCATTTTTATCTTATTAATATCTGACTGTGAAATCCCCTGACACCTGAACGACTAGCAATTTATTTATAAGGATACGGTACTTGATTGGGAAGCTTTCTGCCAGCAGAGATTTTTCAAAGAGTTTTCTTTCTCCTGGAGTAAATAGTATATTTTTAATTATTCATAATGTTTCTCCTGTTCTACCACCAGCTTCCTCAGAGGACAGAGGTACATTAGGCTCTTCTGTTGCTGTAAGAGCGAAGCGTGAGTAGAATGTAGACACATATATTTTAGCATTTCATTGTCATTCCAGGCAAACAAAATTAGACATGACTTGCAAATACTGCCGTCAGAAACAACCAAAGGTACAAAGTGATGCAACAGAATTTATATCGCATGCACACCAGAACACCTAAATGAAAAGTGCTCGTCGTTGAAGAGGAAACTGGAAAGATCTCACATTCTTACAGCTTTATTAGGGAAGTAAAAAAAGAAAAGTGAGCATGGCCTATAAATATGACCAGAAGAGGGTTTTTTTTTAGATTTATGCTAAAGAGATATTCTAAATTCTGAGCACCTTCTATAGGAGCTAAGTTTGGTAACCTTCCTTGTCTCATATAGATGACTTACTAATTAAACCAAGAGATGCCTTCTCCCTATTTTAAGGTTACCTGGACTCATTAGGTTAGTGTTTTACAATGCTAATCCTTTACGCTCTTCTTTCGGGTGTAATAGGATTCATTTACATACAATAGAATTCATCACTTTTAGTGAGCAGAGCGCAGTCCTGTGAGTTCCAACAAACGCTCACAGTTACATAACCGCTAGCATCTCCCTCTCTCCAGGCCTTTCCTCACACTTCTGTAAATACGTCTTTCCTCACTGCAACCCTTCCGGCCACCAGCCTTTTCCCTGTGCTTCTAGTGAGCTCATACATATTTAACCTTGCGAGGCTGGTTTTTCTCACTTAGCAGAATGCATTCACCCACGTGTGTTTGTCAGCAGTCTGTCCCGTTTCATTGCTGAGCAGTGTTCCCTCGTGTGGGTGTGCCACGCACCAGCTAATGGCCATTTGTTGTGTTCCCAGTTTGGGGCAATGAGAAATAAGACAGCTATAAGCACTCACCTGCAATGTGTGTGTACATGTGTGTGAGCATAAGCTTTTATTTCTCTTGAGGAAATATATCTGTGTGTGATTGCAGGATCACATGGCAAGTATATGTTAACTTTATTAAAAACTCCTAAACTGTTTTTCCAAAGGGCCTATAACATTTTGCATTCCCGCCGGCAATGTAGGAAAGGTTGAATTTTGTTTTGTAGTGTTAGCCATTCTAATAGGTGTGTAGTGGTAACACTTTATGATTATAATTTGCATTTCCCTAAGGATGAATAATGTTCAGTGCCCTTTAAAGGGCTTATTTGCCATTTGTCTATCCTTTGGAGCAGGCGTCCTCAAACTTTTTAAAGTGGGGTCCAGATCACGGTCCCTCAGAGAGCTGGAGGGCCGGACTATATGAACTACTAATTCCTACTGTAACACCTCGGCTGCGCTCACTGCCCAAAAAACCTGGCGGGCCGGATCAGACTCCTCTGCGGGCCGCATGTGGCCCGCGGGCCGTAGTTTGAAGACGCCTGCTTTGGTGTGTATGTTCAATCTTTTGCCTATTTTCTTAATGGGTTGCTTCTCTATCTATGAGGTTGTGGGTTTGTTTGTTTTTTGCAATTTTTTTTCTCCCAATCTGTAGCTTTCTTTTCATTTCCTCTTGGTTATTTGAAGAGCAGAGGTATTTAGTTTCATCTGTGTGGGTTGTTTTGTTTTTTGTCGTTGTTATAAATAAATTTTATTGATTTTTTTTTTTTTTTTTTTTTTTTTTTTTTACAGAGAGGAAGGGAGAGGGATAGAGAGTTAGAAACATCAATGAGAGAGAAACATTGATCAGCTGCCTTCTGCACACGCCATACTGGGGATGTGCCCACAACCAAGGTACCTGCCCTTGACTAGAATCAAACCTGGGACCCTTCAGTCTTCAGGCTGATGCTCTATCCACTGAGCCAAACCAGTTAGGGCTGTTTTGTTTTGTTTTGTTTTGTTTTGTTTTGTTTTGCCTATGGGTGTCCAATTTCTAGCACCATTTCTTGAAAACACTGTCTTGATTCCTCCCCAGCCCCACACTCATCTACCTTCAGCTAGGTACTCACCTTCTTCAAATGTCTTTCGCCCTCCTGTGAGATAATGGCCTTTATAGGACCGCACACTGTGAAAGAACAATGAGAGAATCCATGTGAAGTCATTAGCATCGTGCCCAGCCCATGAAAGGAGCTTTTAAAATTACCTATTATCATGCCTGGCTAGCATGGCTCAGTGGTTGAGCATTGACCTATGAACCAGGAGGTCACAATTCAATTCCTGGTCAGGGCACATGCCCAAGTTGCAGGCTTGACCCCCCAGTGTGGGGCATGCAGGAGGCAACCAATCAATGATTCCCTGTCATCATTGATGTTTCTAACTCTCTCTCCCTCTCCTTTATAAACAAAAATATTTTTTAATTACCTATTATCATTTAAATAGTTTTCCCAAGGGTAATTCATGTAAAGCTTCTTTGCTGTCTTAGAAAACATAGCTATGTTAGGGATTATGGTGGAACATTCCAATACATTTTTAGATAAAACCCCAGGAGATGTAGTCATCCTTCACTCTTAGACGACACTTCAGAATAAAAATTAAGAGCTGCTGCTAGAAGTTACTTTAAGGATGGATAGAGATTTGGGTTAATTTAGCTGCTGAATTATGTGCGTGGTTCCAGTGTCATCAGAGCTTGTCTGGCCTGCCTCCTCTCAGGAAGTGCTTGCCCCTATAGCTCTTTGCAAGTCTCTTCCCTTTCAATACAGTGTGTCAAATATACTGAACACTGAACATTTCATATGCGTGTTAGGAGCTGACTTGTGTACCCAAAAAAATTCATGTGGAGTCTTAATCCCCAGTATTTCAGAATGTGACTTCATTTGCAAACAGCATCATTTAAGTTATAATTAGACTAGGGGCCTAGTGCACGAAATTCTTGCACAGTGGGGGAGAAAGGGTGGTGGTGTCCCTCAGCCCAGCCTGCACCCTCTCCAATCTGGGAAGCCTTGAGGGATGTCCAACTGACTGTTTAGACCAGGCAGTCAGACATCCCTATCACAATCCAGAACTGCTGGCTCCCAATGCTCACCTGCCTGCCTTCCTGATTGCCCCTAACCACTTCTGCCTGCCAGCCTGATCACCCCCTATTACCCCCATGCTAGCCTGACTGATGTCTAACTGTTCCCCTGCCAGCCTGTTTGCCCGCAACTTTCCTCCTCTGCCGGCCTGGTCACCTCTAACTGCCCTCCCCTGCAGGGTTGATCACCCCCAACTGCCCTCCCTTGCTTGCCTGATCACCCACAACTGCCCTCCCTTGCAGGCCTGGTCCCTCCCAACTGCCCTCCCCAGCTGGCCATCTTGTGGTGGCCATCTTGTGTCCGCATAGGGGTAAGATCTTTGATCACATGGGGGCAGCTATTTTGATCTTGTGTGTTGGAGTGATGATCAATCTGCATATTTGCATATTACTCTTTTATTAGACAGGATAAGATGATGTCATTAGGCTGAACTCTAATCCAATATGGTAGGTGCCCTCATAAAAAAGGAGAATTTGGACATGGTGACAAATACAGGAGAATGCAGAGATGGGGGTGATGCTTCTCACAAGCCAAAAATCACCAAAGACTGTCAGCAACCACCTGCCACTAAAGGCGTGATATGGAACAAATTCTCTTTCATGGCCCTCAGAAACCCTGTCAGCATCTTCATCTCACACTTCCAGGCTCCACAACTGTGAGAAAATAATTTTCTGTTGCTTAAGCCACCCAGTGGGTGGTCCTCCCTTATGGCAGCCCTGGCACAAGAATATGGTGTGTAACGTGCTTTCTCTATTAAGTGATGGGCTATTCCCTAGATGATTTTGTTTTTGTTGCATATCTTTCCCAGGGTGTCAATTTAGGTATAGTATATCTTCTAACATAATTGCATCATCAATTGAATTAAATTCCTCTTGAGTTACATTTGTATAGTTGTATATAAAAGTAATTGGGGGGAGACAGCAGAGAAAGAAAATGTAATTACTGATTTCTTTGGACTGAATGAATAAATTTACTTTTATATCAGAGAGTGGAAGGGCTCAGAATCACTAAGACTTTCTAGTTGCGAGACGTTTATTTTCTAACTCAAGTCCTTTCTGATTCCCATTTGGTTTGTACGTTTTCTTTAAAAATGCTGTGTAGCCCAGTTAGTGTGGTCCAGTGGTTGAGCATCGACCTATGAACCAGGAGATCACTGTTCAATTCCTGGTCAGGGCACAGGCCTAGATTGCAGGCTCCATCCCCAGTAGGGATGTGCAGGAGGCAGCTGATCAATGATTCTCTCTCATCATTGATGTTTCTATCTCTCTTTCCCTTCCTCTCTGAAATAAATAAAAAATATTTTTTAAATGGATACACATATTTGTGTACAGATTGTATAGGATCTATACACTATAAGGCAAGAGTAACCTGCTTTTCCATTTAAAATGCTCCCCACTAGCATACTGCTGAGGGGATAACTAGGCAACAGCATCCTAAGACATCTATTACACAGAAATCCGAGTAGTTGCCAAAAGCGGTTTGGCTCAGTGGATAGAGCGTCGGCCTGCAGACTGAAAGGTCCCAGGTTCGATTCCCGTTAAGGGCATGTACTTTGGGTTTCAGACACATCTCAGTAGGGGGTGTGCAAGAGGCAGCTGATCGATGATTCTCTCTTATCTATGTTTCTAACTCTCTATCCCTCTCTCTTCTTCTCTGTAAAAAATCAATAAAATATATATTTTTTTTTTAAAGAAAAGAAATTCGAGTGGTTTAGGCATCTGCAAACACAAATGGAGTTGAAAAAATGTTTACCTAACACATTTCATTTCTAATGGAATTTCCAATCAATGCTATGTATGTGTCTAGATGCACAGTCAACCATGGAGGTCTCTGAACACACGAGCTATCTCGGTGTGCACCTCTGGAATATCTCTAAAATAATTCTATCCCTCTTCCTATTAAGGACTTAAGTTCTGGCCATTGAAGCTATACATTCTAAGGAGAGTTGAGAATTGTGAGATAGCTATGCTGATAACTCAAGTTAAAAACACATTTTCTTTTATTATCTGGATGTTGCAGGCAAATGTAAGAACCTATTCGCATGAATTATTACCCAGAGAATTGACTCAATTTTCCATTTCTTTTTGCTCTTGTGCGTATGGTCTAAATCATTGGATAAGAAATATTCCTAGCAATGAACTGCATTTAAAAACCTTGGTTTAAAAAAAAACAACTTTTTTTTTTAAATCACCAAAGCCAGTTTGGTTCACTGGATAGAGCGTCAGCCTGCAGACTCAAGGGTCGCAGGTTTGATTCCGGTCAAGGGCATGTACCTTGGTTGCGGGCACATCCCCAGTTGCGGGTGTGCAAGAGGCAGCTGATCGATGTTTCTAACTATCTCTCTCCCTTCTCTCTGTAAAAAATAAATCAATAAATATATATTTTTTCAAAAGTCATTTTTATCTAATGGCCAAACGTAACAAATAATAACAGCAATTCCGTACTCTTATGTGGCTTTGAAGTTACATGCATTTCCTTACGGTCCATCTGGTTTGATATGCTCAGATTTTTTTTTATTTTATTGAGATGGGCACTGGTGGGAAAAAGGAGGAACCAAGACATCAGGAATTTGATGGCGATTACACAATTTAGGACCCATGACTCCTGGTTTCAGTGTTCTTTCCACTGCATCAAGGGTTCTTAAGCTTTTTGTGCCATGAGCTCACTCTTGGGGAATCTGAAAAAAGCAGTGGACCTCTTCTCAGAAAAAGGCTTATAATTGTATCTTTAAAAGCATCATTGAGTTACAAAGGAAACCAGTTATATTAAAGTACAAATATCAACATACTTAATGTGTTTGATGCAGTCTACATATGCTTCTTTATTAATGCATTCAGCATCAAGATACAGTAGCAAATTTAATAACTGACACAATTCCAAAGTAGTGATGAGTATAAGTGATTTTTTAAATTATCCTATATAATAAAAGGCTAATATGCAAATTAACCAAACTGTGGACCGATTGGTCATTATGACGCACACTGATCACAAGGGGGCAGATGCTCAACACAGGAGCTGCTCCCTGATGGTCAGTGCGCCAGAAGCTGGGTTCACAGCTGGCAAGCACAGCAGCGGTGGTGGGCAGCACTAAGGATGTCTGACTTCTGACAATTGGACATCCCCCAAGGATTCCCAGACTGCGAGAGGGTACAGGTTGGGCTGAGGGAACCCCCTGAGTGCACAAATTTTGTGCACAGGGACCTCTAGTCTACAATAATTGTAAAGTGATATGCAAATATCTGTGATTTCTATTGGTGACAAAGTCACTGATATTGCAACATGTAAGACGTTGGCAGTTCCCAATAAGTAGAAATCCAAACAGAAGGTGGCATTAGAGCTTTGAATTGAAATATTTGCTTGATCGGTTTCTGGAGTGATTGCTGGGTTCTGAAGAACGAGGCTGACCTTGATAATGGTCTGGGGTGCAGGGTGCCCTCACTGAAAGGTCTGGAACCCACGCTGAGATATGCATCCTAAAGCCAGAAGGCTCCATAAGTGAATATCGAATAAATGGTATTTATTCATTCAATAAGAATCATCTGCTGAAAACAAGGAACTGAGTGCACCCCTCTTCAGAGCTTGACCCTACCTCAGATATTCAAAGGCACTCATAAAAAATCCAGAGGTCAACAGAAAACAAAATTGCATTATTCAATAGAGCCATTCATCTTATTGGCTTAGGCCTTCAAGCCAGGGACATATATTCTACTTCTAGTCATGCCACTGGTTCTCTCAGTAATTTTGGTCAACTTGTATTTGTGTGTGTGTGTGTGTGTGTGTGTGTGTGTGTGAGAGTGTGTGTGTAAATATTTTATAGACTTTTTTTTTTAGAACAGCTTTAGATTTATAAAAAAATTGAGACAGTAGTACAGAGAGTTCCCATACATTCTACATCAGTTTCCCATTATTGACATCTAACATTAGTCTGATATATTTGTGACAATTAGTGGACCTATACTGATACATTATGGTAGCTAAAGCCCATACTTAGGTCCGTTTTCCTTAGTTTGCACTTAATGTCCTTTTCTGTATGAGGATCCCATATTACAATTAGTCACCCCTCAGGCTCCTCTTGACTGTGACAGTTTCTCAGACTTTCCTTGTTTTTATTTAATGACCTTAAGTTTTAAAAAGTAATGGTGAGGTGATTTGTAGAATGTCCCTCAATTTAGATTTATATGATTTTTTTTTCACAATTAGAATGAAGTTATGGGTTTGGGGGAGGAATACCTAAGAGGTAAAGTGCCATTTTCAATGCATCGGATCAAGGGTATATGCCATTTTCAATGCATTGGATCAAGAGCAATAGGACTAATTAATGTTGATGTTGGCCTAGTTCACCTGGCTGAGGTAGTGTTGGTCAGGTTACTTATAGTAGAGTTTCTCTTTTTTCCTCCTGCCAACTCACCTTTCACATTTCTGTAATTAATTAGTGAAGAGAAGTTCATTCCCAGAAAGCATGGTAATTTAACCCTTTATAAAAGTGTGGATCTAGAAGAGACTTGGGGAGATTAGTTAGTCCAATCTCTAGGCCAAGCCATCCTGCACAGATGGGTTTCTGGCTGGCTTTCTTTAAAAAAAAAAAAAAATATATATGTATATATATATATATATATATATATATATATATATATATATATATATATATATATATATAAAATAAAAGACTAATATGCAAATAAATGGGATGGAGGAACAACTGAAACAACCAAACAACTGAACAACTGGTCACTCTGACGTGTGCTGATCACTAGGGGGCACGTGCAGAAGATGGCAGGCATTGGGTGGACCAAGTGAGCGGGATGCCAGACCAAGGCGGGGTTAATGAAAATTCTTAGCTCCTGCACGCCACAGTCCCACCCGGCGCTTGCACTTGTTGCCAATGCCTGGTGCTGGTCCTGATCACTTGGCGACATCAGCAGATGGAAGTGGTAGCTGCCAGCCCTGATTGCCCCTGAGGGCTTCTCCACCTCCCCCTGCTCCTGAGGGGTGATCAGGGAAGCAGCCACCACTCCCACCTGCTGAAGGCACCAGCCATGCTCGCTCTGCTGGTGCCAGGCCCAATTACTCCACACTGTCAGCAGGTTCGAGTGGTGGCGGCAGGATTGGGACTGCTGCTAGACAGGGGACTAGGGGCCATGGTGGGAGGGGCTGGGTGGGGGCAGGAAGGATGGGCCAAGTTCCTTTCAAGGTGCATGAATTCGTGCACTGGGTCCCTAGTGTGTGTGTGTGTGTGTGTGTGTGTGTGTGTGTGTGTGTTTATATTATTGATTTTAGAGAGAGGGGAAATGGAGAGGGAGAGAGAGAAACATCTATGAGAGAGGAACATCAATCAGCTGCCTCCTACACATCCTCTAGTGGAGATCCAGCCTGCAACCTGGCATGTGGCCTGACAGGAAACTAAACCCATGACCTCTTGGTGCATGGGTCAATGCTCAATCACTGACCCATACCAACCGGGCTGGCTGGTTTACTTTTAAATATTAAAAAAAAAAGATGACTCCACAGTGAACTAGTTCTGACTCTTGACAATTGATGTTCTACAGCTCAAAACAACAAATTAGTGGGATGTCTTGACTACTTAGATATGTGCATAGCCCCGAAGCATTTGCACCATCCTAAATAATTTCTGGAACAAGATGTACAGTAGCCAAAACCGGTTTGGCCTAGTGGATAGAGCATTGGCCTGGGACTGAAAGGTCCAGGGTTCGATTCTGGTCAAGGGTATGTACCTTGGTTGCGGGCGCATCCCCAGTAGAGGGTGTGCAAGAGGCGGCTGATGGATGTTTCTCTCTCATTGATGTTTCTAGCTTTCTATCCCTCTCTCTTCCTCTTTGTAAAAAAAAAATAAAAAATATATATATTTTTAAATGTATAGTAAATAAGCATGTTAGTGGAGGGACACATGATTGAATAAAATATAAGGCAATCTAGCATGGTGGATGTCCGTATGAAAAAGGTGTCATGGCTATAAACTGGGCTGATACGATCCAGTTTCATGTGCCAGGTCCACCCAATGCAGGCACGTGACTTTGGATGAGTCACGTGGGCTTTTTAAACTTCAATGTCCTTGACTGTAAAAGGGGGTTAATCGTACCCACTAATGAACGTTGTGCACAGAGAAACATACAGAAAGCACCTGGCATGGGTAGGCCCTCCGAACACCAGGTATTGTTACTATCCAGGGAGTAACGATGTAGAGTCACTGTAATGGGGTCTGTTTTAGATGGGTTTTTGTCTGCTCAAACCGAGTTTAGGGAATGCACCCTCGGAGCTTCCCACCTTCCTCCACTCCCCCTTCTGTGCTTTTTAAATTCTTTACCCCCTTCCTCTTCCCTTGGGCTGCCTGTGCCTTCCTATTCCCCTAGGCCAAGCTGCTTTGACACTGGGATTTCTGAAGCCGCAAAACTTCTTAGTGATTGGTAAGAATTCCTATCTGCCCCTCACCCCCCACCTCCTTCTCCCCTCCCATCCAGAGCCGCAGAGAGCTGAAGGGAAGGGGGAAACGGCTCTGCGTTTGTTTGTTTGGTTTTAAGTGGCTGCTTTGCTGATCCTATTACGGTAAAGGGTAATGATATTTGGGGATAAAAGTCTATGAATAAGTCATGATAATAGAAGTAAGAACCAGAACTGCGGAATCTAAAGCTCACGTTAAAAATAGCCTGTCATTTCCAACTCTGCCTACTAAGCCTTTTCCTAGACGGAGAGGCGCAGACAGAGCCCGGCGAGCGGGGCAGACTGCCTGGGAGCCGGCCCCCAGCCAGGGGAAACCACACTGGGGCTCAGGGGCCGCTCTGTTGTGGTCACATTCCATCTCCAGCGCCTCCTCCTCTGGGTTTCTCCGGTGCAGCCATGAAACTTCTTTTCCTCCGAGCCAAGTAACCAGAGTGATAAATGTCCCGTCCTTGAATCAATAATGACTTGATTTAAGGATGGAAACTTCCAAACAGGAGAACATTTGGGTCTGGTTTGAGGACTTGGTTTCTGGAGACACATCTTCTTCCGCGGATCATCCATTGTCACGTCCACGGCCGGGACAGGCCTGCCACCCAGGGACCCAATTAAAAGCCCAGAAACCAGCAAGGCTACACCGTGCGGAAATAGGAGGGGAAGAGACTGCAGCTCGGTGAGAATTCGGACCCCTCGTCGGTCTCTGAAACATTGTGGGATTTCATTGCCTAGGGGACTGGTCAGACAGGGGTCCTGAAACCTCAGCATCAAAGGATGCCAAGCCCGGGTTCCAGGGAACTGAGGAAAAACAGATACCCCCGCAGCAAGGAGTCTGCTGCACACACCAGCCTCTGGTCCAGAAACCCAGACCCCTACGACAGCCAGCCAAGACTTGACGAGCAGTGGGAGCGGCCGCTTCAGACCAGCCCTGGCCTCAGGTTTCCTGCTTTCATGGCTAAGGTCACAGGCTAAGGCGTTCTCCAGATCTCGTTCTTGAACACAGACACTGCCGCCCCTCCCTCCTCCACCCCTGCCATGTGCCAGGAGTCTGCTAGGGCTGAGCTGCACAAATGGGAAACACCCATCAAATGCGGCAGGAATATTAACTTCACTAGGAAGCCTTTATGTGCCATTACTTTAGAAAGGTTTCCTTGTTAGTCCTACCATTAAACAATTAAATTGTCAGAGATGAATCCTGTGCATGTGTGTGCAGAACGTGTGTGTGTGTGTGTGTGTGTGTGTGTGTGTGTGTGTGCGCGCGCGCGGAGACTGTGTCGTTTCCTGCTCAGGTGATGTCTGCCGCAGCTCGCTCGCTCTCTCTCTCTCTCTCTCTCTCTCTCTCTCTCTCTCTCTCTCTCTCTCTCTCTCTCTTTCTTTCTCCACCCCATCGTATTTCCCTTTACATTGTGAAAATAAATACATCTTCCTGATGGCAAAAGCAGCTTTTGTTATGAGCTTTGCTTTGCCTCCACACCCTGTACCACTGAGGATGTAGGAATACAAAATGAAATGCTCCAAGATGGATCTGTCCTCAAGTATCGCCCTGTCAGAACAGGATTCCTCATTCCCTTTTCCTGACACGAGTTGCTAATACAGGCATTTTACTCTGTGGGCATTCTATCCATGGACATAATATGAAATAGATCTAAATCAAGGCAAGGCCGATGCCTACAGAGGCAAGAATGATTACCATGTGCTATAGTTCCCTTATGTTTTCATCCTAATTAGAGCTTTGTGCTTTCATAATGCTGATTTCCTTGTTCTATGTCTCTATTATAAAATGTTCGACCTATGAGCCCTGGCGGGGTGGCTCAGTGTTTGGAGCATTATCCAGGACACCAAAAGATTGTGGGTTCTATTTCAATCAGAGCACATTCTCATGTTTCTGGTTCCATCCCTGGTCAGGGCACATACATCAGAGGCAACGGATCAATATTTCTCTCAGATTTCTCTGTCTCTCTTCTTCCCTCTCTCTCTAAAAATAACATATTGTTGCCTAGCTGATGTTGCTCAGTGGTTGAGTGTGGATATATGAACCAGGAGATCAGGGTTCAATTCCCCGTCAGACACACGCCTGGATGGTGGGCTTGATCCCTAGTTGGGGGCGTGTAGGAGGCAGCTGATTGATGATGTTTCTCTCATTGATGATTCTATCTCTCTATCCTTCTCCCTTCCTTTCTGAATTAAAAATATATTTTAAAAGAAATAAATAAGTAAATAAAAATAACATGTTATTAGTGAGGATTAAAAATAATGTTTGACCTATGAAAATCAAGCATGCTTGTTTAAACACACATTTTACTAAGTCCATATAGAGTGTTTTAGTACAGAGAGAGCATAATACTTAAAGCACATTGAATAATATTTAATAAATTTAATTAAAATCATATTTAAATCTCTATAATTTTTATATAGCTTAAATTTGTACTTTATTGGATTATACTAATGCCTTTGTCAGTTACCAAAACCCCTCTTTGAGGCTTTAATCTTTTAAAAAAGTAAAAAAAAAAATATAGTGTATATATATATATATAATAGCTAGCCACAAAGATGAAAAGACTTCTAGAAATTACATGTAAAAATACAAATCTTCCATGTTGAATTAATTATCTGTGTGCTAATGCAACTACTAGTCACCTACTGAATGCTTTTTGATGTGATGACATAGTGTTATAAACATAATCTGTTCTCCTAATATGAAGCCTCATAAAATGTTTAGCTTACTTGTTTTATAACAATGTACAGGTGAGGGAAATAGAGAGAAGAGGGTTTTAAAGTCAAATGTATAAGTAGCTATAGTTTCTCTAAAGACTACCTCTCTTTGGTCTGTCTCTCTACGTTGACTTATGTCTTTTTTTAACAAGATGACAAAATTAGGAATGTTGGGGCCTACCTTGTCACAAGTGAGATTCATATTTAGGCTTGACATTAGTTAAGGTACCCTCTGCCGTCTAGCTCTGATACCCTCACACAACCTTGCATAGCCTCTTCCTCGCCTCAACAAAGTCTGTCTTAAGGTTTTGGATGAAGCATTGCACCTTTTCATTCAGTTATTCATCCTTTTGTTCTTCTGTGTGTCTGTGTGTGCCTATGTGTTTAGGTTTTCAGTCAAGAAAAAACTGTACTGGCCCTTCCCCCCATAGGAATGAAGAGAATATGGTAGAGAAAGTCTCCTTTGAAGAGGAAAAGGAAGTTTGGACAGAAAATGTAATCTTTGAAAATATTTCTACCATCTTATTGCCATTTTTCTTATTTGTTTGTTTATCTCAGTTCGTTTTGTAAAAAATTGAAGTCTATCTCACCCCCAATACAACACGTGCACATACACACCACACTTTGGCCCTCTTGCTCAAATAGATCTTTCTTCTGCTTTCTGTGCTTCTGAGAGCAGCACTGCCATCTTTCCAAAGATGAAGATTTAAGCCTTGATTCCGTCCCTCATTCTGTGCCCTGGACCCAGTTCCTCACTCTGTGCCTGTGCCCTATAATGTGTGATCAGGATCCTTATCCCTTAACCCTCATGGTGAGCTCCCTACCCCTCCTCTCTGGTTATCCCGGTCCCACCCAACTTTCCTGCCTAACTTATGGCCCATCTTTCCTCTAACGTCTTGGGCTGAGTGTTGGGGTTGATGTACACCTACCTGATCACCACACTTGTTTAGCTAATACGACATTGACTGCATTAAAATGATTTCAATAGAAATTTTTTAATTTCAAAAATTACCCAGTAGGTTAGGAGAACATCTCTTTACAAATAATTGGTTTGTTTACTGTAAACCGTTCTTCCTATCCACTAATATAGGTCCCTACACATAGTAGCCTCAGCAAGGGGCCATTCAGAAATAATACTTATTGGCTCGTAGTCCATCTAAAATCATGTCATTAATTATATTAATTGCTTTGATTAAAGATTTTTGGTAGCATTTAGGAGACGCCTATTATAATACGAATATCCCAGAGAGAGAGAGAGATAACACTTCAAGTTCATTACCAATGATTTACATTTGGGGGGACGGATTATTTCAGGGATCCCTGATGAAATATCAAATCCCTTTCCACCTGTGATGGTAAATCAATAGATTAAACCACACAAGGAAGCACAGCATATAACCACTTCTGCCTTGTGATGTAGGATAGTTAAGAGAGACTGCCTGCTCCCCCAAATCTACAACCCCACCTCAAATTTCTGCTTTTAAATGTAAGCCAAAAGGATTTCTGTACACCATTAAATAGAAATATCCCTGAAAGAGGTCATACATTAAGCCACAGAGTTATTTTCACCTCTGAATAAATACATTTATCAGATTCTTCACAGTGCTGACGTAAGCCCTTTACTCTTAGATTTTCTGTTTATGTCTTCACATATTTCATTAAGTCCTAAGACTTCAATCTCAGTAGTTATTGAAATAATCATAAATTGTTATAATTTGCTCTTAAATTCCATAGTTAGCTAGACCAGAATATTCAGCTATGCATTGGACATCTCCATGTGCCTGTACCATGAACATCTCAACATAATCATAACCACACATTGTATTCCCTTCAAACGTGCCTCTTCTCATCAGAACTGGATTCACTCAGCCACATCGTAACTCAGGTAGGACCTAGGAGTCATCTTCACACTTCTCTTCCCCACCACCCATCAATGATTTCATCCTAAAGACCACAAACTGTGTTACCTCCCACCTCAGTCCTTCCCCTTCAGGGGCCAACACTATAACACAGACCAGCGTTTCCTTCCCTTAAACTGCTGAACAGCCTTCCCAACACCACTCTCCATTGTACTTACTCTTCCTAAAGCTCGGCTTTGATTGTGTCATTCTCTAGTCCAAACACCTTTCATGCTTCCCATTGCTTAAATTAAAATCAAACTCACCATGCTTTTAAATGTTTATTATTAGCCCTAACTGGTTTGGCTCAGTGGATAGAGCATCGGCCTGTGGACTGAAGGGTCCCAGATTTGATTCCGTTCAGAGGTATGTACCTTGGTTGTGGGCACGTCCCCAGTGGAAGGTGTGCAGGAAGCAGCTGGTTGATGTTTTTCTCTCATCGATGTTTCTACCTCTTTATCCTTCTCCCTTCCTCTCTGTAAAAAAAAAAATCAATAAAAAAATAATGTTTATTATTAGATGGTCTCACCTCCCTTCTTTCACCTACCTTACTTTAGCAAGACTGGAATATTCCCATATTCCCTGTCCGCTAAAGATGCCTTTTAGTTTCCAACCTAAGTGCCTCAAGTGGCTTACTCTGCTTGAAATACTTTTCATCCCATTTCCACCCATCGAAAGCCTACCTGTCCTTCAAGGTCAACTTCATGTTTCACTTTCGTAAATGAGTCTTTCTGGCTCTCCTCAGCGGGATGTGATCTGTCCCACCACGGAACTCCCATGGTATCAATTATGCCCTGAATTGCTAAGTAGTACCATTCTTTCTATGCTTGTCTTATGCTGCTCATTCTACTGACAACTCCATAAATCTTGGAACAGTGTCTTATTCATCTCTACTTCACCCGCAGTGCCTAGCTCAATGCCTGCATATAAAACGCACACACCATTATTAAACTGTTATTGCATTTGGAAGGATGATGAGAAAGACAGTGGAGGAGTTTCTGGCTTCTGAAAGGGTGGCTTTGCCAAGAAGTGACATTCCAGGGTCCTGGAGAGTAACTTTACACGCTTTGTCATTTTAAGACTATAGCTTCAGGACAAGCATCTTGGCAATAAATGGAAATCCGCTTGGATGACATTGGGGACTTTCAGGCAGAAAGGCAGCATGCCATTGGGCACCAGGGGATCTTGGGAATGTCTTCAGGTCCTAGAATACTGCAGGTCAGATCAGAGCACTGGGCCACAGAATTCCATTAGAGGCAAATGAGCCCTTGCTGGTTTGGCTCAGTGGGTAGACTGTCGGCCTGTGGACCAAAGGGTCCTGGGTTTGATTCCGGTCGAGGGCACATGCCTGGGTTGCAGGCCCAATCCAACGTGCAGGAGGCAGCCAGTCAATGATTCCCTCTCATCATTGATGCTTCTCTCTCTCTTCCTCTCCCTTCTTCTCTGAAATCAATTAAAAAACATATTTTTTAAAAAGAGGCAAATGAGTGATAAAAATGAACTGCCTGTTTTAACTACTCTCCACTCACTAAACTAGCCAGAGTAGCTCTAATAGCCTTGTTCATGTCTATGTACACATGTTTATGTACACATGTTTATGTACACATGTTTATGTACACATGTGAAACTAACTGTTGGTCAATGTCTCAACCAATCAACACATATTTACTGAGAGCTTTCAGTGTGCCAGGCACTGTGCCGGATGCTAGAGATATATGAGTGAATAAAAAAGACAAAAATCTCTGTCCTCATGGAACGTACTTTCTTGTAGTAGGAGATCAATGATAGAGTAAATGTGCAACACATAGAGATTATAAGGTGATAAATCCTTTGGATAAAAATAAAATAAGATATGGAGATGAAATGTGATTTTTAAGCACAGTGGTCAGGCCTTGTTAAAAACGTGATATTTGAGCAAAGCCTTGGAGGAGGTGAAGCGTTGAGATGTACAGCTACCTGGGATAAGAGCATTCCAGCCAAAGGGGATAAGCAGTGCACATGCCCGGAGGTAAGCACATGCCTGACACATTGAAGCCAGAGAAGCTGGAGACAGAGACAGGTCAGAGAAGCGAAGGGACGCCTCCAGCCTTTATAGGCCTTTGTAAGGATTTGGCTTTTACAATGAGTGAAATGGGAGCCTTCGGGAGAGTCTTAGCAAAAAAAATGGTGTCATTGGTTGTTGAGTTGAGACTGAACTGAAAAAAAAAAAAAAAAAAAAAAAAAAGGCCAAGACTGAAGCAGGAAGACAGTTAGGAGGCTACTGCAAATATTCCAGGCAAGAGATGATGATGGTGGCTTGACGAGGGTGGCAGCAGTGGAGATAAGTGATCAGAGTCTAGAATGTTAAAAGTAGAGACAGAAGGATTTCCTGATGTACCTGATATAAGGCATAAATAAAAAAAGAGAGTCAAGGATTACTCCAAAGTTGTTGTTTTTTGCATGAGCAACTAAAAAAATAGTATGATTCATTAACTGGAAAGCAGACTATTTAGAGCGGCAGAGTTGGGGGAGAGAGAAAACCACAGGTTCTGTATTGGATAAGTGATGCTTGTGATATCTAAGAAACATCTAAGTGGAATCTCGAGGTCAGGAGAGAGGTCTCGACTGAAGATCTACTAGGGAGTCAGAATAAAGATGGTATTTGAAGGCACAAAACTGTATGAGATCTACAAGAGAGTGGCTAAAAGGTAGAGGCAAGGTTCAAGGACGGAGCTGCAGGCACTCAAACATTCAAAGGTTATAGAGAAGGCAAGGAACCAGCAAAGGAGACTGAGAAAAGCAGGGGGCAAACCAGGTGAGTAAGCTTTCCTGGAAGTAGCGTAAAAGATGTTTCAAAGAAAGGGAGGTTATCAACTTGATCAAAATGCTGCTTGTAGGTCAAGGAAAATGTGAACCAAGGAAAGGCTTTCAATTTAGCAATGTCAAGGTCATTGGCGACCCTGACAATACCAGTTTCAATGGAATGATGGGATGGGAAAGCCTCACTGCAGAAGAGTTGAGAACTGGAGAAGAGTTGTTAGAGAGCAATTGGACATAGGCACCTCTTTTTGTTGTAAAAAGGTTGTAGTTTGTTTTAAAAGCCCACAATTCAGATAGTTTACTAATCCAAATGAGCATTGTATCCACAGCAATTTGAATTAGTCAAATTTTACTTGAGAAATCCCCCTTTCAAATGACAGAAACTTTTCTGAAATAGGTCTCAGCAGCTGTGAATCTGACATCCTCTTTTTTAACTGAAGAAAACCAATCACTGTCTTCAGAAAATTTGCAGCTTAAGGTATTTTAAGTTGTATCATCTAGTTTCTATCCTGGAACTTCACACACACACACACACACACACACACACACACACACAGAGGAAATGATGACATCATAGTTCTCCGGTTGAATATTTTAACTTATTATAAATTACATTAGCTCATTCCAAATATCTCATGATTGATTTATCGTTAGGTCTTTTCTATAAAATGTTTGAATAATGTTTCCCGTTCCACGGACGTTTATTTGACTGCCTTTCCTACTTGTAGACTTTGGTTCACATTGTCAACAGTTGGGCACTGAATCTCAGAAAACATTAAGCTTGAGATGAAAGGCAGGGCAGGAAACGCTGTCAGTAAGACGTGCTAACATAACATCTCTGCACAGGCCAGGGTCAAGTTCATACCCAGAACCACAAGGGGTGCTGTGAAGTACAATGACCTCATGCTTGTGTTGTGGTGCCATTTTGCTGTCACATTAAAGCCAAGAGTCCTCCCCTCCCAAGGGCAATGCCAATTTCCCAGAAGGCTCATTTCTCAGAGCCAAAGCTCCGAAGATGCCAGTGCAGCCCATGCTGATACTTCGTCTCCTGTTATTTCTCAATTTTATGCTTAATTTACTCCTTTTGGTTTTATGTATTTTGACACAGCCAAGAGTATGAGGGGATTTCCCCATAGTCCTTTAAATGCTATAAAACTTTAATATAGGGAGATAAAAACAATAATAAGCCATGCCTCCCAGCCCAGTTCTTCATTTACGTTAAGCACTAACCACTTTTTGATATTTAGATTTCCAAGTCCTTGCACAGCTCCAAATGCCCTTATGCATTTCCTTGCCCTCCCAAATGAAAATTATATTCTGCCCATAATCTGGGCACGCAACACCCATTGATTGCACAAAATGGCATCTTTACAATTCTTAAATTATCATCATAATGGCCTATGTATCACGCCTGAGCCAATGCAATTTAATATGATTCCGAATAAAGCCAAGATGAATGCCCATTCCCAATTTTAGGCATGCAACCCTGAAATGTCTTTTGGAAAAAAATTAAATTCTGCTCCTGGAAGTCCGTTGAGTGTGTCTGTTTTCGGCGTAATTGCCTTTTCTCGGCTCCCTAATACCCTTAAAACCTCTGAGAGGGCTTTCATGTACAAAGTTCAGCAAAAAATACCTTCAAAGCAGATTAGTTCTAATTATGGTTAATATTTGTTTGCTGCTTTGTTCAATAAACTACATTTGCTTTTTTTTAAAAAAAAAAATTCACTTAACTGCATGTCAGTCACCCACATTTTAAGTGTACAAATGAAATGGAAAACATTTATTACACAAATTTAATTACAATTCTAAGAAATAAACATGCAAATTAGATAGAGTTCAATTTGCAGATGCTAATCCTCACGCTTGATCTTGCTCCTCTCCCTTCCCCCCCCCACCCCCCCCCCATCTCCCCTTCCTATTTTCAGTCTGTGCCTCTCTCTCCTGGATTCCCAGGGAGCCAGGCAGCCAGGGGTTTGGTTTTTCACAGTCGGAGGATCACTGTTCTAAAGAAGTGTTATATTTAGCACATCTGGCATAGTAGCAGTAAACAAACATTATAGTCTTTGTAACACTTCTGTGCAGGTGAGGTGCCTTCCCCCCTGGTTTTATTAGGTCTCTCAGCCTTCCCAGCCTCTGCGTTCATTACACCTGAAATGACCCATCTCCACTCTCGAGGGGGTCCCCAGACAGAAGTCATGAATTCATGTCTCAAAAAAAAGCAAACTCCAGTTGAGCCCCATATAGGAAGAGGAAAGGACTATTTGCAAAATAATCATGTGATTCCGGCGTGGTTTACATGACATTCTCTTGACCAAGGATAGCCTCCTTTTACTACTTTTTTTTTTTTTTCCTGGAGGTTTTCCCTGGAGGCTCCCCAGCCACAAAGTGTTGCCAATGGAAGTTGCAGCAAGACCAACGTTGCTTTTTCATACGCAGGCAGCTCCGGAGGGGACCGGGCGGGGGCGGGCGGCCAGGGGAGAGGGGGGAGTCAGGGCTCCGTCCTGCAAAGACATCTGTTTCTCATCTCCGTTTGCTGTGGCGAAAGGAGAAGAAAGTCCTTTTGCAAAAAGGGTGGGAAAGCACAGATTTTTCTTTCTTATTTTTTTTTTAAATCACACGCACGCACAACAACAAAACTAAACCATTTTTTTTTCTTTTTTCTTTTTTAAATGAGAAGCTATCTCAGAAGGTTGCCAAGCGAATACATTATCCGGCTGAAACCGAGCCCCCAGGGCTAGGGCGGGAGCCGGGAGCGCGTGGGGTCTGGGTTGCGGGCTGGAGCTGGGCCCGCCAGTCCCCGGGCACGGGGAGGGGAGGGAGAAGAGGGGAGGGGAGGAGAGAGAGAGGGGAGGGAGGGCGGGCAGGAGGCAGGGGGCGGGCTGGGGTGGGGGTGAGGGGAAGGCGCCCCGTGTGCAGCCGGAGGAGCGGCGGCGGCGGCGGCGGGAGCAGAGGGAGCGGAGGGAGGGCGAGAGAGCGGGCGCGCTTGTCATGCTGCCTCTCTCACCCCGGGGGCATCCTGCACCACCTCTCCTCGGAAATCCGCGGGGAAATGGCAAACAGGATTGACGGGTTTCGCACGCACCTCGCCAGACAGAGCCGCTCATTACCATAACCGTCTGCAGCGGCGACGGCGGCGCGGCGCCCCGGTCGCGGCGGCGGGACCTGCCCGGACCCTCGCCCGCCGCCTCCCCCGCGGCCACCGCCGCCGCCGATCGGGCCGCCGGGCGGGACCGGCGCGACTGGGGCCCCGGCCGCCGGGCTGGCGCCGAGCCCCCGAGCGGACCAGCGGCCGCCGCCTCCCGCTGACCCCGCGGTAAGAGCCGGGCCGGGCGGGGCGGGGGCGGCGGGGCCGAGGCCGATCCCCCGGGGCATCTCGCTCGCCTGGACCCGCACCCGCGCGGCCTCCTCGCGCCCTCCCGGCACCGGAGCTGCGCCGGGGTCACCGGGCGGATCCGCTCAGGCCCGATCGGGACCCGGGAGCAGGGGGGCGGCGCGGGCCGGGGCGCAGCCGGGCGCGGAGGTGGCCGGGCTTCCCCGGGGCGGGAGCCGCCGCCGCCCGCGCGCACCGGGCCGAGCGCAGGGGCAGGTGGCCGCGGCGGCTCCGGCGGGACCTCGGGGTCACAGGCGGACGCCTGTCCCCTTCGGTCCAGAGGACGGGGGACAGGGGGGAGCGATCCTCTCGGGTCTGCACGCCGCGGCCCCTGGCAGGTGGGGAGGGCGGGATGCGGGATGCGGATGCCAGGAGCGCGCGCCTGCAGGGAAGAGGCATCGCCGCCGGAGCCGCCACCTCCGCCCCCCGCCCCCGCCGCCCCGGCAGCCCGGCCGCGCTGCGGGCGGCGGCGGCGGCTCCCTGTCCTCAGCTCACCTCCCCGGCGGGCTCGGCGGCCGCCCGCCTGGTCCCCGCCTCCGCCCCTCTGCTCCCTGCCCCCCGCCCGCCCTGGAGCAACTTTCCCGAGTGTCCGGCGGTGGCGATCGGTCGAGGTGGGGGTGGGGGTGGAGATGGGGGTGGGCGGTGGCGCAGACCCGCGGATGCCGGCGGGAGATGCGGTCGCGGACCCGCAGCCCCGATGCTCCCGGTGCGCAGGGCGCTCCCGCCGCCGGGGCTCCGGGCGGGCTGGGCGGGAGGGAGGCGAGATGGGCTGCGGGCTGAGCGCCGACCCGGCCAGCACCGCCCGGAGCGCAGCCAACTGCCCTGAGTCATTTCCTTGGAATCCCACCTTTGGTGTTTATTTCCCTTAGAAGGAAACTTGGTTTAAAAAAAAAAAAAGAAAGAAAGAAAGAAAGAAAGAAAAGAAAAAGAATAGCTCTTATTCTTCAGGGGAGACTGTGGAAAGACAACTTGCCTTTGTTCCCAGACTCTTGGGGTGTTGTTTACTTTCTCCTGGGGGCCGGGGGCAGACCGGGGCTCTGCTCGCTGCCCCCCACGGAGGGGCTCGCTCGGAGGCACGACCCCGGGGGTGTGTCTGGTTGGGAGCTGGGATGTGAGGGCTGCTGCCAGCCTGCAGGGAGGTCGGTTCTCTAAGCTGCGGATCCCAGGCTTTTTGTGTGGTTTTTTTTTTTTTTTGGCCCTGGGATGGGGAGACCTGGCCCAGGGACCTGGACACCCACCTCGCACCTCTCCTCCTCCAGCCCAGGACCTGGCCTGGAGCTCAGGGCTCTGGGAGCTGAGGCTGCGGAAGGCGCTGCTCAGGGCAGACAGGTGTTCCCTGCCAGGCCTGGCAGGAGAGCGGTGTCTGTCTGTGTTGGAAGGGTTGGAAGGATTTGATTGTGCCCATCCAGCCTCTTCCAGCCACCGCTCTCCAGAGGGCGGGCTGAGCTGTTGAGGTCTTATTGGGGACAATGTGGAGCGGCCTGGGCTTGGCTCCACTGGGCCAGGGCGTTGGAGACTGGCAGTGTCAGTGCTCTGAAAAATAGCAAGCCCTTTCCTTCCCTGCTTGCCAGTGTTGGCATCAGACCTCTACCTGCCTCAAGGCTCTTACTAAAATGTTCTCTCATTTCTAAGGACAGAAGGGGGTGAGAATG
This sequence comes from Pipistrellus kuhlii, assembly GCF_014108245.1. Classification (NCBI taxonomy): domain Eukaryota; kingdom Metazoa; phylum Chordata; class Mammalia; order Chiroptera; family Vespertilionidae; genus Pipistrellus; species Pipistrellus kuhlii. The sequence continues at coordinate 10,791,317 of NW_023425493.1, forward strand.
ACCGGAGGCCTCCGTTAGATTCAAGGTGCCACTGAATCTGGGGCTCCCCTGTTCTATGTGCCAGTCACTCTTATTAGCATCATAATGGGAAAAAGAAGAGAGAAAAAAAGCCCAACCCATCTGGAAAAACCAAACTGAATAGAAGTGCCTGGTAACTTTACCGCGAGCATTGGCTTGAGCTCTCGGCCATCTGGGGATGCTTGAGAGGTCATACCGCTACATCCACGTGGCTCACAAAACAGGCACCTCACCAAACAGGCATGTCGGGGCCTGAGGATAAAAGGTTAGAGCCTTTTGATCATTTTAAACGCAGTGTATAGACAAAACACACTTGAACACACTTTTTTTTTTTTTTTAACCCACTCATCTCTGATGTTAAGCAGATTTTTGCCATTCATATACATCTGGGTGGCTCTATTGCATATTGACAGCACATCAATGTGTGGACTTCAGCCTCTGACTTCGGTAGTAGGTTGATAGGTAAATGGCATCGTACAGAGAATGACGACAGTGTGGTCTGCACATGTACCACCAATAAAGAATCACGTGAACCATCGGTGCTGAGCGCTGCACACTCCAGTCCTTCCTGAACCCGAAACGTGCCTTCTTCATTTGTTAACGTCCCTGACTACACAGTCTAAGTAGACTAGAAAGACTGAATTGCTGTGGAACACAATGCTCTCCACGTTAGCATTGTGTGCATCCAAGTTTTCAATTCGGAGAGGAAAAACTTAACTGAAATTAGTATCATAAAGGAAAAAGCACACACACACACACACACATAAAAAAAATTAAAAAAAAAAACACAAAACAACCAGCCAAAATAAAAACAATTTTGCCTTGTTTCAAGATCATGCTTCAAGTTCCAATGCGTGATGATAAATATTTATGTCCTGGAAACAATACTAACAAATAGGAGCACTGAAAGCCTTAACCAGAAACGCTACAACAATAAGTCCTCAAGAGGTAAACAAACTCTTGCTGACATAACACAGCCCAGGGCCCACATCGGGCCCTGTTAAACAAAGGCGATTGCTGCTCGGCCCTGCCAATGCTTTCCTCTCTTAACATGGGTCAACCTGCTTTGGTTTCCATGTAATAAAAGTTCTTCTCGGGCAGAAGGTTCGAATCTTATTCCTAGAATCCGGCACAAAAAAAAGGGAGGGTAAATGTCAGGCTGGAAAATATTGTTGCCGTCTCTAAGGGAGGGCTACTTGCCTCCGAAAAACCTCTAATTCATAGGTTCACGGCAGTAGCACTTCCTGAGGCAATTGTCTTAAAATAGGCCGAGAGCTTCAGCGTGGACCATTTCATGAGCGTCTTCCAGGGAATAAATTAGCACGAGGTTCTGTAACTTGTTCGGGTGCGGAGTTGGAGGGTGTGACAGGTTACATTTTTTTGGTGGATGACTCAAAGGACGAAATGAATGACATGTCCCGCCATTTCTTTTTAGAGCATTCATTGAACCTCTTTTCTTTTTTTCTTCTTCTTCCTCTTCTCTTGCAATAAGATTTTTTCTAATAATCCTAGCAGCTGCCTCTTTGGAGGGCATTTGGAAAGAGAAGGGGTAAGTGGTTTAGAAGCCCAAACCAGCTGGGTCCTAATTCCAGCCATTGACCCTCCACCCTTCCAACCCAGACACCTCCCCTGGCCATCAGAAGGCTTTGCTTCCCTCTCTGGTGAGGTTGGGGTGGAATTTAGGATCTCCAAGAGAAGCCTGGGTGAAGATCGGAGTCCTTGCTGCTAGGAGCTGCTGTGCTCGTCCGAGGGACATTTGTCACTTTGATGAAGCTATTTTTTCCCATGCTCCTGGTGGCTTTCACCTGGAAGTGGCCCCTTGTTAGAACACGTAGGTAATAACAGTCTCCCACGAGACAATGGGAGGAGAGTCACCCTTTCCCCAAAACATGACAAGCTGTGTAATTTGGAGAAGAAAGCAAAGGACTAGAGCCTTCATGCATATTTGCAAGACAGCCAGTCTGCAGAGGAAGCCGGCCTGACCTCACTCTCTGTGACAGCTCTTCAACCTGCAGAGCGAGGGAGAAGGTTTGGCCCTTAGTGAGGCATGAGGCTGCTCCTCCATCACCACGAATCTGTGGCCCCTGGGTCCTTTTACTGTAGGATCAGACCCTTTCCTCCCTTGAACTCACTCTTGACCCTGCCTGGAGGCCTACTTAGAACCAAGTGAAGGGCACTTAGCCCCCATGGAAATGACCCATCCCCCCCCCCCCCCAAACCTGAACTATGGAGGGGCCACAGAGCAAGGAGGCTCCCTGTCCCTGGGGAAGGACAGGAACCGGAGAGAGCAGGGCAGGGGTGTGTTGCCTCCTGGAAAGTTCCTGCCTCGAGCCTGGGCTCTGCAGGGTAAGGAGTTGCCGGCTGCCTCTGGCCCCAGCGCCCTGGCTCCTGTTTAATATTCTGCCTGCCCCGCTGATGTTGTGCTTGGCTCCTGCGGGACTGCAACTCACGGCTTGCAACTGGAGCCAATTTTCTGTCTTCATCTCTCCGTGTTTTGACTGGAGGCAGATCCAGTTCAGGCCGATCAGGGCTGGTGGAAACAACTACCAAGTGTGTTTCTGTCTGCTGCGCTTTGGGAGAAGAAAAGCGGAGGGAGCCCCAGACTGTTGTAGAGGAGCTGGCCCCGCGGAAACGAGAGGAGGAGGAGGGGGCCGCGGAGTGGAGGAACCCCCGAGAGCATCAGCAGGGATTGCTTGCCGGTGGAGGTTTCTGCCTCCCTCACCCCTTTCTTCTGATTGATTAGCGGGTCTCATCAAAGGAGACTCTCGGGGGATTGGCTAGAAAATTGATTTCGCCTTATTAATAGGAAGGACGCGCGGGAGCTTTGGCCTTGCCTCCTGGCGGTCCATGCTCTGCGGCAAGGTCAGGGGGAAGATGTGTGTTTAGGAGGCAGAGCAGCTGTCTCGGAGAGGGCTGAGGGGAAGCTGAGAACAATACGAGATGGGGTTTTTCAAGATCCGCCCATGAGATGCCGATTGCCGAACAGAGGCTGAGCGAACAGCAGCCGGAGAGTTTACTGAGGTTCTCTTTGAGGAAAAAAAAATAAATAACAAACTGCTTCAGGGTGAAAGGAGGGAGGACCCAGACGTAAAAGTTTCCCAGAGCAAAGGGCTGAAGATGCCAAGGCCATGGCCTGCCTTCCTCCTGATCAAGGCTGTTTTCTGTTTTTTGGTTTTTTTCCAGATCTGAGGCTGTCAGAGATGACTCTGGTTCTGTCCATGAATAGATTCTGCGAGCCCATTGTCTCGGAAGGAGCTGCCGAAATTGCAGGGTACCAGACACTATGGGAGGCTGACAGCTACGGAGGCCCCAGCCCCCCAGGGCCAGCGCAGGCTCCTCTGCAGGGAGACCGGGGAGCCGGCCCCCCGCTGGCAGGTACCGCTCTTGACCTTGGCCCGCTGCCCTCTGAGGCCAGGCTGGTGGGAGGAGAGGGTGTCTGCAGGGCCTCTCTGAGCTGAGCCCAGCTCCAGGGGTTCTTCCAGGCAAGCCCCAGTGGGTTTGACAATGAAATCCTGGTCCCATGGGACAGAAAGGAATCTGCACTCCGGGCCAACCATGCTGTGTGTATCTCTTCTTCTTATTAAGCACACAATTGGCTTTGGTATTGTAGGGGGCGGGGGGGGGGGCGTCAAAGCTCAGAAAACAGAACTATGTTCTTTCTCAGGCTTTAGTCTAATGTTTTAAGGTAAGCTCCTTTGGATTTGTGTGTAGTACTAGCAATTTTTAAAGAGCCCTACCATGTAACACAAGTGCTTGTGAAGTCTGATTGGCTAAAAAAGGATTAAAAGCTGTGGTCTTTTAAAAAGCAGACCCTACTTGAATTCATGGTTGACCTGTTACGTTTTTGAGAGCCACAAGGACTTTGGTTACCCAAAATTTTTAAATTTCATATTTTGAAAGAAGAAATACTGTAACTCCGATGTGCAGATAATCGTTTCTTTCCCTACCTAAAGCCAATAATACCTTAAAGTTGTTTAATTATTAGTGCTTATAATTTAGTATATGTATGTATCGGGTGTTCCCCAAAATGTATACACACACTTTGAATAATTATAAAGACGGTGTTTATTAAAATACATTTCATTTTCAAAATTGAACTATCAGCTGTTAAAGTGTATACATTTCAGGGGCGCGGGGGGGGACCCTGTATTTGAACAGTGGTGTTATGGTATCATGAATTTAATTGAACAATTAGAATAAATATCAATATTATTTCGGAATTGTTACAGTCCTCCCCTTTTGAGTTTGCCTGTGCAAAGAATCTGAATATTTAGTAAGTGCTGAAATATGTCGTTTTCCTCTGTCATTGTCTAGAAAGCCTTGGCTGGCCTGGGCTGCAGGATTTTGCATGATAGCAATTATTAAGACAAGTGTTTGTTTTTAATCACCACATGTACAGAGAGCTACATAGCCAAGTTATCTTCTAGAGGGAAAGGAGAGAAAAGTATTTTGTTTGGAGAACCTCTGGCAAACGGCATGTCATTTGTCATATCTGATTTATTACCACAGGATCACATTACAGGGGAATTTCAAATCCTATAACAACATCCAAGATCACATACTTTAAGAGGAAGTATGTGGAAGAAGAGGATTTTCACCCACCACTCAGCAGCTGTAGCCATAAAGTATGTTTTTTTAATAGTCATTACTTTTATTAAGAGTTTAAGATACCGAGTAACAACAGTTGCTTGATCCATTTCCAGAAATCCAATTGTTCCCCCTAAGCAAGGAAAGGGAGGTACTTCTCGAAACAGCCATATTCATCGCTGTCACTTTTTTTGGGTTCCTGCGTTATTTTTCACAAGGAGTTGGAAAAAAAGAGCCAGCAGGCGCTCCACTGCCCAGAAATAACAGAATTATATAACCCAAGGAGCGCCTCTTTTACAAATGATTTCCTTTTCCTCGCGCTGTGTTGCGGGTGGTGGCTAGTCCCGGTGCTCCCGTGTGCTGCCAGGCCCTGTCCCTTCCCTGGCCTGCTCTCACCCTCAGCTCTGGCTCCTGTGACAGTGCCCCTCCGCGTGTGCCCACGTGGGGTGCTCCCTCTGGGCTTTGCCCGACCCCTCCCGGGTGGACCCACCCTCCCTCCAGTGTGTGCATGGAAGTAGAAACCTGCACTTCCTTGCAGGTTTGTTACATACGTTCAGTTTGTTCAGATATATCATCCGTTCCCAAGAAAACACCAAAGTTAACTTTTTGCACGTTATTATAAGAAAATTACAGGATCGGGACAGTGTGTAGAAGTGTGAAGCTGGCCATCGAAGCTTTTCAAACACCATCTCTTTTCCCTTACTGTTATCTTTCATACATATATATATATATATATATATATATATATATATATATATATATATTGACTTCAGAGAGGAATGGAGAAGGACAGAGAGAGAAAAACATCAATGATGAGAGAGAATCATTGATTGGCTGCTTCCTGCACACTCCCCACTGGGGATCGAGCCCACAACCCAGGCATGTGCCCTTAGCCAGAATCGAACCTGGGACCCTTCGGTCTGCAGGCTGACGCTCTACCCACTGAGCCAAACTGGCTAGGGCTATTATCTTTCTTCAGAAAATAGCTGCTGCTTTCATCAGCCTAGACGCTAGTTGTCTGAAAGGCAGAGAGGATTTATAGTTTTTCTCTCTGTCTCTTCTTACTCTCCCCACTTTCCCCATCACCACCCCTGTGCTTTAGAAGTCACCTGGACCCTGCTCATGAAGACATCAGCACACACTGGCAGGCGTTGGGCTTCTCCCTGCGTGTGTATCCCTGCCGGTGGTCAGCCTGGGCTGGTTCGGTTAGGCTACCATTTGGTTTTTTTATGAGCTGGAATAGCTGGCGCCTAGGACACAAGCAGTGTATGCCCCTTTTGTGATGTGGTTGTGGCAGTTTTCCAGTTTCTGCTGGATCTGTACCACCCCTCACACAGTGATGGTGGGTATCCCCCAGCTCAGGAGGGAGTCCTCATTCCCTCTCTGCATCCCCGCTCCTGCCCAGCCCAAAAGGATGCCTACTTTGGCCTTTCAGATCCTTTCAGGTTCTGGGCTTCATTCCTCAATCATCATCCCCCTTTTGAGCAACAATCATTGCAAGTATGAAATCCAGAGGATTGAAAGAGGGACAACAAGGAGACCAGGTCTCATGCCCCTGGATGGCTAGGCCAGGCTTTGAAGTGGAATCCTTATGACTTGCATGTCGGCATCTTTTTATTATTTTTAATTTTTAATTTTTTTAAATATATTTTATTGATTTTTTTACAGAGAGGAAGAGAGAGGGATAGAGAGTTGGAAACATCGATGAGTTAGAATCGTCAATCAGCTGCCTCCTGCTCACCCTCTACGGGGGATGTGGCCGCAACCAAGGTACATGCCCTTGACCGGAATCAAACCTGGGACCTTTCAGTCCACAGGCCGACGCTCTATCCACTAAGCCAAACCGGTTTCGGCTGTCGGCATATTTTTAAAAGCATTTGTTGGCATACAATATGTGAGTCTGTGTGTCTATATACATGTGTATTACACACACAAAAGCACAAGTATCATAAGAGTATGGCTTGAAGAATTTCACACAGTGAACATGCCTGTGTCATTAGTATCCAGATCAAGAAGCAACGTCAGCCCTAGCTGGTTTGGCTCAGTGAATAGAGCGTCAGTCTACGAACTGAAGGGTCCCAGGTTCGATTCTAGCCAAGGGGGTTACCATGCCCGGGGGTTACCAGCTTGTGTCCCCAGAAGGGGGGCGTGCAGAAGGCAGCCAATCCATGATTCTCTTTCATCATTGATGTTTCTCTCTCCCTTCTTCCTTCCTCTGGAATCAATTTAAATATATATATATTTATATATATATATATATATATCAATATATATATATATATTGATATATATTGATATATTTTATTTTATTTTTTATTTTTTTTAACAAAAGAAGCAACATTACCAGAACCCAGAACCCTTCCATGGCCCCCTTCTAGTCACTGCCTCTCTGCCCTCCAGGGAAACTACCCTCATGACTTTTTTTTAAAATATATTTTATTGATTTTTTTACAGAGAGAAAGAGAGAGGGATAGAGTTAGAAACGTCGACGAGAGAGAATCATTGACCAGCTGCCTCTTGCACACCCCCTACCGGGGATGTGCCCGCAACCAAGGTACATGCCCTTGACCAGAATCAAACCTGGGACCTTTCAGTTCGCAGGCTGACGCTCTATCCACTGAGCCAAACCGGTCTCGGCTACCCTCATGACTTCTTACAGCACAGTTAAGTGTTGTGCCACGAAAGAGGCAGCAACCTGGCTTGTCCCTGCTGAGGTCTCACGTGTGGCTGGACTCCCTGGGCCGTGGCCACACCAGTGAGCCAGGAAAAGGACTTTAGCAGCCTGGGGGGCAGCCTCTCTAAGGGGACCTGGGGAAACAGGGCCGCCTGCTCCCAGGTGCAGACACAGCTCAGAAAGAACGATGCTGCGATGCTCTGCCCACCGTAGGAGTCCCTTTCCTAAGCCTTCTCTTCCTGTTGTGATTTCCTAGACCATCTCCGTTTTCGAGGAGCGAGCCCACATCCTTTACATGTCCTTAGAGAAGCTCAAGTTCATCGATGACCCTGAAGTGTACCTCCGGAGATCTGTACTGATAAACAACCTGATGAAGAGGATCCATGGGGAGATCATCATGCAGAATAATTGGTGCTTTCCCGCCTGCTCGTTCAACAGCGCCCCTGCCCAGGAGTGGTTCGTGGCCCAGGACTGTCCTTACCGGAAACGACCGCGGATGGCCAAAGAGGAGTGTGAGAAGATCCATGCCTGCTGCTTCTACCAAGATTGTGGTGGCCACTACCTAAATCTACCCCTTTCTGTCAATGCTAATGTTGGAAGTGCCTCCACCACTGCCTCCTCCTCTTCCCCCTCCTCCCTCTCCTCCCTCTCCTCCTCCTCCTCCTCCTCCTCCTCCTCCTCCTCCTCCTCCTCCTCTTCTTCCTCTTCTTCCTCCTCTTCCCCTCTGCCTTTACCAAGTTGTTCCCACCAGGTGGATTTTGATGTCGGCAGTGCACCGATTTACAAGGGCGATGGCCACATACCTGCCAGCGAAATCTTTGTCACTAATGCCAGGTCGCTTGGTGTTCAGGAAAAGGCCAGATCACATGATGAGAAATCCCATGATGACACTGACCGGGCCGGCGGCCCCCTCAGCCACGAACCTTTGGGACACGACCTGGCGTTTGAGTGCAAAGGCCAATTTTATGATTATTTCGAGACTGGCTACAATGAAAAGAACAGCGTCAGCGAGTCCTGGAAGAAGTCCTTGAGGAGAAAGGAGCCCTCCCCAGGCAACAAACTGTGCTGCAGCAAAAGGAAGTAGAACTCGAGCCATCCTTTCCCTCCGCAACTCTTGACGCATGCTCAGCATGACCCGTCAGCGCTCCTGCATTTTATCCTGAATGGACTTTTCTAGTTTTGTATAGCTGATACGATTATGCCATGAACACGCCGTGTCGTCTGAATGCCTGGAGAGCAGATCACGTAAAACATCTGTATGGTTAGGCATCAGTGAGCTACTTAGAAGGGTGGTGATTTTTTCCAAGAAAACAGTGGACTCCATGCTTCCAAGTCTATCTTGGTTTTCTTACAGGAAAGACCAGTAGATTAGACAGATGGGAGGACAGTGAGCCCTTGTGGCATGTCCGTTATCCCCAAGGAGCCTGTCACTAGCTAAGAAACTTCCACGTTTGCCAATGAATGAGGCAGGTTTTTGGTAAACAGATCCATATAACCAGCCCAGAAGGTCTGCTTCGTATATAGGAGACAGTATTTTTTTTTCCTGAACGAAAGACTGAAAACAGGGGGAGCGAGGTGAAATGGCTTCATGGTGCCTGTGAAGTATTTGTACCTAACAGTCTTGTGGGACAGATGAAAACAGGACATAACGGTAAATGAAGCACACCTGTCAAAGAGCGGCCATCAGCACTATGAGTGGAGGGCGCTCCCTGCAAGTTCCCGCTTGCCTGCGATGGGTGATGATGAGGCTTTTAGAGAAGTGGTATACAGGGCGATTTTCGGTGCCTTAACTTTATCTTAATTTTTGCCAATGTGAAAATTAAGGATGAATCAGAGTCACAGCAGGGATTTAACAAACAGGAAAAAAAAAAAACTAAACACACACACACACACACACATACAGGGTGGATCGATATTGTTTGGAAACCGTTAACCTTCGAGCTGTTGCGTTCAAACTTTTGATTCGACATCTCTACTGTTCCTTTATGTTTGATGCCCGGTTGTTTCGGAATTTGGCATTTTTTGAAAGGGATGGAGGAGACAATAGAGAGAGCGGTTGGGAACCAGCGCTAGCTGCTTGGGCTTTTCTATGGCAACCGTCTGTTGCCGGGATTGGGTTTTTGGGTTTGGGGTCCTTCGGTTTGGTTTGGTTTTTCTTGTCCAATGAAATTCACGAACCAGTGGCATGCATTCTATTTTAATCGGTTCTGCATCATTTCACTCGTTTTAGATTATAAACGCATGTGGTTTTTTTATATATAACTTTTGCTGTTGATTAAGAAGCACAATGTTAATAAATGATGTGGTGATCAATAAGGTTTTTATCTTAAAGAATGTAAAGATTTTTAGGTTTGGGAAAGTTATTTTGGAGAAATGGGACTCAGCCAGCAATAGCTACAGACTGCGTATTTGGTCAACGTTTTTCTCAATCATTTCTTTAACCTGTTACATTTGTGAGAGGGTTCGGGGTGCCCCTCTGACCCTCCTGCCCTCTGCTCCAGCCAATTCCTCCTGCTTAACTGTGTTCCAATTTCAAGGTCACTATCTGATTGGGCCTCCTTAAACAGGACTGTGCGAACCAATGCCAAATGGAGGAATGAAGTACGTCCTCCCAGTTTCTCCAAGATAAAGCTTTTTTTTTATTATTGCTATTAATATTAAATATAGGTCTCATTCATACAGTGTATGAGTAGGATCATCATTTGGACAATGTCCACAAGGACCAATTTTTTCAAACATGTTCTTGTGTTATGGCTAAATAGTAAAGTTTGTCCTTTATTTTCAATATTTGATAAACATTTGATGTTGAAAACTTAGATGATAGACGCTTGTATATGTATGTGTTGTTGTAATAAAGTGAGGTTTTCTTGATATATATTTATTAAAACGATCAAAATTCATTAAGGTTTTCTTACTTTCATGATTATCGGCCATGTTTCTTTTTCCACTGCTCGCTCTTCTTAAAAAAATAAAAAGACAACACAAAACGTCTAGAAACTGTAGTGGGCAGTGGCCGCATGGGAGTTTTGACTTGAAGTCGGTATGACAGGTGTTTTCGAATGGTCCTGGTTTCTACGTTTAGATTTCTGTGGATTAAGAGCACAATATAATTGATTATCAGCAAGGTTTTATCTTAACCCAGAGATGTTAGCTTTGGCAGAGTTTCGGGGGGTTGGGGGAAGCATAAGATGAATCTATAAATACTGATTCCTAGTTCCTTCCTTTGGGAAATGTCAAGTTGTCAAGAAGGATGACCTATACGTGAGTGTTAGTTAAACCAGCTACCGATGATTGCTGGTAGTGTTCCATACAATTCCGTATTCATGTTATTCTGAAAGGCTAATGTCTTATCTGAAGAAAGGGGGATGCTAGTTGGCAGCTAATTAATTTGTCAAAGGTGCCATCCTTGTCATGAGGGTAATACACGGTGGAGATTTAAATATGAAAGGAAGGACTTATCCCCTTCGCTTTTAAAAAGCCCAGCACTTCCAGATGTGGCTCCTGGTGGCAGATCTGGAAATGGCAGAGCGGGTGGGTTTCCACAGCGCTCACCTGTCTGTGGGCCCAGCACCTGCTCCTCGGAGCTCCCTCCCCTGCAGGAGCCGCCATGCCTGTGGATCCAGCAGCATCACATGTGTCATTGTTAGTCAACAAGCTTTGGTGTCACGACATTTCCAACATAGTAAAAGGGATACCTCCCTCGTCACCAAGAAAACAATCCCGAACCAGCCACCTGGATAACAAAGATGTTCCTGTTGGGAAGAGAGCAGCAGGGCCTCCTACGTGCCTGCGTTGCCGTCTCTGCTCAGGAGACACAAAGCTGGGATTTTTCCAGAATGGCCATGGCACACCCCTTAGTAGCCAGTTAAATCTATTCACTGGGTTCTTTGTTGTATCCTGGGGCCTGGGAAATCGAAGACACCCTCCTTCACTCACACTGCTCTCTCCCCCCACCCCAACACGGAAATAGCACCTTTTCTCCTTGCTGCGCTCAGCTCTAAGGGAAACCTGATGTGGCAGAATCCAGACTTTCAAAAGGTAAATGAGGGGAAATCTTCACTTAAGAAAACGGCCCAGCTCCCCACAAGTGCTTTTAATTGCTACCCCGAGGCGGAGAGGTGCATGTCATTAATCAAATTCCCAACCTTTGTCCCTGGTCCTTCCTCTCTAAACGTGGGTGATGCAGAAGATGGTCTGTAAAGGTGCTTGGAAAGGGCAAAGGAAATCTCCATCATCTGCTTCCACTCTAAACTCCTATTATTCTACACTTCACCTTAAAAGGGGCCCTGGGAACCAGATTTGCAGGGATGAACAGTGAACTCCAATGTACACTTTGGGGGATGATGTGTCAATGCAGGTCCACTGATTGTCACAAAGGCACTCCTCTGTGGGGGTGAGGGGTACTGAGGTGAGGGTGGCTGTGCATGGGGCGGGGATGGGGAAGGGGTTTGGGGAAACTGTACCTTCGGCTTGGTTTGATGTGAACCTAAAAGTGCTCATACAAATAGTCTATTGAACTCTACAAAAGATGGCAGCGATGGGGATCTGGGAGGAAGGGACAAAAACTCAAAACCATTGGAAGTGACTATTGGACAACCAATCAATCATTAGGGTGTAGCATCTTTGGCATAATCTTTTTTAAAAAATATATATTTTATTGATTTTTTTACATAGAGGAAGAGAGGGACAGAGAGGTAGAAACATCTATGAGAAAGAATCATTGATCAGCTGCCTCCTGCACACCCCCCACTGGGGGTGTTCCCGCAACCAAGGCACATGCCCTTGACCGGAATTGAACCTGGGACCCTTCAGTGCGCAGGCCGATGCTCTATCCACTGAGCCAAACCGGTATCGGCTGGTAAAATCTTTTAAGACAGTAGACTTTTAGACCATTTTGCATGATACTTTGCTAAGTAAGTGCTGAAGAAAGTGGATGAAAGATATTTACTTTTAGAACTCAGTCACCCTTCCCGTCCATGTCAGACAAGGACATAGATAGGCCTTCCTCTCCCTCAAATTGTGAGTAGAAAACGTTCTTGAAAATAAGTTGATCAAACCCATTTTTATGACCGGCCCTTAAGTGTGAAGTCAATTTCACTTGTAGTTAAGGTGATCACATCTCTGCCCATTTCAAAAAAAAAAACAGGATTCTGCATGGCATTAACAAGGATGGTTTGAAATAGAGGTGGAATTGTCCCATGAAGGGGGAATGAAATCACTGCTTAGATAATAAAAGAGACAATGTACGGCTTCTAATAATTTATTTTAAGGTTGCTGTGTTTTGCCCAGCTGGCATGGCTCAGTGGTGGAGGGTCGAACTATAAACCAAAAGGTCACGTTCATTTCCCAGTCAGGGCACATATCTGGGGTTGCCGGCCCCATCCCCAGTGTGCGGCATGCGGGAGGCAGCCGAACAATGATTCTCTCTCATCATTGATGATTCTCTCTCTCCCTTTCCCTTCCTCTCTGAAATCAACAAAAAGACATTTTAAAAAATAGATTGCTATGTTTTGATTCTGTGGGTTAAAATAAATACATTCAGAGTCTTTTAAGTTACTACATCGTTTTCTTTTTTCTTTTTTTATTGTTTAAAGTATCACAAAGAGTATACTGTACATATGTCTCCTTTTAATATTTTTTTTCAATTGACCTTCCCCCAGCCTCCCGTACCCCCTGGCACATGACCTCGTCCCCCCCTCCCAGTGTCTTGCGTCCATTGGTTATGCTTATATGCACATATACAAGTCCTTCGGTTGATCTCTTATCTCCCCCACCCCTCAACCCTCCCTAGCCTTTGTGCTATGGTTGACAGTCTGTTCGGTGCTTCTCTGCCTCTGTATCTATTTTTGTCCATCAGTTTATAATGTTTTTTATTATCCACAAATGAGTGAGATCATGTGGTATTTTTCTTTCATTGACTGGCTTATTTCACTTAGCATAATGCTCTCCAGTTCCATCCAGGTTGTGGCAAATGGTAAGAATTCCTTTTTTCTTTTCTTTTTTATAGCAGCGTAGTATTCCATTGTGTAGATGTACCAGTTTTCTAACCCTGCTGATGGGCATTTAGGCTGTTTCCAAATCTTAGCTATTGTAAATGGTGCTGCTATGAACATAGGGGTGCATATATCCTTCCTGATTGGTGTTTCTGCTTTCTTGGGATCCACCATTTTCTTAGTGTTACAGTGGATAAGCGAGGTACATTGTCTTCACATGGCTAAATCTTCTCCATCGCATGTGACACAGCTGCATGACCCACGGCCAGTGACCGTTTTAGAGATTTGTTTCCAGCTCTGTGTACAAGCCATATTTCAGCTGGGAGAGCCCACTTAGGGAAAAGCACTTGCAAAAAAATGTAAGTTATGAACACTTGAGTCTCGCATCCTGCCCATAAAGTGCATCAGCAAGTGAGTTTAATAAAACATGCTGTTTAAAATAGTCTGTAATTTCCTGTTTCTGCATTTCCCTTCAGTAACTGTGACAGGCTGAGGCACCGATGACTAAATGAAGGGAATTTGCACCAGCTAGTCTGCTGCTGTGTGCAAACCACCACCAGGAGTTTCATCTTTCTTGGTAAACTGTTCTCTGGTGGGCTTCCTATGGTTGTGTTTTCCCCCTTTCGGTGTAGGTCCAATTTTTTAATTTTTAAAATGCAAGCTACTTATGCATAAGCTGGAAACACCTGCTTTTGACCCCCATGACACTGATAGGATGTATGGAGATGAACGAGTCATTTCTCATGAGATCTTCTGTGTTTCTGAGCTAAACTTTTATTACTCTTCCCTGGATTGAAAGTTATAAAATCTTATCAAATGCCCTCTCTTGAGGGGAGAACACATGTAGAGAAGAATTTGCAGATATATAAGTTGTGGTCTTGCTTCCTGCTAACATCCCGAGACAGTGGGCAAAGAGCAGAGCTTTGGGGAGGAGGGACGTGGCCTTCAGCAGGCACTGCCTCCATCCGGGTAATTCCATGGCAGCGGCCGAGTCCAAGCATCGGCCTCTGACCCTCCACTGCCCCTTCTGATGGGTGGGCCCACACCTGAACCCAGCCTGGAAACTTCTAGACATGGAGCTCTTTCTGCAGATGCCTTCTGAGCCATTGTGAGAATGGAGCTCAGAGGTGATATAACTCTTGTGTCCTGGCCATCAAGAAGTGGGAAGAGCCCTGGCCGGCTTGGCTCAGTGGATAGAGCATCAGCCTTTGGACTGAAGGGTCCCAAGTTCAATCCGGCCAAGGGCACATGCCTGTGTGGAGGTCTTATCCCCCCTGGGCGGTGTGCAGGAGGCAGCCAATCAATGATTCTCTCTCATGATTGATGTTTCTATCTCTCTCTCCTTCTCCCTTCCTCTCTGAAATCAATAAAGAAATATATATAGATAGATAGATAGATAGATAGATAGATTTTTTTTTTTTAAAGGAAGTGAGCAGCGATCTCTGAAATGCACCTGGCACAGCACTCAGGGATCTATACCATCCTCAAAACTCAGGAAACCCCTGAGTGCACAGTAAGGAAAAGACAGAGAAAGGCAGGCTAAAGGGCAAGGGATTTCAGCAAAAGGTTGGGCCTTAGTCTTTTATGGAGTAGCGTGGCAGAGTGGAAGTCTGAGAAATACATTGCAGAGCGAATTCTCTTTCCTGAAGGAAACATCTTAAAGTTAAGAAGGAAAGAAGACAATTTATTTTATTTTATTTATTTATTTTTTTTTTTCAGACCTCTTTAAGAACACAGGAGCAACCATTTCAGGGACTAACGGTTTTGCAGAAAGAGAGAAATGCCTTGTCTGCCCTTTCTGGGAGCTGGGAGGGTTTCTCACTGTTGTTCTCCAAGTCCTTCGATGCTGTGCTTGGCAATGAACCCACCAAAACATCTCTGTGATTATGTATAGGCATTAGCCCGAGGCACTTCTCTCTTGTTCAGCTCAGGCACAGTGATTGTGGGTTACTTGTGAGTACATCAGAGGGTTCAGAGTAGGGGTTTGGAATCACATTGGCTAGACACAAGTCCTAGCTCTGCCACTGGAGCTATACAACCTTGGCCTTGATCAGCATGCCATGTTACCTCCTACGACCGTGGTTTCCTTGGCTGTAAGATAGAGTGGCATACTGTGCCCACCTTGTGAGCTGACAAGATTAGAGGCTTCGCCAAAAACAGTTTGGCTCACTGGATAGAGCATCGGCCTGCGGACTGAAAGGTCCCAGGTTTGATTCCGGTCAAGGGCATGTACTTTGGTTGCGGGCACATCCCCAGTAGGGGGTGTGCAAGAGGCAGCTGATCGATGATTTTCTCTCATCGATGTTTCTAACTCTTTATCCCTCTCTCTTCCTCTCTGTAAAAAATCAATAAAATATATTTTAAAAATTACTTTATTAAAAAAAAAAAAAGATTAGAGGCTTTGATATTAGGAAGTGACTTGACCTTGCCTGGATGCCCATGGTGGGTGCTATGGGTGATTAGGACTTCTCCACTGCTGTCCCTGGGCACCCTGAGGCCCAGACCTGGCAGTACCAGATCCTCCTCTTTGTGGAAAGTACTCAGCCTCCTGGGTTCTGTACAGGAAGCTTGAAATTAGATCTGGGGGCCCAGAACCCTTGGACAGTTTTGGAGAGAGTCATTGGTGTCCCTGAGAAAATTTTTAATATTTCAAGGAGCTTACTGGAAATCATAAAAATTTCCTAGAAGTACTTACCCAGAGGAACCTTTGTCAGATTTCTTTACCTTTGGCTGGAATTAAATCAGCTCTAGGTTAACACAGCACCGATAGAGAAGAATTCTGATGGGAAAATGAATAACTATAATTCTATGGATAGAATCTTTCATCAGAACATTGGCCATGTGAAGGGACTAAGAGGTGTCCCTTACACGTGAAAAGATTCAAGCCACATATCTCTGAGTTATCCCTAGGATTTGCCAAAGTTCAAATTTATTTCATTACTATATTGAGGGATTCTCTTAGACCTAGTTTTTACTCAGAAAAAGTATGTAACTGAGTAAATTTAAATTTAAAGCAAACATTATTTCTAGGGTTCCTGTATCCGATAAAGGAGGCCAACGCAGAAATTTCTGTATACGTATAACTTTGAGACCATGGTCTATCATAAAATAATTAACATGCAGTTTCCACTTATAAGATCCAGCTTTAAAAAGCAGATCAACTAGGGTGTGATTGTCCCTGCTTCGAAATCTCGTCCCTTTTTATGTTGCCTTTAAACTCAGAGTCCAACTGGTGGCTTCAAAATAGGATTCCATTTTAAAAATTAGAGTTTTATATCTCTCAATTTTTTTCAAGAATGTGTGTTTTTTACCCTGTGTCCTGGCAATCAAGAAGTGAGTAGATATCTCTGAAATGCTCCTGGCACAGCACTCAGGCATCTAAGTGGCTCAGTTGGTTGGGTGGTTCATTTTTGGTTGGAGTGCCATCCCATACACCAAAAGGTTGTGGGTTCGACTCCAGGTGAGGGTACAAACCTAGGTTTCAGGCTTGATCCCCAGTCAGGGTGAGTATGGGAGGTGACTGATTGATGTTTCTCTCTCACATTGATGTTACTCTCTTCCTCCTCTCTCTAAAATCGACAAACATATCCTTGGGTGAGGATTCTTAAAAATTTAGAAAGCAAAAGGAGTATATATTTTTCCACAAGGTGAGGTATTTCTGTGGTGATGCTTGCTGATCGGCAGGCCTGAAATGAGAACAAAACTGAGCCGTTTGGTTTGAGAATGAGAAGTAGGCACTAGAGTCCTCAGCCTGCCCGGGAAGATCCAGGTTAGTCACCTCCAGCCTCTTGTCCTCTCTGTTTGGAAACTCGGCAGCTGGAGTAGATTTTTTTTCCCCTTTGGTGGATAGGATTCCAATAAATAAGGATGATCAACTATAAGTCTCAACCAGTCCAGCCTTAACCCAGCTGGTTTTAGCCCAGATGACGTAATGTACAAGGGATGCGAGGGATGGAGGGCATCCCTCTGTCTGAAAACAGTATTAGTCTCCGCACAAAATGGACCCAGAAAGAAATCCAGTGGCCGTCTGCCATCTTGGTGTTGTAATGGATGAATACATACACGCAGGCCAGGAAGAACCCGGGGATGGCATTTGTAAGAATTCATTGATTTCCAACTCTTACTCTCAGTATAGATCACACAAGCGTGGACTCAATCATTCTAACATTTTCGAGCTTTTTCCTTACTGCCTTCGTTTACTGCATTGGTTTTCCGTCAAATGACTGCTGTTTCGTAACCACAAAATTATAACCGAGTTAATGTTGAGAGCACTCGATTCGGAGTCAGGAGACAGGCGCTGGCCGAGCTCTGCCACCCACTAGCCTTCTAACCACTGGCAAGCCCCTGGACTTGCATCAATTGCCTCTCCTCAATGATGAAGCTGCATTCCAAGGGCCTCTAAGACTAGTCTCTGCTGGGCTCTAACATTTGTGATGATAACAATAATGACCTTTCTGAAGATTTTCTCTTGAATTTTCTACCCTTCATCCCTTTCTTTCTTTCCTCAGGAAGCCTCTTCCTTGCCTCCCCCCCTTCCTCACTTCCCCCCAAAAAACAACTGAGAAATTGCTTCTGGATGTTTCTTTCTTTTTTTAAAATATATATTTTATTGATTTTTCACAGAGAGGAAGGGAGAGGGATAGAGAGCTAGAAACATTCATGAGAGAGAAACATCGACCAGCTGCCTCCTGCACACCCCCCATCTGGGATGTGCCCGGAACCCAAGGACCCCTCAGTCCGCAGACTGATGCTCTATCCACTGAACCAAACCGGTTTCGGCTGGATATTTCTTAAAAATACATCTCTCAGTGTTCCTGTCCAGAAGGATGTTTTCTGCATATGGCTGCAACCTATTGTCTGAGATGCATTCCTCCAGATAGGCCACGCTCCCCGGTGGTGTCTGGGTACAGCTGCCCCCTCCCCCACGCCCATTAGCCCATTAGCTACACACATCCAGAGCCAGCCAGGCACAGCGCCACTCCCCCTGGCACAAGACGGCCCTCCCCTTCAAGCAAGCAGCCTGCCTGCCTGCCCCACAGGCGGGAGACCCGAGAGCCCTCTCCCCTCTCATTTATGAGTCATAAAATAGCGGACTCTTCCCCCCCCCCCCCCCCCCTTTTTTGATGAAGACAGTCCTTGCAGCTGGGGCTGTAGCTGTTAGGTGTTTGGTTGTTGTGTGTGTGTTTTGTGTGGGGGTTTTTTGTGTGTTTTTTCTACGAGCCAAGATTATGGTCCCATAACCCAATTTAGTGTCATTTGGTGGTGGTCCAAGTGCTTCCCCCCGTGCACGAGTTTTAATTTGGGGATCCCCCGAGGCTGCGCGCCACATCTGCAGGCGGCCTGTGCTTCCTCTTCCCTTATTTGCTCGGGGTTTATGGGAGGATTAGCTGTGTGGTCTGGGAGGCGGCTGCTCCTCTTTCATCCGCTCTGCTCTCCAGCCGCCGAGGAGCCTTTTACTTTTCACCAAGCCCTGGCACCTGGAGGGCGGGCAGCCGGGGCGGCTGGAATGAATCAGTGGATGGATGCCCCGCAGACCCCAGGGGCGCGGCCCTGCAAGCGTGGGGGAGGGGGAGGGAGGAAGGCTGCTGATTGGACCGCTCCCCACCTCTCCAGGCTGGGCCGGGCCGGATCCCAGACGCAGGGCACCGAACGCCCCCCCACCCCCCTTATACTTCCTCCCCGTCCCCCTCCCTGCCCGCCTGCCCCAGGCGCCCCGCCCCCACTCCCTGGCTGGCAAGGGCTGGCGAGGGCTCCGGGCGCTCATTGTGCAGGCAGCTGGCACCAGCTGGGAAGGGGCATTAGCATAACAAAGAGCCGGAGCGAGAGCCATGCGGCCCAGCGGGGGCTCCGCGGAGCTGTCACCCGCAGCAGCGCGCCCGGCCCGGTCCATCCGAGACTCTCGGAGCGGCCAGGCCCTGCTTCACCCCTCTCCCCGACCCCCGAGTCTGCGGAGATCCCGGCCTCCAGGCTCTTCCCGGAGAAAACAGGGGGCGTGAGTGGGCCAGTGGGGGTCCCACTGAAGGTGTATGCGTGGGTGCAGAGGCGTGCACGTGGCCGAGGGTGCAGACGCGTGAGTGTGGTGTGAAAGGGCCGCCAGCAGACGCAAGGGCACCCACCGGGTCCTTTCCCTGCCTCCCGGCCAGGCCCTCTTTGTTTATCGCTTCCCCAAAGGGGGAGGAGGAGAGACAGCACCAGTTCTCAATTCGGGCCACCCGGCGGAACCCCCTGGGGAGCCAGCACCCAGACCCCAATACGTGGCCGCAGCCTGGGGTGCAGGGCCTTCAAGATGGGCCTTCGCCACCCCTGACTGGGGCCAAGGGCGAGTTCCTCCAACACCTGCGCTGGCCTCAAGCTTCTGACCGGGCAGCCTCACTTGGTGGCTGCACATTATTGCACAGCAGCTCCGGGGGGGGGGGGGGGGGGTTGCGGGGGGGGGGGCACAGGGGGTGTCAGAGACTAAGGCTAAGTGTCACAAAAGGCCACAAAGCCAGTAAGGCTGCCCACCGAATTGGAGCCCAGGGCCGTGGGGCTCGAAACCCACGTTCTTTCCACTGTGATATCTTCAAACTTAAAAACGCTTCTTTATCGCCGGGCTGGCCTGGCTCAGGGGTTGAGCATCGACCTATGAACCGGGAGGTCAGGGCCTGATTCCTGGTCTCGGCACCTGCCGGGAGGAGGTAGGGGGAGTGGGTTGCAGGCTCCATCCCCAGTGTGGGGCGTGCAGGAGGCAGCTGATCAATGCTCCTATCTCATTACTGATGTTTCTCTCTCCCTCTCCTTTTCTCTCTGATATCAATGAAAATATATATTTTAAGAAAATACTGCTTTTTAGTTTCGCCGGCAGACCTCAAACTGAGCAGGTTCCAGGGAGGCCTGCAGGGGAGGGAGGTCAGCGCGGTGCAGGACCCAGGGGCTGAGACGGCAGACAGGGCCCCCACGATGTCCCTGGAAACTAAAGCCGGAGGCCCCCAGGGTCCCCACGGCTGCACCCCTCAGCTCTGAGCCATCCTTCTCCCTCCCCCGGTCTCGGTCCAGCCCCACTGACTGGGCTCCAGCCCTCCCAGGGAGGGAAGATGACAGCATGAGTCGTTTGCTGTCACCCTGGAGCTGTCTGCAGCTGCGCAGCGGGGGGCGGAGGGGGCAGGAGGAAGAGCCCCAGCCGCGGGGGGGGGGGGGGGGGGGGGGGGGCACCCGGGACCGCAGAGCTTCACCTCCATCCGGGTCGGGGCCGAGGCCTCGCTTCGCTGCACCGCGCGGGCTGCTTCCTGCGGGAGCACGGGCGTCTCTGGGGCTCCTCACACGCATGATGCAAAGGCAGTCCCTTGCCTCAGCTGCCTGCGCAGCTCTCCTGGGGTGAAGGAACAGAGAACTGAAATGAGCTGCGGGCCCCGCCAGCCCCAAGCTCCCCCCTTCGCTGGAGATGTGTGGTTCCACGGGCACCAGCTCCATCAGGCCTCAGCATCACCAGCTCTAGAGGCCTCCCAGGCCTGGAGGAGGGAGGGTGGGCCTGGGAGACAGAGGCTGGGAGGTGAAGTGAGTCTGGAGGATGCACAGCCTTCTGACTACCCGCCCAGCTTTGCACTGTCTGCACCAACCGCTTTGATAGGCAAGCCCCAGTGCTTACTTGGGGGGGGGGGGGCACATTCTACAGGGGAAAGGAGCAGCCAGGGGGATGGCGGGGAGAGGGAGAGGGAGAAACCCCCGGACCCCAGCCTGAGAGCCACCCCATCGGAATGCGCCAGGTGACTTGATGGCCCCAGGGGGCTGGTGGTGGCTGCTGCTGTTATTATTATTATTAAGCGTTCAGAATTCTCCTAGGTTCCAGCAACTCCGTTCAGTCTCAATAAATGGGTTTCGTAATAATCATTTTAATTAGCAAAAAGGCTGTCTTATTAGAGCTAATTAAAGGCAATTTGGGAACCTTATTTTCATACAATCATAAAATTAGAGAAACAAGAGGCTGGAGAGATAGGGAACTCTCAGCCCCTCTGCAGAGGGGGCAGGGAAGCCCTGGGAAGGGAGCCCGGAGCCCCGGGTAGGAGAGCCTGCTGGGTGGGCCGGCATCCTCAGACCTGGGCGCAGCCTCAAACCATGCCGGGGGCAGGTGAAGGGAGGGATCCTCTGTCCACACTCTCCAACTGGAGTCTCAGCGTCACCGGAACTTCTCCTTCAGCTCCCACAACTGGTCAGTTCTCTCCACCTTGACATTGAAAATGGGAGGCGTGGCTTGCCTGAGACCTCCCTCCTTCCCAGAAGCTCCCCATCAGTCCCAGGCAGGCCCTCCCCTCCATTCTGTGGCTGATTGTCCTAAAGCACCGCAGAACAGTCTTCTTTCTTTTTTTAATTTATTTTAATTTTAATTTTTTATTTTTTATTCTTTTTATATATTTTATTGATTTTTTTACAGAGAGGAAGAGAGAGGGATAGAAAGCTAGAATCACCGATGAGAGAGAAACATCGATCAGCTGCCTCCTGCACACCCCCCACAGGGGATGTGCCCGCAACCAAGGTACATGCCCCTGACCGGAATCAAACCTGGGTCCTCTCAGTCTGCAGGCCAACGCTCTATCCACTGAACCAAACCAGTTTCAGCTTTTTAATTTTTTTTTATTTTTTCCTCCCCACCTGCCCCTCAATGCCTTTCAGATCTCAGCCAAGGCTCTTGCCCAACCGCACCTTCCGATCCCTTTAGGGAAGCTTCTGCTCCCGCCCAGAGATGGCATCCTCTTCTGCTGACCAGCTCCCTCCCATTCCCCAGCCTTCCCCAGCCTCCCCCTCAGCCTGGGACAGCCTCTGCCTCTCTCCAGGTATGGTACCCAAAGAGTAACTTCCTCTCAAGGTCAATCCAAGGTCCACATTTTGTAGGAAGCCTTCCTGGCTACTCTATACCTGTTTTATGACAGATAGAATGTGATATATATATATATCCCCTCTCTAGAACAACTTTTTTTTTTTAACTAGAATAATATATATATTGGTTTTAGGTTCTTTTTTTAGAAAGGCATTATAAAGTAGGAATTAAACATGGGTTTTTAAATCGGAAGCCTTAGTTACAAGGCTGGCTTCCTGTAATGTTGTGACTACGGAACAGTGGTTAATGGGCACATGCTATAAATGTCTTGTACCCAGCCAGTGACTTGACTCTCTGAAACTTGGGTTTCCTCATGAGTAAAGTGAGACCCCTGAAAACACCTGCCTCCCTAGGTAGTTGAGATGTGTCAGCGGATGGTGCACGGAAGTCATTTTCTGCAATGTGGACGTAGAATACCAGCAGCTCTGCAGTCGTTGTCCTTGTTGATGTGGGAACAATCCAGCAGCAGGTGTGAACATATGCACCAGGAAGAGAGAGCCCACAGTCAAGGGAATTCCCTGGTTGCCTGCACCCCTACCTGCTTCACCTCTAGGGCTTTCCTCATCTCCATGCTTGCTCCCCTCCCTCATCTCAGAGTCCCTTTCAACCCTAAGACTGGACTCTTCTCTGGAGTCCACGAGACAGTGGATTATGGGCACATAACTTATCAGGGGTGTTTAGTGTCAGGACTTAGCACAAGAAAGACATTGGAAAGGGGTTCAACTCCATGCCTTCTTGCTTTAAGTTCTTCAGCATCCACCCTCAGCAACACTCCCTATAAGCAAACCCCTTCTGGCAGGAATCTAACAGTCTAAGGCAGTGGTTCTCAACCTTCCTAATGCCATGACCCTTTAATACATTTCCTCGTGTTGTGGTGACCCCCAACCATAAAATTATTTTCCTTGCTGCTTCATAACTGTCATTTTGCTACTGTTATGAATCATAACGTAAATATCTGTTTTCCGATGGTCTTAGGGTCTACAGCAACGGTTCTCAACCTGTGGGTCGCGACCCCCTTTCACAGGGGTCGCCTAAGGCCATCTGAAAACACAGATATCTATGTTACGATTCATCAACAGTAGCAAAATTACAGTTATGAAGTAACAATGAAAATAATTTTATGGTTCACGACAACATGAGGAACTATTGAAATATATTAAAGGGCCGAGGCATTAGAAAGGTTGAGAACCACTGCTCTAACCCAAGAATTCTTGCTTGTCCTTGCACACACAGGTTGGGCTGTATGTGGATTTGGCACAGCAGGCCCCGCGTCTCTCCTTGTCTATCTCGAAGGCCCTGAATCAGCAGCCCCCGCCCCCTTCTCTTTGGCCCAGCCCTGAGCATCCTCTGGATGAAGCTTTCACCGCTGCAGAACTGACCGCAGAGGTGAGAAGTGAACAGATCCGTGACATCCTGGTGTTTTGCTGCCTGTTCTCAAAATAATTGTTTAAGTACAGGCCTCTGCCTTGATAATAACTATCATCACAAGACCTCATGTCTATTAGCGTCTCCTCGGCAGAAGGCAATGCGGACCTCTGACATTCTCATTCGGATAAGCAGCTCGCTTCCAGGGGCTGGAATCAAAGCGGAAGTGGCACATACATGAAGCGGCAGCCCCCTGCGTATCAGGCACAGCGTCTACTTTTTTTTCATCTCAGCCAAGAAAGGGACCGATTTCCCACTCCTGAGCACAGCTTCCGGTGGGGCTGGGACTACCCGGACGTGTATGATTAAAGCAGAGGCTGTGTTTTCAAGGAGAGGGAGGAAAACCTCCCAGGACCCCTGGGGCAGGACACAACACTGCTCCTCAGAACATTCCCTTTAAAAAAGTTGTCATGAAATCCAATTAACCAGCTGGAAGGCCAGCGTGGGCAGCCCTCCTCGGGGTTAATAAATAATAGAACATGCCCTGTGTTGGAAGGGGTATCTCTCTTCTCTGAGCTCAGAGGCTGTGATAAGCCAGGCTGTCAGGGAGAAACAAGTACCTCCCCACCCACCCTTTCACCTCTGGTCCCTGAAACTGCATTGGGTCCAGCAGGAAAGGTCCCCTAGCCCAGAGGTCGACAAACTCATTAGTCAACAGAGCCAAATAACAACAGTACCACAATTGAAATTTCTTTTGAGAGACACATTTTTTAAACTTAAACTTTTAATGCCAGTTCTTCAAAACAGACTCAGCCAGGCCGTGGTATTTTGTGGAAGAGTCACACTCAAGGGGCCAAAGAACCTCATGTGGCTCAGAGCTGCAGTTTGCCAACCACGGCCCCAGACAGATGCCCAGAGTTCTGGGGGCACCGCCTTCCTCCCTTCCACCAAGAGCCACAAGATCCTCAGCCTGGCCCTGAGAGAGAGGGAATGAGGAACTTGTCTTGAGGGACTGGAGCACTGGAATGGGTGTCGGGTTTGGTTCCGGGTCCAGGTCCCTCTCAGATAAGCTCTTCAGAGGCTCCCGTCTTCAGCTGAATGCATGGTGAGGACTGTGGGGGAGCACAGCGGGTCCTCCCTCTCTGGTCCTCCCTCCAAAGCTGACTGCCCTGGGTGACTCTGGTTGCATCTACAGGACCAGCACTGCTCAGAAATGTAATGCGAACCACACACATGATTTTAAATGTTCCAGTAGCCACCTTAAAAAACACAAATTCAAATAAGCAGGTGACATTAATTTTAATAACACATTGCCTTTAACCCACTATATACAAAATATTATCATGCAACACATCAACATAAAATTATAAATGGAGTATTTTTATATTCTTTTTTTTTTATTATTATTATTATGTTTCTGAAATCCGGTATGGACTTTACACTTACACTGCCTACCACTCAGTGCTCAGTAGCCACATGTGTCTAGTCACTCTAGTGGCTTCCACATTGGACAGTGTGGGTCTAAACCCGGGTGTGGGTCTAAGCCTGGGTCCCCACGATTCCCTGTGCAGGGAGACCTGCAAGTCCCACCTGACCATCAACCGCATCCTGCCCCTTCCTGCTGTCTAAGCATCATGTTCTTGCTTCTTGGGGACCCTCAGGCCCAGCCCTCTAGTTCAAGGCCATGGGACCACAAAAAGGTATTAGAAGCTGCTGCCATTTCCAGGGATTGCCTAGTAAAACTCCCAGGCATGCAAGGATCATCATCTTGTGGGGAGGGGGAGGAGGGGGGCTGGCCTTGGTCCACTCCGTCCCTCCTCACATCGTGCTGGATCCCTAGAAGGGGATGTGCAGGGCCATCCCAGAGGGAGCGGTGCCAGGACGGGGCAGGCAGGTAGCGGGAGGGCTGCAGACGGCGGTGTTCCCAGGGTGGCAGGGCCTTTGTTGGAACAGAGCGGTCTTTAATCCTCTTTGCTACTAGGCAGGGAGGATGTAGTTGGCAAGTCAAGTCTTGTCTGGAGAATCCTGGCAGGAAGGTGAGCCGCATGCCCCAAGGCCTCCGCCACTCCCCTCCTTTGATGCAGTACCTGGGTGCTGTGCAGGCCAGGTCAGGGCCTGGGACAGACACAGCCCTCCCCAGGCGAGTGTGACTGGGTGTGTGCATGTGACTGGGTGAGTGAGGATGTGCCATGGACCCTAAACCAGGCTGCACTTCCCCCAAGTCTGAGAGCACCCCAAGGGGGAACGGGCCCTGGGTTCATCTGTTCTGAGCCCTGAATGTAGACGTGAGGTCTGAGAAATGGGAGTGTGTGAGAGAGAACCACAAGGCTGGGAGCCATGGCACAGTACTCAGCAAGTCCTTCCTCCCTCCCTGCCTATGGCTCTGTGCAACACAAGTGGGTGAGTGACCCCGTGACTGTCCCCCAAGGGGCAGGGTCTGAGAGATGCCCCCAGGCAGCCACGGGCGGCGTGTGCAGTGGAAGGAAGACTTGGAGGAAGAGATAGGCACAGGCCTGGACTGTGGGACGTGCCACCTCAAGGTGGCCCCTGAGTGGGAAGGAGGTCACCTGTTGGTGAGAGACCATCAGTGGGGGGCCCAGTTCCCATGCCAAGAACTCCGTGGACTCTGACTTGATGTCATCACCATCCCCCAGAGATTACAAAAGGGAGACGTAAACTGGCTTGTGGATCGCTCCCATTTGTAAAACATTGTATAGCTTGCAGAACCTTGTGCCTACCACTATGATGATGTAGTTCTCCTAACAATCCTAGGAGGTTGGTAAGGCAGCCTGACCGGTTTGGGTCAGTGGATAGAGCGTCGGCCTGTGGACTAAAGGATCCCAGGTTCGATTCCAGTCAAGGGCATGTACCTTGGTTGTGGGCACATCCCCAGTAGGGGGTGTGCAGGAGGCAGTTGATTCATGTTTCTCTCTCATCGATGTTTCTAACTCTATATCCCTCTCCCTTCCTCTCTGTGAAAAATCAATAAAATATATATTTTTTAAAAAGATTGGTAGGGCAGGTAGTATTGTCCTTATTTTACAGACGAGAAGACTGTGGCTTAACAAAGTGAAAGACTACCACAAGGGGAGAGCCAAGAGGAGCAGACAGACAGACAGGCCCTCCATTCTCCAAACCACCCCTGGCGGAGGCCTCAGAGCAGGCATTTCATGATTGGTGGGTTTCAGATCTCCTTGGGAGTCAGACTAAAACTTCGAATCCCCTCCCCAAAGAAATGGACTTTAAACTGCCCACAATCCCCTTGAAATTTTATAGAAAGTGGAGTGTGTGTGATTTTGGGGGTGGGGGCAGGGAGAAAAAGGATCTGATTTTTAACAGAGTCTCTGACACCGAAGAGGTTAAGGATGAGTGAAAAGAGCAGTCACCAAGCTAACGAGGTCCCAGTATGCCTGCGCTGCTCATGGCTCCAGGGAGTTCCAGCCTGGGAGCTCCTGGATGTAGAGATGAAGAGGAAGGATGGACGTGCCATCCACCTCTCCCCCTAGACGGCAGCACCACCAAGGCCAGGACCTGCCCTCTCTGGACCTCACGTGACTGACCTGAAAGATCGAGAGAAGTGTGTCCTGAGTCCTCACTTCTGAGGAGCAGAGTGAGGATGCAAGGACTAGAAACCTGGTGGAGTTGCCGACCCTGGGGTGGGGTGGGGGTGTGGGGAAGGACATCCATGGAGAAACGTGATTACCATGCTAAATAATGGTATGTGTAGTGTGTACTTATAGAACAGCATATGTGTATCTATGTCTATGTAGGTACATAGAGATCTAGACACATGTATCGATGTCTATATAGGTAGAGAGCTATACACATACAGTGAGTGGCCAGATTATCATAATCTCTGAACGCATAATAATCTGGCCACTCAGTGTAAAGGCTAATATGCAAATTGACCCCCCTGCCATGCCCATTCGCAGGTAATTCTGTTCTGCACCAAAAAGTGCGTCTGATTGGTGGAACTTGAAGCACCTGCCTGCCTGCCCTCTCCCCAGCAGCTAGGAAAACTGGAAAATGGGGGCATTTTAATCCTGTTGGACTTTCCCTTGAGCAGGTGGAATGAATACTCTGAAGATCTATTAACATATGGAAAGGGTGTCGGATGTCGAAAAGATTTGGCTAACCACAAATGGGGTGCTGGGGATATAGTCCCAAGAAGGTTGCTACATGCTCTAGATTTTTGGGGTCTTTCGTTTTAACTTAAATAAAATTTGAAACTTCATGAGACTTCTATATTAAACACTGAGTGGCCAGATTATTATTTATTATGATCTCTGAATGCATAATAATCTGGTCACTCAATATATATATATATATATATATATATATATATATATATATATATGTATGTATTGGGCCCGGTGCATGAATTTGTGGATGGGGAGGGAACATGGGGTTGGCCTGCCTGCCTGCTGGTCGTACCCCTGGTCGAGGGAACAATTTGCATATTAGCCTTTTATTATATAGGATATACACTGGGTGGCCAGATTATTATGCCTTCAGAGATTATAATAATCTGACCACTTAGTGTATGTGTATAGCTCTCTACCTATATAGACATAGATACATGTGTCTAGATCCCTATGTACCTACATAGACATAAATACACATACACTGTTCTATAAGTACACACTACACACACACATGCTTTATTTAGCATGGTAATCACATTTCTCCAAAAATCTTGGAGTTGAATTGAAGCCCTGAAGAAAGTATTTGAAGCTAATCTTCTGGTTTCTTAAAATCTCAGCTGCATACACACCTAGGCCCTTAAAGATTTTAGGAACCTAAGGTGGTGAAATGTTTGTGTGTTTTTTTGTTTATGTGGATCAGGCCTGCTTTCTGCCTGTGGGCCCAGCATACCTGTTAACAGCATGCACCTCTCTGTCCGACGTGTCCCCATCCAGATGATAAATGACATGGTCATCTTATTCTTGGGGGACACCTGACAGGCCTGTGGCCTCTAGGATGTGCTGACAGAGATGTCATTGCAGCCTGGCCCATCCATGCCGGTGGCTGAGTCTGAATCCCGTGGGGGAAATATTGGCAGTCAGTTCATTTGTCTTTATTCTCACAGTATCCGACGTTGGACAGCCAGGCCCTGCCTTGCCACCCCCAGCTGGCCATACTCAGCTCTCCGGGGATGTGGGCTCCTAAGCTCTCTTCCCTGAGAGCTAAGAATGTGCAACAACAGACAGTCCCACTCAACTTGTCCAGCTGCTGGGATCTGGCCTCCTCTAGGAATCATGTCTCACCCCTTCTCATGGCAAACAGACGTTCTTTGCTACACCAAGTGCTCATGGGGCGTGAAATGCCCCAGAGGCTGTTTTCATGCTAATTTCGTGTGAATCTGATGTCTGTTTCTCTTACTCCCCTCCACCTCCCTCATCAGACCAGTGACCCCAGTCAGGGCTACCTACTACCGGTAAGTGCAGGGATTAGGTCTCCCTTCACCCCCCATCAAACTGGGGTTCCCTAAGGGCAGGAAACTGTCTCCCCTGTCAGACAGGGGTGCCCAAGGACAGGACTTGGTCAGGAAGACAAAGACTTCACCTCCTCCTTGCTACTGCCTTTGTCTTCTGTGTCCCACAGGCCCACATCACCTCTAAGGTTCATGGAAAGTTATGAGGCCTATTCTTCTGGTTCCCCCATCCACTTGGGCTGGGTGGAGAGCAATTCTTGTCCTGCTCTCTTGCCCCCACAACCTCCCCCCTCCACACCTCCCGTTAAAGCAGTTCTGATTTTTCCAGTCTGCCTGGGCCTCGGGGCTGCAGAGCGGACTCCTGCTTAATGAAGCGCTTTCTCCATCTGTGGTCTGGCCCTCCTGGCAGCTCCAGCTGCCTGGGGCCTGGCTTTGGGGAAAGCAGTAAAGAAGTTCCCTCATCCCTGGCCCCAACCCCCCCCCCCGCCCCCCCCCCCCCCCCCCCCGCCCTCACACACACACCAGGGGATCCACTCCCCTATGGCCAGCTCTACCCCACCCATCGGAGGCTAATGAGATCCAGACACACCAGAGCTGCTCCGCCTGGGCTGACCCATTTAATTAAAACAGCAGCTTCCAAACACGGAGGTTCTGCTTCGAGGCTCTGCCCCTGGCCACAAAGACAGACTCCGGCTGTCTCTGGCCGGCTCGGACTTTGGCATCCTTCTCCGTCCCAGACTTTCTTCCCTCCCTCCCTCCCTCCTTCCCTCGCCTCCTTTTTCCAACATCTGTGTCCAGAAAGGAAGAAAAACCCTGTTTGGACTGGCCTGCTTCCATCTGTCATTTTCCCCCCCCTTTCCAGAGTCTTGTCTAACGCAGAGTCAGTTACATAAACATTCCACCTCTTTCCATAAATTGGCCACAGTTTCTGAACAATGGGGTTACTGTGCAGGGGAAGAGGGAGCCCAAGGCCACACCCCACAAGCGCCGGTCCCCCAGCCAAACAGAACCAGAGACTTATTCTTTGAAAGAACCAGAGAGGAAATCCAAAAATCTTCAGGCGAGACCTTTCTGTTGTGCTTGGAACAGTTTCTTCACCAACCCCCCTCTGGCCCTGCCCTCTCACCGCTGGCCTTCCATTTCTCTAGCTGCAAGCTGTTTGAGCTGATGCCCAGTTGCTGGTTTTTTCTCCTTCCTTAACTGCTTGACAGTGTGTGTCCGTGTGTGTCCCTGTCCCTGGGGCACAGTGTGTGGATGATGGAGTTGGTGGTGGCGGTGCTGTGTGTGTGTGTGTGTGTGTGTGAGTCTTCTGGCATGGGATTTGGAGGCACGCCCTGAAGATTTTGTTGCCTTTTTCTTTAAATAGAAACAGCTGAACCTCACTAATTCAGACCAGTTGGAGAAAAGACCAGAGGGGAAGAAGGAAAAAAAGTTTAGCTGAACAGAATATGTTTAAACGTAGGTCTTCTCTTTCTCCCAAGTTCATGCAGTTACCGGAACTGAATTAACCATATTGGCAGATGCGGTCCTATACCAGGCCTGCTTCGTGGATAGATGAAGGTCGTCTTCAGCATCCTCCTGAATACCTAATTAAATGTGCGGGCTACATAGGGTGTGAAAACACATTTGTTCTTAATAGGTCTGAGATCTTCACCATGAGTAGCACTTCTCATGGACTTGATGAGTTGTTTGTTTTCATAGCCAGACTGTGTGTGTGTGTGTGTGTGTGTGTGTGTGTGTGTGTGTGTGTGTTGATTTCAGAGAGGAAGGGAGAGGGAGAGATAGAAACATCAATGATGAGAGAGAATCATTGCTCGGCTGCCTTCTGCATGGCCCCCTACTGGGGATCAAGCCTGCAACCCCCATGCATGTGCCCTCCACTGGAATCAAACCCAGGACCCTTCAGTCCGCAAGCTGATGCTCTATCCACTGAGCCAAACTAGCAAGGGCCAGACTATGTGTTCTTTAAGGACAAATTCTGTATCTTAATCAATTTGCTGTCCAGTGCCTCTTGTAGCCCCTAGCACATAGTAAGTGTGTAAAATAAATGTTGAATAGTGGATGGATGGGTGAATGAATGATAGCAGTTGGACAGACAGATGGACAAATAGAATGGGTGGATGAATGAATAGGAGGATGAATGGGCGAATGGATGGAAGGAAGGAAGAAAGGAGAAAGGAAGGATAGACGATTGTGCAAATGAGGCAGAAAGGAGGGATGGGAAAGAGCCTTGGCCGGGGAGGTTTAAAGAAAACTTCTAGCAGCCTCACCCTATTGACCGGGAGAAGAAGCAGAGACCGGTGTCAGAGCAGGAGCGTGACACGAAGCACTCCCATCAGCGCCCACAGCAAGTGGCAGGAGACGGTGACAGCAGAGATGGTTGGGATGAGGTAGCAGCAGTGCTGAGTGTGGAGAGCTTCTGTAAAGCAGAGGTAAGGCAGGCTCGGATTGAGGGGGGTTGATGGGAAGATGTGATCCTGTGAATGGGTCTGTGAGCAGGTCTGAGTCTGGAGGCAGAAATGGGTGTGGAAAGGTGAAAAGACCTTAGCCTGTTATGAGTAAACACAGGCCAGCCATTTACCTACTAAGATGCCTTTGGCCTCAAGTACAATAATAGAAAGTTTAGTTCAGTTCAGTGATTCTCAACTGGCGATGATTTTATCCCCTGGGGGACATGTGGAGGTATTTGGAGACATTTTTGGTTGTTGCAACTGGGGAGGGGGGAGGGGTGCTATTGGTGTCTAGAGGGGAGAGGTCAGAGATGCTGTTCAATATCCTACAACACCAAGGACTACTGCCCACAACAAGGAATCATGTGGCCCATAATGTCAGTGGTGATTTGTTGAGAAACCCTGGCTTAAACCAATAAGGTACAATGTATTGTTCCATCTCCCAAGCAGTTCTGGGATTGGTTATTTTATTTGCTCATTGAAGAGCTGTGTTCTCTCCATCGGTAGGCTTTGCCTTAGCCATTTTGGGGGCCCGTGTTCCCTCAGAGCCACGAGACCACAATGACCCCAAGTATTTTCACCCAAGCGCATTCGCCTGTCCCTCTTAAAAACTCAGCTTCGCTTCCAGCCTCACTAGCCTTGTGTCCCATGCCTATTCCTAAATCAGTTCTGGGCCAGGGGATTACTATGAGAGTTTTAAACTAATTGGGATCCCTCACCCCCACCCACCCTGGTGCTGGGATCTAAAGCCTGAAGGAAATTTATATCCTGTTAGAAAAAAAACATGTCTTTGGGAAAGGGCGAAGGGTGCTGCGCAGTTCCTGACAAAGTCTCCCTGGCTTACGGGGCTCGTAAAACAGAAATGCGCTCCTGGCTCTCAAGGCTGGAGCTTGTTGCTGTTATCCACCTTGGATGCGCTCCCTAAGTCACTCATTCCACAAGCAGCAGATGCTCCTCACTGTGCTGGGGGTGGAACAAAATGGTTGCCGCCGGCCAGGAGCTTTTGGTCAGGTAGGGGAGATATTGATCAACTAATCTCCGAATGATATGCAATCGTAGACAGAGATATGCTGTGGTTAAGGAGTGCCTGGAGCTCTGAGGATACTAAACCGGAGAGTGAGGGAAGAGGCAAGAGAGGCTTCCTGGACTGAGCTAAGAGTTGAAGGACGAATAGAAATAAACAAGGTGAAAGGCGGGGCACAGAGGAGATTTTCCTGGGAGGGTGACCACATGTGTACTTCCCTCTGTTGGGAGGAACACAGTTCAACCCAGGAATCAACAAAGGGCAGTGCAGCCAAGACCGGTTTGGCTCAGTGGATAGAGTGTCAGTCTGCGGACTGAAGGGTCCCAGGTTCGATTCTGGTCAAGGGCATGTACATAGGTTTCGGGCACATCCCCAGTAGCGGGTGTGCAGGAGGCAGCTGGTTTCTCTCTCATTAATGTTTCTAGCTCTCTATCCCTCTCAATAAAGTATATTTAAAAATCAATAAAAATATATATTTATTTATTTATTTATTTATTTATTTATTTATTTATTTATTTTTAAACACAAAAAACAAAGGGCATGGTGCAGGGCAGAACAGGGGAAGATGACATAGACTTTCAGAGGTTAGACAAGGTGTCCTAGGGCCTTGTAGCACATGCTAATGATTCTGACCTTGATCTCAAGATACATGCAATGTCATTCAAATGTCCTTCACAGGATCGCTTTGATGGAAATGTGAATAACAAATTGGGGAGAAGCAAGTGAGATTTGGGAATTTGGGGAATAACTGTAGGGGTGATTGTGAGGACCAGACTGGTAGTGAGGATCGACAGAGGCTGTCAGATCAGAGAGATATGTAAGAGATAAAATGGGCAAAGTACATTGTGAGCCAGGGGAGAGAAGGAAGAGTTAAGGATGAGTCCTATATTTCTGGTTTGTAAACATGGTAGAAAGGCAGAGCCCGTTACCCGGTTACCGAGGAAGAAAACATTGAAAAAGGAGCAGACGTGTGGGAAAATTAGAGTTCAGTTTTGGACACGGTGAGATTTCGGTTCCTTTGGGACGTCCCTGTGGAGATGATGAGTAGGCGTTTGGAAATATGGATCTAGAGATCAAAGGAGAAGAGTGGGGTGGAAATCTGAACGTAGGAGATATCAGCATTCAGGTGGTATTCTGGTTGTCTCTCTCGTAGTTACAAGTTACCTCAACACTTAATGACTTGAAACAACAATCATTTATTGTATTTTCTCTTACGGTTCTGGTGTTTTAAGACTCGGGACAGGGCACAGAGGGGATGGCTTAGCTCTGCAGTGTCTAAGGCCTCCGTGGGAAGACTCAATGGCTGGGAGTTAGAATTATCTGATGTTGATGTTGGCTGTGGGCTGAGACCTTAGCTTAGCTAAGCACCCACATGTGGCTTCCTCATCACAGGATGGATTGGTTCCAAAAATCAACACCCCAAGAGAGAAAGCCAGGTGGGAACTGTATCCTTTACATGACCTAACCTCAGGGTCACTTCCACCGTATTTCACGGGCCAAGGATGTCATAAGCTACCACTCAGATTCAAGGGGAGGAAACTCAGACCCCACTTTTCAGTGGGAGAGTGTCAGGTTGTAAGATGCCCACAGGGGATGGAATGACCATCTGTCGTGGATGGTCATTGAAGGTAGTGGATAAGAGAGCCCAAGGAAAGAGAGTTTGTATGGGAAGAGGAGAGAGCCTAGAAGGGGCTTGGCATGGTCTCACGTGGCAGGATGAAGAAGGTGAGTGTACAGAGGAGACAGAGAAGGCACAGCAAGGAGATGGGAAGAAAACTGGAGAGTGTGGTATCACAGAAGCCACTGGAAGAAACGTCACTCATTCATTTATCAAGCACCTTCTATGCCAGACTTTTCTAGGTTCCGGGACTATGGTACCGTGTTTCCCTGAAAATGAGACATCCTCTGAAAATAAGACCTACTTACAGGTTTCCTTCTGAGTTAAATATAAGGCATCCCCCCGAAAATAAGGCCCCCCTAGGCTAAACATGAGAGATTTGGTCCACTGATTCTGAAAGAAATGGAGTCACAAGAAATTCATCAGGAAATTCAGGAATTGGATTGTTATGATGATATTCCAGAAGATGATGACATGTTTGTCATTGAATAAATGAGTAAATTCTTGATACTGTAGGATTCACAGTTTGTCTGGTTTGTGTTGACAACTACCGTACTACCGTACCGTATACAGGTAATAAATTTCCTTTTTTATTTTCATTTAACAATAAATGTATACCGTATTCTTCCTCATGGAAAAATAAGACATCACCTGAAAATAAGACCTAGCGCATCTTTGGGAGCAAAAATTAATATAAGACACTGTCTTATTTTCGGGGAAACAGGGTAGTGAATGCAAAATGCCTTGACTTCACGATGATTACATTCTAAGAGAGAAGCAGCCAGAGAGTTGAGGGCTGCAAAAATGTGCCACGGAATGTACAGACACCAAGATCATTGTGTCATGACAATGGCTTTATTTAGAGTGAGGGGGCAGAAACCAGATTAGGGTGGATTGAGTAACAAATGTAGTAGATTAGGGAGAAAAAGATAGCTCTGGGTTTCTGAAGATAAAGATGGGTGCCCCAGAACCCCAGCCAGGAGATTTCATCGTCTCTGTGGCATGACCTATTGTTGGCTGGGTATCTGCGTTGGCCCTTTTTGCCCAGGGGCTCAGAACTTGGAAGAGGCTCAAATCCTATTGTAACTGGCAAGGGACTTAGATGCATTTTCCCTGGGCTCCACGCAGCATTGCTTGGGAGGAAAGGAAAGAATGTGCTGCCTTGTGCAGCCCCAGCCTCCAAACCCAGCCATACTTTGCCTGTTTCTACCTTCCTGACACCTGGACCTCCTTCCTCCCTCCCTCTCTTCTTTCCTTCCTTCCTTCCTTCCTTCCTTCCTTCCTTCCTTCCTTCCTTCCTTCCTTCCATCTTTCTTTCATCTATACCACTCACCATTTGAGGCCTGCTTCTAGAGTCCTCTCCATGAACACCCACTCTAGCCCTCATGGATCCCCATATCCACCAAAGTTCTGCCCAAAGCTTTGGGTTGATTTTCCAACAATCTGCTTGCGTAAACAGCAGGAGAGACTCTGTCTGTACTCAGGTAGCATCCATATGGGCATGAGGGAAAGAGGGGACGGCTCCCCATCCCCAGAAGCATCCCCAAATCAGATCATTTGAGCACACCAACTCACAGCAGTAGCGCAACAAGTCCAGTTAGGCGCAGTGAATAGATATTGACTAAAGGATCGAGTGAGGCAGGATGGTCCTCTCTGGCAGTATTTCTTCCAAATGAACTATCTTGAATTTGATGGCAGGAGAAGTACAAAACACCGCTTGATAGCTGTATCCCCTTGTGCAAGTTGCATAACCCCTCTGAGCCTCAGTTTTCCAGTCTTTAAAATGGGAGTGGTAATTCCTTCCATGAGATGGTTTGAAAACGTGAATGAGGTCATGTACAGTCAGTCCTCATTATTTGCGAAGCTCCGTGTTTGCAAACACACCTGCTCACTGAAATCAGTTTGTAAGAGCCCAATCAATATCTGCCATGCTTTCGGCATCATTCTGGAACATGCACCAAGTGGCAGGAAATGTGCCCCCTTCTCCCCATGCTCCTCACTGAGGGCAAACAAGGCACCCTCTGCCTTCTCATTTCAGCTGTCAGGCCACAGACAAGCGTCCTTTCTGGGGTCTACTCAATGCCGTGTCTTTGTCATTGTTGCGCTTTTTGTTGTCGATCTCACTGTTTACAATGCCCCCAGGTGTTGAGTGGACATGCTGTCCGGTGTTCCTGAGCACAGCAGGCTGCATGTGCCTTGAGAGAAAACATGCGTGTTAGGTAAACGTGGGCCCCGCATGCATAACAGAGCTGCCAGCCATGCATTCAGGCTGTGAGTTCATTGCAGTCAGCTGTGAGGTCAATATATTTCCTCACTTATTTCCATTCCCTATGGTGCTTTGCCTAGGCACAGAGAACAGCTATCCCCAGATGCTTGTGGAGGTGCTGAAGCCTGCCATTGCCCTAGTGGTCGGCAAACTCATTAGTCAACAGAGCCAAATAGCAACAGTACAACAACTGAAACTTCTTTTAGGAGCCACATTTTTATTTTATTTTTTAAAATATATGTATTTTATTGATTTTAGAGAGGAAGGGAAAGGGAAAGAGAGATAGAAACAACAATGATGAGAGAGAATCATTGATCAGCTGCTCCTGCACGCCCCCATGTGGGGATTGGGCCTGCAACCCAGGCATTTGCCCTTGGCTGGAGTGAAACCTGGGCCCCTTCAGTCTATAGGCAGATGCTCGATCCACTGAGCCAAACCAGCTAGGGTCAAATTTTTTAAACTTAAACTTCTTCTAACGTCACTTCTTCAAAACAGATTCGCCCAGGCTGTGGTATTTTGTGGAAGAGCCACACTCAAGGGGCCAAAGAGCCACATGTGGCTCGCGAGCCACAGTCTGCCGACCACGGCTCTATGTCATCAGAAGCACACATAAAACAAGGGTTGACCAAAATGTTGTGACCAGGGCCTCCCAGGAACCAAACCTGGTGTCCCCCCAGCAGGGATGGTTCAGTGCTGCTGCGTCAGGATTCGCAGCGACTCCACAGCGCACAGCTCCCATGAACACGGAGAACCGACTTCTGCAGAAGCATCCATGCCGTGCCCGGTGCAGAGGAGCCTTCGGTGAGAAGGCAGGAAGCGCTGTGGGAAGTTTGTTGTCATAGTTCTTCTGCTCAGCCAGGAATTTGGTTTCTGAGAATCAAAAAGGACTTTCCACGAGTCACCGCACCATCCTCTTCTGTCAGAGACCCAGCTCGCCGCTGCCCAGCTGCTGCTTTCCTCTCCCATCCTGGGGGTGTCTCACCTGGAGCCCCACACAGGAAGATCTAAGCAGAGACTGTGAGTCCTTCCGGCCTGGGGGTGCGAAGGGCCTGTGTCTCTTCCTCTCTGTGTGTTTTCTTTTTCTTTCTTTTTATTATTTTTTTTTAATATATTTTCTTGATTTTTCACAGAGAGGAAGGGAGAGAGGGATAGACAGTTAGAAACATTGACCAGCTGCCTCCTGCACAGCCCCCACTGGGGATGTGCCTGCAACCAAAGTACATGCCCTTGACTGGAATCGAACCTGGGACCCTTCAGTCCGTAGGCCGAAGCTCCATCCACTGGACCAAACTGGTTTCGGCTCTGTGTGTCTTCTGACCTCCTTCCTGCTCTGCCCCAACTGTCCTGTATTTGTTGCTTCTGCTCTTGTGAATCCTGGAGGAAGAAAGAATACAAAAGCCCTGTGTAGATTCAGGCTCCCTGGCAAGGTAGCAGCGAGGGTGTCTCTGAGCTCCACCTCGGGGCAGGACTCTGGGGAGAGCAAGAGGAACCCTGGCCACCAGGTCCCCCCCTTCCGCCCCCTCCCGGCTTCGCCCCCCAGGGCAGGCCCTCCTGGATCTGGCCACTTCTGTCAGCTCCCAGGGGGGTGGAAGCAGCAAGAAGAGAGGCAGGGAGGGGAGCTCTCTCCACACCTGGGCCTGATTACACGCCATTCCTGAGGCTCTCTGGACTTGAACACTTTCCCCCCAGGCAGCCAATTGGAGGAAACCTGCAAACCTGTGCTGAGGCCTGGCTTAGGGAGGCAGTCCCGCTGGAAGGGGGGAGGGGGGAGGGAGGAAAGGGGGGGCTGTGGGTACTTGATCTTTATCTGTGCCCTCTCTGCCTCCCAGCCTCCTGCCAACTTCCCAGTAGCCCCCAGCCATATCCTCTAGGAATTCAGAGCCTGGGGATTGGATTACCTTCTGAATTCTATTAGCACAGGCTGGGCTGGGATGGGGCTAAGGGGCGGTGGGGGAGGAGGGGGCGAGGCGGGGGGTGGGGGTGGGGGTGGGGGTGGGAGACCTAGCAGCCTTTGGTGCCAGCAGCTGCTTTGGGTTGCTGGTCTCTGCTTTTCCAGTTACCACCACCCCCACCCCACCCCCTCTGGGCCCCTCTCCCGTTTTCTGTAGGGAAGGATGTGGATTGCTTATATAAAAACTAAGAAAGTCCCGTTTTTCAGATGTTCATAGGACAGATAACAATGAGAGTAAAAATAGCAAACCTATGGTCCAGGCACTTATCGTATTGCTTTGCATATATTTTAGCACATTTAATCCTTAACATGTTCCCATTTTACAGATGAGGAAACTGAGGCATAACTGTATGACCTTCAGGATGTCGACATCATAACTCTGTGGAAGGGTTAGATGAGATGAATCTAAAGTACATTTCATTTCCAAATTTTTTCTTTTTGTTGGTCTCTTTTCAGAAAAAAGAGGAAAATAAAGGAGAAGGAAGATTTATTGAGTCCTTACTACACTGGGTTGATAAAGTTTTTGTAAAGAGCCAATTAGTAAGTATTTTAGGCTTTGGGGTCCATATAGTCTTCGTTTTCAGTTGTCATAACTACTCAATTCCACTTTTTATAGCAAAGTTGGTGAGCCAATGAGCAAAGTTGTACTTTAGTAAACCATCTTCATCTGGTGTCTACAGACATCCAAAGGATTCTGTGAGTAGAGCTCTATCGAAATAAAGTTGGTTCCTGGATAAACCAGTGTATTTATTTTATATATTTGACGCCACATTTGGGAATAAGCTTTCCTAGTCGGTCAAAGTGATCTGTGGTCCCAAAAGGTCAAAAGGTTAAGAACCTAGTGCCTCTTTTCCTGTCTCCTTCTTTTCTCTTCCCTTCTCTCCTTTCTCAGTTTGCATAGCAAGGCAATTGCAAGACCAAAAGATAAAAATAAAAATAAAAAAGCCCTCTGGTTCTAATACTGATCCATTTTTTCAGAAATAGCATACTTTTGATATGTTCATGTTAAAAAAACCATACATCCCTATCAGAAGAGGAATGAGGGGAAAACAAAGGACCCTAGTCTCACTTTCAAATTGGGGAAACATCCATCCTGTGGTTTATTTGTATCCCAGTTCCCTCCAGAAAGGACTTGGGGCAAATAAAAACGTTTCAACGGATGCAAGCCTCTGTTTTCGGCATTTAACAGCAGGGTGGAGAGCAGGGGAGTGATCCTGGAGTGCCGGCACAGATCTGGCTCAGCTGTTGAAATCAGCATTAGCATTTGGCTCCATTCCAAAAAGCTCCTTCATCACCTTCCAGCGTTTCTCAGAATCTAATAATAATTTAAGTGAGCATTTTTGTCAGGCTTAAAAAGCTAGGCATAGTCTGGCCTTTAATAATCCTTGCTCAGAAAAGGTGAGCTGCTTCATACATCTCCGTGGTAATGGATGGAACCAGTTGAGAGGAAGAAAGTTTATTTAATAGTCATTTGATTAAATAAATAATTAGTCTTCAAAATACTTTCTCGGAGAGGATTCAGACAATTCAAGTCTTTCTCCGTCAACAATAGTAAGAGCAGTGGCTTTGGTACTCAGGTAGTAGTGTGGTCTTTGTAAGAAGCTTCCAGCTTCCAACCTCACATACAGTTTGGCCTTTAGAATATTTGTCACAAATGAAATGGTACAATCTTGCCAGGTATTTTTGGAAATCATTAGGAATAAGATTTCCATTTAGTTCCCTAAATATACATTAGTCCTATAGCACATTTAATCTTTACAATGTCCCAATATCCATTTTCCTCTTTCTTTTTTTTTTTTTTTAAATACGTTGTTATTGATTTTTAGACAGAGGAAGGGAGAGGGATAGAGAGATACAAACATCAATGATGAGAGAGGAGCTTTATCCATCGGCTGCCTCCTGCACACCCACTACTGAGGATCGAGCCCGAAACCCGGGCAAGTGCCCTGACTGGGAATCGAACTGATGACCTCTTGGTTCCTGAGTCCACACTCAACCACTGAGCCACACTAGTCGGGCTGGCTTTCCTTTCTTTAGTCACATGCCCACCAAGGATTAGCTGGGCACATGACTATGCAGCGAACGACCACATTTTCAGCCTCTTTGGCAGCTCAATATGGATATGTAGCCGAGTCTTGGCCAATGTGACCTAAGCAGAAGTGATATGTGCATTTTCTAGATCAGCGTTTTTCAACCGCTGTTCCGCGGCACACTAGTGTGCCGCGAGATGTTGCCTGGTGTGCCGTAGGTGCAGACAAGACAAGAATTTTATAATTTTTCACTATTTTGTTTACTTAATATTTCATAATAAAGTAATTATAAAATACTTTCTTTGTGTTTATTTGATTCCTATTCAAGAGAATTACTTTATATATAGTCAATATAGGCACAGAGTTAAATTTTTTAACATTTTCTAATGGTGGTGTGCCTCGTGATTTTTTTCATGAAACAAGTGTGCCTTTGCCCAAAAAAGGTTGAAAAACACTGTTCTAGATCATTCCTTTAGGAAAAGGATGTGTCCACCATCTCCTCTTCTGCCCTTTTCTCTAATAATCTCATGAATTGCTGAAACCGGTTTGGCTCAGTGGATAGAGCGTCAGCCTTCGGACTGAAAGGTCCCAGTTCTATTCCGGTCAGGGCACAGTCAAGGGCACGTACTGTGGTTGCGGGCACATCCCCAATGGGGGGTGTACAGAAGGCAGCTAATCGATGTTTCTAAGTCTCTATCTCTCTTCTTTCCTCTCTGTAAAAAATCAATTAAAAATACTTTTAAAAAATATCATGAATTTTATTCATTTGGAGAAACATATTTCCAATTAAAAAAAATAGTACAATCCTTGTACAATATGGTATATCACTATTGAAGAGAGTGCAGAAGAGATTCCACTATCCAGGTTGAGATGTTCACAGAAGATCATGAGACTTTATAAATGTTATAAACCTATTCAGTCTTTGGCCAGTGACCTTGAACGGGTCTCACCACAGCAGGCAGCAATCCTGCCATTGATTCATCAGCCTGCACCAGGTGGGCATTCTGGTGCCAGGGATGGTTCTAGGAAGAACCCTATCTGGGTTGTGCAGACAAACTGAGTGGCTTTGGGCCTCCTCCTGCACCTCTGGTTTTCAGGAAAATGCTCAACCACTGTTGGGTTCTATTGTCATGTACACACTGCCTGTACACAGTCCCATGATTGTTTTAACTGTGTTCTTCCCGAAGACCCCCTCAGAACCCTTCAATTCCTACCCTCCGGCCCTCTCCATTTTACCTATCTTTTTCCTTTGTCAAATTTTGTGTTTAATTATAACCAATTATATAGAGAGAAGTTCACCGAGCCAGACCTCAAGAGGCCTCAGAAGTGGGAAATGGGTTCTTCCCCTCAGACTGGGTACAGCTGTGTCCACTCTACCACCCAGCACGCTGACTGAAAAACATTTGGCACAGCCACAGAGAAGTCATTAGGAAGTAAAAGATTCCTATTCAAATGGGGAATTCTTCTCCTCCCCTCATCCTTCCTTTTCACCATCTAAAATGTCTCTCTGCTCCTTGCTGCCCATCTCCAGCTTCAGCAAGGATGGTGTGTGCCTCCTGTGAGTGGAGTTGCAATCCCTCCTCCTGTTAAAGTGGGTAGTTGTTTGTTTATAGGGGATTTTAATGCTCTCATGCCAGGTTTGCCCCAGATGCTTCTTTCTTCTTTAAATAGGCACAGAGTAAATGCTGTGTTGGTTGAATGGCTGAGATTCTGCCGAATCAGTGAAAGAACCGTGATGGTTATGGTTGATTGACCTTCAGTATCTATTCCACCATTCTGAATATGAGTTCTTCTATTACAGAGGCTGCTAAACTCAACTCTCATTTCTCTGACTTCCTTGCAGCTAGGTTACTGGATAAGGAATAGGTTCTGCCAAATAGCTACAGTACTCCCTGCAACTCTGGCTGGTGAGCATCTCCCCGAGAACCAAGCATCATCCCTGCTCGTCCTACCTCAGGGTCTCACCCAGAGGAATCCTGGAACTAGCAGCAAGCATGGCCATGTAGACACTGTGTTTTTCTGCAGCAGCCTTCCAGTGTTGCCTTATAGGTGTCAAGAGACAGTGGCTGTGGTGGTGAAGATGACAGATTCTTGATCCCTGAATCCATCTAGAGCCACCACATGGGTTTCTTAATTCATTAGTTTCAGATTCACCCATGGTAGGTGGCTTCTCCCCCACTGGGCCAGTCCTGCTGTTCTGAGAGTCATTTTAGAAAGAGCTGTCAAGGGCCTGCTCCTTCAGCCCTTCTAACAAATTCAGCCACCTAACTCCTGATAGTAAATAACATTTCTGTTTAACATGGGTATCATTGTTTCTGTTTCCTACAACTGAACTTTTTTAAAATAGGAAGTTTTAAAAGAAAAAAAAAGCGGAAAACAATGGAAAAGGCTTTTAGTTTTTGCCCATGGAGAAGGGCAGTCATAACACTCTTCTTGCTGAAATGCCCATAAAAAGCTAGAAAGATGTTTCTTTATGCCAATATTTATTCCAGTTTGGAGCTTTAGACTTAAAGCTCGCCCTAGGAAAGTTGAATTGTCCTTCAAGAAGCATTTATTTTGTGCCAGGCATTGTACCAAGCACTGGGGTCAAATGAGGAATGAACATAATCCTTGCCTTCCAAGTACTTGGGGCAAAACATTCAAAGGACAAAAAACAAAATAAAATGAAGTCACTTGGAAGAAGCGTTTTAATCAAAGTTTGGAAATTAGACCAAGCTTAAATTGTGTTCGATGACCATTAAAATTAATCAATTCTATTCAGTTGTTCCCTCTAATCTTTTTTGGAACTGACATGAGTCAGTAAATAGGTAGCCTTGACTCTGTGCTTTACTGAAAAGCTTGCTTCCTGATCATCTTTTCCAAATGGGGTGTTTGGGCTCGTATGCTTTAGCAAAGAATCCTATTTTTCGTTTTTAAATGTCTGAAAATCTTGCTATTCCAAACTAGATTTTAGGTCCATTGCAGACTCTATAGTTTGGAATGTGATATCAAGGTATCTACTACCAACTGGGCAGAGCCTCGCAGTTCTGGGGAAAGTTAGAGCATCCTGAGGCCTGAAGTTGTAAAACTGAAGATTTCAAAGTACAACAATGAAGTGCCATGGCTAGTGGTGTATCCACATGCTTAAACGTGTTTTTATAATATTGACCAATTGAGCTGACTGCTTATTTTAACATGTGTAAGACAAAACTTTTCATCCCCCTACCCCCAAACCTTCCCTTCCCAATGCTGACCCTCCAGTATGTAATATAGATCCTACCACATAAATATTTTTTATTCTTTTTTAAAATATATATATATATATATATATATATATATATATTTTTTTTTTTTTTAATTTATTTTTTTTTTTTTTTTTTTTTTTTTTTTTGCCAGGACCAGTTTGGCTCAGTGGATAGAGTGTTGGCCTGCAGACTGAAGGGTCCCAGGTTCGATTCCGGTCAAGGGCATGTACCTTGGTTGTGGGCACATCCCCAGTGGGGGGTGTGCAAAAGGCAGCTGGTCGATGTTTCTCTCTCATCGACGTTTCTAACTCTCTGTCCCTCTCAATTCCTCTCTGTGTAAAATCAATAAAATATATTAAAATATATATATATATATATATATATATATATATATACACACACACATTTTATTGATTTCAGAGAGGAAGGGAAAGGGAAAGAGAGATA
Source organism: Pipistrellus kuhlii (assembly GCF_014108245.1). Classification (NCBI taxonomy): domain Eukaryota; kingdom Metazoa; phylum Chordata; class Mammalia; order Chiroptera; family Vespertilionidae; genus Pipistrellus; species Pipistrellus kuhlii. The sequence continues at coordinate 10,835,249 of NW_023425493.1, forward strand.
GAAACATTAAGGATGAGAGAGAATCATGGATGGGCATCAAGCCCACAACCTGGGCATGTGCCCTGACTGGGAATTGAACCGTGACCTCCTAGTTCATAGGTCGACACTCAACCCCTGAGCCATGCCAGCTGCGCTTTTTTAAATGTTGAGTAAATGTTTTAACAGGTTCCTTCTGGCTCCTGGGTGAAGAACAGGCTGGGAAGGGGTCAAGATGGGAAGTGAGGTGATCGCTATGGCAATCTAGGTGAGAGGTGGTGATGACTTGGATTAGGATGGTTGATGGAGGCGATAATACGTAATCTGATTGGGATTTCTTTCTCATGTAAACCTGTCAGGACTTGCTGATGTATTGGGGCTGAGGAGTGTGAGAAAAGGAAGGAGTCAAGAATGACTGAGATCCATGGCTGGAGCAATTAGATGAATCATGGTCCAGTTACAGGAACTCCAGGCCTGGGCAGGTATGCGCTTGGCCTGTATAAGGAAACGCAAGGAGGCCAGCGAGTGAATAGAGAGGAAAATGTGGTGAGCCGAGGCTGGGGAGGCAGCTGGAACCTGATCCTGGGGAGCTTGTGAGCCAAGGTAAGGCCTTTGAGTGCCGTTCTCAGTGATGGGAAGCTCTTGGAGGGTTTTGCACATGTTGTAACATGATCTCGCTTGCCTTTTGAAAGGATCACGCAGGCTGCAAGTGTGGAAAATCCACCATGGAACACAAGAAACAGAAACCAGGAGACCAGCTAGGAGGGTTAGAGCAGTGGACCAGGTGGAAGAGAGCGGTGGCTATGGTGGGGGTGAGACGAATCAGATGGTGTCTCCATCCTGCGCGAAAACTTGGTTCCTTAGCACACCATACTCCCTTCCTCCTCCTGGTCTATTTCCTCTGGCTGGGCTGCAGGCCACTCACCCACTCCCTGCATTTAGGTCTCTGCCTATGTTATCACTTCCTTGGGATAAACTCATAAACACCTTCATGAGTTTAGTGCCAAGTACCCTCTTTTCTGTTGCTCTCTTCCCCTCTTCATTCTTATTTATAGCCATGCACCACTCCCTGTTTTATGTTTTATTTGCTTGTTTTTTATCATGGCTCCCCCACTAGAAGGTAGGTGCCTGAGGCCAGGGGCTTCGCTCGCTCACATCACCTGCCTCTGTGGAACACACACAGCACTTGGGTGAAGGCTGGGAAATGTTTCTTTATATGAGAAAAGGGTTTCCCGTGCAAATATGTATGGTTAGTGGGCAGGGGAAATATTTGAACTATACTAGGGAATTTTCTATGTATTTGTTTTTATTTGCTTATTTATTTGACTTCTCAGACAAAATGTACTCAATTAATTGTTAAAGGATAGTTGACACGCCATATTATTTTTCAGTTAAGTTTCTATTTTTTTAATCCCCATTGATACACAGCCAACCTGGATGGAAGCACCCCTAGGCTGGTACTTAACTAGTCTATGTATGGGAGCAGTCTCTGGCATCAAGACAGGGTCTAAATGAAAAATTTTATTTATTTGTTTTAAATAACCTATACATGGTTCATCTTCTAAAAAGTAGCATATCCACACATACATATCTTTTCATGAATGTCTCCATGGAGCATATGTAGGCTTTTAAATAAATTGATTTCAATGCAATCATCTTTTTTTCTATTTTCTTTTTATGGTCAGCCCTGGCCCCATTCCCCTGCCCCCACCTTAATGCCTTCAATGTAGAGTATGGTTTTCCATATTTTTCCTCTATGCTCATATAATTCTATATAGACTATACACGTCTACACACACTGGAGGGAGTGCCGTTCATTGTTTTGCAAATGTGGGATCATTTATCCACCTTTCCCCCATGTCTTCCTTCTCTCCCTCCATACCACCTCATAGAAATTCCTCTAAGTTATCTGGCATCGCTCTGACTTTCCATGTTCCTTGGTTTCATACTATTCCATGTGTGGGATATGCAGTGATTTTTCCAGCTCTTCCCTCTTGGGAGGCATTGCCTGTGTTTCCTGGCTTTTGCTCCTTCGAACTGTGCCACAACACTCAGCCTTGAAATGTACAGTCTCAGAGCCGGAGAGGATGCTGGATTTGCTTAATTCAACCCCATAATTTTATTTTTTTTTTTTTTTTTAAAAATATATTTTATTTATTTTTTTTTTTTTTTTTTTTTTTTTTTTTTTTTACAGAGAGGAAGGGAGAAGGATAGAGAGTTAGAAACATCGATGAGAGAGAACCATTGATCAGCTGCCTCCTGCACACCCTCTACTGGGGATGTGCCCGAAACTAAGGTACATGCCCTTGACCTGAACCGAACCCTTCAGTCCGCAGGCCGATGCTCTATCCACTGAGCCAAACCGGTTTTGGCCAATCCCATCATTTTAGGATGGAGGTGATGAGGATCAGAAAGGAAAAGGAATGTGCTCAAGATCACACAGCTGTTCACTGAGTATTTGTCATAAGGTTGAATGGCCATTATTCCACACCATCTTCACAAGCAGGGCAAGTATTATCATGTCAACCGTAAAGGTCCGGAAACTAGACAAGGAGGCTAATTGCCTTGACTTCCTGGCCTGTGAGGGCTAAACCAGGGAGCACAGCCGGGACTCTGATTCCTGACTCCCACCAGCTTCTTCTGCTCCCGGCCTTCTCAGTGCCATGCACACACAACTTCCACAGCGCAGCCTTTTGTTAATTTCTTTTGGACACTGTGAACACTGCCCGAAAAAAAAAAAAAAGTTTTGCTAACAGAATGACACAACTTGGATCTGCCCATAATTCAGGCCCCACGTCCTCACCCATCAGGGTGAATCACGGTTTAGCTGGTTAAAACCAGTCTTTGGAGTCAGACAGATTTAATGTTGAGTGCTGGTTCCATCGCTAACTCTGTGGCTTTCGGCAGATGGCTGAGCACCCCTAAAACCCAGTTTTCTCATCGGTAAGCAAGGGGTGTAATGATTCAGCACGTACCTTTTGGCTTTGGGCATTGTTAGGGTTAGATGACATCAAGTGTGTGAACAGATAGGAAGTGTAGGGCACGTTGTAAGCTCTCAATAAATATTAGTGATTATTTTGTTTTTTGTTTTTTTCCCATTTTTATTAAGGTATTATATGTGTACATATCTTACCATTGTCCCTCTCACCCCACTCCCATCCATGCCCTCACCCCCCAGTGTTTTGCGTCCATTGGTTATGCTTATATGCATGCATACAAGTCCTTTAGTTGATCTCTTATATCCCCCAAAATATTAGCTATTATTCTTTTAATATATTTTATTGATTTTTTACAGAGAGGGAGAAGGATAGAGAGTTAGAAACATCGATGAGAAAGAAACATCAATCAGCTGCCTCCTGCACACCCCCCACTGGGGCTGTGCCCGCAACCAAGGTACATGCCCTTGACCGAATCGAACTTGGGATCCTTCGGTCTGCAGGCTGATGCTCTATCCACTGAGCCAAAGCGGTTTCGGCTTAGCTATTATTTTGGATGCCGTGACTTGGTGGTCCCACCCAACTGAACTGGTAGATATTCTCCCAACTTAGCCGTTCTTTCCTGGGTTTCTCATGTACAGGTCCAGGTCAGTTAGGATACCCTTGCTGGCGGCCTTGTTTCTTCATCGATGGAAAATCGGGGTGGGGGTGGGGGTGGGGGGCCAAAAGGTCCCAAGAGCTGTCTCTTTTTGCATTTGCAGTGCCATAGAGTGGAGGGGACCCTGTCTCTCGAATGAACAGGGTACGAGCATTCTGACCCTCGTGAGCGTGTGTGCCACACGAACAGCGCAGGCGTTTTTCAGCAACAGAGTATAACTGTCAATGCGTGTGTTACCGCTATTTTAGTGCCTTCTCCCCCCTCCTGGAGGAAAGCCATTTCCAAGCCAGTTGCTTAGAATGCATCCAGTGATGAAATACAGATAACAAATTGTGCATTTGTTTGGCTTCATGCTTATGACACCCCCGGTTCTGGAAAGCATTGCACTTAGCCCCTTCCTAATCCCTCTCCTGAGATCAATTACCAGGATTTATCTGGTTCCTGGAGCATAAAAGTGTTTTATTGTTTTTTTTATTTTTTGCTCCAAGGGAAGTGTGAGTGGGTAGGCCAGGTTTAAAGGAACTGTCCCAGGCAAAAGCGTGTGAAGCTGGGATCACTGGCCCTGCTCTGCTGTCCGCTGGGCCCTCCCAAACAGGAAAGAGGGAAACAGTCTGGGCTGTCTCCGCTGAGGGGTGACCCGGTCCAGCTGTTCTCTTCTCTGGTTAGGATGCGGGAGCGCAGGTGCCTGGGAAGGTGGGTGCTGCTGGAGGGGCTAGAAGCTGGAAAACAGGGCTCGGTTACCCTTTCAGACCAAATCATTTTTTTCCTCTAAAGTTGCGCCTTAATCCAAACCAGTTGAGCATTGGAGAAAGAAGTAGGTACCATGAAAAGAGGTAATGGAATTAGCTTTCATGTTTCTCCAGGACTCTAAACCATATTTCCTGTCACAACTGTACATTATTAATACAAGGCATCTGTGAGCGCGGGACTGCCCGAAAATGTGCACCCAAAACCCTGACATCTGGTTTCAATCATTTATTTCTGACATTTGTAGTTGCTGCTGCTGCTGGTGGTGGTGGTGGTGGCTGGCGGAGAGGGCCGGGGAGGGAGGGAGGAGGATGGGAAAAAAAGAGGGGAATTAAACCAAGATGTAGCCTTTAACCCATCAGCAGCTCCTTAGTGGGAGCCAAAAGCCGGAGTTCTTCACGTGGCTTTTGCATTAGGTAATATAATTATATTAATTTAGCAGCAAATACCGCGACTCCAGGCCTGGTGGTGGGTGTGGGTCCGCGCTGGCTTTCATCCTGCCTGCTCGGGCTGCGGCAATTAGCTTCCTCTCCAGAAGGGGATTAGCGGGACCACCTCCCAGCGGCGGGTTTGCGGGGTGCTCGCCCTCGCTCTCGGGAGCTGTCAGGTGTCGTTTGGCTTCCCGGACCCCCCCCCCCCCCCCCCCCCGCCCACCCCGCCCCTGCAATTAGCTCCCTCCCAGCTCTGCCCCAGACAAAGCGGCCTGTTCCCGGGGTGTCCGGCCTCCGCCCCTCCGGGCCGGCCCGGGTTCCTCCGACAGGAATCGCCTCGGGCTCTGGGAGCCCGAGCGGGCCAGCAAGAGACCCGCCCCAGACTTTCCACGATCAGATTTCAGCCAGGCTAACGAGGAGGAAAGAAAGAAAAAGAAGAAGCGATTGCCCCAATTGGGGGGAGGGACTGGGCGGGAGGGGACGCCTGGCCTGGAGGCTCTGGGCTGGGCCGGGGTCTGTGGCAGACCATCTGCCCCCACCCGCCGTTATCCCGCCGGAACCCACCGGGGGCAGCGCCCGGATCGCCCTCAATGGGACACTCACCAAAGGGGACATCAGTGGCCTTGGAGGCACTGGGAACTGCCTTTTAAAAAATGCATTTTACTCTTTTCTTTTCTTTTCTTTTCTCTTTTCTTTTCTTTTCTTTTCTTTTCTTTTCTTTTCTTTTCTTTTTTTTTTTTTTCTTTTTTTTTCTTTTTTTTTTTTTAGAGAGAGAGAGGAAAAGAGAGTGAGAAACATGGACATCAAGGGCTGCTTCTTGCACACACAAACCCATCCTGTTGAAGCCCGCAACCTGGGCTTGAGCGGGGACCAGGAACCAAACTAGCAATCCTTTGGTACAGGGAGGAAGTCCAACCACTGGGCCACACCAGCCAGGGCTGGGTCTTGCTTTTTTTTTTTTTTTTTTTTTTGCAACAGAAGTACCTTTCTAGATTCATCAGCTTAGGAACACGGGTTCTCTGTTTCATGATTAGAACCTGAAAGGTCACCAACGCCAACAGCCTCTCCTTTCCCGGAGGAGGGAACTCACAGAAAACCAGGGAGGCGTTGTGTCTTGCTCCGGGTCACTCAGTTCACGTTGGTGGTGCTTCTGGGACTAGAGGGACCGAGTCTATGGAGCATCAGCTCAGCGCGTTCTGCAGCGACGCTATGAAAGGAAAAAAGCAGAAAGGGAAAGAAAAAAAAAAAAAAAGCAAAAAGAAAATAAGCTTGGCTCTGGGGGAGACATCCCGGCCTGGACAGCCTGAAGCCCAAAGTGAGGCTTCGTCTGGGGTTCAGATTTTCCTGGAGCCGGTCCACGGGCGGCCAGGCCACATGTGAGTAATGAAGGATGGAGTGCTGTGTGCTTCAGGCTGATCCCCCTCTCCTTGGCCCCCTTCTCCGGCCTTCACTTCCTCTTGGAGTCCCCACTGACTCCTGGGTGTCCACCCTAAGCCCTGCTGGAACAGGTTCAGCTCCGTCTCAGAAGAAAAGGAATGAAGGCCTGGGGAAAGGAGCCAGGGAGGAAAGCCACAAATACGCATCTGGCCGCAGCGGGCGGAGCGGCGCCAAGAGCCTGTGGCGGTGCACCCGGACGGCTGTTTGCAGATGTTCAGCGGCCAGAGGCTCCGGCGCCCTCCCCGGGCCCATTGCTGAGAAGGGAGAGCGGCCGAGAGAAAAGGCCCATCTTCCCCAGCAAACGTTCCCTCCCTGACACCCACCCAAGTCCTCCGAGTCTCTCCAGACCGAGGGGAAGAGCCAGAGCTGTGGGAGTCAGCCCCATGGGAGCTGGGATCCTAACGGCTCAGCTCATAAGCTGGGCCTGGAGCGAGACCTCACCTCTCGGGGCCTCGGTTTCTTTACGAGTCACACGGGGGACAGTAGAACTGTTCCCGGGCCACACTGACTTTAGGGGCCCTTGGCATTTTTTTTTGCCTTTGTGGCCATGGGCACCTTTCCTTCAAAAAAGTTGTTTTTCAGTCCTGGCCGATGTGGCTCAGTGGGTTGGATGCTGGCTGGCCTGTGCATGGAAAGGTTGCCATTGCGATGGATTCCTGGTTAGGGCACATGCCTGGGTTGCAGGCTCCCATATAGGAGGCAGTCGATCATTGTTCTGCTCCCACATCCAGGTTTCTCTCTCTCTCTCTCTCTCTCTCTCTCTCTCCTCTCTCTCTCTCACCCCTCTATCCCTGCCTTTTCTTTAAAATACATTTTATTGATTTTTTTTTTTACAGAGAGGAAGGGAGAGAGATAGAGAGTTCGAAACGTTGACGAGAGAGAAACATCGACCAGCTGCCTCTTACACATCCCCTACTGAGGGTGTGCCTGCAACCCAGGTACATGCCCTTGACCGGAATCGAACCTGGGACCTTTCAGTCCACAGACCAACGCTCTACCACTGAGCCAAACCGGTTTCGGCTCCCTGCCTTTTCTTTAATCTCTCCCTAAAAATCAATAGAAAAATCTTTAAAATTTTTTAAATAATATATTTTATGACTGCATTGATTCAAATTTGACTATACTAATATTAAGTACTAAACATTGTTTATCTAAAATTTCATTTTCCCTTTGTTTCTGCAAAGAACACATTTCTGTGAGCCCCCAAAAGTTCTGTGGGCCCTCAGCATGGATAATGGATGTCAGCCCTGAGTGTGTGCGTGCGTGCGTGCGTGCGTGTGTGTGTGTGTGTGTACACCTCCCAGCTTTGGGAGTAAACTAAGACATGGGGGTATACTTATTGTGTTTGCGGAATCCCAGCAAAGCAATGGTGGAGCGGAGAGGGCAATGAGGTAGTGAGTAGGGATGGGGGTGAGGAGGGCAATAACACGCATGGATTTTCACAGACTTGGCCCCCGCCCCCGGCAGAGGGTTGCTGTGTGGGACTTCCCCGCAGGATCCTATGCCTTCCCCTCCTGCCAGGGGCGCTCTCAGGCCCCGAGGCCCCCTCGTTGCCCAGCCTTCTAAAGCCCACACCTGGCCACGTCCTCTCCTTCAGCTTCAGAGCCTCCGGGAGGAAGTGGGCATGAGGGGGAAAGCAGCTCTTGTAGGATATTTATTCGCTTTTCTCCAATCTGAGAAGGGCTGGGTTCTGCACTCCCCCCACCCCCCAGGTGGGGGCAGGGGACGCTCAGGATTCTCTCCAAGCTACCAGGCAACTGGCAGGGACTGAGAGCTTATGTTTCCAAAGAGGGGGAGGCTGGTGTTTATCGGAGACTGACGTGTGGGCTCCGGACAGCGGCTGGAGGCGGGAAGTTCCTCGCTGGCTGTGCAGGGAGCACAGGCAGGATCTGGGGAGCACAGGCAGGGTCCGGGGAGCACTGCTCACACATTTCTCTTTCAGAGGCAGCTGGGTTCCTTCCCAGCTCATTAGCGAGGAGTCGCTCCTGTGCTGGGCACTGGTCTGGGCCTTCCCCCACCTCCTCCCAGCGGCCAAGGCCCCTGGGAGGCCAGCGACGGCCGTGTTTTCTGCCACGGCAACTGTGTCTCCAAGAGTCCTCTCCCTTTCCTCCGAAAACCGGCTTTCCCCTGACAAGCCTGCCGCTCAGAGGGAACCAGCGCCTCTTGACTGTTGAAATCGGGCGCATCTGGAAGCAGTAAACTTTTCAACAGGCCGGGAAGGGAGAGAAGACATACTGTAGGGGATGGGCTCACCTCTGGGACTAATTATTCTTTCTATTTCACCCGTCACATTTACAACCTTCGTCAGAGCAAAGAGACAATAAATGATCTCATTAAAACCCAGAAGGATGCTTCTCCCCATCAGGAAGAAGCTCCACTCAACACCTCCCCTTCTCTGACAAGCGCCCTGTCAGGGAGGCTGGCACGGGGGCCCCGGAGCGGGGACGGAGGGCGGGGCTCTGTCAAGTGCGTTTCCTTGCCGGAATGATGGCATCTATTTCTTTTTTTTTTTTTCCTTTCCATCCCTGGAAATATCCTCCCGAGTCTGAAATCAAAGCCTTCTCTGGCCACATGTTCCCCCAGAGGCGGGCTCCTGAGAGGGAGACAGTAAATGGGAACTGGTCTTGGGTTGTGGTTTATAACAATTATCTTGGGGGGCGGGGGGGGACCCTGAACCAGCTCTCCTTCCGTCTTTCTGTCCTTACAGGAAACTCCTCCTCTCGTAAAAAGATTCCAGAAGACATGGAGTCAGGTCCTTCCGGGGCTGGGGTGACCCCAATAAAGCCTCGGCTGTGATGTCAGGGACGGAGCAGGGTTTCCTGCCATATAAAGGGGTGACCCAGACAGGGGCATGGCACCCTAGCACCCTCCCGGTCCATGCCTCCTGCTTCCCCGCTGGGCACAGAGACCTTGGGGCCACTTAGAAAGGAGCCCCTGCTCTTACCCCACCCCTCAACTGTGGGATGTGTGCAGGGCAAGAAGTTCTCTCTGCAGCGTTGTGAGGTGTGGGCCTGAGGGGTCCCTAGGCGGCCAGAGGGAGCTGGGCCTTCCAGGTGGCTGCTCCCTAAAGACAGATCAGCAGCATTCATATCACTTGGGAGCTCCTTGACACACAGACCCTCCTCTCCCCTCCCGCCCAGACATGCCAGGCATTTTAACAAGGCCTGCAGGCTGCCCTGGCCGGTTTGGTTCAGCGGATAGAGCGTCAACCTGCGGACTCAAGTGTCCCAGGTTCGGTTCCGGTCAAGGGCATGTACCTTAGTTGTTGGCATATACCCAGTAGTGAGTGTGCAGGAGGCAGCTGATCGATGTTTCTAACTCTCTATCCCTCTCCCTTCCTCTCTGTAAAAAATCAATAAAATCTGTTTAAAAAACACAAACAGACATCAAACAAAAACAAAGCCTGCAGGTGATCTGTATGGACACTATGGCTTGCGAGGTAATGCCTGCCTGCCAGACCAATGGTTCTCAATCTTGCTTGGTTCAGTCACCAGTAGGGCTCATTAAAAACCCGGATGCAGGATCTCACCCTCCCAGTTGCTGGTTCAGGAGGTTAGAGCGGCTGAGACTTTGCGGTCCTGGTAAGTTCCCAGATGGTGCAGCTGCTGCCGGTCCAGGTAGGGGTCACACCGAGCTGGCTCCCAAGCCTCATGGCACAATGAACTCTTAAGGAATCACGTTTAAAAATACAGATTCCTTCCCCAGCCGGTTTGGCAAGGAGGACAGAGCGTCAGCCTGTGGACTGAAGGGTCCCAGGTTCGATTCAGGTCAAGGGCATGTACCTCTGTTGCAGGCTCGATCCTGCCTGGGCGAGTGCGGGAGGCAGCCAATCCATGTATCTCTCTCACATTGATGTTTCTCTCCCTCCCTTCCACTCTCTCTAAAAATAATGGGAAACTATCCTCTGGTGAGAATAAAAAAAAATAAGTAAAAAATAAAAAAGGCAAGGTGTGTTTGGAGCAGGAAGGGGGGACGGGGTAGGGGGGGAGGGGGGAGTTTCAGATTTCTGAGCTCCAGGGGAGGAAATTCAAAGATCTTACAATCTAGTAACAGGGTGGTCAGAGCAAAATACATTTGTCCAGCACTTTACAGTTTACAAAAACACTTTGGCAATCTCTCTCGTTTATTCTTTGCAGGTGAAACACTTCTTACGAAGGAGGAGGCCGCCAGGGCTTGGAGAGGTAAGGTGATTTTACCTAATGTTTTTTTAAACAGCGAGTAAGCCAGGATTCGAACCCAGGAATTCCGAAGCCACATCCTACGCTCTCCTGCCTCGTTGCAACCTGCATTACAAAATATTTTAAAGACGGTTGAGTCCATTTCAAGGATTTTCAGTTCCACAGTCGATCGTAACCGAGTCAGCTGTTGTTCGGGTTTCCCAGCGGCGCGTTCCCGGGTCTCTGGAGCCGGTTACCGCACAGATAAGACGGTTCTGGACCGAGCAGCATAGGTTTCCAGCCGGCGGTGTCCGACAGCACTTAGAAATGAGCCAAATAGACGGAGCGCGCCTTCTCTGGTCTTGCCTAGCCTTTCAATTTCCCTTTTTAAACAGGTTTTTTTTTTTTTTTTTTAAAGATCCAACCTTTCCTTCAAAGGTCAAAATGATCAGATTTAGATTTAGCTGCGTCCAGGAATGAATGCGTTCACTGTGTGTACGCATCCCCCAACCCCACCCCCATGCCCCTCACTACCACAATGCCCAGCAATGCTTTTTCCGTCAAAAAGGCATCTGCTTGCATTGAGAGTACTAATTGTTGAAGATGAAAAACACACACATCCCCCCAAACACACACACACACACACACACACACACACACACACACACACATACAGTATGCCTCAGGCCCTATCAATTAAATAAATTAAAAAATAAAATAAAATAAAAAACACACCTTCCCCTGAATCTGTCCTCAGATCCTTTTAAAAGTGCAAGTTGAGACGAGGTCCTCTAAGCCGGCTGGAACCAAGAACAATGCCCTGTGGTTATGGGTGTGGGGGTGGGTGTGGCTGTCATCCGGCAGCTTTTGAACAGGTGTCAAAAAAGGGCCATTTTGAAAGAAATGCTCCTGTTGCCTGAAGAGAGCGGTGCCGGTCAGGAATGTCCAGGGGTCTCTTTGCAAGAGACAAAGGCAGGAAGGGGGTGGGGGGGAGGCTGGCATGATCCCATTGACGAGCATCTCTCCCCGAGGTGTTTCTGGAAGCGACGGGATCAAATGACGAGCCATTTTCTGCCTCACAATGGCACAGGGAGGCTTTTCCCCGGTAAAACTTTCTGCTTTCAAAGTCTGGTGCTACATTTATCTGACAGGGGTGGGAATCGAGGTGTCATTAGCCATCGCAGAAAGCGAGCCCAGGGTGCCTGTGCGGGAGATCACATGTCAGAACCAGGAAATATTTTTAGAAATTAAAAAAAAAGAAAAAAGAAAGAACCTCCTGGGCAAATGGTGTCGATCTCGCTCTGTTTGGGGAAAGTGGCTCATCAGAGTGAATGCCTCTTTCTCTGACGCCTTAAGTGTCCTCTCCGCCTCCAATGAGCGGGTTATTAAGGTAATGCTCCCCTTTATTGCTGAAAAGCCGTGTAAATAGACACCCAGACTACAGACGCTGCCTGCTTTCAGCCTGCAGAACTGAGCCACTCTCTCTCACAATTTCCTTTTCCAGCAAATAGCATACCCTGCTTTTACTTGAGGGGATAGTCACCTTCTTATCACGACCACATCCGTTTGCTCAGACAGAAAATGCTGGCAAAGTAAGTGACGCTATTATGAGGGCCAGTCTTTGCGTTTCTTCCTCCTCCTGTGTGCTCGGCTGTGTGCTCACTGCCCGCTGTCCATTGGGTCACATACAGAACACGCTGCCTCTTCTCTCCTGAGCCCTCCCTGGCAGGGTCAGGGAGCTCCCAGTCCGGGGATGAGCCTGCCACTTGATTGACAGGGAAGGCAGAACATCTTCCCGGGAATCTCTGAGACTCAGGGAGGAGACAAAGCCCTCTGGCCTTGTAGAGCAATTAGCTGATGGAGAAGGCACAGCCTTGACAATGAGGAAACCTACATATATGTACATGCATATACACAGACACATACGTATGCATATAATTGTCCACTAAATATTATATGTTAGTAAATTTATATTTTTTATTTTTTAAAATATTTTTTTTATTGATTTCAGAGAGGAAGAGAGAGAAAATATAAATGATGAGAGATGATTACTGATTGGCTGCCTCCTGCACACCCCACCCTGGGGATCCAGGCCACAAGCCCGCATGTGCCCTGACCAGGAATCAAATTGCAACCTCCTGGTTCATAGGTCCAGGCTTGACCACTGAGCCACGCTGCCAGGGCAATATAGTTTTTCTTAGAACACATAGAAAAATGGCATGGATGAATAACACTAGGACTTGAAGCTAAGGGCACAATTAGCACCCGTTGGCCTAAACCCGTGGCCAGCAAACTGCGGCTTGCAAGCCACATGCGGCTCTTTGGCCCCTTGAAGGTGGCTCTTCCACGAAATACCACGGCCTGGGGTGAGTCTGTTTTGAAGAAGTGGCGTTAGAAGAAGCTTAAGTTCTAAAAAATGTGGCTCTCCAAAGAAATTTCAATCGTCGTCCTGTTGCTATTTGGCTCTGTTGACTCATGAGTTTGCCGACCACCAGCCTAAGCGATGGGGATTCGGGCTGGGAGAAGTGGTCTTGAAGGAAGGGGTGTGGCGGTGGTCCATCCCGAGTGCTTCACGTTAGTCTCGGAGAGCAAGGCAGAAACCTGCTCTTGCTTCTTCCGGACAGAAATGCCTTCATCACCAGAGCACAATCCCTTTCCCCAGCCCACTGTAAGAGGATAAACAAGTTCGATGTCTCCTCCAAATCTATTTTCTATTGTAAGTTCCATCTATTGAATAAAATAGCAGTTCAACATGTTTGCAAATGCTGGTGCTGCGAGATGCCAGCGCTGGCAGAGGTTCATGTTTACTGCGTGGCTCTCCCCGGGCGGCTCCGCTCTCTGCAGAGCACCCGTGTGGAATCCCACCAGCTGCAAGCAGTGAGTGGAAAGCGATCTTGGCCAGTCTTCCAGGGGGCTGTGTGGCACGGTGGAAATTGGTTCCAGACGTTCGAAAGGTACTGACTTTTAGGCTCAGGACTTGGAACAGCTTCTGGGTTCTTGCTGTGTGGACGGATAAAAATTCAGAGCGAGGCCGGGATGTGATTTTGCCCAGGCACATTCGGTATCATTTGAACGTGACCCCGGATTTGTTTCACATTAGAAAACCCTTTCTTTTCAACATTGTTTGGGCCTGGTTCCCAGCCTCTGGGTAAAATACACAAAAGCAAAGATGTGGTGCACTTGTGGAGGGAAATGGGAAGGCTGGCCCTGCCTCCTCGAGCTTTTCCCAAGGATTCAAACATTTTTTCAAGGGATGTATGGTTAGCTACATCGAACGCAGAATTCACCTGCATGAATTCAGCCAGAGAAAAGTTGAGCTTGTTTTTTGTTTTTAAATAAAGTACGTTTTCAAGATGTAGATGCAGGCCACAAAAATGTGGTCTACCAAGAAGTACATGTGATTTGGGAATTGTTCTGCCTAAGTTAGGCCACTCTGAAATCGGGATGTTCTAGGCCCAGCATCACCCTACGTTTTGCACTGAGCCCCAGTCCCATCCCACCCTGTCCTGTTACAGCCCATAGAGGCCAGCCTACAGGCTGCCTTCCTCTCCATCAAGATAGGGATGGGAAGATTCTTTGCCTTTTGCCTGTGGCTAGGAGCACAGCCTTGACCATGGCTGCAAAATAGAAAAAAGTAAAATAAAAGAAGAAGAAGAAAAGCAGCATATGAGTAGCCAGGCTGCCGTTTGGTCCCTCTGCCCCGGTCTTTGGCATTGAGGCCGGCTGAGCCTGTGTTCCAGCCGCCTCGCTGCTTGCTGCCAGTTCAGTTTCCCAGGACTTGGGTCTAATCCCAGTCTCACGCCTCACATGGGGCTGGCTGGTTCCCATTAGCATTTCAGTCTACCCCTAACAGTGAGCATCATGGTTGCCAAGAACTCTTGAAACTGGATTCCCATTTGGCCCCTTCCGATCAGACCCTGCTGTATCACTTCGCCTGCTTGGCAGCAGACAGTGGTTGTGCCACGTCTCTTAGACTGGCCTGTTGCTGCACAGGCAAGGCTACGCCTGGTCCACACGGTCTGATTCAAGTTACCCTATCCCCCCCAGATTGTGGTGCAGTTGCCTCTAATCTGGAAATCTCGGTAATGGTAACCCACCCGCCCTTTCAGAATAGTTCCTTATAGTCACCACCTGTGAGGAAATCTTATCAGGTGAGGAGACTTTCAAAGAATGTTACGTACCTTTCAAAGTCTGTTCAGTAAAGTTCCCAAGAACATTCTAGAAGATCCTGCGGTTATGTTTGCTCCGTGGCTTAGTTCAAGTCAGAGGTGATTTGATAGATTTATGACAGCCTTTTTTCCCCAAATGTGTTGATCTGGCCAGCTTGGACTGGCCCTCAAAAGAATGCTCTGCCCTGGAGCAGGCCCACCTGGTCAGACATAGTTACACAAATGGGTAGGGTCTTGCAGGTGGTTCATCAATTTATTCTACAGAGAAACCATCATGCCCCCACTGGGGATCGAGCCTGCAACCGGGACATGTGCCTTTCACCAGAATCGAACCCGGGACCCTTCTATCCACAAGCTGGCACTCTATCCACTGAGCCAAACTGGCTAGGGCGAAGGAAAATTCTCATTCAATCTATTTGTTATGAAATGTTAGGCTAGTGACATTCAAAACTGTTAACATTTGGACAATTTTCCTTCATTAATGGAGTTTTCATCTTTTCTAACCATTTAAAAATTAGTAATAATCTCTGTTAGTCAAAATGTATGCAGGAACACAATTTATGAGTTGGTCATTATTCTTTCTTATTATGGAAAATTAGTTCGACAGACTTAAACAACCAGCAATAACTTTGAAATATAGTTAATAGCAAGCGCATTCATGGTTTTTCACTATCTTGCTTATTTCCATTGAGAAGAATCAATATAAATGTCTGACATTAAGATTTGTATTTGTTCATCTCTGGTCTGTGCAAACGAAATAAAACAGTATTCTCAACACTTAATATTTAAATTGCTTTGTTCTCTTTAATGTATTTTAGAAATAAATCACTGGTTCTGGCCTCATTCATAAAAAATAAAAATAAAAAAAGCTGTTATCACTTCAAATCCTATGTTGGCTAAATTGTGTATACAAATAAATATAGATTTCATTGAAAATCTGCCATGTACAAGTCACCAGGCTTAGTCAAGAGAATCCTAACGCCAGGCTGTCAAGACCTTTCTCTTAATGATAAGGACCTTTTTGTTACAAGACCTTTCTCACCAAGGGAAAGTAGATGAAACAGTGATTGTTGTGGCTGAGTTGCTGGTGAAAGGCCCAGAACCTGCATGACCTATTCCCCCAATCTCAAGGTCACTTCCAAGGGTCACCTCAGAACACTTTGGCTACTAGGGAGCACATGAACACCATAGTTTGATAGGCAAGGTTTAAGTTATTTCAACCTTGGTTTTCCTTACATACAGAGGGGGTCACCTTGACAGTAACAATCTGAGTTTTCCTGACTCTTTTTGCCATGTGCTCAATGAGAACCTTCTACCTATGTCAACAAGGCCCTTACCCAGACTCCATGGATATAGCTCACATGTTCCGATGAACCATGATCGTGTTATTATAGTCTACACATTCCCTCTGATGCACCCCCTGTTCTCAGTCCCCAACCCCATCCCATGTTCTCTGTCCACAAAGACTCGGAGGGTACCTCTTCAGGGCCCCAGCTTCTAGCCACAACAGTCAGAATCCCAACATCCAAGCCAAGGATTCCACTAAATCTAAGGACCAAAGCTGCTGATCCATGAGGGCCAGAATGCTTGTGTCATGCTGGTCCCTTGAGGATGTAAGAATGCTACTCTTGCCTCAAGCCTCACAGAGTCCTTCATGAAGACCAATGCTACAGCTTTGGCTCCCGGATTCTTACCCATAGGACTCAGACACCAAGCTTAGGTATCAGGTAGGAAACAAATCTCACGCTGTCCTCTCATTTTCACTCTCACTAGTTGTTCCTACATTTCCTCCCTTCTCCCCCATACAACAAACTTACAAATGGACTCTTCTTGTCTACCCAGCAGTTTAGGTACATTCTCAGACATGTATGAACCCGTTTGGGCTCAAGGTGGAATTCTAGCCAAGCTTGGTATCACCTGCCCTGCTTTCTTCCAGAATGACACCATGGACTTGTTCAAGCCATGGCTCTGCACCCAGCCCTGAGGGTGCCGTAAGCTCTGACGGAAAGATGTGCTCAGGATATAAGACAATTTCAGGAAATGCATTAATCCCTTTGGCCCTTAGAATGAATGTGCTACCCAAAGGGCAGCTACTGTCTTGATTATATATTTCCCGGAAAACTAGGAAGAAAAACAAACAAACTAACAAACCACAAGAGCTCTTTCCTGGCTCCTCCAGCAACTCTAACTAGTTTTGAGTGGTTGTTTTTTATTATCTCCTCTTTAGGGAACAAATTAAAGTTGTGTGTTTATTTCTGCAACATTGAGCAACACAAAGAGAAAGCTTCCCAAAGGATGGTCCTGTTTCCCATCCAGATATATGCCAACAACCACATGAAAAGGAAAAATAAATCTGAAGGCATTGTACTGTGCATTGGATCTGCCTTGTAATATATAATTGCATTTCTATTTTAAATTCACTCGAGGTAGAACTGTCTCCACCTCCATAAGAAGCCACCCCCCCGCAAAAAAAAAAAAAAAAAAAAGACCTAGGTGATAAAGTGAAAAATCACTGTGTGCCTGGTACCATAGTCGGCAAACTGCGGCTCTCGAGCCACATGCGGCTCTTTGGTCCCTTGAGTGTGGTTCTTCCACAAAATGCCATGGCCTGGGCAAATCTATTTTAAAGAAGTGGCGTTAGAAAAAGTTTAAGTTTTAAAAATGTGGCTCTCAAAATAAATTTCAATCGTTGTACGGTTGATATTTGGCCCTGTTGACTAATGAGTTTGCAGACCACTGACCTAGTATAACTGTCATGTAGAAGTTCCCATTTGTTTTTTTCTTGATGTTAATGTGATTCTTAGGGACTCTTTGTGATAACTTGTACTCGACCAATGTCATCATTTCCCATCTCTCTGAGAGTATGAGCAATAAGGCTGAACTGAGGTATTAGATAGATACCCTGGCTATGGCCTCCTTGCTGGGTCTAGCCTAGTCCTGGTCTTCATGCCTGGGTACCCAGGCCATTTATTCTTCGACATCAATTGATGAGGGTCTCCTACTCAGCCCTACTCCCGAGGCCTGGAACAGGTTTGTGTAAGGTGGTAAGAATCACCCACCCGTGGCTATCCATACCACGGGTCATGGAACCATTCCTGTGCTGCCCCGTTGCAGGTTCCTGCCCTATTTTTCTTGGTGGGTGGCCC
Organism: Pipistrellus kuhlii; assembly: GCF_014108245.1. Classification (NCBI taxonomy): domain Eukaryota; kingdom Metazoa; phylum Chordata; class Mammalia; order Chiroptera; family Vespertilionidae; genus Pipistrellus; species Pipistrellus kuhlii. The sequence continues at coordinate 10,852,906 of NW_023425493.1, forward strand.
CTGGGATTTCCAGGGGATTGTCCATAGCCCGGATGGTAACAGAAACCACTTAGCCCACATGTTTCCCCAGAAGGAGATCCTGCTCCCTGTCCGTGTGCACAGGCCAATCCCAGAGCTTAGGACAAAATGTCCTTGGGATGAAAGGATTTCTAAAGAGAAAAATCGGGGACAGGACAAGGATAGATGCCAAGTTCCCGACTATACATCCGTCAGTGTCTCTGCTGAAAGCAAGGGCAGCTCTCGTCCTTCCTTCCTGAGCCCTCAGGGTCACCACTGCTGGCTGTTGTCTCTCTCTAGTGTTTTTCATGCTCATAGTTGACTTGAGGCATTTTCTCCAAAGGTCAAAGTTCCTTCCTTTCCTCATTCTGCTCACCAGACTGGACAGGCTGCTCTATCGCTTCTCTAGTCGCTAACTACTGAACCTGGCTTCTAAGTTTCTGGCCCTAATGTGTATCTGTAGAGAAGTGCTGAGGAAACTACGAGTGTGTCTCTCATCTGTCTTAGTTAGCTTGGGCTGCTATAACAAAATACTAAGGGGATTAAACAATGAATATTCATTTCTCACAGTTCTAGAGGCTGAAGTGTGAAATCAAGGTGCCGGGATGGCCACGTTCCAGTGGGTACCCCGTTTCTGGCTTGCAAACAACTGCTTTCTTGCTGGGTCCTTAATGACAGAGAGGGTGTGTACACTCTGGTCTCTTCCTCTTCTTACAAGGACACTAATCCATCATGGGATTCTACTATCATGACCTCATCTAAACCTAATTAGCTCCCCTAAGGCCCTAATTCCTAATACCATCATGTTGGAGGTTAGAGTTTCAGTATATGAGCTTCAGAGGGACACAGACACTGCTCCATAGCACTGGTCCATAAGCCAAGCTCCACCCAAGTGGGGGAGAGACCCTGATACAGGACATTAGCAGAGAGAACACATTCTAATAAAAGCTAATCATGACTAACTACACCTAGGATGAAAGGAACCTATTATCCTTTCCCATTGGCTCTCCTTCAGGTCACACTGAAGGCAGCTTTGGGGCATCCTTTTTGAGGGCTTTTAAAGACTGATTTCAGCCAAAACCGGTTTGGCTCAGTGGTAGAGCATCGGTCTGTGGACTGAAAGGTCCCAGGTTCGATTCCGGTCAAGGGCATGTTACGTTGGTTGGGGGCACATTCCTGGTAGGGAGTGTGCAAGAGGCAGCTGGTCGGAGTTTCTCTCTCATCGATGTTTCTAGCTCTCTATCTTTCTCCCTTCCTCTCTGTAAAAAATCAATAAAAAATATATTAAAGACTGGTTTCAGTTCCGTAGTCCAACATTTCCAGGTTCTTCAATCTTTCTTCTGCCAATAGTACTATCCTGTCATTGTGCTAAAGGGACTCCTTTCCAAAGTGAGGAAGGGATGGGACAAAGGTAGTGAGAGGAACTGGGAAATACATGTGTATTTGTTTCTTGTAGCTGCTGTAACAAATTATCCCAAACTTGGTGGCTTACGACAATAGACATTTATTTTCTCACAGGTCTGAAATCCAAAATCAAGGCATTAGCAGAGTTGGCTCTTTCAGGAAGATCTGAAGGGAAATGCATTCCCTGCTTCTCTCCAAATATCTGATGGCTGCAGGCAATCCTGGGCATCCCTCGGCAGGTAGACGCATTACTCCAATCTCTGCCTCTGTCTTCATAGTACCTTCCTCCCTGTGTGTCTTGTTCCCTAAGATGTCTATTAAGACATTTGCCATTGGATTCAGGGAGCCCCCTCATTAAGGATAGTCTCACCTCAAGACCCTTAACTTAATTACACCTGCAAAGACCCTTTTGCTAATTAGGTCACACTCACAGGTTCCAGGTAGACCTGGAGACCACCTTTTAACCAATTCCACATGTAAAGGAAAGTCAAGTAAATCCAAATAAGGAAGGGAACCAACATCTTTATAACACTTGCACAGCAGATATAATAGACTGTAGTCGTGAGCTAGGTGTCAGGCTATTGGATTTGAGTCTTAATCCTGTCAATAATAGCTATTCTGTAACCTTGGGCAAGATCCTCCCGTTCGTAGGCCTGATTTCTGCATCTCCACAATGAGGAGATGAATTAAATGAGCTCTTCAGCACTGCTGATTGGTTCAGTATGAGTAGTCTTTCCTCTGACTAGCTCCCACATGTGCTCATGTGCATGGACACACGCCTGCAAAGCATACCCAGCCCTGAGCAGATGAAACCAGACATCTCCCAGACCCAATCCTGATATCCACACTGAGCCTAGAATGTACTCTTTCTCATGTGGGAAGTCTGGAAGCTAGCTTCCATTGTGTCATGTTTGACTTGGCTGGAGAAATAAATTTGGCAGTGCTGAAAAATGCCACACCTTTATAATTCTGAGTTTTTCCACAATCTTCTTGGGATCCTGAGTTTTAGGATACTTTTCTCTCTCTTTTTTCCAAATGAGTATTTCAGGTTTGACCTTCACATGCCCACTGGGCTTTCTGTCCCAGGCGTGGTCCACATCTCAGAGGATATGTCCTGGGCCTGGGAAATCACTTGAAAAAGGGGGGTGATGGACATGGAAGAGAGGCTTGGAAATTCCACAGCATCGTTTCTTCATGGGACTCCTGATACTATAATGACCAAGTACTGGAAAGTACATCACAACTCTACACCAGAAAACATATGTGCATCTAATTTTGGTGGATTACCTTATTACCCCACACCTCTACGTGTGAGAGCTGGGCAAAGGAAGGAAGTGTTAGTCATGGAATCATAGAATGCAGGAGCTAAAGAAATGGTGCATGATATTTTCCATGTGAATGCATTTTTCAAAAATGTAAGCTCTGTGAGAGCACAGGGTCTTATTGGCCTTGTTCACGGCTCTGTCCTCGGCACCTAGCTCCGGGCAGGACACGTGGGAGGCACTCGTTACAATTCTGACCGTGACTGAAAATGAAAACATGAATCCAGTTCTTAGAGGAGTGCAGCTCTCATGCAACATCCTCATGTCTGGCTCCTGATCAGTAGGCAGACTTGTTAGTAGGCAAACGTATTGCTAGAGAGCGGATGATCTAAAATGATTAAAGGTATTAAGGGGATTCGGCTCCTATTAGCTCTGAGCTCCTCCATTAATAGGCATTAAGAAAAATAATCCTCTAGTTGCCGGTTTTGTAAATTTAGATATTTGATGTTGTTTGTTCTTAAACCCATTTTCCCCAGTGAGTGTACATAAGTGCACGTACTCCCACTACCACCACCACCCCCCCCCTCCCACACACACACACACCCCTCCAACATACACAGCAGCTGGGTAAGGCGGGAAGGTCTGGTCTCTTTTTGTTCCCAGCTCCTCCCCTGCAGAAACAAGTCTTGTGCTGCCATCCTGTGGAGCCTCCTCATCCTTGCAGTGGCTTCTGAAGGAGCAGAGGGAAAAGCAAGCTGCAGACGGGAGAGAGCCTGGGACCATTGCCAGCTTCCTCAGGACAAGCGAGAACCGCAGAGGAGAAAGGAGGGTGACCTCGAGGGCATGCCCATCGCTGGTCACTGCCCTCCTCCCCCAGGGAGAAGGCCAAAGTCCATCCCTGACCCATGAGGAGGAAGTGATGTCATGGCCTCCTCCTCAGAGGTCCCTTTGAGCAGGAGGGGAAGGGCGGGGAGCCTGGAGTGCATGCCAGGAGGAGACAGACCGGCCTTGTTTCCCGGGAAAAGCCAGACTTTGAGAATCTTGTTCAGCAAAAGACCACTTGCCTCACGTCTGAATGCCGCCTTTGAGAGTTCCTTCAGGGAACAGCCCCTTAGGACTGACAACTGGGGTGACTGTGGGGGACACAGAGCAGGACCCGCTGGGTGGTGAGCAGAGAACTCAGCCCCCGCGGAGCAATGGGGTTGGAGGAGGAGGAGTGTGGGCCACAGCATTGAGGTTCCTCCGAGAAGGCGCTCTGGAACCTTCCCAGAGCCCCAATCTTTTTCAGTTCCGATTCTGGGCTCCAGGAAGCAGGTGGTGCTGGCAGACAGAAGTAAAAGCTGGGCATCGGTCAGGCACACACATCTTTATACTCCTTGTAGGAGCCACGTGAGTGTTACATTCTGTGGCAGCACCTTTCTTTTGACAATGTTGCCATTTTTCACGGAATAAAAATGTATCCAGGGTGTACCATGTTAGAAATGACCTTTGCCCCTGCCTCTGAACTTTACCCAGGATAGCTCTGTGTGGCCACCCTAAACCAGTGGTCGGCAAACCGTGGCTCGAGAGGGTGGTTTGAGGGTGGCTCTTCCACAAAATACCACCTGCGGGAACGTACAGTGCCTTTGAAACTTTGTGGCCCATGCGCAGAAGTGGGTTTTCAGCCTGGGCAAGTCTATTTTGAACACTCAAGGGGCCACAGAGCGGCATGTGGCTTGCAAGCCGCGGTTTGCCGACCACTGCCCTAGCATGGCTGCTCTGTTCTTCCAACACCATTGGATGTAACATCCTCCCAGGAGCTGTCCTTCTCCCTGGGACATCCTGAGAGGAGAGACACACATGCTCTCTGCTATGGTGTCCCTGGTGGTGTATCAATGAAAGTCATTTGGAATTTCAATAGGAAACATCGTGGGAGAATAGATAGGATCAATGCAAATGAAACAACATTTATCGTCACTCCTTGCAAAGCACTCTGGTATTTTCTGTTCCATTTCTTTTAATGCTGGTTTTAACTCTTCCCTTAAATTAATTTTATGACCCAAGGGTAAGTAGGTTTCAGCACACAGTTTGAAAAGCACAGCCCTCATAGTAGGTTTCTGTTATCCATTTCCCCCGGGCCTCGGTTCATGGGTGGGTTCTGGGCTCCATACCAAAAATCAGAAAACAGTTCCTCACTTGTCTTGTTCTTTCTCAAAATGGACAGATTTCAGAATAAAAGGAAGTCTCGCCTTTCAAGATGTTGTCTCTACTCTGAGTTTAAAATAAATCCAGACATTCTACAGACTTTTATTCTCAGCTTCTTCTGTTTTTTTGTCTGACAACAATATGCATAGCATATAACAGAATAGTAGAAGAAAGAGTACTGGCTGGGGTGATTCAGTGGTTGAGTGTCAACCTATGAACCAGGAGGTCACGGTTCAATTCCTGGTCATACCTGGGTTGCAAGCTCCATCACAATGTGGGGCGTCCAGGAGGCAGCCAATCAATGATTCTCTCTCATCATTGATGTTTCTCTCTCTCTCTTCTTGTCACTTCCTCTCTGAAATCAATAAAAAAAAAAAGTGTGAATGTATATATACATTGAGTGGCCAGATTATTATTATGTCTGAACGCATAATAATCTGGCCACTCAGTGTACTTAATAAGGAAAAGAGCTTGCAAATCATGATATGTCAAGGAACCAGGAGATAGTGGCCCCCAGCCTCTGGCTTGTACGTCCTCTGCTTCTTTTTAACTACCCACAATGCACTTCTCAAACATGGAAAAACCTTATTTTAAAATCCCAACTCTGTGACCAGTCTACACTGAGTGGCCAGATTATGATGAGTTCAGAGATCTTAATAATCTAGCCACTCAGTGTGTGGGTGTGTGTATGGGTGTGTGTGAGAAAATGAGATTGCTCGCTAAAAGAGGTTGCTAGAAAAATGTGATAGTTGTTTCTGAGTTTATGCACTTTGCTCAGTACTCTCCCTTCGGCGTCCTCAGGACATGATCTTCAGTGTGTTCAGCAGAAGGGACTGGCTAGTACCAATCTGAACAGATCACACCACTATTTTGGCTATTCAATGAGCTCTCATCAATACATTTAACAGGACTAAAATCGTACACCTATGGATGAGGACAATGGTGGGGGGAGGTAAGGGTAGAGGATGGGGTGGGAACCGGATGGAAGGGAGCTAAGGGGGGAGGGAGAGAAATAATTGTAATAATCTGAGCAATAAAGATTTATTTAATTAAAATATTGAGATATAAATTAAGCTGTAACCGGTTTGGGTCAGTGGATAGAGCGTCGGCCTGCGGACTGAAGGGTCCCAGGTTCGATTCCGGTTAAGGGCATGTACCTTGGTTGCGGGCACATCCCCAGTGGGGGGTGTGCAAGAGGCAGCTGATCGATGATTCTCTCTCATCAATGTTTCTAACTCTCTATCCCTCTCTCTTCCTCTTTATAAAAAGTCAATAAAATATATACTTATAAAAAATAAATTAATAAATTAAATAAATTTAACAGCCTTCATCATGTTCTTCTTAAACACTTTCATGAGATGCAGCAGAGTTATTTCTAGAAATGCTACGTAGAATTCTTATTGATGCTGATGTCTAAGCCCAAGAATTGTTAGTCACTTTTAACAATATTTTAATAGCTTTGCTGTGTTTTCTAGCCATATATGCTGGCTCTGGTACTTAGCATTTCTTTTTTCTTTTTCCAGTTTAATAGGTATTCACCATGAGGCATTTTTTTTAGTTTTGTAAATATATCTGATCAAGTGCGTGCCAAGGTAAACATGCACACAAGACATACTCTTGCCATCTCGGGTAAACTAGAATTGTTGAATAACTCACAGCAACCATGCTTTTTGGGGGATGGATCTCAAGCTTTCTACTAGATTTTAACCCATAAGAAGCATAGCTTTGGCAGGTTCTGCAGTTGTGCAGATTTGACTAGGACTAGTTGTAGATTTGAACGTATCCGCTGTTTTAGCCTTAAGAATCATATGCCTATCTTCTCAGATTAGAAAAGCAATTTTCCAAGATCCCTGTGAGCCATTTTCTCTTTTGCTGGACCATATGCAACTAAATCTCATTAAAAATTTGTAGAGCAAATAAGAAATTGTGCCAATGAATTTTGGTCCTTCGTTTGCATTGAGAATGTTTGTTGACAAGCCCAGCATGCTGTGGTTTTAAGTGTCCTATTAGTTTTAAAGGTGCCATTACAAACAATATATTGGAGTTGGTCATTTTGGTTGGATTTTACACACATAAAATATTTTAGATAACGTGCCTTATGAATTCCTGCATTCTCTTTTGTTTTTAGAATGTAAATATCTATGCTTTCTGATGGTCTTAGGCTCTACAGCAGCGGTTCTACAGCAGGTTGAGAACCACCAGTACGGTCGCCTAAGACCATCGGAAAAGGCAGATATTTACATTATGATTCATTAACAGTAGCAGAATTACAGTTATGAAGTAGCAACGAATATAATTTTATGATTGGGGGTCACCACAACATGAGGAACGGTATTAGGGTCACGGCATTAGAAAGATTGATAGCCACTCTGCTATAGAAAAGTATAAGTGAACAATGAAATGCAATAAAGAAGTGCCTAGGCAGGGGTTACTTTTGCCAGGCTGGTTAGGGTAAGCTTCTTGGAGGAAGTGACATTGAACTGTGCTCTATAGTTTCGGCTACCGATATGAACGTTATTTAGTATTTATGGGTAGTTTGAACTATATTATTTGAAATGTGTATATGATGTGCTAGTTGTTTTGTGTGTGTTTGGTGAATCCCTAGCTAGACTACAACCTCCTGCAGGAAAATTCTTTTTTTTTTTTCCACTTGAAAAAACAATCTCCCCCAGCATTCAGTTTTATGCTGTGTGTAAAGTGGCCAAATGCTGGTCAAATGCTAGTTAAACGTTGACTGTTGTGAATAACCATAAACCAGGGCCCACGTCCTCATAGGTGGAGCAGATGAGAGCTTAAGCCAGGTGGTGAGGGCTAGGAAGACCCTTGAATCATTCCAAATCACTCCCCATGATTGCCTGTGCCTGACATGTCATACTTAGAAATCCACTCCTTTGTCTTTTCGTCTTTATCAATTAAATCTTAACAAGGCCTTGTGCCTCGGGTGAACGCCTATAATTTCTAGGGCTGAGTCGTGGTTGAATTTACAAAGCAGAGTCGGCCTAGTTAATCCCTCCTAAGCACCGGTCCTGCAGCCTGGAGGGTGGCTACCCGGTGCTCAGGGCGGCCTGTCTAGACAGGAGGGCCTGCTGGGATATTCAGGCCCCACTAACCGAGAGGGACAGAGGAAAAAACACCCCCAGGGCAGGCACCTGATTAATGATTAAAGTGATGGCATAAAGAGCGACTGACCATTAATTACCCACATTTACATCCTCTCTCTCTCTCTCTCTCACTCTCTCTCTCTCTCTCTCTCTCTCTCTCTCTCTCTCTCTCTCTCTCTCTTTCTTTCTCTCCCTCCCCCCCCCCCCGGTTTTGCTTTTAAAGAAATACAATACCAAGGCACAAATTGGTTCCCTCTTTTAAACCTCAATTATCATCAATTTTGCTTGATTTCTTCTAGCTTTGGTTTGCTCAGCTCCACAGAGGGTTCTCTCTGGTTTTGCTTACAGGGTCAGAACAGAAGCCTTCTAAGACAGGGCACTCTGGCTACACGTGGCCCTGGGGCTGGTGCTCTGGGTTCGAGCCCGGAAGTCCTGGAGGCCTGAGAGTTCTGTTCTAAGACAGGCACAGGTCTTTGAAGGCCAGGCACTCTGTCCATGTGTGAAGCATTGAAGAGGAGGCAATCCTCCCCCCAGCCCAACCGCCCCTGCCTTCTTACCCACAGAAGAAACCCCAACTTTTCTCCTGGTGTTTAGATGCTGACATTGGTTTTCTCCAATCAGCTTACTTCATGTTTCCAAGGGCAACTGAATCTCCCACCTTCCACTCTTTCCACTCCAAACCCTGGCCTTTAAAAGATGTCTGTGCTTGCCCTAACTGATTTAGCTCAGTGGATAGAGTGTTGGCCTGTGGACTGAAAGGTCCCAGGTTCTGTTATGGTCAAGGGCATGTACCTTGGTTTTGGGCACATCCCCAGTGGGGGTGTACAGAAGGCAGCTGATGAATATTTCTAACTCCCTCTCCCTTCTTCTCTGTAAAAAAAAAAAATCAATAAAAATATATTTAAAATAAATAAAGGATATATATGCTTTTCAACAAATGGTTTTGGGAAAACTAAATATCCACATGCAAAAAAGAATGAGTTTGGACCTGTACCTTATACTATATGTGAAATTAACTCAAAATGTGTCAAATACCTATAACTATAAAGCTCTTAGAATAAAATATAGGAAGAAAGCTTTATGACATTGGAGTTGGCAATGATTTCTTGGATATAACACCAAAATACAAGAATAAAAAGGAAGAAAACAGATAAATTGGACTTCATCAAAATTAAAATTTTCTATGCATCAAAGGGCAAAATAAACAGAGTAAAAGGGCAACCAAACAAGGGGAAAATATTTTTGTATCATATGTCTGATAAGGGGTTAATATCCAGAATAAATAAAGAGATCATACAATTCAACCACAAAAAGACAAACAACCTGATTTTTAAAATGGGCAAAGGATTTGAATAGACATTTCTCCAAAGAAGAGGTGTAAATGGTCAATAAGCACATGAAAAGGTGGTCAATATCACTCATCATTAGAGAAATGCAAATCCAAACCACAATGAGATATCATCTCATACCTATTAAGATGGCTACTATAAAAATAAATAAACAAAAATAAACCCAAAGTAAGTTTGGTAAGGATGTGGGCAAAATGGAATCCCTGTGCACTGTTGGTGGGAATTTAAAATGGTGCAGCTGCTATGGAAAACAGTACGATGGTTCCTCAAAAAAATTAAAAAATAGAATTACTACACTGAGTGGCCAGATATTATGATCTCTGAAAGCATAATAATCTGGCCTCTCTCTCTCTCTCTCTCTCTCTCTCTCTCTCTCTCTCTCTCTCTCTCAATATATATTGAGGCCTGGTGCAAAATTCATGCATGGGTGAGGGTCCGGCCAGCTAGCGAGGGGAGGGGACATGGGCGATTGGCCAGCCTGCCTGCTGGTCCAACTTCTGGTCGAGGGGACAATTTTCATATTATCCTTTTACTAAATAGAATATACACTGAATGGCCAGATTATTATGCGTTCAGAGATCTTAATAACCTGGCTACTCAGTTTATATGATCCAGCAATCCTACCTCTCAGTACATATCCCAAAGAACTGGAAGCAGAGTCTCAAAGAGATATTTGTATGTCCAGGTTCGTAGCAGGATTATTCATGCGGCCACAAGGTAGATGCAACCCAAGTGTCTGGGTTAAAGGATAAATGCATTAAAATGTAGTATATAGTCAGCCTTCTGTATCCACTGGTTCCCCACCCTCAGATTCAATCAACAGCAGATGGAAAATATTTGGGGGGGAAAAACAAGTTACACTGCTGCTGATGTGTACTATATAGTTAGTCCTATTCGTTGCCCCTCTGAAAGTCAACTTTACTTGCACATCTGGTGTTTTTATTTGCTAAATCTGGCACCCCTACTTGGAGCTAGTTTATGAATACCTGCTTTCTGAGCATCATCCAGTCCTAGGTGTTGCGGGTGGAAACCGGGGAGCTGAAGGAAAAGATAGTTTCAGCCAAAACCGGTTTGGCTCAGCGGTAGAGCGTCGGTCTGCGGACTGAAAGGTCCCAGGTTGGATTCCGGTGAAGGGCATGTATGTTGGTTGAGGGCACATCCCCAGTAGGGGGTGTGCAAGAGGCCCTCTCATTGATGTTTCTAACTCTCTATCCTTCTCTCTTCCTCTCTGTAAAAAATCAATAAAAAAAATATATATATATTTTTTAAAAGAAAAGATAGTTCCAATTCTCAGAGTTTATAGTCTGGTTTCCCAGAGAAATCTGCAACCGCAGGCCAGATATGACATTGAGACACACCCCTCCCCTGGGGAGTCTGATTTCGTTGGTTTGAAGAGAGATCCAGATGCCTGTGGTTTTACCAAGAGCCCCAGGTCATTCTCCCGCTCAGGTAAGTCTGTGGAACTCTGGCGGGAGTGGCATTGGAGGCATCTGACAATACGTGGCTTCAAGTCCCTTTGCCAGTTACATCCCACTGAGGCAGCTTCAGACCTCCACTCTGGCAGAAACCCATTCGAAATCGCCGGTACCCGTTTTGCAGCGGCGGTCATCTTTGTGAGCTGCTTTACAGCCCAAGTGCATGCTCTAACTCCGGAGGAGAGCAGGGGAGCTGATGTCTGCTTTCCTGAGGCCAGGGCGGCCGCGGGGGCCAAGGTCCCAGAGCCAGCGTGGGGAGCACCCAGGGCTGCACAGCGCGCCTTCTTTCCACGCCACCCAGCTGCCTCCTTTTGCCTACAAACACCGTAGGTGGGCACCGCTGGGGTGGGATGTAGCGTTCACCTCCAGTTTTCAGGGGAACTCCCGCTCCCCAACCCCCAGGCCTGCAATGAACAAACACAAACGGGGGTGGGAGAGAGGCCCGCGCGGGGTTCCGCACGGGACCCGGGCCAGAGCCCAGGTGAGAGTGAGGCTCGGGGGCCTCCCCTCCCCCCCGGAGCCCGCGGAGGACCCCACGCCGGGCGGAGAGGCGGGTCCCCTCCGGGAGGGAGCGCGGCCTCCTCGCCGCGGCCCCGGAGCGCGGCCCGCCTGCAGGCCGGGCCGCCGGGCGTGGGGGGCGCGCGGGCACGCGGCGGGCACGAGGCGGGGACGCGCGGCGGGCGCGCGCGGGGGCGGCTCCGCCAACGGCCGCGCGGGGAGGGCGGCTTCCCGGAGCCCCGCCGCCGCCGCCGGACTCGGAAGCACGGAGACCGGTGCTGGGGACTCGGGCGCGCGGGCCCGCCGCCGCCGCCGCCGCCCGGGACAGCCCGGAGGTGGGTAGCTGGGGGCCGCAGCGGGTCCCGGGACGTCTTAGGTGACTTTTTTATTTTTATTTTTTTGGCTTCAGTGATTCGGTTGGAAAAAAAAAAAGAAATGCACGCGCGCCTGATGGGGGACGCGCCGGTCCCGCCGCGGGGACAAAGGCGCGGGCGGGGGCTGCGGCCGTGCGCCCAGCTCCTTGGGGGCCCCTCGCCTTGTGTGGGGGGGGCCTCGCCTCGCACACCCCGCGTTTGGCGCCCCGCTGCAGGGAACTGCGGACGCGGGTCCCCGGACTCCAGTGACCCCCCCAAAGTTAGAGATGTGTTTTGCTGTCTACTCTCAGAGTCCCGGTTTTCTTCTAAATCCAGCCTTTCGATGGCACTGGTCTCTGTGCCAAGGGCCCCCTCCCGGCAGCCCCCACCAGCGCGGGCGCGAGGGGCACTCAGGGCGGCACTGGGGTGGAGACATGGGCTGCGTCCTTGGTGCATGGCCCTTGGGTCAGGTCATTGCAGGGGGCGAGTCTCGTTTACTTTCTGTTTTGCATCATTCGTGCATTCATTCATTCATTCGTTCGTTCGTTCATTCGCAGAGCTAGGCGTTCGCCTCTGGGTTGTAAGTGCTGTGGGAACCCAAGGAGCTCCGAGGGACGGCTTCTCGGAGGAGGAGGTGCTTTTTATACTGGCATTTGAAGACTAAGTATGATTTTTTTTCCTCCCCCTTTTTTCCATTCTTTATGTTCTGTCTTTCCTACACTTTTCCTCCCTCCTTTCTCTGCGGCAGCCTCTGGCTGTGTTTAAGTGTTGGGTAAGGACAGTCAGTCTTGACCTGAAAGAGTCAACTCATATGGACAGGGGCGGTGTGCTGGTCAGATGCTTGAAAGTCATTATTTTTAAACCTTCTGGTGACGGGAGGATGGGTAGTGTTGTCCTTTTTTTTTTTTTTTTTTTTTTACAGGAGGATAAAGGAAGGCTTAGAGGAGATGCCAAAGCCACAGACGGGTAAATGTTGGGAGTACTCCTCTTTTTGGATGAGAGCCCGTGCTGCCTACTGTTTTCTCTGTTCCTCCTGGGGAAGAAGGATGCATAGACTAGCTTAGGGTCAAGGCCGAGTCTCTGGAGAGAGCAGTCACGTTAGCGGGTGGTGAGATGTTGCTGGGAACTCTGCAGGCGACACCAGGAACTAGCCAGGGTGGGCCTTACCTGCGTGTCTCGTGGTCCCAGCGCAGGGCCGGGCCAGGGAGAGTGCTCCTGAATTGTTGCATCGGGTTTCCCTGGCTTGGATGAAGTTCTTGACTTCTTTTAGGGCCTCTTTGCCTCTTGTTGTGTGCCCTGGACCTCTTTGGAGCCTGGGGAAGCCAATTTTCAAAAGGCATTAAAAATATTCACAGAGCCCGGACTGGTTTGGCTCAGTGCTAGAGCGTCGGTCTGCGGACTGAAAGGTCCCAGGTTCGATTCCGGTCAAGGGCATGGAGGTGGCTGGTCGATGTTTCTCTCTCATCGACGTTTTTGGCTCTCTATCTCTCTCCCTTCCTCTCTGTAAAAAATCAATAAAATATATTTTTTAAAAAAATATATATATATATATATTCCACAGAGCCCTGACTGGTTTGGCTCAGTGGATAGAGCGTCGGCCTGTAGACTCGGGAGTCCCAGGTTCCATTCCGTCGGGGGCATGTGCCTTAGTTGCTTTTTGAATAAAATGCCTCACCTAAGCCACAAGTATTAGAATGACTGAATAGTTCTGTGTCTATTCAAGAAATTAAATTTGTAGTTAAAAACCTTTCCATAGCAAAAGTTCAGGCCCAGATGGCTTCACTTGTGAAATATTGCAAACTTAAAAAAGGAAAGTGATAACAAGGGAACACCCCCTGGCTGCTTTTATGAGGCCAGCATAACCTTGTTACAAAGCTTGATAAGGACAGCACAAGAAAATTATAGGTCAGACTCTCACAAAAGAGATGCTCAAGTCTTAGAATGATGCATTGGTAAATGAAGTCCAGAAAGGTATCAAAAAAGGGTATCAAATCATGACCAAGTGAGATTTATTCCAGGAATGTAAATGAACAGTAGAAAACCAGTAAATGTACTTTAACCACATACACAGAATAAAGGAGAAAAGTTTTTTGCTAAAATTCAGCACCCATTCATGATAAAAATTCCCTGCAAGCTAAAACAATGAATTTAAAGATACAAAATCAGCCAAGATCGGTTTGGCTCAATGGATAGAGCATCGGCTTGGGGACTGAAGGGTCCCGAGTTCGATTCCGGTCAAGGGCATGTGCCTTGGTTGCAGGCATATCCCCAGTAGGGGATGTGCAAGAGGCAGCTGATCGATGACTCTCTCTCATAGATGTTTCTAACTCTGTATCTCTCTCCCTTCCTCTCTGTACAAAAATCAATAAAATATATTTTTTTAAAAAAAAAGATACAAAATCATGGAGGGTATTTCATTGCTCCATACATTAAATCTATAGATTCAGTACGGTCCCAATCAAGATCCCAGCAGTTTTTTGTTTCCTTCCTTCCTTCCTTCCTTCCCGCCTGCCTGCCTTCCTTCCTTCCTTCCTTCCTTCCTTCCTTCCTCCCTTCCTTCCTTCCTTCTTTCCTTCCTTCTTTCCTTCCTTCCTTCTTTCCTTCTTTCCTTTCTTCCTTTTTTTTTTTTTAATATATTTTATTGATTTTTTACAGAGAGGAAGGGAGAGGGATAGAGAGTTAGAAACATCAATGAGAGAGAAACACCGATCAGCTGCCTCTTGCACACCCTCCACCAGGGATGCGCCTGCAACCAATGTATACGCCCTTGACCAGAATTGAACCTGGGACCCTTCAGTCCGCAGACTGATGCTCTATCCATTGAGCAAACCGGTTTCGGCCCTTCCTTCCTTTTCTTCTTCTTCCTCCTCTTCTTCCTCCTTCTCCTCGTCTTCCTCCTCCTTCTTCTTCTTCTTTTCAGAAAGAGGCAATGATGAGCCAAATTCAACATTTATTTGGAAATTCTGGACAATCTAAGAAAAGATCAAAGTTGAATGACTTAAGCCACTAGGTCAATAAGCATGGTATGGGCACCATGCTAGACAGATGGTGGGACTGAGTAGAGACTCCATAAACAGGCTTACACATATGACAGGTGGCACTACAGCGCAGTGGCGAAAGGACAGCCTTTTCCGCAAACGATGCTGGGCCAAGGGGATGTCCATATGGACAAAATGAATCCTGATCACCCACCTCATTCCATGTACAAAAGTTAAGGTTATCAGACAGCTAAACGTGGGTGCTAAGTCAGCAAAGCTTCTGGGGGAAAGCAAAGAGAAATATCTTTATGATATTTCATAAAGGGACAGTCAAAGGCTTATTGGATAGGACACAAATAAAGCACAATATGAAGGTAAATATTGGTAAGAGCTTATGTTCATCTAAAGACTCCACAAAGACAGTGGGGAGGCTGGCTACAGAATGCAATGCATATTTCCAATGAAGAACTTAGACCCAGAACGTAGGAACTACTTCTGCATCATGAAAAGGATGGGCGGGCAGCCAGAGAGAAAGATGGCAAGTCGTTTCAGAAAAGAGGACCTCTAAATTCCCAAGAAACATGAAAAGGTGGTTAACCTCACCAGGAATGAGGGAAATGCTAGTGGAAACTACAATGGGATATCAGTATGCACTCACCAGAGTGGCTAAAATGAAAGAATGAAAGAGACTGTCAAGGCCGAGGACTGCTTAGGATATAGACAGACTGGAACTCTCCTTGCTGATGGGCAGGAAAATGAGTATAACTGTTTTGGAAATTGATTGTGCTGTCACTTACTGAAGCTGGGCATACGCATCCCTGACCCAGCCACCCCATTCTTAGATAAACACTCAACTGTAAGGTGTATATGTGTGGGCACCAAAAGTCACGCAAAAATAAGCAGAGCGGAGCTAGTCATCATGGCCCTACGTTGGATCAACGCACATGTCCATCAATAGTGGAATGGGTAGAGGCATAAAGATTGTTTACACTATGGAATATGCTACAGCGGTGGTCAGTAAACTGCGGCTCGAGAGCCACATGTGGCCCCTTGAGTCTTGGCTCTTCCACAAAATACATTGCGATTGAAACTTCGTGGCCCATGCGCAGAAGTCGGTTTTCGGCTCTCAAAAGAAATTTCAATCGTACTATTATTGATATTTGGCTCTGTTGACTAATGAGTTTGCCGACCACTGCGCTACAGCAATGAGAGCAAAGAAATCATTGCCTTACACGCAACGTGGATGAACTTCACAAACACCAAGCTGAGTAAAAAGAAGATGGACACAACAGAGAAGTTCTATGTGTTTCTATGCGTGTGAAGTTCAAAAATGGGCAAAATTAAGTAAACTAGGGTGACAGATGTCAGGCTAGTGGCCAGGACTTAAAGGAAAGGACAGAAGGGGCCTCTGAGGCATTTACTTTTTTATCTGAGCTGTAATTCCTGGAGTGAGTCCACTTTTCAAAACCATTACGTGTTTTGTTTTGTTTTTCTTTAAGTATATTTTAATACAAACTTTACTTAAAATATTATGAAATATTTGGTTCACTCAGAGGCCCCTAATCTGGGGAGTGATTGTTGGTGATGAAAAAGGTTTAAAATATAATAGATGAGAATTTCCAGAGGAAAGAGTGCAATACCACATCAGTAGCTTTTCTGAGTTAGGAATTTATAAAACGGGCTCCTTATTGCCAGTCTCTCACAACACACATCTGGCTTAAGGGCAGTTCATATAAAAAGACTTAGAGTGTGAAGATTAATATCGGTGTGACGTAAATGCAAAAAAAAAAAAAAAAAAACTAAGGTAAAAACTAAATACAAAATTTTGTTTTCAGGTGTGTTTTTCTTGCAATTTAACTTTATGACAACTGGATTAAAACAGTCTGGTGTTTCATATAGAACCTTTCCCATTGCTTCCTAACAAATGACCGCAGACTCAACACAAGTGGCTGACAACAACACAAAGGTATCTTACTCCTCTGGAGGTCAGAAGTCCAAGGGGCTCTGCAGGCGGCATTCCTTCTGGGGAGAATCTGTTTGCTTGTTGCTTTCTGGTGCCTTCTCCACCCTTTTGTTCCTGGGCCCCTCCTCCATCCTCAGAGCCCATCCCTCTGACCTCTGCTCCCATCATCACATCTCCTCTGCTTCTGACCCTCCTTCCTCCCTGCTGTGTGGCTGTCCTGGACCTATGTCCCCATCTCAAGATCTTTTTTTTTATATATATATATATTTTGACTTTTTTTTTTTTTTTTTTTTTTTTTTACAGGGAGGAAGGGAGAGGGAGAGAGAGTTAGAAACATTGATGAGAGAGAAACATCGATCAGCTGCCTCCTGCACACCCTCTACCAAAGTACATGCCCTTGACTGGAATCGAACCTGGGACCTTTCAGTCCACAGGCCGACGCTCTAACCACTGAGCCAGACCTGTTTCGGCCATCTCAAGATCTTTACCTTCATCGCATCTGCAAGTCCCTTTGCAGTGTAGGGTAATCTATTTACAGCTCCCGGGGATCTGTACATGGAAGTCTCTGGGGAGCCATATTTGGGGGTAACTCAGATGGGATTTTTATGTCTCATCTTCACAAAGAGCACAGTTCTTGATGCTCAGTAAGAGCTAGCTCATTGACAATTTGTTAAAGAAGTTAGTCTGCGATGTTATGTGAAATATCGTTTCTGAAAAAAAGAGAACTGAGGTCTTACCCTCCTCTCATTTCTGCCTCATCTGGAGTTCGAGGTTCAGCTCTTAGTGCCTGTATGATAAAGGGGCAGCTGACAGAATGGCAAAGGGTCTGGGAACCAAGTCATGGAAAAGTGGTTGAAGGAACTCATGGATATTTGTCCTGGAAGAGGGCTTGGGATGGAGAGGGTGGCATTGATTGTCTTCCAATATTTGAGGGAGTATTATTAAGCCTTTTTAGTAAAAAAGTGATAACATTTAAAGCAAGAATAAGCATTTCATAGCTTACTACGCCCAAGGCACTGTTCTGTTATTTCGTAAACTCATTAATTCTCATAGCAGCGAGCTGAGAGTTGCTATTTTCCCTTTTTACAGATGAGGAAATTGAGGCACAGAGAGGTTATTCGACTTGACTAGGGCACACAGAGAGAAAGTAGCAAAGCTGAGGGCTCAGACTTTGGCATTCTGACTCCAGTGTCTAAACCACATGTGTCAAACACAAGGCCCGCGGGCCAAATCCGTCCCGCCAGGCCTTGCAATGTGGCCCGCACCGCGCTGTCATCACTGCACTCCGCTGCGTTTCCATCACAATGACAGTTTATGACTGTTCAGTAAACCATTCGGCCCGCGATTTAGGCTGGATTTTAGATTTTGACCCCTTCTCTGACTGAGTTCGACACCCCTAGTCTAAACCATCACATTTAGTTCCAGAAGGTGCAAAAGGACTAGAGGCAGAAGGTTTTTTTTAGACAGGCCAGATTTGGAGTTAGTTTAAGGAGAAAAACAGGATAGCAATCAGTACTGCTCAGATGCAGAGTTTCCCTGCCTTTGTAATGTTATTGGAAATGGTCCAATAGGCTATTGTAAATGGAATTTCCAAACCGGCTGGAGATTCGACCAGATGATGATAAGGTCCCCGCTGATTTTGAAATTTCTGATTTGGGAGCATAATTATTTTTTCCATATTCTCTCTCCCCCCCCCCTCTCTCTGCCTTTTGACATTTTATATAATAAAGATCCTTTGTGAAATGTTTTCCCACTAACCTTCCAGATTTATTAGGAACTCTGACATTCTGACGTCCCCGCCTTCTTTTAAAGGGCCACTGCTGCTCCTCCCTTAAGAGATGGCATCTGTGCTCTCCTTCCTGAGTCTGGGCTGGCCTCTTCATTTGCTTTGACCAATGCGGTGTTCTGTGGATTCTGAAGCCTGGTCCTAAGCGATCTTGCACTGGGGTCACCACGCCGAGAAGGGGGCTTGCCTCCCGGAGGATGGGTGCCAGCGTGGAGGAAGAGCGAGGCAGCCGGCAGCCAGATGCCCCCTGTGTGTGCGTGAGGCCATCCAGACCCGCCGTGGCCACCCCAGCCCCCTCTGAGCCAGGTGGTGACTCAGTCACATGAGTGGTGCCAGGTGAGATCGGGAGAACTGCCTAGATCGCCACCCCCAGACTCACCGAGAGGAACAGCTCTGTGTTTTAGCCACTGCGGTGGGATGGCTTACTGTGCAGTGATACAGAATATGACCTTTTAGTGCGTAAGTGAAAGTACTGGTATGTATTCTAAACTATTCTGTATTTTGCCGGGACCAGTTTGGCTCAATGGATAGAGCATCGGCTTGGGGACTGAAGGGCCCCGGGTTCGATTCTGGTCAAGGGCATGTACCTTGGTTGCGGGCATATCCCCAGTAGGGGGTGTGCAAGAGGCAGCTGATCGATGACTCTCTCTCATTGATGTTTCGAACTCTCTATCTCTCTCCCTTCCACTCTGTACAAAAATCAATAAAATATATTAAAAATAAATAAATAAATAAATAAAAATAAACTATTCTGTATTTCAACGTTTTGCCCAGTTCCAGTTCTCCAATCTGTTTAGTCCTTCTTCTGGGTGTGGGGAAGTGTTTCCCCTTAGTGTTATGTGGGCAGAAGACTTAGACTCTTTTTAAAATATATATATATATTTTATTGATTTTTTACAAAGAGGAAGGAAGAGGGATAGAGAATCATCGATCAGCTGCCTCCTGCACACTCCTCACTGGGGATGTGCCCTCAACCAAGATACATTCCCTTGATGGGAATCGAACCTGGGGCCCTTCAGTCCGCAGGCCGGCGCTCTATCCACTGAGCCAAACTGGCCAGGGCGAATCAGACTCTTTATAAGACTCTTTAATAGGGTTTGGAGAACAAGGGGATGTTAGAAGACAGGCTATGTCTAGACTTGGGTTTTCTGGCAAAAGCCGTTGTAATTTATATTCTGCAGAATCGGCTTCTGTTTCATTAAACTGGATCCTGGAAAAGAGCGAAAAAGTCTCAGCAGTTGTTTCAAACGTGCTGGATTATTGCCTCGTATTTCATTCCCTCCTAAGCCACTGTCATTCAGTGGGCATGTGCCCCTCTGCTCTAATTGCTCTGTGGTTTCCGGGATGCCCTTTTGCTCCTAAATTTAGAAAGGGTTTCAGTCTGACTCAGCCCTTATCTCCTTGTAACTGCTGGCGTCTCCCTCTTATACCCAAGCTAGATTGGTTTGGTTTAGTTTAGTTGCTCTTCAGTAAATCTCTTAAGGAATGTACGAGTTATGTATTTCATGTACCTTTGGATTATATCTAGTTGGTTTCTCAAGTTTTCTTTGCCTCTTAGGGGTTATCTGAATTATACGTAACTTAATAAATTCTTTTGCGATTATGAAACTCGCGTTACCATCCCACTTTCCTGGTGGGCCGGTTTCACCAGGGATGTCGGGGAAACAGGAACCTGGTGTGGTGCCCTCGGTAAGCTGAGGGGAGGCTGTGGCGTTAGACTTGGTGCGTATGAACCTAAGCCCCGCTGTGTCCTCGCTGTGTGACCGTGGGCAGGTTTCTTGACCTCTCTGGGCCTGGGTTTCCTCTTGTGTTCAATGAGGATCCCAGAATGACCAGCCTCAAGGACTTGTTTTGAGGATTAAATGAGATAATACTTGCAACGTGCTCTCTCGCCATTGGTAATCTGTAAGTAGTACTTATTACAGTACAGCTGCGACTGGAATAAGTAGGGGGAAACCCAGTAGGGGAAATGTTCGGTTTAGGACATTGGGCAACAGTTAGCGGGAGCGGGAGACAGTGCTGCCATCAGAAGAATGGTTGGCTTAATGGTTAGAGCATCGCTTTAAGGGCCCGGTGCATGTGGGTGTGTGGTGACAGCCGCGTTAGTGCTAGAAATCAGGATTGAGGAGCAGGGAACATTTAAAATGGAAATATTGGAATCCACTTGTTGCGCACATCAAAAAATAGAAAAATGACAGCCCTAGCTGGTTTGGCTCAGCGGATGGAGCGTCAGCCCGAGAACTGAAAGGTCCCAGGTTCGATTCCCGTCAAGGGCACATGCCCGGCCTGTGGGCTCGATCCCCAGTGAGGGACTTGCAAGAGGCAGCCCATCCATGAATCTCTCCCATCGTGGAGGTTTCTATCTCTCTCTCCCTCTTCCTTCCTCTCTGAAATCAATAAAAAATATCTTTTTAAAAATAAAAAATAACAAGGATGATAACCTTTGAAATGATAACGGCGTCTTCGGGGGGGAAAGCATGGGACGGGGGTTGTGTTTCTGCACATTTCAGGGTTGGGCACTGTGAGCTCTGCTTCTCTGCCCAGACTAAGGAGCAGAGTTTCTGTCTAAAAGATTGGGTGTGGGAACCTCAGGTCCCGGTTTCTGCTCCCTCGCTGGCTTCCTTCCTCCGAGCTGGGCTCTGGCTCCGCAGACAGCTGGCAGCCCTCCTGGTGCGGGTCGGAGTAGGCGGCGTCTTTGCAAGCAGGTGGCGTGTTACATGACAAGGTAAACGTAGATGGATGCAGGTCCCCCAGGATGGGAAAGCATCCGTGGGCTGAGGAATTCCTGCCATTTTGTGCCCAAGGTTTCATTCGGTGGGCCTCCCGAGCTCCGAGGTCCTCAGACAAGTACCTTTTTGAAACACCCAGCTTTTCGGGCCTTCTGCCCAATGTGGAGGAAGGGCAAGTTCCCCGGCACTCCAGCCTGACCTCCTTCCCTCTGATCCCAGGGAAACCTCTGCTACGGTTTCCTCCCAACACTCAGTAGTAAATGGATTCTGTCTTTGTCTTCACTGCCTCGGATTTCTCACTCTTGTCCATAATATTTAGCTTTGAGATACTGTAGTCTTACAGCTTTGGAGTAACTGTTTTATGTTCTTTCTTTCAATTTTTACTGATTTAAGAGAGGGAAGGAGAGGGAGAGGGAGAGGGAGGGAGAGAGAGAGAGAGAGAGACGAAACCGGTTTGGCTCAATGGATAGAGCGTCGGCTTGGGGACTGAAGAGTCCCGAGTTCGATTCCAGTCAAGGGCACGTACCTTGGTTGTGGGCACATCCCCAGTAGGGGGTGAGCAAGAGGCAGCTGATCGATGACTCTCTCTCATCAATGTTTCTAACTCTGTATCTCTCTCCCTTCCTCTCTGTACAAAATCAATAAAATATATTTAAGAGAGAGAGAGAGAGAAAGAGAGAGAGAGAGAGAGAGAGAGAGAGAGAGAGAGAGAGAAACATCAATAATGAGAGAGAATCATCAATTGGCTGCCCATAACTCAGGCATGCGCCCTGACTGGGAATTGAACCGTGACCTCCTAGTTCATAGGTTGATGCTCAACCACTGCGCCATGCTGGCTGGGCTATTCTTTTTCTTTTTTTTTCTTTTCTTTTTTTTAATCCTACTGCCTCCTGGATTTGATGCAGGTGCAACTTAATTTTTCCTCATCTGTGCTGCCTGCTTCCAGCACGTTCCCCTTCCTGCCAGGGCCTGAGTCGCCCACCTCTCTACCTCTGGACTCCGCCTCAGGGTCAGAGGACCGCTTCCCGGAGCGTCACGCAGTCAGTGAGACGCACAAACAAGCCTGAGGTTTGTTTCTTTAGGAGACCAGATCCAAACGTGTCATCATCTATGTTTCAGACCCTCTGCCACTTGGCTCTGACTTTCTCTTCTCTAAACCATCATCATTTTTCACTCTTCACAGTCCTGACCTGTAGTCCCCCTGAGGTGGGAGCGTTCTAGACGTCTCTAGACCCCTTCCAGCCACCCTCCTCAGCTGTCACATCTACGGTCCGGCCTCACTGATGCCATTGGCTCAGGTAGACTCTTTCTGAACACAGGCTGTGCTGCTGCAGATCGGCTGTTCCCTATAGAAATCCCGTTAGAAATGATGAGCTGCTTCTAGGCTGTCTCATGGATACCCACTCGCTGACAGTGTTTCTGCAGGACTGAGCCTGCGCATGAAGAGCCGGAAGGAAGCTTAACCCACATGACTGAGGAAGGCTCTCTGCTTTCATTGTGCCTAAAAAACATGCTTGTTAAGGGAATGAGAATAGAAATTTTCTGGGAAAATGTTTGGGAACCTTTATAGGCTGGGACATCTTTGTTTATTTTTATTATTTTTTAAAAATATACTTTTATTGATTTCAGAGAGAGAGAGAGAGAGAGATAGAAACATCAATGATGAGAGAGAATCATTGATTGGCTGCCTCCTGCACGCCCCCTACTGGGGATGGAGTCTGTAACCGGGGGCCTATGCCCTGATGGGGAATCGAACTGTGACCTACTGGTTCATAGGTCAATGCTCAACCACTGAGCCACACTGGCCAGGCTGGGCTGGGATATCTTTAAAAAGTTCTAGCTATATTCCCAAATGCACAACTTTCCTTTTCTTTGACCCTGTTGTGTCACTACATTCTTTAAAACACTAGAGGACTTGGTGCATGAAACTTGACACTGGTGGGGGGGTGTCCCCTCAGCCCAGCCTGAGCCCGCCCTCCCTCTCACAGTCCAGAAGAACCTGGGGATGTCTGACTGACAGCTCAGGAGCTGGCCTAAGCTGGCAGTTGGTCATTCATAGGGCTGCCATGAGCCAGGCTTCTTGGGAGCCCACTGACCACCAGGGGGCAGCTCCTGCATTGAGCCTCTTCCCCCTGGTGGTCAGGGTGTGACATAGACCTGTCATTCTGCTGCTTGGCCAATTTGCGTATTAGCCTTTTATCATATAGGATATCTACTCGTATTTGCTTTCTGAGAGCCCAGAGAAAAAAACTCAAGGGGAGGCATTTTTTTTGAGATAAATGGGGAAGAGTAGCAAAGAGGGGTGTCAGGAAGCACTGTCTGTGGAGAGGTACATGGGGTGTCTGGGTGGAGGCGGTGTCTCCTGGAAGTGTGGGGCACAAACGAGAGAAGTGGGAGTACTGCGTACAGCGCCTTTGGGGACCAGAAGGGAGGTGGTGAGGAAGAGGCCGGGCAGACGCTAGCCAGGTGGCCCCCAGGACGGTCTGTGCGGTGGCCCTGGGCCGCCTGTGGGAAGAGGAGAGGAGCAGACGTCAGAGAGAGTGCGGGGTGACCCTGTGCCGAAGGAGGCCCGGCGGCAGGAGGGACGGCCACTCCCTCAGAGGGCCAGCCCGATTTCATTGAAGGACATCGGGGCTCTGGTGTGGAAGCTCCTAATGAATCCCATCCACCAGCTGGTCCCGCCGACAGACCGGAGCTGATGTTTATCGGGCGCTTACCCCGTGCCAGGCCCCGGACAAGCATTTTACCTTCCATCCATTCCACAGCCCTCCGAGGAGAGGCGCCCGGGAGGTGGCGACGCCGTGGAGTTCCTCAGCTAGGAAACGGCAGACCCTGACTCCCCACAGGCCTGCGGGGTGCAGAGCTCACCACCGCGCTGGCCGGTGGAGGTGACTAAGTGCAGTCCCCACGTTTTGTAAGTGAGGACACAGCCCTGCTGCTGCTGGGTTGCTCATTTCTTTGGATCTCTGTGTCGGTCTCTGCAAAACGTATACATGGAGCTTAAAGCTGCATCATTAAGGGAAATGCTATAACTCTGGAGTCTTTCCCTGACCGTTAAACCATTAAGGCAGAGGAATGGAGTGTCTAGAAGAGAGTCCTTGAAAAGATCCTAAAGAGCAGGGCTTCTAGAACGTTCCTTCAGTCTCCACGAGTATTTATGTTCAAAGGTTAGTTAACCTTTGAAGAAAAGGTTACTCTTATTTCTACGAAGTTCCAGGAGGAAATGTTAAGATATTCTGGTAGACGCCAGGTAACAAAGTGACCCCAGGTGTTTGAAGTAGACGTGGTTCTGCAAAGCAATAGGGGCCCCCTGGAGGCATTGTCAAAGTGCAAGGAAGTGGGGAGCTCGGGGCCGAGCCGGAGCGTGTGCTTTTGAGTCTCAGGTTGCAGGAGAAATACAGACTGGACTGACCTTGGGGCTCTCTGGCCGGGGCCCACTGACTTCTGGCCTCGCATCTTATGAAAGCCCGAGTTTATATCCCTCCCTGTTCTGTGCCCTCAGCCTGGAGAAAGGGGTGTGTGTGTGAGTTTGTGTGTGTGAGTGTGTGTGTGTGTGTGTGTGTGTGTGTGAGTATGTGTGTGTGTGAGAGAGAGAGAGTGTGTGTGGGTGTGTGTGTGTGAGTGTGTGCGTATGTGTGTGTGGGTGTGTGTGAGTGTGTGTGTGTGAGTGTGTGTGTGTGTATGTGAGAGAGAGAGTGTGCGTGTGTATTGTGTGTGTGTGAGTGTGTGCGTATGTGTGTGTGGGTGTGTGTGAGTGTGGGTGTGAGTGTGGGTGTGAGTGTGTGTGAGTGTGTATGTGTGTGAGTGTATGTTTGTGTGTAATGGTATGTGTGTGTGTGTGAGAGAGAGAGAAAGAGAGAGTGTGTGTATGTGTGTGTGAGTGTGTGTGTATGTGTGTGTGAGTGTGTGTGTGTGTGAGAGAGTGTGTGTGTGTGTGTGTGTGAGAGTGTGTGTGTGTGAGTGTGTGTGTGTATTGTGTGTGAGTGTGTATGTGAGAATGTGTGTGTGAGTGTGTGTGGGTGTATGTGTGTGGGTGTGAGTGTGAGTATGTGTGTAAGTGTATGTTTGTGTGTGAGGGTGTGTGTGTATGTGTGTGTGAGTGTGTGTGAGTGTATGTGTGTGTGTGAGTGTGTGAGTATGTGTGTGAGTGTATGTTTGTGTGTGAGGGTATGTGTATGTGTGTGTGTGAGAGAGAGAGTGTGTGTGTGTGTGTGTGTGAGTGTGTGTGAGTGTGTGAGTGTGTGTGAGTGAGTGTGTGCGTGGCAGATGCTGGGCCAGGCTCTAAGGACCAGTATGTCCTTGAACGTCCTGGCTCAGGCCGCTGGGGGCCCGGTGGTCCCAGGACCTGGGTGTGAACTGGGGCTCAGTTGCTTCTGACCGTGGGGATCTCACCTGTTTCACTTCCGTCATCGGTGAAACGCCTCCCTCGCTCGCTGCACTGCCGCACCAGGCTGCCCTGAGAAGGAAGGAAGGCGTGCGTGCTGATGGTTGGCATTATCGTCCTACATTAAAAGTGCTCGCCTGCTTGGGGTTTCAGATTTGCCCTTCGTTTAATTTGGCACCGACGATGGAACGTGTGTGAGGGGTTTAGAGGAAATGACGAGAGCTGTGAAAGGATTACACTTAGATGGTGCTTTGTTGTTGGGAACCGATCACTTAATCTGCAGGAGTTAGGGCCGAACTGTCCGTCCCCTGCCCTCTTACTCCAAGGCAGACGTGGCTGCCACTCAGAGACCTGGCCTCACTGAGACGTACACAGCCTAGAAGTGCGTCCCTCTCCCATGTGACAGCGGTTTTAAGAGACCAGGGAGCTCTGGACGGGCGGTTGGTAGGTTGAGTCGGGGTTCGGGGCGCCTCTATATTTTGTGTTCGCACGTGGCGGCTGCTCCAGCTCCACCCAGCAGGAAGGATATGACCGTAGCCTCCCAGCCAGAACTCCTCACGCGTCCACACTGGGCTGCAGGACAGAGCAGAACCCGGGATCTACGTGTTCAGATAAAAAAAAAAAAATCCGCTGCTGTGTGAGGAGGGAGGCTGGATATGGTGGGTGGGCGACCAGCAGCAAGGCTGTGTCCCGGGTTATGTCCTGAGCCTCCCTTCCCATCGCGGGAGACGGAAGACGGAGCGGTTTCCCTGAACCCACCTTCCGAACAGCCGTGGGATGACCCGGGGAGGAGGAGACGAGGAGGTGACAGCGTGTGGCCGAGAAGAGGTCGGAGGTGACTGTGCTTATCTTTTGTTCAGGCTTCTGAAGCCATTTTAACTCCTGGAGCTACTTATACTCCTTTCTTGCTACACCGCACGCCCTGTGCTAGGTGCCAGGGACTCGGAGACCAGGGTCCGTGCTCCCCAGAGGCCCACTCCCCGGGGACAGACGGGGTGTCAGGCAATGAGGACGGGACTGTGTGGTGTGCACTGTGACGGGAGGGAGGTGGGGCTGCAGGAGCTCAGAGGGAAAGACCTGCCTGCCTACCCAGGTGCGTGTGGTGTGTGTGTGTGTGTGTGTGTGTGTGTATAAGGCAGGGGTTGGCAAACTGCGACTCACGAGCCACATGCGGCTCTTTGGCCCCTTGAGGTTTTAGCAAAGGCCAGCTTAGGAGTACCCTAATTAAGTTAATAATAATGTACCCACCTATATAGTTTACGTTTAAAAAAATTAAGTTAATAATAATGTACCTACCTATATAGTTTACGTTTAAAAAATGTGGCTCTCAAAAGGAATTTCAATCGTTGTACTGTTGCTATTTGGCTCTGTTGACTAATGAGCTTGCCGACCACTGGTGTAAGGTAACTGGCCGCAGGGGGCTTCACTGGGGTTATATCTGTGTCACCTTGCTCAGCGCTGGGTGCCTGGCAGAGAACGACTGAGCTGCCTGGGGTTAACATGCTGTGCTTGAGTGTCACGCCCATGGCTTAACGTTTTTATTCCTGCTTCTCTGTCTAGGAACTCTCAGCGTGGGCACCAGGACCCTGTGCCACAGAAGCCATGCTGCCCCGCTGGGAGCTGTCTCTCTACCTGCTCGCTTCCCTGGGCTTCCACTTCTATTCCTTCTATGAGGTCTACAAAACCTCCCGCGGTGAGTGCTGGTGTTCCTGAACTTGCGTCCAGAAAGGGAGGTGGCAGGGAGCACCCCGAGGGGGGGAGGGGATCCGGGAAGGTGGCCTCATGCTCCTGGGATGTCCTGGGCCCCCCCGCTGTTCTTTTCCCTCTTCTCGGACAGTTTGAATCAATGAGTCGGTGGAGTGTCCCACCCTAATCTTGGATGGTTTAGCTCAGTGGTCGGCAAACTGAGGCGTGAGGGGGAGTTTTGTTGTAGAGCTAGGTTGTCCATTGCAGCAGTCATTAGACACGTGGCTAATGAGCACTTGAAATGTGGCCACTCCCAGTTGAGATGTACTGTTAGAATAACGTGCACATTGGACTTTGAAGAATTAATGAGTAAGAAAAAGGAATGTAGAGTAATTCATCCAGAGTTGTTTTATACTGATTCCATGTTGAAATAATGTTTTGGATATATCGAGAAACTAAAATATAGCAAATTGATTTCACTTTTTAAAAACTTTAAAAAATGTAGCTACTAGAAACTTTAGAATTATAAATGCGTTTGAGATAGTGTTTCAGTGGGACAGCGCCCCTGCTGGACCGGATCTCGTCATAACTCTCCAGACTGCACAGAAAGAATTCCCTTTTCCCACTAGAGGGCGGTGTGCTCCAGCTTAGGTTATCTGGTGCTTAGCAGGTAAATGTCACTGCTTCTGAATGCACTCTTTTTAAAAAGCAGGGGGGATAACAACTCAGTTTCTGCCTTGTTTCAGTTCTTTATAATCCTGATGTTTCTGGAGATTTCTCAGTGTATGAAAGTGACGCCAAAACCAAAAAGACAAGAAGCAGAGAGGTTTTCCACCCGGTTTGCCTTAATGAATTAGGAGGTTCCTGTATTTCTTTGTTGGATTTGCAGTGTCTTGCTGTTCGTTTGCAGGCTTGAGTTTGTGCATGACACAGCACCTTTGCCCGTGCACAGGCACTCACAGACACACACACACACACACACACACACACACACAATGTGGCATGTGTGCAGCTGTAGCAGAAAGGACCAGGGCCCTGCTGCAACCACACACCTCCTGGGCCCGGGGACACCGTGTGTGTGTGTGTGTGTGTGTGTGTGTGTGTGTGTGGCAGAGCTGTGCCACGTGGTACCCTGGCCCAGTGCACCCTCCGTGCCCCTCCCTTTTCTGTCCTTCCTGGGGCACCAGTGTTGCCTTTGGCTTGAGGTTGGGGCTGCGGTTTGCATCCAGTGTGTGTGAATATGCCCCCTGGGTTCCACTCTAGACCAGCATCGTTTTAAAATATATTTTTATTGATTTTACACAGAGAGGAATTGAGAGGGATAGAGAGTTAGAAATGTCGATGAGAGAGAAACATCAACCAGTTGCCTCTTGCACACCCCCCACTGGGATGTGCCCGCAACCAAGGTACGTGCCCTTGACCGGAATCGAACCCGGGACCTTTCAGTCCCCAAGCCGATGCTCTATCCATTGAGCCAAACCGGTTTCGGCTAGACCAGCATCGTTTCGTGATTACGTTTGAGTCCCACGCTCACTCTGGTTTTCCGGTGATCGTCCTGGGCAGCTCCTTTTGGTCTTCTGTGTTCTGGGGAGCTCCTTTTGGTCTTCTGTTGGTCCAATAGCAGTGGATTTCCTCGTTCTTGTCTGTGCACTCTGTGTCTTTTGGGTGATATCAGTCTTTCTGGAAGCTTCTTCACTCCCCTTACACTGGGGTCTCCCGAGTCTTTATCTTCAGCTCAGGGCCCTCTGGAGCACCACCCATACCCACCCAGCTTCCTCCTGATTATCACCCAGACACCCCAGCCCAAACTCCACCTCCTTATCCCTGTATCATGGCACCCAGCAGCACCACACTAATTTTATATTATTCGTTTGTCTCTCTTACCTGGTGTACGGTAAGCCCCAGGCGGGCAAGAGACATTCCAGTCTTCTTCTGTTTCATTCCTAGTGTCTCACACCCTGCCCGGTTACTGTACACCCTCAAAACGAATCTGAATGAAGTTTTTATTATATTTCGTTTTATATCAGTTGTACTGTTTGCCTTATAAACATAGTTATTACTATTATACGATTCCATGGTATAATCTTGTGGGCATTGTCTCACATCATGAGTGAGGCCTTGTTCACCATCACTGTGTGGGATGATCTGTTTATAAAAAAATTTTTTTTATTTTTTTATTCTTGCCCTGGCTGGTAGCGCTCAGTTGGCTGGGGCATCGTCCTGTGCACTGAAAGGTTGTGGGTTCTATTCCCGGTCAGGGCACATACCCATGTAGCGGGTTCGATCCCCGTTGGGGGCCTGTGTGGGAGGCAACTGATCCATGTTCCTCTCTCACACAGTTGTTTCTATCCCTCTCTCTCTCTCTCCCCCTTCCTATTTGAAATCAATAAAGTCATATCTGAGAGTGAGGATTGAAAAACTGTACATAAAAATATTTTACCACCTGAACAAGTGGGACATCTGCATTAACCCCTCCGGGGAGGAGGGGGCGGGTCTCTGTGCTGGAAGCTTTCTCTCTGGACACCTCTCCCTCTGTGAGCCCATTCCAAGTGTGTGTGTGTGTGGGGGGACATTTCCAGCAGCCCCGCCACGGGTTTCCAGGAACTCAGCTCACAGAAAACGAGCGGGGGATCCAGGAGCGGACGTTTCCGTGCCCCTGGCTCAGTCCACAGGCGGCTTTTCCAGAACTCGTTCCAGTTTCCCTTCGTGCCTCTGCTGAGAAACCAACCCGTTTCATTTGGGTTTGGAACTAACGGCCACCGTTTTTCTTGACAGAACATGAAGAGCAACTGGACCAAGAATTTGACCTGGCGATTGGCACGTTGCCTGGAGGATTCAAGAAGGTACGGAGTGGCTAAAGGATAAGCCTTCTTCTCGGTTTTCAAACCGGGCTCAGTGCTTCGCATCACTGTGCCTTGGCACTGGCCCCGGTAGCGTACTCATCAGCACTGGGGAATCAGGTATCTTTCGGATGTGCTGTGAAAGGAATGAGTACCATTTGGGTAAAGAATTCTCCGGGATCTTTATCTTCCTGTTTTCTTCTCAAGATTCCAGAAATCTGATTGTCTAACCCAGTGGTTGGCAAACTCATTAGTCAACAGAGCCAAATAGCAACAGTACAACAATTGAAATTTCTCTTGAGGGCCAAATTTTTTTAAACTTAAACTATATAGGTAGGTACATTGTTATTAACTTAATTAGGGTACTCCTAAGCTGGCCTTTGCTAAAAACTCAAGGGGCCAAAGAGCCGCATGCGGCTCGCGAGCCGCAGTTTGCCAACCACTTGTCTAACCTTGTCAGTGGGTACAAATAACATTATATGCATTTCAAGTGTACAACCTCATAATAAATTCACAAAGCTCAGGCACTTTCTCCTGACCTCGCCATATCCATTAGGATTAAATGTGGCCCCCGACTTCCCTGCAGCAACTGTTAGCAACTACGTAGGGAATCCTTCCTTCCCGCCTCTAAACATCCCTGAAGCGCCGAGGGTTCTCCTGCCTCGTCCTTAGGGGAGGGTGTTGGAGCTGGAGAAATTTTTGAACCCACCGCATATGTTGAACACCAATCCTTTTGTTTGTAAATTCTCTTTAAAAAAAAACACACAAAAAACCCACATTAAATGTATTGGGGTAACATTGGTTACTAACATTATATACATTTGAAAGAATATGTGCACCCCAGTGTTCATTGTAGCGTTATTAACAGTAGCCAAGATGTGGAAGCAGCCCAGGTGCCCATCAGTAGATGAGTGAATAAAACAGCTGGGGCACATGTACACAATGGGATACTACTCGGCTGTAAAAAAGAAGGAAATCTTACCTCTTCTGACAGCATGGATGGACCTGGAGAACATTACGCTAAGTGAAATAAGCCAGTCAGAAAAAGACAAGTACCATATGGTTTCACTCCTGTGTGGAAACTAATGAACAAATTGAACTAACAAGCGAAATGGAGACAGACTCATAGATAGAGAGCAGGTTGATAGCTGTGTGAGGTGGGGCAGGTGGGGAGGGGGGAGGAGTTGTGTGTTGGGGTGGTGGTGGAGGGATTGAGCAAAAAAGAAAAAAGAGAGAAAGAACTCATTGACATGGACCATAATGTGGTGATTGCAGGAGGATGGGGGTGGGTGGAGGTGCAAGAGGGTGGAGGGGGATCAATGGTGATGGAAAAAAATAAAATCATTAAATTTATCAAAGTAACATGGATTAATAACATTATATGCATTTCACGCGTACAACCTCATAATAAATTTATACCCCATTGAGTGCTCACCCCTTTAAGTCTACTCTCCTCCCTCCCCGTATATTTGATCCCCTTTATCCTCTATTTATTCGTAACATTCCTTATGCCAATAAACTCTCCCGTGCAGCGTTAGATGCCAGTATTGAAGTTATCTGAATTGTAACCGAGTCTAGGACCCGGTTTCTGATTAGGTTCTGTCTAATGCTAACTCACTGCCTCTGGACGGCGGGCTCCCCATGTGGGCACATTCAGTGTTAAGACATCCCCCCCGGGAGGTGGAAGAATGAACTGTTACAACATGTCCTATACAAGTGATCTAACAGGTGGGACCAGAAGAGAAGAAGGAGCAGAGGTTATTCCAGGATAGAGGGGTGAACCAGTGACTTGGAGCTGAAATTTGGAGAGATTTGAGGCGGGGAAACACTTCCTTCTCTCACATTCCCTACAAGTGGTGCCGGTCCACATTCTTCACAAGGTTATTCCTTTTAAAAATCATGTCCTGGCCGAAACCGGTTTGGCTCAGTGGTAGAGCGTCGGTCTGCGGACTGAAAGGTCCCAGGTTCGATTCCGGTCAAGGGCATGTACGTTGGTTGCAGGCACATCCCCGGTAGGGGGTGTGCAAGAGGCAGCTGGCCGATGTTTCTCTCTTATAGACGTTTCTAGCTCTCTATCTCCCTCCTCCCTCCCTTCCTCTCCGTAAAAAATCAATAAAATATATTAACAAAAATAATAATAAATAAAAATAAAAATCATGTCCTGACAGTCAGTTGCCGTCTCGGTTAGAAACTAGGAGCCACTGGGGGTAAGAATGATCGCACAGCGCCCCAGTGAGATGAGATGTGAAGGGTGGTGTCTGTGGAGGACTGACTGAAGCCACTGTCGGGATAACAGTCGCTGCCAAGGTGCAGGCGGGTGAGTTGTCCAGTGTTAACTTCACACCCAAGTTTCATGAAGGCAAACATCAGACCCAGTTCTGTCATCCATGCAGACATTTGTGAGGCAGGAACCAGTTCAGGCCAACCCGCCCAGCTCCTGTGGAGCACTGCCTAGTCTAGTGGGTGGAGAAAGTGGGTGGAGCTCCAGGTCAGTGGCAACTGCCAAAACTGGCCACCAGTAATGAAACCAGAGAAGTGTCCTACCATAGGTTAGTGTCTTTTTTATAACCATTATGGGTAGCCCTGCCAAGGCAAGGCCTCAAAAAATTGAGTATAAACTCAGAATTGTTCCTCTCCACGGAAATCTTTAGTAAAAGGCGAAAGATTTATGCGATCTGAAGAGAAACCAGAGTATGCTCAGCTCTTGGCAAATTCCCTCCTCCAGGATCTGCAACTCCTAGTTCAGTTATGGTGGCATTTTAGCTCTTGAAGTACTTTCTGCCTAAAGTTTGCACAAGAAACTTTAGAAACTTTAAACTCTTGTAGTTAGAACTGTCAAGTTAAAAAAAAAGTTTTTTTAAACTTGAAAAGGATTGTACTCTGTGCAGGGTATTGTGGGTATGCAAATGAGCCTGAGTCATCACCCTTGAGGTTCTATAGATACCTTAGTTAGTCTCTGGGTGCCTCTGGAGTCACCATTAGAGGGCGAGGCAGAGGTCAGGCTGCCTGGGCTCCAAACCTCACTCTGGTTCAACCACAGAAACTGGTTTTATTCCTTTTGTATATTGGGATTCTGGGTACGGTTCCTCTTCTCTCCTTTTCCCAACCTCCAGCAATTTAGACACAGAACCACGGAGAATGCCCTCTCATCATGAAGGCAAACCTCAGACCCAGTCTCAACCGCTGAGACACACTGGCTGGATTTTATTTTACTTTATTTATTTATTTTTTTTGCTTATGGATGGCCTCTTGCTATAGCACCTTTTGTTGAAAAGATGATTCTTCTGTTGAATTGTTTTTGTACCTTTCGTCAAAAATATGTTGACTAGACCTGTGTGGCTCTATTTTTGGGTTCTTGTTACTTTCTTTGGATTGATGTTTGCAGTATATGTATCCTTCTGCTTCCTTTTATGCTCAACCTACCTAGATTGTTGTATTTAAAGTGAATTTCTTACAGACAGCTTAGAGTTGGATCATTTCTTAAAAATCCGCTCTCCCAATCTGCCTTTTAATTGGTACATATAAATTGACTCGAGCTCATTCGGCTTCTTGAATCTGTAGATTTATACCTTTTGCCAGATTTGCAAAATTTTTAGACGTTATTTCTTTGAATATTTTTTCAGCTCCATGTTTTTTCTCCTCTTTTTTTTTTTTTTTTTTTTTTAAGGATTTCATTAATCACAGGAATGTTAGATCTTTTATAATTGTACCACAGATTTCCGAGGCTCTGTTTATTTATGTTTTCAGCCTATTTTTCCTGTTATTCAGATTGTGTTATTTCTATTGACTTATCTTTAGGTTTGATGCTTCTTTCCTGAGTCGTTTACCTCTGCTAGTAAGCCTTGTCCAGTGGTTTATTTTATTTATTTTATTTCATTGTCATTCCTCAAGTCCTGAGGTCCCTTGCCGTCATGTCTTCTTTTTGCCATCTTTCGGGGCCTTCCTATGCTTATCTTATAATTACATTCAGCTGTCCTTGGTGGGAAGGTTAGAGAGAAAGGTGTTTATCTTCTCTCACCGGGAACCAGGAGTCTCTGCATGGAAGTATTTTAAAGTTAGTTTCAGACATCATAGAAAAGATAAGTCATTTTAGTAGCACACAGATAAGTTTCTGCAGAAGAGATGCGGGGGCAGTGTATGCAGGCAATGGATGCTGGAGGCGTGGTGAGCCTTGGTTCTTGTTCTTGGTTGTCTCTGCCCTCAGCCTTGGAGGCACCTTATTTACCACAATGGCCGACTCTCCTAAGAGAAGCTCTGGGATGGCCACATAGGGAAAGCCTGCACTCCGCCCCTCCCGTGTTTCTCTCTTACTCTCATGCTATACTGCTAACACCAGTTGTGCGGGGGGCTTCCCTCCACTAAAGCAATTCTGTGACGCCAGCTGGGTGTCCTTCAGTTCAACTCGGCGCTGACCCTCTACCCGGAGATGGCATCAGATCCCACAGGGGAAGGGCTCAGTCCCACAAGATGCTCCCACCCACCTCCTTCCCATGCCAACTGCAGGTCCAGGTGGTACCCACGGCCCCTTCCTCAGCGCCAGCTAATTTGCTAGAGTGGCCCATCCGAACCCAGGAAAACATTTTACTTATTGCTTAACAGTGTATTGCAAAAGGATGGGATCAAATACGCGGATGATCATCCGGATGGGAGAGGTGCAGAGGGCCAGGTGTGGGGAGGGGGTGCCCAGCCTCCCGGCCCTGGCCAGGCCCCCCACCCGGGAGCTCTCTGAACCCTGCGTTTTGGGGACTCTTATGCAGACTTTATCCCGAGGCATGATCGGTCATGAACTCTCTGTCAGCCCCTCTCCCCTCTCAGAATGCGGTGTGGCACTGAGAATCCCAAGCTTCCACCCATGGCTTGGTCTTTCTGATGAACAGCCCCATCCAGAAGCCCGCCCAGACTCACCTCATTGCAACAAAAAACAGTGTTATCACCCAGGAAGTCCCAAGGGGCTTAGGAGAACAAACGATGCTCCTATTGCTCTTAGGAAGTTACAAGGGTCTTAGGAGCGCTGTGCCCGTCATGGGTGCACCAATGTACTTATTTTTTATGATTTCACAGGGAGCGCTCTCTCTGAGAGCTGGGATAGCTAGCTGGTAGGTCAAGGGGACGGACTGAAATGATGCGTGGGAGAATTCTTCCACATACTCTGCCCACTTTCCTGGTCTTCCACCCCAGTGTGTGGGCTTCAAGGAGAAAAATGGTATCTGTGGCCCTGGTTGGTGTGCCCAGTGGTTAGAGCATAGACCCACGCACGGAAGGGTCCTGAGTTTGATTCCTCGTCAAGGGCTGCAGCCCCAGTCCAGGCATGTGCTGCAGGCAACCAATCCATGTGTCTTTCTCACATCTCCCTCCCTCCCTCCCTCCTTCTCTCCCTCCTTTCCTCCCTCTTTTCCTCTCTCCTTTCCTCCCTCCCTCCCTCCCGCTGTGTCTTAAGAATCATTGGGGCCGAAACCGGTTTGGCTCAATGGATAGAGCTTCGGCTTGGGGACTGAAAGGTCCCGGGTTCGATTCCAATCAAGGGCACGTACCTTGGTTGTGGGCACATCCCCAGTAGGGGGTGTGCAAGAGGCAGCTGATCGATGACTCTCATTGATGTTTCTAACTCTCTATCTCTCTCCCTTCCTCTCTGTACAAAATCAATAAAATATATTAAAAAAAAAAAAAAGAATCATTGGGAAAAATATCCTCAGGAGAGGATTCACAACAACAATAACAAAAATGCTACCTGAGATTATGAAGAGCTCCGTCTTCTTTCCCTGGACTGCTGGCAAGAACATTAGCCCCTCCTTTCTCTCGTTTATCCCTCCTCTCCGCCTCGGCGGCCTTCAGCATTTTGGGATTCCATCTGGAGTTCCAGTTTCTCGAGTTTGCCCGATGCACATATGTTACATATGAATTAGTTTTCTTGAATGTGTGAAGACTTTCAAGGTAGAAAGCAAGTTCTCCTGAGTGTGAGGACCATTTTAGGAACCCTGGTCCCCAAGGGCCTGGGTACCATTTTTTCTCCATGTCACTGTGACTTGTCTTTCTGTGTCCTGAGGAGTGATGCGAATAGGATGTAGCATTTATTAGTGTGGTTTGTAGTTGGGGAATCTCATGAGGTTATGTCATTTGCTATCTAGTCATCACATTCTGTTACACTTTTTTTTGGGTTGTGATCCCTAACTTATTGACCAGCCTTAGTAACTGTTTGCACCTCATTTCTCCATATACTACTGTATGTACCTTGTAGAAAATGTTTTTTGTTTTTTTTTTCAGTTTGAGGTTGTGAGGAAAATAATATCTTTTTTTGTGCCTTTGCCTTCGTACTAGAATTGAGTATTTCTCTTTTAGAATGTGATTCATTCTTTGGAAGCTCTAGGAAGAAAGGAGAAATGTGGTCTAGGCAAACCAGGGAGACATGATCTGCACTTGCTCAAGTATAGGCATATGTCTGCCATAATCTGGAGTGAATTCTAGATAGTAGGTAGGTAGCAGTGTACCAGAGGAAGTCACTGAGTTTATTATATATATATATTTTAATTGATTTATTTACAGAGAGGAGGGGAGAGGGATAGAGGGTTAGAAACATTGATGAGAGAGAAACATCTATCAGCTGCCTCCTGCACAACCCCTACTGGGGATGTGCCCGCAACCAAGATACATACATGCTGTTGACCAGAATCGAACCTGGGACCCTTCAATCCACAGGCCAACGCTCTATCCACTGAGCCAAACCGGTGAGGGCGGAAGTCACTGAGTTTAGGTTGGCAGTTAGGTTGAAGAGATTCAGAGAACTTCCCCACCTCAATTAGGTTCCCTTGGTTTAACTAAGTCCTCGAGAGGTTTTCTCTTTCCTTCTACAAAACACCTCCCTGCCTCCTTTATACCCTAGGCCGATTTGCCTGGCTAAAGTATGAGGGCCCTTTAAGTGGCTGGGATGGTACGTGGTAGAACAGAGCCCTTACGCTAGTCCTGTTGGTGGCATTCTGACCCCAGGGAGCAATTTCACCTTCACCTGTTCAGGATGGGGAAGCCACTTAAGCAGAGATTTTGTTATTTACGGAGGGGAAGAAAACAAGTTTTGTTAATGAAAACATTTTGTCTTTGAGGAAATGTTGGCTGGGGAAGGGCTGTTGTCTCTGAAAATTGTGAGCAGTAAACTAATTTAGTTCAACTTATTTTAGAAAGAGCGAAGCGTCTGTTGAAAGAAAAGCAGACTCTTGCAATAATTGCTAAATGAATCACTGGGCCGAGTTCATCCGGAGAGCAGCGCTGCTCCTGTGCAGAACTCACACAAATACGCCCTCCCTTTCCCTCTCTCCTCGGGAGGTTTATAGGCCCTTAAGGTGAGCGTGCCGCCGTTCAAAGTGCAGGGAAATGTTTCCGGATTCAAGGACCTTGTAAAGGTTTCCTCAGAGCCCTGTAAACAGATTACTTTTGCTCCGTGTGATTGGGAATTAGTCACGGTCTCAAAAGTAAATAATATGCACTTCATGTTATTTAGGAAATAGATAACACAAAAATGTCTAGCACTTCTATTGTGTTGCTTTTGTGGCTGTTGCAAAATTCTGGATACAAGGATAAGGAAAACAGTACATCTATTCAGCTTTGAACTGTCTGCTCGATCTGAGGAGAAAAGAAGCATGCTAGTGAGAATGACTGACTGGTAGTAAGTAAGGTGCACCCTTTTCTATTGGGTTTGAAACGCAAACCTAGATTCACTGGTGACTGTTCTAAGGTAAACACTCATTGCCTCCATGATCCAGTTCCTGGACATCCCTCTGACTGACCTCGCTGCTGTCTTCCTCCATGTCATTTTCCTCCACCGAAAAGACTTTATTTCAGGGAAGTTTTCTGCAAAGTGAATTCTTTTCATAATGCTTCTATTGCAACCAGAAGAAAAATCCTTTCCAAAGTATGTTGATCAAAACAAACAAATAAACAAACAAATAAAACTCCAAAGTATGTTGATCAAGTTGCCACGGAGACAACAGGTTCCTCTCCAGCCAGTTTAGACAGAAAGGAATTTATTGTGGGAATTTCAGGAGATCTCAGAATAGTAAAAAAAAACCCAAAAAACAAAAAACTATGGGGACACGCACTAAGTGAGCTTCCAGTAGCAATTCCCAGAGTAGCCTGCAGCACTGGGGCTGCTGCACAGTTCATGGCTGGAGCCCAAACTGCCACACCAGGAAGCCTCCTCCAGGGCTGTTGGGGAGCAACCAAAGGGCCTCCGCCACCATTCTTTCCGGAGAGTCTCACAGCTCATATTTCTTCATGTTCTTTCACCTTCAAAGTCTTCCTGTGTTCACCAGAAAGCAAGATCATATGACATGTGCAGACGTGCTAGCTGCAGGGAATTCTGGGAAATGTAGTTTCCCGCTTTCCAACCACCAATGAATAGGTAGGAAGTCGTTCCAGCAGGGGGTTGGAGTGCAGACTAAGTCAACTGGTGGTGTCTGCCATATGGAGTAGACCTTCCTTTTACAAGTATTTTGAGGAGAAAGGTAGGATGGCTGTTTCCTATGGCATTTCAGATGTTTTAGTCTTTCTGGGTGCTGATGTCCCCCTTTTGTTATCCATGGATTCACTCCTTTTGAGTCCACACATTTCTAGAACCTTTATCTTTCCTTTGTTTTTAAAATATGTTTTTATGGATTTTAGAGAGAAGGGAGAGGGAGACAGAAACATCAATGACGAGAGAGAGAAACATTATCAATTGGCTGCTTCCTACATGCCCCCCCCCCCCCCCTCCCCCCCGAGATCAAGCTTGAAACCCAAGCATGTGCCCTGACCTGGAACCAAACAGGTGACCTCTCAGTGCACAGGATGATGACAACCAACTGAGCCACACCAGCCAGAGCCGTACTATGTATTTTATCACAGGAGCACAGACTTTGCAGCCTGGGATCTGGGTTTTGAACTTGGGCCTTGTCGTTATTGGCTGCGAGACTTTGGGCATGATATTTCACCTCTCCGAGGGTAGTTTTCTTACCCTGCTGGGGGCAGACCTACCGTGTATACAGTAAATCCACACACAGTGGTGGGTTCTTCCCATTCTTGTGAAGAGGGCAGGCTGGGTGAGTAGGGAACTTTCTGGAACAGAGCAGGCTGCCAGTGTGGGTGGGAACCTGGAGACCTGGCTTGGTCACAAGGGGGTGAGCAGGGAGATCAGCCTTCTCTTGAAAGGTCACACGCATTCAGAGCTCAGAGTGACCCACACCCTTAGTATTTCTTTCCTTTAGCCTGAAAAATAAATTTTTTCACTTTTGAAAGGAATTTTAGACATTGCACTAGTTCAGACCTTCATTTCCCACACAGGAAGGCTCAGATCCAGAAGTTAAGTGCCTGGTCAGTATACACAGCAACAGACATGACTAGAACTGGGCCACCTGGTTCCACTCCCCACCACTTAAAAAAAATTATATATATATATATATATATATATATATATATATATATATATATATATATATATATAAATTGATTTCAGAGAGGAAGGTAGAGGGAGAGAGATAACTAAGCTGAAATAAGCTCAGTTCATGACTTACACTGTGTGATGATGGGTAACAACTGAATTCTTTAAGCCAAGTTTCATTGTTTATAAAATGGGAATAATGAGCATTTCTGTCTTGCAGAGGGTCCTGGGGAATCAGCTTTAACAAAGACACATATTTGGAGAATGGCAAGGAGACCAGCCACGCAGGAGGGGAGAGTGTATGTGGGTAGAGGGTCAGTAGGGTCAGGGATGGGAGTGTTATGTAAATCATCATGGATCGGCTGCCTCCTGCATGCCCCCAGCGGGGGTCAAGCTTATAGAGTTTCGACTCCCATTTGGCCATTCTTTCCAGTTGGTTTATTAGCCGGAGTTTGTGTTCTGCCTCAGAATGTACTGGAACCTTTCTGATAAATTCTGCTTTTGGCCTATGTAGGACCAGACAGACTTCGAGTGGAGCTTCTGGATGGAGTGGGGGAAGCAGCGGCTGGTGTGGCTCCTTCTCGGTCACCTGGCTGTGTCGCAAATGGCCAACCGGATCGCAAGGAAGGTATGCCTCTGCGTCGTTCCCTTTTACGCCTCTTTCTCCTTTGCTTTTTGTGAAGAAAGGGCCCTGAGCTAAGAATCAGTAGACATGGATATGGGCCTGGAAAAGATGAGAATGAATTATTAATGATCGATCAGACATTTCAGGTACAAGGGGTGACACGTCCTTATCCTATACATACTTCCTTCCAGTTATTTTCCAAACCAATGAATGTAAAGGTTTGAAAGTAAAACTATAGTTATCAGCATGGATGAATTTCTGGATTATGACAGGGAGCTAGCTAATCGGGTAAGTTGTAGAAGAGGAATCTGTCCGCTAGGATCCCATGTGTACAGAGCTCAGAAGTGTGCAAACTAGATTCACACCTGCAGATGTACAAAGGAAGATAAGATAATGCATAATTAGCATAACACTCAGGACAGTGGTCTCGCTGGGACGTAGAAAGAATCGGGCTGGGGTTGGGGGGTGGGGGTAGATACCCAGAGCCCTGCAGAGCACTGAGAGCCTTGTTTTTCTTAGGCGGCTAGTGGGTGTGCGGTGCTATTTCATTATTCTTCGTACACCTCACAGACGTCACAGATACTGTTTTCTGTGTGTACGAGATTTGATATATTTTTAATTGATCACTTGAGGAGAAGGCGAAGTGAGGTTGCCTTGGGCGCACTGAATTCAAGTCCTGCCTGCCCCACCCCTCTGCCATGTGCTTCAGGACCTGAGTGCCCCGTCTGGTTGGTCTCCTTTGCTTCCCTCCTGTTTTTGCTACTATTTGTTTGTGACTCATAGATGAGTGTTTCTCTGGCTCTCTTCATTATCACCCCCGCCAGGAGTCCTTTTAGCTGTTTTTCCTAATTGTCACTGCTCTATGAAAAAAAAAGTACGTTTTTCTTCAAGAACCAACTCCCTCTCCGTAGGAGGAGCTATGACCCGCATTGAGAACGTGAAATGCAGATAAACTCTAGGTTCTTGGCTAGGTGCTCCTTCCTCTTTTCATATTTCCTGTTTTCAACTCTTATTTTGCACTTCATGACATCAGAAATGTTAGTGTTAGGTTGGAAGGAGGAACAAGGCCAGAGTGGTGAGGGATTATGAATTTATACAGTTCATCCGCACACCACGTGGCTAAGCCTGGGTGGCTCCAGCACCCAGTGAAGGGAGTCAGCGGCTTTTAAAGGACTTTTGGCGGGCTTTTTTCTGGGCGGAGACTTCTTTATGCATACCGGGAGGGGAGATAATGAAATGTGGTCACCACAAGTGAAATGTGGTCTTCAGCAAAGGGAATGTCCATAGTGAAGTAACCCAAAAAGTCTGCTCTCCAGTGAGGAGTATAAGTTCAGTTGGTCAACCAAGCCTGACAAGAAGTTAGCACTTTTTAGGGTGCTGATGTTCTCTGTTTAATTTTCTTGCAACTTCTATTTAACTGTCTTGGGAGGCAGTATTGGGTGTGGTCAGAGCACCTGGCTGGCTCCAGCTTTGTGGGTTTGCCATGCAGTCTTCAGCAAGTTAGTTAAGACCTTTGAACTCATGTCTTCATTTGTGCAACAGGGATGAGAGCATTTGCTTCATGGGGTAGCACTGAGGGTCTGATGTTTTTCAAGGCGATGCTTGCATGTGATGACAGCTGAGTAAGTGGTGGTGGCTGCCGTCATTGCTGGCGTTCAGATGCCGTCCGCGTGTGCTCCTGGGAGCAGTACCTCCACGGTGTCCAAAACAGGAAGCGACGGTCTTGAGATCCCACATCTTCAAGGGCAGAGGCTGTCAGTGCAGTCATGCCAACACTCCTCTCATGAATGTCCTTCTCTGACCCTGACCTTGCTTCAAGTTAGCGATTCTCTGTGTGTGTGTGCTGGGTGCTGGGGGAAGGGATTGGGAGACACGCTCCTTCCTTTGGAGAGCTGAGTGAGAAGTTACCTAGGAAACGAAAGGCTGGTCTCAGTCTGGACCTCATGTGGCGGTGGGCTGGGTGCCAGGGGAAGGAGGAGTCACCTCTGCCTTGGCGGGGGGGGGGGGGGGGGGGGGGAAGGCCTCCCCGGATGTGGCTTTAAGGAAGTCGAGTTGTTTGCTTACTTCAGCCTGGCATCTCATTCTCAGGCAGGGTGCTCAGGCAGACCTGTCTTTATATATATTAAAGAAATCTCTCTCTCTCTCTCTCCTCCCCCCACCTCCTCCTCCCCCCAATATATATATATATTGATTTCAGAGAGGAAGGGAGAGATAGAAACACCAACGATGAGAAAGAATCATTGCTTGGCTGCCTCCTGAACACCACATGCAGATCAAGCCCACAACCCGGGCATGTTGTGGAATTGAACCATGACCTTCTGGCTCAGCCACGGGGCTGGACCTGTCCTTTCATCTACAGGACACATGTCATCCAACGTCAGTAGGAGGTGGCTTTGCATTTTTCTTGGAATGAGGCAGAGTTCACAGAGTCGTGTGTGTGTGTGTGTGTGTGTGTGTGTGTGTGTGTCGTCCCCTTTGGGACCACAGGTCTGATTTGTGCGGCAGCTGGCGCGGAGGGTTCTGGCCGGGGCCGGGGCACAGTGCTCTCTTTGTGCGAGCCTGCTTGGCCCTTACGGAAGCATGAACCACAGCGCTGGCCCCAGGAGCTCAGAGCTTTCACCACCTGGGCTACGCGTTCCAGATGGCCCTCGTGCGGCGGGTGTTTTGGTACTTGGGGTGGAAGGTCGGGACCGGAGTTCGTTTACGTCCCTGTCCTCGGAGGCATCCTGGACTAGGACCAGCACGGAGCAGGGCCAGGTGTTAGCGATTCTTGGTGGTACGGCCCTGAGACCCTGAAGGGCACTTAGCCTGACCATCTACCATCTGATCTCGTCTCTGCCCTGGCAAGCCCTGCCTCCTTCCAAGGAGAGGCAGGTTATTTTCAAAAGCGTAGTTTCCTCTCTTTCTTTCTTTGCCAGGACAAGCAATAAAACTTTCCAGCGAGCTCCTTGGCCGAGGTTAAAGGCCTTTTCTCTGGGCAGGGCTGTCTGGGTTTCGGTGACGGTGCCCGGGCCCGGTGCCCGGGGAGGGGCGGCCGAGCAGCGGCTCTGGGCCCGGGCTGTGGTTTGTTATGATTGGCGGGTCAGACAGTCCCTCCTTTCTCCCAACACCCCTGTGGTCTCCCCACCACCTGAGACGCGGTGTACTCGGCCCTCGGAACGGAAAATAACCCTGCAGGGAGGTTCTGAGAAGGCCGCCCGGGGTGGGGGCTGCGGGTTGGGGCTGCTGCTGACCACAGAACTGTTTTCACTGTATCTGAACCCACATCGTTAGCATCCGGGCCCGGACCGCTGAGCTCATCGGCCACGGGGCTGAGAGCGTGTTGGCTGAGATGAGTCAAGTCACCCCTGGAGGGCGCTCCTCCCCGCTGGGTACCCAAACCGC
The DNA here is from genome assembly GCF_014108245.1 of Pipistrellus kuhlii. Taxonomy (NCBI): domain Eukaryota; kingdom Metazoa; phylum Chordata; class Mammalia; order Chiroptera; family Vespertilionidae; genus Pipistrellus; species Pipistrellus kuhlii. Next base: position 10,896,307 of record NW_023425493.1, read on the forward strand.
ACACCCATAGGCATCTCAGGCTCTAATGGCTTTCCTGGAACCCGGCTCTTCCTCCTCCATCCGTGCACATCCCGGGAGGGATGGACGGCCCCCTCGCCCGCCTTGCTCCCCAGAGGGCCAGGCGAAAGCAGGCTGGACTGCAGCCCTTTGGGCTCTGGGATGGTTTTGTTTTTCTCCCTGTTTGTTTGTGGAGACAGATAGAAATATTCTTCAGCAGCGGCTCCCCTTGATTATGTAATACCCTAGGCTAGGGGTGTCGAACTCAATCAGAGAAGGGGCCAAAATCTAAAATCCAGCCTAAATCGCGGGCCAAATGGTTTACTGAACAGTCATAAACTGTCATTGTGATGGAAACGCAGCGGAGTGCAGTGATGACAGCGAGGTGCGGGCCACATTGCAAGGTCTGGCAGGACGGATTTGGCCCGCGGGCCTTGTGTTTGACACATGTGCCCTAGGCCAGTGGTCGGCAAACTCATTAGTCCACAGAGCCAAATATCAACAGTACAGCGATTGACAATTTCTTTGGAGAGCCACATTTTTTTAAACTTAGACGTCTTCTAACGCCACTTCTTCAAAATAGACTCGCCCAGGCCGTGGTATTTTGTGGAAGAGCCACACTCCAGGGGCCAAAGAGCCGCATGTGGCTCGCGAGCCGCAGTTTGTATCCGGATATCAGGGTCACTGGCGGACTCCTTTCATTTCTTTCTCAGACAGTGCCCCGCCGGGTGGCTTTCAGGCAGAGGCGGGAGAACGAACACACAGCTAAGCCTGGTGCAGCTGCCCACGGGAGTCTTTGCCGAGGCTTTGCCTTTTCATTTCTCCCGACAGAGATGATGAGGGAAACCGCTCAGGCGCATCCTATGACCAGTCCGTGCCCACAGCCCAGAAAAGCTAGAGCAGAAGAGAAGTCGGGGTGGTGTGAGCGGGGGCATTGCCAGCCAGCTCCCCCGAACCCCCTTTGAAGAACGTCTGAAGATGGTAGATTTGCAAAAGGAAGGAAGGCTGTGTCGGTCCCCCCCCCCCCCCCCCCCCCCCCCCCCCCCCCCCCCGTCTGTTCTCAGGGGAGCTGCTTTCAGCCTTAGGAATGCGCCAGCTCAGCTGGTTTGTACCGGGAGACCTCACCGGGGCGGAAGGCAGCAGTTCTACAGCAGAGGTCTGCTTCAACAGGCGGGGCCTGCGGGTGGGGGTTGGCCTCTCAGGTCTGCCTGTGCACCCTACCAGGTGCCAACTGAAAGATGAGACAGAGGCCGGAGAACCAGGACACAGGCTTTATTGGAGGAGAAGACCCCTGCCAGGCTGCCTTCCACAGGGAGAAAGGGCACGTGTGCCGGGGTGAGCACGCCTTTTGAGGAGAGGAAAGGGAAGGGGTGGGCTTAGGTACTCGGCACATGCTGATTGGTGGTTTCATGTAAGGCACATGGTTAGGGATTTAGGAATCGGGGGCCTTAAGGTATTTGTCAGGTACTGATTGGTGGTTCAATGTACAGTTCATATAAGGTACCTGGTTAGGTGTTCGTGCTACAAATGGAATTTACGTCATACTCCGTCCATCATTTGGGGAAAGGGAGGATCTACCACACATGTGTCAAACACAAGGCCCGCGGGCCAAATCCGTCCCACCAGGCCTTGCAATGTGGCCCGCACCGCGCTGTCATCACTGCACTCCGCTGCGTTTCCATCACAATGACAGTTTATGACTGTTCAGTAAACCATTCGGCCCGCGATTTAGGCTAGATTTTAGATTTTGGCCCCTTCTCTGTTTGAGTTCGACACCCCTAATCTACCACCAAGCTGAGATCCCCTCAACAGAAAAGACTCCTGAGAGCGGGGAACACACAGCAGGCAGTGAGGTATGGAAAGACTCCTTTCTGTTTCAGTTGCATTGGCAAAGCAGCCTTTGTTTATAAGGGGTTAAATGGTAGAAGTAGAGACTTTGGAAAACAGCAGGATTTCACATTAGTGGATCAAAAAGTCCAAAAATGTTGGTGCTAATTTCTTGTTGTATCTTAGTCATAACCACCATGTTAAATCCCAAGACTTGGGGAAACATATTCATCTACCTATCCACCCATTCACCCCTCCTCCCATCCATCCATCCATCCATCCATCCATCCAGTGTTTATGAAACTCTTGCTATGTGCTAGGTACCCTGTTGCATTCTGGGCTTA